>NC_141469.1:22092221-23292221 GCF_009769465.1 Tauraco erythrolophus | reverse complement strand
GCAACTTTCAAGTGAAATTACAGTGCAGGGATGGCTAGGAAGTCTTTTGGCTTCAGGAAAGACAAGCAGCAGCTTCTTCAGAAACTTCTGATTGTAAGGATTAAGTACCTTGGACTGACAACGCACAGTGATCCATTAATCCCACTCTTGACTGAGCATCTGGAATCAAAGCCCTGTAACCATTTCAGCCCCTAAACTGCTCTGCATCCCTTCGGCACCTGCCTCTTTGAAGTGTTTTCTTTAGCTTTACAGCAGGAGCTGAGGCAGGTGGACGTACACAGAGCAGCCATTTGTAGAAATCTCAGCGCTGAGAGCTTGCTAGGAGAGCCCAATGGGGATGAAAGCAGCACAAGTGCTTCACCTCCTTCCCCAAAACCCTCATGTTTATGCATTTGGACATGGCTGAAGCAGTGGCATGGCAGATGTCGACCAGCCTTACCTTGAGTGGCTTAGGACCATGCGACTTGTGCCCATCGCTCATCGCTGAGGGTCTCTGATTCACCACTGTCAACAAGTGGCGTTGGTGAACTAAGGCTTCCTTGAACTCCTCTTCTGTTTTGGTTTCTAGGAGTTTCTGCCGAAAGGTTATGTCCGAAAACATTGTAGCAAAGGTCCTGCCCACTTCAGTGGCAGTTTTGGTACTTTTCTGAGTGAAGAAAAAAAAAGAAGACAAAAGACACCTTGTAAAACTATTTTCTTTTGCTTCCAAAAGGTAAAATCACTTATTTGCCTCATTGAGCATCATCTGAAGGAGCAAGCTGCCTGGCTTCCAGGACCCCAGATGGAGAAGGGCACGTGTGGAAGCTGCTGCAGATGAACACACCAACCACAGCAGGATCCTGTGAAGGCATCAACATATAGGCCCTGACCAGAAGCACTGATCAATCTTAATCAACTTCCCAGGATTTGAGCCAAAGCTGAATCATGCTGAGCATGCATTTTTATCCCTGGTCTCTCTTCAAGGCTGCTAAGACTACACTAGTAATAGTTTTTGCCATCCTATAGCATCTCAGTATTACTGCTACGGGGGTGGAAAGACACTGTCGTCAAGGTTCCTGCAGGTAGAAATGTCCTGATGTCTTTTGCAGAAGACTGAGATTATTGTGCGCATCGGCTTCATCAGCTTCCTATTTTCTGGGCATTAAAACTCAATTCAGTTGGCCTCTCTGGGGCAATTCTGGCAGCACAAGTGGAGATTTAGAGCTCTCAGCTAAAGTAACTACTCATACAGAGGAAAGCATGGAAAGAAGCAGCTGAGCGTGAACATAAGCAGCACTATCTTCATGAAATGCCTGGAAGAGACCGGAGACTCACAAACATGAAAAAGGAAACAAGTGCCTATTTGCAGACTTTAACACCTCTGTGAGCCACAGGACTGATCTTTGAGGGTCCAGCTTCAACAGTATCCAAGCCTGCTTTCCTATTGCTCCAAGCAATTTGGATATTGGATACAAAGGGAACAGCAAAAGGAGACTGAGCTGCCCATCCCTGCACAACCCCACCAGATTCAAGCTCTACAAACCTTGACCTGCTCAACTGCTTGTACCACTTTGGTCAGGACAGATAAGATACTTGCCAAGGCAAAGTTATGTACAACCATAGCTCATTAAAGAGCTCTTTGCAATGAAAAGTTTTAACCCACTCTCCTTACCCACACTCAACACTCATCATGCAGCAACTGCTAGAGACACCCAGCCAACCACCCTCCTTTGGACAGGCTCCAAGCGTCTCACATTACTGTGAAACGTAGTGGCAAGCATATGTGATTGATCTGAATTAGTTTTCATGATTCATAACAAAGCATATGAAGAATTTCTTCATAAACACAACCAAATAATTCAGTGTTGCTTGACAGAGGCATGGGCATGTGGGTAGCACTGCACTAGTCCCAAAATCATAGAATGGCATAGGCTGGAAAGGACCTTAGAGATCATCTAATCCAACCTCCCTGTCATGGGCAGGGACGCCTCTCAACGAGACCAGGCTACTCAAGGCTCCGTCCAACCTGGCCTTGAACACCTCCAGGGAGGGGGCATCCACAACTTCTCTGGGCAATTTATTCCAAAGTCTTACCACCCTCGTACTGAAGAATTTCTTCCTAAGATCTAATCTAAATCTGTTCTCCTTCAACTTAAACCCATTTCCCCTTGTCCTATCAGTGGGCAATCTTGTAAAAAGTCCCTCCCCAGTCTTCCTGTAGGTTCCCTTCAGGTATTGGAAGGCAGCTATCAGGTGCCCCTGAAGTCTTCTCTTTCCAAGGCTGAACAATCCCAGCTCCTGCAACCTGTCCTCGTAGCTGAGGTGCTCCAGCCCCTGGATGATCTTTGTGGCCCTCCTCTGAACACGCTCCAACACATCTATGTCTCTCTTGTGGTGGGGACACCAGAACTGGAAAATCATCACTAACTGTACTCGCTCCATCACTTACACTGCCCTACCTCTACCTCTCGTCCATCACAGGAAACATCCCTTCAGACATGCTTGCTAAGACACAATCAATGTAAGTTTCTAGGAAAGGATTTGGATTTAAGTGAAGATAATACACTCTGGGAGTTGCTTTTACAGTTTTTGATCTTGGTCCTTTCAGACAGAGCCAGCCTGGCTTTGCCATCACAGGGGAGGCTCCTCCTTTCACCTCTAAGAAGCAGTGGTCCTCGGGCCGGACACTGCAAGGGGTTACTTCAAGCTGCCCAATGCTGCTCTCTTTCTCTGCTTTCTCAGAGAGAGAGAGGAACTGTTTGGAGAAAGAGCACAGAGATTTGCAAAAGAACAAGTTGTTTCCATCCTCCGTGTTAGAGGAGCCCAAGGAACTGGATTCTGCAGCGCAACAGATGCCCGTTTTCTGGTTTGTCCCCTCCACCCCCCCCAGCAAGGCTCATTTAATGTTACTGTCAGCAGGTTAATTATTTTAACTGCTGTACCAGAAATGCGTACTTAGAGCTGGCTAAACTCATTTAAAATAAAGAGCATATTGGCAACTGCCGCTCTGCTTGGCTTCCACTCCCTTTCCTTAATTTGATGCCGTCCATTGGAATTGCAAGCTTTCAGGATACAAGCGGATGCGGAGCTGTTCGCTGGGTGCTTTGCACGTAGCTGGCCGGAGATAAGCGACCTGCCATACAATGAGAGAGAGATCAACGCAATCGAGCACGGGTTCAGTTGTTTGCCTGCTGCTTTTCCTAAGGAACACCGATATGTTTTCAGCCTGTTGGGTTTGAGATCGACGCCAAAAGCATTAAACTGCTCAGATAGGAAAAGATCTGCCAGTAATCCTGGGAAATAAGGAAACACCAGTATTTCCATTTAAACAAGGGTGGTGGTGGAGGGAGAGGAGACAGACAGACCAGACTAGAAGGTCCCAGGGTCACACAGATAGCATTGAAGAGCAGGAAGCTGAATCAGGATATGCCCTGTTCCAGACAAGGTCCTTAACCTCTCCAGCATCTCCCAGACACACAGACCTAGTAGCCCCAAGGTGTAAACAGCCTGTTGAAGTGTGAAAAGGTCTTGAGCTTTGAACCGTTCAACCATTAGCTAGTAGAACACATCACCTTGATCAGGCCAGTGCTTTCTAGGAAGGCAGAACAGGGATCACAAATTGACCTTGATGCCCCCTGTGATATGGCAGTAAAAGTGTACTATTATGTCACTTGTTGGCCTTGTCTACATCAGAGAACCAGTAAGTACACTTGAGCCAACTTCAACCTTGCTGTTTTCAAGTGCCAAAAGCTACGAAAACACATCCCAAAGGACCTCAGGACAGTCTGACCTTACAAGAACCTCAAGTCCCAAATAGTCTTGCCCGTACTACAACAGAGCTCATAAAACTACATCATCTTCTTGGTTACATCAGTCCATCCACAACTACTGCAACCACACCTGCAGCGTACCTGTCAGATCCATCAAGAGAGTTTGCTGGGAAGCAATCCAGATCTTTGCAGTGAGGTATCAGCTGCAGACTCGCAAGAGCCCTTTCACAAGCACGACTAACATGAAACAGCATTCCTTACCTCTAAGAATAGAAGCTAAACTGGTAAAGCTGGAAGGGGTGGAATCTGTGGAGTCATTTACATGCATCACAGTAGCAGATCTTGCAAAGAGTGCATGGGGACTACAGACACACTTGATCTGCAGTGCTCTCCTCCCAGTCAGGCTCAAGGCCGTTCGCCAGTATGAGACAAGGATGCAACCGTTTATTCTAACAGTGTCTAAACCATCTTGACAACTGCTGAGATGATCTCAGGTCTTTTCACATCCCCATGTGTTTTAAAAATAGTGTGTTGCCATTAACACTAGAAGGAGATGAAGCAATCCTGGGAGAACCCTCTGAAGCACCAGAGCAAGCGAGAGCAATACTCACCATTTTAGGAGGAGCCAGGACTAATATCACAAATCTGACTTCGCAGGAGTTTTCACCCCAATTCTGAGGCCTCTCCAGGCGGCTGATGCAAACGTGACGTCGCTGAAGGGACTTTATAGTGCAACTGTCAATGAAGATGGCATTGTTATACATGGCACTTTGACATATGGTACGCTCCTTCCCTGTGCACAAGGTTTATAAACACCCATTTTGACTTTGAGAAACAGCGTTGCTGGCTGTGAAAGGGTCACTTCTAAAGTCTAAAACAGTGACTTTAAGTTACTGTTAGCCCAATTCTGCTAGCTTTTTTGTAGAACTTGAATATTCATGTTTTTATGGGAAATAACTTCAAGATTAAGGTGTATTCTTCCTCTTCCCCATCTGCTTTTTAATAGCCAAGAAATCAACAGACAGAGGATGCAACATATCTAGTACCTGCAGTGCTACAGAAGCTTCTACAAAAAAACCCACCCTCTTAGAAAAAACCCAACACCTACATTACTGGAAAGCAGTTTCCACTTCATTGCATTTCACTTCACCTCATCTCCCAAAGTGCTTCTAGAACCGTTAAGGCAAGATGCCAGACCAACGTTTTTCCACTTATTCTGCCTTGGGCAGATCTCTGTTTGAATGGCTTTCCCCATTTGCTCTCAGCTGTTATCTTTCCCCTTTCTGGTACAGAAAAGTGTTACTGAAACCAAGCTGACCTCCTTGCTCAAGGTCTACAGAGGCTGCAGCAGGCAGGAGTGCTGCTCAGAGGGAAATCCTTGGCTGCAATCCAGCCAGCTCTGCTGGACACATGATGGCTGTTTGACTCCCATAACAAAGACTAGCAACAAGTTGTTTGAAATAAACACCAAGACCATATGTGGAAGCCATGAAAGACCAGGTCTGTCTCTACCTTGGGATATTTAAACAGAGCTGTGATCTGAGTAGCCATCGTTTTCCCTGCTGGGAAACTCTGACAAAGGGGCAATGTGGCTTGGTGCAGTTGCAGGAAGAGGTTAACACCAGTCTAGACTGCAGATCTCCTGTTCCCATTAAAGCCACCTGTTACTTCTCAACTCTTCTGAAAAGCACTGATGATACACATACATAGGTTGTGTCTACTGACACTGAAAGTAGTATGGAAATGTGTTTTCAGGCCCCAGAGTGATATTTTTTTTTCCTGGTTTAAAGTCACTTAAACTGATTGCTCCCTTTCACTCAAGTAGTAAGCATCTATCACAGTCGTTAAATCATCTCTCCTTTGACTTCTCTTCCATAATCCTAGCCCATCTCTTTCCTTTTAACATTTATTCCCACACCCATGCACCCTGAAGGTTGTCCCAGTAATGGCTCCTGGAGATCTCTGGCTGCAGATGTACTGGGCAGGAGTACATCGCATTTTCTATTAAGTTCTTAACTTGCATACAAAATCCTACCACCAAATATTTTATTATTGAGTTTGACTTCCCGATCACAGATTGGAAGCAACTTACTTACGCAAATTAATCTGACAAAGGCACTCATCTGAGAGCAACCAAAACAGCTTAATTAGAACAATATAGGTCATGAGTAAGATGACAGTATTTAACTTAATTCCCAACTCCCCTCCACCACAGCCCCTTGTCCTTTTTCTACTCTGACTGCTTGAATCAGCCTTGAAGGGAGAAAAATCAAGGCGGGTCCTAAGGTTAGGAATAAATCTCTTCTGAAGTAATTGAAAACAGAGTGCACAGGCTATCTGCTCTGCTGGGTCCATCTTTTGGATCTGCAACAATCCTTGTACTTCTCTGCCAAGGGATCAAATGAGCACAGACAACACTGGTAATCACAAACAAATCAAAGGTGTCAGTAGCAATCCTGCTGTGGCTGGAGAGCATACAAGTCTCCTTGTGTTACAGTTCAACAAGTTAACGGGGAAAATATGTAAACTCTGGGCTTTAGACTAACAGGAGAACCTTCAAGCAGTCCAAGACCTTCAGTTCTCTCACCTTCATCCACCTGAACTGGTCAACAACGAATGGTTCATGCACCGTTAGCAAAAATCACACTCACTTTGCGCTCTGTTCTCAGCACTTTCAGCCGTTGAGCTCGCTGGTGAATTTGTTTTGAAAAGGAATGCTTTCTGGGCAGTTTGAACATCATTTCTACTCCAGAGATGGCCAGAAACAGGTATCAGATACCTATTGCTCACAGAGCTGTACTAACACTTTCCAGCCATCCATCCCTTTCCTACCATGGCACTACCTGACCTAGCAAGAAACTACTGAAGTGCAAAGCATGGCCAGAGAAAACTTATTACAGGGCAAGGGCTGATGACACCAGCACATGTGCTGGTGGTGCCTGCAATGGGGGGAGGATATCAAGGCGCGGATGTGCACGTAACGTTACACATGTTGTGGAGGTAGAAGTTACCAGCCACCTCTCAGCAGTGGTGCTCAGTGGTACCCGCTTGCCTGCTCCCACTCCATTGGAGTAAACTCAAGAACTGAAACCTTGTAAAAACCCCCAGAACTTCAGTTTGCTCTTACCCGAGGCAGGAAAGCCAACATGCAGGAGCCTTGCTCCCATAGCTACAATATGTGAAGCCATGTAGCAATATTGCCAAGTTATTTAGAAAAAAATCTATTATATAGTGCAACAATTAAGCAAGCCATATGTTCCTCTATCTAGCTTCCTTCCTGAAAGGACAGGGTCATGTTTCAGCTCCAGTAACTTGTCTCTAAGGCTGTGCTATCCAGAGATGCCAGTCCTGCCAACAGTGCCAATCTACAGGGCTACAACACCACTTCAACTCAAGAGTTATTTGGTTCACACGGAGAAATCAAGTTATGCAAGACTGCAGGTAAAACTCAGAACAGTTTGGGCCAAGAGGAGAGTCACTTTCAAAATGAAGTAGCTTTTTTCAAGTAGCACTTAAGTAAATTCCCACTAAGAAAACAAATGCTGAAGGGTAAATAGCCAAAGCCCAAAAAACCCTGAGAACTAGCAAGACATTTTCAGCTGACTCTAAATCAAGTCTGGTTTGGCCAAAGTCTCCAAGTCCCCTTTTCCTCTGGGTTGAGCTAAATTCGATTCTCCTTTGGTTTGGCCAACAAGCTGAAAAGTCTATTTTCACCTCAGTATTAGTCACACAAGGAAACGCCGGGCTATGATTTAATGAGATGCCAGGTTGTGTTCTCAGCAATTTTATCTAGATCTTCCAGTAATGGAGCTCATAAAAAAGGGCATTTAAACCATAGCACGCATTCCTGCTTCGCTGTCCTCCTCTCTTTCCAGGCTGCGTATTTAGTAGTGTTAAGCGTGGCACTCAGATGGTGAGAACTGGCAATGCTCCACCAAAATCACTGATACACCGAGTCACACACGCCGCAGGTCTGCCCCACGCCCAAGATGTTATCAGACTAATAACACATTTCTCAAACAAATCATAAAAAGGGTCAAACTATGGAGACCCAAGAGAAACAGAAACCCGCTTTAAACAGGGCAAGAAAGGAAGTTAATTCAGAAACAAATTATCCCCTGCAGTAAGAAAAAGTGCCCAGCAGAGGTAATCAGCTAGCCAGCCTTTTCCTGTCCCCATGTAGAACAACAATGACACTTCTTGTTCTCATCCACTGCAAATAAATCTTCCTCTGCAGAGCAGCTCCAGGCACAAGCTTTCAGAAACCAGAATTTGCAAGTGAGGAATGAAACTGTGACCAGCAAGCCAGCTCACCCGCAGCTTGGCACGGGGTTGTTTCAGCACCAAAGTCACTCCAAGCTGGATATCGGTTTGGACCGGTAAATGCATGTTGCTGGGCTCCAGAAAGACCCATGCTCTCTGGCAGTTAATCACTCTTGGGGAAAGTTGATGCATAAGGAGATGACTCCTCCTCCCTGTACACATACTGCAGGCACTGAAATGAGACATCTTTCTCTCTAACAGATCTCCTTTGAGATCCAAATTCCTAACAAAGAGTTTGAATTTGAGAACTCCTTTCCATAACACTGCACCTTCAAGAGCTTCAGTTCTCCAGCATAACCCAGGACAGCCCAGCAAGGGTGGCTACAGGCACTTGCAAGAAAATTAATTGGTTCTTTGAACCCAAAGAGCACTTGAGAGATGATGGTCGTACATTTTGGAGAACAGTCTCTTTGTTTACAAGACTCCGAACCCTGTAATCGTTCCTCTAAAGGATAACATTTGTTTTAAACAGTTGAACTGTAATTTCCCATAGCATCCCACTTTGCTTTTTGAAAGAAAGGGCACTATTCTGAGGAATACACAGTAACTGAAGCATCTATCTGAAACTTACTCAACAGCTAAACCAGAAGCAATGTGGTTTTTCTAAAGACCCACGCAGCTCTGGGTCTGGACAAATTCTTAAACACATGAACCAGGCTTTGCTTTTACTTTTGGTGAGAGATCCATTAGTAACATGTTTCACACAAGCATCAGTTATACATTAAATCCGAGAAGTTACTACTCAAGCTTTACTCTATTTGAACAGCAGTACTGCTTGACACCCAAAATAACCCCACCCAAAATAACTGTTTGTTTTTGAAATGCTATCTGGGTTTTTCCGAGTTAAACTTCTCCAGAGGAATCACTGCAATGACACACTATATGAGAGTAGGCAATTTTATAGCAACACAAAGCTATAAAGTCTCTCCAAGTCACACTCTTCACTTGCAGAGAGGCTTTTTCCCTCTGCTTGGCCTGTGAAAACAGCTTTAGCAAACCAGTTGAATGCACTGAAAGTCAGTCCTTCACCAGTCCACGTGCCATATCAATGCAGCCAAAGGAAAATGCTCTTCAACTACTCAGTCCAGCCTCTACTGAAGCAGCTTGCCTTCATGTTTTTCCTAAGGATTCAGCTTTGAAAGAAAGCAATTATATCTGTCTCCTGGCAAGAAGAATATAACCTGGATGCTGTGATGCCTGAGGAATCCCACTCAGCTCAGGTAGCACTTGTTCAATAACCTACACAGCTAGTGTTTCTCTTAAGAGGACATCAAGGAGAGAGATCCACCAGTAGTCAGCTAACAGTTACTTTAACATCCTTAGCAGTAGGTACCCTTCACTCCAAGGGAAAAGAAAATTAAAATAGCCATTTGCATCTCCATTTGTCAGACAGTGAAAGAAGCAATTTGGTCTGACAGGCTTGTGATGAGAGTCACTTCTCCATATACTCTCCATTGGATAAGCGGGGGGCCTGCCTTGGGTTTTTTTGAGCCACAAAGCTGTGCAACACCAAAACCAATAGCTCTCAGGGGCTTATTCCTTACCTTTCCTGATCTAGACATGCAAAACATCCAGGTTATCTCCTCAAGGCTCTGGATCATGGTAGGTCTGGGTGGTTCACAGGGAACTCCAAGAACCCTTCTGGCAGTACATCTACCTGCTGCCAGCCATTGCATGCTAGAGGGGTACCAAGGTACCTTCCTAAGCTCCTACTAACAGGAGAACTTCCTCATGCTAAATAACTAAGTCTGAGGATACAGTTTAGCACTCCTGTTCTGGGATAGGTCTGGAGAGCTTGGGATGAGAGATAGCCAGTGAAACAATCAATCAGCAGCTTCAGAGTGAAGTGGAAAGATCTCCATGCCAGTTTGTGTCTTGCTGTTCCGGGAAATGCTAGGAATAGGAGAAAAAGAGAGTTGTGTCCATGGTTTCTAAGATATGAGATCATGTGAATAGGGGAAGAGCAGCTGACATCGTCTACCTCGACTTATCCAAAGCATTTGATACTGTCCCACACAACATCCTTGTCTCTAAACTGGAAAGACATGGTTTTGATGGATGGACCACTCAGTGGATACGGAATTGGCTGGATGGTCGCACTCAAAGAGTTGCGGTCAATGGTTCAATGTCCAAGTGGAGGCCAGTGACGAGTGGTGCTCCTCAGGGGTCAGTAATGGGGCCGGTGCTATCTTTGTTGGTGACACGGACAGTGGGATTGAGTGCACCCTCAGCAAGTTTGCAGATGACACCAAGCTGTGTGGTGTTGTGGACACGCTGGAGGGAAGGGATGCCATCCACAGGGACCTTGACAGGCTGGAGAGGTGGGCCTGTGAGGACCTCATGAAGTTCAACAAGGCCGAGTGCAAGGTCCTGCATGTGGGTCGGGGCAATCCCAAGCACAAGTACAGGCTGGGCAGAGAATGGATTGAGAGCAGCCCTGAGGAAAAGGACTTGCGAGTGCTGGTGGATGAGAAGCTCAACGTGAGCCAGCAATGTGCACTGGCAGCCCAGAAAGCCAACCGTATCCTGGGCTGCATCCAAAGCAGTGTGGCCAGCAGGTCAAGGGAGGGGATTCCACCCCTCTACGCTGCTCTTGTGAGACCCCACCTGAAATACAGTTCTGGAGTCCCCAGCACAAGAAGGACATGAGCTGCTGGAGTGGGTCCAGAGGAGGGCCACGAAGATGATCCAAGGGCTGGAACACCTCTGCTATGGAGACAGGCTGAGAGAGTTGGGGCTGTTCAGCCTGGAGAAGAGAAGGCTCCGGAGTGATCTTATAGCAGCCTTCCAGTACTTTAAAGGGGCCTACAGGAAAGCTGGAGAGGGACTTTTTACAAGGGTGTGTAGTGATAGGACAAGGGGCTATGGCTTTAAACTGAAAGAGGTCAGATTTAGATTAGATTGAAGGAAGAAATTTTTCACTCAGAGGGTGGTGAGGCACTGGAACAGGTTGCCCAGAAAAGTCATAGATGCCCCATTCCTGGAAGTGTTCAAGGCCAGGTTGGATGAGGCTTTGGGCAACCTAGTGTAGTGGAGGGTTTCCCTGCCCACGGCACAGGGGTTGGAACTGGATGATCTTTGAGGTCCCTTCCAACTCTAACCATTCTATGATTCTATGTCCTTGACTGAGGAAGGTAATTTATAGCTCTGAAGATTTGCTTTCTAGTAAGAACACCATCACATACACAAATACCTAGCAACCTTCATTCTTCTAGAGTTGAAGACTGCTGGTTAGTGGGGCATGCAGTACTGTGCTACTCTCAGCTACACAAAATTTTAAGGAGGGAGTCTCAAGGTTTCCATAAGCTTATGTGCTCTAGCATGGCTTCAGCAAGATCAAGTTTTGGTCATTCTTGCTAGAAAAAGCCCTAAAGCTTATAGTGAATCAGAAGCCAGTTGTTTTCCTGGACTTCAGTGAAACATTCAAGCCTTAAGATCTTCAATTTCCCAATGGTTTATTCTGTTGTGTGGCTATAGCCCTGATCCATATAGTACGTCTGACCTTGCTGGCAGCTCAATAGACCTGAAACTGTCAGGAAAGCACCAATTGCAAGAGAAGCAGAACAGCTATTTCATCCTAGGTTTTCCCCACCCCTCTTCCCACTGAGGATAGTCAGATAAGGAAGAGCAGCCCCTTCTCCAGCACAGGGGAGACGAAATCAAATTTCTGTGTCTATTAGGAATGCTCTTCTGCAGCCTGGCTCTGCACAACTCATTGAAAATCATATACAAGTTTTTTCTTTTTGACTGTAAGCTAATTTCAGCTTTAATATTTCCCCTCAAAACGAACGCAGAAGCAGCACTACCAAAACCATATCTCTGAGCCGCTCTTCCTCATTAATATAATCCTATTATGATACTCAAGCCGATCTCGTCAACTAGGAATAAAAAATTAGTTCAGGTGCACAAAAACAGTAGTGCTAATTTAAAATTTAACAAAGAGTATAGACTAAATGCAAGGATAAAGAACAGCAGTATCTTAAAGATTCTTCCCACTCATAGGAAAAGTTTTTTTCATCAACAAGTTCCTTTTACTTCAGAGTTTTGGAAGTTGTTTTGCAATCTGACTTCAAGAAAAACGTAAGATCTAAAAATATGGTTCACAATCTGTTGCACAATAGCTACAGAAGTACAGTGCAATAATTAGATAATTATAGTTAATAACTCATCACTGCTTTCCCATCACTTTCTTCTCCCTCTTCACAGCAACAAAAGGAAGAAACAAGGAAAGTTTTGTACAAAACACCTTCAGGCTGTAAGCTTATTTTTCAAATCATGTGTCTTGTCGTGGAAGCTGGTATTACTCACATGGATGCATTTAAAGCTTTGGCACACTTTCTGTAGAAAGGCTGAACCAGCCCTTTTCAGCTTCGTGTACATAATCACAACATTTGTATCATGACCTCTAGAAACACTTTGTAATTAAGTCAACACTCTCCGAAGCCCTCCATAGAGCCATGTCACATGCCACAATAGAAGCTTCCACCCTCCACCCTTCCTAGAGCAGGATGTATACATCCTCACTGCCACTACGCTACCTATGGCGTCCAAAGTAGAGAAAGCTGCTCAAAAGCCCTTTGTTTGATCAGTACCAGAAGGAACGTTTTACTGTATAAACTTATTTTCTTCTTTGTGCAAGCCAGTCTGTACATGCCAGGCGTAAGAGTAGAGCTGATAGTAGCACATACGTCATCCAGTTCATTTATTTCACAGAACAGAACCCTGATACGCAATATTTACCTTTTTGCATAAAGGCCACATTTTTCTCTTTCATAAGAGATTAGAAAGAAGGTTTTTCTTTCCTTGGTGGTGTTTTGGTTTGTTTGAGTGGTTTTTTGTTTTGTTTTTTTTAAAGAAAACAAACATCTATTTCCAAGGCAGAATACATTTTTTCCAGCCATAAGCAGAGGATAGGATAGAACTGCTAGTAGAAGGAAAGCTGTTGTGACAGTTGTCCTAGCAAACTGGCTGTGAAGGCTAAAATATATGCATGCACTCCCTGAGCCTTTAGGCACCCATCCAACATATCCTAGTATTTTCTCTGGGAATCAACATATTTCTTGACAACTTGAATTTGGAGAGGGCATATGCATAAATCAACAGAAAAGTCAAATCACACTGCTTTGGTTGGCTCAGTGACTCAGGTCCTGGCCTTCCTCGGTGAAGGGACAGGTTGGCTCACCCAACACGCTTGACTTTAGGACAATAATTTCAAAAGCCAGTTTTGGTCAAGCAGAAGCTGGGGTGAAGCCACCGTGTCTCATAAATCTCAGGTGACAGAGTCCTTACTCTCTTAAGGGTCCACTCCAATGTTTAACAGTGCTGACAATTACCAGTGTCTGAATTGATTGTCAGACAGTCATCAGTGTCTGAATAGCGTTGGAATTTCTGACTTCAATTTTCAGTTACAAAGTTTAAATGTTTTCATCAAAGGACCTAAGAAATCTTTTGGTACAAGTTCCCAGACTTTGGCAAAGTAGTCCATGAACCAGTTTGCTTGTCCCTTTCAGAAGTTCCTCTTGTTAACGTTTCCCAGTAATGAGCATTTTCTGGCTCAGATTCTTTTCAGCATTCTTAGCTTGTTAACACCAGATTTCAACAGCATCCAGCAGCTTAACGCTCCGTAGAGACTGTGGTCATCTCTGCTCAGGCTGCTGCTTGACCATTTGCAGAGAGGAAGAACCCAATGCTGAGACTGAGATCCCACTGGCCAGGATGCATAGATGGAGACGGCGTCGCTATCTTGACTCACAAGGGCATGTTCTGAACCACTACTATTCCTCCCAGCAGCAGGAAAAGTTACAAGTTTTGAGCAGCCAGTGGTTTCTGCCAATTTAAGCCAGGTACTTACATGATACAGAGCCAGGACTGCTGATACTGCACCCCTGTGACTGTTGCTGTCACCCCTTGAATTGTATCTGATAAGAGGTGAACTACAAAAAGAAGAGAGGGAAACGTTACAGGCTGTCCACGTTTGGTTTGCAACTGCAAATAATATTTCCTTTCAAACAGAAGCTGATTACTAATACCAAGCGCACTGATTTATCTGCACAGTGGGTTGATGCAAGGGTGGGGGTGACAAGAGAGAGATGGAAACGTTTGTCCTGATGCTTTTGAATTCTGTCCTTAGACTACTCACAGGTTGGAAAAGCAGCTGTTTTCTCCTCCCAACATCAACCTACTGCAGCATTAGGTTATTAGATTAGCATTATTCAACATACACACAGAGAAGACTGGAAGAGGTGTTGTCTTCCGAATCCCTTGCCCTCTCTCCCCCTCTTCCTAATTACTATACTTGTATTATTTTATGGCATTGCTTAATTTTTCCTTATTGGCAGAAAGCCTAAATTAAAGGGATTATAAATGCGAAGCTCTAAGACAGGTAGCAAGAAGTAACCAAAGCATGAACATGCTTACTACATGCTCAGGACTTGACATATCTGTTAAACAAATTCACTCAGGCTGTGACAGTTACATTTGAGGTGCGATGTACATGTTTGTATATTCATTCCTGTTGACTCTGAAACATCATGGGTGCCTACAGAGAAACAACGCTTAGTTAAGCTTCTTTACATCTTGGGCTAAAAGGTAGCGTTTTAGACTACACTATGACATTTGCTGAGAGCTTAAGGTGACACATGAGCCAGGAACATTGGCTAGGGCTGCCCTAGTTGAGCTTCTGGAGGAAAACAAAGCACCTCTCATCCCTTCCAGTGGGCTGGGAGAGATGTGAAGGCTCAGCCCTCCCCAACCAATTACTTGTCCAAAGCATTCAAATTTCCTCAGCCTATGTGAATTCAGATGGAGAATCACCAGGCAAAGGAGCCATTTCTGAAGGGAAACTGGCAAGTGTCTCTTTGCTGAAGAGCATCAGACACTTGTCTGAGGATGAGCACACCTAATAGGTCCAAACAAGACACTCCAGTGCTGCAGACTTCTCACCCCAGAGGACACCACTATGTACAATATCTTAACAAAATAGGGGCAAGACTCAACAAAAACAAAAACCCCAGAGACATGAGACCCTTCAGCCTGGGGGTAACATGGAAAAACAAACCCCCAGTGTCACACGCAAGTCTGGGGACCACACAGTCGTGCGTGTTCAACACATCACCAATAGAAAGGATGACAACTTAACAGTAACCCACAGGCAAAACCAAATCAAGAGTTGATTACCATTCCCTTCTCGTGGGGTCCCTGAATCTGTGAATAAAGTGCTCATGATTTTTTCGAAGTTGCAGCTTGGCTCCATGTTCTCAGGATCTTCAGCAAAGTGTTTCAACATCTCTCGAAGAACATCGTCCAAGGACGTGGCCGTTTCATCAAGGATGATGCTGGCTCTGGCCAAGAACCCATCCAGGTCTCGGTGGGCTCTGACTTCCTCCTCAAAATTCTTTAATTTCAGGTACTGTGTTAAGAAGAGGTCAGAGCGTTAGACAGCTGCAAACAATACCCAACAGCAAAGGACTAGGATGTGGGTAGTTCACAGACAGTTTTCCTGAGGTTACTGCCACCAAACCAATGGTTCTGGAATCACTTTGACCATTCAGATCACATTATAGCAGAAAAGGAGTTTTCTGTTATGTTATTAACGCATTGAAGGCCTGCATTTTCAAGGCTTATCCTAACAGAGTCACCACAGGTGAATGCCTAGGCACCATTTACACCCTGATATAGAAAGCAGAATTTAAAAAAAAAAGTTTTGTTGCCTAGGATAAAGCACAGAAGTTAGCCTAAAAGCAAAAATGCTTAAGGTAGCATTTAAAATCCTCTTTAGGTTTAAATAATTCAAGTAGTCTGCAGATATGTGGGAAAAGTTATTTGGAAGAAATGGACTCTGAGCTCAGCAGCAGGAAAAATTACCAGTACGCATCTCAGCGCAACCTAACCCAGTATTTCTCAAACTGGGAACCATCTGTCCCCAGTGCCTCCCAGTTAGACAGCCTGAAGTGGGAGATGGGGAATACCATCTAGCTCATCACCTTTTTCGACACTTTCTAAATTTCTATTGTTCTCACTCCCAAGGAAGTTTTCTTTTGTGCATAACATTCAGCTTTGAATCGATGAAGGAAAGAAAAAAAGACAGCAGACAGAGGCTTCAACTGTCTCAACTCTCTGCTGGTTCCTCCTGCTGTCCCAGGCTTGTTGGCCTTGAGGTGGAAGAAACAGCCACGCTGTATTACAGAACCTCAACTCCCTTCTATATTTGTCAGCTGTGAAGTTCGTTAATTGGGTGATCAAGGTACAAATACATCATTCCCATTTCAGAGTCCCTGGAAATCCACACACACAGTTAGCACTCAGAGTCCTGTCCTCTCCTTCAACAGCTTAAGACTGAGTGAGGAAATGGGAACTGCATTTTGTTATCGGTTGAGAAACCAGCCAGGCTTGAATTCATGATGTTGAGGACCAGATTGTCATGATACATTTAAACCCCCAGCTTCCCTTACGCTCAGTAAGAATCAAGTTCTCAATTGCTTTTACAACTCTGACATCAAGCTGCCTCCACAACCAGGACCTTGGCACATTCCCTCCAATTTACGGGACCACCCCAAGATCTGAGTCATCGATACCTCCTCTCACATATACCCTTCTCTACCTTTTCCATTTATAGCCTAGACACAGGGAAAAAAATGCTAATATCTCACTAATTACTGTAATTATCACAGCAACTATCAAGTTGTCAGTACACATCCATTGCAGTTAGCACTGTTTTACTTTGCATCAATCACTTCTTACACAGCATCTTTGGAAGTGAGGATTCTCTGAAGGATTTCAGCTCCCACCCCCAAGGCTTTGCAGCCATCTGCTCTTAGGATAGGAGACAATGACACAGCTACATTACAAATCCACCTAAAAGAGACCATATAACTGCAAGCAGGCAAGTCAGTCTCATTATCACTGCACGAGCACAGGTTAAAACACCTATCACCATCTGAAACACTGGTGCTCATGGGGTCACCATATGACTAGCAACCACCTCCCAAAAGTAACTCATTTCAGCTTGTCTGGCACATGGAGTCCAACCTAGGATGTAGGTTCAAACAGCAAAGAGGCAAAATGACCTAGACAGGATTTAACAAGGTAGATGGCAGAGGAGGTATGCATGGAGATATGAGGAAGGGTAAGAACATCAGGAGTGCCACGGTGCCAAACAGCTTTCAAAAAAAATCAAGAGTACCTTTGTGGCATCAACTTCTCCCATGCATGAGAGAAGCCACCAGAAGCAGAACAGTGGAAGGAGAAAGTTGAGGGATAGCTGAGGGACAGCAGAAATTAATCAACAGTGTTCAGAAGAGGGCTATGATCTGCTCACATCATCTCAATCAACACTGATCCTCCAGTGAGCTGAGCATGACAGCATCATTTGCTTGTTGTGGCAGGACAGTACTACAGCTTACTGCAAGTCATAAGGATTCAGCTCCGGCTTTGTCAGAGGCTTCAGGCAATGCCTTGGGTAAATAATTTTCCATGCCTCAGTCCTGTTTTATTCCCCCATCTCCGGGTCCTTTGTAGGAAATAGGGGCAATACTCATCACTCCCATAACATTGGAGAAGATATGCACATTAAAACATCACAAGGCAACTAGTCACCATGAAAGGCTACAAATACATCACTCCGAGACAAACCAAAATCAAGTTAGTGGAAGCACTGGTACAGCAACACCTCGGAAATAGCTCAAATAGAACTGTTCCATTCAGGACACCCGGTAGTTTCAGGAGAGATTAATGATTGCTCCTTCACAAATATTTTTAGCTAGATAGGCAAGTCACAGCAGGATACCTGCTGCTGGAAACTGCTCAGGAAGAAACTCAAGACAGCTACCCAATAGCCACTTTAATAGCATTGAGTATCCTTGACTGCAAAGCTGTGCATTACATCGTGGCAAGAACAGAGGCCCTTGTGCCAAAGAAGGGGGAATACATTGAAACAGCCTTCCCTAAATTCAGGCAGGTCTCTTGGCCAAAGTTGCACACTCTATCTGTGGAAAAACAGAGCTCTCAACACTCAAGGCAGCCCAAAATGCAAGTTCTCTGTTGGGTGGCTGCTCCGGAGACCACCTTCTCTTACAGACACTGGAAGAACCTTATGAGGAGGGGTGTCCAAAAAGTGTGTTGTCCTGAGCAGAGCTCTGCCTGTGCTGTTGCTATGGTCACTTGGGCCGATTCCTTCAGAAACACACCATGATGCTGATTAGATAGTTCAAACCACGTCAAAGAGCTTCTCCTTATTTATGCCTACCAAGTGCCATGCCAGAGAGCAACTTGCCCAAGACACAGATTGCCCTTCCAGCACTCCTGAAGGCTCACAAGAACCACAGACTACCACCAGAGCCAGGGACAACCTAGCAGGGAAACATCTCCAGACAAAGCTTCTGACCCAACTACTTTTCTGCTAGTGGTTTCCCCTTCCCAGATATTTGGAGCCATCTCCTCCGTGACTCAGGTCCCAATCTCCTTCGCATTTGAAGCGCAAAATTTCCACTCGCCCTCCCTGGAGGCGAAAACTGGCAATAGTATCTTTTCTCAAGCCCTGCTAAAGCATGTTAGCTCTCTGGTATTTGTTGCTCAACAGCACACTAAAACGCTCAAGCAAGAGCTACAGGCCAGAAAAGCAGGAATCCCTACAGCCCTGAAAAGGAAAAATAAAATAGAAGAGACACTTACGTGTTAGCAGTTTCCAACTATTTCTTATCAGAGGCAGATCCCACATTTGGGCTTAGAAATTGCACTTGAGTGATTAAGTTCTTAGGTTACTTTCAGTCAAGTGTGTACAGACTCAGAGAACCTTGGCACTAGTATGGGACAAGACAAATTATTGACAAAGATATTTCCATTCCAGAGCACATAACTTATTTTAGCTTCTATGACTTAATATCAAACAATGCTGAATTTTATGTTCTTGTTGGGTTTGTTTGGGGTTTTGTTTGTTTGTTTTTCTGGTTTTGGTGTGTTTTTTTTTTTTCTTAACTTGGGGTTAAGGTTTCTTCTACTATAGCTATTACACATTTTCCTCCCCCTACAATTCAGCCTGCTGAAACCACTCAAATTCTGACAAGGTGTCTTAGAGGCCTAAAGCAAAGCAGAGTTAAAGAGCTCCCTGGGATTCCTCAAAAAGCCTCCAAGGCTTTGATACACAGATTTAAGAACCCCAGTTATATCTCCTAACAAAGCCTGCAATATGATTTAGCAGGATCAGTGATGCTACAAGTTTTCAAGCAACCAGCCCCTCCAACTGCCAGATGAGGCAAGAATCAAGACAACTTAAAGCATCACAAGCCCCAAAGACCAAGACCTCATGTGGTATTAAATATCGACCCATTTCCTCTCTGCATACTCTGTGTACTTTCCTAGTCGGAGGTTTGTAGTAATATGGCCTATACAAGGGGATTTTTTTGTGTTTCCCCCTTATCTTCATTGAATTACGATTTTGAGAGCAACTAAGAGTAAACTAAGAGTTGTTTCCTAACTGCCCTCAAGTTTCCAGGGAATTCACTCCTGCTGAACCTCGTGAAGGCAGATCTGATTAGCTGGAATAAACAGGAAACCAAATTACAGCAACGTCTATTGGGTGTTTCTGCTTTCGGCTCGAGAGGAGCTCAGCAGCCTGAACCCATGGTGCATGCTTGGATCCCCTTTGCGGGCAGCTGCAGGAGAGAAGGTGAAGAATTAACATGTCAAGGAATTGCCTGGGACAATCAGAATTACAGCGAAATTGGAGAATGAGCAGCACATGGCTTTTCAGGTTAAAGGAAGACAGAGGAATTCAAGGAAAGAGGCATTAATATGCCCTCTGTTTAGGTCAGTGAAACACACCCCCCCACCCCCACGGAGTGTATCAAGATCCTTTTCTCTGCTTCTACATGATGAAAAACATAATAAATTGATTACACAGCATCCCTACTTACCTTCCTCGATGTGTGCAGTAACACGCAGCCAGCACTTTCGTTTTCAGCTGGAAAGCAGAAAGAAAATAAAATCAAATCAGAAAAGTGTTACTATCACAGGTACCCGACAGGCAGCGGGGACCAGCAGAAGGCTCAGAACAAGAAGTATCACTCTCTTGGCAGAGGATGATCTCTAGAGAAAAGTAGAGATTCAATTTTTAACAACATTTCCCATTTTGGAAGTGTGAACCAAGTGCAGAAGCAGCCTTTGGCATTATCTGATCAGTTGGGGTTTGTGCCCTGCAGCTTTTTTTTTTGTTTCTTTTCAGATTCCCTATGTATTTTTACCCTCCACCCCTCCCCTCTCTCCTCCTCCCAAAAATCTAACTCCTAATCCTTTAGGTAATCATTTAATCCCATGCATCGCCGTTTGATAGATTGAGGCTAAGATTGCATGAGTCACACTCCTTTGGAAACCCTTCTTGTCCTCGTTAAGGAGTCAACACCACCACCCAGGCGCTTCCAAGGGAGCGGGCTGCGAGCGATGGCACGCAGCGCCCCGACGACGAGCACATTAGTGTCCTGTCAACTCACCACGCTGCCTCCATAAATCTAAGCGTAAAGGAACAGAGCTCTTGGGAAAGAAAACTGCTGTTTAGAGACTATTAAATGTCAATTCACATGCAGCTGAGATACAGGGATGGGGATACCCGGGAAGTTCCCAGTTCAAACTTCCAAGCACCAACATTAACATTCTCTTCGGGTATCTATGAGGCAGTTTTTCGGGTATAAGCTAAAATTCAAATAAAGCCTAGTTGTTTTTGCCACATACTGGTTGCATCCAAGGCAGCTTCTCTGTACCATCGCTAGTACCACAGGTGCTGTCTGGGGATCCTTCTCCTTAAGTCCTCATCTTCACACCCTCTAAAAAACCGACCAGACTGAGTTGCTACCGAAATTATACAGGCAATGCATCAACAGTTTTCATTCAGATGAGCGTAGTGACAGCATGGAAAAACCCACTGAAGACCAAAAATTTTTCCAGAGGCCAAGCTGTGGAAAAACACAGAGATGTAACAGAGTTACAGCTATTCAGACAAGGGTTTTGCTTCCTTTCCAGATCTGGATTTCGAATCCTAACCTGTAAGAACTGCTGCAATCCCATTTCACAGGCTGACCACACACAGGCACCTTCAAGCCCAGCCTTGCTACTCTCCAAAAAAATAAGCTGACTGAGGCTGCAATTCACATGAAAACATCAGAATGCCAAAAAAAAGATTTGGTTTTTTTTTTTTCCTTTCACACAGGAAGCTGCTTTAACCAGAACTATCCCATATCAAACAGGAATTCGAGTCATGTCCACGGTAGGGTTAAAAGGCTGCAACTCAAACTGGGAGCAGAGTTGACTGCAGTAGAGAAGAGGGAAAGGATTGCCTTCATCTCCCACTAAACAAAATAAGATGGTTCAGAGGCTTTGGTTACATCACCCAACTTCTCTCCAAGTTCACTTGGATGCTGTGCACGTCATTAAAAGCATCACTTAACTAGACAAGTCTGCTGGTGCAACGGTCCCAATTATTAGAGCTTTTGACACACCCTTTGGAAAACACAAGCTGTTTTATCTCAAAAACACTTATTTATTATTAAAAAGCAAGCACCCAAATAAACCAGAAACATCAAGCGTTTTCCCCAGGCTCTTACATTTGTAGTTTTCCAACACTCACTTACTCAACTTACAGCCTAATTACACATGCAAAAATATGCTGCGAGATTTGGAACCCATAAATATTTATTGAGGAGAAAACATGTTTTGGTTTTTCTGCTCTTGCCAGAAATAGTTCTGGAGAGACAAAAAAACACCCACAACCCTTAACAATAGCAGGCACGTGCTATAGAGAAAGATCTGCATATCTGCAGTCCATCCTTACGGACGCATGCAAACGCCACAGAAATTCATGCTGTCCTTTTATTATGCAGCAACTCTTGGCTCCTCTTATCAGTTTCAAGAGCGTATCAATCTTCTCTGACAGCTCTCTCAGGTACTCATCTCAGATGAGCACCAAGTGCTGCCTTTATCAACACAAGCAAAACCATCTAATTACATCTGTTGGACTAGAGACTTTCAAACTTTTCAAAAAAAGCTCTTCTGGGTACAGAGGTGACGCTTTGGAAGGCCCAGAGCCGCCTTCATCATTTCAGCTGAGCCACATGCCACTCAGACTTGATCAAGGGAAAGGAGGGACTGATATGGCCATCCAAGTTCTGAGTTATCTTAAATACCCACTGGAGTGCTATAATATTACTGAGGGAGAGTAGCAAAACCACTCAAACACGAAAGATAGGGGGAAAAGTACACAGAGACTTCTCAAGTGCTCTTCTTCCTGGCTGATGAACCAACCATTTACTCAATGCAGTGGAAGGCAATGTGGGATAGATAGTGGTAGGCAATGTGGGATAAAACCCTGCAATGAGGTTGCCCATGATGCAACCATTGGGAGATGGCTTAGGTAAAGACCAAGACCAACCACCACCAGCCTGCCACTCATTTTCTCCTCCTTCACGGCACTATCACCACTTCACCCGTTACAGAGTTGCTGAAAAGATGCAACACCCTCAACCCTTGCACCTCCATAGCAGAGCCCTTCATGGGGACAAGTTTGATACAGAAAACCATGGATTCACCTTCTACTGACAAGGAAGAAACTAACCATCAGTCATCAGTTGTGTCTCACTACCAGGAGTAATAACTAGATTTCACACCCAAATGTCAAGGTTAAGTATAATTAAAGAGAAAGAAGAGGTCAGGGCTACAGAAAATTTTCCTTTCTGTTTTTGTGGTCCTCCTCGCTGGACAAATGCTGCAAAAGTCTATTTTAGGCAAGCTAGCTAGCTATGGGCATTACTGCCCCTGTCCTCACACATGGTTAAAGGAGAGCTGCCAGGGGTGACCGACCTTATCTGTTAGGCTGCGTTCCAGGTTCTGCCCAAGGGAAAACCAAAAGGTCAGCAACGCATCTCCGACATCCCCTGGCAGCCACATCAAGGCGACACGCATATCCCAAATTTCTAGGATGCATGCAGACGAGCACACAGCATCACTGAATGTGCTACAAGCGACTCGCTGGGAGTTCACTTCAATTTTAGCAAGTGTGATGAACTGCCTACATTAGAGCCTCGTGTCAGCAGATCGAGAGCCCTGCCAGGGCACTGTGGCATGTCTCCATTTTTTATTTCCCACCATTTGCAGATGAACAGGACCAGCCCAGCTTCTTGACATGAACAAGGAGATTTAATACTTGGAAGCAAGAAACACAGTGGGAAATTTATTTGCTATACTCCAAAGCAGTTTCATCCCAGCTGCTCTTTACATAACAGCCCTGATAGCAACCTGGAGAAACAAAATTCCTCAATCTCTTCCCCTCCACTCTCTATGTGAAGACAACTCTGAAAACAAACCCATGAAAATCATATGCCAACATTTTAGGCTTTTCACCTTTTGCCTTACAAAATCTCCTTTTGCTTAAGATCCCTTTTCCTTCTACAGGTCCCCAGTGCTGCCCTGAAGACACGAGAGTCTTTGAAGCAAAGCAGCTCCACAGCAGATGTCTGAAGTATCTTAAGACCATATTTTCTTTGGAATATGGGAGTGGAATTTGGAGAGCAGGAACTTTTTCACTACACAGGTGTCAGGGCACACCACCAGATGAACAGGCACCTCCCAGTGCATCCATATGGTAAATAGGCTAATAAATCAGAGTAGAATACTACATTAGGACTTCCACAGTTTTCTCAGAAAAATATCAAGAATCTGGTGTAAGTGA
The DNA here is from genome assembly GCF_009769465.1 of Tauraco erythrolophus. Taxonomy (NCBI): domain Eukaryota; kingdom Metazoa; phylum Chordata; class Aves; order Musophagiformes; family Musophagidae; genus Tauraco; species Tauraco erythrolophus. Next base: position 23,268,440 of record NC_141469.1, on the reverse strand, counting down.
AAGTATTAAAGGTTTGGGGGCTTTTGTTCTTAAAAAAAGCTATTTATCTGGGCTTTCTTCAGGGGTCTGCGCAAATCTAAGCCTCGACCACTTGTGTTGAACCACATCATGAGTAGCAAAAGCTGTTCTGTTTTTAGAATCTGTTGCCTGAAAAAAAATAGATATAAGCAAATTCCCATCAGCACATGGCACAGGAAGAGCTTGTTAGGAGCACTGGAGATACCTCTAACTCATCACTGGAAGCAATGGATTGCACAAGCAGGATCTCAAGGGGATCCTTTGGTTTGCTGTCCTGCCGCAGCTGTGCCAAGTCTGGTCTCCTCCCTAAAATACTTCAGTAATTTCGGTTAAACCTTATTAGACAAATAATTGTGCCCCAACTATCCCACATTCCCATGACAGGGCAGTGGGCTGAGCTGCAACAGAAAGCCTAAAATCAGCTGGGTTCATCCCTTTTAAACCAAAATCCATGTTTTTAAAGACAGGTGGGAATAAGCAATTTAGCTGCAAGTTTCTGGAGCAGGCTGGAAAGGAGCAGGCAGGGTGGGGAGGAAAACTTCACCTGAAAAAACGCTCAGCACAGACCACACAACAGCTGGGCAGGTGAAGGACCATCACCTTGCACTCCTCCAGCCGTGGTGGAGGAATTGGACAGGCAGACAGCACAGACAGACTGACCAGGGCTCCTGCACAGAGCCAGGGACCAGATAAGAGTGCCAAGCACTGTGTCACTTCTTACACCCTCAACTCCTCGGACATGCACGCACCACAAAAGCACAAATTATTTTTATTTTTTTTTAAAAGCTGCAATAGGTTTTATCATTAAGTTTGGGGCAGGGCAAAAAGTGCACTTTTTTTCCGTGCTAACTGGAAGGACAGGGCACTCAAAACCCCGGAGGAAGCTGCTGAAGCAAACCCAAGGTGAAGCACCTAAAAGGGAGACAGCTGCCTCCGTGCAGCACCACCCGCCCTCCCCAAACCCCCCCGCACCTCCCTTGGCTTCGTAAGCACCGCTTTGACAACACCCTCGTCAGGAAATTCGGAAGGAGGCCGTCTCCCGCCCCCGCAACACAATCGGTGTATCCACTTTCCATTAGAGTATAGGAAGCTTCGGGAGCCCAACATCCCACACTGACATCAAACTGCTAAAACAGGAGTTATCAGATGGAACGCGTGGGTCAGTATTGTGCCTCGGGACATAAAAAGGACCTTGGTATTAATGTGAGGAAATGTGACTATTGTGTGCAGAATGATACCCATTCAGGCCCAGACCACTTGTCTCTGGACGCTGCTCTCTCTGGAATATCCTTGGCGCCAGCATCTAGCATTTCTCCTCATCTCCTTAAAGAAAAAAAACAAAACTCATCTCGGCAGGGGCCGGGCCAGGAGTCAGTGCATCGTGTTTTGCTCGGAGCAGCGGCGGCGGCGAGCGTGCACGTGCGTGCCTCTGGAGCGAGTTACAGGAAACTGTTGATTCTCCGTATCTAGGAATGATCAATTGTCCAGAGGGTGGAACAGGCTTTAATTTTTCCCGAAGCGTAAATCGTGTTCCGTTATTTCCCCCCCACACCCCAACAAAGCCACATCCTGCTTTCCGATTGGCTTTTCGCTGCCATCAGGATTTTCCCTTCTTCCCCCCAAAACAGCTTCAGGCACCCCTCTGCAGCTGAAACCACCAGTACGAGCATCGGCTCTAAGGAGCAATGCAGGTTGCAGAAGTTGAGCATCTACAGCTACACAACTCCCTGATAAACTGTGTCCAAGTTCAGCTTAAAAGCCTGTGCAAACCCCTCTATTGTAACCGGAGGAAAAGAGAAGGTGAACTGTTTTAAAACTCCAAGTTCTAAGAACAAGATTCAAATAATTGCTTTAAAACCAAGAACCAAGGTGCGAACGATGAAAATACTTGCCCAGCTAGTTTAAGGGAGCTGCCAAGCAGATGAGAACACTGTGACTGCTGGTGAGGCTGTGGCCTCGTGCACTTCGCAGACCCTCTGCAAGCGAGGTTTGCACTGCCTGGCTGCCAACTTCAAGGATCAACCTAAACCAAATTGCTGTACCTATTTGCAGGGATTTATTCCCAAGCATGCTGCAGATAAAGCAGCAAGTGGTTGAATCCCCTAGTTTGATGGCTCTGTGACAGGTTAGAGGGACACAGAACAGAGATATACAGACACAAGTATAGAATCATAGAATGGTTAGAGTTGGAAGGGACCTCAAAGATCATTTAGTTCCAACCCCTGTGCCGGGACACCTTCCACTACATGAGGTTGCTCAAAGCCCCATCCAACCTGGCCTTGAACACTTCCAGGGATGGGGCAGCCACAACTTCTCTGGGCAACCTGGTCCAGTGCCTCACCACCCTCATTGTAAAAAATTTCTTCCTTAGATCTAATCGAAATCTCCCCTCTTTCAGTTTAAAGCCATTGTCCCTTGTCCTATCACTACACACCCTTGTAAAAAGCCCCTCTCCAGCTCAGGCTCCAGAGGGATTTATAAAAATACAAAGAGAAACAGTCAAATTCGCATCCATGTAGCACTAAGACAGAAGAGTTAATACACTTTTAGCCAGGTGAGAGAACAGGAAAGCAGTTGTAAAGCCATGCACAAGCCTGCAAGCCACTAAACAGCTAACCCGGTAGCTATAAAACAAGCAAGGCTTGCAGCACATTGGTTTGGAGAAGAAAAAAAGAGGTCTTCCCAAGAGTGACGGGTCTTCCCCCTCCACTGCACACCAAGCTCACTGACGCTCCTCATTCTCTCTGGTACAAATTCCCCAGGGAGCACAGCATCAAGTCGAATTTGCCACATGCAGCACAGGAAAGGCAACAGCCCTGCTCCTGGGGTGGGGCTCCCTCTCTGACCTCAGGGAAAAGGGACTTCATTTGGGGCAGGAATGCAGCACTGACCCCTGCAAAAAATATATGCAGTAGGGTACAGATCTGATATTTTACTTACTATACATTTATGGTGACTGAAGTAGAAGTCTCAGTCTCTCTAAAACACATCCTGATCTTCCCCTGAAAACACAGATTGCAGGTCCAAAAGCACCCAGCTTCAGATAAAGACCCACCTTCACGTAGGAGCTACCAATGTTTGCTAAAAATAGAAGTCTTGCCACCAAAACCTAAGCTGGAAGGATGAGAGGCAGAAGAGAATAAAAAAGGTTATCATCAGTTCCCACAAAGCAGCTATTTCTTTGGGAGAAAGACCCAGGAGAAAGGTCTCAAGGATCAAGACTGAGAAGCATTTTAGTGCCTGGGCATGTGCACTGATTTAGGATCCATATTCCAAGCAACAGCAGCCATTATTAATTAAAAGAATGAGATGGGTCATACCTTAAACCCTAGATTCGTTCAAGCTATCCTGTTTTACACACATCCGTGCGCACAGCCCAGCATTTTACGACAACGGTTAATTGTCAGAGTTTTATGAGCCATGCTATGTTTCGTTGGCTCAATTTTTAATCTCACACAATGATCTTTTAAAAACAGAATTACAGTAAAGTGCATCCAATTATGCTCATAGCGAGCTCTACATACATCATACAGAGATTAACAGCTTGACAGGATGATGGCAGAGCTGTCATCACATCTGTAATTCCACTTACACTGATTGCCAGCACCCAGCCCCTGGAGCACCGACTCATCCCCTCCTCAGATGAGATTTTTGGATCTTTTAGCCCTACACTAAGGCGGGCACCAACCTGACAGTAGTTCGCCAGTAAAAGTCTCCAGCAGGAGAGAGTGTGGACACCATGTTCAGCCAAGAGACCAAACTGCGAGGACTAGAATGTACATAGAGACCCACAGATATCACAGAGCAGTTACGCACCTTGTTTCAAGTCACCTTAGAGGTTTTTCCTGCTGGAAATTAAGCAAGTGTGTTTAATGCAGCAAGTGCATCTGATGCTAGGGAGTAAGTCACAGGCAGCACTGCAGAGCCCTCTCTGCAGAAGATGGCCCATGGTCAGTCCCTCTCTGGCCAGGCAGCAACCATCCAGCAACCCCAGCAAGCGTCGCGATGGGTTGCACAACACAAGACGGCAATGCCAGATTGGAGAAATCGAGAAAATCGGATGGGGACAGAAAGATGTCATTCCCACACTTGCTTTTCCACTGTTTAAAGAGCATCAGAGGATCCTGTAGGATCCTGGAGCACTAGCTCCCTAGGGGGATGGAAAGTAAGTGTTTGGGGGGGTTGGATCTTGCATTGCCTGGACAAACCTGTCTGTTTTTTTCTCTCTCCCTTTCTATTCAGTTTGTTTTACTGGAAACAACAGCTGCAGGTGCTCAGCTCCACAGTTTTGTCCCAGGAATGCAAAGCCTGAATGAGAAGCAAAACACTCAGCAAGGAGCAGCAGCAATGCAAGGGCATTTCTGAAAAACATCCCCTTGCAGAGCTGAACAGGAGCAGCACTCCCAGATACACCTCAGCAAGGGCACAGTTAAAGCCCATTTCTGGAAAAAGCTTCAAAAGCTTGTGAAGAGCAGTTTTTCTTCCAGCAGTTCAGGCTACTTTAATTAAATGCAGAAGAGCTTAACAGGTTCATCTCAGCCACTTTCAGCCACCTGAGAAGTCAGCTCTCCAAGAGGACCAGCTATGCCCTCTGCAGCCAGAGACTGATTTAATATGTATAAAATCAGAAGATGCTTCAGCAAAATCACCTCTGAGAAAGAGCTGACAGCTAAGATGACTCAAAATCTGGAATCTGAGGAATCCTATGGCTGATGCTCACAGAGAAGAACCTGGATTTCAGCTACCTGGACTGCTTTGATACTGTCATGGGAAAAAAAATAAAAAATCTTACTTCACACATGGCCTTAATGAAAGTCTGGACTTCAGTTCTGTCTGAAGCTCATTTTTAAAACCTTCATCCTTGCAGTTGAAAGGGGACTCCAGCACACTAGAAGTCCATTTTTTCCTTAAAAATCCTAAGCATCTCAGCAGAAGAAAAAAGGATACAACTAATACCACTGCCACAAATATCAGTGCTTGAGGGAAACAAAGAAGCCTTTTTTGTCCTGTTCTGAAAGGAAAGGAACACACTTAGAAAAAGCCCAGGAGGACACACAAGGAAAATCAGCTTCTTCAAACGCAGAAGAATCCACAGCACTTGCATTCCTCATCCCGAACAATGCACCCCACGGCATTAAGCCCAGACTTGTCATAGCAGAGTACAGTTCCCCTTAAATCTTTCAATTAAGATGGTATTTGTAAAATTGCAGGCTTGAAAATTGCTAGATATTATTCTTCACTTCAAGTCACCGCTCCTATTCAAAAAGGAGACTTCAAGACAGCCAAGCAGAGGTCCAGGCCCTGCCTATTCTGCAGCACCATTTCCAATAATTGCTCTCTGTAGATCAATTGGGATTTGCTCGTAATCTAAAAATAACTTTGAGCAAACTTAAAGCACTCTCCGAACCTGTGACGCCAAGGATAATCCAGAGCCCTTGTATTTAATCTCCAAAACAGCCAGTGCCCATGTAGGCAGGCTCCAGGCTGCCTCGATGAAGCTCTGGCTGCTGCTGTGTCCCAAAGGCTGCGTTTTCCTAGGCACATACCACTACAGTCCTCCTCCTCCTCCACCATTTAGCATACAGCCAGGCTGGATGAGGCTTTGAGCAACCTGGTGTTAGCGGAAGGTGTCCCTGCCCACAGCAGGGAGGTTGGAACCAGATGATCTTGAAGGTCCCTTCCAACCCAAGCTATTTTATATGCATTACAGAGGATGTTAAAATGGTGTGCTACAGGCAAAAGCAACCTCTCAAGCAATCTAGAGATTTTATTCCTTGACAGAAAGCATGTTAGATACCTTCACAATCCATGTGAACTAGGCTGTTTGGAAGTCCCCTTTCACCTTGCTCTCCATGTCGGTCAAAGTTTCTAAAAGACACTGGCTTGGCAGGGAGCACACAAGGAGCACAGTTTTGGACAGACATGTCCATCTGCAACCTAACTGCATAGCCACCTCTTCGTTCTCAGCCACCTCCCCCGAGGAGCAGCACAGCACCGGCCTGACACAAAGTCCCTCCACCAATCTGTAAAGCCATCTCTGTCACACTTGCTTTTCAAGCAGCTCTCCTCCACCCCCTCCCAAAACACTTACCCTGCCCAAGCCAAGCCAAGCCACCACTCCAAGCTGACACTGCAGCTCCCCGAGAGTGGACATCCCAGCAGTGCGTTTCACTGGTGGGCTCACGTCCAGCAAACACACTTCTCTCTGGCGCAAAGTTGCAGGCATGGATCCCACAAAGCACGTTTGGGACAACTTGACACTTGGGGACTCACCTGTAGCAGTCAGTTTGTATTTATAAACAGAGCACAACACACATCGGGGTTTTCCCCTGGACTATGGGTGTAGTTGTGCACTGCAGGGGCCTGACTTCCATCAGATGTGTCCAACCAGCTGCTTTTCTCCTCGTTTCTGCTATCTGCCTCAAAACAGCACATGTAGGGATTGCTTGCCTCCAGCCAGGATGATTAAATCCAAAATGCACATGTCCAACCGCAAAAGTCCTCCCACACTCTTTCTTCCCTTAGAGGTGCTGTAGAGAGCAGAGACTGACCCGGGTGATCCACAGCTCCAACTCACCTCCAGCACTTCAATTAAAACACGATCAACAAAGCCTCCAAAAACCTTGGGAAGCCCCAGAGCCACGTTCAAGTTATCTACAGGGACCACACGCACCAAAAAACCCTTAATTTCTCACTAGAAAACAACTTTCACCCCGTGCCCAGGCCACAGCCACAAGAGAGATGGCATGGCCCCACACTGCAAAAAAGGGGAAGGAAAAAGGAGTCGGGATGGCTGGAGACCTGCTCAGCAGCCAGGCTTTTATCAGGTTTTCCAAAAGAGTTGCTCCTCCAAAGTTTCACAGCAAGGAACGACTGTGTCCCCCGGCCCTGTTTCAGGGTGGGCAGTGGCACTCACCAGCGGCATTCGGCGGCACCTCCAGGTTGACGTTGACGAAGAAGCGGATGCTTTCCCCGGACACGATGGAGGAGTTCACTGCATCGAAGAGCTCCTCGCCCCCTGGCTCCTCCTTGGTCTCACAGCCATCGTCCGTGTCACACTTGAGGTACCCTGCTGGGGAGACAGGGAGGGCGGTTAGCAGGGCAACCTTCCAGTATCACAGGGACTACAGGAAAGCTGGAGAGGGGCTTTGGACAAGGGTGTGCAGTGATAGGACACAGGGCAATGGCTTTAAACTGAAAGAGGGGAGATTTTGATTATATCTAAAGAAGAAATTATTTACAATGAGGGTGGTGAGGCACTGGACCAGGTTGCCCAGAGAAGTTGTGGCTGCCCCATCCCTGGAAGTGTTCACGGCCAGGTTGGATGAGGCTTTGGGCAACCTGGTGTAGTGGAGGGTGTCCCTGCCCATGGCAGAGGGGTTGGAACTGAATGATCTTGAAGGTCCCTTCCAACCCAAACCGTTTTGTGATTCTATGAAAACATTTCCAAGGAGACATCTGATATGGACAGACAAGCAGGTCACAGGAGATGGCAGCACTGAAAGAGTGAGACAAGTGTCTAAATTACAGAGGACAACTCCTTAGCCTCTCGCAACACTTTGAACTGGAGTCAGCCTGGTCTCATTCACCAGCAAGCTGGTTTACTGCAACGTTCCATTACGAAGCAGCTGGAGGACTCTTGTGGTGTGCTCATGTATCATATTTAATTAGGAGAATTAGGGACATTATAGAATGTCAATTTTTACATTACTAGGATTATTCAGCAACTTCGACCCATCTTCTGACAAGTCTTTTACACCTAATTTGAAGCAGGAGGGATGTATTTCATTAGCTTGCTTTAGGCACTACAGCAAAATGAAGAGAGTGAGCTTCCAGGCCGAGGCTTGAATGGAAACTGAAATATTGATGGCTTTTTTTAAAGCCTCATAAGCAGATGTAGAGGTGGCAGCAGCTGAAAGCCGCTCTCGCGGTCTCAGAGATCGAGCCAGCAGCTCGCCACCACAAAAAAAAAAACGCACAACAAAACAACCAGCCCTGAGCAGGGAAGCCACAAACAGGAACTCAGCAATGCAGGACATGGGCTGCAGCACTTCCTGCCACGAGCGACATGCCAACGGGTGCTTGGCATCTCCCCAGGAGGGCTACAGGGGCTTCAGGCCTTCACGTGACTGCTGAGCTGCTTGTCTGACCCATAGGAAACCTGCCAGAAAACCTCAGATGAACCCCCCTCCCAATCTCTGCCTCCTTCATCTACCTGCTCAACAGGAATAAATATGAATTGGTCTTATCAGAACCACTCTGAAGGGCTTCAAAAGCAGTCAGGTCATTGTTGTCCCCATCCAGCCTCCTAGACACCCAAAATGCACCAAGGGTGCTGTCCCTCTGCTGCTGGTGGAGCTTAGGTGGCTCTTTCCATCCCTGCACAACGGAAACTTGTCCAAAAACAGACAGAAAGAAGCAAGGTGAGGAAAGCATAGGAAACACCTGGACACAATTCCTGAAGTATCATGACACTATGAGCATCACCAAGGATGAAACATCTGCTCAAGGGCTGACAGATGTGCCATGACTGAGGGGCAGCTTGTGTCCTGGAGGGATGGATGACAGCCAGACAGGGTGCCTGCTGCCTTCTGAAGTACTACAAAGCCCCAGGCAAGCATCTCAGTCACAGACAAAGTGCCAAACCCGGGGTTTGGTTCCTCCAAAATGCATGATGGACACCATAACCTCTCCTTAGCAAAGCAGAGCACCCACCAATGCTGACAGCATCCCTGGTGCCAGGAGAGCTCGGGCAGCCTTGCAAAGCAAAAAAAAAAAAAAAAAAAAATCAGCCTAGGGTGAGCTCAAATCCATCATCCTGGCTTTTCCATCTCAGCCACATCCAGGATTGCAGCCCCAGGGAAGTTGTCACAACAAGCCTACGCTTCTCCGTCCTTCCCACTCAACGGGTCAGATGGGAGGTACATGGGGGCAAGACAGTTCAGAGAACATGGTTGAAGTTTTTTTCCCTACTGTCCTAATTAAGACACAGATGGGCAAAAGCCAAGCAAGGAAGACTATTTATGTTTCATTTCCCAAGCCCACTGAAGCTGGCTTGATAAGAGCAGAGCAGCAGAGAGCCCTGAAAAGCGGCAAGGGCTGGAGACAGGAGAGAAGCAGCACAGGGGCTGGAAGAAGGGCAAGGGTGGAGTAAGATCAGAGGGTTGGGCAGAGGTCAGCGAGGACTCTGGCAAGGGAAGCATCCTCTGTTCCTCCCTCTTTAGGGGAGGAAAAAGCAGAACAAAAGGCAGCCGAGACTCACGTCCCTTGGGCAAGGGACGGACAAAAACACTCAGCTTGCAAATAATCCCAAACCTGGGCTGTACAGGAACTGAGCTCCCGGGCAGGTGTCTGCTTTGTCACTAAAGCACCTCAAGGCTTCAAACCACTCCTGTTTTGAATCCTTCAGCCTGTTAGCTTGCAAAGGCATTGTTTTAAGACATGAGCAACTTATGCCTGACAAATATAGGGTCACCTCGAGGTAAGAGGATGAGCTGTGTGCATGGTAGATGCACCTTTCTCTCTGAGCACGGTTCAACAGTCATCTCCAGCCCTGGCAGCTGTTTCCCCCCTCATCAACCAACCATCGCCGCGTTCCACTCCCGCTGCTTGAAAGGCAGCAGATGCCACAGGCGACAGCAGAAGCTGTTCAAGCTCCTCTGAACGTCTGACGGGCGTTTTGCAGAAGTTCAGAGTAGAATCCAATACAGCCATTGCACAATTTATGTAAATAGCAATCAGGTTTCCATATGGAAGCACGGTCTCAGTAACACTTTATCGCCTGTGCTGTAAGCAGTTGCTTCAGGGAGGCGGAGGTGGGGTTAGATGCCTTTGCAAACTGCCTCAAATTGGCTGAGGAAGAGTTTAAGATCTCCAAAGTGGTGTCCGCCCCCCCATCTCTATCACTTCATATGAAGGCAGCATTTGCTGAAGCACCACGAGCTAGCTACACAGGAGGGTCCGTCTGACCTCTGAGCACAAGGAGTGCCACTTCAGCCTGGAATATGGTCTAAAAGCACGAGAGAAAGGAGGTTTTGCTGAGTAGGAAGCCAGAGTCAGGAGCTGAGTTAAGGCTGGCTGAGAAGATCAGTGCAGATCTCCTGCACCTTGAAGAACACCTTATAGTCAGGACAATCCACCCTGCAGGACCCATCTCATAGAAAAGAGAAATGAAAAAGTATGAGAAGTGCCCAAGGCCAAGGACAGCACCAGTGCTGCAGGAATAAAACGAACTCCTCGCCCTGCACAGCCGTAAGCAGCAGACACCTTGACCCTAGGTCTTCCAGTACCTCAGCCCATTCTATATAGCATGAAAATAAGCCATCTCCCCATTTTATGCAGGTGCTTAGGAAAAAAAAAAGCAATTTATCTAGCTATCCCTCTCTAAAGCATCACCCCTTCTTCTATAATTCATGCCTAGCCCAGGCCTGCCTTGCTTTAATATCTCAATATTCATCTCCAGCCTTCTCTCCTTATTCTCACTGCTTTCTCAGATTCACTTCATCTCCTCCGTCCTGCTGCTATCACCCCTCTCACAACTCTGCCAAGGTCCTTACCCTGCAGCTATTTTGCTTTTGAGCTGAGTTTTAAGAGCTCAGGGCTCTGTTGGGAAGAGCAGTGAACTGAGCTGCAGCAATCCGAGGTGGCTCTACCTCTCCCTCCACTGCCTTAGTGGCACCTGGCAGCTGCAGCTGGGCTAATAAAAAAATCAGCAGAGCAGTAGTTAGCAGGAAGCACCAACTTCAGCCACATCATATACATTGCCCAGAAAAGCTTAATTGCTCCATGGGAGCAGCACTCACAACCCAGGGGCTGCAGACTTCTCCAAGAAAGCCTAAATCTTAATCATTCAAACTCAATTTCCTGGGAGAGAAGCAGCTCTATTACTAAGGACATCATCTCACATCCCAGGTTATGAGACTTACGCCAGACACAGTCCCAGCACAACCTGTGTGCTTCAGATGAGACAAAGCCAATCACGGTATTTTAATCAACACCTGCAAGCATGCACACCAACCAGGAGGTTAGGAGAGGAAAATGCATCTAGCCACACTTTGCTGCAGTCTCAGTTTAGAACATCAAGCTGGAAAAAAAACATCCAAGAAGGAGGTTTCTGGGGGAAAATAGGCATGTTTTTTTCTTGCATTATCCAGATGTTGCACAGTTCCAGGCATGTGCATGTTACACAAGTCTTTTAGGTAGATGATATATTGCTGCTACTGTTTTAGGAAAAGTTACATGGAGAAGATAAGCTACATATCCACGTAGCTAGATCAGCAGAGTAAAGTAGAAAAGCTAAAATCAAAGTTCATCAAAAGTTATCAACCTCTGCCAAGTCTCTGCAAAAATTGCTGGCTTTATTTCTGAAGGACCACATATGCTATGTTAACACTCTGAATGCTCAAAGCAGTTTTCCGGAAACCACTGATTTTTACCCTCAAATTCCAAGGTACACTACAAGTCTGGAAAAGCGTTCTCATTTATAGCACCTGTTTGCACAGCAATGCCTATTCCCTCAGCCCAATCCAAGCCCCAGCTTCCAGAATCATGGGGTGGCATCTGCTCTTCTTCCAAAATCAGAGTCAGTCTCTCCCACAAGAATTTTTCAGAAAGCTGAAGTTACACTAAAAGGGTTCTTTTGAGCCCATATGATTGGTAATTCATGATTCACCATGTTAAAAGTCATCTCAGATTTCTCAAATGAGTTTTTAGGCAGAGAAGGCAGGAAGTTGCAGGAGAGTCCTTTTTACTGGTTTTGCGTAACAGCACTTGTGGCCACCTCACCAGAACAAGGGAGCACCAGTATGCACTGTGCTCCTGTCCGATTCAGGAGTCTCAGACCTTTTACCCTGGGAAAAGCGAAGCCTTTCCTTCTGACATCACTGGTTTAGATATTTTTGTCACTGATCCTGATCCATTCAGAACTGAAATACAGTGGTTGACACCACTCTCAGCATTTCAAGCTAGAAATCTCACACAACCAAATAGCCAGCTCTGCTGCAGACAGTCAAGTGCAGAAGTTTGCAAGTTCTTGTTTTGGAAGAGCCCAAGAGCTATTTGCATCCACTTTCTCAGGAGAATTACAAGTCAAGTACAGACAGACAACAGAAACAGTAATAATATATATTAAATAGCTTTTAAAGATAAGAGGGCATCAAGTGGGACATAGGCATTACCCTAAAATCAGGTCTGGTTCTTTGAGCATCCCAGTGCTCAGCTGTAATACAGTGCTAAGGAACTCAAGAGAGAATTAAGCCCCCTATCTACCTAAAAACCAGCCACGACATTGGTGTTAAGTTAAAAAAGAAAAGGCACCTTCATCTCATTTTTCCACTCCTGTGGATTTTCATCTTGCTCTAACTAACAATAGACATTAATTTTCAAGACAGGCATGAGGTTTAATTAATCTGAGCTAAAGTGATCAGCCTGAGCTTTAAGCTATCAGAGGGCTTGCTTTGTTCCCCAAGTACTGCAGATCCACTGCATCACTCAAAATACCCAAATTCCCAACATTGGGTGCAAAAGGAAACTTTAATAATGGAGCCTCCACCTCCATTTTGACCTGTACTCTCTGCACAAAAACACGGACCCACATTGCCTCCAAAGGTTGGATAACCTTACAGTCCCTTAATGTTGGCAGGGATAAAGTAATCGAAGGATTCAGGAGAGGCTGGGCAGAGCTCTGTATCAGTTCTACAATCTGCACGGTATTCTAGGAAAAGGGGTTTAAATAGCATCCTGTTTGTTCTCACACTACCCAAGGCAAGCTTCTGGTGACATCTCATACACTGATTTTGGCATAATTACCTACTTATCAAAATAGCTCTCATTTTTCAGGAAAAAAAAAAAGAGCAATCATGGATAGAACAGCATCTTTTACTGAAATATTTGCTTAAGTTTTACATGTTCCTGCTGAGGTTACACTTCAAAGTTGGGAGGTTACTTATTGTTTTGAATCGCAAGAGCCCGAAAAGCAGCCATGAACAATTCCTTCCTTCCCAACATTACTCCATTTCACAGGCAAGAACGACTGCCGTGCTGTAGCCACACAGCAATCCCCTCCGAAGGCTGCTATCAAATCACATTTTGCAAAGCTGGCTCCCACAAAGCTAAAAATTTAAGCCACGCTGATTAAATAAAGCAGTTCTGCATTCAGCTGGATGCTTTCTAGAATTTTAAGCTTCTCTTTCGGTTCACAGTTGAGATTCCCTGGTAAGGGTCGCTATTTTTGTCCTAAGGAGGTTTACTCATCATGCAGCAGGCAGCACATGGACAGGGTTTATACCAGCCTAGGAGAAGACAACTGGTGCCTAGGGGCTGTCCACAGACTGAGTTGTTGGACTGCTGAGAGTTTGCTGCAGACAACTAATTGGCAAGAGAGATCTAGAGCTTACCTCCCATGCTTTTGTTAGAAGACCCTCTTTACTAAGCTGAACATTATGGGTTGGCACAGGTGGACTAACGACCTCTCTATCATCAAGATTGGATTTAAAGGAGTGTCCTCCAATCCTAGCACCTCCTCAGGTAGCTTGAGAGGCAGAAGAGCTTGAGAAAGGTTGGATGACACCTCTCAGCTCTTAAGTAGTCACTGGAAGCTCATCAGATATGGGTTTGTGGCCTTGTGGAGCCATGGCCACCTTCTATGGAGATGTCAGTCTATCACCCAAAGCTTTCAGAGTGCTTCACAACCACAGATTAAATCACAACCTTCTCTTCTAAAAAAAAAATAAATGAAAGAGGTTGAAAGTGTCTAGCAGGTGGAGTCACCAAGATCAGACCTGCATCCTTTAAATAACAGATCTCTCCACTACTGGCCAGTCATAACTTTGGTCGTGTGTTTCCAACTCTACTTTAAAGTCAGTCTTTTGTCATGAAGAGCCACATGGAAATAGAGTTTCCCCTGCCACTTCAGTAATAATTCATAACAGAACTGAAAGAACTGATCTGCTACAAAAAAACCCCAATGCAACACCCAACACCCAGGCACTTTTGAATTAATTCCAGTATTGTATTTTGCAGCCAGATTTCTAGGAAATGTTGTGAATAATCCAAGTAACTCAGTAGGGTTTTGTTTTTATTTTTTGTTGTTTTTACAGAACACAGCAGCACGTGGAATTTCAGTTCTAAACCAGAACCCACAGAAATCACGAGTGTTCATTTTATTATATGCCTCCTGATAGACAGTTCTCAGAAATAAAACAATCTGCAAGAGACCTGCAAGCCACCCTCTCGGGCTTTCCATAGGTAGCAGCAGTGCATCTCCTGCTGGTAAACTGAGCATCTCATCAAGGGAAACCCATTGCAAGAGGATTTGTTTCGAAAAGGCATTTAGATTGATCTCCTAGTTAGGCAAACAATTCCAAGACAGATAAAGATAAATTTAAAAGAGAAGAAAACCCTCCACCACAGATACCAAGCCGAACTGCAAACTGAAAAACAAAACCAAGAAGATAAAATATACCCAAACACCCCAAGCCAGACTGGAGCCTTGGGGTCCTTCAACACAACTGCAATTTACTGTGCCAGCAAAACCAATAAGTCAGACGAGACCAAGCAATGAGGGATTTGCTCTGGAACACAAAAATTTATGCTGCAATATCTGTTGAGCCAGCTTTAAAACAATGCAACAATTCAGATATACCCAGCAGTATACGGGGACTCCTTCCTTTGGATTTTGCAAGAGGAACTAGAAAGCCTCTGGTTCTGTGTCTTCTCAGGGAAAGTTCTTGAGTCAATTAAAAAAGCTCATTGTACACTGGCAGAATTTAATCACTTGCAGCTAACACCAATGCCTTTAGAGCTAATCCACTTGTAACAGGCACTGAATACTGCCCCCCCACCACCACGGAGGGTGTAGGAGACTGACAGCCCAGAGACAATGTGGGGCTTGATGAGTAGTTATTCTGCACATTGATTGCTGGTTTTTCCCCCCAGTCATATTGCATGTGTTCTACTTCTGTAATGCACTGAAGGCCACAAAAGGGGCTTTCAGTAAGTTCTTCCAGCAATAGGGGAAAACCAGAGCATGCTGAAAACTGGAACTTGTAGCTA
Organism: Tauraco erythrolophus; assembly: GCF_009769465.1. Classification (NCBI taxonomy): domain Eukaryota; kingdom Metazoa; phylum Chordata; class Aves; order Musophagiformes; family Musophagidae; genus Tauraco; species Tauraco erythrolophus. Next base: position 23,253,371 of record NC_141469.1, on the reverse strand, counting down.
AAGACATGGGCTCCTTTGATTAACTTCCCAGATTTTTAACCAGTTAAGGAAGTCATCAAATAGGTTGGTATGTTGTTGGGACCATAATAACCCTCTGCACTTCCAGAATAGTCATATATGAGCATCCATTCACCAGAAAATCCTCCCTGGGCTTTCCTCAGTACTTAACAGAGCTACATACTACTAGATACTTCCATAAGTTTTTATGAACAGTAAATATCCAGGAGATTCTTACAAGGCACTGCTTTGGTGCTGCAGCCCAGATTACCTTCACTCTACAACAATTTAAACTAAAACTGAAGTCTCAACTTTTCACTTTTAGCGTTGCTGCAGCTGCTATTGAGAATGCAACAAGGGCAAGAAAGAAGTTAAATGGTAGGGACAAACACAGTCTCCAAACAGAACCTCAGATATGGTCAGAAACAAAAACATCCTAATTACTAATGATACAGAAACGCATATGTATATGCAAGATCTCAAGAGAAGATAAGGAAAAAACTCAACTGCGCAAAGAGCAATAGAACCAAGAAAGGGGAAAAGAAAAATCTAAGTGCTAAGGGAATCTTTGCCCTCCCCACAGCACACAGTTTAGGAGACTAGCTGTTTGGTTTTTTTATTATTTTAAAGGTGAGGCAAGAGCATCTCTTGATCTCCGCAATGAGCTGGCAGATCCAAACAAGTGGTGCCAAGAAACAGCTTAATGATTACAGCTCCATTTCAAAACATGTAGTTTTGAAACTATGTGAAAAGGTAACTTCTTTCTCTGCGGTTTCCTCTAGCCCTGATTAAGTTTTTGGGTAAGTCTTCAAGAATCTGAGTGCGTGAAGCTTCTGCACAGAGAAAGCCAAAGCACTGCCTCGCAGAGGGATGTGAATATTCGCACTGGCAACCCCTGAGATGTGCTGCCCATATATTCTGTGCAGAAACACACAAGCCCTCAGTTAAATCAGGCAGTAGAAGGTGACTCATCACTCAGTAGCAACTGAACTATTGAAAAAGGTCAGTTTGTAATGAGGAACAAGAATGACAGCAGATTTGAGAGTGAAATAACCAAGGAATCAACTGTATTTTCAATCACAGTTAACAGAGTATTCAATACTGCGTGCTAGCTGAAGATGATGTGGCAACCAACTTTTCCTCCTTCTCCCAAACCATGCAGAAGCACAACAGGAAAGAAGCATACATGATTTCATGCTTAATGCCCTTAATGGTTGCTCTTAAGGTGCTGTCTCCTTAAGATGAGGGAGGAAGCTGAGTAATAACACAAATAGGGCAAAAATAAGTGCTCACTGCCGTGGCACCAAGTTGCATATCTCATAGGAGAGCTTTGCACAGGGAATGCCACAACTACAAACACATGCTCTAAAAACATCCAGAGATCTGCCTTTTTGTTTGGATAGTTTGAGGAAGACAAGACATTGAGTCCTGGAAGGGGGCATGTAGAGCTTTTCACATAAGGTGCTAGGACAGACAGCTGTGCTCATGTTCCCTGTGGCAGGAAGCCTTGTGATGAAGTAGGTGGCTCCAGAAGACAGCTGCCTTTCTTCTTCCTCCAAATCATACTGCAGTATTCCTCCCCAAGCCCTTACACTGCTCTCAGCCAGATGCTGGCAGCTTAGACATCTCTCCAGGTCCCAATTGGGATCACCCTCTTACATTCCCAGTCTTCAAGAAAGCACCAACCACATCCCAAGGGGCCACAAGCAACCTAGGGAAGGTAGGAGCATGACTACCCAAGTCCTCATGTCCCACATGCGCTCAGAAAACCTGCCAATACTGAAGAAATAAAGCATCCCTGATATCAGGCATTAATTTCTGTCCTTCTGGAACTCAAGCCAGTCTTCCAAAAAGACTCCTTACTAGAGCTGAGAGTACTTGCTTCCAGTTTCATCCTTTTACTCCTAGAAATTGGCTCCATGTAACACTTTCAGAGAAAGCAAGCAAGCCAGTGCCAAAGGAAGCTCTGTCAATAGCAAAGCTGGATCTACTGCAGCTGACATCCGGCAGACATTCAGTTTCCCCTTCCCAGATGTTAACCTAAGACTTTGCCCCTTGGAACAAGAAAGATGAGCCTTGGGACAGCAACAAGTATCTACAGGCCTGAATAACTGGAGCATTTTAGTCTGCTCTCAGCAGCTGGAAGTCCTGAATACTCCAAGCACTGCACCTTCTCAAGGGCAAGAAGCTCCAGGCCCTTAGAAACTACATCTTGACAAGGCCGGTCTTGAGTTGAAATCTCAGGATGATCTCTCCCTAAAACCCCCCTTCACATGCTCAGCCACCTTTGTTGAAGCAGTTTCCAAATGCCACAACTTAACCTTGATTGAAAGAAAAAAAAAAATCTTTCCAGGCCACTGAAAGATGCATTTACCAGAGCCATCCAACATTTGCCTGATGTTCTTGGCAGGATGTCCCCAAAGGGATCTGACACCTACACATGATCGCCGCTCCAGGAAAAGATAAGTAGATACACCTGCCAGCCTACACTACAGGAAAACATCCTGAAAGAACCTGAAAAACAAGGAGCCACCCAGAATAGTCACTGATGACAGCATGAAGATGATTATTTACTGCTTTGAATATCTAGAATATCTACAGGATTTAAAAATGCAGAGTCTGCTTCCAGCACTAGATTACACAACTACCATGCAAGACTCTTTGCACGCTGCTTAAGCCAAACAGATTTTGCATCACCTGTTACGAGTTCTCAGCTGACCCTGTAGCTCTGCCCTCCCACCGGTAAGGCGATACTACGCACAAAGAAGTCAAATAATACTTGCCGCTCTCTTCAAAGAAGTATCCATTTCTTGACATCGCTGCTGGTGGAGACTCTAAGAAGACAGAAAAGAGAAGGAAACATAAGAATCAAGATGCTGAACATCATCTTACAGCTGAACTCACTGTAGGCCTGGTTTACAGCAGAAAGCCAGCCCCAAAATACTGGAGGCATCAGGTTTTCCTCAATGTGGCAACTTTAACCTTTTGTTTATTGACTTTCACACTTACCAGAATATCCTATCCAGTCACAGTCACTGCCAGTCTCGGACATCCTGAGCTAGGACCACAAAACAGCAAGACTAAAGATGTGGACAAGCCTGATCATCTCAGTGACCTATCAAACCTGAACAAGTGCAACCAAAAATAATACAGGCTAAGCATCGGCAAGGGTTTTACAAAAAACACAAGCCATAATGAAGTTTAGGTTGTAGCTTATGCTCAGATAAGAACCATCAGTTTAATTTAGATGAGAGCAGGAATTTCACATCCTACTCTGCTGCTCCTCCTAATCATTAGGATATCCCAAAACAGTGCTTGGCACTTGAAGATAAGCACCAGAACACTGCAGCCTTCCTTGGCCTGCTTCCTGAGCTGGGGTCCTGCAGCAAACACCATCTGCACCAACAGGGTCTCATGAGAAAGCCACAAATGGGAAATGACGCTGACCAAGAGCAAACCCACAAACACAGCAGCACCAGGACCAAGCCCCCATGATTCGTTATAGAACGTACTTTATTTGTTAGTGAGTCAGTTCTGCAGTTAACTGCTGGCAAATTGGGTATTTACCATGCAAACAGATGCTCAAACAGCACAGAAGCACTTGCTTTTCAGGTGTGATCAAAGTCTGGTGCCCCAAACCCAGCCTGGCTGTTAGTGCCAACAGTATTTGACAGTTCAGACTGCGTGGGCTAGAAGCACCAGCTATTCTGCACAGGTGCATGCCTCATTTTACAGGGAGCTACCAGAGCTCTTTATTTTGAGCCTTGAGCAAGAGTCACCTAAGCAGTCCCTTTGAAAGCCGCTATTAGATCCTGCCTCTTTATATGCCTCTTCCCAGCCAAAACGCAATCAGAAAAAGGAATAGACTTGCTCTGTCTTTCCCCACTTCATTAGGCTAATCAAACATTACCTACGCAAGCCTGGGATGAATTTGGGCCAACAAGGAAAGAGGTTTTGCCTGCTTTATTGTTCTACAGATTAGGCTTCCTGCTTTTTGTTTGAGGCATGAGACCATTTCCCAAAGACCCTGTCTCTACCCCATAACTTTTGGCTTACTGGTTATGTGGGTTTTTTTTTTCCCCTTTACAGTGTGCCACGTTTTCAAGCATCATAATTCATCCTAGTCCACTGGGAGCATTTGTACACCAGACGGATACAAGTCACACCGCTGATGACAGCACCTTCCAGCCCTAACGCTTGTCACAGCTCAGCATGGCTCAGACCTTCCAGTGCAGACAGCTTTTGGCTGCACAAGTTCCTGGAGAGACACCCTGATGACCATTAAAAAAAAGAACACCCCATAAACCCAAGGGCAATTCAAGTGTCTGGTCCAGGAGAGAAACACAATGTTCCAAGTTCATCCCAGAACAATGGGCTAGAGGAACAAAGGCACCGTGGCCAAGGGGCACCCATTACACCAGTCAATTGTTTCCCTCCACCTGGAAGGGAAAGCTAAGATCCATCCAGACTGATTAGCATGCTAATGATCAAAGGAAAGTTTTTTAAAGAGACTCTTATTGTCCAATGATTGCATTTACGCATTTCAGAGAAACAAACAAAATACGCCTAGGCAGATGGATTACCGAAGGATCTGACATTCCCACCAGGATGGTATATCAATTTCTCATTTGTATTATAGCTTGAGGGAGCCTGAAGCAACATGTTCATCTTTCACTAGGAAAGATGAGACATTGTTTGCTTTTTACCTGAACACACCTATTTTGACAAGAGATAATGGCTTTAAAATGAAAGAGGGGAGATTTTGGTTAGATCTAAGGAAGAAATTCTTCACTGTGAGGGTGGTGAGGCACCGGAACAGGCTGCCCAGAGAAGTTGTGGCTGCCCCACTCCTGGAAGTGTTCAAGGCCAGGTTGGATGGGGCTTTGAGCAACCTGGTGTAGTGGAAGATGTCCCTGCCCATGGCAGGGGAGTTGGAACTAGATGATACTTAAAGGTCTCTTCCAACCCAAATCATTCTATGATTCTGTGATTTCTATGAGTTGATAACATCCAATTAACAGGAATTCAGAGTTGGTTGCTTTCTTCATCAGAAATATCTTCCAACCGCAGCATTGCCTGGGTTGACGTCATGCCTTTATGGGAGATTCTGGCTTGGTCGCTGCGTGGACTAGGCATGAAAAGGGCAAGGCTGGGGTATTACAGCAGGCAGTGCCATTTCATTAGGTGGCACTCGTTTGTCTGAGTCACTAATGAGCGATAGTCCCCTAGGCAACATGTTCAGGCAATTATGTTGGAGGTGCTGTTTTTTCAGATGAGTCATAAAACAGAGGTCTTAACCTTGCAATTAAAGATGCAATGGCACGTTTGGGAAAAAAAAAAAAGTCAGGCATTCACCCTACTATATCCTGGCTAAAGTCCAGCCCTGGTAATTTGTCTTCTCCCTATGTAATGCTGTCCCATAGCACCAACAGGATTCAGACTTCAAAACAGTCTTGGAGCATTTGGAAAAGTTGATACAACCCCCACGGAAGGGGCTACGCACATTAACATCAGGAACCCTGTGTAACATGCCCAGCAGGTAAAAGGCAATGGGGTGTTTACACGAGTCCAGACACACACCCCGAGTTACGGGACTTGCTTAAAGGTCAGCACATTAGCAGAAGCGGAGGTAGGAAGAATAAATTGGGGGCTACATCATCTGCATCTCAGAATCTAAAGAGAGAGACATCTACCTAACTTTTTAACTAAGTAGAACAAAGGAAGGAGAAAAGGGGGTGAATCTTTCCCCCTTCTCCCCGTATTTCCCCAGTTTAGCACAAGGAAGTGTATCTAGCATCCCATAAACATAAGCTAAGCAAAGTCTAGCTGGCCTTGTCCTTACGTGCATGCTCAGCAGCAGTCAGCAAGGTAAACGGAACAGAAGGCTCCATGTACCTCTACTTTCACAAGGCTTACGGGATTTGAACATCCAAGGACTCAGCTCCTTTGTCCAGTTTTGCTGAAGACAAGAGCAATGGGTTTGAGTTGTACAGAACTGACAGCAAGGCGGAGTCCTCTCTTCTCTAGCAATAAGGCACATACCCACAGTCTGACCAACGCTCACCCCTCCCCAAAACCTGCATTTCCTCTCCCCATCTCACCTCCACTCCTGAAACTGAAAGAGCTCTCTCAAGGGGCAATTCTGAAACACTGCAGTACCCAATGCTATTGTTGAGCTTAGGGAAGCCTGGGTAGGAAAACGAGTCTCCAAATACATTAGAGATCAACATTGCAAATGATCCAGGGTTTGCCAGAAGTTGCAGAAGTGTTTCCGTGAAGTATCCATCAGCCCTTTCATTAGCCTTTGCAGGCTGGAGGAGACGACCTGAAGTCTGGGAGCACTTCATTACTACAGGGTGGGAGTTCCTCCTCTCTACCACCAGCAAACCACTTCCCGCAGATCCACCAAACCCATGTTGCTAGTTCCCTTCCCCCAGGTTTTCTTTCAGATCTCAGCGATTAAAAAAATCCAAGTAAAGCAGCTTCAGCATGACATAAGGTCCGGCTTCTAGAGGCAAAGCTAGAAAGCATTACCCTGAGAAGCTAAGATACTCCACACATCAAATTTGCTCTCGTGCCTCTAGTAGCTCTCGGAGATCAATGGCCTCACTCTCCAGACTCTCTCTCATCCAACATCTACAAGGACAGGGCAACCAGACTCATCACTTGCTCTCCCTGTCCAAAGGCAGAACAAGATACCATCTTCCATTATCTACCAAAAAGTAGGTGGTATAGCTCTTTTGACAGTTTCAGCAGTGCTTTTCATTTTTAAGAGTTAATTTACTCCAGCAAATAAGTTTCTACTGCCACTCCATCTTATTCCCTACAGGGATCTCTGTTAGATGAGACTAAATTGGACAGGCATTAAAAGTGTCACTGCTTAGCTGCTTTTTCAAAGAAAAGCTTCTGACTAGTTTCTCATCCCTTTCTGAGCATTGAATTCAAAAGGTGAAAAGTGAAGAGCTGAAGCGCTGCACAATGGAAAACAAAGTCTATTTTTCTACACTCAGGGATACAGCTTAAGAATTCAGAAGTCAGTCATTGCCTTTTGACTTGAAGCTATTGCAGTAACTACAAGAGCCACCAAGGGGGAGGTATATGAAGTTTACTACTTAACTAGTAGGACAGTCAAGTTTGCTGTAGCGTAAGGTGCTTGGCCTTAGGAATAGGAGGAATCAGATGATCCACAGTGGGAAGTATCAGGCAAGAAATGGATATGCTTCCTGATTTCTTACATTCTTACCATTTTTACATTTGCATTTAACAAAAACACAACAGGCTCTACCATGCCATCCTTCATTATTAAATTCCTCTGGGAAACCTGTCTCAGATCTAATAAACCATTTTAACTCTCTTGTTTTAATATTAGTAATAAGTTCTCTTAAGCCTTGCAATATTAGCGGATTACAAATAAAAACACATTCTCTGGATACTTCAGTAACTCAATTACAATGTTCTGCTGCTGGCATCTTCCGAGTAAACAGCCCTCTGCAGCACAAGCCTTATATTGAAGCAAAAAACAGCTCTCCCAAACTTTCTACAAGTGGTATTACAGACTTCAGCTTTTATGACTTCCCTCCAGTAAATCTCCCCAAGTTCTAGTGTCTTGATATTCAATTGGAGTTTACTTTGAGGCAATATAATTTCAAAAGAGTTATTGGAGAGATATTCATTCACTTTCAGGCCGTTTAACCTTGGCTGCTCTTGGGTTGTCTCTGAACATAGGCAGCCTGTACACCTGAAGCATTTAGTTACCTCATAAGTACTGATGGGAAAACATTGAGTACCTTCACCAACTTTTACTCAGTGTGTGCTCCCATATCCCAGTTTCCACCACCTCCTTCAACATTGCTTTGCTGAAGCTCCGAGGACAGTTCTGAAACTCACCAGCAAATGCAATCATAGAATGGCATAGGCTTGCCTTAAAGCTGATAAAGCAAAACACTTGATCCTCTGAGCAAGAAGGTACAACAAACATCACCTTTTCAGCTGAAAGACCTTCAGGCTTTCCCAACTTTGTCTCAGAAGGAATTACCAATTCTCAGCATCACAGACTCAACTGCCCAGTTATCTGGAAAGAAATCCACTTCCCAAAAGACACGTAAGGCTTTAGCTTTGACACAAGGTTTTGGCTACTTCAAGATGACTTCCAGGAGTTTGTCCGTTAATGCAAAAAGCATCCACCGCTACCATTAAATAGCCAGGCAGCAGCTCCCCTACCTGATGGCGAACACAGCACTTGGTTGCACCACCTCAAACAGATCTGGAGCCAAGTCCAGCTTGAACAGGTGTATTGTCTCATCTAAGGCTTAGATCTGGGGGAAGGTGACAAAGCCACCCTTTATCCAAGGCTCCATCAGGCCGGATATTCAACACTCAGTTTGCTTCTTACTTATTGTTCTCTTCACCTCACCGTGAATTAACATCACAGGACAAGGGAGACCACAGCTGCACAAGTGACCAGGGAGCTGCACTCAGGTTCATGCAGTTTGGGGCAGGGGCAAGAGCCACAATTTGTGCTTAACATACTTAAGCAAGTGATGCTGCTCTCCTCCATCCAAAGTCAGCAGAAAACCAAATAGACTTAAAAAACCACACAGAGAAAGAATAATATCCCAAGGGAAACCTGCAGGAGAGGCTTTTTTTTAATTGTGTGGAGCATTGACTGAAAGGAGCTTGCAACAGAGTCTAAAAACCTCCGTACACAGCAAGAGCTCAACAGCTGGAGGAGAATTCACTTCATAGCTGGAGAAGAACAGGAAAAGAGATTGACAGGTAGCAAATCTGATCCCGCTGACTAGCTGATCAGGTCCAAGTATATCAATATTGCAGGATCCTCCTGCATAACATCACTTTTCCTCATAAAACATGAGATTCTGGCAGTCTTCAGGGAAGAATCAAGCAGTGAGGTCTCCTGGTGGAGACATTTGTTGTCAATTTTTTAAAACTATTCAAGTCAGCAAGAACGAATGGACAGCAGCATGCAAAAAGCTGTTTTGCCTCAAGTTACCACTCCTCATTTCTATCTACACTTCAAGCAGCTGATCCTTCTCACAGCCCTGCACACTTCCACTGGAAAACGTTGGTGAAAGCACGGCTCATAGCGGCACAGTCAGAGATAAGGAGTGTGTTCATACGCAGCTGCTCTAGGCAATAATAATTGACATACAGGACAAGAGCTTGAGATTTTACCTGTTTTTCTCTACACCTAGAGAGGTGTGACAAAAGAAAAAAACAAACCACACAAGTCAGGGTTTCAAAACCAACCTCTGTAATTCAAGGAAGCATAAGATGAGTAAGGCATGTTTGTTAATACTTGGGCAGGAATGTGCCCAGTAAATATGGAGTATAAGCACTGCTGCCTGTGGCAAACCCAGACGTAGGTTTTCCTCCAGAAAGCATCGGTTCGTATTGATAAAGGCAAAGGAAAACATAATAGAAAAAATCAAGAGGGGTAAAAAGACCTTTTCTGTGTCATTACATGGAAACAACAGCACTCCGCTACCTTCCAGGGAGTTTTATCTTCAAGAGATAAGAGTCAAGATCAACTAAAGAACTCTTCTTCACTGCAGCTTTACAGTCTCACACCCCCTGCAAGCACAATCCATGCTTTCTCAGTGTGGACACATCCATGCACGTTTCATCCCAAGCAGCGACTGAGGGGGATTAATCCTTCTTTCCCAGGGCACACTAGAGCCCTATCGCTCAACTTGTCCTTCATTCATCTCAGTGGCATACCTGCCGACAAGGGCTGAGCAGAGCCCCACGACAAGCTACCCAGCTCCGTAAAGGACCAGCTGTGTTCCTCCTCCTCTCAAGTTACATGCACATCACATGTGTCCAAATATTTCCAATACTGCTTTCTACAGCAGTATTTGAAGAATAAAGAGTTAGCAACGTACCAGTCAGCACAGTGAAAACCCAAGGGCATATTCCAGCCAGCACTCATGGGAAGGGCAGGTTCCCTTGTCTATGTTCCCCTTCTGCACTGCTGCCCCCACTTTTCTTCTCAGCTTATTCCTCCTCCTCATGAAGCTGTCAAGCCTTTGAAAAACACAGCCAGACACTAAAGGATGGACGAGGGCCTCATCCCCACATGCCATGCCCAGAGCTTCAATGTAGGCACAGTACGGTATAACCATCAGGCACTGGCACCACTTCATAACAAAGCAGCAATTCTTGTTCGAGACCTCTACCTAAATGAGTTAACACATCACCCACACGCAAACATCTACAAGAAATCAACTTTTGAGATCTTAGAAACAGTCTAGAAGACAGCCATGACCCAGGAAGATTTAAATCTATTCCAAATCCCTTCACCTTGGTAAGCTTTTAGAAGATAAAAGTGTTGGCCAGAGTAGATACCAAGACGGGAGATGCTTTCAAGTAGCCCAATCCAATAGGAAATTGCTGCTTTAGCCAAGAGGCTCAGGCCTGCAGGGACACAAGCTTTGCCCTCCTTAAGTGTAGACACAGCCAAGTTCTTCAGCAATCCTCGCAGGAGAGGATGATTCTGTTAATAAAGAGCACTCAAAGTTATGTGTGTTGAGTATGAGTAGAGAACATACTCTTGAGTATGTAGAGAACATACTCTGTTCATGAACATACTGTTCATGAGTATGTAGAGAACATACTCTTCTTGCCACAGAATTGCACAGATGTGACACTTGTCTCCCCTGCCCCTCTACTAGAAGTACCCCTAAAGGATTTTCACCACCTCTTTGCTTCCCATAAGGGTTTCATATCCCCAAAATTCCCATTTTTGAGACTAAGAGGGAACTAAATATCTCTAACACCTGTGAAGTGTCCTATTTCTCTGATTTTTGAAGGACACAACACCAGCCCTCTGACAAGTCCTGGGCTAGCCCACCATGCACCAGCTACTTAGACATAAAGCTTTGCTCCATATGTCTATCTAAACAGCATCCTCCACCAGATGCCGGTCCCAATCCAGGCAGAAAACTCAACTTCATAGCTTCATGGCTCAGCAAGCACTAAGAGTCTCAAACCAAGGATTATATGCAAGGGGCTGGATATTCTTCTGATGAAAGGAAATGGCACAAGGAGATCTTAAATCATGCCATGGTCACTCTGGTAAACAGAAGCCCAGAACTAATTTTCACAGTCACTGGCTGTGAAAATAATAAAGCATCATACTGGAAGGATAAAGCAGGAAGCATCCTCCTGCCTGCTCCCTCCCAGGCAAACACACACCCACACACAAGCTCAGGGATCAGACATGTCTGCTTTCAAAGCATTTTCCTCCCTGCACTCAACAATTCCCCCTCTTCATGCCCTCCCCACCTTCCTCCAGAGCACCCACCGCAATAAAACCATTTAATAGAAGATCACTGGCTGCAGCAGCAACAGCTACCAGAGATCTCGCCCCAAAAAAGAAAAACCCCAAACCCATACACGTGGAAGACTGGTGTTCATGGTGCTTGGATTTACCAGCAGCACCAGGCTGGTCAGGTCGACTCATCACAATTTAGCCCACCCAAGCAATTAATATCCAAGGGTGCCTCCCAGAGGTGAGCTGCAAGAGGAAACGACCCTGGAAATCAAGAGCCACGCAGCTGCTCTGCTAACAGAATAGCTTTTCCTCCTCTGCTGGGTTTCTTGGCCAGCAGGACAAGCCAAGAGAACGACGACACTTTGGGATTTAGGCTGGCTGACACAGAATTTGGGCTATTTGCCTCCCCCCCCCCCTCACTCCTGGTTAAAGGGGGAGACTTCATTTTGTTGGATCCTCTCAAAAAAAAAGTGAGACTTGCAAGAGTTTCTTGCATAAGCGCTACATGGAGAGGAGCAAAAGCAGATACCTCCAGAGATCCCACAAGCTGGCAAAAGGCCCAAGAATAGACCAGTTGAGGCTTTTCAGTCAACTTCTCCTGAAACATTTAAATAATTTAGAAAGCATTAACTCTTACTGACAGCTTTTCAGACAAGCTCTTACTCGGTCCCATCAAAAGCTTAATAACTCCTAATCAAAAAAAGATACTGCAATGGCTCCAAATCTTGGTCAGGGTTGAAAGGGGCTTCAAAAAGGTGCTTTGATATTTTTCTTTGCTGAAATGCTTTCCTTGTACAAGCAGGTCTTCTAGAGGCCACCACCTGCCACTTATCTGCAGTGGTACCATGTAAAACACAAAAATGGTTAAGAGACAGTCAATCAACATTTCACCTGCTTGGGGTTATTCAGAGGAAGAGAGCTGTTCCCTGCAGTGGTTCAACTGTTTTAAATAATAAAAATTAAGCAGCTGCAAGGTGTAAGCTAGTAGCTACAGACCTCTTGTTTGGGATTAAGGGGAAGAGATGCTCCAGCACAACCAGTTTCACACTCCAGCATCACCCCAGGGTACCCAAATCATGTTTTGGAACACGAAGTTCATTACTATAAAGTTTTTATCCCCTGTATTATTGCCACCAGAAACTAGAGAGACAGCAGCAGCTGGGCCAAACCTTGCAGCGAAGTTATTCTTGTACCCCTTCCCCCCACCACCCCACAAAAAGCATCTGAACAAGAGATCACCAGCTCTAATTCACCCAAACCCAGAAGTTAGATATTAAACAAGGTCTATACTGGAAACATGGAAAGACACAGAAGTAGAGAGCAATGAACCCAGCCCCCAAACACATTTTCACAGTTGTGGTTCCAGGCAAGAGACAAAGAAAAACCTTCCCCCCTGCCATTAAAAGGGAAAACAGCCCAAAGGATACCCCAATGGCAGCCCAGCTGCCCTCTGCACCCCTAACCCTCCCCACAGAAACAGGGATTTCAAATCATGACAGGCTGGGCAGGATCACACAAATCAACCCCATACAGTTTTTATGTCTAGGAGCCCCAAAACAGCAGTGACAACACCAAGGGTGGGGGGAAAGCCAGCAGCACCCCATCTGATTTTGCTGTCCATCATCAACCCAAAATAAAAATGCCCCTGTCCGGTGGTGAAACAATTGCAGATTGACAATACATGACAGTGTTATTCATTAAGACATTGTTTATGGTTCGTCTACATGGCTTCCATGGCTACAGCAACAGGGATGATGTTTGCTAGCATTGTAGGCAGATCACATATACACATTTTGTTTTCACCCAGCACTGCACTTTTCCCCCCCACGTGAAACATCAGTACGCAAAGCCTCACAGACAGGCTGGTAGAATGTTTTAGCATTAATTAGAGAAAATCCAGAACAGGTTCAGATCTCTTGTGCTCATCTCCCCATGCATATCTCGCAAACTAAATTCAAACCCTGAAAAGGCAGCACTCCAGTTAATGTAAATTCAATTCGAAAGGTATACTCCATCCTTAAAACACAGCAGCACAGAGATATCCGGCACAGGCAATAGATATCATCGCTAAGCAGCAAAGCCCATTGAAAATGCATCAAGTACTGCCTTACTTTAGTGAATTAAATAATTAAAGAGCTGGCAGAGCTGGTTTTCTAGATTTCCTGTCCAAATGCATCACCCAGCAACAGTATTACTTCAGTTTTAGGGTTGTTTTTTTTGTTTTTTTGTTTTTTTTTTTTAAGACCACAACTTACCTGTGCTACTTCTTTAATAGAGATGCTGTTCAAACAGCCTCCGCTCCCCTCCTGGCTCCTTCCCCCCGAGCCACTGCACTTGTTCCCAAATGCCACTTGGCTCAGGTGGCTGAGAAGGCAACGGCTCGTGCTTTTTCAACGGCTCCAATATTAATCCCATCCAGAGCATCTTTCTCCCTCACTTCCAATTGGCGAGCGGCGAATGGGTGGAGTGAGAGGGCGACCCATTAGCTCCCAGACGGGCACCTCCAGCCCAGCTCTCCCAGCCCTGGCAGTGATGCCAGCCGGCCACTAACTTCACGCCTGCGAAGCACCACTCCCTGCATGCCACCGCAGCCCAGGCTGGGCTTTGGGTCGGTCTCCTCCAGCCACCTAGATGCCACTGCCTCTCGGAGCTATTTGCTTCTAGTAGCAAGGAGGGAGGAAAAAAAAAAATAGAATAATTAAAGTGACCCTGCACGTCAGAGCCGGCGTTTTGCTGGATGCTGTACTGAGAAAACCCGTGTGCCTCCTTAAAAAAGAAAAAAAGCAGCTTTGTGGCAGCCAGGCTCAACCGAAGTGAGAAGATATTGTACCTTACAGACAGAAGTACAGAGAAACAAGAGGATGCAAAGATGCAGGAAGAAGAAGGGGAGGGGGCAGGGGGCAAACGACCACAAACACCACCACCACTGCTGCCAAGAGGTAGATATAGATTTCTTAAAGATGTAGTCACTGCGCTCTGTGAGGCGATTGCGGGGCTGGGTGCCAGTGGTTTGGGTGTTGGTTTTTTTTTCTCTCCATGCTACCGAGCGTGACAGTTCAGCAGCAGTGCAAGGGTTAATGCACGCATTCGACAAGGAGGCTGCAGAACGGAATGAGACACAGGGCAGTCAAACCGCGCTCTGACAGCAAGTTGCAGAAAATAGAGCTGAAGAGACCTCACCTCATCCAAGGAGAGCTATAGCCGAGTCTGTCTGCCCAGTGCTCAACTGTGGTGCTTGAAAAAGCTTCAGAGGGAAGATGCCCCATCTTCTCCCCCCTCCCTCTAGCCTATTCTACTCTTCCACTTTCCTTACAACTCCAGATTTTCATAAGAATAAGCCAAGTCTCCCCCAGCTTGATATTTAAAGCCTGGAGGAATGGTCTATGCTGACCAAAAAAAAAAAAGGAAAAAAGGGGGGAAAAACTCCCCAAAGCAACATTAAATCAGCCTTCATAAAGACAGAATCCTAAAAAAGTAAGAAATAAACAGCGAGTTATCAAAACGCTGCCAAGACGAGGTCACTCCTCTACAGTAACTCTGACAATTGCAGACTCCAGTGAAGATTCCCCAGCAATCGATATTTGCCAGGAGGCAGCACCCGTTCCCGGCGCCAGGCGAGCCCGGGCATGGCTCGGGAAGAGGCATCGCTCTTAGCAGAGGGATTCGCTCAAGAGCCACGTACCCTTGGGTTTGAGTCCCTGCTACAGGCTTGTTTCCGCTGCACGAAACCACAGGCAATGCATGTTTTTAAACACCTCCTACACGTTTTCTCTGCTGAGACTGCTCATCCAGTCTCCTCCATTTTTTTTTTTTTTCCCCCTCTTGCATGCCACTCGATGAGCTTTTCCAGGTAAGGTACATCATATTCAGACTGTTAATAAGATAGAAAGGAAGTATAACCGTGGTTCATAAAGCATTGGAGGGTGGAAGAGACCCTTGGAGGTCTCTAACCCCAGCTCCTTGCTCCTGGCAGGACCACCTTCAAAGCTACATCGCACTGCTCAGGACCTCATCTCATCAAGCCTGATACCTTCCCCAAAAAAGTTTTACCAGCAAGACTCCTGTCCTTGGGATCAGCACTTAACAGCAGAGCTCAGCTCCTAAACCAGCAGGATTTACTCAGTGCCCTCTTATAGATCCTTTGCAGTAAAGCAATGTGTAAAATTTTGAACCCAGCTGAGGCTTTTAAGGTACTTCCTTGCAGCAAGGCAAATGTGCAATAGAGGATTTTAATATCTTCCCCTATACCCACACTTGATACCTTTAACAAGAGTTTAAAGGACACAGGTGACAGCATCACAGCCCTAAAGGTGAACTGAGCCTGCCCACCCTCCTCCAGCAGGTATTTCAGGTTTCAACCACTGCTGGATTCATTTCAGCAAGCGAACAAGCTTATGAAACAAAAGACTGGCTAAGATCAGTTTCTATTTTTATATTTTTTTTTCCATACTGAGGTTGTTTCTCAGCTCTCCCTGGCCAGCCTGCCCAGCTGCAAAGAGGTAGCAAGGACCAGAGCTGCACCTTGGTGGAGATGACAGCACCCAAGCAAGCACCACCAAGAGACATCCGAGACAGGAGTGCATCAATACGACCACAGCAATGCAACCACTGAGTCCTACTTGAGTTGCTTTCCTCCTCACCCACCAACTCCAAAGCCCCCCAAATCCCAGCAGGCTTCCCCGTTACCCTATACCACCCCCTTCTCCCATCCCCAAGCCTTTCACCCCTGGTCACGCACCATCCACCGGCCCGGTCCACCTCTGTGTCACCAAACGTTGCGGCCACGGGGCCAAATCCTGCGAAGAGCCAGCGCTCGCCCCGAACTGACCGTAGGGCGAGCGGAGAAAGGTGAGCCGGGGGTAACAAAAAGAAGCTGGCTCCATTAGGACAGAGAAGAGAGGAGAGCCAGGTACGAAGCAAACCGCGTCTCCCTTCACCTCCTTCAGCGGATACTGTTGGGACATGCAGTCTCGGAGCCTTCTACCCAGAGAAGTTCCTTTTTGAAGAGGAATTAATGCAAAAAAAAACAAACAACAAAAAAAGAAAACCAGCTGCTCAAGCAGCCCCGTTGCTGCTGTCACAGCCCAGCAGAGCACAGTGGAAAGGCTGCGTCTCCAGCCTGTATTTAAACGCCCCTCTCAGAAAGCAGAGATGCAGCACAGGAAGAGACAAATTCCAGCTCTGCGTCGGGCTGATAAGCCAGGTTTATAATATTCAAGAAGTATTGGCATTACTACAATTCCTTCCCCCCACCTCCAATGAATATCTTGTGCGGTAGCTTGTTGCGCACAATAAGCAAAAAAAACCCCAGCCCAACCCCTAAAAAAAAAATAATAATTAAAAAATTTTTAAAAAAATCAGCCTGTTCCGGTGGGAACAGCCAACACGTTGAATAAAACAAACACACGCGTGTTAAACCCTGGGGATGCAATTAGGCTCAGAGCAGGGGGAAGAGGCATTTAGCTCCTGGAGAAGGAGATGGCAATGGGCGAGAGGAAAAGGAAAATAAATCTGATGCCCAACTCTGTGCCCCATGAGGTGCTTTTCCCCCAGAGGTTGAGCCCAAGTGGCAGCTCCCACCACTGTAGGGTGCCAGCACCTGCCCCAACACCAAAAGGGAAGGAAGGCCTCCTCATCCTCAGCCCCTAGACCGCCCCCTTTCTAATTTTCCACTCTTTATCTACCCCCCACGAGCTGGTAGCACCCAGCAATAACTCACTCCATCACCGTTGCTGATTGAAACCCACTCCCACAGCATCTTGAGACAAAGGTTGCCCAGCTCCAAACACTGACTGCCTGAGATCTTCTCTCTACCAGTGTTGTGATTTTTTGTGAATTTGCGAGTTTTCCCCCTGCCAGAGCCTCCATTCGCTAGTCTCCATCCATCCCACCATGCTATGGCTGCAGGAACACCCTCAAGGAAGCCACAGCCCTGCAAATCCTTCTGCTGCGGTTTGCATCGGGTCCTTCAAACCTGGGGAACCAAAAAGCACACACAGGGAAGAACAGCTCCTGTCCAGTGCAAGCATAGAGGCCACATTAACCACTCCAATGGCTTGTATCAGGTTTTCATGCTCTTCTCCCCACCTTCTTGCAGTTTTTTTGGCAGGGCATCTATGAGGACTGAACCTGGACTCTATTTCCCTCCGTGCCCTACCCATATCACAGCTCCCACTGGTCCATCAGAGCTTGCAGATCCTTCCTTCAATAACAAAATGCTACAGGCTTCAGTCTAACTTTTTTTTTTAAATTGCAAGTCCAAGCAAGGGTCGAATTTAGAAAGGGGGAATAGAAAAACCTGTGGAGTTTTAAGTGACAGCTAAACACTGATATCAAAGCCAGCACCGACAGATGCAGAAGCCTGCAGTGCTCTGCTCCAGGCCAGCATGTCACTGTGCTCTGCAGAAAGGCTTTAGAGGGAGCTTATACCACATCGTATTTAGAAAGTTTTATTGCATAAAAAAAAAGTTTTTCAGTTTCACCAGGTCCCAGCACAAGCTCCTGAAGGAGACACTTTGCAGATTTCACAACCACAGAACACTGCTCAGAGTCAAGTTAAGATGACCTTTCAAGGAACGGCCTCAGCATTCCCAGTTTTTTAAGCTTACTGCACTGCATCCTTCACAGTAGACTCCCTGCCCCACTTTGGCAGCAATAGCCCCACACTGTGCTCAGCTGCTGCTAGCAGCAAGGGTACCTTGGATTTAACATATGCTGGATATCTGCTGGTGTGCTTGGCAGTAATTTACATATTTAGAGAGTAGATGACAGTTTCATGATGATGAGTCATTAAAGCGTCCCAGAGAGTTGTTTACTCCCGGAGAAATCCTACATAAAGAAACGGGACTTTTCTTGAAGTGGTTTTACATTAGGAAGAAGAAACTCAGTGGTTTTGAATTACGAAGAAGTAACTCAAGTGTCACCCAAGCTGGAGCAGTAGAAAACTTTGATAGCAATCACTCTGGCTTCCCAGAGACATCTGAATGACAGCACAGTATTAGATTTACTCACTGGAAAAAAGAGGGAACAGCTTTCTCCCTAGGCAATGTGATTTAGCACCTGTCTTTAGGCATAAAGTACACACAGAGCGCATCACCGCAGTTCTGCGAGGACAGGGTTTGAGGTTTTAGTCTGATACAGGCAAATAAAACAGCACCAGGCTAAGTCCAACAACTCCAGAGTAAAATCCAACTTTGCAGCTAACCTCAAGCTCCCTTCTGCAAGAAACACCAAACTTTTCCCTTACGCTTTTTTAAGACAATATAGAAAGCTTCTATTTCAGATCCCTTTGCTTTTAAAGCCAAGAATAAAGCTCGCTTTAGCAACCATTTACAGCCTTAAAATTATTTACTACAGATTTACTCGAAGTCGAGGCACTACAAGTTTACATACAGGCAGCTTGCACCACTGGGAGAGTCACACGAGGGCTCTGTTTAACAGTCCAACTCGTATTTCTGGCTGTCTTCGTTTAAACGAGCCGAAGTGTTCAAATTGCCAAGGAACAACACGAGAGCCGGCAAGGGACTTCCTCTGCGGTACACAACACTTACAGAGCAGCAACTGTGCAAAAGCCACAGATATTTCAAAACTCGAGGACTCTGGCTGAGATGGATGAGCCAACGCGTCTTGATTATAGCAGGGAGCCGGCGACACGCGGGGTGGTAGGAATGACTGAGGCTGCAGTGTAGACAGGACTAGAGTGTTGCTTCGCTGTTTCCTTCCAGCCTCCCAAAACCAACACCCAACAACCACAAAACCAACTCCAACAGTAACCCAGGTGAGAAAGCTGAAACACTGCTGGATTTCTCCAGCCCTGGGTCAAGCAGCTTATCCCTTAAGTATAGCTTCAGCTATGGCATTTGAGGGACAGGGCTATGTTCATATCTAGAGAAAACCCACGTGAGAAATCCTGCAAACTGCACATTGAGGGGAAAAAAATTTTATGTCCCCAAGAGAGATTGTTCACATGGATATTGCTGATGGACAGCCAGTCTCTGCACCATCAGGTCTCAAAAGGGAGAGCCAAAGTCCTGGACGTGAAAAACAGCAATGCAGAAGAAAGCTTTGAGGAAGAATATCAGGTCTGAAGCAAAAACTTTCATTGAACTAGGAAGGAGAGGGAAAAAAAAATAAAATCAAGCACACAACCCTCCCCAAGAAGAGATCCTCAAGGGAAGTTCGAGGAGAAACCTCCTGCTCGCTGCTTTGCAGAGAGCAAAGCTGTTGTGCCACCTACAGTTGCTTTTACTCCAGGACGAAAAAAACCTCCAAACCACACAACTTTCGTACATGAACCCAAGTCCCTGTCATTTAATTTTGCGTTAACGCAGCCATGCTGATGAAGGAAGCGCTTCCTTTGGTACAGCGGGGGTACGGGAGGCACTTCAAAACACAACTTTAAAAAAGTTTAACATAAATCACAAAATGTATTTAAATTCACCCTTCCCTCGCCTTTTTTAAAAAAACAACCACCACCACCAAACCACACAGCACATCGCTTTTTTTTTTCTGGCCAATGCAGACGGCTGCTGGAGCCCTTTACAATTAGTTCAGCCCGAGCCATACAGTTTCACCTTTTCTTTCTTTTTATTGCGGTTTTTACACCATTTATTGCGGGCAACGGCATCGGCCAGCAAAGGGCCGGAGCTGAGCAGAGCTGACCGCTCCGTGCCCTGCCCTCCAAGGCAGGTATAAACAAGGACCAGAAAAGGGGGGGGAACACCCCCAGAACAAAAAAAAGCCACGAAGGTTCCCCTCGCTCCTTCAGCCCCGGTACTTTTCAGCCCCACCATCTGTGCTTTTTGGGCTGGAACATCTCGCTGGTGCCCCGAGGAGCCCAAGTTTGTTTGTTGGTTTGGTGCTTTGTGTTTGTTTTTTTTTTTTTTTTTTGGAGGGGGGGGGGCGGGGGTCACCATCTCCCCACAAAACAGCCTTGAGCAATGATACAAACCGAAGACTTCCCAGATTTCTGCCCCCATTCCCGGCACCATTCCAAGAGAAGAACGCAGGACACATCCCCACACCCCCCACCCCCCCCCCCCCCCCCAGCCCGCCCTTCCCCATCGCATCCCCAAGCCCCGCGGAACCCGGGGTGGAAGAACGGGGGGCACGGACGGACGATACCGCGCAAGACACCGGCAAAACTCAGTACACTTGTGCCCCCCCTCTCTGCCTCTCACCGCACGGCTGGAGGTGAAACACCCGTCGCGCTGCCATGGCTGCCGGGGGGGTGTTGGAGGGGGTTCCCCCCCTCTTCATCCCATCTTCACCATCTCGACACTTTTCGGGCTTTCTTGTGGTTTCGAGGGGTTTCTATCTAGTTATTTATTTAGTTGTGGGGTTTTTCCCCCACCACACACAGGAAAAAAAAAAACAGACGGCCCAGCCGAAAAAAAAAAAAAAAAAATAAAGAAAGTGGCGGTGCCGGAGCGGGCGGGGAGGGGAAGGGCCGGAGCGGTGTCACACCCCTGCCCGGGTCCTAGCGCCCGACCGCCCCGCGGCCCGGGCCGGGCGCAGGCCCTCGGGGCGCCGCGCTCCGACCCCTCGGTACAGCCCCGGGTGCACTCAAAAGGGAATCACAGAATGGTTTGGGATGGAAGGGACCTCAAAGATCATCCAGTTCCAACCCCCCTGCCATGGGCAGGACACCTTCCAGTAGATCACATTGCTCAAAGCCTCATCCAACCTGGCCTTGAACATTTCCAGGGATGGGGCAGCCACAATTTCTCTGGGCAACCTGTGCCAGTGCCTCACCACCCTCTGAGTGAAGAATTTCTTCCTTAGATCTAATAGAAATCTCCCCTCTTTCAGTTTAAAGCCATTGCCCCTTACCCTAATCACTACACACCCTTGTCAAAAGCCCCTCTCCAGCTTTCTTGTAGCCCCTTTAGGTACTGGAAGGCTGCTAGAAGTTCTCTCTGAGGCATTCTCTTCTCCAGGCTGAACAACCTCAACTCCGTCAGCCTGGGTTTAAAGTCTGTTTTCCACATTCTGTATTGAGGCTTATCACTCCAATTCCAATTATAAAAAAGCCCCAACAAAACACAATCAGTTTTCTAAGGACACAAGGCTACTAGAAGCATTAGCAGCAGCTGCTAAAAACTTCAGAGCTAGGAAAAAGCATCAGGCTGAAAAATCTTGCTTCTCCCGTAAAGCATGCTGATGTACACCAGAGTACCATCATCTAGACTGGTTTTCTTTGCCACTTCAAAACTTCCTCTGAAATAACCTGGCACAGGCATGTTTGAGTCAAAAGCAGCCCACTGGGATTCAAAATAAATCCCTGGGGCACAGCACAGTGATGTGCCTCGAGTTTCTCTACAAAACCAAGCAGTATCAACAGAGTTTTTAAAAGCAGATGCAGAGCAATGCTCCCCAACCTGCAACCTTTGCTTTAAGAAAAAGACACACTTAAACTCTTACAGAATTTGCCTTTTTTTTTTTGGTGAGTTTTCCCCGGCCACTACTACCTTGTTTGCTCACAACCTGAGCAAGTCTTGATGTGGGGTTTTTTTTTTTGTCTCCCTGCTCAAATCAGTCTCCCCAGGAGCACTGAACACGAAGCAGTTGAGGAAGCGGTGAAGCCTAACACTCCTCTGCCAAAGTAAAATCAAGGTAGAAATTAGAGACCAGCAAGAGTACATTTGCATCACCTCCAGTGTATGCACAGTATCATGTTAGGATAAATAGCTGTACTACCATAAAGGCTAGACTCAAACTGTTTTGTTTCTCCGTTTCCTAATCTTTCTCTCCTCCAGAAGAGTCTGAGCTGATCTAGATGCAGCAATTCTGGGAAATTTGGAAAATAAGAGTGAAGAGCATTTAAAGAAACCTTAAAGACATCTTTGGCTTTTGATTGCTACAGATTTCATAGATTTCTAGGTTGGAAAAGACCTTAGAGATCATCCAGTCCAACCGTCCCTAATCTCCCATTAAACCATATCCTTAAGTAGTTCATCCAGCCTATTCTTAAACACATCCAGGGATGGGGACTCAACCACCTCCCTGGGCAGCCTATTCCAGTGGCTGACAACCCTTTCAGAGAAAAAAAATACTTTCTAACATCCAACCTGAATCTGCCCTGACTAAGCTTATACCCATTTCCTCTTGTTCTGTCACCCATCACTAATGTGAAGAGCCCTTCCCCCACCTCCCCACCATCCCTTCTTAAGTATTTGTAGGCTGTAACCAGGTCTCCCCTCAGCCTCCTCTTCTCCAGGCTAAACAGCCCCAACTCCCTCAGCCGCTCCTCATAAGTTTTATTTTCCAGCCCCTTGACCAGTTTAGTCGCCCTTCTTTGGACTCGCTCCAGGAGCTCAATATCTCTCTTAAAGCGAGGGGCCCAAAACTGGACACAATATTCCAGGTGCGGCCTCACCAGTGCCGAGTACAGGGGCAGGATCACTTCCCTGCTCCTGCTGGTCACACTATTCTTGATACACGCCAGTATCCCATTGGCCTTTTTGGCCACCTGGGCACATTGCTGGCTCATATCAAGCCAGTAGTCAACCAACACCCCCAGGTCCTTCTCTGCCAGGCAGCTCTCCAGCCACTCTTCCCCGAGCCTATAGCGATGCTTGGGGTTTTTATACCCCAAGTGAAGGACTCTGCACTTGGCCTTATTAAAGCTCATGCCATTGGCCTCAGCCCAATGATCCAGCCTGTCTCAAGGATCCAGATCTTGGTCTTAAGGCAACATACCCAGGATGAATCTTCCTCATCCTCTAAATCAGCAAATCACACCCAGAAAAAGCACCTAGAAAACCATTTGACACCATTTCAGCTGGAGGTGGGAAACCCCCTGCCAAGACTTGAAGGCTTAAACTACTGTGTAAATCCAGCAAATATGAGAGAAAAGAGCATTTATACATATTTAGCACCAAGATTAATTTCAAGGAATCAGCTTGTTTCCCAGTTTCAAATGCTAAGTGCCACCTCCTTCAGCTCACAAGAGAAACCCATTCCTACTCAAAAATGATCACGGAAGGAAGAGCAAGGAGGTCTGATTTTAATCCAGTTTTGTTGGTTTGGAAGATGTGTACACTGAAGTTAATAGTTGTTGCTTCAAATGGTACAGATTTATTACAACATTTAACTCCTTGCACAAGTTGAACTCATGGTGCCCAGTTACATCAGGTTATTGGGAGCCCAGTCTCCCAAGTGGTGACCTTGCCAGTTCCTCCTGAAAGAAAACAACCAGGAAGGAGAGGACTGCAGGAATATATGTGAGAACATGCAAGGACAACTTTGTGAGGCTGTATTTCATACAAACAACTTTGTGGGGCTGTATTTCATTCAAGTCTCCTGCAGGTGTTTATAAGGTTCCTTCAAGACCTACATGCTATGGGTACACAGGTGTCGGTGGAAGACTGGGTCCCATATTCATTTCTTTTTATACACTAAACTCAACCATATTTCCCTATGATAATGAAGAATTATTATAGCAGTTGGTGTCCCTTGCAAGAAATATTAGCTGCACCACCAGTATAGCTTTCTGGAAGGTATCAGCTTATCTGATACAGTGCCAGGCACCAGAGGAGATATCAGATACCTTCTGTCTGGCACTAGCTGGTCTGCCCCAGTGTCTCCAGGCCTGATCTTTGCAAGTAGTCTCCACTTGCCCAGCTAAGCACAGTCACCCAGAGGGAACTGGATCCAAGGAGCAAGAGTTACATCCCACCCCTGAGCCCTTCAGCTTCTGAGGAAGCTCATCTGAGTATTCCCCTAGAGCAAATTACTAACTTTATGCACAAAGACAACCTCCCTTGAAGGCAGATGTTCATTATCCTCTCTTAGCGAGTAATTTCTTATTGACTGTCTGATTGGCACTCAGCAGCTCTTTGTACCTGGGCAGGTTTGTGGCTAGAAACCAGCGGGAAGTGGGGTTTTGCATGCCTTCACAACCAGACCTGATTGCCTGGTCCAGCAGGATCAGCCATGTAACTGAGAAGAACATATTTGCATTTTCTCCAAGCCAGGGACACATACCAGGTATACTTGCTTTTTAAGACAACGCTTTTGCCAAGACTGTGATTATTCTGGTGGGCTGATGTTGGAGACCGTAAGAGTTTGGAGCCCAGAAAGTAACACTAGGTGGACCCGAGCATTGCAGAGAAACTCTTCTCCAATACTCAAGCAAGAAGCAGCGCTGGGGTTCCCATGCCTGTGACACAGCCGAGACTAAACAACAGCAAAGAAGCTGCTTATGGGACCAATAATAATAAATAATTAAGTACTACCATACCTGCAGTCAGAGTTGGTTTATTCTCTTTTAATCATACTCTGAACTCCTCAGATCCCCCCTACTCCTGCTGCATTGGCTGCAACTCAAGCGAAACATCCATTTGCTCCGTAAATCGAGGTCCCGTTGCACAGCTCTGCTCTGTGCTACCAGCTGCAGGAGAGCAGCTCTGCTTGCAAGGACAGTGCAATAAATGCTGCAGCACAGCAGAGGGAGCACAGTGTCCTGCTGGGAACCCCCCTCCGAGGAGGGGAACCACCAGATAACTAAAACCCTTCCAAACGACAAGAACTCCAACAGGAGCTGTTAAGAGTTTAGCCCACCACCTTTTGCTTCAGTGCTCTTTAATCCTACCCCTGGAGCTGGATCCCACAGATCTCAACCACAGCACTAAGGAGCCCATTTTCAGGACATGTATTTGAAGATGCTCTGCAGAGAAGCGGTTTTGGGGCACCAGGTTTGCTTTTAAGAGTCAAGAAGATTCAGTATTAGAGGCCAAGGTAACTAGTGACCTTACAGTTTCAGCCTGTAGATTGAGTCATCAGGGTGAGTTTAGCAACTGTCAGATTTATTTTTTTTGTGCCTGTCCTCCAGCCCACAGCAAATGCAGAAATAAATATTAGAGCAGTATCAGTACCTCCCAGATACAAGGGAGCGCATCTCAAGCTGCCCCTTAAGAGCTCCCCTGTCCAAATCTCATCCAAACAAGAGAAAAGACTGCAGAAACAGTCGCAAAACAACTCCAGTAAAAAGGCACAACAGTCCCGTTAGCACAAGGGAGATCTGGGGAATTTAAGAGGCAACAGCACAAGGAGCTGACCCAGAAGCCTGATGCTTTAAGGCAAAAGACACAACACTCTGCTTCTCCTTGCTCATGTTCACAACTAAGAAGGGGACAGCTGGTCATGTCTGACAAAGGAGAAATTAGTTATGTTTGATTAAAAGAGACATAAATACTCATTCTTTTGTTTCCCTCCTGGAGTTACCACCCCCTCCCCCCCCCCCCCCCCCCCCCCCCCCCACAGCTTCCCACAGCTCCTCAAGCACTGCTGGCTCTCTCCTACAGATGCTTGGAGCTGTGCAGGGACAGCAAGGACCAGGGATGGTGCTCAGACTGAGAGCTGCTGGGAAGGTCAGAGTCCTTTAGATGCAGATTGCACCCAGATGGTGATTTCCTCCTGGCACTGGTAGGAGCTAGGGAAGGCAGCCAGTCTCTCCAGCATGCTCTGCCAGAGCTAGAGGCAGAAACTCCCTGGCAAAAGTCACGTCAGCATGCAGGTTTTATTAGTCCAGGACCGTTCAGCCAACTTGTGTTACCACCAACTAGAACAAGGAGATGCGAGCAGGACAGAGCTCAGACATCGTAACTGCGTTTGCTGCACAGTCCTTACCCTAAAACACATCTGCCTCCCCATGCCCTAAAACACAATTAATTTTTCCTGAGACAAAGATGTTCTCACCTCCAAGGAGGTATTTTAAGGGTCCCTTGCAAGCACATAAGGGGATCAATTCACCCAACCATTGCCTTCATGGAAAGAAGGTGGATACTACAGCAGGGAACTGCAGCTTGGAGAGGATCTGACTGCAGAGTCCCTGCTCCAGCCCTCCTGAGCAGCAGGCATTTGGGGCAGGGGATGGCCGCAGGAATAAACTGTATCCTCTTTGGAGGAGTTTTCCCATTATGTCTCACCTCTACAGGAACAGCAGGAACAAGGACTATCTAACAAAACTTACGCATCCTGACCGGAAGGTCCTGCAGTGTGAAGATCCCACCTGCCAGCAGAGCAGCAGCTAGTGTGCCTGAACATCTGCAACACTAAGCTGTGGTTCATGTGACAGACACCAGTGCTGCCCAGGCTTTTGTCTCCTGACCGTATTGGTTAGCAGGGACCAAAAGAACCCTGTTCTCCTTATCTTAGTCCCTAAGGGCCAAAACTGACTAGAGACTGCTTGGCCATCCCTGAAAGCTACCTAGACTGCAGAATGAGAAAGCCATCTCTTTCCTGTAGGTCCAGGAACAGGGGATGGTCAGGCCTTCCCCTCAGTAGGGATATTAAAAGACTTGCTCCTCATCCAGCCATCGATTTTCACAAGACATTTCACAAGAAGCATTTGAGATCAGGTAGTCCAAGACTGGCCAAACTCACACCTTTCTAGAAAGATGGGATCACAACACACCAAGACAAGACTGGGTTAGGTCCCCACTAACTGGGCTTATCTTGAAAACAAAGGGAGCAAGAGGGACATTTGGTGGTCTGCTAGAAAGTTTAGTTAGCAGAAGATTCATCTTGAGATCTCTCCAGGCTGCAACCAGCGAGCTGTAGGTTTGACACAGACTTGTAACCACTGAAAGCTTCCAGTAGACAGTGCAGCCCCATGCACTCGCCTTGGCTGACCAATGAAAGCATCCTGTACAGTACAGCACATCACAGGGCTTCCCAGGCTCCCTGTAGGATAGGTGTGGAAAGGAGAAGAGAGATTTCCCCAGGAAAGTACCAACACAAAAGCCTAACCTAAGTCTAATCCAGACCTCGAGTCTTACAGTGCATCAAAACACCATCTCAAGTCTTTCCACCTCTTGTAGGAAAGCAGAGGCACATCATATCTGGATAGGGTAAGAAAGCTGAAGAGAGCTAAGGGAGATGATGTAAATCGAGCAGCTCAAGAGAGGAGCAGCAGCACGTGGACTTCATTGCTCCTACAGCTATGGTCTGTCTTCAGGCTCCTGAGGGCAGGATTTGGAGGAATATCACTCGTAGTTATATTGGCATAAAGGAAAAAGTTACTTCCAAGGGAGCATGGCATTGAAATCTATCTCCCACAAAATAGCTTAAGGTCTAGCCTGCCAGTTGAACACCTGAGTGTCAGTTTACCTTCCTCTAGCAATTAAACAGAGGATGTCTCCATGGAGGTCGTCAAAGCACATCTCCATTTCATGGCTCATTAACAATAGGACACAGTATCTCTGCCTGGATCATTGCTCCCTAGACCCTGCAGCAGCAGTCGTCCAAGGACCAGAGAGCCTGGTCTCCATCTCCCTCCTACCAGCATGTGCCTGAGAACCAACACAACTCCTCATTATGGGACACAGTAGAATTGCCAAGACCCGGCCGGGCCACTGAAGTCACCTAAGAGGTGACATTCAGCAAGAGATGATTTTCCACGACTTTGGTTTCTGTGTGGGCAAGATCATGGGAAAAACCCATCCTTAAATGATGTTACAGCTATACAGAGAGTCCTGCCAGCCTAATGAGTAAGTCTCAGGCAGAGATAAACACACAATGGATTTGCACAGAGCCACAGCTGAATAGCTGACTTCAGCCTTCGTTTTGCCTCAGAGCATTAAGAGATTGTTGATTCCAGTAGAGAACACACTTGCCAGCCTTTTTTTTGTGCAAGAGTACAATTTAAAGAAAAAAAAACCTCAGTAACTAGTCCAGCCACTGGCAACCCAGCCTCTCTTCTGCAGTTAGCAGCAACCCAAACAATGTGAATATTTTCACTGCTGCTGGAGGCAACGTGCTGGTGATAAGGAGTTTAGCACAGCGTTTATTTAGTTATTTTCAGAACGCTAATGGATTTAGAAATAAATGATAGTCCTTACTCAAGACTCAGCTCAACATGTTATGAAGCTCAGAGAACAGACCAGAGCAGCAGAACCAGATGATGTCATGTAATAGAGCAATAAAGAATTACACAACTGAGGGCAATAGATAAAAAACAGGCACGCTCAGCAACATCTAGAGATGTAATAAGGAATAACATTAAATCTTAGCTATGTGCACTTGCAAAGCCCCTTGCCCAACACATCCAGTTGGATCACACCACATCCATGGACATAAGTATTTACCTGAAACCTTTATGACCAAGAAGAGGAGGGCACCAGGCGCCAGTGTAGTTTCATACCAAGCAAAAACACATGGGAAGCAGTGAAGACAAGAACAAGCCTAATGAAGACCAAGATCCAGGCAAAGAGAAGCTTTTAATCAAACTCAGCAGCAGGTTCATGAGGACTCGCAGCACAGAGAAGCTGGTGATCGGGAGCAACTGTAACAGCTTTCAGATGAGCTAAAACCCTGACTTTTAATGCAAAAAGGCATCGTATGCTGGGATGCAGTTGTGAAGGTTCTTCACACTTTGGGATGATGACTTTCATCTCACTGAGCAGATACAATTGCTGGCAGCAAATACACAAGAACAGAAAAAAACCACACCACCCTCAAGTTCCACAACAAGCTTCAAAGCCCAATAGCGTTTTACTCGCTGCTAAAACAGATTCACAGTCTGCTGTGCTTGTTTAACTTAATTTGGGTTGCATGCAAAGCCTTTCGCTTTTCTCTCCTTGAAGTGCCACCTTCCCCCAGCAATGGGGCACTAGGGTACAAGTAGCAGAAGTGCACTGGTTTTCCAAGTTTTAACAACTCAACTTGACACCGCACAGACTGGGGTCAGAACAGAATATTTGGTAAAAGGATGCAGTAGTAGAGGCATTTTAAGAAACACATCAAGTTCAAGTAGCCAGCAAAGAGTAAGAGCTCAGCATGAGAAAAGTAGCATCCTTGTTCAAGTCCTCTCAGAGAGGGGGCATCACTATCCTTTGTGGAGGATTCATGGGGACCAAAAGCAGGAGGTCTCCACATACCCCTGGGTTATGACATCTCCTCAGCTTTGTGAGGCCACCACCTCAAAGGAACATCAGTTTTAAGGAGACACCTGCCCTCTGAAGTCAGTAAAACAACAATTAAAGCTAACGCAGCACCACAACAGCACTTTGGGACTTGGGTCTTAGGAAGAGAATGTGGGTGCCAGTACCTGGTCCCTACAGGGACGAGAAGGCCACTTGGCCAGCCAGAAACAGAGATTTATTGTGAGCTGAAGGTCCCACCAGCAATAAAGCTAAGTTAGAACTAAGCTTAGAAATAGATGCTCAGATTAAGCTGAGCTAATTGATGGGTTTATTCTCGCCTCTGGACAGACCAATTCATGGCTTCACCTCCCCACCATTAGCACAAAGTAGGGTGAAGAGTATCAGGGAGCATAAGAGATAGGCTACTGAAATCTCATCCTGCATTCCTTGAGACAGGCCCAGCAGGCAGACAGGACACATCATACAGACGATTCCCTATCCTCTCTCCACAGTGACTTAAGGGATTAGGGGAAATGGTGACAAATTCCTACCTGGCACAGCAGACATGTTTTCTCTGTGACTGCCCCACCTTCCCAGGTGCTCTTGCATAATAGAATCAGAGAACAGTTTGGGTTGGAAAGGACAAAGATCATCTAGTTCCAACACCCCTGCCATGGGCAGGGACACCCTCCACTACCAGGTTGCTTCTCTGCCCCATGAGGAGCTGTGGGTTCATCTGTCCATATCAGGTGTCTCCTTGGAAATAGAATCACAAAATGGTTTGGGTTGGAAGGGACCTTCAAGATCATCCAGTTCCAACCCCTCTGCCATAGGCAGGGACACCCTCCACTACACCAGGTTGCCTAAAGCCTCATCCAACCTGGCCTTGAACATTTCCAGAGATGGGGCAGCCACAACTCCTCTAATAAGTACGAGGCTCTGCGAGCAGAACTGAACAGTAACAGGGATGATGGTTTGTCTAGCTTAGAAGTGTCACTGACGTTAAGTCAGTCTCTAGTCTGCATCAAAACCACTTCCACAAGGAAAAGAGACAGGTCATGGTTATATGAGGCTCCCTTCTGAAGGGAACAGGAAGCCCTATATGCCAGTCAGACCCACTAATTAGAGAAGTCGCTGCCTCTCTGGGGCTGGGGTTAAAGATATGAAGAGAAAGCTTCCTGCCCTGGTACAGCCCTCAGATTGTTACCCAACATGGATGTTTCAGGTAGGCAGCAATGAAGTTGCAACAAGAAGCCTGAGGGCAATCAAGAGAGACTTCAGGGCCTTTAGACAATCGGTTAAGGGATCAGGAGCACAAGTAGTCTTCTCCTCTATCCTTCCAGTGGCAGGGAAGGATGAGGGAAGAAACAAGAACCAGCAGATCAATACCTGACTCCAAGCATGGTGTCACCAGCAGAATTTGGGGGTTTTGAACAAACATCAGTCTACATAACACCAGACCTGCTGACAACAGTCAGGGCACACCTGTCTCGAAGGGGGAAGGATCTTCACACAGGAATTAGCCGGTCTCAAAGGGATAAAACTAGGCTCACTAAAGATAAGCCTGGGGGCAGCATGCGAGCACTTGAGGGTCAGTGGGCTAGCAAGGTCCTTAGGTCTGCTGTCTCAGTGGAGGTAGGGGATGGAGAACCATGCAACAGTAAAGACACAAGCCTTATTGATGCGTTAGAAACCATGGAAGTGCCTGAGAATTCTAACACTACACACGTAGAATTAGGGCTTCTCCCCTTAAAAAGGCAACAGGATCAATAGCCCAACTGAAGTGCACCTACACCAATGCACACAGCATGGGTAACAAACAGGAGGAGCTGGAAGTCATTGTGAGGCACAAAAAAAACTATGACATAGTTACCATTGCGGAAATATGGTGGGATGACACATAATTGTAGTGCTGGAACGGATGTCTATAAACTCTTGAGAAGGGGTAGGCAAGGAAGGAGAGGTGGTGGGTAGCACTGTATGTTGAGGAGGGTTTTGATTGTCTGGAGCAAAATGATGGTGACAATAGGGTTGAGCATTTATGGGTAAGAATCAGGGGGAAGGCCAACAAGGCAGACATAGTGGGTGTGTGTTATACACCACCCAATGAGGATGAAGAGGCAGACAAAATATTCTATAAGCAGCTGGAAGAAGTCTCACCATTTCCAGCTTTCATCCTCATGGGGGACTTCAGCTCACCACATGTCTGCTGGAAATAAAATACAGCAGAGGGGAAACAGTCTGGGAGGTTCCTGGAGCATGTGAAAGAACTTCCTGACTCAGCTGATGAGTGAGTCAACTAGGGAAAGCACCCCACCAGGCCTGTTCTTTGTGAATAGAGAAGGACTTGTGGGTGATGTGATGGTTGGAGGCCATCTTGGATGTAGCAATCAAAGCGATAGACTTTTTGATTCTTAGAGTGGCATCAGCACAACTGCTATCTCGGCCTTACAGAGGGTAGTCTTTGGCCTGTTCAGGAGCTCAGTTGACAGTATCCCTTGGGAGAGAGTCCTGAAGGGCAGAAGTGTCTGGAAAGGCTGGACATTCTTCAAGAAGGAAATCCTAAGGCTGTTCCCATGTGCCAAAAGATGAGCCATCAGGGAAGAAGATCAACCTGACTGAACAGAGAGCTCTGGCTGGAACTCAGGAAAAAAAAAGAGGAGAGCTGATCACCTTTGGAAGAAGGGGCAGGTCACTCAAGGACAACAAGGATATCGTGTGTTATGCAGGGAGAAAATTAGGAGGGCCAAAACTCAACTCGAACTTAATCTGGCTACTACTGTAAAAAGAAACAGTAAAAAATGTTTCTATAAATACATTAGCAACAAAAGGAGGACTAAGGAGAATCTGCCTCCTTTATTGGATGTGAAGGTAAACATAGTGACAAAAGATGAGGAAAAGGCTGAGGTACATAATGCCTTCCTTGTCTCAGCCTAACATTAAGACCAGTTGTTCTCTGGGTACCCAGCCCCTGAGCTGGAAGACAGGAACAAGGAACAGAACAAAGTCCCCATAATCCATGGGCAAATGGTTAGTGACCTGCTACTCCACTTAGGCACACACAAGTCTATGGGGCCAGAGGGGATCCACCCAAGGACACTGAGGGAGCTGGCAGAAGTGCTCAAAGCTGAGCATAGTGTTTGAGGTGCAGCCTTAGCAGTGCTGAGTACAGGGGACAATCACTTCCCTGGTCCTGCTGGCTCATATCCAGCTGGCTGTTGACTATCGCTCCCAAGTCCTCTTCTGCTGGGCAGCTTTCCAGCCACCCTTCCCCAAGCCTGTAGTGTTGCATGGGGTGGTTGTGACCCATGTGCGGGACCCAGCACTCAGCCTTGTTGAACCTCATACAATTGGCCTCGGCCCATGGATCCAGCCTGTCCAGATCCCTCTGCAGAGCCTTCCTACCCTCAAGCAGATCAACACCTCTGCCCAACTTGGCATTGTCTGTGGACTTTCTAGGGGTGCACTCGATCCCCTCATACAGATCATTGACAAAGATATTAAGCATAGCTGGCCCCATTATTGAGTATTGGTGAGAGAACATCAGTTGTCACCAGTCACCAACTGAATTTGACTCTGGGCCTGGCCATCCAGACAGTTTACCTCAAGTACACCCATCCAAGCCATGAGCAGCCAGTTTCTCCAGGAGAATGCTGTGGGAAACAGTGTCAAATGCTTTACTACAGTCTAGGTAGACAACATCCACTAAGTGGGTCACCATGTCATAGAAAGAGATCAGGCTAGTCTAGTAGGACTTGCCTTTCATAAACCCATGCTGACCAGACCTCATCACCTGGTTGTCCTCCATGTGCCACAGGATGGCACTCAAGATGATCTGCTCCATAACCTTCCCTGGCACTGAGGTCAGACTGACAGGTCTGTAGATCCTCCTTCCAGCCCTTCTTGTTGATAGGTGTCACGTTTGCTAACCTCCAGTCAACTGGGACTTCCCTGGTTAGCCAGGACTGCTGATAAATGATGGAAAGTGGCTTAGGAAAAGGAGGCTCAGGGGAGATCTTTTTGCTCTCTACAACTACCTGGAAGGAGGTTGTAGCATAGTGGGGGTCGATCTCTTCTCCCAAGTAACAAGCAGTAGGATGAAAGGAAACATCCTTAAGTTGTGCCAGGGGAGGTTTAGATTGGATATAAGGAAAAAAATTATTCCCCAAAGGGGTTGTCAAGCCTTGGGACAGGTTGCCCAGGGCAGTGGTTGAGTCACCATCTCTGAAAGTTTTTAAAAGCAGTATAGATGTGGTGCTGAGGGCCATGGTTTAGTGGTGGACTTGGCAGTGCTGGGTTAATGGTTGGACTCAATGACTTTAAAGGTCTTTTCCAACCTAAGTGATCCTATGATTCTGAACGACTTGCAGGCTGCAATAAGGAAGCAACAAGGGGATCTGTTTTCCTACTATTAAGTAGAAACCCATAGTAGTTAATCAACACACCTCAATAGCACAGATAGGATGAAACCCTTGTACCAGCTGTTTCAGGTTGGTTTAGTGCACTAAGGGACAAGTATAGAGCTGTCTAGCTTTCAGTTCCCTACCCCTAAGTAAGGAATGGAGGCACACGCTTTGGTCATTTACAGGACAGATCTGAGGAGGTATTAGCCATCTTCACCACCTTCCTTGGCAAGAAATAATCTAGCACAGAGCAGCCAGGCAGTATTTACTTCTTGAAAAAAAAAAACCAACAAACAAAACCCCAAAACTCCCAAAATCACTTTTTTTTTATAACTATAAAAGATTTCCATCCTATTCTGGCCCTATAGATACGGGATAGAAATTCTCCTGTTTACAAGTGAGCCCCTCAGAGCTAATTAGAGCATGAAAGCAGTAGCTGGGTATGCACATACTGAAGCACAGACCATTAGAATAGCCTTCTCATTAATCAAAACACTTAATTGGCTGCTTGACGGTCAGTAGCATAGACTGCTGGAGCCACTGCTTGAAGATACAGCCACAGTTTTGCCTCATTTCCACACACAGGTAGGTAGAGGGACACTGGTACAAAGACCTCACCATCACTCCAACACAAACACTAGTAGCACCTCTCAATAGCAAATTCAAGATTTTGTAATCCACTTCTCAGACATGGAGAAAGAGTTACACTCCTTATTGCCAGATTAAACAAAGCCAAGCTCTTTTGATGTTAAAAGCCCAGCTGACTCAAATATGCAAGCTGTTAGATAGCACTTGTTCTTTAAAAAACTAGTTTGGACCAGCAGCATTCCCACTGCTTGGGGAACTGGATAAATAAAGCCATTAATGCCATTATGAAGCAGCTCAGTATCCATATAATTATGTTTTTGCATTATATGCCATAGACTATTGATGCCATCAAGGGCTTATCTACTCTCTCTGTGAATGGTGACAAAGTCTAAAGCCAAGCAGGAAAGAGTGTGAGAGCATTACAAATAGCCATCTTTCTTGTTCAAGCACACACCTGCATTTCTCTTCTGTGGGTTGATGCAAATAGTCCTGCTAGGAAGCTGTATCTTAAGCACAGGGGTAATTAACTCAAAGCTCAGGGCCTTCCTTCTTGACCTTGCATTTCAGCCCACCATTCCCCTGCGAGCTATCCATGGCCTGTGTTCAACACAGACAGTTTTCATTCAAGCCAAGGCTTTCCTAAAAGTTAAGCAATAGGCTTCTTTCCAGCAAGGCCAAGCTCGTTTTCAGAATAGACCTTCTGCAGGAGCTTAGAGGTCTGAAGACAAACAGATCTACTTAGCTAAGGCTGGGCCACATCCCATCTGCACCTTCCCCACCTCCAACCACCACCTCACTGGTGGGGTTTTTTTATGCCTCTCCCTTGTAACACCTCCAATTTTCCATGGAAGAGAAGAAAGAACAAACAGTTGAACAAGCCATTCTTGCAATAGAATATTTTTGGTTGGAAGGGACCTACAATCATCATTTAAGTCCAACCATGATATGATCAAGCCTGCTTTCTGCAACCCCTTGTAATAGGGAGAAACTGTTTCAGAGCAGTCTGGAGGCTTTGAACTTTCTTTTCAGTCTTTGCAAGGCAGAAAGGGAAACTCTTAAGCTTTTGGTACCCCAGTAACAAACTTGAAATCACCTGCCAGTCTACAAAGGGTTCAAGAAGAAACTGTTCCATGGATGCTTCCAGGT
The DNA here is from genome assembly GCF_009769465.1 of Tauraco erythrolophus. Lineage (NCBI taxonomy): Eukaryota > Metazoa > Chordata > Aves > Musophagiformes > Musophagidae > Tauraco > Tauraco erythrolophus. The sequence continues at coordinate 23,218,077 of NC_141469.1, read as the reverse complement.
AGACTCTAAGGTATCCATGTTTCGCAGCTCCTGTTTTGTGGCTTAGATTTGTCCTGCTCATGTCCATAATCAAGCAGCTTAGCATTAATAGTCAGTGTTCCAATAACTCAGCTCCATGGCGTGGCATGAAGTATTGGGCAGGTAGGTTTAAAGCCTGCAGTTGGAATCACTTGCTCCAATATTGTTGGCAGAGCTAAACAGGATCCTGAGAGCAAACAATAAAATGATTACGGTTTCTCAGAAAACTGACCTGAGAGGAAAGTAATTGTGGACAGGCTTTGAGACAGAGGAACTGGAAAGGAACAGAACAAAACCAAGCAAGGTAATTTTGGCTGACAAGCAGGAAAGTTTTCAATGATTAAGCCAGTTAGACTGCAGTCTAGTCATCCTCTCCCAGGAGAATATTATTCCTGCACAAACTGGAAAAACCCAAAGGTTACCATATAGCAAACAATGTGCTGGGGTTTTTTGTTTGTTTGTTTTTGGTTTTTTAGGGGGGGAGGTTGGTGGTTTTTTTTTAATAATGGAGAGCTGGAATTAAAACAAGTGGTTCTTATCCTTGAATTCAGTCTTACCATCAGTTCTGTGCCAGAAGAATATAAAATTACTTCCTCATCACAGGCAAGATCCCTACATATAAAGGGACATAAGATATTCAGTGTAGGATTCATTTCCAAAACCTTGCAACTGCACACAACTATATAACCACGTTCAGATGCATGGACACCTCAAGACATCTGAAAGCTCTTTGGCAAGAGCTTTTCTAAACTAGGCAAGAGTTCACAACCCATCCAGATAGTTTCAACTCATACAGATATGAACAGGCACACTCAGCACACAACAAACCCACAAAACGCCCAGCCGAGCTTGAAGGTTACAGCCTAACGTTTCTGAGACTCCACCACTTAATTTTTCTTTATGTCTTTAGATAGCACATCCATCCTCCTCTTTCCTGATTCTCCACTTGAGGTTGCAGAATTACATGAAATGTCTTAAAACACCGTAGTTGGTAGAGCTCTTACCCCCACAACGAGCAGAAACAAGTTTTGTACACTAAACTGACAAAACCCAACCCTTATTTGCCAGTTTGAGAGCCACGTTCAGAATTGTTCTCCATGACAGACTTGTGCATGCCAAGCTGCAGATCCTGTTCTGCAGGCAGCTGCAGTTACAACACCTACCCCCTTGTCCTTCACTTCTAAATCTGTGGGTGTCCTAGCTGAAGATAAGGACTAGACTCCAAAAGCCACCTACAGAAACGCTGGCACGCCATCATCCATTCAGATGGTTTCCCCATGCAGACAGACTGACTCCTGGCTAGGAGTCCTGAGGAAGTAGGTAGAAAAGACTGAAATTAAAGCAGAGAGTGGCTTGACAGTTGTTTCCTTTTCTGAGGAGCTCCCACATGCCCTGCCCTTTTACCAGCCTTCCAGAGAGCAAGAAGGTCCTGAAGTCCTAGGATGTGGCAAGCAATTACACTCAGAGACCAGGGAAAGCATGTCAAGAGCACAACTCCTTCATCACAGCACTATGTCCTCTTTTTTAATTTTTTGTTTTGTTTTGTGTTTTAGAGTGGTCAAGGTCCTCCACAGCAGTTCAACCAGTTTGAAGTATCCACAAGGATGGGTTTGTAGAAGGTGCCTCAATGCCATTTCTGGTCTCTCAGCACCAGAGCAGCCAAAACTAGCATTTCACTTACAGAGAGGGAGTATTCCCTTGCACTGATTTAGCACCCACTACAGAACAGCCATTTCCCTCTAAATGAACTGAAATATTCTTGGTAGTCTAAAGGTTTTGCTCACTCCCCTGATGAAGAGAGACTTCAGAGAAAAATCGTGCATCCTAGATCTTCTGAAAGCCTCTAGCATCTGAGAAACTGCAACAGTCTGACGTGAGGAAAGACAGCTAGATTCAGCTCAGACTGGCCTGCAATTGCTATTCCCACAAGAGAATATTTTTACACCCTGGTAAGCTAGACAGCAGTTTGATATTGGGAACATTTTAGTTCAGAGCTGGAAACAACTCTTCTATTCACAGCATTTTCTTTCCTCAAAACAGTGCCAGCCTCAGATCATTTTGACTCTGAACATGGAGATCTTGGTCTTGAGACCTGCTGGGAACCAGATAAGTAGCTAGAATTGAGGTCAGAGTTGACATCATTAAACCACCTAATGCACGACACTGCCGAGTGGAGGATGTCCCTAAGCAATCAAGCTTACCGTAACTCTATATTGTTCTAAGCTTTAGGGAAGGAGAGGTCCGATGATGCCTTTTCCCAGAGCAACTCTCCTGCAGAGCAGCAAGAGATTGACTTTCCATCCCCTTCCAGGTACCCAATACACTCGTCACAAAAGATACCTTGTTAAAATAAACCCCCAAACACCAGAAACTAGTAATTCCTACAAGGATATTTGGTTTTATACACAAAGATGCCAAGCACTCATGTTGTATGTTGAGGAACTAACACCGCTCTTCCCTAAACCAATGTAAGAATGTTTGAGTAAGAAGTTGCATTCCATATACTTCATCTCCTTGGCCACACTGCTATTTCAAGATGGTTGCCCATCTCTCCCCACCCAGGTCATGGTTGACATTAACTTTATTCCTTCAGATCTTTCTCTCCCTGTCAGACTAAGCTACCAGCAGGCTTTACTTCTGCCAGCTGGCAAAAACCAAAGGGAGCAAATCAAGGCAGCATTTGAAGGGAGCGACTCGGGCAGGCTGCAGCTCTTGCAGAGCTCTGTTTTCAGCCTGGAGATACAAAGCAGATACCCACAGTGCATTTAAATAGAGGGCTTGCATGCCATTACAAGTATTTTATTGACTATATACTGAGAACACCACAGCACTTACCTACCAACCATGTCACCATGTGCTCCAGGACTCCCCTCTAGCTCAGTCAGACTATTTTGATTGCTACCTGAACTATTATGGTCAAAACACTCTACCGTACTCTGGAGCAATGCTATGGGGATTACTAAGTGCTGAGAGACAGTTGTGGTCATATCAGTTGAGCAATATGATCTCCCCAGGCCTTTTGTCACCTCCTCAGGATATAGGCATTCCATTCCCAACAGACTGGGATGAAGATATCCATCTCAGTCCACGCTGATGAATTAAATGCTCTTGTTAGTTTTAGCGGGAAATCTTCAGTGAAGATTTGACCCGAGCTTGCTACCCAACTTTGTGTATCTTCACCACTAGCAATGCTCCCCAGGCAGCCTGCCTAGACATCACTTCTCTGGTTTTGAGTACCCAGCAGCAGACTAAAGCAGCAATTTTGTGTCTTCAGAGACAGGTTGGTTCTGTCTCAATACCAAAACCAACTCAGATTTTAAGCTCTACCCCAAGTAAGGCAAATGAGATCTGACAGTCCTAGAGAAGTTCAAAGCCTTATAAAAATCTTATCCCTTATTGCCCAAGGTACATGGTCCAGCTCAGAACGGTTTAGCACAATTTGCAGTTGATTTCAATCTGTATCAAACTGATCAACACCTGGATCTCATGTGGGTTTAGTCACCAGACTGCTTTCAACCTCACTTCTGAAAAAGGTTGAAATCACTAGGCAGCAGTGTCCCAATTCCACAAAGCATACTGAAGAGAAAGCATCATCCTCACTGGATTCAAGGTAATTATCTTACTTGGAAAGACTAAGAGGTTCACCTGGTACATTTCCTTTGCAAGAAGGGTTGCAATCATCGACAAGCAATAGAAGCTATGAGGAAAGAGTCCGATGAAAAACATAAGGAACAGCTTAAGAACTGGGCAAGAGAGCAGGATGCAGACAGCTAAAGACACAGCCCACCTCCTTACAACATCTGCACAGAGCAAGTGTTTCTGGCCTCACTTCCCACACAAACATCCCATTAAGGTTTTAGTTCTGCAGAGAAAGCTAAGGCCTGGAGCACTGTTGCTATCAGTACATTACCTTTGAATGAAACGGGAGTTGCTGATGATGGGTATGGTGGAAAGCAAGAGCATCTCAAGAGCTTAAGAACAGCTCCTTCCACTGATCAACAAAATCTACATCCAGCCTAGTGTCCTGGACTGGATAACAGCTACCAACAAATACTTAGAGGAGAGCTTTAGCCTCAGCTCAGCCTGTAGGGAGGCCTCTCTAGGGTATCCTCCAACAAGTCTGGAGACCAATGACTTAGAATTAGAGATGGGTCTCTGCACTTCACAGCCTGCAGCACACATCCCTTCCGCAGAAAGGCTCATGTGTCCTTCGAGGTCATCTGCATTTCAGCAGCTCCAAAATCCTGCAGCAGGGAGCTCCACACCTTAGCATGCCATCACAATAACAGTTTCCTCTTGCTAGTTTTCTGTAAGCAAAACGTGCATAATGTGCCTTCATTTCCCACCTGTGTCTGCACTCTTCAGTCTCTTTCCATGTGACCTTTTTCAGCTTAGGAGAAAATAAAGGATTTATTTTTTATTCCTTGTACAGAAGCTGGTTTTGACCCTGGCCCTCAGTGTTGCCTTTCTGACCCTCCAGTGATGCCTGGGGCTGATAGAGAGGCAGCCCAGGCACTTCTGTTTTGAAGCACTGCATTTTAGAAGACAACAAGCCAGCAGGTTCAAGGGACAAGAAGGGCAAAGACATGAGGACACCTCTCCTTGCCTACCAGGGGTCACAGTGCTTTTCTTCCAGGATTGTCTGGGTAAGTCAGAAACTTCTCACTGCACTTCCAGTAACCAAGAGACCCTAAATCAAAGAAAGATCAGATCAGAGTCATTCAGATCTTCAGCAGCACAAACAGAATTAGTAATAGCCTGGAGGAATACAACTTTGACAGACTATTTTAGGTAGGTTAAGCAAATTTGGCTCAGTAGCACAAGTTTATGTTCTACTTCCCTCTGTGAATTATGGCCCAGTAATGACACTGGAGCACAGCTTAATGAAGCTAGAGTTGATTAACAGTGCAAAGGCAAGCACCACAGAACCAAAGTCAGGAAAATAACTGGACAACTATTTAACCCCTAACAGAACACTTGCTGCTAACATGAAAGATTTCCAAAAGCTCAGTGCTTGATGAAGCAGTAGCACCTCTGCTCCAAAGCGAGGCGACTTGCACAGCAATTTCAGCCATCTGGAAGAGTTTTTTTTTGGAAGGCACAAAGCATGGCAGCCCAGAAGAACAGAACAAGGAGCCCTGGGTGAAACAGCTGAGATGCTTTGAAGCAGGCTTCCCTATTAGAGGGAGAGATCCACAGACATACTTTCAATCAGCCCTCCCTGAGAACAGGCTGAGGAGGTGGTTCAGGAGAAGCAACAAGTCTTCCCATATGGTACAATTCCTACACTTTATAGCAGGGACTTTCATATGCTCTGAGCAAAGACAGTGCCCTCAGGGTAGCACTCCTATTGTCAGACCATTGTGCTGATATGAGATGGGTACTGAAGTCCTGGGAAGTAGTCAAGAACACCATGTCTGTCTAAGATGACCAGGTAGCCCCCAGTATGCACCAGACTCAAGGCTGCCAAAAAGCTCCTCTTAACACCATCATAATCTTGAAACATAGTTTGTTGGCACAGGAGAACATGAAAGCAACCTTTTTCTACTTGCTGGAAGCTCTCCATAAGTTTAAGACCAGCAGTTTTTGGGTGGCTTCCAAACAGCTCCTGGCCAACCCAAACTCCCAAGAGCTGGTGAGGGCTGGGAATCCTGGTCACAACCAACTTGAGCTGCTGACTGAGTGAAGTTGCAGGACCAGCTGTTGGAGCTATCCAGGGTATTCCCAAAGCCCTTCTCCTCCTCATCCTCCATCCATCCTGCAGCTCTGCAGGGCTGAAAGACCTCATCCCCAGTCATATGCCTCATCACGTAGCAACATGTCTGATCCACAGGGCACTCGCTACTCAGATACATCTCATTTTGTATTTTATCTTCATCAGGCTAATAGTGAGTTTAAAAGAAAAGAGCCAGCTTGTGCTAGAACAAGCTCTCACCATCTGCCTCACAGACTCCTCAGGACCTCTAATCCCAAGAGGGATGCAGAAAGACACAAGCTGAGCAGAATTCCTAGAGCGAACCTTTCCACAATCCACACCATCCAAAAATCAGTGCTATTTATCAGCCCTGCCATCACCACCTCTACCAGGAGGAAGCAAACCATGTCACCAGGCCACTCCATCACCTTGCCTCCTGCACACCAGCTGCTTCATCCCATCCCAGAAGCATTTTTTGTTTTCCCCCCTTCACTACCACAGCAGCTCAAGGCTGGACCGATGCTGCAAGAGTTACAGTGCTGTGCTGCACGGATCCTCCAAATATAGCCAGGAAAGGGCCGGCATCCCCGTGCAGGAAGGTCCCGTGCCTCCGGAAGGAGCTCCGAGGGGAAGCATTCACTCAGTGGCTTCCTGGCTTGACCAGCCAGGAAAGCTGTTTTTGCTGGCAGCCCCATCCGGGGGACACTGTCGCATTTCATCTCAGCTGGAAACAATTCCCCATGTCCAGGGACAGCCCTGAGGGCTGTGCTCAGGCACCAGGAGCAAAGCCACAAGAGCAGACAGTGTCCAAAAGTGATTCATCCTTTCAGCATCTTCTGAGAAGGTAACCCTGCTCCTGCAGGGGCTTTCCCCTACTCCCCAAGCTTAAAAAAAAAAATTGGAAGAGATAGAGGCAGAGATAAAGCCATGTGTCCAAGTTCAAGAGGGGAACAGAGCAACAGGAGCTGAACTTAAGTCTCTTTGGTCCCAGCCACACATGTGGGTGATCCTTCCTCCTCTTCTCAATGTCCTGTGCCTCATTCCTTGGTTGGATAAGCCCAACGCTCCCATCCCTGTTTTTTTTATTGCCCATAGAGGGGCTGTGGCTTGGACAGAGGCTATACCTACCAGGAGCAGCAGGGAAGAACACTACAGCTGAGAATAGCACATTCACTTTAAACTTCCTGGCTCAGGGGAATGGGAGGAAAAACAGTTAAAAGAATTGTGTGCAAGAAATTCCGTGTTTTGTTACTGAAGTTTGTCTATAAGGCAGATCCCAATTAAGGGTGTCACTTCTGAGTGTCACAATATTCCCAGCACAAACACACTCTGCTCACAGCATTCAGTTCTTAGAAATCTGAAAGCAGCAGGCATGACAGCAGCCCTTCAAAGCCAGCTCTCCAGGTTTTCAGCTATCCAGAGGAAGCCAGAGGCACACAAAGCAAATGCATCTCCTGCTTTAAAGCACATAGATCTGTAACAGACTTTAAAGCACAAAAAAAAAGCAGTCTGGGTAGTCTCCGAATGTTTCCCAGATCCAGATGTGTCTAACCAGGTGTAGGCAGAGGCAAGTGATCTGCAGAAAAGCGCCTACAGCTAGTTCATTTAAAATTGGTTTCCAGGTTTGCCCCAATTTCTGTATCCTTTAGCCCAACATCAGCACTAGCTGACCTTGGAGAAGCCATATGGATGTCTCATCTCCTCCAGAGCAATTGACACCAATGTCTTTCTTGATTTCTGGCTGCAGCCTTGCCTCTGGATGGGTCTCACCCACATCCATTTGTGTTTCACTTCTCAGCTGGAGGCAGATAAGCTGTCTGGTCATTTTCCTCTTGGTAAGGTCTCCAAGGGAAACCAGAAGATTCTTAAACAACCCAAGAGTGTTTTTTCTAGAGGTAGGAACCAATGTGCCATTTGTTTTTCTCCCTCACTTCGTTAGTGACAAGCTTCACATCCATCTCCCCCCCTTCCTGCTCCATCCTGGCACTTACAGCCTTGCTCCTGAAGTGGCTGAAGCCAAGCTGGTGACCGAGGTCATTTCAGTAGGTAGCTGCACTTTAACACCGTCTGCAGCAAGGCCACACACTATAAAACATCTTGAATTTGTCAAAATGGGCTTCACTACATCTAAAAGACCCCCACAGTAGCATCAGAGAGAGATTCTCTTTAGAGAGGCACTCTGCAAAATCACTGAGAAAGCCACCACTTAGCAAATGGATTTCTATGTCACACTCAGTCATTCTGCTGTGCCAAATTGGTTTTGTGTTGCAAAGTTAACTCTTCCAGACAAAAGAAGGAATGCTGAGTGGGTTATAACTTCCTTCTGTTAAGTAATTTAATAAGAAAGGAAACCCCAGCAGAACACACAGCACAGCATGTGCTGCTTTGTCCCGCACCATAGGATTCCTGTTCTGCACATCTTGAATTTGACTGAATTTAATGGCAGAACTCTGCTTTTCTTCCTAAAAGAACATTTTAGAGAGCTGCCATCTCCCAGCACGCGTGCCTTTGACTGTCAGAGGCTTTTCTAGGGACGTCATGTTTGTACAGCCAGAAGAGCCAAGGACAGCGTGAGGAGGAACCCCAACCACCATGCAACAACCGTGCTTTAGTAAGCCAACAAATGAAGGCCAGAATAGGTACGTATGGTCTGCTCTGCTCAGTTCTGGCTACCATCTCCTCTTGGCCCTGCTATGGCGTGTTGTTTCATAGCAAAGTCTCCTGCGAGGCTACAGGCATGAATTAGCCCTTGCAACCTTGCCAGCCTCACACATCATTATCACAGCTGCTTCTCGTGCTGCCTCTACACCACCACCACCTTAGCCTACAGGCTTGCAGAATGATTTGGCCATCAAACCCATAAGCAGGATTTATTGACAAAAAAACCCTCTGAAGTGGGCCTGAACTCCTGCCCTTTTGGATCGTGGATGGATAAGTTCTGAATTTGTTTTCACACACTCTGAGTTAAAGTTTCGTCAGATGTGAAACTGGACATTTAGCCAAAAAAGAGCTGCCGCAGCCCAAGTTCAAAACACTCAGATCTGCTATAAATTGCCAAGCTGTGTCTCAAGGGAGAGAGTCTGTAGGGCTTAAACACAGTCCCTCAGAAAAAAAGATAAATTTGTTCTTCAGTTGTAACGTAGGATGTGTTTATCCCAGGAGTTAATTTTAGGTTTTTAATAGACAGAAATTACTCACATGGGAGACTTCTTACAGGGGTTTTGCAGACACAGACCTGTCTCGCAATCCGGCATGACTTTTGCAGTGCTTTAAGCTTAAGAAGCTTTAATTTCAAAGAGTTGTTTTGCATTTCATCTCAAAGGTCATCAGGATTGAAAGAAACACCACGGCCGGAGAAGATGGAAGGAACGCTTTAGGCTAACATGTTCTGTGCATTAGTTGACTGAAAGCTCACTCAAGATGTGCAACAGACAGCTCATCTCTCTGCAAAGGGGATGCCCTGTTACAGGAAGACTCCTGCATGCATTCACCCTCCCTCATTTGGCAGGGGAGGAGTGCTCACAGGCAGAACAGAGCATCCCAAAGCCACACCAGTACTGCTAGAAGAGAGAACACAGAACACCTCTGGTCTGCAACATCATAGCACCTATGGTGCACAAGCCGTGACGCTGATCCCCTCGCCCCCAGCTTCCCCAGAAGATGAGGGACCAGAAGGCTGTACGTATTATTCAAGAGTAGAGCCCCGAATGGCTGAGGACATTGAGGAAAGAGCTGATTTAAGTGGCCCAGGCTAGTTTTGATTAGCAGACTCTTGCTGCAACAACCCATGGGATGAGCCAAAGGCTCAACTACCCACAAGGAATTTCAGATACCTGAGAAATTATTTTGAGTGCTATGTAATAGATGTATGGCCTTACCCAGGGTGGGGGCCCTTATGTAAATTTTACAAGTGCTCAGATAATACCAATATTTCTGTATTAAGATAATGCCTGGTAGCATAAGCAGGTGTAAGAACATTGTTTTAAACACCAACTGCTTCATACTTTTCCACTGGTAGTTTCAACCACTCATTAAGATCCTCACTAGTGGTCATTTAACACAAACTTATATCCCAGTAAGTAACCTCATGAGCAGACTTCCTTCCTGATTTTGGAAGTATTGTTACCTTAGATACAAGTGACCAGAGCAACTAGAACGGTTTTACCTTCAGACTTCTAACCTCACCCTTATGGAAGGGCCTACAGGCAGTCACAGAGCTTGTTTTAGACAAACAGACTAACTGGTGAACATCGACCTTTTCGTGTTAAGGGCATCCATGGACCTGCAGCTGAGTGCTCTGGATTGTCCATAGAAGTCAAAAAGATAGAGGTAAAGAAGCTTTTTTCTTCCCATCCACTCTTATCTGCACTGAAAGTAGACTTGTAAATGGTTCAGAGTATCATGCAGCACTATTTACTTGGTAAGAGGTTTTCAGGCAAAACAGGGTGAGTGTAAATAGGGTGGATGCTGTGGGCATTTCCCACTCTGCTTTTGCTAGTGCTGGGATAGAGAAGGCCAATTATATTGATTCATAGTAAGACAGCATACAAAAAAATCCTTCCAGATTCATTTCTAAGCTGTCAGTGCCAGATTAGCTCTTAGTTGAACTCTAGATGCAACTAAAGGGGGATGCATACAGCATGCTTTATCTGAAGTTGTACTACAGATGTATATTGTGCTGCCCTTCCATGTGGTTGTCCAGCCCAACGTCAGGTAGAGCAGACCCTGTCACTCCATCTCAAAAGTAACTGCATGAAGAGCTGCTGGATGGCTTGTCATCCTAGGAACAAGGTTGCTCCTGGGTGTTGGAACTAGATGATCTTTAAGGTTCCTTCCAACCCAAACCATTCTATGATTCTCACCTCATGGAGGTAAAAAGCAATACTCTGCTTTTGTACACCCAAGCAACAGCTGAGGCTTTGAAAGCTTCAGAAGCCTCCAGAAGTGAAAAGCAAGTCCAAACCTGCAGTGCTGCTCCCCAGGACTTTCTAGGACACTGTTTTCAAGGTTACCCCTCAATACTTTCACACAAACCTGCTCAGTATAAATGAAGTTGCAATTAACTAAGAACCCAACAGTCAAAGGCCTTGTAAGGGTTATAAAAGACGCGCATGCATAGTCGTGTTTCTATATCCATCCTTTAAAACAGAGCTCATTAAATACACATAGGAGACAGCATGCCCCACCCCACATCTGCCTGCAGTCACTGGAGCCATTCTGTTAGTCACTCTCCAAATTCATATTTCACACTACAAGTGGTGGTCAAGCAATCATCCAAGCAAGCAAATAAACTTGCGTTCTTCTCCAAGACACACAACTACCTGCCTCCCCGGGTACGTATTTAAATATCAAAGCGGTCTACCCTTTATGACTCCAAAAACACATCATTCTCACATTCACTCATCTGCAAGGCTGGAGAGACCAAGTGACCATGAAACATTCATGACATTTGAATACTCTCCAGTTAATTTTTATCTGCATGTGAACTTTGAGTCAGGGTCAGACCTCTTCTCCCCCAGGAGTCCTTGCAATGCTGCGCACAGTACCTACATTGCACGTTCCACCATTTTTGGCAGAAGGTGACAATGCAGCATCAACACATCAGGATCCACCTAACTGTTCATATGGCATAGGTTGGTAACCGTACTCTACCAAAGCCCCCGCAGCTTGCTAGTGGGCAGAACTCAGCTCGAATTTGGCCAGGGACTAAGTCAACCATCTCCTGGAGCAAAACTCACTATCTCTAGTAGAAGTTTTGCAAACACATTTGCTATGGGACACTATTTCTTCTGCCTCAGAGGGAAATACTTATGTTGCAGACTCCAATCATCTAGAGTCTCTTGAACTTTAAACACACTGTCAGTGACACAGGTGGTACCCAGTGCATAGAGTTAAGAGCAGCTAGTCAAGGCATCGCAGGATCAAGGCATTGGGTTTCTTGACATTCTATGCACAGACTCTGATTTAATGTTCAACAGAGCTGTCACCTATTGCCTTTTGAAGGTGAAAGCAAAGGTACTCCAATTTCTAAGCAATTAAGCTTTCTTAAGAAGCTCAGCTTCCAACGGCTTTGTTTTCAGAGTCAAGTATCATTCCGGATGAACTCAATTACAGCTCTTAAAGGAGCTGGCTTACATGAGGGACACTGCAATTAACCAGCCTCCCAGGTGAGATATGTATATAAAAAGAGAGAAACACCATAAACAGATGCCCATGTATGAAAATCACATCTAGATCAGTAAGCAGTCCACCTTCTTGGAGGTGGGCAAAAGCTGTATCTCAGATTATGAGCAACATATGGGAGACGCAAAGTGTGCAAGAAACCCTGGAAGAGTTGAACAGGAGAATTGGGGCATGTGGTGATGAAGAGTGTACCATAGATGAAGATTAAGCCACACTGAGGTCAGGTTTATAGTTAGCTTCACACACAAGAGGCAGATTTTTGGTTCTGCAGGGAAGTGACAACTTACCAACGTATCTGTCAGCATGAAAAGAGCTGAATTCCTACTTTGAACTGACAGCAGCTAGAGAAAAAGCAGAGAGGGACTTACAGTGCTGTAGGACCTCCACAAAAATCGGCAATGGAACAAGGTACACTTGAGATGTTGTATTTTTGTGTTGATACTTGCACAAGAATTCATGCTAAATCTGTTTATCAGCTTGCTAGAGGAGCTGACAAATGCAGTGTTTTCAAAAAGGGAAAAAAGATAAACCAAGCTAACAAGACATCAGCATCAACTGACAAAAAGAGGTTAAAGTCATGGAGATGAAGGAAAAAAAAAAACCACCAAGATGTGTAATCACTACCCATACTATCTTCTCTTCAGGAGAAAAGAGCTGTCACCCACAAATTCACAGTGCCAGTTAAGGAGGGTACCAGTTAAGTTAAAAACCTTGCTATTTAAAGAAATCTATTCTTCCCCTCTGCCAAAGGAGATTTGCTTAAGAAAAAGGCTTTTACTTATTTAAAAGCAACTCAACCAAAACAGATAACATCCTCACACAGCTTGTCTCTATCTTAGTATTTTTGGCAATTCTGGTTATAAACCTTTATGTGCTGGGGGGAAAAAATTCTGCATCACAGCATGGCTACATCTCTTCCCTGTAGTACATTTCTCAGTCTCTAGTACATCATGTACAGTTTAATATATCCACATAGAAGAGGCTGAGACAAGAGCTACAACTGAAAATTACTTGAGAAATAGTCATGTTAATAGAAATCTGCCTCAGAGAATTAGCGCTCATCATTTCAGGCTCCCTGTGCCTATCTCTGGTGGTCTCCTTGCTAGATATCTGTGTCACACTTGGGCTACATAACTATCTGCCAGGCCCTCGTCTTTTATTATTTTAGGTACTAAATGACCTAAATACAGAAGCATCACATCCATTTTCTGCCAATAGCCAGAAGTTTTACTTCCTAATAGTTACAGTAGAATGTAGTTTACACTCAGTACTTTTGAGATTTCAAGTGTCAAAGTGCTGTCATGAAGTACTCAAAAAAAGGAAGCCATTTTAAGAAAAGCAAAAGGTAATTCAGCAGGGAAAATCATTTAAGTTTCTCATGAAGAAAGAGTCTCTCTTCCACGTGCCTTTCCACCGATCCTTTACCTTATCTGTACATTTTTCATCCCCTAAACATCAAGATGGGAGTCGTACATACATTTAAACAAGATGCAGTGGGGAGCAGTACTATGACTTGTCCCAGACTGACTGAAGAGCTAGGACATCTTTGTTACCAGAAACAAACAAATCTTAACTTGTTAGAAATGAGTATTTAATGCTTTACCAGCAGAGTTTCCACCGTTCAAGTTAACTTTCTCTACTCTGCATGAACAAAATGATTAAATAAAAAGTGAGCAACTGCATTCTGTTGTTAGTGATAGAAATTCAGTGTGCAAAATGATTCCCCCACCTCTGTGTAGAGGACACTTAAATAGTCCTTTCCTTGTCCACACTTATTCTTGACCCACCACCTTCTCTCCCCATACTACCACACAATGCAGAAGCATGGCCAGGTGTGCCACACTGCCTCCTCACGTGTCAGGCCTACCAAGGGGATGAATAATTTTCAACAGTTTCGCTTCCCACCAGCATCCAAGCTTGTGTCTGGGGCATGCTCTGACATTTGAGCTACCACATAACCCAATAACTGGGCAGTTACAAGAGTTGCCTCTTTCATAGGGGTGTAGATTCCCAAGTTCAACTCCTGACAGTGATGGAAACTCGTGCCCAAAGTCCTCTCAAGCTGATCCTGCGGTCTTTACACCAAACCTAGGACAAAAGCAGGCTTAAATTTCAGTACCTAAACTCACTGGTTGCTGTGCCTTGGGGCCCTGCAGCTCTAATACACAATAGGTATGAGATGAGCATGAGGACTCCTTTCCTTTGGGAGGGTTAAAGGCTGAAGCAAAGCAACATTTCAAATGCACTGTTAGTAGAATGACTCTGAAGTCTTTGACCTAGCAACAGCTCTTGAACTATCTGGTCAGCTGAAGCTCTAAACCAGGTTCTAGGCACTGAACAGCATCTTCAGTAGACAAGAACTGGTTTCTTCTAATCTGGAGGTGTTCACTATCAGTTAGAGATCTACCTATACACAACATAAATCCTCAACTCTTTCAGCACAGAAGTTGAAGCCTTTCTAGGTAGGCAACCCAACAGCCCTAAGAAACACAAACTCAGGCTACTAAGAAAACAATTAAATTCAGAGTACAAGATACACTCTTAGTAGCATGTAAAAGTTAAAGACAAAAAGAAATTTCATCAGCACTTGCTAGCTATTATCACTCTCTAATAAAAAATGGAAATACTGTGGCTTGAGAAAATACAGTTTCCTTGTCCTTTGTCCTGCTTGTTCCCCATCCCATGTTAATAGCAAGCCCCTTAAGATGGTCAGGCTGAAATCCAAATAAAAGAACACATTTTTCTAGTTACTCTGGTACCACAGGTGTCAGCAATACCTGAAGTGGACATGAAATGGATGCCTGCCTCTGTGCTCACAGCCTGCTCTTTCTTGGTCCCTTTCTGAACTTACTCCAGCTCCAGAGGAGCCCTGCAGAGCAGAACCCATCCCCAGTCTGAGCGTGTATCAGAAGACAACGACTCAGGTTGTAGGTCCACAAAGTGGTAGTAGTGGCTACTTCATTTTGAACCCAGGTCACACCTGATCCAGGCCTGTGTTCCTCCAGCTGCAAGACCATTTTATAAGAGCTAGCGAGCAGGAGAACTGGCTATTTTTCTTGTTAGTCCCATTGCTTGTTACCATGGAGCTCTGCAAGTTCATTGCTGTTCGCCCACACAAAGAGCTGAGGAACATTATTACAAGCAAGACCCTTCAAGGTCTTATCAGGGACATGCTCAGCCCACCCAGGATGCCAAAAGCCATTTAAGTTCCATCAACAAGTGTAGCTTGAATTTGAAGTGACTAGTTAGTGGGGTGGGGTGGGGAAGGGAAGCTAGTGGTCAGCTTCATTCATCTCAAAGTTTGGCATCCATGTTCATCCCAGGTTGTTTATTAAACACTCAACTGCTTTTAAGGCTCAGAGCTCCTATAAAAAGCTTGGAAAGTACTAAGGAATCCAGAAGATACACTGATGCACTTGAGAGGAGATATTGGGCTTGGCTTTTAAAGATAGTAGCTGTACACAATCATAGCCTGACTACTGTACCCAAGAAGCCAATGTTTCAGGAAGCATTGAGGGACAGTTATGTCAATATCCCTCAACAGTGATGCAAGCAGCTATATTGGTAGAAAAGACCATTTCAGCAGACACAGATCATCCACTGCTGTTCATCGCCCCTGTTCCAAAACTCAAAGCCCAGTCCTGCTGCCAGCACCATGCCTTGCTTTCCAGCATCAGCCAGCACAATTCAGGCCTGGGAAAAGGAGTCTAGAAGCGTTGTACAGGAAGGATTACTCACATGTCAGCAACCTTTTGGTAAGGAAACAGGAGGGCAGAAAGCCCTAGCATAGAAGAGGATCTGGGCAAAGGTCCCTCATTCTCTAGTACTATAAAAAAGCAGCAAAGGCAGAAGAGGAACCCCTAGCATGGGAGACACAAGTTGCGCATCACAGCTACTGTTTATTTCTTCATTCTTCTCCCTTTCTTATCCAGGCTGAAGGATAGCAAGGATCCTCCAGTGCTTGTGGGGAGTTAGGGCTACAGAAATTACCAACATGGTACAGCCCTCACGCAAAGGGGGGGCAAAAAAAATAATAAAAAGACTCCAAAAGCATTCTCTCAAAGCCTGCTGTGAAGCATTAAGCAATACACCATACCTCCCTACCTGAGCAGCCAGGCAGCAAAAGCCCCAGAGCTCTCTACATCTCTTCTCCTGCTCAGCCCCCCAAAACTGGGAAAATACAGCCCCCTTGCAACACAGCTGTCTGACACACGTGCACTCATGCCGGCTATCGCAGAGCTTGCGCACCGGTGTCAGACTGGACAAATGCCACTAACCTCTCGCAGGAAACATCTCCATCGCAAGGCACTCACTTGAATAGGTCAGATGAACCCACTGCGAGACCGCCGGTAACAGAGGCCAAGGAGCAAGTCTCAAGAACCCAGACACTGGTGTAACACTGATTAAAATACATTCAAAACGAAGTCAGCCAACCCCAGCCTTCTGTTTAAAGGCTCACTACATCACCGCCAGGCTCATTCCTTAAGATACAGACAGTAGGAGATGAAGTTTTTAAAAAGTCGTTGAATCACACCCATTCTTTAAAAATAAATCAACTATTAAAAGACACACTGCTTTAGAGATACGTATTCCTCATTGTCCTAATTACAAAGTTGGCTGAATGCGGCTCTTTGAAAAATGAAACACGGCTGTTGTCATGCTGTTTCAGCAGGGTGGTGTGTCAGAGGAAGTTCTCCAGCAGACAATGTTCTTTCAGGGTCTGATTGTATATCTAAGGGAGGGCCACATGGCCCATGACCCCTGAAATGCATCCATTAGAGAAAATACTCACAAGCACACAATCACTTCCATTTGTCTTTTGTGCTATTGTGGTAGATTCAAGAATACTGGGCTATTTAAACAGGAACGATGCGGGGCCTGTGGAGGTCTGCGCAAGAGTGTGGCAAGTCTGAATTAAATCCGTCGTGTTCTTAGGGGAATTCAGCAGGACTTGATTTTATTTATTTTATTTTTTTTTTCTTGGGAGACTTTTTAAAAGAGAGAATCTTCCTTCCAAGACTGCATCTTTAGACAATGTTATTAAGGCTGCCTAACCCTTCCCAGTACTGTTTTCAGTTGCTTATAAATTCACCAGGTCCTGGCTGTTCAAGATAGGAGTTTGCATGTTAGCTGGGTCTGCCTCGGGCAGAGTTGTTTTGGAACATGTGAATTCAACTGCTTCTCAGAAAGCAGCATGGGAATAAACACATTGTTTTGTTCAATTTCTGGTGACTTTTTTTTCAAAAAGCCTCAGACCCATGATTTAAAACTGGGACTTTAATGAGCAGGCGATAGCTTTTTGTGTCAAATTTGATTTTTGTCATCACCAAAAATCTAGGCAAATTATAAGCCTTTTGAGAGGAGGAGAAAAAGCAACTAAATTGCATATGCTCAACAACCTTTAGACTTTAGAATTTAAGACTCAAGTGTTTTGGCTTTGCTGAGAAAAGTGGGAAGCGAGTATGGGGCAAGCAGGAGGTAATAAGGAATAGGAGCCAGTAAAAAAGGAGACAAAATATGCAGGAGCAGGAGAGATACCAAGAGAATTGGTGACAGAAGGAGATCCAAAACCCAGGTTTGAAGCCTGTAGGCCAGAGTAGGAGCTTAGGAAGACTAAAGAGTTGTACCAAGGGACAGTGTCAAGACAGATGCAGCAAGAAGTCCTTTACTTGATCCACCACAGAACATGCCTTCCTATATCATGAGAGGATCCTCATTTCACCAATTCTCCTTGTCAGGAGAGCTCAGTTGGCCAAAGTATTTTTTGTAGGTCTAGTGCTGCTCAACTGGAAAAGCCCTTTGCTTTTGGAAGCTGTTGTTTCAAAACAATCTGCCCAGCAGCTCCGGGAAGGCAAACCTGCTGATGGACACCACTGGCACCAGGGGCACACTGAGAAACACTTTCACAGTAGAGGCACCAATTAGCTTCTGCAAGTTTTTCTTATTTTGTAAGTGAAAGAGTGTAAGTCAGTCTTTAATTATTCGACCATAAAACATACAGCATTAGTTCCATTATTCTGTGCTTTGGAGTGCTGCTTTTGTGGCCTGTGCGTTTTTAACAATTTGGCATGAAGTAGAGTGTTGGGCATTATGCTCAAGGGAAATAGATCCTAAACAGTAGTGTTTGCTAAGCTTTATTTAACATTTGTATAACCTTGTATCTGGCTGTTATTCAGTTTGCCTTCATGTTTTGGAACAGAGATGGAAAAGCCTGAGCAATGGTCACATCTTCCTGCATGAAGTCACCTACCTACTTCTACCTAGACGGTAGACCATCTACCTAGATGGTCACCTAGATGCTTCTACCACCACAGATACAGATTTCCAGCTCTAGTGAGGGGGTCTACACAGTACCAAAAGACAAAAATTAGTTGTACACTAGCCATGCAGGGTGCAAAGGTTCTAAATACAACTACCCAGTGAAGCACCTTGCTGTCTGGTATCTAGAACATTCAGATAAAGGACGTGTCTCCAGTCCTAAGCTTATATCAACATCAATAACTATGCACAAGTTCCAAGTAGTCTACTATTACTCATGTGGTAGAGGCTGTATACAAAGTCAGAACTCTGATCTCATCATCTTCCTTCAAAGAAGCTTCAAATAAAGTCTGGTAACACCTAACTATGACAATTCATGCTTAAAACAGAACTCTGCTAATCCAACTGCAAAGGCTCAATTACGATATTTGAGAATTTCACTATTTCTCAGTGAAAGATGGGTATACCTGCTTCTAATCAATGACATACCAGATCTTGAAAGCAGAAAAATCTACCCATGACCAAGAGTAACATACCACCTCTTTCTGCAGAGACCAGGTTTCCTCAGTTTATTCAATCTCACTTTTAAGTTGAGGAAGAAGAATTTTGTCAAGCGTTTTGAGGTTTGTGTTAGAAGCATAAGTAACTAGAGGTACACATTATGCAAACTCCACCTCAGTTCTGACCCTAGCAGCTTTCTTCCCCTTCTGTCAGCCCACACTCTTAAGGAGGTCAGTTTTATATGCTTTTATCTTGTTTTTCTAGCCCTTGCCAGCTTTCCATCCACACAAAGTTTTTCATACCTTATTCAGGGTACAATAAAAACATATGATAGCATCTGAAAATGAGGTGGAAATGGATCTGTTACACTGCTTTATTGAATTAATGGCTTGCAGAAGGCAATGAAGCCTATCCAGAACAGGAGTCTACCCCTAAATGTTACCCCTTGCAGTTCGGTTTCACTATTTGCAAGTTCACAGCACTTAGCATCTATTTACTGAGAATAAAAAGCTTGTTTACAGTGGGATTGCTTTCCTAAATGAGTTTTTTTGGATCCCCAACTCAGGCAGAGTCCTCATTAGCAATTCTGTAATCCTACTGTGCTTTAAACAGCTGTGCTTTTAGCATAGGTTAGGTTGAACAGTCATTCTCCCAATCTCTGCCAAGCCAAGTGCTTGTTAGCAGTCTCAGCCCAGACCCAAATATGTCAAACAACTTTGACTTGTTCTGCAAGATCATCCTTACAACTGCTGGGCACAGCAACCCCCATTTAAAAACCCACCTTGTAAATTTAAAGGTAATAACAAGACTAGCAGAAAGGTAAAAAGAACACCCTCTGAACTTGAAGATATCAAGCTACAGAGTGTGTTGCATCCAGTTAAGATACTCTCTTGGCTTTCCAGCCATTGGGAGTAGTTAGGATACTGCTCTCACTCCACAGGCTTTTTCCAGATGGACAGCTGCAGAGCTCTTCCTTTACTTTCTTGTTTCTTAGAAGTGCACTGCTACCCATTGTAAGTTTCTATGATTAGGACGCTCAGTCTTAAGAATAGCCTCACCCACATCCACTTCCACTTTTTCTTACACAAACTGTTATTGCCCTAAAAAGTTGGGAAACCAGACCACACCAATATTGAGGAAGATACAACTCTCCGCCACATGCTGTTTCTGGTTTTGTGTGTACTTGTGTGCACACAAAGGCTTTACTTCAGGAGACTTCAGCCAGCCCTTTCAAACCTGTAGTCTCTCGGGCTCATCCATCTGCTCTCAGGTCTTATATAACCTGAATGTATCCTGTTTTCATGAAGCAACAGGAATACGTGTCCACCAAAATATCTTTCTTCCGAATATCTTGTTTTTCCAGCAAACCAGTATTCTTAAATCCAATTGCACAACTGCTTTGTTCACTCTGATCTTGGAGCACATGCACAAGTTTTCGGGGAGAGGTATTTGCACCCACTCCCAGCACAGTTTGCTGCCCATTTCATCTCAACTATGGTACACTGTGAGATGGTTTTGCTATCCTGGCACATTCCATCATTCATCATGAAGTATGCCAGCCAAGGGAAAAAGTTCAACTGTACAGAATTAAGTAGTTTGTCAGAGTAAATGTTTACTACCACTATGCTCCCTCCAGCAAGCGTTATCTAATGAGACTGCTGTGCTCTGAAAACTCAAAGGGTGGCCTCCAACCCTCCCCTGCATCCAGGATCTAGGGCCAGGGCGCTAGAAGTGGCTACATAATTCAAGTTGGACAGGACTCTAGTATTTGAGACTAGCACTAGATTAAAAAAGCATTTCCTTGAGAAGCAGAACAAAAGACAAATGATCTGCAGATTTATCTCTGGATTCAGAATCACAGATGAATTCCTCAACATCCACTACAGCAAAAGGAAACGAAGGGAACTCCTTTAGCAAGGATGCTAGTTAGCTATTTCCCTCCATGTGCCACTTTCCTTTTAGTCTTGTAAAGCCTTTGAGATCACCTGTCAAGTTTGGCTGAGGTTAGATGTTAAACAAAGGACACACGTGGTACTGTTACATAAAACCTAGCTTCCTTTAGGGAGGAAAAGCAGCTAAGAGCACCTCCTACACAGTTATTAGCCTCCTTCAAACAGCCAGTGCAGAGACTAGGATAGGTCTCGGAGCGACATCTCTGGATGCTGACAGTGTTGGGGGCTCAGTCAAGTTTGATTCTTCAAGGACTGCGACAGCTCATGGTGCTCACAAGTCCAGGGGAACAGTTTGAGGACAGAGTACCTCATTCAGTCACAACAACAGCTTGCAAAGACTTTGACATTTATTTTCATTTCGGTTTGAAAAAAGGTATCCCCCAGGCTGAGCAAGCTGTCAGCTACAAGCGTCCAGCACACAAAGCAGCCACTTCATCTCCACCCCACAGGGCATCACTGTGCTGGTTTGTTATTACAAACTCACTTAATTCCCTTATCCTGGGGAAAGGGAAGAAATGCCAGCGGGCTGATGGGCTCTGAACAGCTGAACCTTTCTATTCACAGGAGATGTTCCTGCTTTCAAGAGAAGAACGGCTAATTTGAAGGGAATCTATAACTACAAGAACACAGGAATCCAAGAACCAGCAGCCTCCAGGATTAGTTTGAGGATCAGTTTGCATGAGCAGACATACAAAGATACTGATGTACAAGCATGTTTGTGTAGATGCATGGAGGCTCTGACTATTCCCATGTCAGACTCCCATCCAAAACCTTACTGCAATTAGGTATTGTCATCAACACCAGCCGACCCAGACATGCTGGTGGGTTGAGGACTGGTATCTCCCACCACTTCTGTCCCAGAGACCAGCTGCAGTGCTCTGCCCCATTCCAAGGAGCAGAGGAAAGCTGCATCTGAACCCGTCAATAAGGGACAAGAAAAGGAAGTTTTGAGACTGTAGCAGTGTTATGAACAAACATTGAGAGAAACTCCATATGCTAGAAGAAAGGAAAACCCCAGCACTCAATGATTCTACTTTTGGCTGGTGATTTAGCAAGATGACCTGGCTATCTAGCTTGTAAAAAAACCAACAAAACAAACCAGTCCTGAGGACAGCTTCAGCAGACATACAGCCTTGTCCAACTGTTCTGATCTAGGGCCTGATCCTGAGCATGCAATAAACCAGCCATCCCAGACAGATCCATTTTGAACCACCACTGAATACAGGCAAATACATCAATGCATGAACTGCTCCCATCAAAGTGGAGCTGGACCTGGAGCAAGAAGCACGCGGAGCAAGAAGCATGCTAGTCTGACTTCCTAGCAAAAATAAACCCAGGCAAACTTTAATAGACAGTTCAGACATCATGTTAGCACAATAACAGCCATTTGCATAACAGTGTTGAAATTCTAATGAGACGTCAGATACAGACACTTGTGCTTGAAAGAAGCGTCTGTCATGCCAGAGTTACCAGCAGATTAGGAAACAAGGCAGGGCCAAGGCAGAGTTGCCACATTAATGAGCCTGGCCACACAAAAGAATCCAGGAAATCACCTAAGGAGTCCTGTGGTCTCACTGTCTGTGCAGGTGAAAGCCTTCAACTCAAGAGTCAACAGGCTGATTGCCTGGAGAAGCCAATTGTTTTAGTACTAAAGCAACAGCTGGTGCATAAAGTTCTACGCCTTCTGATTATGACTAATCTGAGAGCTGTTACCAAGCTACAGCCTGTTTGCTGTAGACTTAAATCTTTTGTTTATCACCTTAATGCAAGACAAGAATAAGCCTGAGCATCAGTTCACCAGTGCATTGTCCCTCCTAAAGGAAAACAGGAGGAAGAGTAATTTGGGGAAACGCCAATATTTAAAACTATTGAAAGAATGTACCGATATGAGAGATGTGGGGTGGTTATTGTTATCTTGAAATATCTTGGAGGATGCCATCAGTCACTTTCTTGATCTAGAAAGATCCAAATAACCAACAACAGCTGTGGGTTTGCTAGTCATGGATGAAAGGTATCTCAATGGGACATCTCCTTTTGACATGGACACATGTGAACCAGGTTGCAGTAGAGGCACGCTTTCAGACAACCAAAAGACCATGGTGTTTAATTCCAGGTCAAGGCAAAATAGTGTCACTACCATTCCTTTGTAGATTCACAGTAAGATTTAAGCTCTTACTTGTCTGATCTTACACTATTTCATGTTCTGCCTTATCTAGAGCAGGAGGAACTTTTGACGAGATGACCAATGCTGCAGTCCCCTTGCATAGGGCTGCAAGGCTTTTAGCCAAAAGCTGTCAGCATGTTGCCTGAAAGTAAGCAGCTCTAACAGTCATTAGAAGTCAAGGCAGAGTCAAATTCAGATTTGCTGTTTGACAACATCTCAAAGAACCTCTGTTTGACAACATGCTAGTTCTGACCTCGGGAAGCAGTGGAATTGCCCCTTGCATCTTCAGCCATGGCATTATCCACCAGGCATCATGACTATTGAAGCTCTTCTATAACTTTCTGGCAACTCCTCCCCCTCTGTTCAGCATTGGTGAGGCCAAGTGTGTTCTAGTCCTGGGCTCTCCAGCACAAGAGCCAAATTGAAGTGAAACCAGCAGAGAAATACCAGAACAAGCAGGATCTTGAGCATACAGTGTATGAGAAGAGTGGGAGAAATAGATCCGTTCAGCTTGGAGAAATGGCTTAGGAGGTCTCACTGCTACGAACAGCGACCTACCTTAAGGCAATATAGAAGACAGACTTCAGAGGTGCACAGTAATAAACACTAGTTGTAAAAACAGAAATGCCAACTCATAATATTGGGTTTTTTTTCTATTTCTTCCTTAATGACAGTGTTTAAGCACTGGATCAGGATCTCAGGGCAGTGGAAGAATCTCAGAGTAAGGAGTTGGATTGGTGGACACCTCCAGACCTCCCTTCCAGCCTCATTTATTCTGCAATTCAAATTTAAATTTTTACTAATGTAAGACTGCCAATCTTCTTGTTCAGTACATTAAAGTCATTTTCCCTTCAGGACAGCAGCCACACAGGTCAAGTATGATTCTGCTCCAGACTTCTTGATCCTACGCAAATTAAGAATAATCATATTGTAAGAAACGCTGTCTATTTCTGCCATTCTGAAAGCACTGGTGAGTCATGTCACAGAATGAGACCAAACAACAGCACATTTCCCTTAAGGAAATGTAAAAGACAGGCCTGAAAGTTTACCTGGAGTGACCTCAGGATAGGTACTTCCATGCAGAACAGGGCTACAGGGATGCTGCTGTTGGGTGTTTGTCTTTCAGTTGCAAGATAGCCAAGGCAAAGATCTCACACACCTGCTCTCTTGGTGTGGACACTGCAAGAAAGCTGTCCTTTCTCAAGAGCAAGAAAGCTCTTAAGATGACACTGGAATAAGACAGCATTGTGTATGCTTGCTCCTCTAAAACCACTCAGGCACCTCAGCTGAGTCTCAGCACCAAAAAGGTCATCAGATGAAGCATTGCTGGAGCAGAGGGTTGCTGTTGCTCCATAACAGCTCTCCTGTCCCACCAAGCACGAACACCATTGCTTCCACACACTGGCTGTCCTCTGGACAATCTTAGCTACAGAGATGTATGGAACACCATAAGTCAGAGGGTTTAGCCCTCAACCAGTGCCACTACTGACTTGCTGTTATCCAACCCGCAGCCCCAGTAATGTCTTGCAGGAGGCACCTGATGTCAGCATGCACAAAGGGGGATGGAACTAGATGATCTTTAAGGTCCTTTCCAACCCAGACCATTCTATGATTCTACAGAGACACCCACAACAGCACCGCATAAGCTTTATCAGCCTAAATCAGCATGAGCTACCTTCATATACATATATATTTTCTATCACAGCCCTGCCAAACATCCTCTGTTTTGTTTTATTCATGTCCTCCTAACCTTTCTCTTAGGAGGACTATGAGCAGTCATAGCAGTTCACACACTCCCTCTGAGCACTCGAACTCAGAGCAAGTGGCATTTCTGACAGCTGCAGATCACAAGCTTTCCTCGCAGGATTACAGTTTCTGAATGCAGTTAAATCAAAGGAAACTCTGACTTGCCTGCCAGGAGATCGCGATCAGAGAGAGGCAATACACAATCCTCCAGGAGAGAGAAAAAAAATAGTCCATTTACAGAAAACATGGCAAAGTTGTGGGGTTGTTTATTGAGGTGGTGGGGTTTTTTTGCACTCCAGGATACAAATCCTCTATTTACGAGACACATTACAAGACACAAGTCTCCAACAAGCAATACTGGCAGAAGAGAAGCGCACACACTCTTTTTTGTCCTCTCACCTCTCATGGCCTGGGACACTGTTTCCACTTAGGCTAAGAAATTTTGGGGATAGGCAATCTGCACTCAGCAAGGAAACAAGGATCTTCCCCACCCAAGTACTTCAATCCAAGGTAGACCATGCAAACAGACTGCCTACACAGCAGTAGCTTCCCCCCCAAAAAAAGATCAAGAAGCATTCAAACAACTTCCGTTGCCATATTGTGCTTACCCAAGATATAACAGCAAAACATTTACTTTCCTACTGCCATCATGATCACCAAGCATCCTCTATCTCACCTCAGGGCTTTGAACAAGTGAGATCTTTAAAATATAGCCCCAAAACACTAATGAAAACCAGACAGGTCTCTCTGAAAGAAAGAATAAGTCAGTATTTTCCTTTGAACAGTCTTTTTATGACCTGTGTTTCACAGAGCTCCTACCAGCAGGAGGGCCCACGGCCACCAAGCTCAGCAGCAGCCACAAGGTACCAGTAGCACCCCCCAGCCCTGAAAACCAGGAAAAATTCAGCTGAGATTTCAGCAGCCTTCTGAGGCCAGAGGAGAGTTGGCCTCCTGAGATACATACGGTCACACTGGGAGCCTTGCAGCTCCAGATCAAAGATGACAAACAGCAGCCCAATTGAAGGCTGCTTTGA
This sequence comes from Tauraco erythrolophus, assembly GCF_009769465.1. Classification (NCBI taxonomy): domain Eukaryota; kingdom Metazoa; phylum Chordata; class Aves; order Musophagiformes; family Musophagidae; genus Tauraco; species Tauraco erythrolophus. The sequence goes on along the minus strand of NC_141469.1, from coordinate 23,192,526 downwards.
ATGCAGACATGAAACGGAAAAGTGTTAACCAAGGCTAGACTGTGGCTTGGTTTCTGTCCTGGAGCCACACTCCAATGGTCTCTCGGGTATTAGTTTGTTGCACTGCAGTTTGCAAACTGGCTGCCAGTGAGAGCAGCTCGCTAGGACTTGCTGCAGGGTTTCTGGAGCCTGCCTAGGAGATCTTATCACCTAAAGGCGTCAGGGCAGGCGGGCTCCCCAGCCAGATGAAGCAGTAAGCACATCAGTTTGGTCCCTCCTCCAAGTGGGAAAAGGACCAAGACATTTCTCCACTGTCACGCAAGCCATTTCAAAAAGCAACAGCAGATTGTATCTGCACCAAGACTGAACGCCGTTCAAAAGCGAGTCCTCCTCAGGCTCCAGCTATCACACATCCCGCTTCCTTCAGAGTTGATGAGATGGGAGTTGTGAAATACAGTGTCTCTATTGTCAATGTGACCTCACCACATCCAAATGGGTATCAGATTCTATCTTTTCAGACTCACCATGGTGGCATATAACTCCCCTGGCAAGAGACATGATGCTGTCAGCACCTCCTATCTCCAGCCTTCCTCGTGTGCCCTTCAGAGGTAGGGAGCCATCTCCAACCAATTTGAAAGGCTGTTGAGCAGATACCTTCTGAACCGAGAGAGCCCAGCCCAGTTCCAGTTCAGCTTTGCGTAAGCAGTCACGGGCACGCAGGAACATCATGCTGACAGCTCCACCTCCAAGAGCTTTGCTGCCGTGTCTGCTCACAGCTTGTTCACTTTTGCAAGACACAGTGCATTCAGCATGGAAGGTGTTATCTTAAGCCTGTCCCTTAATTTTAACTATAACAGCACAAAGGACCTTTGGAGCAATGAAACAGCATCTATGCTATGGGCTACTTGTTAAATTCATCTTGACTCAGTCATGATGGAACATGGAACAAAATACACAGGTCTGTAAGGTCTCATCAGAGCAATCATTGTGGCTGAATGACGGGGGCTTTCTGCAAGAGAAGAGGCAGGTCCAGTGCAGTTGTCTACTAGAGGAGCTGCCAGAAAAAAATCAGAGTGGGAGAATGAGGTTCTGCCCTAGCTAAACTTTTCAAACAAAACTGTTTCAGCAGTTCAGGCTTGAATAGGAGCACAAGAAGTTCAGTTGCAGTTTCCAGGCTTTAGATGGAGAAAGAAAAAGAAGCCTCATGATCTCAAGGGAGAACAAACTAGACTTTTAAAGTCACTAAATTATTCAGTAGTATTTGGGCTACAGGCAGCTGTAAAGCTGGAGTTTTTATGTGAAGATGCAGGTCAAGCTAGAATTACAGAATCATAGAATGGTTTGGGTTGGAAGGGACCTTCAAGATCATCTAGTTCCAACCCCCCTGCCATGGGCAGGGACACCTTCCACTACACCAGGCTGCTCAAAGCCCCATCCAGCCTGACCTTGAACACTTCCAAGGATGGGGCAGCCACAGCTTCTCTGGGCAACCTGGTCCAGTGCCTCACCACCCTTATTGTAAAAAATTTCTTCCTTATATCTCATCTAAATCTCCCTCTTTCAGTTTAAAGCCATTGCCCCTTGTCTTACCACTACATGCCCTTGTCAAAAGTCCCTCTCCAGCTTTCTTGCAGCCCCTTTAGGTACCGGAAATCGCTGAATTGCTTAGCAGAGATAGCCTGTGGTGCAGGAGTCCTGGAAATCACAATTGAGGCTGCACAGAACAGAGCAGCTGCATCAGGCATAGCTAGGCAGATCACCCATCTCCCAGCTCACTTCCACTGGACACCATTTAGCACAATGAGTGGTTTCTGCTTTAGATGTTCAATGCATGCACAGCTCAATGTGCCACCTATGTGAAGGCTCCCAGAACTGAGGGGATCAGTAACAAGTCCCCCGAGAACAAAAAGTAACTTCTTCCATTACATTTTTTTCTGAACCTATTCAAGATTTTAGCACTTCCAGGCAGAAGCACATGACAGATTCTGCTATTTGCAGTTGTGGCTAAGCTTCTTTTCAAAAAGAAGAGCAGAAGGTCTCTAGGAACTTTCTGAGACCTCCTTCAACCCTGGTCTGATGCACAAACTACTGGTGAGCTGGTCTTTTCATCTTGGTGAAACCTGAGGAGGTGGCCTTCAGCAGCAAGCTAGCTGCTGCACTGCCATTGTCAGGAAACTTCTTCCAGATGATCAGGCAATTTGAAAACAATCATAGAATGGTTTGGGTTGGAAAGGACCTTAAAGATCTAGTTCCAACCCCTCTGCCATGGGCAGGGACACCTTCTGCTGTGGCATGCATCACTGTTGTCTTAAGGTAGGATACAAATGTATGCACAACCATTAAGAAATAGACCCCAGTATTAGTGTTTTCCTTCACTAAGTCATCTTTCCATATTCCTTGCTTCATTGGTTGTGTTAGCTGCACTCTTTAGGTGATGTTTCATCTGACAGAGCAGAGCAAGAGTCTAAATAATATTTCCCACAGGGGTCATTCCTCTACTAAAGGAAGGAAAGCACTGTACAGATCTGGGAACAAGAAAAACTAGGTGCGTCTATATATATTCATATATATTCCTTGCCCCAAGCTAAGGCCAAGAGGAGCAAGCAGGGCAAACTCAAAGCCCAGTACTTGCTGGACATGCTTGCCAACAGCTCACACATAAGGAAGAGCAAAGACAAGGTTAGGAGCTGCATTACGTCAGTCGTTTCTATTTGAACCCACCTTTGGTCTAGGACTGCTTTGTCCAAGTCCAGACAGATGCCAGCAGCACAAAGCTCTTGCCTACACCAGGCCGTTGCTGACCACGAGTCTGTACCAAATTTGACCATGCCAACTGCAACTTCACAAAGTCATGCAAAACAGGAATCTGCTTACCTTTTTTTTTTGTTACAGTAGAAACGCTTGCTGTATTCCACAGTATTAAGATTCCAGCCACAATCAATGCAAATCAACATAAGCAACAGAGCAAACAAAGCTGAAAAGCACATATTTTTCAGGCCTCTCAGATTCAACAACTACTCTGTTTACATAGCAATTATTCAAATTTCATTTGTCACGCTGAAAAGCAGCAAGAAACAAGCTGGGTGCTCACTCTCCTCACTGGGTGCGAGCAGCTTTCCCCATGAGCCTTCCCATCAGGATTTGAAGCTCAACTGGCTCCAAAAATCCAATTTTAGAGCAATATCAATATGCTGTGTTACTACATCATCTGTGCAGCATCATTAAGAGGAAGATGCATGTTTATTTTGTCTTTAAGTTGCAATTTATTTATTTTTTCCCCCTCTACTAGATGAGTTTTGATATCATGCTTAGCAGGGAACCAGAGATAAGCCGTGCACTGGGTGAGAGATCTGATGTTTTTATAAAGCATCTTTCATAAGGCAGACATTAAATAGAAAGTGTTTATTGACTTTATACTCACTTCATAAAACATTTACACAGATAAGAGGAGAAACAGGAGTTCCCAACAAGCCAGCCTGGATTTCAGCTAAAACAAAGATGAGTTTGTGCATTGTTCTAGCACACAAGTGGCCTCCAACACTGGGCAGTCTGAGCTTTAATGCTGCAACATGCTGCTGGAAAAAGTAAGGCAAACATTGCTATCCCAGTCAGGGCTTCTTAATAAAATGTAGTTATCGGTCATTATCCTTTCCATAACTTAAATCAGCGTAGAAAAAGCCTGTGCTGTTATCACCCTATTAAAGTGACATGCAAACACCACAAAATGAGTGCCCAGAGGGGGGAAAAAGAAAAAGGAGTTGCTGGTGCCGGTGAACTGAGAAGCGACAAGGCAGCTCCTGGGAGATCTGCCCATTTGAAGACCCCCAAGCCCAGATCCCATCAGCCTCTCGCCCCCGCACCGTTCAGAGGAGGAGTTGTGCTCCAGCAGTGCCCTTCAACTTGGGGCTTTGTGCTGAACACTCGAGATCAGCATTTCTTGCAAGTATGTGCTCTACCATCCTCAGCAGGGGAGCATTATATCCCCCCCCCCCCGCCAGCCCCACATCAGGAGCCATCAAGCACACAGGCTTTAGGGAAGGGACACTTGAAAAGGTTTTGTGAAGAATCCACATCCAGTTAGGCATTCAAATGTGTCATTGTGCCAACTTCTTGGTTCAAAGCAGGCTGGTGCAAGTTCAATTTCAGCCCATATCTAATGACTTGGGAAAGTCATATCACAGCTCATACAAGTTCAGGCTGGTGCGACAGATACACCACGTCCACCAACACGTTCGCCAACTGCAAGAGCTGCAAGTCACTCAGCTCTCAAGTCTCTCATGCATCCACCAAAGAACAAGTTGCTTGGAGTACATGACCAGCATTTCTCTTGCTGTGACAGAGCTACCCATTTACTTGGGGCTTTTCAAAGACTTTTGAGGGAAGCTAAAGCCTCAGTTTTCCTTCTGCCCTACAACAAAACCAGCAAGGCAATCCATCAGAGCCAGCTGTCATAGTTGGGTACTGGATCAGCATCATATTTAGCTGGCAGGAGCTGGATGCTCAACTGACATTCACCAGCAGGAATCCACCAACCAGGATATTAAAGTTTTAAAGCCTTCAGCCTCCTTATGTCACTGGCTCTGATTTCAGTCAACACTCTGGGTAGGAAAAATCACCCTTCATCCTCTGTACATCAAGAAGCCTCCAAATACAGTTACAGTAGCCTTGTGCTACAAGCTCTGGGGATTTTTTCCATTACCAATTATAAATGTATTATTATGTTTTAAAGACAATACCATGGAATCAACTATGAATACAGAAAGCCTGGACAGGTAAATTTTTATTTTTTTTTTAAGTTGACAAAAGATATTCCTTACTGACATCAAACTGAGCAACCCACTCCCAGTCTGGCAAGGAAGTGTGGAAATATCCAAACCTAATTAAAGGCATTTCCCATGAAATATGACATTCTAGGAAATACTTGAAATGCTCTTGCCTACCACACAAATCACATCCCTACCTCCTTCGGAGGTTGCTGACAGATGCCACATATCAGATCCCTCTTTGTTTCAATTAAATTAAGCAACGAGCTTGATTTGATTAGCATGAGGAAGCTAGCAATCAAAATGTTCTCACAGCAGGAGCAGTGGGTCCTGACCAGTCCTTCAGCTAACAGGCTTAGACACACACAGTGTTGCCATCATAGGAGCAAGAGCACACCACCATGAGTACCAACCACAGGAGGAGTTACCATCAGCAAAGATGTTCCGCACATGCTGAGGAAAAGATCTTTCAGATGAAATACCTATAGGCTATTTTAGATTGGTCTTACAGGCATCAGTCATAGCTACCATGTGTTATTAATATACCCCTTGCCTGGATGGATACAGCCACAAGCCCTAACACACCCATGTCAACATGCATTACGTTTTTAAAAACACATTCATTTCTTTATAACCCAGTGCAGATTTCTGCATGTTGTTCTATTCATTAGCTGTGAATTGTCAAGGAAGAGTTCCTATAGTCAAACGGAGATAAAAAACCCAATGCGTGACATCTGGAGGCTTTGGCCTTAATTCCGTTTATGGGAACGGCTGATGTCATTTTTTTGTTCTGGGAACATACATCCATTAGTTCCAACTGCACAGAACTTTTAGAAAGAGCCACACAGAGATCAGAAAACCCCAGACATGAGAATGACTCAGCCCCTTGCCAGGGCTCAGAGGGAGGTGCACAAAGGGCTCTCTCCAAGCTCCAGCAGGCCTTTCAAGCTGCTCTACCATAGAATTTACATGGCAGATTCAATTCCCAAAAGCACTACATCATCTTGTCTACACACCAGGCATGTGGCTGGAGGCTCCTGCACCCACATAGCTTCCTCACCAAGGAGCAACCCACAGAGCACTGGTACTGCTGAGTCCCTCCATCCCCGCTCAGCAGCTTGGTGGGGGTCAGCAGGTGCCAGTGGCAACAGCCTACAACACAGCAACCTTACTTCCGTGAAAGAATAGCTCTCTCCTTGGGAATATCTCACTAAAAAAAAAAAGAAAAAAAGAACAGAAAAAGAAAAAATATCTTTATTGAACAACCTATGTGAGGTCTCACGAGAACACCATCCTCCATTTTTACTCAGACAGGCAACCAACATCCCAGATCAGAGGCTATTAAATGTTTCTCACTCTTATCCCATAAAGCAAAATAATCCTGTCCCGGTTTCTCCCAAGCTGATGTCAAGATATCACACATCAGTCCAAAGGATAACATCAGAGATGTCAAGCAGACATAGTGAAATAAATAAGAGTAGTCCCAGGCACTGCTACCACCTGATGGGAACCCCTCCTGTCCTCTGTATGACACAATTTTATCCCTTACTCAGACCAAGAGAAGCCTTTGGCTAAGCTGGAGTTCATCCCATCCTGCCCCTCAGTCTTCTAGCATATATATTGTATGGTTGAGGATATCAGCACATCCCTTACCTCAATTCCTGCCACATGCGTGTAGCTAGGATAATTAAATTATATTCTACTTCATGTACTTTCGACCTTGTGCTTTGCTGGGAGAGCAAAACTTGGTCAGTTCTACATCAATACCAGTAAATTATGAGACTGAAGAAGGGCTTGGCAGAGAGCAGCTCACTCCAGACAAGGCCTTAGCCAAGTTGTACATGCATGCATGCAAAGCAGAAGCTTTTGGCAGGTGTCTGTAGCTGCTGAATCCTCTAAGGCACTGTCTGATGAGGGAGTTGTATGTTGGGTTGGTCACTGGGATGAAGGGTCTGAAGCCCAATTGTGTGGTAATGCAGACAAAAAGGTTTAGAGCACCCACCCTTGGTTCTGCCAGGGAAGATTCTTCCCTGGGTTTGCAGTCCAGAAAGCAATCAAGAAACCAGCTCTACTTTCCCCACTTCACTGATAGGTCTTGGGGATTAAAGATTCCCTCTTTACCAGAAATAATAATTACAGAAGTGATTGGAATAAGTTATCAATGGACACAGTGGAACCCAAATTCCTTCCAGCCATCTACACCCATCAAATACAGTTAAGATTGATCAGTGAGTTAAATAACAAAGGGTTTGGCTTTTTAGGGATAAGTGACAGAAGGGCACCAGGAAAACAGGAGTGGAGCTTGGGGACAAGGCAGATGATGCACAGGCTTCATCCCATCAAGAAGGCAAGGATTGCTTTAAGGTCTGCGTTTCAATGCCTGTTTGTTTTTCAGAAGAAAAAGCTTGCAGTAGACCAGAGTTCTAGCTAAGGTCACTCTCAAATACAAGACAACTGAAGTTCAGAGTTGAAAACCACCCTTTGAATCAAGGCTTCTCCAGGAAGGGGAGTCCAGCATGGCACACTTAATTGTGTCAACATCAAGCTTTGTAGTGCAGTTGACACGCTAAAGGGAAGGGATACAGTCCAGAAGGATCATGACAGGCTGGAGAGGTGGGTCTGTGTAAATCTCATGAAGTTCAACAGGGCCAAGTGCAGGTCCTGTACGTGGGTTGGGGCAATCCCAAGCACAAGTACAGGCTGGGCAGAGAATGGATTGAGAGCAGCCCTGAGGAGAAGGGCTTGGGGATATTGGTTGATGAGAAGCTCAACATGAGCCAGCAATGCACGCTGGCAGCCTAGAAAGTCAACCCTGTCCTGGGCTGCATCCAAAGCAGCGCGGGTGGCAGGTCGAGGGAGGGGATTCTGCCCCTCTGCTCTGCTCTCATGAGACCCCACCTGCAGTGCCACGTTCAGCTCTGGGGTCCCCAACACAAGAAGGACATGGAGCTGTTGGATTGGGTCCAGAGGAGGGCCACAAAGATGATCCGAGGGCTGGAGCACCCTCTGCTATGGAGACAGGCTGAGAGAGTTGGGGTTGTTCAGCCTGGAGAAGAGAAGACTCCGGGGAAACCTTCTATCAGTCTTCCAGTACCTAAAGGGGGTCTACAGAAAAGCTGGAGAGGGGCTTTGGACAAGAGCGTATTGAGACAGGACAAGGAGCAATGGCTTTAAACTGAAAGAGGGGAAATTTCGATGGGATCTAAGGAAGAAATTCTTCACTCCAAAGGCAGTGAGGCACTGGCACAGGTTGCCCAGAGAAGCTGTAGATGCCCCATCCTTGGAAGTGTTCAAGGCCAGGTTGAATGGGGCTTTGAGCAACCTGGTGTAGCAGAACATGACCTGGCCCATGGCAGAGGGGTTGGAACTAGATAATCTTGAAGGTCCCTTCCAACTCAAACCACTCTATGCTGCTATAATTAGAAGATTCCCAACCGCTACTTCCCTGAAGTGAGCTCCTCTGTCACAAGCAATTGACTTATGAAATGGAAATGTTCTCTCTGCTCCCCAGTGCCTCCCATGTGAGTCCCACCCCCTCAACTTGATCTGTGGGGACAGCACGTGGCATCACAGGAGATAACAGGGGCCTTCAGCTTTTGAACTGTAGCTCATATTCACCGCAGAGCAAAGAGACAACTTATTATTCTGGGTCAGTTCCATATCTCTGTTGTTCAGCAAATCAGATTATTGCTTTGAAGATTAAACTATAGGGAAGTTCAGTTTCATATTTTCTCCTAGGGCCATGCAGAGAGAAGTTTTTCAGCTCCTGGGAGGAGGAGGAAGATAGTTTGCTTCTCTATAGCCTCTCTTAAACAAGAGCAGAGGACACAGGGACAGATCGAGGTGCCCTGGGAATGAGGGAAAGTGCCTCTTTTCACAGTAGTTATCCTTGAATCAAATCCTAAGCAGCAGAAACAAGTATTGGATGGCTGGTTTCCAGAATATATCTGAAGTTCAGAGCAAGAGTGACACACAGGTGGGTGCAGCAGATAATTGAATTACCTGCTGGTTGATAAAATACACACATCTCTCCCAAAACAGCAGTCCACCAGCTACAACACATCCTTTTAGCTAGAAGAGCACCCCACACCATCGGCAGCCTCAGGGGTTGGGAGTATTTTCCAGGACATCTAGTTGCATGCCTGGGGACATTTTACATTGAGCTCATCTCAGCTGCTTGTACCCCAGACCCAATGCATTGATTGAAAAGGGACCAAACATTTCATCCCCTTCATGTGTCCTACATACAAGTTCCCACCTGGTCATTACCCATATTTCTCATTCTTTTCCTTCAGGACCAACAATGTCCATCAAGATCTACCCAGAAGAAACAGTGAATAGAGGAAAATAAATCACTCCTGGAACAACAAGTCTCCCCATTGCCCCACCACCAGCATTCATTTAAAGGTGGTTCTTTAGCCAGAGGTAACAGGCACATCCCAAAAGCTGCTCTCATAAGTGGATGGAGGAATAATCATGGCTCAGAGTCCATCCCCATAGTTTCTTCATCTCTCACACTGCCTCTCAAGGCAGTTATGCCAGGTCATTCAATGCAGCATGACACAGGTTGTGGCCTCATCCCTGGTGATAAGGGACTTGCAGCTCCTTTCACACTGAATTTATTTCACCCCCTTCCATCCCAGGCTCTCAGGAGGAATTTGGTAGAATCCCTAGGCACCATCATTGCCTAGTCTCCTACTCATACACTTAGCTTCTCCTGGGGAGGAAAATCTTGCTACATTAGCTCAAATAGCTCATACATCACCCTGTCCACAAGCATGTGCTGCCATAGGAGGTACGAGGAACTTTCTCAGCTGTTCCTCTGAACAACAAGGACATTTCTTCCCAGCAGCTATTGGCAGAAGCTGCTTGTTCTCCTGAAGAGCACAGTTAGAGACGCCACTTCTTAAGGGAGAAAAGACACAACCTTTCATCGCCTTGACTTCCCCTTTACTTAGGCTGTGGTGTAGTTACTATGCCAATAGCATTTTTACTAGCTAAAAGTTAGTCCTGGGACACATAACAGGGTGGTCACTTTAACAACAACTTAATATTAGAAGACCTTTCAAGCAAGATCCACCCCTACACTAGCCCTTGTATTCAAGGGGGAGAATATTGTTTTTCCCCTAAGTCCCTTTCATTCTTTCACATCATCCCATGACTTTACTCATTCACCCTCCTCCCTTTACGCAAGATCTCTGCAGTCATCACCCCTGAGCATTGCTCTTCTCAGGAAAGGCATGACAGACAAGACTCCTCAAGAACAGATTTAAGAAAGAAAAACTGAAATCCATGAAAAAAAACAAAACCACACACAATCCAAGAAGTCAAACCATCAGAAAGCAGATGCCTTTTAACCAAGCCCTTCAACAGCTTTCCACTTCGCTTGTGTCCTGGTTTCAGCTGGGACAGAGTTAGCTCTTCTTTAGCAGCCAGAAGAGCTTCGTGGTTTGGGTTTAGTCTGAGACTTCCTCTGAGAAGAACATGGACAGGACGGTGATGTTTATAGTTGGCACTGAGGTCTCAAGGACTCTTCAGTTGCCATGTTCTTGCCAGTGTGCAGGAGCACAACAGGATAGGGGGGAGCATAGCTGGGATGGGGAGTCTATGACTCTCCTTATGATTTGTACTTAGACTGAGGGCCAAACCAGCCAATTAGTATTCCATATCATGCAGTATCATGCCCAGTATAAAAGTGAGGGTCAGCCAAAAAGAAAGACCCTTGCTCTTCCAGGAGTCTCACTTTTGGACTCTCAGAGCACTCTCCCTGTCTCACTCTCTATTTTCGGGCCTCCCATTCATCCAGGATTGCAGTGTCAGGATTTATCTGTTTCAGGATCATTAGTTCGGGATGCGCCAGGCCTGGGTCAAGGGGTGGTGAGCAATTACACCGTACATCACTGGTTCATATATATTTATGCTGTACATATCCGTAGATATATATATTGGTAGCAGTAGTAGTAAAATGTTCTTATCTCAACCCACAGATCTCTTTTCTTTTTCTTCTTTAGTTCTTTTCCTCATCCCCAGGGGCTGGGAGAGGGTGAGTAAGAAGCTGTGAGGAGTTTAGCTGCCAGATCAGCCTAGACCACGACAGCCTGCTTTACTAGCCCCACACAAAGCCCAGCCACTTACTACATTACCTACACTATCTCCCTTCACTTCAAACAGCCACAAAAAGACAAAAAAGCAGCAAAACACAGAAATCACAACTTACCTTGCTGGATAGACATCTCATTTTCATTACTCAGGACCATCCTCGACTCAGTTTTCATCTTCCCAGGGCTCAGGAGATGGAGGGCATAGCCTTCTCCTCCCTTCCTGCTGGCTCCCTGAGGGCTTACCCCATTCATCACCCCCACCACAAGCCCAGGAGAAACAACTCCTCCTCACCACTGGAGATGAGAAAAGGGCACACAATAAGGAGGCCCAGTCCTCTAATAAGGGTGGAGAGGAAGACAACCTCCCCGCCCACCCTAGCCTTTACCCTCAGCTATTTCCTATAAACTCATTTACACTCCGTGGTGGGGGAAGCTCCTCAGCTCACTGGGTTATAGCCCAGTGGTCCAACAGCCCAAGCTTGACCCACCTGGGGAGGTAAATACTCAAGTATTTAGGGTAGCAGGCAATATTTCTCCCCTACGCAGGGAGATAGGTCAATAAGGAGCAGCTGGAGATGTTCAGCTTGGTGGTCCGTTGGTGCGGCAGTGGTGATGGTTTAACTGCTGCTTCTCAGAATCTTCCCGGGATTTGAAAACACAGCTGGTGCTGTTGTGGGATGGAGGTTGCACAGGTGATGCTGGGCAGCCTGATGGGGAAACTTGATTCACCTGGACACAGGGACAGGAAAAGACTTTTCCCTGAAAGTTTCTTCCAGTGGCATCCCCTGGGGACTGGAGAGACTTAGAGAAGCCAGGGTGAGCAATGAGTAAGGTGAAAGATCTCCTAGAAAATTGGGGTTTGTGTCTGTGAGATGCTTTGGGGACTGCCTGACAGGGAGAGCTTACACCAGATGGCTAAGTTTGCTTTTGGTTCTGGCTCATTTCCCTGCTTTTTCAGTGTTATTCCCAAGGTATGTTTTTGTGGGTTGTAATGAGGGTTTCTGATACAATCCCATGCTCCTGATACTTCTCCAGAATAACTGCTTGTCCTGGTATCAGAACACATTATACTTTATCTCACAACACTGGGCTCCTGTTAACTAAGATGGACAATGTCAAGGAACCATATAAAAAAAAATTTAAAAATCAGCTGACTCTGTATCTCAGGTAAAGACTTTAATCCCAGTTTCTGAGGAGAGAAGTAATTATACACTCAAGCACCTACTTGAGTGACAGCAAACACACGCTATCTCATTCTTTGGTATTATTTGACTGTGGGCTGTGTCATGCAGCCTTCGCGTTACCTGGTGCAAACATCCATCACTTGCCCCTCATATTGGCTCTGAAAAAATAATCAAAAAACTTCATTAAAGTTGCAAAGTTATGAGCTTTATCACAACTGTATTTTATTCTGTCTCTTCACTTTGATCTGCTCAATTACAGATGTTAGGAGTTCCTCCTCTCATCAGAGCCTTTCGCTAGAAGGCAAGTTATTTGCTATTTCTTTATATCTTCCATCCTCAGTGTGAAGCTGTTGGTCTTACTTATAGCCCATCATTCAAATTTTGCTCTGAAGATGGTATGACTTGGAGAGCAAACTCCATGTTGGTTTTTATACAGTAGTACATATCGAACTTGGAAAAAGCACTGAAATAGAGGAATAGTGTTATTGTCCTCTCTGTACAGCTGCTGCAGTGACCCTGGGAGATTTGATGGAGATAGTCAGTCTGAGCCTCTGTTTTCTGCAAGCGACTCTGTTTTATGGCAAGCTGGTGCAGGGACTGATCCCTGCCTTGAGAGGCACAGTGTCCTGACCGCACATCTCCACCACACTGCCCGGGAACGGGGAGGGGATATCCTCCAACCCATTTGCTTTGCAAAATAACTTGTAATTAATGAAATGCAAGAATTCCACTGTGAAAATAGTTTCCACCCATCATGGAAATTACCTCAGCTTTCAAACATGTTGTCCCTGACAGCTAGGTTATACTATACATCACAACTGGTGCCAGCATTTTGTGGCAGTGTGATTGGACTCAAATCAGAGATCAGGTCACCCATCAAGAGGGATTTCCTCTGGCTGGTCTCATTTGCAAGAAGTAATTTTGATCTGTCTTGCAATTTTTGATAGTAATGCCAATAACTTCATGGAGATGTTATTACTGCAAAAGATGGAGCATCTTCTTTCAGAGAAGTTGTGGCTGCCCCATCCCTGGAGGTGTTCAAGGCCAGGTTGGATGGGGCTTTGAGCAACCTGGTGTAGTGGAAGGTGTCCCTGCCCATGGCAGGCGGGTTGGAATGAGATGATCTTCCATGATCATCTTCTGTGTCAGAACAGAAGAAGAACAAGAGAAGAGTTCCCTTCCAACCCAAACCATTCTATGATTCTGTGATTCTATGATTCTATGATTCTATCTTTCATCAAGGAGCCTCTCTTTCATCAAGGAGCCTCTTTAATGAGGACATATAATGTTTCAAGAAGACAGGATGATACCATCACACATCTTGGTAACTGAGTACCTGAGCTCTTCTTGTGTGAGCACCTACATCCATAGCAGAGTCTGTCATCCTTAGTCTCACTTTCTTACATAAAACCAGATTGAAAACCAAACAGTTTTGGCAAGAACTGAACAGAGATGTCTGCTTTCCTTTTTGGGAGGGATGGGTGGGGTTGCTGTCCACATGGATATGAGAATTGCTGTGGGAAGGAGGTTGGATATGAGATTTTTGAGGTCTTTCAGCTCTGCTCAGTTGTCTGTTTTCGTGAAACTTGCAGGAAATCAGTTGTTTTGTGGCTCTGACAGGTTTGGTTGGAATTGGCCAAAGGGGTAAAAAGTAGCACTAGAGAAGAGTGGCGTAGGAATAACATGTACATTGACTCATGATGCTCTTATGTACCTCATTGCATTAGAAAAGTAGGCTAATAACATTTCCTATTTTCCATTTTTAACACCAGAAACACTGTTGTCTCCTGCTGGAGATGCCTAGAAACTATTGTTATTTGCTCCTGTAGTGCAGAGGAGAAATGCCATTGCAGCAGAGAAATGCAAGTTGGGTGGAGGCACGTTTGGCACCTTCAGCAGTCGCCTGTACAGACACGGGCGAACCCCAGCTCTAGTCCTGCCCTGCTCTCTGCAGGGACTTTGCCTTCATGAAACATGTTCTGCCGAGGCTGATAGAGTTCTCGTGGTGATTTACTCCAAAAGTAAGGCAGACTTCATATTTATTATTCTTTTTTATTTTGGGGACTCCAGTAGGTTTGTCTGGTTCAGCTCACATCTGTGATCAGGGAAACAATATACTGGGTTTCTATTACCGAGGAAGGAGAGAAACAGGTAGAGGATTTTCGCCGCCACCCCCCTCCCCTCCCCGCAACCCCAGCCCGGAGCCAGTTGTTTCCTAAGGAAATTAAGCTTATTGCATTAAGCTGTGTGTGGAGGGGGAAGTCAGACAGTCACACTATTAGAGAGCATATATCTTCTCAATATGCCACATTTTTGAAGTGAAATCTGGGAACATGTGGTCAAGATCTGAGGATGGGAACAGACAGGGACTCACTTTCTCTCCTCTGCAGCTGAGGACTTGTGGGACAGAAACTGAGGGTATGGAGCCAAAGTTGGCTGAAATTTGTAGGTTTCAAAAACATAACATTCTTTACAGATAAATAGGAGTGACCATGATGTTGAGGAGTTTGAGCCTTTTATAGACACTCAAGAAGCCACACAGATTGATGTTATTGTCAATCATAGGAAGAGCTTCCACTGGATCTCTTGTGTAGTTAGACGTGAGAACTCAGCCATGAGACACTAACCCATATGAGGAGGACAGGAGTTAGTCTTTCTGTTGTTCCTTGAACTCCTCATTTTCTTCTTCAGTTTCACCATACTGCCCTGGAATGGATAAATTCAGGGAGCTAACCGAAGGACAGGCGCTCAAGCACTTAAGAGCAATGTACATTTACAATAACTGAATCATATAATAGCTACCCATGCATCTAGGGTCATAATCTCAAATGGCCACAGCAGAAGACAAGTTAATAATAGTCATTGTTACATGATTAGATTAGGTAGACAGGAATAATTTTTGCAGGATTCATAATGGTTTTAACGATATTATTTAGTTACCAAGAACAATACATCTTCTCTATTCATGAGTTCCTGGAAATCAAGGATGTTGAGCCGTAAAATATGTTTTTAAAGACAAGAGTTGCGAGCTACAGCCTCTCTGAAAGTTAGTTATATACTAGATTGCACTCCTACAGCCCTTGAATTGCCCTTATGCAGTAAGGAGGAGCAAGACTTGAATGGGAACTGTGGGCTTGTGCATGACGTTTTCAGCAAGCTTGGGTTTTGAGCCAGGAGCCAGACTCCATAGAGAGATTTCAGATTGGATCAAAGCGTGGAGATCGCTTGGATCCACCTTGCTGTCACTGTTTTGGAGGAAGTGGTATGATCAAAGAACAATGTGATATTTATATCTTGCTCTATGGCTGCACCATACCCTTGACCCGTCCAGCTGACCAGCCCCACTTGGGTGTCCCACAACATAGTGTGATTGTACGGCCTCAGGATAACCTTGAGGTTATCCTTGACATTTCACCTTGGCTGATGTGGTGGCAAGATGGAGTCAAGGCTAGAATTGAGAGAGGAGCATGATGAACACAAACTGGACTTGCTTTGCACCACGAGAACTGAGACGTGCTGAGTACACTGTGCCATATAAAACATTTCTTTCTTGTGAATTGTCAACAGAGATATTCCTAGAAAGTATTTTCAATTTTGTAGTGTGCATTCTCTATGAACCACATAAAACACGCAGAAAATCTCCAGCTGTAGTGACACTGCTCTGTTGCAGTGCCGGCATTTGTCAACGTCTTCATGCTGCTGGGAATTATTTCACAGGGCAGTTTGCTGTGGAAACGCAAACTGAAATCAAGGTGGCCTACAACAACAAATGGACATTGAATAATGTCAAAACAGACCTGATGATAGCTTTTTCCTCACGTTGTTCCCAGTGAGATTCACCTGAATTCATGGTCGGCTTGAGCTGGACTGCAGCAGGAGACACGCAGTGTGTCGGCTGCTCCACCAGTATGAGCCCAGTGAGATGAGACCTGAGGAAAACCAATTGGGAAGCAAACAGAAAGTCTGGAAGAGCATCTTACCCTGTCCACCCCCTCAGCATGGGATCAACCCATGTGTCTTGATAGGACGACCAGGTCAATGTCAAGACCTAAATCCACCACTGCTATCAAGAGGCCAAGACAACACTTGTGCAGAAAGACTAAGATTGTGCAGGTGAATTTGCCAGAGTAGATATATTTAAGCAGCTGAATATCCATCCTTGAAAAAAAAAAGCAGGAGGGAAGCAAAAGCTACAAGGCTAACAACTGGCAAGGAGCACAGGAGACACGCGCTCTTACTTTGGAGTAAAGGAACAATCTCTCCATGTGGTTTGGAGGAACAGTGAATGACAGAGAAACATTTTTGGCTCCCAAACTCTTCCTCTCATCACCTTTTAGTAAGACTATACTTCGACAACATTTGTCCCAGTTAGCAGCCTGGTCAAGGCTGTGAGCGAAGACACTTGGCTTTCAACTCTTTATGTAAACTCATACCTTCTCCAAGAGTAAAACCAACTTGCTTTTGTTATTTTAACCCAAACAGACGTTCTCTCATGGAGCAAGGCTGCTGACTGAATGTGTCAGCGTGGACATCTTCTCATGTCAGCCTTCACTGGCAAAATGAAAGAAGGCCGTATAAGGCTGTATGTGGATGTGTCATCAACTTTTAATTAGGATAACTGTTTTCCTAATTTCATTATTAGATTTAAGAGTATAATTCCAGAGCTGCTTACAACAGGGAAAAAGAAATCAAAGGGAGGAAGTGGCAATAAAAATGTTCTTGACAACATTTGCAGATGTCTGTTACACTGGAGGGTATAACCCTGTCCCAGTGTCACCTGCAGAAGCTCAGGAAGCAAAGGATGAGTTCCCATTTGTGGCAGTTTGCAAATTAAGGGTGCTCAAACACTGTTAATTGATTGTCAGTCAAGGTTACAACACAAAGTGTGGGGTTGTTTTTTTTTTTCTGAATTCTGCCAAAAATTCTGCGTATTCTCAATAGCCAAGAGATTTGTCTCTGAGAAAGAGAGAAGTAGCTGCAGTCATCATCTGCTAAGTCCTTTCAGCATAGCCCAAACTGAGCGATTTCAGCTGTGTTTATTTTTGATTGAATACCACTACTTAACTTTAAGAGCTTCCCCTTTTCCCAATGAGGATGGAGCCCCTGGTTTCATCAGATAATATGCAATTACATTTTAGAGAAGACACTATTTTTTACAAGGAGAAAACAGTCAATAAGAGCTGGTGTGAATAGCCCTGTGCCAACTCTGTCCCTGAGTTTACTGGAGAAGGCCCTGAAAGGTGAAGGATCTCATCCCAGAGAGGGTTCACAGGGTAGATGTTGCAGGCGAAAACAGGAAAGTTGCCTAAACATCAGATGTGTCTTGTCCCACCATGCTTGCCCCATGCTGGAGTGAACTGAGGACACAGCTGGAGCTGAACTTCCAACCTAAACTGTGCAGCTGCGAGCTCTGCGTGCCTGATCCTTCTCTCATGCTGAATGAATGTTCTCGTGCATTAGGTTGATTAAGCCTAATTAAAAGAAACTCTTATCCCTCGGGAAAAAAAAAAAAAAAAAAAAGAATAAAGAAGAATTTGTCAAGCATATTTGGATCTGCCATTGCAGCCTGTACTTGAGAAAAGCAGCTAGAAACCCTTCAGGTGTTGATGACAAAAGCTCTTTTGTGATGTCTCAGAAAGCAGTGACCACAAAAAATGTTACATAAGGTTTAGAAATCCAACAGCATTTCTGTTTGATGGTGTTTTAATCCTCCTGCAAACAATAATCACATTCCATTTCTCTCCACTGCTTTTTGGTCCGTATTAAGGCTCTTAACTATGATCTTCTTATCTTTCCTATTTATTTGTGAAATCACGTATATCAATCTGATAAGCAAATAAAAGCAAATGTTGTCCCAGTGGGGACAGAAGAGAGCGGTGAACATTTCCAGCATGTTCTCCAGTGATCTCCTAGCAGGTTAGCACAGCCAGATCTAACATCTGCTCACCTCCACAAAGTCTTTTCATAGATTTTGGTGAGCTTTGGGGAGGCCTTACCCCTGAAAGAATGAAATATAACTGCTCAGTGATATGAGAATCACTCAGCTACAGTGGGTCAGAGGAGTGAAAACATTTTCTTAGGGCAAAAAAACAAGTGTCTTTGCTTTCATAATCAAGCAAGGCAGCAGTAAACACTGTGATGCATTTTGGGTTGTGTTTTAAATCCCTCATCTGAAGTAAGCTGGAGTGACCAGCCCTTCTGACCATATTCTGATCTTGGGTAAATCTCTCTTTTACTCTGCTCTTGTGAGACCCCACCTCGAATGCTGCATCCAGTTCTGGTGTCCCCACCACAAGAGAGACATAGATTTGTTGGAGCGTGTTCAGAGGAGGGCCACAAAGATGATTCAGGGGCTGGAGCACCTCTGCTACGAGGACAGGTTGCAGGAGCTGGGATTGTTCAGCCTTGAAAAGAGAAGACTTCAGGGGCACCTAATAGCTGCCTTCCAATACCTGAAGGGAACCTAAAGGAAGGCTGGGGAGGGACTTTTTACAAGAGTGTCTACTGATAAGACAAGGGGAAATGGGTTTAAGTTGAAGGAGAACAGATTTAGATTAGATCTTAGGAAGAAATTCTTCAGTATGAGGGTGGTAAGACTTTGGAATAAATTGCCCAGAGAAGTTGTGGATGCCCCCTCCCTGGAGGTGTTCAAGGCCAAGTTGGACAGCTTGAGTAGCCTGATCTAGTTGAGAGACATCCCTGCCCATGACAGGGAGGTTGGATTAGATGATCTCTAAGGTCCCTTCCAGCCTATGCCATTCTATGATATCTAGAGCTTTCTCACTGATTTTACTGGAATTAAGACATTTTCTGGAGTTTGGTGCCCATCAGCCCTTTGAAGGCATGGGATTGGACTTCAGCTTGAAGTTGTGGCCTCTATGCCAGACCTTTTCTTGGCCAACTAACAGCGGTTTTGTCGTGCTCATTTTTGTGAGCAAACCAAACTCATACTGATGTGAGAGTATGGTTTGTTGATAGAATCAGATTTTGCCTTCTTTCACTTGGTGTCTACTAGCTCTGGTAGGAAACACCTAGGAGAAAAGAGCTGATTCTTTTGCGTTCCAGTAACAGGGTCTAAGAAGACCAAAGGCAACTAAAATTAACAGGAAACTACTTTACTTTGCAGCATATACTGTCCCTTCAAATTAGGTCTAGCCTGTTTGTAGGGCACATGCATCTCCCTTTTCTGGCATTCAAGAAGAGCCAAGAACAGGTTGTTGTTCAACACCAACCCACAAAAACATTCTCTTGCGCCCAGCACTTCACAACCTGCTTCATGGCCCTCATGAACTTGGCCTTCTTTCATGGAGGGCGAAGCTCTCCTCTCGAGAAAGAGGAGAGTGATTTCTGGCATGACTCACATTGTAGTTGGAGGTCACAGTGTCTGATGCAGTTCCCACCCCACTGCCTCTGAAGCATGGCAGGAACCACGCTGTGTCTAGGAAATAATATCTCCACCCCCTAATTCTGAGGTCATCTCAGATGGAAAATCACAAATGCCATAATGAATAACCGCAGGGCTGAGGAAACCTCCCAGCGGAGGCAGGCTCCACTGCTTGTTAATTAGTCCAATCATTAGGGTGAATTTAATGCTGTTTCTGAAATTCTGTTCCCTGGCACTGCCAGCTTTGTTTAACTGAGAGCTCAAGAAGACATGCTTCTCCAGCTGAAGAAGCCGAGATCTTCCTTGCAAAGAAGTTTCCTATGTTAAGTCATATGTGCTAAGGATGCTGTTTTGTGCTAATGGCCTTTGCAAGAACTTTCTCACTTGGGGCAATTCCAAACATGGATACATGTTGGGCAATGAGTGGATTGAGAGCAGCCCTGCAGAAAAGGGCTTGGGGATATTGGTGGATGGAAAACTGGACATGAGCCGGCAATGTGCGCTGGCAGCCCGGAAAGCCAAACGTATCCTGGGCTGCATCAAAAGAAGCGTGGGCAGGAGGACCAGGGAGGGGATTCTGCCCCTCTGCTCTGCTCTTGTGAGACCCCCCCTGCAGTGCTGCCTTCAGCTCTAAGGTCTCCAACATAGGAAAGACATGGAGCTGTTGGAGTGGGTCCAGAGGAGGCCATGAAGATGATCCGGAAGCCGGAACACCTCTGCTATGAAGACAGGCTGAGAGTTGGGGCTGTTCAGCCTGGAGAAGAGAAGGCAACAGAAGTGAAAAGATGACAAAGCTTGCCCTCAGGCACATAGGGAAGAGTTTGAAAAGGAATCTCTTACAAGTTTGCTGATGATTTACTCCACCACAACTGCCTCAAAGGAACAGAGTGATCTGAATAGATCAGCGCTGCAGGCTTGATAAAAAAGTACAAAGATAGGATCTGTTTGTGGGAGACATTGGTGGACACAAGCTATAGCAGTCAAAAGGAGACATAAAGGTCTCTCTGCATCGCATAGTAACATGCAATGCAGATTTAACATGGAGAAACTAACCCGAAGCTCAGAGGAGTCCACTTTGCCAGCACAAAACTCCATCCAAGGCAATAACATTGTGTTCAGCTTCATGACACTGCCGTGCTGCATCTGGGTCTGCAAGTGGCAAACTCAGGAACCTCAACAGCACTGCGTACACATGCCTGAAGGCCTGTGTGTCCATCCCCGTGTCCTTGTCCCCTGTCCTGGGGCCAGCAGACACTGCCAAGGTCACTGCTGCAATGATTTTGCCCCGTGACAGCGAAGAGCTTCACACTCCACTGTTTACCAGTCTAGGACTTGACTATTCTTTGCGCCCATGATTTCCAAAGACCCTAGGTAGTGTGATGTGCAGAAGTATCTTGCCTTTGAGGTAGGAACTGTGACCTCAGATCACAAGAAGCCTCCTGGGAGAAGAAGCAGAGGTGTTGGGAGAACTTCTCTTTGATAGGATGAGAATAAGTGGATGAGGAGGACCAATATCGACATTAGCAAGAAACTGCCTACCTCCTGTCCTCCGCAGGCTGACCTCTAGGGAATGGTTGAGAGTGTTGAAAAGGGAAGAAGCCATCTGGACTTCACAGGAGAGAAGGAAAGTCAGTGTTTGCACACAAGGAGACAAAGGAGTAGTCAGCAGGTCCAGAGCGAGGGTCAAAATGAACAGAGGGTTATTCAAATATCAAAGGGGTCAATTTAGGAACCGCATCATAGCTGCATCCGAAAAAAAAATGGAATGAAATGGAATGGAATGGAATGGAATGGAATGGAATGGAATGGAATGGAATAGAATGGAATGGAGAAGGGGAGAGGAAGGGAGAGAGAGAGAGAAGGACAGAGAGAGGGAAAAGGAGAGGGAGAGGAAAAAGAAAAGAGGTTGCCAGATTGGTTTTTTTTAGTAGGAAAAAGTTGTGTTATGGGCAAGTCTCAAGGGGCCTGGACAGCACTTCAACAGAGTTTTAGAAATTCAACAGAGTTTTAGAAATTCATGGAATCAGATTAATTTCACAGCAAAAGGTCAGGGACAGCCCAGGTGAGAGCACAGCCTGTCAGAGAAAACATACCTCTTCCCTTGTTTATCCAGTACTCCTTTGATGTAGAACAACAGTCTTCAGGAAAGCTTGTGCAACTTTGACAACAGTGAACACAGACCTGATGAAGAGGGTTACAAGCCTTCTCTTTTGATGGTGCTTGCTGTGGAGCCACTTTGATTTCCTAATGCATTAGCAGTGTGGTTCAGTGACACCGAGCAACTGATGCTTCTATGATATGATATGATTCTACGCTACCAGGGCTGCACGTTCTCACTGGTCAACATCTCCTTGGCTGTCCAGGGAGGGCCACTGCTGACTGACATTCAGAGGTCAGGGGATTGGACAGTCAAAAATTGGTGCAACCTCCTGATTTCACACAAAGAAAACACCGAGGTGAAAGAAAAACTTGACCTTGCTGAAGCAACACTGGTTTTGTCATCAGGGAATAACCTTTGTTGCACCTTTGTTACAATGTTGTAAGTCATTGTAAGTCATCTCTGTGGAGGGCCATAGGTACCCTGTCATTCAGTTTCCCTTCCATGAATCATCTCATGACTCTATAAGCCCTTTCCAATTGTCAACACTTTCTGCAAGCTGTGACTCCCTAAACTGCAGACTGTCCTCCAGTGCTGGTTTCAGGAGGACTGAGCCCACGGTAAGCACAGTCCTTCCATTCCTACTTTATATTTCCATACCGATTTTGCATACCATGGTCACATTGGTCCTCTGGTCACCAAATGGCAGTGGGAGCCCAGATTCACATCATTCCCGCCGCACCTCCAAATTCCCAAAGCCTATGCCCATGGATTGCTGCTGTCTACCTGCATGCTTGGCTGCGTTCAAATGCACCCTCATTGCATGGCAATAAACTAATCAAAATTTTTTTGTATTGCAGAATTCCTTCCATTGTCATTTATGACTTCCCTGCTCTTTGGGTCATCTGAAAGGTTTTTATCTGTGGTGAATGTATGTTTTCTTCAAGTCATTAATTCAAACATTAAATAACATGGAAATGCTTTCTGCCCGACTCCAGGGAAGCACGGCCGCTACATTTATTACTGCATTACAATTACACTTTGAATCCTATTAATTAGCTGGTTTTCAAGCTGTTTAATGTCTTCCACATGCATTGTGTACCATTCCAACTCTTACTCGAACTAAAACCCGGACTAACTTGAAGCACCACTTTCTGTAACTTTTTGACAAAACCAGTAGATCAGGCATGTTACAATTCTGTAAAAATTGGTAGTCTTGTTTAAAAAAGGTACCAAATTCACTTGACAGTGTTACTACTTGGCCTTAGTTTTGTTACCCTCCTTTAATTTCCTTCCTCTATTAATTATCTTCCCTTAATTTATTGCGTCCTGTGTGAGATTCTGTATTATTTTGCCTGGGACTGATGCCAGGTTAACGGACTTACACTTTCCTAGGATATCCCATTTACCTTTGAAAAACATAGTTACGACATTAGCTGGACTCTCATCTTTCAGAACCACCCAAACCAACTGAACAAAAAAACGCCATCATTAATGTCCCAGAGACCTCCTCAGTGGCTCTTTTAAAACTCTTGGGTGCAGTTATCTAGACCCAGCCGTGTCAAGAATTAATAGCTGCTGCCCAAACCCCCCCTTAGGGGGTTGCTGTTGGAATGGAAAGCATTTCACCATCTAGGCTGTGGCTGTGATTACATTATTTGGCTATTCCCAACTACAGAGCAGAAATGTTTAGGGAACTTTTCTGCCTTCATCATTATCAACACTTTTTTCCCATTTCAGGCTGGTAATGGCTCAATACCATTGTGAAAATTTCTTTTGCTTTTAATGTCATTTAAAGACTCTCCATTGTCCTCAGCCGTCCTGGCCACAGATCTCGCTTCACATCCTTTCTCTCTGTGACCAAGGGACTGCCTCAGTTTACCCTGCATTTCCCAACTGCAATAACGATGTGTAAAATACCTAAGTGGCATCAGGTCCCCCACGAGGCCATGCCGGGGTCCATGACAGAGGAGATGCTGATTTGCTCCCACCACAGACATACATTGCACTTCTCACCTGCGTGCTCTGATGGGGCACATCCTTGCTGTAGGATCAGAAGAGGTTACCCAAACTCCAGAAGCAACTGGGCAGCTCAATGGGAGAAGCTCCCTTGCACAGTATTAAATACAATGACACGGTCTTTGGTTAAAGAAGTTAGTTGCAAATCGCTGAAGGCAGGAGAGCAGTATCTGTCCGTGGTGGCCCTGCTCTGATGGACACACCTTTCTAAACATCTGCTACAAACTGGTGTTCCCAGCTGGAGCATTGACCTTGCTGAGTTCTGATCTGAGTGATCAGATCACCAAGCTCTGATCCCATGGAGCTGGTGTGCACCCAGACCCAGAGTGAATATCCTCCAGTGATTACTATTTTACACTCCAGTTTGGAAAGTGATCTATCAGAAAGAAATCCAAATGTTGTACTGGAAAAAAATTGAACAGCTTTGCACTCAGTGTTCAACCCTGAAGTAGGTGTCGAGGTTCCACCTGGCTGGCAACTAAACACCATGCAGCTGCTCGCTCACACTCCCCCACCCCTGGGGAATAGGGGAGAGAATTAAAGGGGAAGAGAGAAGGAGATTTATGCGTTGAGATAAGAACAATTTAATAATTGAAATAAAATTGAAAGTAGCAATGATGAAAATAATAATAAAAATGTTAATAACATATGATAATATATAAAATTATAATGATATATGTAAATGAGTGATGCATAGTGTAATTGCTCACCACCCGGTGACCAACACGTCTCCTGGCAAGTGATCCTGAAACAGAGAAGTCCTGAAACTGCAATCACAGAAGAGTAAGAGACCTGAAAAGAGAGATACAGAAAAAGAGAGAGAGAGAGAGGACCCAAGAATCCAAACTTCCCGGCCAACCTTGATCTGTATACTGGGCATAATATTACATGATATGGAATATTCCATTGGCCAATTTGGTCCTAAATCTAAGCTCAAATCATAAACTAGGAGTTGTGGGTCCTTTGTCAGAGCCGTGCTCTCCCCAGCCCACTGTGCACCTGCACACTGGCAAAACATGGGAAGCTGAAAAGTCCTTGATGTCTCAGCGCCCTATCAACATTCTTCTCATAACAAATCCCATACTGAATCCAAAACACAGCACTATTCTAGCTACCGAAAAGAAAACTAACTCTGTCCCAGCTGAAACCAGGACAGTAGGTGTGCTACGAATAAATAACTTAAGACCATAGACGTTAAGAGGAAGGGTTTATTTGTGTTCAATTAGCATTTGATCAAGCCAGCAACCAAATTATCTTCAAAGGCATTGTAAGCATAGAATCATAGAATGGTTTGAGTTGGAAGGGACCTCAATGATCATCTAGTTTCAAGCCCCCTGCCATGGGCAGGGACACCTTCCACTACATCAGGCTGCTCAAAGCCCCATCCAACCTGGCCTTGAACACTTCCAGGGATCGGGCAGCCACAACTTGTCTGGGCAACTGGTCCAGTGCCTCACCACCCTCAATGAAAAAAGTTTCTTCCGTAAATCTAATCTAAATCTCCCCTCTTTCAGTTTAAAGCCATTGCCCTTGTCCTGTCACTACACTCCCTTGCTAAAAGCCCCTCTCCAGCTTTCCTGTAGGCCCCTTTAAGTACTGGAAGGCTGCTAAATCACCTGGAGCCTTCTCTTCTCCAGGCTGAACAGCCCCAACTCTCTCAGCCTGTCTTCACAGGAGAGGTGCTCCAGCCCTTGGATCATCTTCGTGGCCCTCCTCTGGGCCTGCTCCAGCAGCTCCATGTCCTTCTTATGTTGGGGACTCCATTTGAAGTAAAAATCTTTTTTATATGTGGACACTGTTCTCAAATTTTAACTGCTGTGAATAAATAGCATAGTTGCGCTGTCTTAGTCCATTTCTTTTTTTTCTTTTTAATAATGAAGTACTGCAACTAACATGTGAAAAGCTCAATTCTTCAGTTATATTAGAACTTCTTGAAATTCTCACGTATTATTATAAGGGATAAAGCACTACGGGCTCTTGTTTCAAATCCTCTTTCATCTTTGTGTTTTTTTCTGAGCCCTTTAATGCTCAGGTAATGTGGGTAGAGCTGCCTCGCCTCTTGCACAACCCTTCAGCCTGCTCCTCCCCTCTCTGGCTTGCATTAAAGCAGTCAAAAGCCTCCCCTTGCAGCATCCCTCACCCAATGCTTTTACTGAAATAAAGGAAAGAGTCGCTAAAGAAAAGGAGAACAGAACAATGGCCAAAGACAAAGTCACGCATCCCACTGAGAGCTCTGGAGAGGTCGCTTGGCTGAAGCAGTTGCCAAAATATTCCCTACAACCCTCCAGCTGTCTGGCATACAGGGATCTTCAGCTGGGTGAGAAAACAATCCTATGCACTTGACAAAAAAAAAAAAAAAAAAAAAAGGATAGGCAGTGTTTAATTCCTTTTCTAATTAATTTGGATGCATATAATGTATTTTAAGTTTTTATAAGATTTTCTGCATTTTGTTGCACTTGCTGCTCTTGCTATTATTAACGTGCAGTAAAGGGCTTCTCAGCCTTCTTTTTTGCCACAGTTTCCTACAACTTGGACAGCTGTGAAATTGAACTAAAACAAGAGCGAAACTGCGATAAAAAGAAATGAGAAGCAATTTCTATTCAGAGTATATATAAGCCTTTGTTTCAGCTAAGTCTTCATTTGCTCAGAAGTCTCCTTTAGGAGAAAGAAGGGGTTTTAGGTAACATAACATAGTTCTCCTTTCACCTTGGGAACTGGAAAACTTTCTGTTCACATCAAAGCTAGACAATGTAACTGGAACAGGTTGCCCAGAGATGTTGTGGCTGCCCCATCCCTGGAAGTGTTCAAAGCCAGGTTGGATGAGGCTTTGAGCAACCTGGTGTCATGCAAGGTGTCCCTGCCCATGGCAGGGGAGTTGGAACTAGATGATCTTGAAGGTCCCTTCCATCCCAAACCACTCTATGATTCTATGATTCTAAATGCTTACTGCTCCTGTTTCTAATGCCAAATAACAAACAAGGGGAAAAGAGGTGTGTGATACAAAAACAATAGGAGACATCAATCACAGTACAAATACAATACAAATACCAAACAATACAAAATGCAAAATTTTGATTTTTGACTAAATAGGCAGAAGGGAAAATGTGGAAAGGGAGGGAAGGCTTCAGCTCGCGCCTCTCCAGGTCTTTGCAAGCTGATTCACTGTCATTGAAGAAGCATAGACCTAGCCCTGAACACAAGAGCAGCCACAGCAGGTCAGAGCCAAGGTCCAAGTAACCCCGTGTCCTATCTTCTGGCAGTGGTGATAACAGCTGATGCCTAATGATGAGCATTAGAAAAGGGCAGTATGTAGCAATAATTCCCCACAATACTCAATCAGTCTGCAATTTACAGCTCAGAGACTTCCTGAGCCAAAAGTGAAGTCTTTGTGTTATAGTCTTCAATGGAATTCTTTCTTCTATTAATTTGCCCAGTTGTTTTCTTCCCCCCGTGAAAAGGCTACAGGGCGAGTTATGGAGATGTAGCATCCTGCCAGGACCTCTTGCTGATGGGGAGAAACTGACTGACAAACAGATGGGAAAGTTTCTCACTGGGAGCAGTTAAGTCAAGGAAAAGATTTCCACCAGCTGGCAGGGTTATCACTGCGAATCCCAAATGGTGAGGAGTCGGCTGAATGTGTCTGGGTCAGCCAGGCAACAGGGAAGAGAAGAGATGGAAAGGACATCTCCATAAAGGGCAGATCTTGCTTTGTCTGTGGAACCAGGCTGCAAAATAGACAATCTGACACAGGGAGCAACTGCTCGATGGATCAGACTGACCTGGTGACTCCTGCCCTCAGCTAGCTCATAGCATGTGGTGTTCACTTCTGGTTGGACTAGACCCATATCTGGACCTTCCTTTGGCAGGTCAGGAAGGCCTGGCAAGGGCAAAGGGGAAAGATTCAGGGGTTCAAAGATTGCGTGCAACCAACATGTCTGTTGAAGGTTGCGTAGGCATCTGGTTTAACTTGCTGACCCAGGGTAAGGATGCCTTACAGGTCCAGGAGGACCATGGTGAAGGTGAGCAGTATCCTCCTATGCTTATTTTCCTGCCTCTCCTAAAAGAACCTGTAATGTGATTGCAGGCAAGAAGGATGTCTCAGGCAGATGGGTGAGGATTTGACACTTGGCGGGCACAAGCTCTGTCTACAAAGCTTTTCTAATGTGAAAACAAATACCAGGCTGGTAAGAAACCCAGGGTACAGAGCAAGCTCTTCCTCCTTTTGACCTCCCCACCAGAGAAGCTCAAAGAGTAAAACAAAACCGCAGCTGTGCAGGTGTTCGATCCTTTTTTTAGCATGCAAAGATGAAAGAGACAGTGAGGCTTGAAACAGAAAGCTCGGCAATGAGCTGGTTGCTTAGAGCAATATGCTAAACTGAGAGACCTTACACACCTGT
The DNA here is from genome assembly GCF_009769465.1 of Tauraco erythrolophus. Taxonomy (NCBI): domain Eukaryota; kingdom Metazoa; phylum Chordata; class Aves; order Musophagiformes; family Musophagidae; genus Tauraco; species Tauraco erythrolophus. Next base: position 23,164,601 of record NC_141469.1, on the reverse strand, counting down.
GGTTGTCAACCCAAAGAGCAAACAAAACATGCAGATAAAATCCAACCTCAGAAAAGGGAGAACTGATGTGCTGGGAGATGTTTTCCATGACAATTGCTCCATGGAAAGGACTGTCATGGTTTAGCCCAGCTGGCAACTAAAAGCCACACAACCACTTGCTCACTCTCCCTCACCTCAGGGGAATGAGGAAGAGAATTAAAGGGGAAAAGGGAAGGAGATCCATGTGTTGAGATAAGAACAACAATAATAGTATAATACATGAATATATATGTATAATGATAATATATACAAACAAGTGATGCACAGTGTATAGATGATGCACAGATCACCACCCAGTGACTAAGGCCTGTCCCATCCCAGCTAACGATCCCGAAACAGCTAAGTCCCAACACTACAATCCCAGACAAGGAGAACCCAAAAAGAGAACAAGAGAGAGAGCACTCTGAGAGTTCGAGAAAGAAAGAGCCCTTGGAACAGAGTCCTGGAAGAGGAAAGGCTATACATATACATATACACACACACACACATATATATATATATCACTCACCCAGTGCAAAAGGACAGCTGAGCTTGAAACGAATGGAAAGGAAACAAACGCTCAAAACCCTTTGCAGTCTTTGAATGCCATCCTGTCCCCAAACCTCATAATGGACTGGACTCTGAGACCCCTTGTCAAGCCAAGCAACACTTAAACTACACCAATTAAAAATTTAAAGACTAGTCATGGCCAAAAGAAACTCAGAAGACCTACTTTTTCTCTGCTTCACACCATGAGGATCATTGGTAAGGCTGGAGGTCATTCCACCTCAGTTGAAGAGAGAGGGCTAGATAGCAAGGCAATTTCTTTGCCTCCATTGAGACTCTAAATCTTGGGTTTTCTTCGCTGCCCTCTCTGGATTTGAAACCCCCTGTGTTTGTGGATGTTCTGGGAAAGTGGCAAAAGACATCTATTCACAATAGGATTGCTGGAGACAGCTGAGGGACTATTTCCTGGAATGATGGAAAAGGCTGCTTTGTGGATATCTGGCTGGACTGTTTCTATTTGAGTGATGATTTGATTGCTCCTGGGGTTTTGCTGAAATACTAGTTATATATTAAGACATGCTGACCCTCATATGAGCATGTTTTTAGTATTATTTGAATAGAAAGAAGCTGGTGAATAGTTGGGCTGATTAAAGGCAGCAATAAATGGCTGAAGTCGAGTATATTTAGGTTGGGGAAGGGTCTGGATCAGAGTTGTCCGGTCATTCCTTTAACGGATCAGTTTTGAGGCTACAGCCTAGGGTGTTGCTACAGTGCTGTATGTTAGAGATGTTTTTTTTCCAAGGTAAGATGGAAAACGCATCCCAGCTTCCCTGTGCAATGCGTAGGCAGAGCCATACCCATAGGCAGGTGTTCTGCAGATGTAGATCCTGGCTGTGGTTTGGGCATTGGGGTTTCTGTCATCCTACAGAGAGTTTCAAGCAGGCTAATTGAAGCAGTAAAATAAAGCCTTGTTGAAATTGGGGAGTTTCCCTGCTTGTAGGGAAGAGAATAGACTCAAGTGCTCAATTGTAGGCTTTCCCATGCCACCTGCTTCCCTTCCTTTATCTTCCTTCCTTCCTTCACCCCATCTCTTGCTCCTCTCATCTTCAAACACAAGTGCACCATCTCCTCTTTCCCTACTGCAAGTGGCTCTCGCACCACTTCATCTTCCACCTTGCTTCTTGCTGAACAGTTCCATCACCAGTTCAGGCCCGGCACAGCCAAACCCAAGCTCAATGGAGTCAGTCACCTTTCTGGAACCTGAGGGCACCACCTCAGCATCACCCAGTCCTCTCCTGTCAACCACTCGCTCAAGCTCTGTCCCAGTCTTGCCACTTCTCACTACTTCATTAAAAAAATCAGACTTCCCTTTGTGTTTGCTTGAGGAAACACCCAAAGGCCTTGCTGCAACCCTCTTCATCCTGTATCTCAGCTGCTAGGAGTTGCCTCTTGTCTGGTCTCAATGGCAACATCTTGCTCCTCTCCAGTTGGTGTTTCCAGGAACATCTTTTTGGCTCAACCCTATCACTCCCTGTTTGTGGTCCTCCACGGACCTCTTAAGCTCACACTCATTGCCTTGGATGACAAGAGCAACTGCTGTCTGTGTAAGGCCAGCCAAGCTTCAAGCTGTTCAGCTCTCTTTTACCAAAGATGGCAGATTTGTGCACCATCTCCTCACTCGACCACCTCTGTCCTCCCCTTCTCCCTCCCCCACTGCCTTGTCCACCAGGATCTAGCAAACAGACAAACAACCGATTTATGAAAGCCAAGAGGGAAAGCCAACAGCAGCTGCTTTAAATCTGTTGTAATGCTGGCGGCAATTGCATAAGGCAGAGGTTTTGTTGATGTCCCCACCCCATTCCTGAGAAATATTTATTTTAGTGTCGCCATGCCCGCTGCCCATGCCCTCAGCACATTGGCAGCGCGGGAACCACCCGTCCACATTTGCAGCACGCTGCCAGCAAGTGGCAGCATCAAAGACCATCTCTGGATTCACTTCTCCCTCGACGCAATCCCACAAGAAAGAGGCAAGATTCAAAACAGCCTCCTCAACCCAACCCAGCCAAGTTCCTTGTCATGCCCTGGACGTGCAGAGCTCAGTAAACAGATGGGTCTCACCATGCCCAGGGGACCGGTGGCTCGAGGCCCTGACAGAGAAGCAAGTTTCAAATTAAATGACCCTTCAGCAAGAGGGACCAGCCCCCAGCAGCTCTCGTCTGCTAGCAAGATGCATCACTCAGCCCAAGGCATGGTGGAGCACGGACCTGTGCTGCAGCTCTGTTTTGCATTAAATATTACAGGCGAAGCAGCCGCCCCAGTTCGAAGGTCTTGCCTCAATCACAGCGTCGGGTCTCACATCTCCAGCCCTGGCAGCTGAGATCTGCCGCCTCAAAGACAAGCTCGCGTGTTGGCTCACTCTTGGCAGGCAGGATCAGGATTGAGATTCTATCCCAGACATGGCGCCCGGGCTTACCCGTGGCATCCCTCCACGGAGAGCAGGAAAGATCTGGCCACGTCGCAGCGGGAGAGCGGTCAGATTTTCCTTTGCTATCCAACTTTGCATGTCATCTTTCTGCCCAAGAACATTTTTCCAGTATGAGAAACCCATCACCGTAAAAAATGGTGGTAATATTTAGAACCCATCTGCTATTTCTGTAGCACGAACTGCAGGGCTGATCTTGTGCATGTCCGTCCTATAAGTAAGTGTAACCTTCCCTTTGGTTTGCAAATCATCTAGGGAGAGGTGGGACCCATATTCCTGAGACATCACTGCAGGGAAAATCCTGCAGTTGTAGCAGAAAGAATAATATGCAATTTTTTGAGCTGGAAGTTGTGATACCCGAAGGAATCACGGAAGGAAGTCAACAAAGTCTCAAAAACATAGAAAAACTATTAATCTAAAGCAAAGAGACTCCCAAGATTTCCTATGGCAAACTCCATTATGACTGCAGGGTAAAAAAAAAAATCTCTCCCAGCATCTCAAATCTCCATGACGAACAAATTCTACACGTCTTACCATTTTGTCCTGACTTGTGCGTCGTAAGGGGACTGGAAGGGCGGGATTTTTTTCAGGAAGGCGTTGCCAGCTTAGAACAGGTGAGGAGTATTGAATGAGAAAAATCCGTTATACCCAAAATCTGCTGTTCCCATATGGACATTTTCCCTGGCCTCTGTTCCCTTCCCTTTGGGGACTTCAGTCTCATTCCAGAAACTAAACACCTCAGAAAAGGGGTAATGAAGCGCTCAGGACTGTGATGTTTAAATGTGTGGTAAGATTTATTTCCAAATGGCTTGTTCAGAGCTACAGAGGGGATTTGTAACCCTGCCAAGAAATAAATCTACATTCCCTGAGCCCCAATAAGTTTTCTTAACCACAATATAATTCATCCTATATCTCCATAGGGACATTTGGAGGTTTTAACCTGGGATTTTTGGGCAAGAAGGATTTTTATTCCTGAAAAAAAAATTTAAAATCTCTATCAAAAAATATAAATTCCAAGCTGGAAGTTTGAAATCTCTCATGGATTTTTTTTTTTTTTAATGTCATCAACTATTAGGATGTTTAAAAATAATTGATTTTAGCTTCACAACTTCCTATTTTGACATGATTTAGCCCAGAAGTCAAAATAAAATGAGATGATGGAAGTCTGAATGCAGCTTTGCTTTCTCTCCTTCCTCTTTCAAAGGAAAAAGCTGAAAGAAAAGATTTTATCTTCCTCCACGGCAAATGCAGTCGAACCCGATGCATCCCTGTGAAACCGCTCCCTTCCTGCAAAACTCCTCCTGGAGCCGTGAGCACACATCAGATATTTTCTCTGGCTCTTCCCAGCTTTCACATCACTAATGAGAAAGGTAGATTTTTCTGCCCATGTTTCAAAAGGATTTCAGATCAGAAAATAGAGGAAGGCTTTCCCCTGCCTTGGAGGATTCACAGCTGGTTGAGCAGAGAGGAAGAAGAGACGACATGAAAGAAGGACATAAAATAATGGATGGTTCTGAGAGAGCAGGATGGGAGTCTCTTACTTCACTGTTTTTATCATACCCGGAAAAAAACTAAACTCACCCAACTCAGTTAAAAGGCAAATAGAGCACCTCATCAATTTAAAATGTGTGATTACAATGCCTAATTAAGCTGCAGAACTCATCACCAAGAGCCATTATGCAAGCTCAGGGGTCAGAAAGATTGCGAAAAAAAAAATAAAAGGAAAGAAAATTGCATTTATCTGGCTCTTGGAGCATCTGCAGCTACGTTAGATTAGTCTGAAAAAGGATATCAATTCTCATACTGCAGAGCACAAACAAGCTACCAACAGCCCATTAGGATGAAACTTCCCCTGTGGGAAAATTGCATAATTTATCAAGCGCAGGGTTTCTTACATCTTTCTTTGAAACAGCTGGAAATGATTAATGTCAAAAGCAAGATCTGGAGTAAGGCTGGCCACTGGTTCTGGCATGCTCTGGCCGCTTCTGTGTCGCTGAGTAATTAAAGCTTGGAGAACCTCAACGGGCAAGGGCAGAGTTAAATCTTTTTCCTATAATTTAAGGACTTCCCATCTGGGTGTGGAAAATTGCCTTCTCCAAAGGTTTATCCCTGGAAAAACAGACCTTCCTATGGAATTAGATTGGAGGCAGTTTTACGAAGCGTTTCAGATCCAAAAGGCAAAGCTATGTGCGCCTGGATTCCCAAAGTGAATGCTGAGGTTGCCTTGGTGACACAGTGATGTGATGATTACAACTCAAGAGGATTTTAACCCAAGGGAGCAATCTGACAGCAGAAGAGAGAGGTTGCCCTTAGTCATAAATACAAGGAACTGCGACAATCTTTGTGTTTTCCAGGCCATAACAGCCCTATAAATTGGATAAAAGAACCCATGTCATCCACCAACAAAGGTGCCAGTCTCATTATCAGTGGTAGTGCTCAGGAACCTTCTTGGAAAACTATTTTAGTGTCTCTCTTGTCTTGCACATCAATTGTAAGCAATTTGGGACAGGGACTATTTTCCCATCCTATATGCAGCACTTAGCACAGCTCTATCTGGGTCCACAACTGGTACTTTTGTGTTTCTATAATAATAAGAAAAATAAAACCAGAGAAAAGAAATTAGCAGGTTTTTTTTTTCTTTTTCCTCCATTTCCTGGAAAAAGTGTTTTACTTCTCACTGAAAGATCTTTAGCTGGAGAAAAGATTTCCTGATGTACCATGGCCCCAGAAACTTATCATGCACCCTGGGGGCACCTGGCATGGGACAGGAAAAGCCGTGAGCCCTTGAAGTTGAACAATGCAAAAGGCCCACAAAGGGGGCGATATTTCAAAATTATTATTATTTCAGGGATACTCCAAAAAGCTAGATTTTTTTTTCAATTAAAATCCTTAATTTATTTTTTTTAATGGAAAAAATCAAGTTTTCCATGGGGAAAAAAATGTCACACTAGGTCATGAATAAGATACTGCTACCTTTTTTTCGTCTGTTTTTGCAAACTGATGTATGCACGGGCTAAAGCTGCCTGCTGTAGTTATTGATTCCAGTTGTCACACACTTATATCTCATGGAATTGATCTTTTTCTCACTTACATGTAAGTGAGAACATAGATCAACACAGCAGGTTAACTGTCAGAGCTGCAATGGATGTAGGAATCCATACAAAATTGCAGTCCTTAACTGTGGACCCGTGCCATCTAATATGTAAGGGGAAAACATATGGAGATGTACTCAGTTCTGGGACCACGATGACAAAAATAAAACAGTAAGTAACAAGATCCTTCTGGAAGAAGCATAATGGCACCCTAATATCATAGAATCATAGAATGGTTTGGGTTGGAAGGGACCTTCAAGATCATTCAGTTCCAGCCCCCCCTGCCATGGGCAGGGACACCTTCCACTACATCAGGTTGCTCAAAGCCCCATCCAACCTGGCCTTGAACAATTCCAGGGATGGGGCAGCCACAACTTCTCTGGTAAACCTGTTCCAGTGCCTCACCACCCTCACAGTGAAGAATTTCTTCCTTATCTCTAATCAAAATCTCCCCTCTTTCAGTTTAAATCCATTGCCCCTTGTCCTGTCACTACACACTCTTGTCAAAAGCCCCTCTCCAGTTTTCTTGTAGTCCCCTTTAGGTACTGGAAGGCTGCTAGAAGGTCTTCCAGTAGGGGATGAGCCACTGTACTTCTCATCTTTCTTCCACCATTTATCTAATCATCCCCTCCTTGCCCTCAGGGAGAGGGTACTGTTCTAGATGGACCTTGGGATTATCAAGTTTTGACATCTTTATTTCCTTGACCCCTTGTTTGGTGCTACCCAAGAATTTCTCAGGTGTAGTAAGTGCTTTCTTCATATCAGGTCAGGGTCCGTTTGCTTTCTGTCCTTGTTGTACCTTCCCTGAGACATCGAGTCATTCCTTCTACTCCTCCCCAAAACTTTCACATAAAGTCAAATGTCATGAGATCGCTGCAACCCCTGTCCTCTTCTACTGCCTTTCAGTTTCCCAGAGCCAGCACTGCTCCTTAAATGAGAAGAAAAAGCCACATGAAAGCCTGTGGTGCCTGCATGGAAGTCCACTTAGACGTGAATTTTTGGACTCCTCAACAAGGAGAGAATCACTCCAACGTGCCTTCTGCTGCCTAAGACCCTGTGCTCAGAAACATCAAATGCAGCTGACTGCACTAATAACATTAGCACGGACACCTACTCCAGCTAAATAGGACACTTAATTCCCATTAATGCTAAACTAATTAGAGCATGGTGAACAACAAAAGAGAAAACACAATCTTTATCTGTATGAAACTATTCATCATCTCCTATACAAAATATAGGCCATCCTTTTCTTCCTCAAGCTCAAAGGAGGGTATATATTCATTGACTAGAACAACCAGCAGCAATCCTCAAGATTTCATCTTTCATCTTTCATTCAGAGATAAATTTATCTACAAAGAAAAATCTGTATATATTCATGAACGCAGGCAAAGACAGTCACATTAGTCAAAAAGCCTGCATTGCTAAATACAGTATGTGCACTAAGAGTGACCTAAATATCGGTAAAATTACCCAGTCTAATTTCAAGCAAGAAAAAGCTACCCAGAATTACTTTAATGAGCTTAAAAGGGTGCTGTCAGCCACTTTCTCAAAGCAGATTTAATGTTCTATGCTATTTGTTGTACACATAGCATCCTATGGTAGGAAAACAAAATACTTATCTACTCATCATTTTTAATATTACCATTATTTATCCTTATCCAGATCTCCTTAGGAAACACAGTTTGTGCTCCATGGTGTGCTCCATCTCTTTGCCCCCCAATGCGTTTCAAAACCACTTGTCAATTTTAAGGAACTGGAGGAGAGCTAGCCCTGATTAAATTCCACATTATCTTCCAGAAAAGTCTGGATCCATTTGACTGCTCAGCACCATGGTGGATTAGACCTCAGCATCTCAAGCCGTGTTCACTGGAGGCAAGAATCTGGGGATAAAGTTTGGGCTGACTTGCCCAGCGCCACTGAGGAAACCTGTGGCAGAGGCAGGGGCAGAATCTATGGCTCCAACTGTGTAAGTTGGAGAGAATCTTGGCAGAATCTGTGGCTCCACTGTAAAGCCTGTGCTTTACACGCGTTCAAAACATGATGGGAGAAATTCAGGGGAGAAAAATCCATCACAGGATATTGAACATAAAGAGCCCTACTGTTCAGGAAGACCCTAAACAAATTGTTAGAGACTGGGAGAGTAACTGGGGAAGTGTCACGACAACCTTCTTGTATTTTCACTATTGTCCACTGGCAGAGAATGGGCAAAGTGACAATTTAGTCCAGGACAAATGACCATTTTTATGTCCTGATTTGCAAACCGTTCTTTTTTCATGTATTGATAAGATTGCATGAGGCTAGAGGTGGACCTCATTGGGATGCCAACTGATTTAGCAAGATGGTTGTCTGAGATCAAACCCAGCAGCTCTTCCTCAGAGAAATCTCTCAAGGAGGTGGCAGGTGTTTCAGCAGCTCCCAGCCCGTGGTCTGCAGCCATAAGGATCATGAAGTTCTTCATAAGTGTGGACAAACGGGCAACCTCAATACCCGTCCACGAGGTGTCATTTTCTAGCTCAAGGGTGCAATAGCTCGGTTAGAAGTCTTTTAATTTTTGAGTTCTGGAAGGAGAAGGGATGACATGTCCTGCTTTCCTTCCCCTCTGGCTAAGGAAAGGATCAGAGAAATTCCTGAAGCGCACTTGGTGTGGGAGATGTCACACTGATCAACAGCAAACTGGAAAAGGCTGGAAAAACAAGCCAGCTTCAAAGAGAAACGTAGCCTTCAGCACTCCAGAGATTGGAAGCATCCTTCCTACCTTGAGTCTGTTTCCTGAAGTGCAGCACAGTGACGAAGGCAGGGAAAACGGACTTGGAGCGCGCCAGGCAGCAGAGAGGCTGAGGAGGTGCAGACACAGCTGAAAACAGCAGAAGTAATCTAGCCAGAGCCTCCCTCTTTGTCACCGGAGCTGCATTTCAGCCGAGAGAACAAGAGAAACCCAGACCACAGTCTCCGCCAACCCGGACAGCCTGGCGGGACGCGGGGGGGGAAGGAGGAGAACTTCGTCTCGCTAATCACTCCCAACTGTGAGAGACGGGCTAAGGGCAGGCGCCTCGCCAAGGCATTGATGGGTTTCCCAACCTGATTCTCTTCTCCCCACTCTTTGCTGCCTGCTGCCTCCCTCCTGCCTTGGGTTTGTACACAACGATGCCCAAATTCAGACCTTGTGAAATACGGGCAGATTTTAACCTGCAGAAGAATCCAAACCAGAGGCTATCCTGGTCAGACTTGAGATAACATGTCCTTTAAGCTTTCTGAAGATTCTCGCTGGCAATTAAACTTGTCCCACAGCTGATGTTAGGGGTACACAACCCAATGAGTGCTGGAGGCACCCGGTGATGGTGAGGAGATGGGAGCATGGCAGTAAGCTCATCATGCAATGAACAGATGGAGGAGAGAGAGTCCCACGTCTCAATCCTGCCATAAGTAAATGAAATACCAGGTTGGCATGCCCTGTTTGGGAGGGTGAGGGTCTTGTGTCTCTGTGTGCATACCAGGCTGCTGGTTTCTTATTATACTTTAAGGACTGGAGTGCAATAAAATGAGAAATAATCAACTTACGTGGCTAAGGACAAGGCTGTAATGCAAGGTGACATTAAACATTGCATTTCCCCATCACCTGTTGGGTCCTGCAGCTTGCTTAGTTCCTCTCCCATTCCCTAAATTTGGCTAATGGCTCAGGAAATGGGAGAGAAGCTGTGAAATGGAAACGTGACCAGAGCCCCACAGAGCCTCCCCGTGCCCACAACATCCCTCCACTTCAGGAGTACACCTAATAAGGGCTCCTTGCAGCAAAATAAGAATAATAAGTAAAAAAAACACACTTGCAAATCAAAGCCCCTCACTCACCAAGACTGACACGTTTTCCCTCTCACACCCTGGTCCCCAAGCATCCCTTTGACTTCGCAGGACCTTCCGGCAGAGCTGGCACACCAAATGAGCCTGCAGTAGCTCACCCCCATCACGAAACGGGGTTTGCCATAACTCAGGCACAATGCCTCTCTCAGGAGGGTTTCGGGGAACGACTCAATCTGCTACCAGTCCCCCTCACCCTTCACTTTCCTTGTGAAGCCTCCCACTAGCTCCAGAATTAGGAAACCTTCCAAATCGAAATGTAAGGAATGTAAATTGATGTCTTCTCTCCAACATGAATTATCTGACTCCTGCGGCTGTCTCTGCAAGATTATTTGAGCTGAACTTGACTGTTGCAATAATTAATTTCCAATCAAGCAAATTTGCGTAAATCTTCCCTTTAGAAATCTGCCTTAAATCAAGGGTTTAGGCACCACATTCCAGCTTGGTTTCATTAAAAATAGATTGCTATTGAAAGCTGCCAGCACTGTAAATACAGGCACCACGCCACCCTGCAGGACAGCTTGGACACACACTTTCCACATAATGAAAACCTGCCTTAAAAGCCGTCTCCACAGCAAACGTCCCCTGTAACTGGGGGTTGCTGGGTTGCTATGGGGATCCCTGACAGCCTTCTCTTGTTGAGATATCTAGTCATGCAAGGATGGCTTTGAATCAACCAGGGTAAGTGGGATGATAGAATGGTTTGGGTTGAAAGGGAACTTTAAAAGTCATCTAGTTCAACCCTCCTGCAATGAGCAGGGACATCTTCAACTAGATCAGGTTGCTCAAAGCTCCATCCAACCTGACCTTGAATGTTTCCAGGGAAGGGGCATCTACCACCTCTCTGGGCAACCTGTTCCAGTGTTTCACCACCCTCATGGCAAAAAATTTCTTCCATATATCTAGTCTGAATCTACCTTCTTTTAGTTTAAAAACATTACTTCTTGTCCTATCGCTCAGTCCCTGCTAAAACATCTGTCCCTCTCTGTGGGACATGACCATCATCATGAAGGCCAAGTGATGAAATACTCTGCAAGCAATGACAGAGGCTGAGAGAGGACAGAAAGAATGGTAAAGCTACAACCATCCAAAGCAGTGCAATCTGCAGAGGGTAACGAGTCATGGTGGTCCAGCATTTGGAGAAAAGGGTGGAAACCAGCACTCCTGGGACCTGTGTTGAGATTGCAGCAGTCTCCATCGCAAGAGGGTGCAGGTGGGGGATACCATGCCCTTGGGAAGGGATGTGTGGAAGCTCTTTCCTCTCCATGCCTTACCCTTCCTGTCCCAAATGCCTGGCCTTACCTCTACGCCCTTCTCTTGGGAGAAGTTAACTCCACAGACGGGAAGGTACTACTGACCATCTCTGGTGCTTTTAAAGGACTGCGGGCATTCACATCACATAAAATTGTCCTAGTAATGTGGAGAGTCCATCCCAGCCATCTGTGAAGACTGAGGCTTGACTCCTGAAAACATCAATCCCATGACATGCCAAGCAAGGCCAGCTCCTTTTAGGAGTGCTGAACCCTTCATAGGACCAGGCTGTGTTATATAGGAATTCAGCAAAATGCTCTGGAAAATAGAAAATCATTCTCTTATTGCTGTCCAAGTCTTCACTCAAGTTTTAGAGATGAAGTCTCCCCCTTCACGCAAGTGTTCCAGCCAACATAGAGGTCCTCATCTCTGACTTGTCTCCAACCAGCTCTGAAGTCCTTAGGAGGGTTGTTGTCTCTGATCGGTGGTGGAGCTTTTTTAAAGGAAGAATTTGCTGCAGGAAAAGAGCTGGAAGATTTGGAGCTGGGCAGAAGAATACCTAGCAATCTTAATTTTCATCTTCCTCAGCCTCCAAAACCACAGGGAGGAATGAAAATGTGACGGTACAAGCCTGCCCAGTGGTTGAAGCATCCTGTGTATTCAAGGCTAGTGAAAGAATGAGAAACCTCCCAGTGAAACCGGTGTCTCAACATGCTGTTCTGAGACCTGCTGCTGATGTTTTATCAAGGGGAAGAATCTGTCATCTTTTGTCAACAGCAGGATACAGGAGAGGACCGAGCTTGTTTCTAGAATGGCCATTTTTCTTGTTCTTCTTTTTATTTTTATTTTTTTTTTGAGGTCTTGTCCACAGCTTTGCTTTTACTTTTTTTTTTTTTTTTTTTCCATGATTCGCTCAGTCGTTTCTGTTTAAAAAAAAAGGGAAAAAAGAAATCAGATATTCCCGGTCTGCACCCCTTGCTCACCAGTCTCCCACCCTTCTCAGAATCCCAGAGGCAGGAGACAAAAAGCCAACGTCTGCTTCTCCATCCTGCTATTGTGAGATGTTGACTTCAGCAACGGGACAAGATACTGAATATATTTCAAATGTGTTGAGTCTCAGGGCTGGTATCTCTTCAGTGCCCCAAACTAAACACTCAGGAGTCTAATTCAGTGGATGGCCAGAAGATTTCATGAAGAGTTCTTGTATTCCCCTTTGCTAATGCTCTTCAGTGAGTATGTGTATAATCCAGAATTCACCACTTCAGGCTGCCAGTTGGCTGATCAAAATCTTGCATAAAGACTAAGTGCTAAGATCAGTATCTTGCATAAGGACTAAGTACATGCCTTCCAGTGTTTTGGTCCCCTACTTAGTCCGGAATATAGCATAAGGATCTGACTGATGCTGGTCTTCTCACCCACAACGTAGAGGGTGCTAGGATCAGCCTTCGGTCCAGCTCCACTGTGAGTTCAGGGATGCTCCTTGATGTTCCCAGGGCCTGAGAGGAGACAGACGCTCCTTATATCTCTGCCTTTCTCCAGCTCTCTCCTCCTCCACCCCCAGACCAGGACAGAGGTGGTACCTACAAACCAAGACTGATCCTACTCTCCTAGAGCTTTGTGCAGGTGGTCTCCTCTTCTACTCCTGCACTGTCATCAGCTCCAATGCTGATGGTGTGAACTGGTCCCAGCAGGAGAAAAGCAGGTCACCCCTTCTTCAGGCTAGGTGTCTGTGAGAGCTTTCTGCTGTGTCTAACACCTTCTCATTCGTCACAGCCTGAATTTGGGCAGGCGGAGAAGACACTATTTCAGCTGAACCGAGTCTTAGTAGGACACTTTGAGGCCTTTTATCTTGAAAGTGTATTTGCCACTGCTAAAAGCTGCTGTCTTGAGAAGCTTGGCAGAACCACTGTGGAGCAGCTGCAATGTCACCTCAGTCTGTTGATACCCCATGTACCATGGTGGGATGTAGCAAACCCAGTGAGGAATAGCATCTCTTCTAGGTGTGAGATACTGAACCCATACATAACTTCCTCGCCCAAAGAGATGACACAGAGAGGTGTCACTTGACCAAGGAGAAATGGGACAGCTGTTGCAGAGCAGAGGGCACAGCCCATCCTCTCTAACTCCTCGTTCAGCAAGGTCTGCTGGAGATGTCCTTCTTCTCCATTGCAATTGAGGCAGGAAGATCTCCCCTTGGGAGAAGCTTGGGCAAGCACGGACTGATTACACACTAGGCAAGGGCTATGTTATGGAAGTGTGAAGTTATATTCTACTCTGCCACAGAGAGGAATATTTATGCTTTCCAGTCACCACAGCATTTCTGCTCAGGATGGAGAAGTCAGGCAGAAAGCATCAGGATAGGGAAGGGGTCCTGGAGGAGCTCGTTTTCTCAAAACTATTCACCATATTCAACACTTTCCCTGAAGCAGCTTTACTCCTAGGAGTTATTTAAATCACTGAGTTGAGAACTCAAACTTCTCCTCTGCCATGTGCTGCTCTAAACCCACCACCCATAAATAACGGAGGCATATACTAAAGGCGTTCCTGCCATTAATGGCTAGCAAAGCCACATCCCCAGTAAGTGCATTGATAGCACATCTACAATCCAATTTCTGTTTCAAGTTACTTTTAAAAAAATCAAAATTTGAGGTTTCTTATTTTTCTGGCTTCTGACTGGCTGGCTGGGTTAGGGGATGCTTAAGAGACCGCTGCAAAATTACTTTCATCAGCTGCTGTTCAGTTGGTCTCAGAATCTAATTTCCAGAGTCCAAAGCAAAATTACAGTCCTTCAATATTAAAGTATTTGCAGAGTGGCATTAAGCAGGGGTGCTGCTGTATTATTTACCATGGCAACTCAGGATGCTGATTTATCTTTTCCCTAAATATGGAAGAGCCAAGACACTTGGAAATACTCTGCCCTTAATGTGACAAAACGCATTTGTGTTGCATAAAACATTTTACCTAACCAGAAAAGCCTCCCTGTCATGCCAGGACAGACGGAGCTGGGGACGGGAAGGGTGTTTGTCCACTGATTAGATGACTCAGGATTGCCTGAAGGAATCAGGACATTTCATTCATTATCTTCCTTCTAGGACTAGGTGGAGAGGTCTCCAGAAGGATCTGGATATCTTCTTCAGAATATCATAGATCATTTCTGCAGGGAACCTCTCCCTTGGTTTTGTTTCAAACTGGGTCATTTTGAGTATTTTGCAGTGGTTTTTTTTCATACTCATGTTGCTTTTATGAGTTCTCCTCAGCTGAGGTACGTCCTGAAGCAACATGCTCCAATGCCTAAATTTCCTTTCATTTGATTTAGCTCTGCCACCTTTCAATTGCATCAAGTGATCTGTGGCTTTCCATAACTGCTGATGTTACTCGTGGTGCACAGCAGTACTTGTACACCTAGAAATGCTGACAGTCTTGCTGAAGGAGGCAGCAAGGCAGCAATGTCCCTGTCCTACCGAGGTGACACAATGTGAAATGGTTTATTCAGATTCACAGGAGGAAACTTTTACAGAGCTTCTGAGTCCCAGCCTGGTGGGTGAACCAGCCTTGTGTTGTCTAAATACGATTTATCATTGGCCCATGCATTTTTTTGGACTCAGAAAGTTTCCCATTACTTCTTCATCCTAAGCAGTCTTGTATCTCCAGCATTTTCCCAGCTTCCTCCCATCTTTCCTACTCTTGTCATTCCAGCTGTCTAAATTACAGAACAGGAGCATGTCCTAATCATGCCCCAGGCATCCTTTAGGGTACGCTCTAGGTCCTTCCCCTAACAAACCCCACTGGAGGATGAACTGAGGTGCACTGTATCTCATTCCATACCCACACACCAAGATCTCCCTTAGAAACTCATCTGGACAAGACCCTGTCTTGTGACACAGAGTCAAAGTATGGCCAAGACGTACTGAGGAGCCTGGGGACTTTTACAGACCACTGCTGCCCCATGGAGTCAATTCAGTTTCTGTTCACTCCTCCCAGAGAAGGAGGTCGGGACAGCCTGTTCTGTGGGAAACAAACACATTTTGCAAAAATGACATGATAATATGTGATTATTAGCAGAGATCTTGTTCACTCTAAATACTTGGTGTGGTTCATGTGGTGTTCTCCTTCCCTTGGTCATTGGTGTCTGTGGATTAGGCTGACTTGCTATTCTTAGCCTAATTCAACATTTTATTTGGATTTGCATTGTTTATTCAATGCACAGAGAGACACGTGGCCACAGCCCGACAGTTCATGGCACTGAACCTTGCATATTCCTCTGACCTAGCCTGTGCCAATTTCTCAGCCCTCTCTTGCTGGTTGAGCCTAACATCATCTGGTGCTCTAAGATCCAACCACCACCAATCTTGCAGCCTTCTTACCAGAAACAAGGCACACAGGAGCTGCCAAATCACATCAGCTTCATCAAATCGTGGACTTGCCCTTCAGCCAGATCTTCGTCTGAAAGGGGGTCCTTTGCCACTCCTGCAAAGTTGGTGGAGTTCCTTGTTCTGCAGTTGGGAAACATATACAGGGTCTGAAGGGGGGGTGAGGGATGGGTTTGGGTACATAGGTGCCAAACAATTCAAGAGTCCACTGGCATTCTCCCGGCTTTGGAGGAAATCTTCAGGAGAGCAAGTAGTAGGTGGGCCTGCTGTGGACGAGAGCAACTGCTGTAGGGCCAAGCAGAAAGGACAAGCCTGCCTCAAAGGTGCAGGACTTCTCTCTCCAGCTCTGTAGGAGGGAGAGAATGGAGGTATCATGTCCACAGTTCTTTCGCAGCATTCAACCCATCCCTCCTCCCTATATCCCTTTCCGTGCTGGCCATGTCAAACGCAGACTCTTGCCCAGCTCCCTCATTTTCCCTCTCTCCCTTACCTTAGCCTCCTGCAACAAACAGCCCTGCCTGTTCCTCATCACTTCTCCAGTCTTCACATTCATCCTTCATCCAGCCTCTCTCCTTTTCTCTCAAGGCCTTTGCCTCAAATCCCTTCACCTGCTTCTCTTTGCTGTAACATCTGTCACTTTACATCACCACAAACTCTCCAAACCTTTCTCCTCTCGCCCCTCCTCTCATCCTCTCCGGATGTTGATTCTGCTCTGCTCTCTCATTCCTCTTCATTTAACTAGCAACTCCCTTCTACTCTGCCTTTCACCATTTCACTCAAGAGCTTGTCCTCTCTCCCTCTCCAACCATCTCCATCGGAGTCCCTCTTGGTCACACCTGGCCACATTAATGACATTTCCCCCGCCACCCACCTGATCCTTTGGCTCCTTTGATGTCCTCAAGCATCACGAACATCTGCTTAAACAGCCCTGGCTCACACCCTGTATCCATCTCTCTGCTATTTCCATCATTCCTCCCATATGGCCTTAATCCTGCTGGGATGGCTTTCTTCTCAGCAAATCCATCTTTCTTCCTCCAGCTTTTCCACATTCTTCACTAGACCGCTCCACTTCCAAAATTTCTTTTTCGCAAGTCACACTCCAGCCCCACGCTTCTTCACCAGCCTAAATAGCAAACACGTTTGCATTGCTCCTTCTCTGCTGCCTCGTCTGTACCGCATACCCACCTTGTCCGTGCCCTTTTCAGCCTTAGCTTGAGCGTTCCTGTTGACAAGCAACACAAAGCCCTTTTACATCACTCCATGTGGTGGCCAGGAGGGACTTGCTTGGGAGAAAGGCAACAAAGTACTTCTTTATGGGATCTGCATACACATGGCGCTCACAGCACTGCCAAGAGAGTGATCTGAATGGAGATGCCCTTGCTGAATTACAACGGCACTACCAAACTCAACCCACAACGTGTAATGTAGTATAAATGTAACCGTCTCTGCAGAATGAAAGGCACGTTGCCAGGCCGCACACGGCTTGGCCCTGGACAATAAAGACATAATTATGGCTTCAGTGGGTTTGCTTTGCTTTGAGGTTTCCACCAGTGCTGAAATGTTGTTCCATCCTAACCTTAGGGAAGCAGATGATCTCATGAGCTGAAGCTGCGCAGGCGACACTTACCAGAGAGCCTATGGAAACTGAAGAGCTGGTAGCCCCAGTCCCCTTCCAGTGGGCTGGAGGAGGGCAGTCTGTGATATGCCTTGGCCTCTGAAGGAGCCTGCTTAGTCCTGGATTTATTTCCTGAGGTGCAGACTTCTGGCTGTGGTTTTTGGTTTTCCCCTAACCTGGGAGGTCGTGAAAGTCAGCTTCCACTCTGCACAGGAATAAAACCAGAGGATGGTTGCGGTTCACCAGCAATGTCATTGCAAGATATTGCCGAAGCAATACCGAAGTCCTGTGTGCATTACCATAGCAGTGGGTCCCATGTTCACATCAGACTACGTCTCCATGAAGCAACAGGTCCACGCTTACGCTGGCTCAGCACTCAGTTTTTGTCTTCGATTGCCCATTACAGCTTCCTTTGAGTTTCTCTGCCCAGGATTCCCTTCTGCAAAATTTAGCACAGAAGGAAAGAAAATACACTCTGGGTGCACCAGGAGCCAATCTTCATCTCCCAGGTTAAACAAAGACTTGCTGCTCAAAGTCGAACCCTGCTGACGAGTGTAGGATGAGGAACAGCACTGCCAAACTTTTCCCTTGGGACAGAGCAGAGGGAAACCAGGCACAGTGCACCTTGTAGACCAGCCAGCTGCTGGGATCTCTCTTGTGGCTTTCTGTTGGCCAGCAAAGACTCTCATGGGTTTTTTCGTGGGTTTTTTTTTGTGTGGTTTTTTTTGTTTGGTTTGGGTTTTGGTTTGGTTTTTTTTTGTAGAACAAGCTCCCTTTTATGCCATCCTATGACTTCTCTGTTCCTCTTTCCATGTCAGTTCATCTTCCTTGAACATGGAGAGAAGAAAGAAAAAGGAAGAAGCCAAAGTTGATGAATCTGTCTAGAAGAAATTTCTCCAAGGCCTTGCCAACTACCTGGTTTGGCCTGGTCAGCTATCATTATCACTTATTTGCTGGTAATCATTTATGATGAATCGCTACTCTCTACAGACCTACCAATGTTCCAATGAATCTTAATGTTTTTTCCCTGTGCCTTTCCTTAGGTTTGCAAAGGGAGAAGTTACAAACCAATGGCTTGGAGAGCTGTGGACTACGTTGCTTGTCTCTATCACAGCCCAGGCTGTTTTACGTTGTCTCCACATGCCGTGGGATTCAACTGAGCTTGGCTTCACCATATCACTGACACGTTCTGCTCTCCATCTCTGCAGCTGCTGTGACCTGCCTGCAGTGGCCTCTTGTTCTTCTTGTGAGGAAAATTGGAGAAATTATTTGGATTATGTTGCCTGGTCCCTAAGGTATTGCCATATTCCCTGTGGAGACAGAGTTTTGTGTCTAGTTTCCTCCACTGTGTAAGGATCCTGAAAAGCAGGATGGTGAGACATGCCTCATGACAAAAGCCATGGTTTTGTAACCCAGTTCAGGCAACTCCCGTTTGTTTCTAGGCTTTACATTAATTTTCAACTTTGCCCTAAAAGACATGTTTTCTTGTAAAGCTATTTTCTTTATAAGACATTCGGGGATTTTAAGAGGCTACAATTAAACCCAGCTTTTACCAACAACAAACTATTTCCAACAGCACGTTCATATACTCCAGCAAACATTCCCCAGCTCCAGTCCTCCTCTCTGGCTGCTTAAATTTACTCTGAAAACAATGTATTTGTCATGGTAAGCCGTTCCCAAGCTCTTCCCTTTCCACGGATTTGAGTACTCAAAGAAACCCAGAATAACAGCATCAAAACCCCCAAAACACAAAATGGGCTGGGACAGAATATTTTAAGACCATTCATCTAATGAGCACATTTCCTAACAAGAAAATACTTTTTTTTTCCTTTTTCCACAAACCCAAACTTCACAAATTTCATAAGCTACCTAGGTTGGTGAGGAAGAAACCATGGTAACTGCACATTTTAATTGGATGTTTGTTGGCTAGAGAGAATGGGAAAGATTGCGTAAGTGGCGCTTGGGAGTCTACATAAACATGACATGGTCTGGAGAGCTGAAGGATTCTGCTAAAGGGGAATGTGATATAGCACAGCTGGCACTGGGGTGTATCTACTTTATGTAACATAAAATCAGAGGGTGTCAGGAGCTGCATGCGTCTCCTGAGAAACAGCGCAATGTCTGACGAGTCAGCCATCCCTCACCACTCCATCAGTGGCCTGAACCTGAGACCAGGTTGGGAAACAAAAAGCAGTGGCTTCTCCCAGGTTCTCCCCTCTCCTCTGAGCCCAGCTCACTTCCCAGGAAGGAGGAATGATGCACTGGGCAGCCCTAGCACTCAAAACACAGTTGCCTGGGAGTCAAATCTGAGTGCGGCCAACAGACCTCAAACTTCCTATCTGTGCAAGACGAACTGATAAGCTTTGGTCTGGCTTAGTGCTCTGCCCTTGCTTCCTCTAAATTTCTTCTTTTCCTTGTTTCCTTCTGTTCAAAATTCAGGCTTCAGCCCCTGCTTCTCAGATCTCCCCACTGAATAATGTCTTATTGCACACTTGGCTAAAATACATCATTTACCCATCACTGTAACACTTCTACTACAGTTCTCCAGCTTTTTATACACCACCATCTCATTTGCAGCTCACATCAATAAACAGGGAGTTACTTCAACTTGGTCTTCACTACTAAGTTGTGTCGAAATACTGAAGATTAACTGTGCATAAAAGATCTTAAAGATTATGTCTGCAGTGCTGGTTGGGCCATAAGTCCCAGTGCACATACTGAGAAGCTGGTATCTGTCTGTACCACTTCTGGAGTTCTGGCACAGAAGACCTTCCAGCCTAAAAGGGCACCTGGGGCTTGTTTAGGCAGTGAGCAGGTGAAGTCCAACAATAACAGCGCCTATTAGTCATCTTCTGGACACTGTGCCCCTTCTTCCCATAGCTGATGACAAACACACAAGGAGGAACAAGAGTGGTTCCAAGCAGGGCTCTGCTGCTGGAACCAGCAGCACAGCAGGGGTGGCTTTAGTGCACCACTCCAAATAACACACAGCAGGAGATGGCAACAGGTGCAGCTCATATGGATGAATGTGATCCACCCAAGTTGACCCTAGATATCCATGTAGACCTCTTCAGAGCTACAGCCTTTCATCTCCACCTCCACAACTTGAACTGCCGTTTGGGCTCTCAGCGTCTTTACTGCAACGTTGAGGTTGGACAAATGCAACCTGCTGTTGCTGATAAACCCAGAAAAGGCAGAGAAAAGGCCGAAATGAAACAAGGGTGACACGAGTCAACAGACATCTCCAGAATCATGAATGGAACGGAGAAAGGGAAGCTAATCACGCCAACAAGATGAACTACAGCACATCTCTGACCTTGACGCAAGAATCAAGCCCATTCTTGTTTCAGGATATCTCGCAGGTCCTCGACCACCCTCTAACCTGCTCGTGACTCTCCCGCGGCGCTCGCTGTGCTCAAGGAGCCTTCGGAAACGAGCTGGCGCGCTCGTAGCCAAGCCTTGCGTGTTTGGGGAGTGAGCAAACCCGCTAAGTGGAATCTGGCTGTGCTGTTTGTGTTGCTAAAGAGCAGCACATGGGCATGGATTCGCTCGTCTCTGCCAGTTGGTGAGGAAAGGCTGAAACCCAGCTGCATTTCGAAACATGAGACGTAAACAATGATTTGCCAGCGAGAGTAAAAGTAACTGCCTCTCAGCAGACGCTATAAACAGTCTTGCACATTGTATCCGGAACTGTAGGGCCATTAGCCTCGCTATCGATACCCCGATAATGCGAACCGGGGAGGAATCGCTGCCAAACCGCGCTCCTCCACAGCTGTCCTTGTACATCTTCTTCTTGTAAAGGCCGCTCTCCTCTCCCTTGCCGTCGGCAGAAACGGCCTTTTTCTGCTTTCTCTGGTGCCTGGGGTTGGCTTCTCCAATGCAGTTAAAAACTCATTGCAAGGTCTTGCTAGATATAAACTGAAACTGAACTGAGCGGAGGCACCCAGTATCTGCAGGTGGAGCATCTATCCTATATTGGAAGGGAGAGGGCTGTACAGTTCCACAATATAGCAGATTGTAAGACAAATGCTAGCCTTGCAAGCATGGCACCAGATGCCTCTTGGCTTTCCTTCAGCACTCAGGCTGAAATCCCCACACTGCAGCCTTATTTATTCTTGCACTTGGCTGTACAGGACAGATGGGCTTCCCAAGACTCATCAATCCACCCGTGAGTGTGACAGTGCAGGAGGGCATTTCACAATCCAGCATTCACCTCCACGCCAAGCCCACGTGCTGGAACTGAGGATAACCCTGGACTAAAGGGAGTTGCTGACTAGCTCTGGTTGCTGACAGCTCCCCTTCTCTTGACCTCTCCTCCTCTGTTGAACCCCAGATCTTCCCAACCAAGTGTGGAAGCATCCTCCTGCTCCTCACCTCTGCCTCCTGATCTGTCTTTCTGCCTCATTTAATTACTTGTCCTTGGCATCTGGGCCCATGCTTTGAGGCAGGGGGAGATAAGAGGCAAGGGCTGCTGACAGGGAGATGTTTGGCTGATGAGAGACCACCAGCATGGTGCACCTCAAAGGATGCTGCTGTCTATCTCCCGCTCCCTTTTCAGTAGGTTCTCCATGAGAGCTGGTGCATTTTCATGCCTGGCAGAGAGCACATGAAAGTGAAGGCTGCAGACACATTTAGGAGACAGAGGAGCAAAGACCAAATTTCTCTTAAAGCAGCTCAGTACAGAAAGACACACATCAGCAGATCCCGGAGTTCCAAGCAGCTCTGAAAGGGGTAGGTAAAGCTTGCACAGATTTACTTATGACCATGTGTATCCTTTTCTTCAAAAAAGTTTGCTTTTAATTCTTACATCAAGGCTTCAATTAAAGAAGACAGAAAAGTAAACAACAAACCAGAGATGGCTGACGATTGTCATCTGAGATTAGGGAGACCTACACAAAAGTCTCCCCTCACTGCAAAAGTCTCCCCTCACTGTTTTCTTTTACCTGGCTTGGAAGGCAGAACAACCTACAGAGGAAAGCCATCCATTTCCCGTGAGGGTAAGGCACTTAACCCTTGCTGAAATCCCATGGGTTTTGGTCCTCATTTCCCTTGTGGCTTCTTTAAACTCCTGTTTAGCAGCATAGCATTAATGTTGCATCAACTCCAAAAGTACAAGTCCTGCGTTTTCTAGGAATTCATAACTCCGAACAAAGCTAACACAACTGTTGCTCTCACAGCTGCTACCCCTGGGAGATATGGGCTGCATCTGCATGGGATGAAAAGAGTGGCCTTGAAGGCTGTTTGTGTGATGAAGATACTTTCTGTCTACATTACCCGGTCTATCCTACAGATCTGGATTGAAACAGCCATGTCATTCCCAGAAAGCTCTTGAGATGCCTGTGGAAGGTGCAGAGAAGGCTGACAGTGAGGACCACATATATGATAGTGGCCTACAGAGATGACTCTTCACATCTGAGCCATGTATCTCCTTGCCACAGGATTGTGCAGATACTAACCACATATGTGGACTCGTAGGGAGACCAGACAAACTAACAGAGGAGAAATTAACTGAGAATTGCTAAATGCACAGAGGCCACATTCAGTTCAGGAAGTGTCTGAGACAACATGCCCAGAGGCTGAGAGGGTCTTGCTAGAACACGAAGCAGCAGGATTTGCTCTTCCGCCGTTCGCTGGGATCCTGCTTTTGGCCATGGTCAGACACAAGGCATGGGGTTGGATGGTTGTCCAGTCCGACCCAGCACTGCCTCTCTTATGCTGCTGAGTTACATAGTCCTGCCCCTGTCCAGATGGCTCAGGCAGCACAAACAAAAGTGCAGATCTGCTTGGGCTTTGCCTCTAAAAAGGTCTTCAGAGATTATATCATAAATGAATAGCAAGACAGAGAGAGGCCTCGGGTCTGCGTTTAGCCAGCAGGACAAGCACAGCCCCTGGGATTATGGTACTGAGAGGCCTCAGAGACAAAAGACAATTGCAAACCATCAGTCTTAGGCTGCTGGTCAGGAAGCAACACATTTGTCAATTCGGTGGAGGCAGGAGCAGGCTCGGTGCAGAGCACTCTTTGCATGATATATTTTGCAGTTAGCAGTGGCTGGGCCATGGAGAAGAGTAAAGCAAGAGGTTGTTTCAGAAAATTGTGGAGGTTGCCATCGGAATCCACACCCAAAGAGTTCATTTGGAAGGTTACCTCTATGTCCGCATCACAATTCACCTCTTTCCTTCTCCTTTGTTTTCCTCTGCCTCCCACTGTTTTCCTCTGGTCTCCCAGCTGCCGTCTCCCAAAAGAGCCATGGTCTTGCCTTGGGGCAGTAGTTTCTGGTCTGCAAATGAGGAGGAGAAGCCTTTAAAAAAAAACCAAAAGATGATGCATCTGAAACTTGCATTTTCAGATCTCCACTTCTCGAAGTGAGGATCATACAATCATAGAATGACCAACGGGAAGTGACTCTGCCCCTCTACTCTGCTCTCGTGAGACCCTGCCTGCAGTACGGCATTCAGCTCTGGGGCCCCCAATATCAGAAGGACATGGAGCTGTTGGAGCAAGTCCAAGGACTGGAGCACCTCTGCTGTGAAGACAGGCTGAGAGAGTTGGGTCTGTTGAGCCTGGAGAAGAGAAGGCTTCGGGGAGACCTTCTAGCAGCCTTCCAGTACCTAAAGAGTCTACAAGAAAGCTGGAGAGGGGCTTTTGACAAGGGCGTGTAGTGACAGGACAAGGGGCAATGGCTTTAAACTGAAAGAGGGGAGATTTAGATTAGATCTAAGGAAGAAATTCTTCACTGTGAGGGTGGTGAGGCACTGGAACAGGTTGCCTGGAGAAGTTGTGGCTGCCCCATCCCTGGAATTATTCAAGGCCAGGTTGGATGAGGCTTTGAGCAACCTGGTGTTGTGAAAGGTGTCCCTGGCCATAGCAGGGGGGTTAGAACTGGATGATCTTTCAGGCCTCTTCCAACCCAAACCATTCCACGATTCTATGATTCAAAGTGGCCCTAGGTCACCATCCTGATCCCGCCTTCCTACCTGAGCTTCCCCACCTCGCACATACAAAGCCTTGCCAGCTTTTTTGGTCACAGCATCACATTGGGCAGAAGGACTTAACATGTCAACCCCTAAATCCTTTTCAGTCACTACTTCCCAGACAGCATTCCCCACCATATAAGCATGGCTTACCTGAAGTCTTCCTAGATACCCAATATCACAACTGATGGTGCAGAAAGTAACGCGTTTCAGCCATGAGTTTGTATTTCAGTGGCTTTTCTGAGACCAATCTTCTGCACAGTGTCATGCACTGCTTTGTAGGACAAAACCCTCTTTGTTGAAGAAACTTGTTTCATTCTCTTTGTAGCACGCACCTTCTCGGGCTGGCACAGGAACCTGTTGGGAACAGTAGGACCACTGCATAGATGCTATGGAAGTCCAAAATGTCTCATGTTTATTCTACTTTTTTTCTGAAAGGGTAGAAGAAAAGGAGAGGAGAGTAAAGGAATAGTAGTACTAAAGGAGTAAATGGTAGAAGTAAAGGAGAGAGAACGAGGTAGAGATATGCTCTTCAAACAGAAGAATTTGATGAATCAAGGGTTGGTTAAAAAACCTCCACAAATAACAATTGCTACTTGCATACCTTGAAGTCAGATTATCATCCACATTTACAGAGCACGTGCTTACATTTCCTTCCCCTTCCATGTGTTTTCCCTTCTCTCATCCCTTAGCAGATGTACCTCCTGCTCAGCAGGGCTAAGCAAAGGGTTTTCAGTCCCCAAAACATGCAGGCAGAAAGAGATTTCCCCAAAGCCACATCTGTTTACAGCGAAGCCATGTCTTCTGCTGACAAAGGACTTCTATTGCCAAACCCTGGGAGATGCTGCCCATTTTCAATAAAACTCACCCTGACCCTTGGGCTGAGCTCTTTTCAGTACCCCAGAAGAGTGAAAGGATTGTGCAAGGAATGAGGATCGGGGAAAATCCATTCATTTATCTCTCCATCTGAAGTATTCAAAGCCCTGTAGCAGCCAGGGTTGCAGGACCTCAAAGGAAATGGAGAACTTCGAGTTTCACTTGATGGAATTTTCAATTGTTTGTTCACTGAAAAAAGAAAAAGAAAATAAAAAAATGTTATTTTCTTGCAAGTGCTCAGTCTGAATAATTTCAGCTCTGGTGTGTATGCAAGTTTATCTGTCCTGGGTGGAGGCTGTGGGGGAATCCTGCCCTGGATTTTCTTTCTATTTTTCTTTAGAAATATCCGTTGTTTTGTGATATCTGGGAGTAGCAACAGTGCTTGCCCTTGGTGGAGGAGTATGGACCCTGGAGACCACTTGCTCTGTAGCACGGATGTGGCAGAAACTCTCTGTCCTCCACTTCCCGTGCCCAGGAGAGTGCTAACACCCTGCCGATAGTGGCACAAATTCATCAGCGGTCTGTTAATTAACTGACAACCAGCCAAATTCATTCCCTTATCTCACAGCACACAAATGAGGCTGGTGAGGCAATTCTTCCCCGGGAGTGGGCTTCGTTAATACAAGGCTAAGAAGCCAGCCCCGGAAGGAAAGCATCCAAGGAAATAGAAAACATAAATTCTTACCCTGGTGTCTGCATCCTTTCCACCTGAGGTGACAAAATACGTCTCAGCTTGTGTCTGAAATATTTTATAGTACAAGAGATCAGTGCTTCAGGAAAGTTCCTCTGTCCTGGGGACCCTCACAAACATGTCAGCGTGGAGAACATGCCAATTAAAGAAAATTCAGTGCTCTGAGGAACTTAGCAAGTCTTCCCTGACTCTCGTCTCACCTTTAGCAAGCAGTTTCTGACCCTATAAATTGGTTCATTCTCCAGTGAACATTTTACCTGCATTTGGCACGCACACGTTCAATATTTTCGTCTCTTTCTGGGGCTACAGAAGCTTGTGGGAAAGTTTATCTGGGGCCTTAGTGTAAGTCTAGAATTGCAGTAAAAAGACAGCGGCGACATGAGGCTACAGGCACTGGAATGCTGTGGGGATGCAGAAAAGCATAAAACTACAGTGCGTGTTTTATAGGCATTATGTTCATTTATGATGGGCATCAATAAAACCCGCAGGGTTTTTAACTCCCTCATTTGAAAGAGAGACTGGATGAAGAATCTGAAGAATTAGATGATACAATTAATTCTCTTAACCAATAAAATGGGAATTGGTTCATGTGAAAAAATGCCAAGGTTACAGAGAAGGCTGAATTTGGATAAAGACTGTGACACTGGATGGGCTGGGCTATGAATTTCTCTGCCTGTATGTCGTGGTTTTTGGACTGAGGGTCGAGACAAGAACCGAGAGGGAGCACCCACCAACCATGGTCCCGGGCAAAACATGACTCAGGCTTTCTTCTTAAAACAAAACAATTTATTAACAGTTACTTAACAAGAGACACAAGGAACGAAACCGGTTACTTGAGAGGAGAAAAGAGAAAACAAGGCCAGATCTTAAAACAACACCTCCCCACTCCCTGTTTCCTTTCGTTCCTGGCTCAACCTCCCCCCAGCAGCACAGGGGGAGAGGGAATGAGGAGTGCAGGTCAGTTCATCCATGTTGTTAACTACCGCTCCTTTTTTAAAGGAGGAGGAGTCTTTACACCATTTTTCCCTTGCTTCGGTGGATCCCCTACTCATGAAGAAAAAAGTCCCCAAACTTTTCCAACGTGAGTCCTGCCCGCAGGATTGCAATCCTTCCCCATGAATTGTACCAGTTCGGGCTTTACCAGTCTCGGCCTCTTAGGGAGCTGCTGCCACTTGCGTCGGCGTGGGTCGTCCCACGGACTCCAGATGCCTCCACGACCTCGTCGTGCATTCCATGCCCCATTATTAACAGTACCTGGTCGCGCATCCCCTTCTCCACGACCTCTCCCGGGCTCAGGCATCTCCTTCCCGATGTGGGTTTCTCCACGGACCACGAGTGGGTCTCTGCTCCGCCGAGTACACCCTGGCTGCAGGGGGGCCGCCTGCCATCTCACACCGATTGCAAGGGAAACCTCAGCTCCAGTACACCTCCTCCTGCTCCATCTTGACTGACCCGGTCGTTGTGGTTGTTTTCTCTTAGATCTTAATCCTCTCTGGGGAAGCTCGGCCCGGCGGGCACCCCGGGAGCGAGGCGCTTCCCGAGTCCCCCATGCGGCTCCCCCGGCGCCATCTTGAGCACATGGCGCCGGCCCGGGCCCGAGCGGCCGCTCGGCTGGGAGCCAGGAGCGAGAGCAGTGCCCTCCTGCTCTCTCCTTGCTCCTGAGCAAAAAGCCCTTTCCC
This sequence comes from Tauraco erythrolophus, assembly GCF_009769465.1. NCBI lineage: Eukaryota > Metazoa > Chordata > Aves > Musophagiformes > Musophagidae > Tauraco > Tauraco erythrolophus. Next base: position 23,137,196 of record NC_141469.1, on the reverse strand, counting down.
GCCCCTTTGTCCCAACTTAAATAGGGCAATTCGCAGAGGCGCCGATTTGGCTCAACCTCCCCCGGGGGGGATGGGACTCAGATCTGGTGGCACAGGGAGCAAATCCCCTCCCCTGCCACCAGAACACCCCCCCCATCAAACTATCACACTGTAACCTCATGATATTCTGATCCTTGGCTGTTTCAGTTCTACATTTTACTTGTTGAGCATCCAGTTAGGTCTAACCCTGTGGGCTCATGCATACCCTACAAGCTGCAGGTGCCTTGTGCTGGCCACCTCCCATCTCATGGCCTGCCGATACGTAATGACTCCCTGGTCCTTGCACACTTTGGGGGTTGGGGTTGGGTTTTTTTGAGTTATTAGGTCATCTTTAAAATGTTCAAATGCCAAGATGTTTGCCAAGACTTAGCCTGGAGCAGTTCTTCCCAGCAGCTACAGCTCTAGTTCTTACAATGCAGGGGATAGATTAATCTCTGGCATCGCATCAATAAAAGCAACAAGAGACACAGCGGGTTCAGACCTGGGCCCTCAAAGACTTTGTTCTTGGAAGATCTCAGGAAAGATGGATATCCTCTGGCTCATTTTCAGGTCTGCTGTGCAAAGTCAGGGTAGGAGCCTGCTGAAGAGGAAGGTGGTTTCTACAGGGGGTTCACAAGCTAATCACAAGATTAAGGTTTATCATGACATTTCTTACTCACATGCAGATCACCAGACCTACTGCTGTCCAGTGGTCCCTGCCCTCCCTCCCAAGCATAAGGGATTCGAGGGGCTACATTGGATCTTGTGTCTGCACCGTAGACATCAAAAACCAGGTAGGATGAACACTACTTGTGGCAGAAAATCAGTTGTTGCTCAAGACGAGCGTGTGTTACCTGACAGCAGGAGCTGCTCTTCCTATATATCCTTCCATAATTTGTTGCAAAAAAACAGTGTTTTCCTAGAAAAGTTAAACAATAGAGGTCTTCTGTCTGAGGACCTTACTGATCTATTTGCTGACATCATGCCTGGCATTTTATTTATTCAGTAATATCCTGAAAAAGAGGATTTGTTTGGAATCTGTGAAGATGAGTAAGCACCAAGCCGAGGACAGGGTGCAGACATCACCAGGTTTTGATGAGAAGGGAACTGATGGATGGGAATAAAGTTTCTAATGGAGTTGAAAGCTGAGATATTGAGCCTCTTTTTTTTAAAAAAAAAAAATTTTCTGTAATAGTTTTGACTAAAGGAAGAGCAGGGAGCTCATGATTGCTGTTGGGTACAGACATAAAGACTCTGCAGAAGGAAGCACTGGAAATTATCACAAAAGACAAAATGCCTGAGCTTGAGAGCTAAAAAAGGTGGAATTTAATAAGGTACCAGAGTGTGTACTGAGGAAATCAAACAAAAAGTTTGACTAAAAGGGAAAAAAAATACAGTTTGGAAATAATGTAAGAAGAGAAATTTTGGAGATATGCGATATTTATAACAAGTAATTGAGGCATCTGTGGGAAAACATCATTCTAGGATGTACTGGGCAAGAGTTTAAATGCTGGTATGGAAACCTTAATGTCATTGTATGAGACATTGTATGAGACTGCACGTGAAGCATCCTGAATAGTTCTGATTATACTTATTTTAAAAGGCTGAACCCAAACTGTCATGTTGGGAGGAGAAAAGGTGTTGGAGTGATACTAGAGAGCAAGAAAAGCTAAGGGACTTCAAGGAGTCGAAACATGTCCTCCCTCCATCCCAGGGTGTCTGGCATCCCGGTACGTGCTGCTGGAAGAGAAGCAAAGGGTATTGACTGGGAGAGGCTGCAAAGCTTCAGGCCAGGCTCCCAGCCTGGATGACCACGGGTCATCCCAAGCCTCCCAAACAAAGACTTAGAAAGGACTGTTTTGTCTCAAAGCTGTGCAGGGAAGCAGTTCTGTGTCAGCTAGGGTGAAGGCTTCTTTAGCTGGGGGCAGGCGGGAGTGCAGCGTGTTAGAAGGATGAGAATCTGCTCAAGGGCAGAATATAGGCAGAGATTTAATTGGCAGGAACTTAATTGGGATCTTACGTTGAGAGGAGTGAGGATCCTCAGTTGCCCTCCAAGCTCAGTGGCTGTGGCATGGCCTGAGTTACTTTCAGCTATGGCATGATGCCTTTAAGTTTGTCCAGCACATTTGTCTACGACAGCAGGGTCTCATCCAGACCTACACAATCCAACGGCTCCCGTGTCAGGGCCGCGGATATGGGGTTGCTCCCTGCTGCCTTGAGCTGCAAAGCTGTGACTTTGGAATGTCACTGCACCCATTGCCTCCATTATCTGCCACAATCACATCTCTTACGGGCAGGAACTTTCTAGGACTTCATCTACGCTGCAGATGGTTTGTAGGGACAACTCCTGCCATGAGGCTTTGCGATGATGCTTTGCAGAGACCCATCCTCATTCCCACACAAACAGCACTGTTTCTAGCTGCTGTGTCTGTCTCCCCCACAACAAGGCTTTTCCCCCTGTCCCATGAGGGTACGATTTTTGCAAACCAGCGAAACGGAGGTGCAGCCCACACCTCGGTGGCTGAACGAGGTGCTGGTAACAAAGGTTAAGCAATACCAGACCCTGCAGCTTAGGGTCCAGGCAGGGATTTTTTTTACAGCAGAGGTGTGATCTAGTGAAGATGGTGCCTTCCAGGAAAAAGATATCTCTGAGCACAAGGAAGGGTCAGCAAGAAGACAGACCATTGAGAAGGGGTGACGCTGCACAAGCTGAGCTTTTGCAAGAGAGGGGCTACCAGATCATCCCAACTCACAAAACAAATAGAAACTGGAGATCACTCAATTTTTTTTTTCCTCCTGCCATGAAAGACAGACGCACAAAAGGAGAACACTGTAAAAAACCCTGAGAAGAACTGGTCAAAGCTTAAATAATCTGTCTGGGTAGCAGTTCCCACAGGCAGAACCACAGCAGAGGACTCCACAGGAAAGGCAACAAGATAGCTCCTAGGAGTGGCAGGGAAGAGAGATTACAGATATTTCCTCTGTTTGTTGCTCAAACAATATACAGAGACTTGGTTTCACTCCTAGCAGCGCACAACTGCCCTCTATTCATGTGCGATGTGCACCCTGCTGTCCTCGGGTCTCTGGCTGTCCCAGGGGACAACACCAAGCAGGGATAAAGATGACTGTGGTGGTTGCATGGTGACTGATGGCCATTGCTGACTCAGCAGAGAGGGACTCGAAGTGGGCTGAGCATCCTACAGTAAACCTGTCTACGTCTGTCAGACCTGGAGGAGCTGTAAAAACACCTCACTCAAGGGAGGTAGGAGAACTCCCCACCTCCTACAGGGAAGAGCTCTCCTGCTGGCTTCCCAGCTTCTCCCATAAATTCCAGCCAAGTAAAACACGTCTGTGCTGCTTACTCCTACCTTTTTTTTTCACCCAATCTGTTGTGCCAAAACCCCTCTGACCCTTGCTGCCCACATCCCCTGCACAAGCAGGTAGAAACTATCGCAGGTTGGAGTAGATCAGAAATCCCTCAAATAATTTTTGTCAGAAAACATCGACTTGTTCAAAAAAAAAAAAAAACCGCAAAAAAAAAAAGAGCTGGGAAAGTGTGGTGCTGAACAGAAAGGTTGTCAGGCTGTGGGAGCATTTCTGATCCATGCCAAAGGTCCACCTTGCCTCTCCTAACTCAACTTATGGCCACCTCTGACGGCTGAAGCAATCCCTGGACACCAAGGTTCAACTCCTACATCCAGAGCAGAGCGGAAGTTGAGGTCCACCTTAGCAAACACACACTTAAATTACTGTTTCAACACAGTATCTAGCTTATTATCCTGGTTTAGACATTTTCCATAGCTATGTCCCTGTAAGGACACATTGCCGGCTCGTGTTGAGCTTCTTCTCTTTGAGTGTGTAGAAAACTCATGCTCCACAGCAGAAACTGCAGTTCCTGCAAACCAGTGATTAAACACAGATGAAGATTTGTACCAAGTCACACCTGGCTTGTTTCTTTGTCTGTAAAATGGGCAGAAAACAGCAGAAAATTGTCCTATTCATCTCGTGGGGGTCTGCAGAGGAGTTTCCCTCTTGGCCGCAGGTGTATTCAGGACCGTAGCTGCTCAGGAAAATGAAATTTTGCCAAGACTGAAATTTTCTCTTGGAAATCAATCAATTTGCTGGAGGGGCGGGGGCGGGGAAGAGAGAAAAAGAGTTAAAAAAATGCACCTAATGGTCTGTTTGGGAAAATGGCTGGGTGCTATCTTCATCTAGGATTTCTCCTGCCTGCCTACTAGTCCGGCTCCATATTTTTCTGCTTTTTTTAGCCTGCGATCAGTTTTCCACAATACTGAAAGCAGCTACTGCTCTAATGAAACATCTTATCTGCTTGTCTGAGGTGTGTCTTACTGCTGGAAGGGAATTGTTTGACATTTTCAATTAGATGGTAAAAGAAGCTGGCTCACTCAATACTAATTAGAGTAGCAGCTGGTTTATGGTTGGGTTTTTTTGGTTTTGTTTTTTTTTTTTTTTTTTAATAGAACACCAAGAGTAAAATAAAAGAAAACGAGAGGCTGATCTCTCTTAGGGAAGCTCAACATGCAGACAGTTTTTGAAACAGTCAAGGAAGAGGATTCTGAACTTTTATTTCAGGAGTCCTATTTTCCTAAGAGTTGGTAATTCTGAATCACTGTTTTCCAGAGAATCGGACTTTCCAATAAAAAGGAATTTCTGAGTTTTGCCCAGTGGTAATTGTAACGTATAGGCACTGCTGTTAATTTTCATGTACTCCAGGGATCCTACAGATTACAATGGGGTTTAATGCGTCCATGGACATCCAAGAAGAACACGAGTTATGATTATAACAGTGTTATAACAGTGCTTCTTGTTATACCAGCAACAATAATTAGCTCAATGAAAATAGTCCTGGGGTGTGCATATTGGATCCCCAACTGATGCCAGCTGGAACCAGTCTATTGCCTTCAAGCATGAAATACACACATAGTCCTGCTAAAGGGGCAAAACCCCTGGAAAAGCTAAGTGGCATCCATGGGTCCCCACAAACCCTGCATGATCCAAAAGGAAAAGAACAAGGCACTACAATAAACTGAAACTTATGTCTGTATGAACAGTAAGAACACCCCTCTGCTCAGCTTGTTGGCCAGGAATTCTCTGTCCCAGATCTGGACACTGGTGGGACCATCAGGGGAACATTATTTTGGACACATGAGAGTCCTACGTCTCAGTCCCACAATGTCAGTAGCGTGTGTGTTGTCCGTGGTCACCAAACCAGGAGAGGAGCAAGTCATTGGTTTCAGAGCAAACAACATCCCCACAACTGCTGAGCAGAGCCAGCCAGCCATGACCTTTGCTCTTCTCGTTTACCCAGATACAGCACCAGCAAACCGCGTGCTGCTAAGAAATTACTCTATTTTGTTACTCTATTCCCCAAGAGGGCTGTACTGAGATGATGTTTACATTGAACATCTCATACCACAGACTGTACCTTTGCCTTATTGCTGTACAACAGAGACAAGACGCTTTATTACCCACCTACTCCAGATGGAGGTGAATTTTTGAGCCAAACCAGCCAGTCTGTTTGCGGTGATGTGTCACCCACACAGATGAAGACAGCTTGTCTTCTCTCTTCCTACGCCTCTCAAATATATGGCATCCAAGGTCTCTTCTCTGTTATTTTGGGACTTCTAGGCCATGAAGAAAACTGTAAGTCAACATTACATTCCAAGCACAGTCAATGCCTGTTGTGTTGATGGACAAGCTCCTGAGGAAGATGAATCCCTCCTCCTAACTCTTGGAGAAGGGCTGTCTACTCGTCTCAGAGCTTTCTCCTGCCTGATGGTTGTGCCAGGGACTGGAAGCTGTGCATTTGTTCTTGCAAAGTCACCTCTGAGCCCAGTCAAGGCCTAAAATCCAGCCTTGCTGCTTTTCAAGCACAATCGTGCATTAAATTATTGTTTGTTTTCTCCCTCCCTTTCAATCTGCAAGGATAGATCATTTGTTCTTCCCACACGCTCCATCCTTGCAAAGAAGAGACGAGTAAAAATAAACAGCAGCACATTTCTGGGAGTGCATCTCTTGTAACAGCCTGCCCTGTCTCAGACATGATCCATGGTGGATGAAAAGGAGACAAGAACCAGTGCAAAACCAGAAGACATGAGATAGTGAACACTGCTAGAGCAAGCTGGGAGGTGTATTTGTCATGACACACCTGGTGGCATCATGTGGCCTCTTCTGACGACAGATTTGCAAGTGGTGGTATGAGCAGTTTTGTTTTGCAGACTGTCACAGCCCAACCCCATGTCTGGAAACCTGCTGTGGGGTCCACATGGACCCCATGGACTCTCTGCCTTTATCTGGCAAACAGACCTCAAGGAGTCAGAGGTTTGGTCTATAATTTTCCCTGAGACTCCTGTTTGGAAATTTTCCCAATGCTGAGAGCCTTACTAGATATCCAGAACATCTCATACCTTTTGGGATACTGAGTAATCGTGAAGTCTTTCATGGTGCACCAGTTTCTGACTGGGATTTGCAACCGGAGATGAAGGACAGTCATTCTCCCTGGCAGACTCTCGTGCGACCTTAGTATGTCCCTATGCATTGGCTGAGCCGTGAGGACTTCTTACATCTCCAGGCAACCAGTCACAGCCAAAACTGACCCAACTGCTGTGCATATTAGCAGACCATCAGGAAATCCTATGGGCCACTGTGTGCTCTGTACGGTAAGACATGCTGTAGGGTAGCGAAGCAGGGAATGTGTATGTTTAATTCTTGGCTGTGCTTTCCCACTACTCTGACCTTCTCTAAACTAAAAGGTCACTTACATTGTTCCTTCACTTTGTCTGCAGCAGCCTGACAGCTTCAGCGTGATGATACTGGGCCAGCTCAGTGATGTCAGTTAAATACTTGTCCAAGCTTCAAAGATTTTGGTGTCAGATAGGTGCCAGGAGGTGGGCTTCAAGAGGGGACGGCTCTTTGCAGTGTTATTAGGAGCTCATCAAACACATCATCATCGTCGTGAGATGCCAGCACCATGAGTTCAGAATGCAGAATGTGCCCAGTCTCTGTGGGATATTTTGTGCTTTTGATCAAAAAAAAAAAAAAAAAAAAGGAAAAGCGTTGACTCATTTCTGGTTCAAGTATTCACCTGAAAGAAATAACAAAACAAAACAAAGAAAAGGAAACTATGACAGAAGGGAACTGTCAAAAGCTCTGTGTTCTTCCTCAGACTGCGAAAAATAACTATTCATTAAGAGAAAGCACTTGAAAAAGGTCGTCAAAGACAGTGATGCATGAGATGAAGCAACTTGGTGACAAACATGTCTGATGCATTATTTCTGGTATTGTTCCTCAAAACCCACCTTTGTGCCACAGCAGCTCCAGGTTCCTGCTGCGGATGGGTGAGCTCTACCAAACAGGAGCTCACCCCCATCAAGAGGTCTTTCCACACTGTAGATCTGTTCCCTGTGCTGAAGCAGTGCAGAAAGGTCCCTTCTGAGATCAGGGCCCCATGTGCCGAGCGGTCAAAGGCACAAGCAGAGCAGGAGCTCATGATCTCAAGCCCCTGCAGGCATGCAGCAAGGGTGGCTGAAAAACACCGGCGTTTTCATCGGGGCTCCTCATTTAATTAGGACACCCCAAGTCTCTGTGGCTTATCTTACAGCCCCAGATGAGAAAGCAAGAATCCCAGTTTTCAATTTCTTTTTTCTCACCTCTTAATATCTTATTTTCACCAGTACTGTAAAAAAAAAAAAAAACACAACACTTTAAAATGCAGTGTTAGAGAGATCTCCAAATCAGAAAACATGCTGGAGCATCACGCATTTGTCTCTTTTTTTTTGTTTGTTTGTTTTTGAATCTCGTGCTTTCAGATGCCACCCTAGAACACAAATCCTTCTCCAGTTGGAATTGCTGTAAACTTCTTAGACATGAGCATCACTTAGACATTAACCTCAATCCAGGAGATGTTGTACAAACAGGACAACAAGGTGGCCCTGACCCATCAAGAGTGCACATTTTGTCCAATGGATTTTGAATCAACCAGATGGATGGGCAGCCAGCAGTTGTCCCTCATGGAATGGAAAATCGCAGATTCCAAATAAATCAAGGGATTTTAGCTGCAAGAACATCACAGCGTCGGCGTCCTAGTGGCTGCGGTGAACTAAGCCCCTCCTGGATGCTTTGATTTGAGTTGGGGGTTGCTCCTGAAAGACATATTGCTGTTCAAACACAGCTCACTGCTGGTTTCAAAACCAGCTATGAATTTCGCTGCCTCTGCCTCCTCTGGGTTTAGGATCTGCCAGGCTAGGAAGGCTGCTGGCTTGAAAAGCCAACCCAGACCTAAGTTAGGTGAAGGTGCTTGTCTGGAGGTTTTTAAAATACTGCCTTTGCTTTATTTCCGTGTATTCATTCCCTCTTTCCAGGGAAATAAACTGGAAAAGCGGCTCGCTGCCAATATCTGAAGAGTGAGCAATTCTCTCTCGTCTCTTAAATTCTGGATTCCTGCTGAGTGCTTTATAAAAAAAAAAACAACAAAAAATAACCCAAAAATCCAGCTCCCAGCTTTCGAGCCAAGAGACTCCCTGAGTCTGGAAGGCTTCACAAGTAAAATAAAAGATTACAATGAAAATTACTTTCTCAACCATGCTCTGCATGAGAAGGCTGCAGAACTTCTGCCATGATCCGTACGCCTTGGTTGGGAGCCCACAGCCGATCCCTCTTGGAGGCACTGTGTTAGACTCCAGTCCTGCAAATCCCAAGTTGCTCGTGGCTCTTCAGGGATGAAGCAAAGAGCATGAGATCAGCCCCGGTTTAGAGATAGACACTTGTCTGTCTGAAATCGCTCCTTGCTCTGCAATTTTAGCAATGCCATGGCTCAAGATTGGGTATGGCCTTGGGGCTGCATCCGACCCAATGGGGCAGTTTTATCTACTCTCCATCACGCCATGCAACCAAGGTGAGGACAGCACAGCTACATCTATCTTGGCCTGATCTGCAAAAACCCACCTACAGAGACAACTGAATATAGAAATCGGCCCTTCCTGCCATACATGGATAATTAGGATCAAATCTGTAGCAGCCTTAGCTGGTGTGGGCAGTTTTTCTTACCTAACTGGAGCCTGCACCCCTCCCACCTGGCATTTCAAAGCGATGCCCTCCCCTGCCCACCCACACAGCCCACCAGCTCATCAAGGCCCTTGTCTCCGCACGAGGTTACTGCTACAGCCTCTCATCTGGGCTCGTCTGATGCAAATTTGCCTTCATTGCAGATTCAAAATACCTCTCTGCAAGAGTATTTTTAGCTCCTTGCCTTGGTCAGGTCAACTCTTTTTGCATCTTGATTCTCTTTGCATTGTTTCCCCCTGCGGAAGGAGGGAAGAAGTGATTTGCCTTTGTTATGTATATCCCCTCCTGTCTCACCTCTGATCCCAACCCCATCTCCAGGCTCATCTGATTCATCCTCTACTAGCTACTGAATTTCCAAGCAAGTGATGTTGTGCTAATTTCCCTGTCTGCCTGCACGCTGAGAAAAGCCTCCAAATACAACCACAGTGATGCTTCATCCCTCTACTTCAAGCCTTCCCTGCAAGCTCACCTTTTCCTGCAAAAACCCTTTGCCTCTGTTAGATGGCCAAAAGAGCTGCCCAGCCATGGCGATGCATATTGGCTCATCATTTTCTGGTGACTCCTTTGGTTTGTCTGGCATGGGGTTTTTCCTTCTATTTCTATTGCAAAAGCTTTCATTCACCATTCAGGCATCATCTAGAGGAAAAAGTCCTACAGCAAGGACTGTAACAACTTGCTGTGTATCAGAGACCAAAGTTCAACTTCAACTTTGTTATCACATTAAGAGCTGTGGATGAGCTGAACTTGTTTCTGTAGCCAGTGTCACTCCTGGAAGGCATGTCACCAGCACCTAGGTGAGATTCACCAATTTCCCAAACTAAAGAACCAGAGTCCCACTGATGGTGGGCTCCGCCATGGCCAGACTGCTGTCCGTAGGTCTGTCTAGAAGCTTGAACTCATACCTGGCTCCAAAACTACATTAGTCAGAGGGGTGTAATGCCTTACAGAGCCTTTTGCAGTGTTTCAGTAGGTCTCTGGATTGGGTAGAGACCAGCAGAGGGTCACTAATTGCAAAACAGACCCATTAATGATCACATGTAACTGGAAACAACTTTAAGCTATGGCGTCTCATGCTGTCTCCCCAAAGACCCACAACCTCCTGCTGCCAAAAGCCACTAGCTGTGCAAATTTCATTTTGAAAACATTTTCTGCAAATTAGGAAGGTCTCGTTGCTGGGACCCAAATGATACGTTGTGCTTTCCAGCAGTGGGGTGTGGTGTCCACTGCATCCAAAGCAGAGCCAGCCCCTCTCTGAGAGTGGAGCTGGGAGAACCTGCAGCATCGAGAGGCTGTGGTTTCCTGACCTCGAGTAAAGGGACCGAGCTGGGGGGAAGCTAAGGTCTGGGGAGAGTCAAATAAAATGTTTCTCTCCTCTTTTCCAAAGTAATCTTTTTCTCATTTTTTTTCCTCCTCACTTTCAGCCAAAAAACTAGGAAAAATTCTTCCAAAAACACGTTTCCATTCAGTTGGCAAATGTTTTTCCTCCCTTGTTATTTCCTATCTGTTTGATGAAGAAAAATTTCAATACATGGAGGCAGAGTTAAGATGAGTGAACAGAAACAAGGGATATGATGCCACTTAGTGGAACACAGATAATAATAAAGAACAATATTCCAACATCTGTGTTTCAAATTTTTGGACACCTCTGTGAGGCAGTGTTCTTAATCCCAATGTGCACTGGGGACTTCCCAGGGTACCAAGCTAAAGACAAGGGCTGCAAAGCACCATGTGCTGTGCAAAGCCAGGATAAAAAATTCCTTCTCCAATCCTGCAGATGCAGCTAGACGGCACAGGGAATTTTGCAGAAGAAGTGGGAAAATCAGGGCTGCAGTAAGTTCGGGGCAGATGATTGCAAAGGCATTGTGAATTTCTTCATGAGCATCTCACAAGACAGTAAGACCTTGTGCTGCCTAAGCCATGCAAAGGAGCAGAGAGGGAGAGAGGACAACTCCATCATCTTGCTGGATAACTCTGCTCTTGGCTTTCCCTACGAGCTCCCCACTGGGGCAAAGCCAAGACGGTGAAATTCAAAGCACTATGAGAACACAGCAAAAGGTGCCCAGAAAAAAAACAAGCAGAAGGCAGGAGCAACCCTGCAGAAACAACCAAACTGATAGGCAGAACTGCGTCCTGCTGGCAGGGGGGACGGACATGAGCCAGCCGGGCAGAGCCAGCCACTGCTGCCCTGCCAAAGCCTGGCCACTGATAAGGGAAAGCCTCTTATCTCTCCCCATCCCTCCTGTAAACACAGCCTGGCCCCCACGCTCTGCGGCAGTGCCAGGTCTGCAGAGGCTCTGGTTGGCAGCAGCGATGTTAAGGCGTTCATCAACGCTTTACGGTATTTTTAGCTCTCTTGACATTCGCAGGGTGCCAATAAAAAAAAAGAGACGGTCCTGATTTGGCACGTGTATAAAAGGGATGGGGGCTGCCTTTTGCAAACAGTGAGGAGCCACGGCTGCGTCACGAGCAGGGTGAGTAGCAACAATCCCACTTCTCAAAGGCGCTGCCGTTAGCCCCTCCTGCACGCTGCTCCGAGACTCTCCAGGGACACTCGCCACCGCACAGACCCACTGGAGATCATTTCCCAGGGTTTTGTCACCTCTCTGCATTTATTCCCTCAGCTCCATCTATTTCCTTGCCTGTACCTTAGCAGGACAAAGCACTTAGCGGGGTGGCCGAGGTCCAGCATGGCTCTACTTTGGTGGCCTCTTCGTGGTCCTTCCCTTATCTGCTGACCATCTCCACCTTCCTCGCTCCAAATTCTCCGCGCCCCAACAGCTCTTTTACAAACTCAGTGTTCCCCACGGCATTTCCCTTCCCCTCTCCTCCCCCCACCAGGCGGGTTACCATGGGAGGGATGCTGCAGAGATGTCAGACGATCTCTCTCTGATTGTCTTGTGGAGGTTCTCCACTCGACCCGCTGCACCTGTAAGCTGCTGCTGTTACAGCTTATAGAGGCAAATAAATTCCTGTACTCCCAACAATGAAACTGCACAGAGCTGCCGGTGATAATACTACCCGGAGTATTTTAAAATTGCATTTATCTGCTCAGAGTGTGGTCAGGGAAGACCAAAATGCCTGCCTGGGAACGCGAGTCGAGAGCCTGCTGGTAGCACAACGGCCCCTGGAAGGCACGGGGTGCTTCTCCTCTTCAAATCTCAGCAGGAGCCAGCTCTTCTCCCATCTCTCCCCGAGCCCTCTGCAATGGCACCTCCAGGCTGAAACATCTCTTCCGAAGATGGTGTTTCATGGATTAATGCGTTATCCTCTCCGGGGCACTATGGGACATGGGGAAGGGGCTGTGGGTGCAAGTGGAGGTTGCACTGAGATCAGTGCTCTCAAAGACTCATCCTCTCCCACCAGGGATGAAATCTGTGAGGAAAGTAAGAAAGCAACAGTCCCCTGTTTTCCTCTTTTCCCAGTGATTTAGGGACTTCTGAACTTGGGCTTGTATATGAAGCGTCGTGTTTAAGGCACGTTAAGGGAGAGGAAATTGTTTGGGCTAATGTCAAAGTGGTGCTTGTGCTTAGATTTCTTTTGAAGCCATAAATACAGAAGTGACACGGAATTGAAATGAAGCATTTGGGTTGAACACAAGAAAAAGTGCTCAGATTGAAAAATAAAACTGGGCAAGAGAGGATTTTCACATTTTCAGTCACCTGGAGATAGCTCATTTCTCCCAGTGTTTCTGAGACGGTGGCTAAGTGCCGAAGCTGCATCTTTCAATCCAGTCCCAAGCTACTCCCCTCTCCAGTGCCATGTGGGAAGGCAGCACGGAGGGTTGTGTTCAGAAAGTACAGCTGTAGAAAAACTGAGCTTAGAGCCCCCCAATCCCTCTGACATCGGCTATGCTTTGCAGGAGCAAAGCCTGCCAAAGCAGGCGGAGAAAGCCTTGGGTTCCTGGCACCTGCTGGGATTATTTTTTTTTTGAGTTACCATGCCCAGGTTCATGTCAGGTAATGACGGTGAAGGATTCAGAAGAGGGCTTTTGTTGCTCACTTAGAAAGTGGCAGGAAAAATCCCTCTCTGGCCATGACAGCAGGTGTCAGCGCCTGGGGATGGGAGATCAGCCCAGCAGCGACTGCAGCTCACATGCACAAGGACAACTTGTTTGTGCCCAGCTGTTGACATGTTCAATTTGTTTCTTTGGTCTCAGATGTGGTCCGGAAGTAAATAGAGAATGTACAGCCTCAGTGGGCTGTGCAAAAACCCCATGGCAGTGGGGCAGTCTGGGCTCCAGTATGGCTGTTCTGCAAAGAAGAACTTTCCATGCACTCAGGACATGTCTCAGGGATGTCCTCACATTGGGGCATCCTCTGGTTGTTTGAGCATCCAGCGCTGGATTAACTCATTGGTGCTGTTTGCATCCCCTCAATGTTTGTATGTACACACATGTGTTAATGGGAAAAAAAACCCAAATAAATTGGCCAGCCTGGAGTGGTCATGATTTCTTCTACCTCTTGGGCAAGGCTGTCCTGCCTCTACAAGCCTCAATCCCAAGCCAGGAGGGGAAAAAGCAGGGTGGCAGGGAGAGGGATGAGTGACATCTTGCTTTCCTGGAAGAGCGAGGCCAGCGCTCCAGTGCAGCTGTTGAAAAGCTGGGTCTGCCTCTGCATGGGAGAGGCTGGATGAATATGGAGAGTGACATTTCTGGGTGACGCTGAAGTGGCTCACAGCAGGCTCTGCTGTTTGCGTTGCACAAATAGTCATTTTATGATTAAAAACAACAACAGCCAGTAGAAGCTAAACCAAGATAAAACGAGCGAGCGCTGTGCAGATGTTGAGGGCATGCAAGAGCTGGCTCTGCCCACCGCTTTAACCCCAAAACCTCATCAATCCTGGATTGCACTTTTCCTTCCACTTTTTCACGTATTTTCTCCTTCAGCCTTCTCACTCAACACATCTATTTTTCAAATGTAAAGCGAGGCTACAAAGAATTACATTTTTCTGCAGAACTTAAATGGCAGAAGTGAATCTGAGCAAACCAGAAAGATACTGGGTGGAAGCTGGGGTCCTCCTAAAGGAAAGATTTTCTGGCAGATGTACCTCTCCAGAGTACCAAAACACTAATTATATTAATTCTTTGTTCTCCTTGATTCCTGGCTCTAGAGGTGATAAGAAATACTATGGCCTTAATCCTATTTCGTGTAGGGAAACTGAGGCACCCACTCATTCCCTGCACCCGCTTACAGACCCTTCCAACACACATAAATATTTCCTTGCCATTTCTTTGCAAAAGGAATAACCCTAATTTTTCCATTCCCTTCCAGTGCAGAGATGTAACTGCTGACAGCCCACCATTGGATCTCCAACTATCAAAAAACACATGTATTTGCACTTGGAAACAGGCCAAGGGCTTCTCTGTGTCATTGCCATCCCACCTTACTTCTGGAAGCAGGAAAAACTCAGTACTTTTGGCTAAATCCAGCTGAACAAATCCTGATTTGTTGGAATTAACCATACAGAGAGCATCTGTGCAGAGTACAATATTCTTTTGAAAAAAATCATCCGTCTTCCCATCAGCAGGCCCCCATGGTTCCTTCACCCTCTTACCCACTGCACAGATGAAGACCAGCTATGACAAAGACAAGTCATCCAAACCCCAGGCTATCAAAGCAAATGAGCTGATTCCCTCCCATCGCTTCAGGAATAGCAACCACCATGAAAAACAAACCACCCAAAGCACATTGAGACGGACCCATCCCAGGAACCACGGAGAAAACGCGACACCATGCCAGGCAGAAAACACCTTACCTGGCTGGAGGGAAGCTCGGATGTCAGATGTCTGTAATGGCAACTTTCCCTTGGGACGCATTTCTGAAGAAACTGGTTGCAAGACCTCAGAGAAACTCCTCCGCCAAGTCACCAACGCAAACAGGAACAAGGAGGGGGTGCTGAAGAAAGTCTCCAGCACTCAAGAATTAAGAGATGAGTCCAAGCATTCCCCCTCCAAGGGAGTTTTCACATTTTGGGCAAATAAAGTTAACAGCAGCAGTGAAAGGGCTACCTTCCAAAAGCTACTGCAGAAGTCATCAGTGACTGCAGGAAGCAGCTCTCCAGCCCTCCTTCCCAAGGAAAGTCTTAGCAGGTTGGAAGAAGAGAAGCAGGCTAAAAATCCCCAGAGAAAGACCAAGACAGATCTCTTCTCTGACTCAAAGGTTTTCAGCCATGTAGACAGCCACGTTCTACACATCAGCCAGCAGGTAGGTCCTAGTGTCCTTCAGTAGGAACATAGATGGTGCCATCAGCAGATGGTGCCATCAGCAGATCCACATCCTAACATTCAACTTTTCACCATATGCTCTGATGGCAGCAATGACAAGGTGGTGCCTTACAGCAAAACTAAGAGATCTCACAAGGCTTTGGGCTGTGAATTTGTCCTAACCATGGCCAAAGATCACTTGTGCTACCTCTGAAGATCTTCTGCTCACCCAGGGCCCACTGCTGCCTGTTTCCAGCCAGCACCAGTGCGTAGCTGCAGCTCATCACACAAAACTGGGAAAAAGGGCTGGTTTCATCATGAGACAGGATTTTTCAGGGTCCCAAACAGGATTCCAGTGCGGTAGAGGGATCTTGGAAACCCTTCTAGGAAGGGTACAAGGAGGAGAGGAAGGGACTCAGACTACAGTATGCCCCGAGGCAGCGCAGGCTGGGAGATGGTCAGCCAGCATGCTTCCTGCGTAAAAAACACACGGAGCCAGCAATAACCACACAGTCTGACCATATCCACCAACCCCTTCAGATCTGTGGCAGCCCAAGTCCTGCTTTTTCTTCAAGTAAAAAGCGTCAGTTGAGTCCTCTTCTCTCATATAATCTGCCATTATATGATGCTCCCAGTTTCTGGATGCTCAGAAGCCCGGAATAAGAGCTCTGAATTTTGTCATTCCTTCCTGTTACCTGAACCATGCGCTGTCGGCATAATGTCTCCCCCACGGTCAGCACAATTTGTCTAAGCAGCGAGCACTGAACCAATGCAGCATTCGCAGCTCACACGTCAACTCGTTAGCGAGAGTGAAGAGGCATAAGGAATAATTGTGCTCTCCGTTATTGTTGAAACCTGTAATTTGTACCTAGCCCGAGGCTAATCTCCCTTGGGAAGAAGGATGCTTGAGGATTTCAGAGTCTACCTAGTCTATTAAAAAGAGAAGGGGAGGAAGTCGGAAGATAGGAAAAAGAAGGTAATAAACAACCAAAAATACCTCTAAGACAGTGGGGAGTCATGGGAACATCTTGTTTCCCTGTTTATTCGCAGTGCTAGCTGCACTAAAACCTGGTGCACTTCGTCTCTTCCTCTTAGCCACGAATCATTGGTGCCAAGAGCAGCAGTAGAGCAGTTAACCAACCACCTATGAGTAGGGTACTGCACCTCTGGTGACGGCTGCTGCTTGGTCAATGGTGCTGTGGGGATACAGGATTGTCCCCTCTCCCCATTCACTCCCCACGCCCTGATGCCGGTCCCCAGGAAGAAGGTGTTTGATGGGAGAGCCCCAGGAAATGCAGGTGCAAAGCCGAACCTGTTTCCTGGCCACTTAGGAGTAGCCTGTGGACTGTTTGTGTGCATCCACCTTAACCATGTGAAAAAGTCTTGGCAGGATCATTGCCTGGGTGTTTTTGTGGGAAAACGGTTCCATCCATCAACGCCAAATATTCTGGTGGAGCCAGCAGCTACTGCAACACAAGATGCTCTGACTCATTTCTTTAGGGTCCTCAGGCATATTTGGGAACAGGATTACTTGGGAACATTGCGACTCCCAGTCTAGGACCTACTTTCTACCATCTCACAGAATCACAGAATGGTTAGGGCTGGAAGGGACCTTCAAAGGTCATCTAGTCCAACCCCCCTGCAAGGAACAGGGATATCTCCGACCGAAACAAAGAATAGCATAGGTTTGGGCTGAATTTGGACCAAGATGTGCCAACAGGGAAGCAGGTAGCTGGATATTTAATGGCCGAGTATTACTTTTTTATTGGGACTAATTCATATTATTTGTTTGCCTAGAAGCTGCACTCATAACAACCTCGCGACAGAAATGCCACGGACCAGCAGGAGAACCCTCATTTTGAAATAGGTGCTCTCCTGGCTGCATTGTCATTTTTAAACCCGCATCCCAAGGAAAATCTTCGGCCGTTACAAATGCAACGTTTCCCACAAGCATAAAAGAAAGAAATTTCCATCTATGTGAAACTATCTTACAGATGGTTGGGGCAGGAAAGTCATTGAAGAATGAAATAGCAGGGGCAGGAGTCTGGAGAAATGAGCTGGGCTATATTTAACTCAGTGAAAGAAAAACCTGCTGCTAAAAATGCTTGTGCTATCACAAAGGAGGGAAGAGCCCAGAAATGCCAATGCGTGAATGGGAGGAAAAGGTCAGAAAGGCTTTCTCTGGGGTCAAGTATGGATTAAAAAGTTAGAGACATTTTAGTGGTAGGGCCAAAAATCTTCGTACCACTCATTTTGGTGCATGGGTTAGAGTGAGGTTTCAGAGCCTCAAGAAGAGCATCTGAGCCACAAGTTTGGTCCTCTTCTACACTGAGACATTAATTGATGCAGGGCTGGAAACCCACTGTTCCTAGTCAACTGTTGCTGAGTAGCACCACTGGAGAGACCCACCTCCAGGACAAGACCTTCTGGGCCAGAGGACACGTTGAACTGGACAGAGAGGACACCAGAGCAATGGCACTGTACGTCCCAACCAGCTGCTCCGAAGGAATGGGAAATGCCACCTCCATCTCCTCCAGCCCTCAGGCTTTTATAGAACCATGCCTGGGGAAACACTCTGTTCTACCACAAATACTATTTTTACATTTTAAATTCTGAGGGGAAAAAAAATGTAGCTTTATGGTTTTTGTGGTGACATTTTCTTTCCAGCGAGTCCACCACGTGGAGCGGTCACCCACCCACGCAGCGGTGACACCCAGATTCTCTTTAACTCACCTGTCCTCTCCATTGCAGCTGAAATCCAGGTACACCGGGCTGTCCGTCCAGGTCATTGTTCCCCTGATCACTGCCAAATCCCAGAGCAAGTTGGAGACGGTGCGGGCAATATGGTTCTGGCTCTGCCACAACATCGGTAAGTCTGGTCCCATGGTTTTGCTGAGACGCGAAAAGCCCTTTCTTCATATGCCACCTGCTGGATTTGGGCTCTTCGTGCCCTGCAAAATAGAGACTCCACAGTATTCCTGTTGCAGTCACGGATTGAAATGTCACCCTCTTGACTTCAGGGAAGCGCCTGGGGTAGGAACCAGTTCCCACCACAGGACGCTCCATCCTGGACATGACACCTGTTTTGCTGGCACTGGGATGCCAGACCCCAGAGACACTGGTAAAACCCATCCACCTCCACTCAGCTTCAGTGCAACAGAGGCTGTTTCCTTGATAATGCCAATTCGATGAGGCTGAGCTACGTCTGGCAGCAGTCATCTGGGGACACAGGAACCTCGGCACAATGCAGCCACTTCGTGCTCCTTTAGCCTACTACATCCATGTGTGCAAGACAATACGACGGTCGCTGTACCTCGCTCAAGTGGCGCAGCGGCTGTTGACACTCGCTGGGAACCCAACTCCCCCGAGGCTTTGGCAATGCTTTGCTCATATGGGCGATTGTCAAACTCTTGAATAATGATGGATAGAAGAGCTGTCATGGCTTCCAGGGTGGGTCGGCAGAGAAATAGGGTTGGGCAGGAGAAGGAATGGGATCATTTTGGAAATAATAAGCCCTTAGGTTGGTCTGAAATTACATGGTATTCTCTCCCTTTCCTAGAATACGATGTGAATGGTTTCTTGGGGCTGTCTCAGAAGATCCACGTGCCAGAGCAGGTCCTGCAAACGGGAAGAGCTGTGTGTTCTGGTTATGCTCGTTTATGCCAGCAAATGTGCAGGTAAAACTCACCTTGGACTTTCTTCTCCTGCTCCCTTGAAGATCTGGGGTGGGGACATACATCTGGCTGGGGGATGGCCACAAAACCAGCATCATTTATCCACCACATCTCCTGGCAGAGCAGTTGCCTCCCTCCTCCTCTACTTGGATGGAGGAGTATATATGTCTGATAAATTAACCAGAACCAGAGATATGAGGGATGAGGGTTGGGAGTAGCTGTGGGGAAAGCAGCGGGCTGGATAAAAGCTGAATTAGGCCAACAATGTGCATGAGTGGGGCCCTGGATTTAAGAAGAAGGAGGCTGTACTTACCACACAGGTTGGGTTGCTCTCCAAGAATGCAAGCACAAAGCAGAGTTTGGTCTGCAGTTATCTCCCCTGATGTCTCTCCCTGGACAGGGAGGCGGGTTTGAGTTGCGTGGAGGTGCCGGGGTTTGGCCGGAGCCCAGGCTCCCGTGGAGGCCGATGGTGCCAGCAGCAGAAGAGCAGCCACATGTGGAACGCGGTGGAGCTGGAAGGACAGTGGTGCCTCCTGGATGCTTGCTGGGGTGCAGGGACTGTGGATACAGAGAGCAGGTTGTTCGTGCCCAGGTGAGACACCCCTTCCCTGGCTGTTGCTGGAAACACGGTCCCCAACATGAATGAACAAGGCTTAACCTGACTTCAGAGACTCCCCAGAAGTCAATCCAACAGTTCCAATAGATCCTTTAATGTCTCGGTTCACCAGGCCTTGCACCCCTTTTTTCAGGTACACCCCCAGAGGCTACTTGCAGAAGGTCCAGAGAGCCATTCTCCTCATCTTCACCTGTGGTGGCTGTTTAGGGACCTCATGCAAACGTGGACCCTCTACATGTAAACATCTATGTTAAGTGCTTTATTCTTTGACCTGGGACAGTACACATTTCAGGTGGCAGCTTCACCTCCCAAAATTGTTTTTAATCTGCAATGACTGTCACTTAGGAAGCAACAAATCCTCATTTTCACAGCAACTTTGCTCTTATGTGGTTCTATATGTAATTACCTGAGATTTCTCAGCCCATGCTAAGCAAATAACGACTCTCATGAAAGTTATTTGTACGATTTAATAATTTTCATTAACTGAATTATGGGATTGCATTTTTAATTTTTTCTCTAATAACGCATAATGAAATAATTGTGGAATTTCTAGTAGGTAATTATCTTGCTGAGAACAGTTTAAATCACCAGTGAGTGTGGGTTGTTTTTAGCTGAGCATAGGGAAAAGAGGAGGAGGAGAATGAAACACCACCTAGAGCAACAGGCAGAGATGACAGCTTCTTGTGGGTTCAACACAGCGTCCTCAAAACCTTCAGGTCATCAGATGCAACAGGGCTTCACAGGACAACCCCAACACGAGCCTAAGCACACATCTGCAGTTGACCCACTCAGCAAGCCTAAGCAGGGGCGATGTCTGGAAAGTCAGGTTAGGCACACTCAAATTGGAACCAAGGTGCATTTTTTAATTTTAAATCATATGTAAATTCTTGGAAAAACTTTAAACCAAGATCAGACATCATCTTGAAATATAGCCTCAAGTACCAGGCCTTGGTAGAGGAACCACTCAGTAAAACTATCATCTTCTCTGCAGCTCAAAGAGTCATCTTAACTGGTTGCTGGAAGAGGTCTGCTACAAGGCTGGGAACAGCAGTTTCAGCTCTGGACATCTCAGTAAAAGAAAAATAGAGAGAAAATAAGAGCAGCAGAAAACGAAATGCCAAGTGAGAGCTTGATCCTCCCTCACTGAAGCTGATGCAGCTCTGATGGTGTGGAGGAAGCTCCCTTCCCTTACAGCAGTGCATTATGACCACTCAGGATGCTAAGGGTTTTCTAGCTCCTTCCATGGTATCTTCTCCTCTCACCTTGCAGGCACGATGATTTTTTCTTCCTTACTGACCCTGAGCACTTCATTGAGACTCACTGGCCAGAGGACCCCCAATGGCAGCTTCTGCAGCACCCCGTCTCCTGGGAAGACTTTGAGCAGAGAGTTTTTAAAACTTCGGAGTTTTTCAGACTTCAGCTCTCCCTCCTTTCTCCAAACATTTCCCTCCTCAAAACAGGTAAATGTAAAGTGAGGGCTAAATCCTGGTAATCTAAGAGCTCACTTGCTTTTAAGAAATAAGCTTGGGTTGAGGAAAACATTTCCCATTCAAATATGGCCCATATGTCTATTTTTAAGAATGTGTTTAACATTTACTAGAGCAGAGGCACACATTTAAGCAATTTCTAGAATCACGGCCATTGTGTGACACTGTGATTAGTAAACTGGGAATTAGGATTCATAAATTGCAGATAATTGAGTCAAATCACTTAAGCCCTTTCGTGCCTGTCTTTGCCCATCTAAATTCACCAACAGTAGCAAAATAGCTTCAAGATACCTGAGATACGATCCTCATTGTGTTCACTAATTGAGGAGGGACACTCCCAGATAAAACATGGTCTGGAACATTCATGTCCCCTTTTTTTGAAAATGAAGGGAGGGGCTGCAGTTGTTTTTCCTTGATTGTAGTTTTATGATGATTTTTCAGGTTGGATACAAAACAATCTTATTTTTACCTAGACATCCTTTGTAAATCCATTCCCCTGGATGGTCCCAAGATCGTATGGACTTTTCCTGCAGTTTATTTTATCAAGGCAGCAAGCTCGAGATAAAGCAATCTCAGATTGAGGGCAGTTGTCAGTCTTACAAAAAAGGACTGTACTGTACGACAGACAAGGCATGCCATAAAGCTTTTGACTGAGAGGTTATTACTTACCCAGAAATCGAACTCCTCCAGTATTTCCAGGGTGCTAGGGCTTTGCTGCAACAGGCTCTCACACACCTTTTGAGTGGCAGGTGATCTGTGGAAATCAAATTAATCTGGGAACACCTGAAAGGTTGATGATGTGGTGGGGTGATATTATAGCAGCCTTCCAGTATTTAAAGAGAGCCTACAGGAAAGCTGCAGAGGGACTTTTTACAAGGGTATGTAGTGATAGGACAAGGGCAATGGCTTTAAACTGAAAGAAAGGAGATTTAGATTGGATATAACGAAGAACTTGTTCACTCTGAGGGTGGTGAGGCACTGAAACAGGTTGCCTGGAGAAGTTGTGGCTGCCCCATCCCTGGAAGTGTTCAAGGCCAGGTTGGATGAAGCTTTGAGCAACCTGTTGCAGTGGAAGGTGTCATTGCCCACAGCAGGGGGTTGGAACTAGATGATCTTTGAGGTCCCTTCCAACCCAAACCATGCTATGATTCTATGCCTTTTATGTGAAGATCTTGTGGTGCTTTTCCACCCCAGAACCTCAGACCACCCTGGGGAGGGGACTTTGCCTACCTCTACTCAAGGTCACACAACACCTATGTGGCAAATGCAGGAATGGAGACTTGGAGAAACCTCTTTCAGGTCCAGGTCATCAGGGAGGCTCCAAGGCAGACAACTAAACAACACAACGTCTGCGGTCTCAAAGGAAAAACAGAAGACTAATAGTCCAACCAGTCCCTTCATCTGTGTACCAAAGCAATAAATTGCAAAACAAAGACTCCTACCAAATATCATTAGTGGTGGTAGAAAAGCCCAAAGGGAAGAATGAGGAAAAATAATCATTTCACTATTCTCTCCCATCCCTCCCTCCCTCAGTTTTTGATAGCCAAAAGACATAGGGATGGAGCTCAGAAGCAGCTCAGGGCTTTGGATCCTTGCTGGCCACAAGCTGCCGTGAGCCAAAACAGACCTGGGGAGAGATGTTAGGGAAGTAAACCTGTCTGGCACATCCGAACTACATCGCTCCTTTGCAACCCCTTGGCTGGAGGAACCCCTGTCCCTCAACCACAAAACTCGCTGGGGGACCTGGGCTACAGGTACAGTTTTCGTTTTTCCTCCAAAACAGAAATGAAATGAGATTTTTTCATTAGAACAGGGAAAAAAAAAAAAAAAAAAAAGAAGCCATTATTTTCCCCCCTGTGAATGTCTTATCTTGTGGAGGGAAAGGACTACGTTCCTGGACCTAGCCTGAGCAGTTTAACTACTGCAATTAGCCTCAACGGCCAACCTCATATCAGAATTGTGCTTAAAACACCAAATTGCAAACCCAGATTGTGAACCAAACCAGATGTCTGCTTTTGTTGATGCAAAGCTGTGGTTATATTGCTCTAGGTTGATGGAAGTAAGCCATCACCTTACAGGGTACACTTAAGCATCTAAGGCAATCTCGGTGCAAACACGCTCAAGATCTTTGGTGCAAAATCTGCTTGTTTTTTCCCTCTTTGGCTACTGTGGATCAGTTCCTGCTCTATTGTATTCGAGCAGCTCCCATCTGCTTAAAATGCTTAAAAAGCTTTCTGCCCAGATTCCTCCTACAAATTGTTATCTGATGGGAGCTGAAGGTGGGACACCTTGTGAAGGGACCTGATTTTCAGGAAATACCTGGCACTCATCTTCTGAAAGCCCAGCCTTTTTAATTACTAACAGTGCCTGGGCTGTTAGGATTGGTAACCACAGAGATGAAGGGCATTCAGTCCCAAGGAATTAAGACTTTATAACATATATTTTTTTAATAGAAAGGCAGTCAGCGGTGGCATGCCGTAGATACAATAGCCAGGGTGGGAGAGGGGAAGGGAAGCCTTTTAAACAAGGCTTTGAGAAATTAGAAACATGCCTTGACTTTAATGGTGGCTTTCCCCCCGCCCTGAACAATTAATACAACATACGTTGACCTCCTGCAGCACCGAGCGTGCTGCCGTGGGAACACATCCCCAGCTTCACCTGGCCTCCCTGAAAACCAGGAATCTCTAGCGCATGGCTTGAATTAACTCAATAAAACAAATAAATGTTTGTTTTAAACGTAGCCATTAATTACCTCCTTGGGTCTCCTTCCCCAAGCGAAACGCATTGCTGGCTTCCCTATCTCGTCATCGCTGGCTGCGCTGCAGACAATGTTCTGTTCTTTTCTTTCTTCCTAAAGATCCTAATGCGATGCAGCCGGCCAGGCCAGCAGCTTCGGAAACTAGCATAGAGCGAATTTAATAACAAGCAAACCTGCAGTTAATAAAGTCTGTCATCAGTAATGTCTCCACTGAACACTTGCCAGGAGAGAATTGTTTGCACTTACTGTGTGAGCCAAGTCACAGCTTTAACAGGCAAGGCACAAATAAAACCCAGCCTTCCCATTCTTTTCACATCTCTGTTTCAACCTACCAACAAAAACTGTGGGGCAAACAATGAAAAAATCCAGATTCAAACAGGGGGGAAAAAAAAGGAAAAAAAAAAAAGTCGTCCCCCCATTATTCATTAGATTATGAAACACGTTTCATAATCTAATAATTAGCAAGGCATAATTTTTTCGGCATGAATCTGGAGTCTTTTGTCATTCTGTGTTAGCACCCAAAACAAATGAACGCTGCGCACAGCACGGGTGCTGATACCAGCTGTGGGCTCCCGTGGTGCCATTGCTCGGTACTCCCCTCTCTCCAGAAAAATGTGGTGAGGATGGGATGATGAGGAGCAGCCACACTCTGGATGTGAGACAAGCCACCCTCGGGCATTTAGGGACCCTGGGGAACAAAGAGCAGGCTTAATTTCCACAGACCTCGAGGATGGTGGGTTTAAGCACACATCTCAGTACGCCTGTGTGCCAGTGCCAGGCTCTGTGAAGCACTCTGGGATCCTTCAAGGGCCAAAGGACTCAAAGTCTTGTTCTCTGTGGCTGTTTTTCTCATGCTTTCGTCTATACTTGGAGGAAAAAAGGTATAAAATACCATTAAACCAGGGGTTTCTAGCCAGGCTGCTCCAGTACCTGTGGCTTCACATGGGATGATGTAGCTCGCCACGTGCCGAAAGGAGCCTGCTGTCTGCTGGTTAGATGGTCCTGTCTTCTGCAGGGCCAAGACTCTAGGGCTTGTGAAACCTTGCCTTATCTCCATTGCAAAATGAACCAACCACCCCTTCTGCCCCAGAGCAGATGGAAATCCCGTGGGAGGGCTTGCTGCATTGGGAAGGGCCCTCTCTTACTGCGGTATGAGTTTGCAAGCAGCAAGACGTAGCACATGGAGGGTGGAGGTGAAACCAAGACCACCGCAGCTCTTCTCCATGGTGACCTTCCCCGAAGGTGCTTCATTTCTGGGTGCAAAGGTGGCTTCAGATGACTTTAAAGAGTCCTGCTGCAGCCTGCCTGGGGAGCAGGTTGGTTTGCTGCTGGGGAGGTGTTGGGGTGGTCTGTGGTGGCCCTGAGCAGGAGACTGCTTATGTCCACCAAGGAGCAAAAGTCATTGGGAAAGAGCCCCAGCACTTACGCACCAGCCGTGGTACCACCACCAGATACCCGTATCAGTGCACCTTTCCTTTGGACCTCCTGCTCTCCCCTGCTCCCCGGTCAGTGCACACTCCAAGCCAGAAGCCTGTGGACTTTTGTGATTCGGTGAGGCCAAAATTTAGAAAAAATATTTTATTAATGATAATGGGAAAAATTAAATTAATTCCTAAAATGTGGCCGTGATGTGGGATCTCCTAGCAGCCAGGAGATTTTGATATTTTGATCCTCCCAGCTGCTTTGCCAGTTTGACGCCACAGTATAAAACCTGCAGCTCAGAGGAATGACTTCAGCTCCAGAAGTCATGTGAGATTTAGCCCTGTGTATGACATCATTAGCTTAGTTTTGAGTGTCTGAGGGCCCAAAGGATAACTATTTGTACCTGTCTCCTTCATCTCCAGATCTAGTGGCATCATCATTTCTCTTTCAGAAGGGAAGAGAAATGGTAAAAGGTAAAGAAGGGTCTTGCTAAGGTCCTTCAGCAGGTACAGGCAAAAGGAGGAGAATCAGGTCTTTCTCATGCAGATGATTTGGGTCAATGCTGCAAAAGGGAATGTGTTACACCACTGATGAAAGGGTTGTAAAAGGTGTTTTTTCACCCTTCTGCAGCCCGTGGGGAGGTGTCAGTGATGCTGGGGAGCACCCACCCAACAGAGTTCACCTACCAGCTCTCCAAACTCGAGGGCAACACAACTGGAGAGGACATGGGCACAGTTCATGGGATGATGACGGTGTCCAAGAACAACATGACCATCAAGGTAACTCCCCCAACCAAGGGCTTGTTTGACCTCATGATCTTCGCGCGCCACGCCGACTCTCAGGACTCATACAACTGGGTGTGCTCCTATCAGATCCAATGTCTGGACCCACACAATGGAGAGAAACTACCTGAAAACCCATTTCATTTCTGGGGCCTTCACCAAAAGGCGAGAGATTTTGGCATCAAGGAAAGCAGCCACAAAGGGGAGCTACTTACTGCTCCACAGGGAACTTTGCTCTTGACTCTCCAGACATCTCGACCCTTGATTGCCATGTATGAGCTGGTTCATGAAGACTTAGATGCTGCTCTGAGTGAGAAATGCTTGGCTGCTCAAGCCCAGGAGGAGAAACTGAGTTGCCACGTGCTCTGCCCTTTCCAGGGTTACTACCGGCTCTCCATGTTTGTGAAAGATTTAGGAGGCTGCACCTTCAGGAACGTGGCCAATTTCCTCATTCGTTGTTTGAGGCCTGTCAACCAGAACGAACTCTTCCCCTCGGGATTGAGCATGCACTGCGGGAGTGGGATCAGCTCCAGCAGCCATGGCCTCTCCAACCCCAGCCACTCTGCCCCCATCATCACCACCAAGCTGGGGAAGTGCAACATCACCTTCCACACGCCCGCCGACTTCGAGGTGACTGCCAGCTTGAGTAAGGACAAAGTCATCAGCGCCAAGTACCCACTGGAGAGGTACGTCCTGGTCACCCACCTGAGGACTAAAGTCAGCGTGTGTGTTGTGCTCCCTGAGTCGGGCGTCTACAAAGTGGGGCTTTTTGGGAGAAGCAAGGACTGCAAGGACTTTGTCCATATTTGTGACTACGTTATACGCTGCTTCTCTGATCCTAGCTGGCCTCCCTTCCCAAGGGTGTACAGCCTGTGGAGGAGAGGGTGCGTGTTGCTCGAGCCACGCACGGGGGTGCTCCGAGAGCAGAGCTGGGTCCGGTTCCGGGTCAAGGTGCCGAAAGCTTACCAAGCCATCGTCCTTGGGCAAGAGAAGATGGTGTTGCAGCAGACCCTGAACACAGTCTGGGAAGGGGATGTCTTCACTGGGGCCGCAGGGATGCAGGTCAAACTGGCAGCCAAGTTCAGCCAGCACTGTTCCTCCCTGGAGGTCATCCTGGTGTTTGAGGTGGAGAACGGCTCACCTGCTTCCCTGGGGTGCTCGGGGTAAGCCACGGAAGTGCTGGATGTGCTGGGATGGATTAAAAAAAACGGGGAAGGAAGCAAACGCTCTCAAAACTGAAGAGTGTTGAGGAGACACGGAGAAAACTCCCAGAACTTTATGGCATGTTGGGGAGAGTCTGGGTGTTACCCACAGAGCTTTTCTTCCTGCAGGATATCCAGATACTTGCTGGGGCCTCCTGTCCCACTCGGAGATGTTGCCGCCACTTAAATCAGCACCAACATATGGAAGGCTCCTAATATTTTGCTTCTGTCAGACGAAACCATTGTTCAGATTCTCTACAGGAAGGATGTCTCACTGCTTATTACCAGCTAGAATAATTGTTTGGAATGTTTTATTTGACATTTATTCAAGAACTTGGAAACCCACATAGTTTCTTTCTCTTAAGAGGATAACAACAACAAAAAAAAAAAAAAAGAAAAAAAAGAAAAGAAAAAGCCCAAACTGGAGTCAACAGCTTCAGATGGCAGCAAGATTTTAAAACCATAAATATATAGTAAAGCAAGTGAGACCTCCCGGCAGAGGGACTCTGTGCTTGGACAGAGGCAAAGGGAAAGGAAGTAGAGAGATGCTGTATTTTATCAGCTACATCTTGAAAATATCTTCCAGGTCTTCACTATCAAGGATGACATGTGGATATGTATACTTAAGAGCATTGAGGGCTTGAAACTAAGAGAGGGAACAGGCAATGAAGCAGCTCTGTAGCCAAAGCATCTAATCACGGAACAGAAAGCACACATAGCTCTGCTCTTAAACTCTGGCACACGCTGCAAGGCACCACAAAGACCAACTTACAGAAAGCAAACTCGATGTTCATACTTCAGTGGGCTAGAAGATCCGCAGTGGAAATACTGTTCCATGCCTGCACTGGACTGATGCTTGAAATGGGGATTCTGGCTGCAATAAGGAACAAGAGCTGTGGGTTATTTTTGGATCCTGCGCAAAAGATAACGGGGCAACGTGGTCTGCTTTCTTCAGGTCCGACAGTTTAAATTTGACTTGGAGCAAAACTTCAAGTAGGTTTGAACCTTCTCCAGGCCTGGAGATCAGTTAATGCAGTTAATGTATCAGGATCCACATTTCACACCAAACTTGCTGAAACCACACTGACGTGTTGGAAGATTCCCCTGAAGAACAAAGCACAAAGACTACTTTGAACTAAAGGAAGCACTTGCAATGGTAAGCGTAGGCTAGACTCTTGCCTGTAGAGCTAGAAAAAATTCATGTACAGATCCTTAGATCTTTCTCTTTGACCCATGTCCTGGCTGCTCCATATTGGGCCATCCACTTGGACAGACAGAGGACAATGTGACTTAGCTCTCTTGTGTGTCTTTCAGAATAACCGTAGACGCAAAAATTCTGCTCACTGTGAGGCTGAACAGACAATCCAGAGCCCAGCCTGAAAAGTCAGAGCCTGTAAAGCTGCCAGCAGTCAGAGTTGTCCTCCAAACTCACCCACCAGCTGGGTATCTTTGCAGGTACCTTTCATGACTGATGGTCTTCTGACCATGCCGCGCTCCCTGGGGATGCTGCTGTGCAACTCTCCAGACCTCCTTGGTACTTTCCCAACCTATGCATTGTCCACAGACAGCACCCGTGGTGAAATTATATCTGCAGACTCAGTAGGCTCCCAAAGACTGTATTTTTGCTTGGTTTTTTTTTTCAGAAGCATTTCAGCTTGGTGAAAAAAAAATGACTTGCAAATAAAATGACTCTCAGTTCCCACTGCCATCTTTTTCCTCTCCAGTCAGCTTTGCTGTTAACTTTTCTCAGCTGTGCCTCTCTGAACCTCTTGAGCCACTGTATGTATCTGTGTGTACACACACTTTGTTAGCTCAAACTACCCCATCTTTGCCCAAACTTAAGCAGGCACGTCATGATCACATGCCCCCAGGGAAAATCCATCTTCCAGCTCAGTGATTAATTCCTCTTTATCCATCACAATGAGGTCCAGATTAAGAGTTACCTTGAATTGAGGTCCAAACACCATATGTCAGAGTATAATTACCTGGAGGTGCTGAGCACTTTAATGATACTCCCACAGGGGATTTTTTTACTTCAAGGATCTGAAGTCAATCTTCTCATATTTCCTCTCTGTGCACATTCGGGTATAGCATGTAGCCTATTTTAAATGTCATTGTTATTTAGATTTACATACCTCAAATCCTGTGCCCAGAGCTACAGGAGCCTTCACAATAAACACGAGCACCAGCTCTCCAAAAATAACAGCCCTAGGGCAAGCGTCACTCATGGAAAAACAATGATAAGCAGAAGAACAAACCCATAAGTATCTCCTTCTCTCGCCCTCTCTGCCCAGCAGGATTAAATTAGGTAAAGATAAATTACAATGCATACCTTTACCTATAAAACACACCTAGTTCTGAGCAAACTTAGTTCAAAAAGTCATTAGGAGGCCTCCAGGCATGTATTGAGCTGTGGACAGCCAAGAACTGAATAGGAGGCTACACACAATTCTACAAGCTGTCTTCATTTAATCCTAGAATGGTTTGGTTTGGAAGGGACCTTCAAGATCATCTAGTTCCAACCCCCCTACCGTGGGCAGGGACACCTTCCACAACATTACGTTTCTTAAAGCCCCATCCAACCTGGCCTTGAATACGTCCAGGGATGGGGCAGCCACAACTTCTCTGGGCAACCTGTGCCAGTGCCTCACCACCCTCAAGTGTAAAAACTTTCTTCCTTATATCTAATCTAAATCTCCTCTCTTTCAGTAAAAGCCATTTCCCCTTGTCCTGTCACTACACGCTCTTGTCCAAAGCCCCTCTCCAGCTTTCTTGTAGCCCCTTTAGGTACTGGAAGGCTGCTGGAAGGTCTCCCCGGAGCCTTCTCTTCTCCAGGCTGAACAGCTCCAACTCTCTCAGCCTGTCTCCATAGCAGAGGTGCTCCAGCCCTCGGATCATCTTCGTGGCCTCCTCTGGACCTGCTCCAACAGTTCCATGTCCTTCTGATGTTGAGAACCCCAGAGCTGACCATGGCAGTGCAGGAGGGGGTCTCACAAGAGCAGAGCAGAGGGGCAGAATCCCCTCCCTTGACCTGCTGCCCACGCTGCTTTGGATGCAGCCCAGGACACGGTTGGCTTTCTGGGCTGCCAGCGCACATTGCCTGCTCATGTTGAGCTTCTCATCCACCAGCACTCCCAAGTCCTTTTCCTCAGGGCTGCTCTCAATCCGTTCTCCGCCCAGCCTGTACTTGTGCTTGGGATTGCCCTGACCCATGTGCAGGACCGTGGACTTGGCCTTGTTGAACTTCATGAAGTTCTCTTGGTTGAGAGGCTTCTTTACAACCAAAGTCAAAAAAGGTAAGATCAGGAAGGGCTGAACCAGAACATTGCATACTAAAAGTACATGCCTTTCCTAAGTAATGTAAGACAGCAGTCACCAACTGGACGGAGCTTTTATCTTCCTCTAAAAATCCATATGCAACATCCACCAAATGTGATGTCCAGACTCCTTGGCTTTACATGTTTCTCTGTGCTGTGCCTGTGTTTATCATGTCACTAGTGTAAATTACATTCATATTAGTTTAGCCTGAATTTATCCAATGAGTCTGTATCATCGAGATGTATATGCAAACTGTGTTTTCTTTGGCTTCTTGTTGTGCTTCTTCACATCAGTGCTATTAAAATCTGAGATGACCACCCTTTTCAACCTGTTGGATGAGGAGCAAGTGTGATGGAGTTTGCAGAAACAAACAGAGATGTACAGTTAGCTGTCAGACTGCAACAAATGAACAGTAAGAACCTAGTCCTACACAGAGAGTTCATGTCAAGGATGCAGTACTGCAAGTCAGCGTGGCAATACAACCGTGCTGCTTCTGCCCTTGGAGCAGGTAG
The DNA here is from genome assembly GCF_009769465.1 of Tauraco erythrolophus. Classification (NCBI taxonomy): domain Eukaryota; kingdom Metazoa; phylum Chordata; class Aves; order Musophagiformes; family Musophagidae; genus Tauraco; species Tauraco erythrolophus. The sequence goes on along the minus strand of NC_141469.1, from coordinate 23,106,121 downwards.
TGACTGTAGACATACGCCTAGACGTGCAAAGCATGTTCATGCACATCATGAACCAGCCTGGCTCAGCTCTGGCGCGGATGTCCTTGCATCCTGTGCTGTTCTCACAGCTTAGATATCAAGGGTAGGATCCAACTATGCAGATATCTGCACTGAGGTAGGATTCGTTTGTTGCTCACCAGCCTAGGCTGCAGCTCCAAGGATGTCATTGCATCTCCCGCAGTCAGGAGGAAATGGCCCACCTTTTGTAGGCAGGGCCTAAACCTTAATTAGATCATTACCAATACAAGCCAGCTGGGTGATATATCCATATTCATTGACTTTGAAAGACCCGTCCAGAACAGATTAAATGACTGCACATGATCAAGTAAGTCCCACAATGTGTATAAGAACAGCACAAAAACTGATGTACTTTTTGGTCAATCAGGTCAGAGAATATGCCAGGAAAAATGGTCCTTACATTGCCCAAATGTCTTCAAAACATAGAAAGACAAAAAAAAACCCCATCAAATTCAAGTAGAAAATCAGGTAGATTTCAAACTTTCCCCCTTTGTTCTGGCAACTGTGATTTCATGGCAAAGATGCAAGGAAAAAATGAGTATAGACAAGAAGAATATGTATAAGAAGTACATTTCTCAAAGCAGAGCTAAGTTTTTTCATACAGTCACAAGAGATGTAAGTGAGAACGATCTTGTTCAGCAAGTCCCCAGAGATCTGACTGGGAAGACAGGTGGGAAGGAGGAAGAGTTAAAAATACCTTTCAGAGAAAGCTTGGCTGTGGCTTGCGTCTCCACAGTCTGGCATACAAGAGGGACTGGAGATAAACAGATGTCTGCTGGAGGTACCGTTCCTCCTTTCCAGACTGGTGATGCAATAGTGGTAACACAGAAAAGATGAATCTGGAAAATCCCTGAAGAGAAGCATGAGGATATAGCACAAGTGACTCTGGTTATAGAAGTCTCACTTTCCACAGAAAAAGGGAGGAAATGATGGGCAGGCGTTTCTGCACACGGCAGGAGAGACATCTTGCAGAGCTGAAGGCTGGTGGGAAAGCGGCAAAGGGCATTTCTATAACAACGGAACCGAGAGATTAGCTCCTGGGTAGACAAAGCACTGGGCAAACATATCTCCCAAATCCCACATTATTAAGGACTTAAGCTACAAACCCATTTTACAAAGCTACCTGACCATGGACACCTCGTTAGCATTTTCGTGACTGCAGCCAAAGATGTTTCATCTCCAGGAGCTGCAAAACACAAATCACCACGGGATGTAAGTTGGGCAAGAATAAAAGAGAGAGGAACAACTTCTCTTTGTATGAAAGAGCCAGCCTCCTTAGCAAGAGCACTGGAGTGATGAGAAAGCCGTGACGTCACATTTACAACACTTTTCTTGCTTCACCAGAGTCTTCACTGCCCTGGCTCCCCTGTTTTCCATCCGTGGGTACACCACGTACTCAGTACGTACGTAAGAAAAGGACTTCTGCTATCAACCGTTCTGTTTACCACGAATAGAAGCGTGGTAACCAAGGTTACCTGGGTTTTGCTCCTGTGATTTTTGTTCCCAGGGAAAGCAATATTCCCCCTCCTTTCGGTGGTGTGCTGACCACGTATCCCTGGATGAAACAGGACTCCATCGTGCTAAACCCCGAGTGCAGGAAGACGGGTCCCAGCAACAGACCTTGCAGCCAAGAAATAGGCAGGTGCCCCAGGGTGAGACGAGGGGTTGGCAGCCTTCACATGGTGGCTGTGGATGTCAGTTCCTCCTGGGCAGTTACCTCCAGAACAAGCTAAGCTGTTCCAGCTGTCCCCCAGACCATGCTGCAACATCTCCAGGAATGGCATCACAGCCCTGGAAAGTCTTCTCAATTCTTCCCAGGACCTGCACTTGCAGAAGGACACCTTGGCTGTTAACGGCCATGAAGCTAATTAGCTTTTTATCTTGAGGGGGTTTTGATGCAATAGCTGTCTTGGATCAAACCAAGGGTCCACCAAGGGGCAAGAGCCAAAACCAGTGCTAGGGGAAAGACCACAGCCATACAGTGATGGTCACCTTGTTTTACCCTTCTAGTTTCCAGCCATCTGCAGTCCTCACTCTGACAGACACCAAGTTTGCCTTTCCGTTATTCTGCTTACTGACTCTTGATGAGACATTTCTTCTGCAGAATGGGCTTTGTGGCCCTAGTTGCACTTAGGAGTTCCTGAGCTGAACTGCAGATTGTGCAAAGGAGATCCTAAAGAGCATCCTGGTAGCTAAACCCAGCCCTGCTGGGAAGTACCGTGTTGCTTCTGCAGGTCAAGCTCAGCGAGGTCTTCTGATCTCAAGGCAATTCCTGCTGCAAGGAACAGGAAGAACTCAGTCCTTGCATGTAACAAGGGATTAGCAGCAGTGCTGACTGGCTGGAGAAGAGTATGTTGCGTTCTCGTTACTCGGAATGCCAATGTGCTTGGCTAGTAACGGCACTCAGCTCCACACAGCAAGTACATCCAGCCAACAAGGACAAAGCACCCATGAACCTGCCGTGGTCCTTCCCACAGGATGCAATCCTTACTCATCAGATTGCTCTGGTGTGGGCTTCTTCCCCATGGAGTCACAGCTTCTGAGGGCACAGCCACCCGCTGGGGTGTGGGGTTCTCCATGGGCTTCAGATGGTTCTCTGCCTCATTGTCAGCCTCCAGGAGCTTATGGAGACCATTCTCTATGACTCCCTTCAGGCTCAGCATCTCTGCTCCAGTGTGGGCTTCTCCACAGGCTGCGGGTGGGTCTCTGCTCCACCGAGTCTGTCATGGCTGCAGGGGGTCACCTGCTGTCCCACCACCAGTTTCAGGGGAATCCCAGCTCCGGCACACCTCCTCCCTCCCCATCTTCACTGACCTGGTGTCTGCGTGGCCGTTTCTCTCGGGTCTTAGTCCTCTCTATCCTGCAGCCGTGCCGGGCCCCACCGGCCTGATGAACCTGGGCAGTCCTGGCAGGATGAACTCACCAGCGGACACCCCAGGAGTGGGCGCTTTGCAGCTCTCCAAGAGGTGCTGCTGCAGCCATCTCCAGTTGCATAGTGATGACCCAGCATAGGCAGCCACCTGCCTGGGAAACCGGGGGGGCAGCCCCCCACCTCTCCCCTTCCTGCACTGCAGGTCCAGTCCCATTCGAGCTCCTTTGTCCCTGTCTTAAAGTCTTAAATAGGGCATTCACAGAAGCGCTGATGGCTCAGCCCTGCCCTGAGGGGATGGAGATCTGACCTGGACAGAGGCCAGTCCGACCAGTTTTGGAGCCCAAGAAGCTTCTCACAGTTCCCTACAGGAGCCATCTGTGCAGCCCCTGCCCTGTGACCAAAAGCCCATCACACAAACTCAGCACAAAACCTTACGGGAAGAGTCTGGCAACAAGGGAGTCAGCAGTGCACAGATCTCCTCTTTAGGCTCTTTAACCCTGATGGACTCTTCCTAACCCTAAATTCCTAGGACAACCAAGCATATCTCTGTTTCCCCATTTCCAAGATATGAGACAGGACATAAGGGCACATCCAGCTCCTGCAGACCTTTTGTTCAGCCATGCTTTATACACAGCAGATTTATTTTTTATCATTGTTGTTAGATTTTCTTCTCCAGAAATACTCCTTTCCTTGGAGAACTCGGTTCCCTGTGGTCAAGGTGGCATCACAAGTTGGGACATCCAGGCTTGGGGTCCATTTTCAGGTCATGTTATTGTCACAGTCTCAGCTCCTGCGTAAGTTCCATTTTTATTTCAGTATCTCTTTGCTAGAAATGTGCTTAATCTGTTGTGGGCTTGTGGGTTTTTTCTCCCCTAAGCCTTCCCCAAAGACAGCCTAAATTGAACATTTCAGGTATCTCAAAATGGGAACAAAACATAGCTCAGATCCTAAAAATAGCTGCCATCAAAGAGGCAACACGGAAGCCAGGAAACAGCTGTGCACTTTGTTTTCTTTCTCATACCTTCTCTTTATCTTTGCCTGGCAGGAGAACAGAGTAACCTCTGCTCCTGGCCTTACAATACTCCGCTGACTTCAGGGAAGGGCTCCACGCAGGGATCTGCAGCCCTACATGACTTCAGACACATGCTTGGGTCTCGCAAGCGTGTTGACCTGGATTTATCACGCTGAATCAAGGTTGTCCCCCTCCTCATATCATCTATAGGGTCAACTAGAAAGCAGGGTCTGGTAAAAGGGGTTTGGTGCTCGGAGTCTTCTTTAGCTGAGAGTTCCCTGCCAAGCCAGAGAGAAGATTCGCTCGACATCTTTTGCCCATTATTTTGCTTTCTTTCCTGCCTTCCTCCTACGGGACGCAGCTCTGTAACAGCATTCAGGCTAAGAGGGTATTTCTAACACAGCAGAAGTGGTCAAAGCCACCTTCGTGTGGTATGGCTGGTTGGACGCATCCACGAAATGAGGGATGAGTCTTCACATGCACCACAGATGGGGGAAAGCAGAGAGGCAAGGTTGAACCCAGAAGGTGGCAAAGCCACGCGAGCTAAGGGCAGCCTTCAGCATCCCCAGTGCTACCAGGCAAGCTGCGAGAACCAGGCATGACACAGCAGCAAAAAGCTGGTGATGAAGCAAAAGAGCAAACAACTCAGCACCAGGGTTGTGCTTTGAACCAGCAACCATCATCTTCCCCAAACCCTAGCAGGTTTTATTTCTGAGCAGGCTTCAGCTGCTCCCTTTTCTGCTGTTGGGAATGAGAGGAAATCTGGCTGCGTATGATATGTAATTAATTGGAAGACTCTGACTTAAAGAGACTAAACAAAACCAAGAATTACAAAAATAAAGCCAATTCAACTAAGTTACAAAAATTAATCTGTGGTGCGATGCTCTGGTTGACAGGTTGAGACCACCTTTCTGCAGACCTTTAGGTCTTGTGTGGGTATCAGTTAACTCTTGGAGAGCTGACTGGCAGCCTCAAGGCTTGCTGCAACGCGTTAAGGAACGCCTTCCTTGGGTAAAGCTAAGAGCATCCTTCATGTTTACCAAGATTCCCTTTAGCCTTGAGCACAGCAACTGCCAGCAACCCCCGTGCTTCATGGCAGGGGACTTGGGAGCAGCGGTTAGGAAGGAGAGCATGGGTAGGGGCAGCATTGCACGGACAACTGCACATTCAGAGCAGAAAAACAGGGAATTAAAGAATTACAAAACCTCTCAAAGGTCCAGATCACAAAGAAAACACAGATTTGCTCCTCACCATCCTCTGAGTAGGACACAAGTGTAGCTTCTTGTATGGGAAAGCTGTCAGGAGATGGCCCAGGCAGAAGGGTCTTGTGCAAGCCCCACAACCGGCGACTTCATGGCTCAGCCTTTGAAGTCTGTCTGCAACAGTGCACGAACTGTGCTTGAAATGTCAGCTGGGCAGGACTCCTGAAGGCAGAAAAGGGGTGGGAACACCTCCGTGGCAAGCGAGAGACACTTGGCCACGGCAGACTTGCTGCAGACAATCAGAAATGTTGGCTTACAACAAAGAGATGGACCCAGAGCAGGGGGAAAATGCCCTCCTGGGCCACTCCAGCGACTGCCTTCCCCCGCGGCAGCCTTTGCCAAAGGAATCCTCCGGGCTGCTTTTTGCACACATTAAACTTTGATTGAAAACGATCGTTAGTTTCCTGCCCTCACCGGCCGCCAAGAAAGCGACAGATGGGTGAGCTCAGCGCTGTCTGCGAGCCAGCTGAATCAGGAACTCTCCGAGAACTGAACTCCTCCATGCGTCCCAGAGGGACCGGCGAGTTCAGGACAGAATTTAACGTATCCTGGATGACGCTGATGTGTCCCTCCTCTGCTACCACGTCCCATGGCATCAGGTAGTGGGCTGCCATCTACATCTGTAAGGAAGGAAACTTGCAGTTTGAGTCTGGTTGAAGCAGGGAGAAACTCCATGGCTCTAGTCACGTGAAAAGACGTTCACCCTTATTTCCCAATGCTGTAATCCCTTCCTAGATACCAACACCCTGGGCTTACAACATTTCTGGTTTCCCTTCCTCCCACTTCACTCTGAGGGTGGTGAGGCACTGGACCATGTTGCCCAGAATTGTAGCTGTCCCATCCCTGGAAGAGTTCAATGCCAGCTTGGATGAGGCTTTGAACAAGCTGATGTAGTGGAAGGTGTCCCTGCCCATGGCAGGGGGTTTGGAATTAGATGATCTTGAAGGTCCCTTCCATCCCAAACCAGTCTATGATTCTACTGGAGATGAGCTCTGCCGTTCAGCTCTGCTTTGGGATGTCACGTCCATCCCAACAAGGCACCACCAAGGGAGGTTCCCACCAGAGCGATGCTGTACACCTCAAAGCTGCTGGCAGTGAATCCCAACACCTTTCATCCCCACACCCAGCAAAGCAGCCCTGTTGGGTTTTCCTGCAAGGGGAATCAAGACAGAGACCTTTCCTGCTTGGGTGCATCCATTTCAGCCTGGCCTCATGGTAACAACATTGCAAGGAGCTGGGTAGACGGTCATGTCCAGATAAGACCACAAAAACACCGATCCTCTATATCTCACATTATTCCAGTGAATCCTAGCCATTAGCCATACCTGACCCACCACAGGCAATTTGCCTCTCTTCACTCCAGGGATGCTGCTCTCATCTTTTGTCCACTTTCAGCAGATCTGCATCAGCTACTCACATCTGGAGTATATTTCCACTTTATTACTGAATCAAACAATAGTTTGCTTGTTCATGTCGAAGTCAGCGAGAAGCAGGAGCACGGTGCACTTCAGGATCTCCAGCAAGGACAGAAAAACCTGACAGCTGGCCTCATCACCAGAGGCTTAGAGGGATCACACCACCCTTCCCCAACCTACACTGGTCATATTGCCCCAGGGCTGATCTATGGGTGTTTTTGAAGAAGTGACATGAAGGGTTTGTTATTATTTCACAGTACCTGTGCTGCTACGTGTGGTGGGGACTCAGAGTTAAGCTGCTTGACTATACTGAAAGGCTCCCCTCCTCCTCCTCTTCCTCCTCATGGGGTCCCCATTCAGCTCCACCATTGAAGAGAGGTGAGGCAGACACCAAGAAAAGCCTTTTACGGGAGGTATAAGTCAGTACTCAGTTCAGGTAGAGAAAAGTGCATGGTCAGATGCCTCAAGGAGCAGCAGTGACCTTCTCTTGGGGCAACTGGGATAAAGAAGATGACTTTTCATGGGTTTTCCCATCCTTCTCTTCATCTCTTCCCCTCTCCCTCTACACTGCTTTAAGCCCTTGAATGACCACTTAGATTGGGAGAAGAGGCTGAAAGGACTCAAGAGCCCATCATTGCCTGTGAGATGGGTAAGACAATGTCAGACAACACACAGGGTCGGTGGGAAGGAGCACACTGCACTTCTGTATGTGCCCACCCCATCCTCCCATGTTCCCCACAATGTCCAATGCCAGGACTAGTGCTGGTTTGTTCCTTTGCTTTGACTTTTCTGCCAGCCATCGTGTTCCCAGGAAAGTTTATTATTAGAGCTTGCACCCACCTAACCTAACCAAACAAACAGCTGCGAGCGGAAGGGACACCCTTCCCAAACCAAGCCAAACCTCAAATGTTTGTGTTTCATTTGCTTTGCAGCAGCGATTTTAATCTGCAGCACAGACCAAGCAAGCGCAGTCATCCCTTCCCTGCCTTCCACTCCCATTTTAGGCAGGGGAATTTAGGGATTTTACTTATTTCTCTGGTCTTGCAACCAGAGAGAGAAGAAAGCCACAAGCCTTTGGTCCTTGGGCAGGGGGACAACATGGCCTTTTAGCAGATTTATTTTAAGGAAAAAAAAGGCATAATTCAAGGAGCTTTTTCACCCCATCTCCTGAAGAAACAAAGCTGCAGGGACTGCAGGAAATCATAGAATCACAGAACGGTTTGAGTTGGAAGGGATCTTTAAAGGTCATCTAGTCCAAGCCCCCTCTGCAATGAGCAGTGACATCTTCAACTAGATCAGGTTGCTCAGAGCCACGTCCAATCTGACCTTGAACGTTTCTAGGGATGGGGCATCTACCACCTCTTTGGGCAACCTGTGCCAGTGTTTCACCACCTTCATCGTAAAAAATTTCTTTCTTAAAGAAAGGAAGTGGTTTGTAGCTTTCCCACTCTCTGTTACATCTTCTGAGCTCCTGGCCAACCTGAACGGGGTCTGAAGGAAGGGCTCAAGGCTCAAGCCATTTCTGCAGAGGAAAGAGATCTGAGCTGTGCCCACCATTGGAGATGTGTTGCTAAAGAGCAGAAAGCTGAAGCCAGCCACTGTTGCATGGCTGCCCCAGGCTGGACCGGCAGCTGAGAAGTGTGGGAGGATGCAAAGATGCTTCCCCGAGAGCAGGGTGGCTGCTGCCTCCTCTTTCTGCTGTAGTCAGTACCAGCCAATTCCAGGAACTGGAGGCAATTTCTTCATTTTCTCTCTAGAATTTAAAGCAGAAATCTCCTTTTCTCTCCAAAGCAACTTCTAATAGCATCTGTAGTCACTGGTGCACATAAGATGGGTGTTAGGTAGACACATGTCATCCTGGTGGTCCGTGCAGGATGGAATACACTGAACAGGGGCAGGTCACCTCTGACAGAGCAAGGCATAGAAGAGGCACTGTAATGTGTAGTTCTGTCTTTGTGTTCTTCTTCGTGCCAACAAAAGGGAGAAGGGATGTGTCTGCTGGTACAGGATGAACTTCAGCCCTTATCTCAGAAGGTTCCACAGGGAAATACAACAAAATTCTCTATTGTTGCACAGGAAACACATCTTTCAATAGTCTTTGGCATCAAACCTGCCTCTGGGACCTTCCTTGTCTGCTGGTGACATCCCTTCTGACCTCGAGCAAAGCTCTTCCTCCCCATTTCCCCACGCCATGACGAAGCCTGCGAACAGCCTCAAGCCCATCAGGAGGGCAGCAATCCCCAACCCAGCACCACAGCCAGGAGCATGCACGAAGCCTCCACATCCTACGCTGGACTTTAGGAAAGAGGAGACTGATGTAGAGGGTGGGCACCTGGGGCTGGGACCCGCTTTCTGCTCCTACGGGTCAAGGTCCAGCAGCAGCACACCGAGCACATTCCACATGCTTGTAAACCTTCGACTTCAGAAACAACCTGGACAAACCCATCCAACTTCCGAGCTGATGCACGCAAGCCACCTTAGATATTCTGCAGCTCTCTCCAGAAGATCCTGCAACCCATCCTGACCTTACGTCCCCTATAACCTCCCCTCTTCGCCAGCTCTTCAGTTGTTCTTTCTCCGGGGTTTCACAAAGCGAGCAGAGGCACGAGGAAAGACCGCGGACAAAACCAGCTCCTAGGCTGACAAGATAAAGAGTTAAAGCAGGCGAAGCAAAAGCTTCGGGGAAAGGAACGGTTCTGTAATAAATCAGACATTAGAAGGCAGGAAGGTGCGCTATATAGAGGAATCAAAGTCCGGAACAGGATGTATATAAAGCAAATATTGAACTAACTTTGATAACACAGAAAAATAGAAGATTTTTGGTGGGGTTAACTGAAGGCTCAATTTTAACTATTATAAATTTCCTGTTTTACTCGTGTCGGGCAGTTTTACAGTGATCCATACAATACATTGTGTGCCTAATGATTTCCTAGCCATGAATGGGTCACTCGGACTTTACTTTCCATGGGATTTTTTTTTTTTTGTCTGTCCTGGAGCAATAGGGCTATTGAAATCCTCCAGGCCTTGCCCATTGGGTGTTTTCTTTCCTACCAAGACATCAAACTACCCTGAAGGTTTATTTTAAGCAAATTCAATAGGAGGGATCACACAAGCACCTTGTTGAAAGTGTACAATGGGAGCCGAACCCAGGGCTATTCAATTAACAAGTGCTCCATTTTCATGCAATTCCTGTTATGAATTCATTACCTTAATTAGGCTAGCAATTTATGAAGCTAACGAGGCACCGTTTGTCTGCGGGCACGTAGGTGAAGAAATTCCAGATCAATTCACGTTGAAGGCAGAGGAGCTCATGAAAAGCTAAGCAGAACTGAAAACCTCTGCAGATACTACCAGACTTGCTAAAATGAAAGAGATAATTGAGAGTGAGGAACAGGGCTAAAACTCCCTGACTCAAGGGATATGTCTGGATTTATCTAGGAGAACCTAACTCCTCTCTCTCAGGAACTGAAACTCAAATAGTAGGCATCTCTGTTACCTATTCCCTTTCAAAGCATTTTAAGCTTTACATTAGTTGAGGGTTTTGCTCTTCACCTACTCCTATTAGTACGGGAGCACAACGCTCCCGCTGGTCATTTGAGACCTTCCTCCCAACATCTAATTTGTGTTTACCTTTGGCTGCTGGATGCCCTCTTCATTGTCAAGCCAAAGTAAGGCTCGTTTTTAGTGTCCTCAGATGAGACAGGATCGCCATCCACTCTGATCACTCTTGCTTACACGCCGTTGGAGAATTTATTTGCCGAGCACAAGTGACCAGAGAACCACAGGCTATCCCAGTGATCTACGAGTGTCTAGGTCATCTCCTACCACACTGGAAATACCAGCACCATTCACATCCCAGAATCTATTTTTCAGAGGGGCTTTTGCACCAACCTCACATCTAGCTTTTCTTCTTTGGTTCTTTGAGTGTTTTGAGCTCAAATCCCTTTATCAATATCTTCATCATTTGATTTTCAGTGCTACCTCTAGGTCCTTCACCTCCTTCTCCATCATTTCTTGATCCTTCTCTGTGTATATAACACTCCTCTACTTCACATCCTTAGTGAATTTACTGTATAAAAACTCTGGTGACTAAGAAAATTTTCATAAAAGCTTTTACTGCACACATTCCTCATGAGCTCTACCAAGTAACCTTCCCTCAGTCCAATTCTCTCATCAAACCTTCAGCCAATTCCTGACTGACCTTGTGACTTTTCCACCAGTCCCCTTGATCTCTGAATTAATAGCTTCCCATCTTGAAAACATACCAAGTATACTGCCCATGTCCAGGTAGATGAGATCTTCCACATTTCCTTTGTCTACAACAGGACTTACTGAAGGAGAAACTCAAGTTTATAGGGAACAGTCTGAACAATAAGGGGGACAAACCAGACAACCTCATGAGGTCCTTCCCAACTGAGATTTTGCAGCTTCTAGGACACTCCCCTCTGCATCCTTTCTGTCCATGTGTGTAGAGAGTAAAAAGTTACTTTGGACCAGAAAAAAAAAAAACAAAACCACAACAAACTAAAACCAAACCAAACTATATTTTAAGATTTTTAAGGCAGAAAAGATCTTGAGAGTCTCAGCTTGATCTTGCCTGACGTGCCAAAAAGGCGGTTTTATCTGTTGTGTTCCCCATGTAAGCACTGAAATGTGGGTTTAAGACACATTACGTAAATAAACATCCCTCCGTTGGCCAAATTTAGAAGGAGCTGAAGCCCAGGAGCTTGGAACTCAGATTCTGACACCCACACTACAGGTTGGCAACCCAAGCTCCACCTTAGCTCTGCCTGCAGATCATCTGAGATGACCCATCTGAGAGGGAAAAGGAAAAGACAGAGGTTGGAGCAGGGAGATGCACAGCTATGGCCTGAGATCCTCCTTTGGTGGGAAGGGGAGGAAAGATGTTCCAGCTCACTGCAGGGGGGGCTGGTCTAGATGACCTTTAAAGGTCTCTTCCAACCCAAACTATTCTATGATGCTATGAAAGAAGTCTTCAAGTCTGAGGGGTGTGAAACAAGGATTTGAGGGGGGACCCATACCTTTGAAGCTAAATGGCAGTATGAGAAAAATACATTAGCTGGAAAGTTTGATTCTGCTCCACGGTAAGTAGAGAATGAGGGAGAAGAGAAGAACGAGCCACTTAAAAGAAGTGAAAAGGATGCACCTGTACAGACCCTTACAGGAGTTCAGTCAGAGGAGACCTTCTTCGACCTTTAGAGTTTGTTCCTAAAAAAGGAGACTGCAAAAAAAGACAAGTTTATAAACAGGCTCACAATATTTAAACATCGCACGCTCTCCCTCTAAAGTTTTGGCTGCTAAAAATAAATTGACACGTCAACAGCCTCAGCCTGAAGAAGAGAACTGTAGATTAGGGCTCAGCACGAGGGCAACGGGGCTGGGCAGAGGGTGAGATGCAGCACTGAGCCAGCACCACCAGTGTACCCAGAGGATGGCCAAGGGATTTAACAACTGGAGTAGATACGAAAAAAAAATATAAAAATCACACCTCAGGTACTCTGCTCCTCAAAGCTTTTATCACTCTATTTTTTTGCTAAAGCACAAGTGTAAGGATATTTCCTCCGATCCTATAACACAACAACAGAATAGACGATTCCCAAGTTGAATTATGAGGAATTTCCCCCAAGCACTGTTTTCTTGTAAGATTTGTTGGTGTAACTCCGTATTTTCCCAGACACCTTAAATCCCTCTGGGTTGCAGGAGCTGTGTCAGTAAACGTCCACAAAACTGAGGCCACTAGGAGCAGAATCGAACTTGAGTCCCCAAGAAGAAAGCACTGGTGGCCCATCAGACAATTCAAAGCTTATCAGTTATGACCACCACTTTCAGAAAATTTTAAGCTAAGTATTCGTAGGATGGAGAAAAATGACTTTCCCTTATTTTTGCCATGGAAAAATAATCCGATAGGATGGAGCACCCCAGGATTGCCATACAGTGGGGGGCAAAAACCACAGTAGAAAGGCACGTCTGTGTCATGCAGACGAGTTGTAGGAAGCACAGAAGTGAGGGGATCGGTAGCTACTAGAGCGTGTAAACAGGCAACACAGCGCTTGCTTTAAAAGCTTCCTCACCAATAATCTCACAGCACAAGTGCATACAAGTAATAAAATTGTAAAGACAGAAATCAGTATCTGCAAAGAAAAAACAAAATAAAAATCAACTTGCCCTGTATTTTTCCTCCTTTTAAGTGCTCCAGACAACTCTGTTGCAATGCAGCTTTGCTAAGACCAGGGCTGATATCTGCAACATCTCCTTGGACAGAAGCACAAGAGCAACAGATTTGAGCTCTTGACTTTGTTAAGCACCCAGCACAGCTGACTGCACCTCTGGAGTGCAATCAAAATTGTGCCTAGTTATTGCATGGACGCACAAGAAACCTGTCACTTGTGGTTTTGTGGAGGACAGCATTCTGAATTCAGGACAAAATGATTGCTTAACACTATGATGCCATGTTCATGGAGGGGACGATAGTGAGGCCAGTGGTCTCCACCACCAGATCATAGAATCATAGAATGGTTCGGGTTGGAAGGGACCTTCAAGATCATCCAGTTCCAACCCCTCTGCCATGGGCAGGGACACCTTCCACTACACCAGGTTGCTCAAAGCCTTATCCAACCTGGCCTTGAACACTTCCAGGGATGGGGTAGCCACAGCTTCTACAGGAGCAACAGATGTTCCAGTAGGTCTGGTAAGGGACATGCCTCACTTCTAGAAAAATATCCCAATACTTCGGCATTGGAGTAAGTTTCTAGACATTCTCAAATCACAAACAGCTCACCATTTGTCAAATAAGTTTTCTCTTCACACTCAAGCTAAAGGGCTGCTACAAACCAAGCAAGCTCTAGAGATGTACTTTCGCCCCGGCCAGAACTCCAAAGAACTGCATGTACTGAGGTGACAGAGTCCAATCTCTGCAGCCTTTCTGTAAAAGCATTTCTTTGAAAAGAACATCTCTTAAAATCCTGATGACTTTTACATTTTAATAATCAGCCACAAGCTGATCCTGGAGATCCAAAGTGAATGAAAGATGCACAAACCAGGGCACAAAGGCAGTGAGCAGAGTTACGCACCAGAGAAGAGCAAAACTCTCACTTGAAAGACAACCCAGGCAGTTGCTTTTCTTTCATTGACCTTCAGCAACTTAGCTGCATTTGAAGAGCATCTAAAGAGTAACTGCACGGCAAGACGCGAACAAAGGCATGAGCTGAGACTCTAGATTTCCCTCCTCAAGCACTTGAGGGACGGTGGAAATCCTCCTAGCTGCTTGGCCAGCACTAAGATCTAGCCCAAAGGCTTGTATTGAGAACACATACCTGCGTGTTCAGTTGTGTCAGGACCCGAATGCTCTTGGCAAAGCCGAGACGTGAAGGATGTTGTGGGGTCTGTAGTCTAATACCGATGCAGTAACTGGCTGCTTCTCTCAGATGACCACTCTATGATGACACACGACTTGCTTACTGTTGTGTTGACAGTGCGTAACACAAAGTCAAAGGAAACCGCACGCATTCAGCAGTTCCAAAGCAGTGGATGCAGCCCAAGTGCATTTACAGATGGAAGAGTCCATCCTTTCCAAAACTAGCTGCGTAGCAAGGGAAAATTCCTGGATTTCAGTCAAAAGTCCATGCATCATAAGCTGCTATTTCTTATGTGCATACCTGGAGTACGCAAAACAGGCTGAATTTAACATGCTGTTTTCACATAAACTGTTCGTAAAAATCAACCAAGTGAAAAAAACTTCCTACAAACAAAAACTGCAAAAGCATCGTCAAGCTGAGACAGAAATCGTTTGCAGATTCAGTTTAATCTGACTCAGGCACAGCCTCCCACCCAGCAACCGAAGCAGAAAAAGGAGGGTAAGGTGGGATTGCCCTCCCAATGCCAGCCTGGGTTTGGATCAAAAGAAGCTGATCTTGAAACTGCACCCTCATTTATATGAACACATACGTGAGGAGGATTTAATTCCTGCATTTGTGTATATGCAACCATCAACTGATGCTTAAGCACAGCTGCCGAGGGACAGAGACGGCAGGAGCAAAGATGATTAAGGTCCTTCATCCTACAACCTGTTTTAAATTTTACCCAATTAGAAGCCCATACGAGAAAGTCTAAACCTAAAAGAGCAGCTTAAAAAAAAAAAAATCCAAACAATTTCCTTAAATCTTTACATTTCAGTTTGAACATAAACTAGTCACCTTTCTGCTAGTTTAGAAAACTAACAAATTTTAAGCGAGAACTGCTCAATGCTTAAAAATTCAAGTTTAGGAAATGGTGAGTTTATTAAAGAAGTCAAAGACAAACAGCAGATGGAGACTGTTTATTGGTTCTTTCCGTCACATCTGAGTTACAGGTGTAAAAGTCACACAAACTGCAGGTATAAACATGTAAAACAATACAAAAATAAATGGAAGGGTAATTTCATATTTACTGAATCAAGTTGTGTAATAAATACAGTAGGCAAAAAGCTTCAATCACACAATTCAGTTGAACTGAAGTTACAGTAGTGTTTGTCAATACAAGTTTTTAACTTAAAGTTGCAAATATTAAAGCATTGAGAACTAGTATAAAAGTGAATTTTGGCACATGGTAAAGTGAGAAGTGTTACATTAGTATCTGACCGTTGTGTAAAAACGAAGTAATTTCTCACTAGCTTTCTGAGGTACGTTTTTAAACAATCTAAAATTAGATCAACAACGTGGTTCTAACAACTCACAGTTTACAATTCACTATACTAGTTACAATTTTTCCCTTTTAAGAATACCAACGTATTCCAGAGCTTAAATCTGTGCAAATTCAGAAAAGTTTCAATTAAAAAGTATTAATTAAAAAAAAAAAAACCTTGTTAGGGAACTTTTACATGCGACTTAAATCCTCCCTGCAGTCGGTTTTGTTAATTGCAAAGTGTAAAACAGGCCTAATACCCAATTGCACAGCTTAATATAAAATACACCGAGACTGCAGCGCAGTTCAAGTTGCAAACGTTCCTCCCCTAAGTTTATCATGTTTTTCTCCCTATAACTTCAGTAACTTCTGATCACACTCATTCTCAGTGAGGAAAAAAAAACAACAAAACCACCACCACAAGCTGCTAACATGAAGGTCAGCGAAGCACGTAAACCCCTTGAGGACTCTCAGCACTTCTTCACAATATCAGAAATGCCTGGACACAAAAGTTACTGTTACCAATTTTCAAAATACAGTAAAAGACAAAGGAACAGTGTAATGGCACTTTTTTCCTGTATCCAAACGTTTGTGGTTTAGAAACGGTGCTTTTTTTTTTTTTCTTTGTATTTTCAGTATTACAGTAGCTAAAAAAATTTTTCAAAACTAGATCCTTCCAAGTATCTCAAACCTCATCTCGGCTTCAAAAGAGTGAAGAAACCAGATTACCCTACAGATGGGGTTTGATACAGTATAAACATCTCTGACCAGAGTACAAAAGTTACGCTCTTCTCCTAAAAAAAAAAAGCGCTGCTGACTGTTCGAAGTAACTCCAAAATAATCAGCAGCTGCTATTAAACTATCAGCAGCATCAGGCATTTACACGTTTCAGTCCTCAAAGAGTTTTCTTTTTGAACAGTTTAACCATTTGTGCTAATATTCTTCACTAGGTTAATTTTAAGTCCTTTCACCAAAACCGTTCTTCCTTTAAAAAAAACGAGGGTGCAAGCAATACAACCCATGACACCCATTTATTTTATGCTTTGAGAATAAACGGTGTCACCTGCAAGGCACTACTGTGTTTAAAGGATACCATTGTCACAGTTTCAACTATTTCGGTATTTTTTTACGTTTTAAAGTCACAGTTAGAAGCTAAAAAAAAAAATAATAATAAATTGAGGTAATCAAATCATTTCAATACCAAAATATATTAATTGAAATAGTACCAGTATGGTGAAAGGTCTTCATAACACACAGCTATGACCATATAGCATGCAGGACAGTATATAAGTATACGAGGCCTTTGTTCTGCGCTCTCCTGCTTCAGTTTTTAAGGAACAGCTCAATTTGCACAGTAGCACGCCAATTTCCAACACTTATTTCCTTTCTGTTCGCAGGGCATCTCACTTGGAATGACAACTCGCTACGCCGGCCCCAGAGGAATCAGCCCTGCCAACACTGATTTTTTCGAGAGCTGCACAAACTGGAGTTCTTAAAAAGAGTTCAGCAGAGCAAAAAACAAGCTACAGCATCGTCATCTATCGTTCCATCAATTGCACTTAAACCTACTCCGTTACTGACTTACAAGCGGAGACAAGGTGCCAACGACGTGCCCGCTGTCTCCACCGCTGGTGTTCCTTCTGACGTTACCACTACTCTAGAAATATGGCTTTGCGGGTCAGGTAACTCCTACTGAAAAGGGGCCCGCTGGGTTTACACTAAGCTCATTGGCAAAGAATTAGAATTCGTTAACAATTTTCTAATGCCCCTTTTATTGCCGTATTGCGACCAGAATTTTGTACTCTAATGATTCTGGTCTGATAAATAGCTTCATGCAACCAAGTGTACTTAGTTTGTAAACACCTGCCAGCCCCCCAAATCCACTGCTAGCTACGTTTGCTCTACCAGGCACTACAGTATATTAAGACTAAAGTATAGCCATGCATAGATAAACTCACGAGCCTTACCATGATGCTCTATACCTGCAATACGGGTTACCCCGGAACGCCGAGAAACACAAACTAATGGCTGGCTTTTACGGTACTTCAACAGGATACAAGGAGTTTATAAAGTCTCGTGGTGTGCAAAAAAAAAAAAAAAAAAGAAAAACTCTTAAATTCAGACAGCTTTTTAAATCTAGTAGGAAAGCTAGTAACGAAACCTTATCAACACCTATATCCCAGCGTGCAGCACCTGGAATTCCACCTCTGCACTGCATAACCACCACAGCGCAGGCACCGAGCCAGCTAGTAGCAACGTGTACTGAAAGTTCACCTAAAAGGTGTTTCAGTTTTTGACAGGCTTACTGAAATTTCAGCCATTTCAGATTCCAAAGGTAAAAAATATATTTCTTAAGTAAGGCATAAAACTGTATCTAGCCTTAGGTTTGAGGGCAGGAGTTAAATCTCATTTTCCTGCCACAGAAAGAGCCTGCGTGGAAACATTAGAAGTATTTTACGCGTACTGTAAGAAATCATTCATTCCGTTTCTTACTGCTTTACATACATCTGACCAAAAAGAAAAGTTGCAGCTGTATTAACAGATTGAGCTGTTCCTAAGGCAAAGGAATACGAAAATCAAAAATTCCTCCTGGACTGTTTTCACTTGACTAAATTCTGAATACACAGCATGCTACAATAACCTGCTTATTCAAATAAACTTCAATAATTGCCTTTAAGTAGCTCCTAGTATACCTTATTATCCTTCAGTCAGTAGTCTATGACGTCTCACTTAAAATTGTACTAAATTAAGTTAAAGGACAAGTTGTCAGAATCGCTATTATGATATCATTTAGTACACTACAAAGGTTTTGTGGCAAGTACTTAATACCTGGTGTATCAGTTTAGTGAAATGTTATGGCGTGCAAATTCTTCTGAAAGCTTCACAAACAAGTTCTTCCGTGTTTCGAGTGTATCTTTTGATATTTTTTACCTTTGGAAATAAGTCATTTTCATGAAAAGGAATTCTTTAGCTAAAGAATCTCCCTCTTCTCTTGCTTTGCTTATTTTTTACTACTGAAATACAAAATCCTTCAGGAATAATCTTTTAAGCAACAGCAAGTTACAGATTACTGCCGTTCATGTCATATTTTCTAGAACACCAATAACAACACTGGGAAGAAAGCAAGACATCTCCACTTATCTTGTTTCACCCTGAAATGTAAAGACATCTTTTCTACAGAAAAGTCAAAATTTCAACTGCAGATTCAAACTGTGCAGAGGTTATGAGACATGCTGTCCCCTCAGAAAAAAAGCAGATGCCTAAGTGTTCCCCCATTTCTCGCTTTGGGAACACCCTAACAGCAGAAAGATTACGTACTCTTCGGAGTTCTTCAAGTGTTCCCCCATTTCTCGTTTTAGGAACACCCTAACAGCTGTGGGATTAGGTACTCTTCAGAGTTTTCCAAGTGTTCCTCCATTTCTCACTTTAGGAACACCCTAACAGCTGTGGGATTAGGTACTCTTCAGAGTTTTCCAAGTGTTCCCCCATTTCTCGCTTTAGGAACACCCTAACAGCTGTGGGATTAGGTACTCTTCAGAGTTTTCCAAGTGTTCCCCCATTTCTCGCTTTAGGAACACCCTAACAGCTGTGGGATTAGGTACTCTTCAGAGTTTTCCAAGTGTTCCTCCATTTCTTGCTTTAGGAACACCCTAACAGCTGTGGGATTAGGTACTCTTCAGAGTTTTCCAAGTGTTCCCCCATTTCTCGCTTTAGGAACACCCTAACAGCTGTGGGATTAGGTACTCTTCAGAGTTTTCCAAGTGTTCCCCCATTTCTCGCTTTAGGAACACCCTAACAGCTGTGGGATTAGGTACTCTTCAGAGTTTTCCAAGTGTTCCTCCATTTCTCGCTTTAGGAACACCCTAACAGCTGTGGGATTAGGTACTCTTCAGAGTTTTCCAAGTGTTCCCCCATTTCTTGCTTTAGGAACATCGCCCAGTCCCACATACTGAAGTATACCACTGCTCATCAATGCTCCTGTGCAACAAGTTTCAAGGGACATCCAGAGATTAAAGAGGTTTGATTATCTGCACAATGGACCAATTCCACGATTACATTCTGACCTACCAGGAAACATAGTTTTGCTTCTTCTCTTCTTCTTCTTTTACATAATTTTCCACTACTAGCCAGAGATTCCAGGTGACGCTTTTTACAGTCTGGAATTAAGGTGAAGTGGAAGCAAACCTGACAGTACAAACAGCTAAGCAGTTACCATGTTAAAATGCCAACCTTACAGGAATGATCTCTTAGTTTATAAAAGGAGTGCTGAAAACTGACATTTCACTTAATTTTCTAGTTAACCAGCAAGGACAACAGCATTTTTGGTTACTGATAGTAGGTGGTTCAGAAATGTATAGAACGCCCGCGCTTATGTCTTCTGCTCAAAGAGATCATGATACTCTTGTTCTTCTAGTTCTCTGTTGTATTTCTCTATCTCCCTGTTGGCTTCTTCCAAGTAATCGTTCATGAATTGGTCCATTACTGATTTCAAAAAACTAAGGAAAAACATGTATGCAAAGAGCAGTCATTAGAACAGAACATACAGGTTTGAAGGACGTGCCAGTTCAGGGACACTTACTGAAAGCAGAAATTCAATATATCACCTTCCAGGAGTCCCGCAGTCAGACCTAACCACAACTACTCCATACTACTGGGGAATAAAGGAGTTGCGTAACAGGCATTTCCCAGTCAAGAGGAGGAATGTAAGAATAGCAAAACTACAGCAGGTTTGCAGATGTTTACAGCTATTTTGGTTCAGCGGAAGTCTAAAAAAACCTGCCCAATATTCAAATCATCCAGAAGTGGTTAACCAGTGCCTCTATCTTTTATTGCTAAACACCAAGATAGTGGTGGAGAGAAGCTCCAGTGAATACTGATGTCCAAGTTTGCTGTTAGACAATTTTCTGCCAGTATACCATAACTAGGAGCTCACCCTGCAGACAGAAGCCTGCTGGTTTAAAATTTTAAAGTTGTCCCATGGGGCATAGAAAACAACTGTTTGTTCTTATTACAAAACAGAATCACACACTTGGATTTTTGTGAAGTTCATCAAAGGTAAGTGCAAAGTAAACTGGGAATATAAAACCAAATTTTAAATTTTGGTAATAAAGAAAAAAGCAAGAGAGAGTTACGAAAACAAGAAAGAAGAACAGGAATACACTGGAACATTAGTATTACTCTGGCATTTCTTGCCAAAGTCAAAAATATGAACAGATTTAAATTTAAAAAATTAAAATTTCTGGAAAGAAATCCAGAGCACCCTCCTTCAGCTGTAGTTCATGTTCTGTAAGCTGACACCAAGACCAGCAAGGACAGTGCATTTACAAATGTGTATAAACCACAATTGGGTAAGTAAATCATACTGCTCACTAAGCTGAAGTGGGTTTATAATAAGGTTTTACTTGCTTACGTGAGTTTAAAAAATGTGATTACAAAAAAAAAAAATACACCTCCACACCTGATTCAGAATACCCTGTTCATATTCCTGCATTACCTCCAATGAGGTTCTTCTCGTACCAAGTTACAAAATAAGAGCAATCGTTTAACAGCAGCTTCACTGCAAAATATGTGGCAGAAAAAAGGATACTGTAGTAAAACCTAAACCAACCCTGGTTGTTCCACTTACGCGTGTGCACGCACACGCATGCACACAAAATTATATTCATTTGGAAGTTTTATCAGTCATGACCAGGCATTAAGCAATATTACAGCACTATTTGGTTTGAAAAATATTTCTTTGACAAGCTGCGGTCCATAAATTACTCTCTGCATGAGCTCATGTACAGCTTTGGGATTGTTTTGTTGGTTCTATTCTGCGACTTAGATCGTATCTCAAAAAAAGTGTCTTAACAGTGAGCTTTAAATGGCAAGTAGCCATGCATAGGTTTAAAGAACAAAACTTTTCACTTCATCTCACCACCTGCACATCAAACTGGCTCTTCTCTGTATCATCTGCTTTGACAGTCTACATTTCAGATTTGCATAAAACCCCATATTTTAAAGGATACATGGATGGTAATCCATTTTGTCACCAAAAAAATTCACAAATTGAGTCCCGTTGTAAAAATAACCAGCTGGAAGTGGATCCAAGTGGCGTTTCACCTATGTTAAGAAAGAATTTACCGCATGTTAAACAATTAAAACACAAAACTGCTTAGAGACAGTCCTAACAAGCTTAAATAAATAAGAGAAATTCCTTCTGCTGAACTTAACAGCCAGGGAAGAAGGTATGGCTCTTGGCTATAAAGGAGCGCTATGAAACTCTGTACTGTACAGAGTTTCATCACAAACTTGCCCCCGTACTCGGCACTGGTGAGGCCGCACCTGGAATATTGTGTCCAGTTTTGGGCCCCTCGCTTCAAGAGAGATATTGAGCTCCTGGAGCGAGTCCAAAGAAGGGCAACTAAACTGGTCAAGGGGCTGGAAAATAAAACTTATGAGGAGCGGCTGAGGGAGTTGGGGCTGTTTAGTCTGGAGAATGGTGAAGAGGAGGCTGAGGGGAGACCTGGTTACAGCCTACAAATACTTGAGAAAAGATGGTGGGGAGGTAGGGGAAGGGCTCTTTACATTAGTGTTGGGTGATAGAACAAGAGGAAATGGGTATAAGCTTAGTCAGGGGAGATTCAGGTTGGATGTTAGGAAGTATTTCTTCTCTGAAAGGGTTGTCAGCCACTGGAATAGGCTGCCCAGGGAGGTGGTTGAGTCCCCATCCCTGGATGTGTTTAAGAATAGGGTGGATGATCTACTTAGCGATATGGTTTAATGGGGATTAGGGACGGTTGGACTCGATGATCTCTAAGGTCTTTTCCAACCTAGAAATCTATGAATCTATGAAAAAACAGTATGGCAAACGACATCCATACGGACTAGGTGAGTGAGGTACAGTGACACTGATCATAGCCATGTCAAACTCTTAGGAAGCCAACTCCAGAGAGAGCACTTACAACCTAAAGGCAGTTGAACAGGGCAGGATTAGGCATTTGGGATGTTAATTAGCACGTGACAACCTGCACAGCACAGAACAGGGCGAAAAGATGGGGAAAGGCCATTGCAGTAACTAAAAGTCTATGCTTGTCCAATACCCTACATCTCCCTCCACTTTTCAGAGCCGAGTCGAAGCCCTGAGATAACACCAAAATTTATCTCTTGAATCCCTCCTGGACAGCCTCAATTATGGTTCACGTGTATAAAAGGACAGTAAGTGCAGCAATAATTTAGCGCTCAGCATGCCTGTTGTGGCAAGTATAGGAGGGACTCTGTCATACAAATGGATATTTAAGAAAATCAGCAAAAAGGAGGACTCACTATTAATTGCTTCTACTTACGTGAATGTTTTTTATTTCCTGAAGGGTTAGCATTCCTCTGGTTTTCAGGGCTTTCCTCTGAGGTTTCTGTATGAAGAATTAGACCTGTTACATACCTTCTGAGTGACAATGTGATACTACAGATCAGTTACATTAAGAAAAACAAACAAAAAAACCAACCCAAACTACAAAAAAGTAAGTTCTTTCTTGAAAACGTAGATAACAGTAGTGAAATCTATGATCACATGCTATCACGCTCAAGCCCAGCTCAGAATACTCCTTTTAGAAGCACATATTTTAAAAATTAATTTATAGACAGAACTATTCATTTTATTAAGGCACTCACAACTATGTTCTCAAAACAAAAGTAAAAATTAAGTGACCTTATGTAAGGCACTGCTAGAAATGACAAATTCTAGAAGTATTTTAAATAATACCATTTAAATACAGCTCTACTGAAAAAAAAAAAAAAAAAAACCCAAAGAAAATTAGCACAGGAACAGAAAACCAATCTAGTTTTTAGTCCGAAAAGTTTTATAATTCATTCCTTTCATGCAGCACACAGTAACTCTCAGAACTATCTGAAACCTAAAATTAGCCCTGACTAGCACTGTTCAAAGACTATTTCTAGTCTTGAACTGCTCAAAGAGGAAGCACTTTACACTTGAGATGGCATTTAAGTTCCAAGTTTTCATAAAATTAAAACAGTATTTCATAGAGTGTTTTCTTACACACCAAAAGCATTTGACTCCATATATTACCTATGTGATATGTACGGAGCATGAGATACCATCGCAGAAAATGTATACTTCCCTGAAGTAACATAACCTGCTACGAGAACAGAGGTGAGGACCTGAAGATCCTTCGGAACAGCTCCAACAATGGTCTGCAGGAAAACTTTTTTCCTTTCCTACACAACTTTTTAGAGATACTGTGCAAATCCTAAGCCACAAAGAAGTAACCGTGAGTATTTTTAACTAAGAAACGTTCCCAAATGGGCATCACGAAAGGGCACAGTCGGAACTACAGGCTCAGGTTCTAATGAGAGTGCTAAAATATACAATTTGTATGGTTGAACAGTTTCTGTCCACATATATTTCTGAATCAAACCTCAAGATTCAGTTCCTAAGACCTTAATGTGCAGCCTGGCAAAAGTAATACCTGCTGCTATTACTTGGCTGCGTAGCAGTGAACCACCTCGTCCTGCACTCCTGGTCAGGTCACGGCAGTCACTGTGTGAAGTTAGCAAGACATCACAACTGCCAAATGTGCCTTCTAGGCTTCTTACAATGTGCACGTTCTCTGTTCCCTACTCCAACTTCTATTGCACAGGTACATTAGCCATGCAGGAATACATGAAGTCTTACATAGCTGCACACTTGACAAATAAAGCAAGACAAAATGAAAAAAATCTACACCCTCCATTTCAGTGGACTACTTCCAAGGAGGTTTAATTTGGTGAATCAAAACAAATTTTCAGCTTTGCAGTGTTCAGGTACTTCAAGAAGATTTATTTCATACTGCACTTTAGCTTTTGGCAATCACGTCTCAGTTAAATCATGCTGTGTTTATTCTGGACATGCTCCATTTGCTCAAGCGTTCAAAAGCAGATCAATCCGTGAATACACTGTAGCAGATATTAAAACAACACACATATTACAATACACATTTGCAAACTGTTAGTCCTCCGTCTGAAATACATTTACACCCTGGCACGCTCATACCTTGGTAGAAGAGAAAGGAGATTAAAAAAAAAATATATAAGGTTTCATCAAGACACTCAAGATTCCTCCTTTTGTTGTTAAGAAATGCCAAATGATCATACTGAACAGAAGTAAACATGCCCACAAACCTGTTTCGCAGTTTCTCTGAGCCAGTCTTTTATATCCTCTTCCTTAAGAGAGCAGCCAATGAACACAAGGAAGCACTCCTGCTGACTGCTGCAGTCTCTGTTATCGCTTCTTGAATCAGGAGGAGTTGGCCCCTCCTGAACAGGCACAAGGCTTAGTGAATTCGACGGTGTGTTGTGACAGACTTCAATCACTTTATCAGAATCTAACAAGGAGAAGACAGAAGGAAGAAACAGCTTGATAATTGCTAATCTAATGTAACATCAGCACACTGGTGTAGATAGAATAAGTTTCAAATAAGTATACATCGAATACAATCACAAGACAATGCCTAAGTACTAATTTGCCCTTACCTGAAAACTTAACTTTGCCCATGATGTGATAAATGTTTCCAGAAAATGGACTTGGCTTGAGCAACGACTTAATCGCTGTTTGAAAGAGAAGACAAACAAATCATCTCACTTATTGTTTGTATCCTTGGTGTAACTTCTGGTCAGACCTAATGCTACAGGTCTCTAATCCACATCCTAGTGCTTCAGGGAAAAAAGCTGCAGTGTCCTCCAGAGTCCCACTACATAACATTTCTACATGTTCTCATTGCTTTGCTATGGGGTAGGTGGGAAATAACATGTGTTTGGTATAACGAACGCTTACAGTGTGTGTGGAAAGTAAAATGGTGCTCCTTAACACTGTTTTGCTAAGGAAAGAAGGAAAGGCATGATTATGTATCTACTCTAGTAGCCTAACAGAGTTGAGCCTATTTTTCAGTAACTACAAAGAATTATTTGGCATAAAAAGTAGAAGCTGATTGTCACTTATAAACTGCATTTCAACACTACTAAATAAAATTAAACATAAAATAAAAAGCAAACATATGAAGGTAAGTGTCTCAGTCTCTAGAAACCAAAAATTAAATTAGATTTTCATCTGAATAAAATCATGGGTCAATTTTCCAGAGCAGACACTAAAGACAATAATTTACTGTACTTTAAGGAAGGCAAGTTGAATTTTCAATTAAAAGTTTACTTCAGCAGTAATTAAATAAGTGTGCTACGTCAGTGCCTGCCTTTCCCTCTGTTCCTCACTGTTTCAAACTTGGATTGAAATCAAGTCAGTCACAGTTCATTTGTACCTTTACATTTGGTCACAAATCGTGTTTTTTCTAGGGGACGATTAAACCATACACAGATCTGAACCATCGGAGGGAAGACAGACCCAGCTCCATATTTACCTTCATACCTTAAAACAAAAACAAACAACACAGCTTCAACACGCAGGAAACACAAAAGTTAGTGCTTTTCATCTAACAGACTTCTTTAGAGGAACACCTATTATTTCACTACAGGTAAGTCTTGCTCATAGGATAAAAAATACTAAGCTTTCTTCTCTAAGATATCCATGAAAATGGAATATTAACAGTATTAGGTTGTTTGCAAAGATCTCAGGGCTCCTTTTGATGCTCTTCCTGATGCAATTTTTTTTTTTTCTTACACACTACCTACATACTATTCTGGCATACTATCATCAAATAGATTAACAGTTGTCCGAAAGTTTTTTAATACTTTCTTTTTCCTGCTTTCTCTCTCTTCCTTTGGCTCCATGCAATCCATGAGCAGCTCGGACATCCCAAGCTTTGTACCAGTTTACTTTAGGAGCTTTACTCGCGTTCAATTTAGAGTAAGAATTATGAATAAAAAGACATACACACATAGAGGACTGGCAAGGTATGGTAAACAGATCGTGCTTCCAACACCATAAATGTAACTAGAAAACAGTCAGCCAGGAGTTATATTGGCTGAAAGGTTTACGTTTTCTGCCAAATAGGTGCAGCACAGATAACTGCAACAAGATGTGTAAAAAACCCCAAACCATGAAAAATATCCCTCAGTATTAGATGGAAAGCTTGGCACCACGTATTTTTGTGCCTTTAGCCCCTGCCAAGACTGCCAATAAGGCTGCTGGCTTTTAAGAATAATTGCTCTGCTAATAGCTAGACTGACACAGCAAGTTCATTCCAGTAAGGCTGAATAGCTGTCAGAATGAAATTACTCTAGTCATTATTGACCTCACCCATCCCAATCCTTCCCAGTTTATTCCCAGAGGGTTCTTTTCTGTTCTTCTGAAAAGCAACAGTAGTCTTGCCATTGATTTAAATGGTGTCCAGAAAGGATTCTTTTCCCCATAAAATGACAGCAAAGGAGTATATACTAATACTCATCAGCTCTCTCAAGAATTATCTACAAAGCTATTACTTGTTCCAAATCGGTACTCTTGAAAAAAAAAATAAATTAAGTTAGTGAGACTTTTTAATCTTCAGGTTAATTAGAAAAATAGTTTTAATATTTCTCAGTCTAGATACTTGCCAGCCAGGATACATCAAATATCGAGCTCTCATCATCCGAGGATTTGAAAAACTGCTTTCTGAGAGAATTAATTCAATATCCTCATTCCTATAAAGAGATAACGATGAAGACTTTTAATTTTTTAAGTGCAATAAAATGGCTGCTATCTGCTACTTACATAAACCAGAATGTGTCAGTCAAAGTAAAATTGAGAGTATTTTTCCCTTAGTATGACAGTAACAGTAACATAAATTATACTCTGCAAACAAAAACATACATTTCCCAATCCCTATATTATATGACCATAAAGGTAAACGGAAGATGCCTTTTGCATGAGAAGCAATTAAGAAAAATCTGCATCTCCTTTGTGCAAGTTACCAGAGTAAAACAAGAGAACACAAGTTTCTTAGTGCTTGTGTCCCATCTGCCAGGTGACAAACACTGGACAGTGATTAACGTTACCTAGTTACAACTCCATTTTCTGCCAAGACGAATGAAACAGCAGGATTTGCCGCTCGGATAAGGCTCTGCAGTTGCATAAGGAGTGGATGCTTCTGCTCTGTAGCATGACTTGTGAAAACCACGTTACTCACTAGTCCTGTGCAAGGAAATCAGAGGAGTTTCCAGAAGTCAGGTATGCAACAGTGAGTAACAAACCATTAAGTAATACAACAGCCATTCTTCTCTTATTTTCCTTCCATCTCACTACATTAACTTTACTAAGAAAAAAACCACAACCCAACAAAAATAAGCAAGAAAGGAACTTTTCATCTCTTGCCTGCTCAGCAAAAACCCAGAAGCCCATGTAACTTTACACATCAACACTGTGGAATAACCAAACGCAGAATTACCATTAACTATTTATTTTGCAACTGCATCTAGAGGGCAGCCAGCTCAGAAGCCCATTCTGTCACAACCTGTAGACACACACAGGAATGCCACGTCCTGAAGAAGACAATCCTTTTCAGTCACTGGAATGACTTGAGGGCAAAGAGGCGGGATGTTGTAATCTGTGGGTTCTTATGATTCAGTGAAAACAATCTTACCAAAAAAAAAAAAAAAAATTAAAGACATGAGCCTACCAGCACAGCATCTGTCACTGAAGATGACTCGACTAATGAGGAAGGCCTGCTTTGCCAAAACACAGCTATACCAGGTCAAGACATTTTTCTTTCAATTAGACAGGCTGTGTAACAGAAGCACTTTAGACTCAGTTAACAAAAAGAATCAATTAATTAAAAGAATAAATTCTTAAGAGAATCAATTTGAGGACTAGTTTAATAAAAAATAATAAGGTTTAAAGCCTCTTGGCAAATTCAATGTGTAGAAAGATAGACTAAATAGCTAAAAAAAAAAAAAATCTGTAGTTTGGACTCTGACAGTTGCTTCTTCCTAAAACAAGAGAAGGGTTTGAGTTGGGCTGTTTTTTGGTCTCTGTCTTTAAAGCAAGACCCCTTAATGATATTCAGACAGCAAGTCTGAACCCACAAGGCATCAAAGAAGATTACAGAGAAAAACAATAGGATAACTATTTGTTCCAAGTCCAAATTCCCCAAAAGACTCAGCTGTGTCACCAGAAAAGGAATTCCTTTTTCAGACTTAACAGTATCCCCTCACTTTGCTCCTAGTGTGACCAGTTTCACTGAAGAAGCAGTTACTCTTCTTAAGCAAAAACTTTCCAAGATTTGAAGATGACAACGCAGTCTTCATGTTATGAAGATGCTTTCTTGCCAGGTATAAGACAAGTTTCATGTTAAATAAGAACCAACTGCTGCTACTGCAGATGCTCTGAAGGCAATGAGAAATAACACATCATCGATCGCAGCCGCCAAGCCTTGGGCACTGGAAGGGACCTCATCAAAGAAAAAAAGCAAGATGACATCGCACTTATCATTGGACTAATTTCAGCGTTACAGGATCTCTGCTTTCCAATTACATCAAGAAGACATTACAGCAGAATGAATTTCAGCCCAGGTCCTCAAAGAGATTACAGAGCCAACTCTTCGGGACTCCCTAGGATGCCAGTATTGTCCAGAACGTGTAAGGAATGCTATTTCTTTGCTCAAAGGGTGCAGCTCCTTTCAAATCCTTTCCTGTAACTACAAGTAGAGTGTAAGACAGAACAGTAAACTCTTAAATATCCCTTAACAATTGAACCAGGGTGCATTTCCCTGCCCCCAACTCATCACTATTTAAAGCAGAACACGTAACGAAGCTCACACCATGAACTGCTGCCTACAGTTATTCCTGATCTTTACAGAAGTCTTGAAAGTACACTAATCCTTCCAGAAGTTTCTTTACATAGACATTTCTATACCAAATGTTTCTGGGCTACTTACATTATACCATATGCTCCCAGTCACTGTTACTTGCATCATTGACCTTTTCAAGTTAGAATTTTAATAATAGCCCAAGCAAATTTCCATCATTAGTATTTCTCTTTTTTTTAATCCCCCACAGAAGCTTCCACTCCAATTTCAGAAACATCTAAGTTTTCTCCAACACACAGTTACTCTTGAGAGAGATGGGGGGAGAGAAGAGCAAGCTAGGAAATTTAAGTGACACGCATGCTTGAAATTGCTATGGAGATCATGCAATTAAGATGAACAGTATGAATAAGCTAATCAACAACCACCACACTGTAAGTGTGCTACACATAGTGGGTTTTTTTTCTTAATATCTCCAAATTTGATATCAATTGAAAAGTCAAGTTTAATTAAAAACTAATAATAGTTATACTTTCTGTGAAGTTGGCACAAAACAATAAAAAGGCTACGTAACTGCCACGAAGCACACATTACAGTCAGAAGCACTGTGCCTTGGAGAGAATAGGTAATTCTCAAGGACTAAGCTGGCAAAGCTTAAAGCTAAGAAGAAAGAGATTCAAGGAATAAAATAGCTAGCAAATAAGAAACCTATGGATTTTGTCTCATGCTCCTCACCCATACTCTTTCTTCATCACTCCTCACTTCATCTGCGCTTGTTTGAGGGGAACTAGCTGTCACTCTTGCTTGTAAACTCCCACGCAACCTTCAAGTAACAGAAAACTGCTCAGAGTCTGTGGAACCTGCAAGCTTTGGCTCTACACACACCTATGTCTAAACCTTGTAGGTGCCAGTACCCCATAAAAACTGGCACTGTGTTAGCAGATACTGAACTGACAGGTAGCATAATCCAGAAGAAAAATAGCTTCCGAGAACTGGAAGATGCCTACACAGCCTCAGTAGCTAATAACTTCGAAGTTTTCCATTTGAATTGTCACTGCCATCTCTGTTTCTATAACATTTTGAAGACCACGCAGTTTTGTTTAATTCCTTGTTTACACACTCAGCTACAAGGAAAAAAAAAAAGACAAAAAAAAAAAAATCTTTGCAGCCTGGGGAATAGCATGTTCAATAGAAGCAGTAAAGAAACAGGAGGGATAGATTAAAAGTACGTATGCTTTACAGAAATAATGGATCCTCTTTGCTCCCAAACGTACGATGGACATATGTAACAATGGTGATGTCTTAATCTGTAAAACAGCTTTATATACAATGCAAGAGATGCCAAAGCCCTTAGACTAGTAAGGTGTCATCGAACAGCTGCTGTGCAAGAAATCAAAAAAGAGAAGGATATTTGGTAGGAGTAAGATGAAAGGAAATTACAGCACACAGATGGTGGCAAGATTTTTTTTTTTATAGAAGTTTAAACAAGCATGCAAATGAGAGACAAAACTGTTAACATCGGTCACTCTGCTCAAAGCTTCATCACTTCTCCCTGATCTTCATTTGTTTCTGTTAGTCTTGTGCCTTTCCAAGCAGAAAGTGTCACGTCATGCTGTCAAATGATGTCATATTGATAATATGCGTAGGTACCCTTTCATTTCATTTAATATCTTTATCAATGATCTCAACAAGGGGATCGAGTGCACCCTCAGAAAGTTTGCAGACAACACCAGGTTGGGCAGAGGTGTTGATCTGCTTGAGGGTAGGAAGGGTCTACAGACAGATCTGGACAGACCGGATCCATGGGCCAAGGCCAATTGTATGAGGTTCGACAAGGCTGAGTGTCAGGTCCTGCACTTGGGTCACAACCACCTTATGTGATGCTACAGGCTTGTGGAAGGGTGGCTGGAAGGCTGCCCAGCGGAAAAGGACCCGGAGGTACTGGTCAACAGCCGGCTGGATATGAGCCAGCAGTGTGCCCAGGTGGCCAAGAAGGCCAAGAGCATCCCGGCTTGTATCAGTAATAGTCTGGCCAGTAGGATTAGGGAAGGGATCGTCCCCCTCTATTCAGCACCTTGAATCCTGTGTTCAGTTTTGGGCTCCTCCCTACAAGACAGACATGGAGGTGCTGGAGCGTGTCCAGGGAAGGGCAGCGAAGCTGGTCAAGGGTCTGCAGCACAAGTGTTATGGGGAGCAGCTGAGGGAACTGGGGGTGTTCAGCCTAGAGAAAAGGAGGCTGAGGGGAGACCTTCTCGCTCTCTACAACTACCTGGAAGGAGGCTGCAGCAAGGTAGGGGCTGGTCTCTTCTCCCAAGTGAGAAGGGATAGGATAAGAAGAAATGGCCTCCAGGTGAGGTTTAGATTGGACCTTAGGAAAAAACTCAATCCTGAATGGGTTGTCAAGCATTGGAACAGGCTGCCCAGGGAAGTGGTGGAGTCACTATCCCTGGAGGTATTTAAAAGACATGCAGATGTGGTGCTTAGTGACACGGTTTAGTGGTGCTTAGGGACATTTAGCATGGCAGTGCTAGGTTTATGGTTGGACTTGATGATCTTCAAGATCTTTTCCAACCTAAACGATTCTATGATTCTATGATTAGAGAAAGCCACACAATAGAAGAGACCTGGAAAGCAGCAGCAAAAGGCTAACCCTACTCACTCCCAAAATTTCCAAGATAGTTACGTGGACAAGGTAACCGCCTAGAAGTTTAATTAATTCCTACTTGTCTATACCCACACTGTCTTGTCTATACCTGCATTGCAAGTTTCTGTTTTCACATTTGTAAAACGCCCAGTACAACACCGTCTTGGCCCACTGATGCTACAGGAACACAAACAATAACATTGGGGTGCATGACAAAAAAAAAAGGACAAATATCTCTCAAAGTGAACGTCTCATTAAATACTGCTATTGTTGCATCAGAAATAAATTCTCAACTATGCAGAATTCTCTACCGTACATGTGTTACAATTCTGCATTTGTCTGCAAAGTTTAAGAATCTCCACCACATTTAAGAATTTACCACATCTCAGTTCAAAGCATACTTTTCCTCCTAAAACTTTTTACACAGAAATCGCCTCTATTCATGTGAAAAAATTTGCTTTACAGGAATAGACTTCTAGCCTATCTGATGTCACATTTTGAATCTGAAAACTAAGTGACAAAACCTTGCAACACTGCCAGAACAACATTCTTCTGATCTCTGGTGTTTTCCCTTCTTTCAGTATTTGGACCATAGGAAAATTAGCTATACTTGTCCTAAATATTTTCTATTTCCTCCATGAACAATGACAAATTCTCACCCAATCAGGTTGGTACAACTGCACTTTAAAACAAGATAGCTTGGGTTTGCGTTTTTTTTTTCTGTCACAAAACAAAAAAAGCATGCTTGCATTCTTAACTTCTCAGTAGTTATTGATAGTTTGTTATATTCTTAATGTTCTCCTGCTCTCTTCAATTTCAACCCTGGCTATAATAATGAGAGTTACCTATTGATCAGTTCCCCAATTTGTAGCACCAACATTTTTCTCCAAATAAGAACAAAATACTAATTAACATAATAGCACCTGCATACTTTCCAGCTTGTTCAGAACTTCATTCTTTTGGGTTCTTTTGCATTTCCTTCTTTTGGGCTCCTTTCACACATGAATGTGAGGTGGCGTAATTCGGGCAGCAAAACAGAGCGCTACAGAGACTAAACAGCCACGAGAAAAGCGCAGCATCTTACTCTCAGAACTGTATTTACATACTGACACAAAAACAACAGTCCTGCAGTTCACTTGGGAAGACGTGTGCGTAAGCTCAGAAAGTCATGCTGCAGTAACTGTGGTCCGACAGCGACTTAAAAAATAAATATGTATCTCAACTGTCATTAGTCCACCCAATTTCAGGCTGAGCTTATAGTCTGCCTAAAATAAAGAGGATCTGACTGGAGAGATCTGTTCTCACACACATCACAGGTACTGGTCTTCATGTTGTGGATCGGCTATACAACCGTCAAAATCAGCTGTAAAGGCGCTATAGTCAAATTTGATTCTGCTCTTGAAACTTAAAAAACTTATTTGACGATAGGTCAGGAAGGATTGGATCCCATTTACGTCAACAGCTGCTCTAAATTCCAAGCCTGACAAGGAGGACGATGCAGTCAATGATTCATTTCAGAGTGAGGATATAAAACCGAATATACAAGTAAGAAAACAGTTCTTCTGCAAGCGAGCTTTTTGTCTGCTGCAATGTCAAATGAACCCTGCAAAGATCCTGCACACTGCATTAAGATGAGGATATGAGGAACAAGGTAATCAGCTCATTTTTCCCCTTTCTAAAATAGCAGAAATGAAAGGAGGGCACCATTTCCTCACACCTCCCCAAAAGAGGATGGAACTCAAATCTAATCCATTTTTCTCCTCAAATAACAACACAGCATGAGTTACAACAGTTCAAGGGAAGCAGTTTAACTCATGGTCTTAGCAAACCCATCCTCCAGATGGAAGACCACCAGAATCCATCATGGTCCATATTCTTATATCTTTTCCAGGCGTCTACGGTGTTTAATAATGTAGGCAGAGAGAGACTGTGCTCTGCACAGATGGTTCTTACCTCCAAGACTTTATCATGATCCTTCAACTACATGCATTTACAGTACACTTATTCGGCCATATGGCTCAGCTACTTGTTCTATATAGCTCATTCAAGAAAAGTGACACATACCTTGTGAACATTGGTCCAAGAACTTGGGAAAAAGAAGCCTAAAAAAACCAGAAGTTTGTATATCAAGAACAGATAAATTATTTAAGTAAAGCATTTACAATCATTTGGACACTGACAGCTAGAGTCTTGCTATCCAAACCATTTCCATGTTTCCTTTTCTCAGTTCATATAACTGGAACATCCCCACAGGTTGTGCCTTTCAGGAGTTTGTCCCCAATAGTTTTGTAGATAGTTTTAATTCTTTAATTGATTTAAAAGCTCATTCCCAGCACGCAATCTATTCTGTATTCTAGGAAGCCAGAAAGGCTTGAACATTATTTTAATTCCTGTTTAAACAATAGGAATTTTGAGCTTGCCCTAAAGTATTGTGCGTTCCAAACATGGTGGGAATTCTTCACGGAAAGACTGTATGTACATAATGCTTTCTGTACATATCGTACCAATTCCTGGTACCATGTCAGACAACTGACAATTATTTTTAAGAGCTTTATCATGGACACAAAAGCTCCAGATATTAGTACTTTATCTGTCCCCCTTCAACTACCTCTTCCCTGCCCCGGCTTGCTATTCAACACAGGGAAGAGTTTCACCCTAGGCTCAGGAGAGAGCCAGATGTCTACCGTAAGAAACTTTCTGAGACAAGAAACGGTTTTGATTTTCTTGACTGCAAAAGCTTCAAGTCGGACATTAAAATCATTCTTCTCAATTCTCACAGTGAACTCACCAAAGCTTCCCCACTGAAAGATTTATCATTGGCAGTACATAGCTATTTGGTAAGTTCTTATCAGAAGAAACTTCAAAGCAAGACACAAATAGTCTACAGCATAGACTAAGCCTCTTCCTTCAATTGCTACTGCACTTCAGAAGACAAACAATGTTAGTCAAAGGATTGCAGGCTTCTGCTGCTATAAATACAACTCAGTACCGTGATCAGGAACACATTAGTAAGGTTAAAAAAAACCCCAAACATCTAGGAATGGAACTTGTCTTTCCTATAGTTATGGAAAGAACAAGTTGAAACAGCACTCCAGCATCAATTCAACAATATTTTATGTAGCCTTTATTATTTATTTACACTCTTTGTCATGGAGATAGAAAGAAGCAGTAAGGTAACGTCTTGTTATTGACTAGTGCAAAGCACAAGGAGCGTATTGGTTAGTGTTTTAAAAATAGCTAGGAAGTTTAAGGAATGCACTTTGATAAAACGATTGGGCAGTTCACCTCGAAGCCGGGATGCAGTTTTATCACAAATAGCAGTGCTAAGAACTCTGAAATTGTAACTGCTTCCACTTACTTTGATCAAATCAGCTGCAAGGCATAATTGCAAAATTTAAGTATCGTAATTTTACAGATAGGTCTATGAAATTAGTTCAGCGTTTGTTGAAGTGCAGAGCACGTACATATACTATGAGAGAGCAACCATACCACATCATCTTAAAATGTCAGTGACTTGGCTTTGCTACTGTTTCCTCCCCACCCTGCCTTTGCAGTAACCCAGGATATCAGATTTTATACTTGCAATGCTTTTGCTTCCGTCCTTTGTCATTCTCTTCCACTAAATTTGGGACTGCTTCCCATAAGTTCCATATTTTAAGTCTGTAAAGTCTTCATTTAGTATCCAAAAGTCAGGACACAATCAATAACACAAACTGAGACACGTCTCAATTTTTAGTCATGCTTACAAAGAGATTGTAGAGAAAGAATGATTTAAAAAGCACATGAGAGGACAGTTGGCTGCCCAGATTTTACAAAGTCCTCAGCCTTTGGGAGTACAGGTATTTAAGCAATATGGTAATAATAGTCTTTGTTTATTCTTCCACAGGCTAAACTTTTATTAATATGATATACAATTATATACCTAGTGGAAACCGAGTGTCATCATTATAAGTCAAATAGCACTTCAAAGTTCATCCAAGATGGATTTCCTAGCAGTTTTATGAAATTTAAGACAGTTCAAGAGCATTTAACCATCTAATTATTATAAAAGGGATCTCAAACATACCTATCTATTTTCAAACTAACAAAACTATCTTAAACTATACCTATGTTCCATATAGCAACTCAGTGGCTCTACACAAGTATTAACTGCTCCAATGATGAAAGACGACTTCACATCTGGGTCAGGATGAGTTTGCAGAGCCTGTACAACATCAATAACATCAGTATATCTGTAAGAAAACAAAATGGAATATGGTTTCAGAGAAACAAAATGACACACTTCAACATCTAGTAAATAAATTGCTTGGAAGAAGGTTAGATTCTGAAAAAGCCTACCAAAATAGTTATAAAGCAGTTCAAAACTTGGCAAATTCAGACATTAAGTAGACTGCAAGTAACATGAAAAATAAATTATTTACAACTACAGAGAAAAGCAATATAAACTTTGCATTGAACAACTGAAAGGTCTGGCTTTCTGGAAGCACAAAAAGCATAATGGAGATACAAGCATGTTACCCCTTCTGTAAAGCCTATTAAGCACTAAGTTTGATTCAAGTAAAGAGAAAAAAAATGTAATCCCTCTCACTTCTATCAGCATTCCAATTTAAGCATGCTTCTTTAATTAACACATCCATTTTTAATCAGTACTCTACACACTGCTGTATCATACTTCTGCTGGATAGCAAAGTTTAAGCGAACCTGAATTTTTATTCCAGATTGTTTATTACTCAGCCAGTTACAATCTTCTCTCAAAACTCTACTGTCAGTTACCCAGTTAATGGATTATTTAGAGAACTCCAGCTACTTTAAAGCTATCTACACCAACACTCAGCTAATCAGAAAGAACGGAAAACCTATAATTAGCCATTCCTGAAGCCAGTGCTGCTACTACGAGATCAGTTATTTTGCACATCACTGGACTTTATACTATGAACTTTAAGAAAAACAAAATATCTGACTAACATGGAAAAAAAACAATGCTTTTTAGCACTATCAGAATGGACCATAATGAAGAAAATGCTAAGCTCCATTTACATGCCCTTAGTGAAAAAGATGAACAGTTGGTAGCCTGGGAACCAAAACCATTCCAGCCAGGTTAGGGCAGTACTTCCCTCAATCTAGTTTATGGTACCTGCTAATAATTCAGAAACAGAGTGGGCAAACATGCTGCAGATGATACTAGTTCTCAAATGTTACACTTGAGATAGAAATGTCAAACAGACATGGCTCAGCGTCTTCACCTTTATTGCACAAGAAAACTGGCACATATCTGAAACATGTTTATCAGTCTTACTTCAATATCACCTCCTGCTGTATCAAGTGAAATAGCTTATTTTTGACAGCCTGCTTTCTGCTAGTAGTTTCAGAAGTCATAATCTTTATGGAGCCAATCATTCTGAAGTACCGAAACTCGGAACGTACCATATGAGAAGTGATGTGCAAAAATTGCACAGACATTTATTTGGATAGCAACTCACACGCATGTAACATTGCCTCTCTTTCTTCTCATCTTTACCAACTGGAACTTCAAAAGTTTGTGTCACATTTTTTGTATCTAATACTGCCAAAGAATCCAAGCAAGAACTTTGCAGAAATGCAAAGAAAAAGCAAGCATCTATGCACACGAAGATGTTACATACTGGCAAAAAAGCAAAGCTTGGTTCTTATGCTTACTGTAGCACACTTGTTCTGTTTAAAAAATTCATTAAGAGTCACAGCAGCTTAGGCTTTTAAGTTTCTATTTGGAGGCAAAAATATTGCAAATTGAATGGACCATTTAATTCTGGAAATGAGGAATGGATTTATTAAAGATTCTCTTGCACTCACTGATCTTTCAAAAGTTTAAAGTACTGTAAGCACTTGAGAGATACAATTATAGTCTTTATATGTCACACCATATCACACTTCCTAAAATTAATTTCTATTCTGAAGCAAATCAAATTACAGTTTATTAAAATGCACTCAGTCATCTAATGCCTTAAAGACAATAGATCTTCCCCTCAAAGAAACAGGGAGGTGCTCCACCCCCATTTTTCATCAAAACAATTTCAATGCTTTAGCAAACTTTCAAAGAAAGCGATACATGAAAGGTAGGGCGAGAACTCAGCTAACACACTTTCTGCATTCTGTAAGAAGTTGTGCATTTATTCCATGTTTTTTTGCTTTGTTATCAGCAAAATACAGGTCTGTTGGGAAAAAGTAGTGGGAATTCTTTTGTGTACTAACAGGGGCTAAAACACACAACACTCCCTCTATATATTAAGATAACGCTATAGCAGGCAACATCCAGTAATATTCACCTGCAGCTCTGGAGTGCAACTGGCAACCCAACCTGAAGCTCTCTCTGCTCTACTGCCCCCACCTAATATTTTAAAGACAGGTAACAGATAATGCTTTAAAGACAGATAACCAGTACTCCAGCAGTCTTTAAAGACAGATAACCAGCACAAAGACGGCTCACCAGCCTTTGAAGGACAAGTACCTCTCTATTTAGGACTTTGGTGGTGGGAGGGGGAAACAAAATAAACCACATACAGCTGCACCCATAAATAAAGTGCCATTTAACAGTCTAAGATGCAGCTAGGAAGGGCAAGAAAACCTTTGAGAAGCCAAAAATCACAGTCAATCTCCTAAACAGGGAAGATGAACCAAACACAGCCCATCTTTCTTTTTGATTAAAAGAAGTCTTTGGACACCATTGTTTCAATGGAGTAACAAGCAATAAAATTAACGGGTTGCAGAAAGCTGAGTTTGATACATACGTAAACCTGAATTAATGGAGTACCACACTTTGGCACAGAAATATGACTGCTACAGAGTGCAGGGAAACTTTAAAAATGCCTTGGAAATAGGAAGGGACCAGAAAATCTCTTATTCTGTGCAACAGTTCAAACTGTTTCGAACATTTACCCTTGCAAGACCACTAAGAGACGCCTGTTCCTTTTAGTGTAAGCGGACTGACGGACGCTGTGGTTTTGCTGAGCCTCCAGGACGCTGGAGAGGTAACGCTGGAAATGGGCCGCACTGAAACATTCCGGACTGTCCATGGTTTGCCGATAAACTATCCACCTAAACAACAGAAAACAAGGAAAGAAGTTAGTGTTCTCTGACATGATATTTCTGTTTTCTTTTTACTTTGAAACAATGACCAAAAATAAATTTGACAAGACCTAAGATTTCACATCTCTCATACCACATGGGAAAGAGGAATTTACTTGGCTTTCTATCACCTCCAGCATAAGCACATTCTTTACATTACTGCCAAAAGGTTTTGTGGTTTTTTGCTGTTTTTTAATAAAAAAGCATTCAACAGCTTCTTCAAAGCAGCACATCGTGTGAGTTAATTCTCATCTTTGTTAGTGATGGAGTAAATAAAATTTGTATGAATCCAATTCAAAAGACTCTGGGCCTGAAAATATTTCATTGCAAAAATAAAAAGTAACGATGACATTTGCAGGAAAACATGATGAAATATATTACTACAGAACATTCAGAAGTCACCTTACATGTTTGCCCTAAAAACTGAACCACAAAACTGTTCTGCATCAACTTGCTAAAGTCAAGACACTGAAATCAAAAGTAACACTGAAAACTCAGTCCAGAACATTACTAAGATTAAATGCTAAGGTGCTTGGCTGTGAGATTGAAAAGAACAAGAATTTCTTTTTTTGATTTTCCAGAATCAAAATCAACACACAGAATGGCAAATTCCTACAGCAGATTTATCTCACTGCCATACAATAGAAGTCCTGAATATATCTCCTGCTATTGTAGAATAGAAACCAGGTCAGATTAAAAACAATGCTGTAGCAAGGACTGTTAGAACAGCCTCTTCTCCAGGAAAAATGCATTTTAGACTCACTATCACAAGTCAAAAAACGGAAGCTCTTCACCCATTTCCTTCAAGTTCTGACAAGATGACTTCCATGCTTCCTTAAGGCAGGATTCATTTGGCCATTCTAAGATTATTCTTAACTGTTGTAGCATCAGTGATAGCTCCAGACACACGTCATAGATCTACAGTGATACCCATGGTATTCTTAATAGGGAATATAAACAAAGAAATCTCCTGTGATATTTTTCTTGTCCAAATGTCTAAAATCTAAGGGCAAATCTACCTGGCATAACACAGTTAAATGAGATACCTGAGGCAACAGAACTGAAATAATAGACCCTACAGTCTGCTCTGCAGAACTACTCGAGGTTCCTTATAACATTTATTGAATTTATTCTTATAAACACATCTTATAACAATTATGTTTGAAAAAAATAATAACTAAGTGAAACATTGATAGTTTCATTTCCTTCGTGCTGAGTAGTTCTGTGGTGATTAGTATGACCACTGTGACTGTAAAACCAGAACCATACGAACCTTCCACGCTCCTTGTTAAAAGTTACAAGAAAAGCACACAGATCACTGCAGCGACATCCTGGAAGGCCAGTTATAATGGTGATAACCACCTAAAACACAGGGAACAGATAAGAAGGGGGCGACTTGAAGACTGGAAATGAGCTACAACAATTGCACGCACATAAGGGTCTCTATCTTGATAAAATCTTAAGTCTAAACACAGAATTAAGTGACACTAACCACAGAAACAGCCAGATAGTGTAGAACTGTAATTGTGTTTATGCAATTACTCAGATATGCATCGTGTTAGAAAGATGTGTTTTCTCTTGGTTTTCATACCTTAAATACAGCGAAAGGATAATTAACAAATACAGTAAACAGTATCATCAAAACCTTTACATTAAAATCTAGTGTGTAGTGTAGGTATCAATGCAAGTGTCAGAACACTGCAA
This sequence comes from Tauraco erythrolophus, assembly GCF_009769465.1. Classification (NCBI taxonomy): domain Eukaryota; kingdom Metazoa; phylum Chordata; class Aves; order Musophagiformes; family Musophagidae; genus Tauraco; species Tauraco erythrolophus. The sequence goes on along the minus strand of NC_141469.1, from coordinate 23,065,672 downwards.
GAGACACCAAAGAGGTTATGCCTCCTGTGACGAAACGGGTACCTTCAAGCACATAGAACAGAACTTGAGCAAAATGGTTCAAAAAGTGATGGCGTATGCCAAAGCCTTGTCAAACACAAAGAGCAACTCTAGGTTTCTGAACCAAGCATGCTACACACAAAATTTATGCCAGTAAAGCTGCACTTTGAGTAGGATTGGTAAGAGGCTGCACAATAACAGCTCTAACATACCAACAGCTGTCTGCATAAACCATTTCTGTCTCCATTGATGTGTATTTCTTGCTGTATTTAGAGAGGATTCATAGCAAAGAAACACTGAAAAGCAGTCAGAACATATCTCTGAAGCATGTGTGTATATGTATTTCTAGATTATATACTGGAACGCATTACAGAAGTAAGCAAATGAACTCTGGAGGAAACGCGACTAAAACAACTCTGTGCTGTGCTGAACTCAGCTTAAGAAATGAAGTCATGCTGGTAACCAGCCACCACACTGCATGTCATCCTGCAACTAACAGACAAATTACCTCTTCCAGTTTCTAACTACATCATATTTGAAGACAGCCATCTGCAGACTACTCATATCTTATCCTCAAAATCACTTTCGGATGGTCACAGAAAATGAGCATTCATGATAATAGATACAGAGATCTTTAATACACAAAGACAGTTAAACTAACCTTAAAGTCGGATTTAAAAACATTAATAAGAGTTTATTAATTAATACTGGATTTAAGCATCAGTATAGTCTCTGAACTAGACTCCAAGAAATTAGGCTGCCACCATATCAGAATATTCAAAGACAAAGACTATATTCCTGCTGCTTTGACTTTCTTGCTTACAGCAGACTTCTAATGCTGGAAAGTTACAAGGAAATATTTTCTCTGAAAATGCTATTTAAAGCACTCCTTAAGTTTGACAATTGTTATTGCCCCTATAGAGAACTGAGTGTTCTACAGATAATATCAGCAAATGTTAAATATCATGTGCTACCTCTATGCTATTTAAAGGACTTTTATGTTCCAGAGAACAATTCAGTTAAATTATTCAGCAATTCATAAAAACAAGCTACTGCTTTAGGGCTAACTCTCTCTGGACATTAGAGAAAATTGTTCACTTGAAGATCTATGTCCCTTTTTTCTGCATCTATTTATCAGGCTGAAGGGCCATAAGCACTTCCAAAAGATTGTTTAAATGAAAAAAAAATTAGGCAATGTAATCAGGAAAACAAGGCAGAGCAATTTATTGTAAGAAACAGACTTGAAGCAGTTCAGTGTGAACTGGTGGTACTGGAGAAGGAGGCAGAGAAGCATGGTTAAACACACATGAGCACTTTCCTGCATTGTCTGCAGCAGGATTAATGGCAGATGGAATATTTGCTAAATGTTCAATACTAGGGATAGGAAGTACTGTTGGATTGCTTCCTTACCTTATCACTTTCTGCTTTGCTGTCAGGAACGATTTCTGACTGTTGCAGTAAAACAGGAAGGTGTGCTCTCATTACTGGCTCGTGACTGACGCTGCTGACGGTAAAATGTTGCACAAACCTTTCAAAAATAAAAGTTTAAATTTTCTTACAATCAAGACCAAAAGGCTTCACTCATATAAACGTTTGGAAAATTACTAAAATAAGATCATTAAAAGGTCAAACAGAGTCTTCCTAAAGAGGAAATACTTCATCTCAGACTAAAAATATCTACTGTGAAGACAGTCATTAAATAAGCATTTTTAGACAAGAATTACATATACCAAAATATTTTGTATTATTTCTGACAAAACTGATACCTTGAAAACAAAAATAATTTCTCACCTCTCTAATTCTGGAAGGGCAGCAGATATTTTCAGCTCCCTGCATCTTTCCCCAGAAGGAAAAGATAAAGCATTAAATAGCTTCTGACACTGGAATGCCTAAAAGAAGCAAATTAATTAACTGGTTAGTTAAAAAAGAAACCTAGAAATTTATCTTTAAACCAGAATGGCTACATAGTAACTAGTATTAAAAATAAAAAAGCGAGTTTGCACTTAGAACGCAGCAATTCCTTTTGAATCATTATCAAAATCTTCAATGAATGACAGCATTTTTCTGATTGTAGCACATATTTAATGTATAACTACAGTGGAGTAAGAGGCATGAACTTACAGTCTCTTTTGTTCCACAGAAAGGAATTCTTCCTGGACAACCCTTAAAGATAATCCTGAGTTTGTCTGGTTTTGCCACAAAGAGAAAACCTGGAACAAATCAGACCTATGCGTAAGCATCATTATTTTGAAAATATTGGTTTGAATTTATTTAGGAATTGTTTTTGTCCACCTAAAAAAATACATGTATTTTAACTAACCATTAAGTATTTCACAATACTGTTTTTTCTGCAAGAATTCAAAATATGGAAGAAGTCTCCACAGATCAGATTTTGTACGCCTCGCTTTGGCTAGACTGGAACTGCTTTAAGAGGTAACTTCACTGAAATGATCTAGTTTTTCCCTCCTATTCATAGCCTGGAAAAAAAATCCTAGGAAAAAGTTTACCCATCAAAGTAACAGTAACATATACATGTACCTTTTAGTCATAGCATGCTTCACTTGATAAAAAGGCCAAGTATTTATAGACCAACTACTGTACAGTAGGAGCTGAATTAATGTAAGTCTCCTTTAAGTAGTACTGTAATTTTGACGAGGTAAGATGGCAGCAATCATTTCTAGAAATTTAAGAAAAACTCTGTTCCTTCGCGAAAGAAAAGGGGACCCTTCGTTTCTCCAGGGAACAGTGTTTTGGCTCGCATCCTACTGCTCCAGCCAGTCACATTAACATGAATGGCACTCTGAACCTAGAAATCAGATTCAGATGAATCACACAGTCATTTAAGTGTTCGGTATTTCCCTTCTTTTAATAAGTAAAGGCACAGCCATTGTCAGTTTTCACAATAATTTGCTGCAAGTCAAAACAACTTGGGGGGAAAGACTGCTTTCCATTAACAAATCCGCATCCCAGACACAAGGGTACTGAGATAAAAAACATCAAAATAAATCAACTTTTGATATTAATTAACAAAGACAATACTGCTGGGTAGAAGGATCCACGCAACGAAATACCACTTCAAAACACGTGTAAGAGACTAAGGAAAATGCCTACAAGGGATGGAAAGAAGGACTGGTCAAAAGAAAAACTGTATTCTTTACAAGTCAAATGACTAGGGATAAAGTGAAAACACAGGTCAGACTCAGAATGGACAGAACTAATGGAAATAAATTAGTCCTTTTTGTATAACGCAGATGCCCCTCCCTGGAAGTGTTCAAGGCCAGGTTGATGAGGCTTTGAGCACCTGGCGTAGTGGAAGGTGTCGCTGCCCATGGCAGGGGGTTGGAACTGGATGATCTTGAAGGTCCTTCCAACCCAAACCATTCTATGATTACCTAATGAACATTTCAAAAAAGAGCTGCTACGGCATTAAAGAAGGTGAAGAAAACCAGAGAAATCCATACATCCCAAAGCCTAAGCAAATCTTCTTCCCCTACCATTAGAGCAAGGACAAGAAATGCACCATCTTATCTTCACGGGATCTGAAAACCAGATTCCAGTTCTGTGGGCTCAAAATCTTGCAACTGTCTCAGTTACAAGGAATTTGAGATCTGGAGAAATGGTCATTGTCATTCCCTATTCAAGAAGGCTGGGAATAATTAAAGCATAGGTGCAGTAAGCGAGGTATCATGCCATATGACTGGAGAAGAGTAAACCCAGTAACTGTATTTCAGTGAATTTTTGTAACTACAGATTTGTAGAAAGACTACTATGTGCGACATCAACGGCGTTCAACTTTAGAAAAAGCTAAGTTGGGAGACAGTCTACACAGCATTGAGATGCTTCATAGAAAAACAGATCTAACTGTAAAAATGGAAGAAAGAAAAATAGGAGAAAGCATTTGGAAAACAGGAATACGCACACAAGCATTTCTGGAATCAGCTGGAGTATCAGTGGGTAGCAAAAGAGAAAGGACTTGAAGGAGTGTCTCAAAAAATGAGCACGATCTATTAATTCAAGGCAGCAGTGAAAAGTAAAGGCAAACCAAGGGTACCTCTGAACATTTCAGAAGAGAGAACTATTGTTGCTTCTGTTCAAGAAACAAACACCCTCATCTCAGATACTACACACAGTTTGGATATCTACAGCCAAAAAAACAGATCAAAAGAAAAGTATTAAAATGATCAGAAGAAAAGAGAACTTTTTATAAGCAGAGCTTAAAAAGGATCTGGTTTTATTTATTAGGCCAAATCAGCCAGAAAGAATAGGTCTGAAATTTCTGAATATCTCAAGGATGTGCATTGGTAGAGCAAAAGACAAAAAAAACCCCAAAAAAACACGCCAGATATAAGAGTAGACCTAATAAAATAGGCTGAAAATTCAAAACCAAGAAAAATATTCCCAGCCGCTCACATAGTAGAACAGTGGGAGGAATCTAACCACTTAAGATAAAAGGAGGAGAAATTTTATGGTAACATTAATACTACCAGTGGGACTGTACTCACTGAGCTAGGTGGTCTTTTCAATCCAGTGTTATGATCACGATACTAAAACCCTTGTGAAGTCCTAAAATCTCCAGGCTCATTTCCTCAAAAGTGCTATTGTTATAAAGTTTTGTTTATTAAAAGCCTCTGCACTACAGTTCATGAAGCCAACCTACTTAGAGAATAATACAATGCCATATGGGATACTTAAAGACTTTAACAAAACCTCCCTAAGGATCTCGATCCAAATGTGTCTAACCACAGAAAAATCACATAGAACCTCTGCCACTACATACATTGCTGCAGGCCAAGTATGCACCAGTGCTACATTTAAAACGCAACTACTAGAAAACAAGCTTTTAGAGCACTCACTGGCTTCAGAAGACAAAACGAAAGCACATGGCGAGCATTAAACTTCACAAGCAACACAATCACTAGAAATCCATACAAATTTCAAGTTTCTCACACATGCAAGGGTCCTAAGATCAGGAGTAATCATGCTCCTGGGACACACTAGGAAGGTCTACATGGCAGGGGGCAGCCTGTGACAATCTCAAGCCTGCAGGTAGATGCCGTAGGTCATAGAGAGAAGAGTTTCTGGTTGGAAGAGAGCCTCTGGTCTCCAGACCCACCTCCTGTTCAAAGCAGGACTACTGCTGGCAGTACAGATCAGCTCAGCCATCGCTTCATCCAGCCAAGTGTTCGAAAATCTTCAAAAGTGGAGACTGACTGTCTGGATGACTTGTTCCAGTGACTGCACCAACCTCCTACTAACTTTCAGTCTGAATCTTTTCTAAGCTGCAATCCATGGTTACTGCCCTTTGTCATCTGCCACTATTGGAAAAGTTATCTCTAACAGTCTTTCTTGTGCAGCACCCTGATTTTATATAAAAGGTAAGCAGCCTCAAAATCATAGAATGGTTTGAGTTGGAAGGGATCTCAAAATCATCTAGTTCCAACCCCCCTACCATGGGCAGGGAAACCCTCCACTACACCAGGTTGCTCAAAGCCCCATCCAACCTGGCCTTGAACACTTCCAGGGATGGGGCAGCCACACTTCTCTGGGCAACCTGTTCCAGTGCCTCACCACCCTCAGAGTGAAAAATGTCTTCCTTGTATCTAATCACATCAGCCACCTCTCTCAATATCCTCTGTGAATCCCATCCAGCTTCAGAGGAGGTTTTCATGTGTTCCTATTTGACACTCCCTCAGTATTAACTTGTCCCTTCTCCTTTCTAAACTGTGCTTGTTCACCAAGATATAGGAAAAGGGTTCACTTGTGAAGACTGATGCAAGAAAGACCTTGAACTTTAACCTTTCTTGTATTTACTTATCAGGTGATGACCTTTAGTAGCTCAATCAACATGAGAAAATAATCTCTTCTTCCTTCCAAATTTAATTAGTTAAGACAGACAACAAAAAAATTCACCCTTGCCTCTCATCTGAAACACCAAGAATAATTGTGTGGTTTTCCCCCCACCCAAACCAATCTTTTTCGCTTTACCTGTGAATAAAAAGCTTTGTAAATCTTTGTTTGGGGGAAAAGTGCAATCATCAAAAAGTGTGTCTCGGGGATGAAATTCAATTGGTAGATGAGCAAGTAAGGAACTTTTGACGTCTATAATGAGAGCAGCAACATACTGGTTGAATCCTAGAAAAGGAAGAAACAAGACAAATTTTAATTAACAGTATTGAAAGGGGAAAAAAAGGGCTTGATACATTAATAGCAGAGATCAGAAACAACTACTACAGTCATAGCTGGGCACGCATAAAGATCTGCGTAGCGCAGGTTATGAAGCAGAAGGATCAACTGCAGCCACTCACAACCCTCCTCAGTTCTACTTTGCAGCTGTTGGAGATATCACAAACTTTAAAGAAAGCATCTGAGATTGTTCTAAGCACCTGAGCTTTGTCTTGTCTTGAAAAGAAAGCTTGCATTTTTAATATCTACTCATTTCCCTCCACCAAAAACTAGACCTTTAGCCCTTTCCTCTGCTAAGGCTTCACAACAAAGCCACCTTCATCTATACTCACACATCTCCTCTGACACAGATACCCGGAGAATGAATTAGTCAGCTAAAAAAGATTAGAAGGATGGCATGGGGGTGCTACTGCAAGCTTTTTTTATACCATGCTCTTGAGTTTCTGACCTGAAAAGAACCATGCTGCAGTGAGCTACAACCATCAGGCCTGCAATTTGAAGTGTAGGTCACTTGCAGGTAGGAAATGTCCTGTTTCTCTGATTCGTTAACAAGCACAAGTTTTACTAAACCTACTGCTCCTTCCCCTGAATTGCATCTTCACCAACAGAAAGCTGAAGCCCTCAAGATCAGTCTCTCTCAGAAGCACTCAACTCAGGTTTTCAATTTGTTGCCATAAAACAACACTGGGCCTTGGTTTTCTATATCAAGATAGCTATTTATGTGCAGGATGCTGAAGTGTTTTACACTCAAGCTTGACTTGCAACTCTCTTCACACCAAAGTATAGGAATATAGTACAATTCAGCAACTGAAATATCCCTGGAGGATAGGGATTCTATTACTTCAGGTTCAAATCAGAAATCAAGTAGCACCCACCTCCCTTTCAACAGGAGAAGTTGGCAAAGAACTCTACTTAATAATTTTTGAGGAAAAAAAAAAAGCTCAATTGGGGAGCATTTACATAGAACTGGTATCAGCTCAGACACATTTGCAAACAGAATCTCTATCCTTTGCAAACTGAGGGATTAATTACAAAAGTAATCCTCTCAAAGTCATTGAGGTTACTGAAGAACATACAAAAATGCTCTCCTAAAAGAGAACGATTTCTCTTAAGAGAAAACAGCTTTTGGAAGGTGGTCCACAGATGCTAGATTCTGCAGGACAGCTTGCAGACTTCTCAAGGAGTGACTAAAAGGTCAACTCATACATGCTGCAATCTGCATGTGAAGTGTCCAACAGAAACATGCTCCTCCTCCTGGAAAATGTTTAGGGTTCCACAAACTGGAAAAAGCTGAAAAGAAGCAGTATAATCCCCATGGACATTAAGGTTAAAGAATCCATTTCAAAGTTTTACAAGACGTTAATGTTGTTGTGAAACCTAAGTATTACTTAAAAATATTTGTTCCCTTGATTAATGGCCAAAGTGAATGCTGAATTCAGGTACTTACAAGCTGAAATACTTTGTCTTATTTAAGACCTTGAAACCAAGCACATAGTGTCTTCGGCTCTACATGGTAAAGGTGCCTTGATACAGTTTATTGAGACACTGACAGCTACACGAGAAGAAGAAACAAACCTGGGAGTTTGGAGACCGGGTGGCAGTGGAGTCTGTTGTGTTTTCGTTTAGTCCCATGGTGGCTGCTACTAAGCTAGAACAGTGCTGCCTTACGAGATGGGAGATTTCTGTGCTATTTAACATCTTTGTTGGTGACATGGACAGTGGATCGAGTGCACCCTCAGCAAGTTTGCAGATGACACCAAGCTGTGTGGTGTTGTGGACACGCTGGAGGGAAGGGATGCCATCCAGAGGGACCTTGACAGGCTGGAGAGGTGGGCCTGTGAGAACCTCATGAAGTTCAACAAAGGCCAAGTGCAAGGTCCTGCACGTGGGTCAGGGCAATCCCAAGCACAAGGACAGGCTGGGCGGAGAATGGATTGAGAGTAGCCCTGAGGAAAAGGACTTGGGAGTACTGGTGGATGAGAAGCTCACCATGAGCCAGCAATGTGCGCTGGCAGCCCAGAAAGCCAACCATGTCCTGGGCTGCATCCAAAGCAGCGTGGGCAGTGGTCGAGGGAGGTGATTCTGCCCCTCTGCTCTGCAATCCTGAGACCCTACCTGGAATACTGTGTTCAGCTCTGGAGTCCCCAACACAAGAAGGACATGGAGCTGCTGGAGTGGGTCCAGAAGAGGGCCACAAAGATGATCCGAGGGCTGAAGCACCTGTGCTATGGAGACAGGCTGAGAGAGTTGGGGCTGTTCAGCCTGGAGAAGAGAAGGCTCCGGAGTGATCTTATTGCAGCCTTCCAGTAATTAAAGGGGGCCTACAGGAAAGCTGGAGAGGGACTTTTTACAAGGGCATGTAGTGGCAGGACAAGGGACAATGGCTTTAAACTGAAAGAGGGGGATTTAGATTAGAGATAAGGAAGAAATTTTTCCCTCTCAGGGGTGGTGAGGCACTGGAACAGGTTGCTCAGAGAAGTTGTGGCTGCCCCATCCCTGGAAGTGTTCAAGGCCAGCTTGGATAAGGCTTTGGGCAACCTGGTGTAGTGGAAGGTGTCCCTGCCCGTGGCAGGGGGGGTGGAACTAGACAGTCTTTGAGGTCCCTTCCAACCCAAACCATTCTATGATTCTATGATTTCTGTCTGACTCTGCTAATATTGGGATGGTTTCTGCTTTAGATCTTCATGGCACAGTTTTATGAGGAATCTACCCTGTCCTCCGTGCCTCAAAGAGAAGCATCTAGCAGGCATGGTGATAGAGTCGTTAAGAAACTGTACTTTGTATCACTTAAAGTCTTTGTATCTTTTATTTCAATCCTAGTATTAAATTATCCTTTTTTTCTCCATCAATATTGCTGTTGCAACAACTTTCAGAAAAAGCACACTAACAATTACCCTTCTTCTCCTGTCACTTCGTAACATTTTAAGCTCTCCACCCTTGTATTATGCCAAGTCAGTTGAACAATAAATGCTTTCTGTCAAGGTTTAGCTTTACACAAAAAATCTGGCACCAGTTCAAGAATGATAGCCAGGTCCCATAAATAGCTGGTTTTATGAAAGTGAGTGTCTTGAATCAAACAATAGAAGGAAGGTCAGTGTTAAAATAGCTTCTTAAACTACCAAGGGGCAATCAATATGATACAGAAGAAAAGGCAGCTAAGGTAAGATTCTCTTCACTGTTGTGTTTTCATCTCAATTGAATCACACTCTTTTTTTGTATTTTGCTGGTTTCCTCCATTATATGGTGAAATCACAGCAACACAATGCTTTCTGGCGGTCACTAAACAATGTGTAATACTGTACCTGAAGAAAATCGAAATTAAAGGAAACAGTTTTGGTGTGGGTTTTTTTTTCCCCCCAATGCTTAGGAAACAATAACCAACAAAAATAATCTCTTTTCCATTCTGAAAAAGTGATAGTTATCCAGCATGCCCATCTTGAAGAGGAAAAAAAAAAAAAAAAAAAGGCTGAGTTGCCATCATTAACCTAACTCAAACCCTAGTAAGCCAGAAGATTGAACTATTAGCACGGCAAGTTGGCCAAGTGAGGTGATATAAACTGATCAGAGGAATGGCAAAAGTCTATGCCTAACCCTGTGGCTTTTACTGTAATTACTCAAAATACGCGTAATTACATGCAACATGCCTTAACTTCTCAGTTCTCAGCTTGGGAAACACAGATCAGTCACTCCCTTCACCCTGTCATTTACGCAACACTCTACGACAGTAGACAGACACTGCTCGTGACCTCTCCAGAGATAAGTAGTACACTGCCATGAACATTTGACTGAAGGTTAAATATATTCTGAATAGAAGGCAGCATTTCACCCTCCAACATACCAAATGACTTCAGGATGCCTTAAAATCTTCTCTGTCCATCACTTAAGAATGCTAGATGTTGTTGGGGATTAGACCAGATGACCTCTAAAGGTCCCTTCCAACCCAAACCATTCTATGACTCTGTTTTGTGAATGCTATGTTCTGCAATTTTTCTTTTAATAAAAAGCAATTTTCCAGACTACTAAGACTACATTGATAACTGAGTCTAACACAAAATTCCCTCCTCCTTACAGTTTAGCTCATCAGTAACTGGTTAAGCTAATCGATACCAAAATTGTAGAGATTTGCAACAGTTCTAACTTTTACGAACACACTTGTAAAACTACAACTGAAATTGAAACTTTGTACTAGTACCCCAACAGAAGCATTGTTAAAAATTGATAAAAAGTTTATGACAGTAGGAACAAACAAAATACTCACCCCATCATAGAGAGAAATGGAATTCATATGGTTCTTTGAAACGGAAATGCTGCCATGGTGGGGATCAGAAAAGAGAATACCATCTGAAAAGAAGTATAACTTGCCTAGAATTCAAAAGAAAAGAATTGTATTAGGTATATATCAATATTTCATCATCATGTGACAAATGACTTCTTTCTGAGGAAGAAATCTATGTTCTCGCAGATTTTTTTTTATATTTAACACGTATTACATATGAGTAAAGATTCAAGATAGTATCTAGGCAGCATTCAGAGCACAACCATTACTGGATCTCGCTATCAAGCGCAGGAATCATGACTGTGATTGCATTTGACTTAATCTTACCCCCTGGAGCCCACTTATTGTAATATGCTGTGGGTGGGGTTTTTTAAGCTAAAAAAATATTTCCATCATGTCCAACTGGAAACTTCCTGAAATGTAAAACTGACAAAACAAACAACTTAAGGAAAACTTACACCGAGACCAACTGAAAATTTAAACATTGTAACAAGTTAGTCCAACTTTCAGCAAAATGTCAGGTACTAATACATACCACGCAGGCAGTAAAAAAAAGCAAACATAAAACCAAACACACCACCAAAAAATAGTTTTCCTTTTACTTCCTGATGAAGACAAAGTTTAAAACAGAAATGCCCTTCACCTGCAGACTTGCATTTTCTTTTGCAACTCTACTGGGCTGGCAACTTCCCTGGAAGCTAACAATCTAGCGACAGTCAAGAGAGACATGGCATTCGTTCTATCTCGGTTTTTCATACTATCTTACAGACACTTTAGGTCTTAACGAACCTGCATGACCAGGGAAAGCAGGTGGAAAACGATAAACAGCAAGGCTAGATGACATCACGGATAAAACCACAATTCTACCAAGGCACTAGAAACCGACATCAGCAAAAAGCTAATTTCCAACAGTCATAAGAAAGCCCTGAACAAATGACTAAGCAGGGCCTGCCGGCCGAGTGTCTGCTACCCGTGCTGGACCATGTATTAAAAGCAGGATCACATCCCATACAGGGAAACATGTGAGTCAGCAAAACGGAAAGGTTAAATATTTTCTTGAAAGACAAAAAAAAAAAAAGGGCATTACTCAGAGTTACACTTCAAAAAAAGCAGAGCCAAGCAGCAAAGTAACTAAAACATACAGCTAAACATGACTGCACATCTAGCTCAATCTACCAAACAACGCTCAGAAGAAATCAAGAAACTAAGAAGTTTTCCTCTTGAACTTTCAACTTAGAACAAGATCTTCAAACTTGTTCAGGATTAAGGCTTCGTTTTAACAAAAAAGAGCTTGATACGAACCAAATCACCATACCTAGATATGCAGTTTCACCAGTTACCTAAAAACATACAGGATCTGCTAACTATGAACATCAGAGTTTTAGACTGAAGCTTCTAGGTAACACAAAAATCCCACTGGAGAGACAGCAACTATTAAATTGGGAAACACAACAACCACAAATTCAAGGTCCAAACTCAGTGCGAGTAAAACAGAGACGAAGCCACACGCAGTCACATAGATGTGGAGGTTTAAGAGTTTACACATACAAGGTGCTCACTGCTGATGCTCCCAGTGCCCACAAAAGCCAAGCCACAGCACAGGTCTGTGCCTTCTACCGAGCGGTCGAGAAAGAAAAACGCAAAATACAACACCTGAAGTATGTTTCTGTCAAATCTCATGGCATGTCACACTACACAAAAAATACGTAAATGGGGAAAGAAAGTAAATCAATTATTTTGTAACAGAAAAGCAAGCCAAAAAGAGTATTAATTAATCCAAACTAAAACTGCTTACTTTAACATGGGAGACAGCGAATTACATCAAGAACAACTTGATATACTATTTGTATATTTTCCACAAGCCATTAATCACAAAAGATAGCTTAATTGGCAAGACTGATTGACTCAGTTAAATTCATCCTACAAAAATCCAGAGCACGTTAGCATACAAAGGAAAAGGTTTAACAGCCTGAACTTTTTTGATGCATTTTAGTCATGAATGTCTGCCTCTTTACAGGGAGGCGCAAGGGGCAGAGAGAAGACGAGTGCCTGTCTGATAGCACCTTTTGCACCTAATCTTGCCAGACTACATAGCTGCAACCTCAGCAGAGTCCAAATTAGAGCACAGCAGACTGTCTTGCCGCACACATGAAAGGGAATGAGATCAGGTTCGTTTTCACTTGACACCTAAGAAAATATCTCGCTTGTTGAAGTGTTACATAATAGTCCTTATGCCACCTACTTAAAACTCTCTATTCCAAGAGTTATCAAAACATTTGACTTTACTTTCTCCCTTTTTTGGGGAGTTTTGTGAATTGCTCCATTGGGGCACACACAGTCAGTTTTCACAAAGCCAAAAAAAAAAAAAAATTTCACTATTCTCTAGTTATTTACTGAGTGAGCATGTGCCCACAGTGCTGTATTGCAAAATAGCTAAATATGTTATTTTGTGTTAACTTTCTTTCTTTAATTCAGTTAGAGAAAAAGCAAATTCCGCTATGTGAAAGCTGCTGCTTAATGGCCTTGGACATCGTTACTTATCCTCAATGCTACACTGCACAACTACAAAACCAATAAAGCTAAAGACTTTCACCTTAGGATCGCCAGCTGACACTAAGCACGTAGATGTCAGACAGGAGCTGTACATCGTACTGTGACACCAGCACCCTCTCTGTACAGTGGAACATAAAACATTATGCCCTAAGAAATATTTGTGTTCAAGACACATTAACACAAGGCTGTGGAGTGAGGGAAACCCCTTCCAACAGCCCTCTCAAAGTGCTTTTAGTTGTATTATTGGGATATTCACGCTACTTAAGTTCTTGAAGGAAAAGGCATCAGAAGAAGAGGAATGATCTAAGACTGTTAATAGTAATGTCGTGGCAGAAAGCAGCAACTTGACTGAATCTGAAAAGAACCAAGATCAAGCATCTTTCTGAATACAGTGAGCATCTGTGCTAATAAACACTAACGTTCCTGCATGAAAACAACAACGGAAAAAAACTGGAACAGCATGTCAGCTCCAGGAGGAGGCTTCAGTAGGAACAAAGAGCACAAGGCTGTAAATACATTTAGAAGCAAATTGTTCCAATCCCAAATTGCCCAAAAGGTAAACACTCACCATCACTTCTTGAGCTGAGAGCCCGTGGCATGCTGTCACTAATGTTAATGCCCAATCTTGCCAACCTTATGTTCGTACAGGTACAGAAAAAAGCAGAAAACGTGGCACACTATCCATTAAGGATAGAAGAAACCAGTTTGTGTATGCTTTCGAACTTTATCTATGGGAGAAAGACATCTCTCAGGTCTGCAAAGACTCATTCCCAATCATGTAAGGTGAGTCCTGTGTGCCTGAAAGCCTCGAAAGCTTTGGCAGGAACCCTCCTTCTATGACTAGAAGTTTCAAGTAGAGGTTGGAGACAAAAAAGTAAAACATGAAGTTTAAGAAGAGGAAGTTCCAAAGGCAAATGAAAAGAAAGCTTAAGATGATGGCACAGGTATGCTCATCAGCTGTGCAAATCCCAGAAACCATGCATCTCTCTCATGTTTTGAAGAAAAAAAAAAAAAGCGGACCAACTCTGTAAGTAACTGCAAAAACATCTCACCTTCTGCAGGCATGGCCTGTGGATTGCTAGAATAAATGTACGCTCCATCACCTCCAGTGAGGAAAGTGCCCAGAAAAGATTTGTCTTCCTAAAGAGGGAAAAACAAACAATAATATCACAGACTGCATCAAGGACTGTGATCCAGGCAAAAACATTTTCTCATGTTTTTGTGTCAAGAAAAAAGATTATTTTTTTTAAACAGCATCTGTCAGAACTTTTAAAAGTTTTAAACTGCATTGATACAGAAGAACTAGTGAGAGAGTCACCAGTGTCAAGAGTATAATTTTTAAAAGCACTTCCCCCAGCTTTTGGTTTTACCAACAGCTATTAAGTTACGAGTTACCGTCACAACCACAAGGCATAGCTTTTTGATTTCAGATCGTCAATCTACTGAACTAAAAGTATATTACAGGAAAATAGATCTATTTGTAATGAAGATTTCTGGTAACCACAAATTAAACCACAAATATGAAACTCATGTGGTTTAAGATGTTCCCAGATCCTAAATTCTTTTCTTTTGCATAGTGCTTAAAGTGTTTTCCTTTAGACATTTAGCATGCTAATTAAGTTAAGAAAGTTGCATGTAGAGTGGCATCGAGTTTTCGAGGTTTTTTGAAAAACATGAGTTCCATGGGTAATACTTAGTGAGACTTCCATGAAATCATAGCTTTATTAGAACTCTTTTTGCTCATGGGTTTTGTCATTCTTTGAAATAAAGAAAACCTCAAACTTCTACACACAATGTATTTTTTTTTTTTTTTTAGGTCAAAGATTGAAAGAGGCAGGGTAGAAAAGGCAAATCTTTCGTAGAAGAGGAATAACAAACATCATAAAAGCCAGCTTTACTAGCAGCTAAGAATTTTTGAACATTGCTTCTTGAAAGTGTAACTTACATAGTTTAACAAAAATATTTAATTCTACCTTCAATATATGCTGTGCCTTTTCAGACAGTTTCACATCACTATCTTCAACCTGTAGCCAGAAACAGTTTCCATTTGTATTGTTAGCAGATAAAGCAAGTCTAACACTAAATAAAAAGTATCAAAGACGAATCAAGATAAACAAGAACCTTAGGTACCACAGATATAGACCAGAGTGCTTCAAAGACAGCTTTGTGCTCCTCAATATTGTGTTACCATGGACTGAAATAGTTCTTTGAAATACATTCAAGGGGATATTCCCCATTAAATTTTTTTATAGATTAAAATTATATTGTCTAGTCCAAGTGGTGTCTCCCATTCAGTCTTATTTTTTATTACTGTTAAAGTGTTTAAGAAGTATGGATTGCCGAAGGGCATAATGTTGCCCAACTTAGTAACATTCACTGGAATCATACCTTTAACACGGTGCAGTACATTAGAGGTCTGGAAGCAGAACTTTCTTTCTGTTGGGGCAGACATTTAAGTGGTCTGAAGCACCCAACAATAAACAGAATTTTCAAAAGTCACACTTCCTACTTGACAAACATCCAGACCTTCACACAGCTAAAAAACTGAAGTGGTGAAAATGAAATAATTTAAAACTTGTGTTATGAACAGAACCATCAGCCTGTTTCCACTTACTAGTTTTTCACTTCATGTCCAAATTCAAAAATCACAATAGCATTAATATATTAATATTCTGCCTCAGTGCCCAAGTTCCATACTTTTTCCTCATACATCCACACTTTTATAACAAGTTTTCATTTGTGAATCTTTATGCACGGAAAAATCTCAAATAACTTTTTGCGTACTAACCAGCCAAGAAGCGTATCTTGGGATAGCTGCAGTCAGTATTACGTGGCTGGTTTCTGAATTAATGCTGCCATCTGCAGGGAAGCAAACGGAAAGCAAAGTAGTATAATACCATCCATATACTTCAGGTTGGTCAATAAGCTACTTTTATGACTTGAAATTTCTTTAGGAAATATGAACATTTCCTCCTTGTTTCAAGGACTTAGTGTTCAAGCAAAGCTTTCACAGCAGACTAGCTTCCAGTCTTCTTGTGCTGTAACACATGCAGAGCTGCTGTACAATACCAAAGAAACTGCTTTTATTCTGGTCTTAGTATATATATGGCTTCTTCCTTTGCTCTCCTCCCCACCAAACGTGTTCCAACTCCCACGGTTAAAAACCCACAGCCTGTCTGGATACAAGGGTTCATAAACATTGTTCAGATGGCCTCAATAGCTATCTTTCTTTGTCACATGTAAACAATCTGGAAAATATGCACTTGTCTAAAGTTTCGGAAATCACTCATGATCCTGTAATTTATTCCAAAACCAAGCTTTCTAAAAATCGTTTTGTTTCTTTTTTTAAGTTTTGTTTCATCCCTTCCAAACAAAGTGCAACTGAAATTAAAACATATATAAAACAAGTGCTACAAAAGTGATGGTAGAGAGCTGTTCAAATTTCCTCATACAGTGGAAAACATTCAGTAAGTCCGAAGAAAATGTAGGAAGGGTACTATCACACTTGAACTTTTTACACCTCGGTCCTGCTGTATCACAAGGCAGCCATAAAACCCAAAGCCCTTTCAGTGAGATTAGAGAGACTTGACACTTAAGATATTAATTACTAGCAAGCTAAAACATTTAAGTCTTTTAATTAATCTGAAAGCTTCAAGGCATAACAGCAATAGTAGTAACATCGATTGGAAGCCTTTTTGTTCTTCCACCACACCAAAGCTAACAGAATGACAACATTGGTGTTGGAATTTAAAATAGTTACCTTTTTCTTTTACTTGTATCTGTGATGTTAGAAAGGACTCTGAAAAGACAACAGATCCCAAGCATCCTCTTCCTGTGAGCAAGTCTGGAATGTCAAACACCATCATAGATGCCTACAGCAATCAAACAGTTGGACAGAAAGGAAGAGAATGCAGAACTTGAAACATTTCAGTTGAAGCAGCAAAATCTGTATGTTTTAAACCTCCTAAAACACCACTTCTATACTGTGGTGGAAAGTCTGAGATCATAACTCTTACGTTCATGTTTTATTCCAAATTCTAATGTCTGACTTCATGTTAAAACTCAACCTTATCTCATTTTCAGCATCTGAAATCTCTCTCATCTCTCCTCTTCCATTTGCATTCACATACATAAAAATCTCAGCATGCTCCATAAAAAGCCACTCAAGCTCTATTTTCTAATAAAATGTTTAGTCAGAATACTGAACAGCTTACTCACCGTTTTAATCAAACTCAGGCTATCCTCATTATCTAACGGAGTAACTCTAGAACAATAATGATAATTAAATATTTAATGGTTAGGTCATTTTGAGTGACTTCATAGCAGCCAAAAAAGCCATTTACTTTTGAAATAAACTCTGATTGTGAAGGCCATTTCAGTCAATTAGACAGTGAGAGGATTTAAAAAGCACAAACTTGCAATATCAACTCAGTTAAAAGCACGGTTTTAAAAGGAAACTCTTAATGGGCTCATGCTGCTTCTACTCATTAACAGTTAATAAAATCGGTCTGCCCAGTTGTTTTAGAATGTTTTTAATGTTTTTAAGACTCCACAGTTACAGATACGAAATCATTAGACTGTCTCAGACACAAAAGCATTTAGTACATCTTCTATGAAATAATCAATGCAATGTTTTCTCAGAAGTTCCAAGACAAGGAAAAAAAAAACAAAACAACTTATTACGGTATTAAAAACACTCATAACAAGAAGTGTAAGACAGTGATACAAACCTTCCATGATTATTCACAGCCTGAATTTGAAAAGCGATTTGGAGCTGTAGAACAGAAAATTGTACTGGTGAAAAATGTGGTTTATACTTCTACATGTCAAAAATAGGCAATAATAGATTTAACGCAAAATAACTGCTGAAGTGATTAAAAAAGCAGGATAAGAAATAGGGAATAATTACAATTATTTTAAAAGTCTGAATGCATTATGAAGTCTTGGAATTTGCAGTCACGCAAGTTCAGTTTAAAATTAACATCTGACGTATTTTTTCCCAAAAGAAGCTAATACATTGACACAACACACAATCAATAACTATTTGAAATACATACCGTAATGCAGTTTTAAGTTGTGTTAAATGAAGGGTATCTAACACAGACATGAGCATCTGCTCTGCTACTTCCTTTGCCTAAAAAAAAGGGGGAATTGAGAATAAAATATTTTTCCCATACTTCCACATCTCAGCAACTACAGGCGCACCCATAAGATAAACAAGAGACCATACACTAAACAGTAACACACTGATGCACCAGGCTAAAATTTGCTCTTTCACATCTCTGATTTTCCTTACTATAAGGTTAGGAAAATTGATGAAAAGATGGAAAAACAATTATATATCGATTAGATCAGCTATACTCTGAAATTTGTCGTCTTTCAACAGAATTCAGAGAGACTGGTTGGAGGCCACAGTATTAACTTGGTTAATGTTATGCAGTTGACTGAAACGTTTATTTTTTTTTATTTTGGTTTGCATGTAATCTTATATTGCAAGCAATCCAAATCAACAATTACAGTGTACAGAATCGGTGCTTCATTTACCTTGGATTCAGTGGAAGTTTTAGCATAGCACTCAATGCCAGCAAGCACAGCCTCTACAACAGCAGTATATATTTGCGACAACAGCGTACTGAAGAGAAATACAAACACAACATTTACTAGACAGATAGAGTTTTCTTCCTTCTCTGTTTAAAGGAGCAGTTTTTCCTCTCATAACACAACTCCCTTATATGGAAGGGATCCTTGTTCAAATAAGCACAGAAATAGCTTTATGTTTAACCTTTCAGTTTAAAAAAAAATAAATTAGAGCAAGTAAATTGCTCAAATTACAGAGTATCTTAGGAAAAAGCCTCTTGGCATAAACATATCCCTGCTCTTATCAGTCAAGGAAAAAAAGAAAAGTTTATTGCTGACTTTCACTGCAGTTGTGTTGAGGATCACATCCTAAATGTTCCAGCAGGAATAGAACGGTAGCCCCACGTTCCACAAAAGCAAAACTGGAAAACAGAGTGAATCAACTTCAGAGACTGACCCGTTCTGGAGCATGTCAAGTAAAAATGATACCAAAACAAACCAGTCACCATAACCTTTTGAACACCTGTACAGCACAGCTTAGTCCGATTCCCTTCTTAAAAGGGAACTGAAAAATTGTACGGAAGTAAACCAAGGTTAGGTGAAGCCAAAAGCGACTTACAGCTACTGACATACTCATAGCTCCAGAACTGTTGAAAAAAACCCACCTGTGCCCAACTAAGAAACATCAGCCTCTGTCTTCCAGCTAAATCGAGCAAAAAGGTAAGTAGATCAACAAAACAGTCCTACTTCCCCAAACTTTAACTCCCCTCATTACTCCTCTGCAACTGCTAGATGTTGAGGGAGAGAAGAGGTGGGAGGAAAGAGAAGGGTACAGCATTTAAGCCATATGCAAAGCATTCCTGAAGGATGGAAAAAAGCATCTGAAGCTCCCAAACGTGGCCCAACGTGGAGGAACCTCAAAATGCACCAATGCTTGTCTTTGAACTTCATCCCTGGTAGCAGTAAGAGATTTTAAAATTGAAGCTTCTTTCTTTTTGAGGTGTCTTCTCTGTAATTTCACATACTAACACATGCATTTAAAACATCAGTCAGTACGTGCTCATTACAGGAAACACGTATAGTTCTTCCTAACCCTGTAACCATTCCTGTTTTCCCTCAAACTGACATACATATTTGCAAGAAAACACCTCACAGTGGACAGTGCTTTACACTAATATGCTATGGTTACCTTACTCTTCTTCCCATTTTAAAATTTTAACACTAACAATGTAAAACGGAAAATGGTATTTTCTTAAAAAAAAAATACAGTTTACCCCAGGAATACTTAAAGTGACACAGTCAGTTTATGCACGTCAGCCAATCTGCACTCAAGGTGGCAGTTCTGTTTCCTAAATACGGGACTGTCCTGTATATAAATGGTGCTTATGAAATATTTTCCCACTTTTTATTTCATTGGAAAACATTGACAAACATGAGAATCAGTTACAGGACCCAACTGCAATCTAATTCCAAAATCATGAGGTCAGGTTTGCCAGAAAAGCTAATTTTGCTGCTGTTGTTGAAACTAGATTATTTGATCCAATTCAGGGATGCTTCCAAGAAAAAGATATTACATAAAAAAATACTGCCTCTATCAACTGACCTCTGCTTTGCTTAGAACTTCTCAGTTAGAACTGTATTTGGCACAAAGTCTTTTAGAAGTAGGACAAGAAGTATTCTATCTATCTGAGCAGAACATACATGTAAGCAAAATTACCTGTTGAAGTTAACTTTACTATAAAAACTGAAAAATCTGCTGCTCAGTTTAGTAACTTCACTTTTACGTCTTTGAGAACCATATCACAGTTACCAAAAGTCAACAGTACTTTGCATGAAAGGTCACCACTACCAGCTCCCTCCAACACATCTTTCATATTTTGCTAAGGTGTCATCAGGTTTGCAAACCGCTCGGCTGCAGAAGAACAGGCTCCTAAAATTCTCCTAACTAAGCAAGGAGGACGAAATCTCTAAGAAAAGGTCTGATTTATTAAGAGTGAGAGCAGTACCAAAGCAGATTATCTACAATGCTGTTAAATCTTGACAGGTATCTACAACATGCAGAGAAGTGGACATCAACATGGATAACAAAGCCTTATTCTGTGAAGGTCAAAACGTGTGGAAGGTTTGTAGCTTCAAAAAATTCAGAAGTTAACTTTTAGATATCCTCTAACATAGTGAAATTTCTTTGCAAGTTTGCGTGTTCCCTGTTGGCATTTTCACTAAGTAAATGTTACATGTTGTTTATCTTAACAAAACTAGTCTAAAAATTAGTTTTACTTGTATCAGAGGAACATGCTCCCATTCAGTTACAGATACTTTCCTGCTCAGTGTATACAAAGAATATTTTAAAGTGATCCAAATAAGTGTTAAGATAAAAGTTTTATCAAAATTTATGCAAATTTTTTTAATATTTCCTTTCACATTTTGCTGTACAGCAGCAGGGATGTCACACTAACAATTCCTAATTTGCTCATTGAAACCCTCAATGAACAATTTGTCTTTGAAACCCTCTCACATCTACGTTATTCTAAATAGAAATGTAACTCTGCAAATGCCAACAGCCACTGCTGACTAAAAGCAGTTTTGACCTACTGTCACAAGGTAGAAAGAGTGAAGAGTTAAGGAATAATAAAAAGTTGGCAGCTTACACTTGTTCAGCTGGCTTGTGCTTCTCGTTGTCGTCTCCTGTATTAAAACCAAAAGTGTTTGTTTCAAGCACCTTCAGAAAGAGGCACACAGAATTTCTTGGGCATAACACTTCTCCTGCATATCCTACATGACATTTATCCAGTATTTTATATAACTGCAGTTTGTTTGCACATTCAGAAAAGAGCAAAGCACAGGTTAACTTGTATGAGTACAGTCTGTACTGTAGTACAGCCAAGACTAAGACCTCCATCCCCTAAAACCGCTGTGTTAGATCTGAACAAAGATCCTTCCCATGCTGTATCCTGTCTCCCTAGGCAGCCGTTCCGGGATGCCCAGAAATAAAGCACAACTAGAGCAAATATACGCTATAATTCTTTCCATTTTGCAAGCCTTCGACTGTCTTCTCTTCAGATACTTTCCAAGCTGGATATGGTTTCAAGATATATAGCAACCTTAAGGAGACTGGCTTTATCCATGGACTCATGCAGCCATTTTAAATGGGTTAGAAAACTGTTTTTAAAAATTTCACAGCTTGTTTCTATTAGGGAAAACAGCTATTATAATACACAATATTGGACCCAACCAGAGGATAAAGGTCAAAGAATTTTCTCCATCCTTTTAAAAATCCTCAGTTTTTTCGTTAAAATCTTAACTTCTTTGACAGCGACCGCTTTGAATTACCATATTTTTGGGGACTGTTTTTCTATCAACCTGTATGAAACACGGACCTTAAAAGTTGATCTAGTACTTGTAAAAGGCCTGCACACTCAGGTGCTCTCTACCGCCACACCGCATTATTCTGATGCCACACAAATACATTTCCTGACCTTTGAATCATTCTTTGCAAATACCTGACAGTTTATCCCACGTGAACGTAGCATATGCAACAGCACAGCGTTCTGCTTTGATTTCATGAACTGCCTACGGAATTACACAGTATCTACCGCTCCACAGCCTGACGCTCATAAAGGTATCAAAACCATCTTTTAATCACTTTCAATTATTTTAAATAATTGAAAAGAACTGCTTTTAATTGCTGCTTGGTACTCTTAATATACTTACCCAGGAAAGGAACGTGAGTGGTTCCAAAAAAATAGGTCCTTGAACAAGCCAGAGGTCCTTTGGAGATACACACTGCACTACCTAGTTGTCAGTATTAATGAGATACAAAAAGACCTTAGTGAAAAAAAATTGGTGCGATAATTAACAATAAGCTAAGTTCCCCTTAAGTCTTCTAACCACTGACGTACTACAGGAAGCGCACAACACAGACTTAACTGGATTTTAAAAAAGCAACTTACGTTTTCAAAGGTATATTTCACTTTTGACTTGACCTGAATGGTTGAAAGACTTTGGAAAGGAGATGAGCTCTGACTTCCGTAAGCGTTAAGCATGTGTTTTCAATTTCCTATGTCAACTGCTCTTTTCATGAAGAGGAAAGTGTGTCAGGTTCCCGTAACTATCCTTGCACTTGGTCTTATTTACTATTTTCATGACACCCTATTAAAACAGTATCACCTGTACCTGTAAATAAACCACCTTTTTAAGAACAATGTCAGAATCTGAGGACAACAGATGGAGCCAGAACCACACCAGAAAAAAATTGTGCTTGCATTTTGAAAGATATCAAATGGTCTTAATGGGAACGTTAACAGGACAAAAAACAAAATTGGAAGTGTTTTTACAGAAATAGGGTTATACAGAGCAGTAAACTGAGGATGAGATTTCACTGGGATGTTAAAACAATCTTCTCTCAGGCTTTTGACACACGCAATGTGTCCAGAATACCAACATCCATCCATCCCTAAGGCAGCTATGCATGAAATGTTGTAACGACAAGATCAAAACTCATTCCCTCAATCATACTTTCACTCCACGATGACCTGTACTCAACCACATCCATCTCCTCAACAGCACAGACTTTGGACTCGCACAGCCGACAACACTCCCAGAGCCCAGGGAAACGGGCCAGCAGGGACAACTACGCAACGCAATCTGCACGCTACCTCTCCTCCTCCGCTGCGAGTTACCTTCTTGGTGCACCCAGCCCAGCCAGCCAGAGGATCTGAACTCCCTGGGGTCGCCTCCCCAGTTACGTCCCCTGCGCGGCGGTGCAACAAGCCATCGACCTCATCATATGTTTAAAAACTAAGCTTTTACTTGAAAACGGAAACAAGTTAATCTTACAACTTCATCTTAACATTCTTTGAACACCAGAAAGATTTTCAGTTTCATGAACTGTTCAGTTGCTGAAGCATACGCTGAAATCTGGATAGACGAGTATCCTTTGACTACTCACAAAGTCATTATCAAAAAAAAGGGTCTTTCCATTTCTTTTTAAGAAACAGCTAAACAATTCTGATTAAAATAAAATCTGTGTGTCAGATTTAAGTACATCATATGCTACCATCAGGAAGATATTCACTTTGTATCTGGAACAAATGTCCTCACGAAGAACATTTCCCTCTCCCCCACCCCACGCATTTACAGCACCACACACGTTAAAAAAGTTGTCTTTATAAAGGGGAAAAATATTTTAACTCATTCAGCACTCCCTGATTAAGCACCCAGTATAGTTTGACTCAGAAATGAGAGAGAAAAAGGAAATTTGTTCCTTAAACTGACTGATTGTTAAGGTAACATGTTTTTATATGCTAAGAGTTGGGTATTTAACCCATTGAAGGTAAGCATTTCAAGAGAAAAAAAAAAAAAAACAATTAAGAAAAATTGCTTAAAAATATCAGACTACTACTTAAAAGCCTTACCATATGCTTAGCAGTGCTTCCACCAAGGCCGGTGTTTCGAACAAGATGTCCTTCTGATGGAAAATTAAAGTTACCAGAATTCAAGTTTTCCTTAGTTGAGTGGCTACCAAACAGGACGAAGGGCTGCCGGCTAGGGCTAAGGAGAAAAAAAGGTATCACCACCAAAATACTTGAAGAAAACTTGCAAACAACAAATGAAATCAAAGCTTTCAAGTCTGATGGACCAGCTATTGAATTTCTCACTAAAAGCGTAGGACAAAAAAAAAAAATTACTACAGCTGCAGAAAGCTTCCCGACTTCTAAGGAAAAAACGGTGTGAATTAACAAGACTATAATTTCTTTCATATACAAGAACATATCTCAAGGCCATATCCCAAACGCTATTAGAAAGGGGTTTTTTTTCTATTTTGAAGTTAATTACCTTGAAAAGTTGACTAGTTTAAAATTTACCAAAGCCTGAAATGATTATATTGGACTTAAACAAAACTATTTTGGTTTTAGTTCTGGCTTTGGGCCCAAGACTCAACTGGAGAGGTCAAGGTTTTTCTTTTTGTTATTTAAATGCAAACAATATAGGATGCTGAAAACAATCAAGGACATTGAACACCACTATTTAATTCCAAATAAAGAGGAATCTCCAGAGACACTCAAGTAGCTAAGCAACCTTTATTTAGCTCAAACAGCAGAAGGGTTGGTTTCTCAACATATGACAAACAACCTTCCTTGCTCAGTTAAAATTCTGTGCTGAAATAAAGCTGACTTGTATTGCCCCAGCTTATGTTGGCTAGGATTTGGGTTTTTAACTGTCCTGCTTTCAGCATTGGCCTTGTGCATGTTGTGACTCACAAAAGTACACTGACTGCTTCAGCCTTCATATTTTAATTGGTTTTGAGTATGGGTTTGAGTAGTAGGACCAAAATTTTCAAACATAGCTGTCCTGTGCAATAAGTTAATGGATTTGTTTAGATATCTGACCACGAAGAAATTGATCATATTAGAATGCACATATTGGCATTGTATATGTAATAACTACAGCATTAAATCCCATGAAAATTCAGCTTATCCTTCCCAGAAGTGCCTTTGCACTTTTTTTTTGTTTAAATATGTAAAGAGGAGATGTGGCATACCAAGATGGTCCCCAAAGCAATTATAAGCATTATGGCATCAGAGATATGGAAATAACATATTGAGGTACTAGTGACACCAAAATTTCACAGGGAATGAGTAATACCTGTTATCTGTTATATGGCTTGAGATCATTCCGTGGCTGAAATAACTTCTGAAAGGCTGTGAAGAATTAAAAAAAAAAAAAAAACAAAAAAAAACCCACCTGATTAACAAGTAAATGTACAGAAAGTGTGATATAGCCTTACTATCATTAAGAGTAAACTTGAATTATCCTTCTCAGAGAAAACTCCTGAACCCTTGACAACTACTTCCAACCTCCAACAAACCCAAACGCCATTAAGTCTCGTATATGCTTAAAAAGCAACAGCCACCACCAAAAAGTCCTGTGCTATTTTCGCCCATGCTGTAGATTACCATCAATTACGCTTGAGATTTGACACGTGCAATCTCAGCTTGTTAGGAAGCGCGAACACCAGAGCTTCCACCAAAATGAAATTCAATCTACGTACAAATAGGGATCTGTTGTGCAGACATAAATCAACTCAGTTCAATTATCAGTGAACAACATTCAACTGAATTACACCAAGCCATCATACCATGGATAGGTAAGGTGGGTGGTGAACTTCAAAAAACAAAAGGTTTCTACTCTTGATGAAAGGTGAGATGGGGTAATGAGGGAAAAAAAAAGGAAAACAAAACAAAACAATGCTGAATACTTATTACTTCTGCATGGATGGCAGTAGCATTTCCAAGGGTTACTTAAGCAGTCATACCTCCCCCCGCCTGAGATTCTGATAGTTCCAGAATGAAGGGAATTTCAGTATCAAAATTAACAAAAAGTGGTCCACTGGTGTTCAAAAATCATCAAATCCTAGAAGAAAAATATTCAACATTACTTAGTAAGGCAAGCATTATACCAGAAGAAGGAAGTCACAGATGGTACTGAATGAATCCAAATTATTTTAGAACAATATAGATTACATTTCATTATGCAGTATAGAATACAGCCTGCCCAATCAAACAATTAAGTACAAGAAAATAAACACCTTTTAAAGATTAGGACTTTCTGCTGGATTTTAGGGGAGTGTGGTTTTTTGGGGTTGTTGGGGTTTTTTTTTTCAGAGAAGAGGCAGGAGAGAGAAAAGGACCAGAGCCCTGCACTATCTGTTTTCAACCTAAGGAAGTACACTGGTTTGAGATATAACTCAGACCCCATGTTTCCCCTAAGCCTTCCAAATGAAACACTTCGATTCAATGCTCAGTTTTAAAATCTGTATATGGTTCTGCAGTAATTTGTATCTGACGTTAAGTAAGCTTACGGACAGAAAATGAGGAACAGGGTGGGAAATTTGAGAAGCTCATGATATGCAAGGGGCAGATATTCATTACTTTATCTGCATTTGTAAAAAAAAAAAAATGGGTTAAGTGGAAAAAGAAATATCAGTAACACCACTCAAGCAGAATAAAAAGGAAGATGTCTACAGGTAAGTGTTGCATTCAAATTAATAAAAAAACCCAACAACAACAACAAAAAAAGAGAATCAATAAAAAGTAAAGAGTGTGTCATGCTGATAAAGCAGGAGCCTTACAGAACCAGGTAATTTTAAAATGCTCTCAAGATTACTTTCAGTTACTTGTCATGTACTAACGTGGATGATGAGAGACATCCTGATTTTAGAAAGTGTCGTTTTTCAGATATATGTAATGGGCAAAACCAGAACTATGATTTTAGCAGTAGTGTAAGTATTACACAGTATTTTACTTCAGCCACTTCATTAATGCAGCAATGAATGAAATCTAGAGCGCAAATGTTGATGAAATCTTACAAGCCTTCCAAAACAATAATAACCCTATATTAGATGTTTAAAATGAAGGTTTACACAGAGGGAGAAACTATGTTGAGGAATATTCCAGTCTCAAATAAGCTTTTCATACAAGCTAAAAACTAAAAAATGCTTTTGTCAGTGTTTTGGAACATGCCATATTGGACAGAAACGTTCTGTTAAATCCCAAGTAAAGTTCAAATCAGAACTTGTTGAAATCGAAGCTGTGTTAACAAAAAGTATAAACATATAACAATGTCAAACGCTCTTTAAGACCATTCAACTGCATCCTCACTGAGAAAATCAGTCATTTTTAAATCAACAATTTTTATGAAACCAGAGTTGTAGGAAAAACCCATTCATTAATTTTTTTTTCAGAGAAATTTACTGTCAATTTAAATTTACTTCAAATAGTCAATTTAACAACAACTTCCAGGTCTAAAGCTTCAAAATAAAATGAACAACTCTGTTTCAGGGTAGATTTACCAGGTACAAGAAGAGTCCCAAACATCTATCTCACCTCCACAGAAAGAGGGAAGTGAAGTATCAGAGAGTGACTATTTAAATGGGCAGCCTTGTAAACTGCATGACATTTTAATTTTCATTCCAGCAGTTGATTAAACAACCAAATTGGTGTGAACTACCAATATTTTATTAATAAAGGATACTTACTGCTGAACTTGCTACATATTACAAGTTTATCTGCTGCCAAGCTAGAAGCTGATAAAAAATTAACAACAAATAATATATACTAATACTTATACATTGCTTTCTTCTCTAGCACTGAGATCAGACCATCGCATTAAAACAAGGAATAACTTTACACTGTGTGTCTGTATTTCACAAAGCATCAGGGCCGCCACTGTGTGTCACTGTTACCCACTTAAAGTAGTAACAAAGCCATCCCGAAAGTGTTTTTTCCTGGAATAATGGCTGGTATGTTAAAGTGGATTTTATTTCCAGCCCCCCCTTGCTGCAAAAGGAGGATTAACACACACAAACATACCAACTTTCTGTACTTTGTACATAGTCCTGTGACCTGAAGAATAGTCACACCATTCAGAGAAACTGTTAGGAGAATTTCAAGCAAATTAAGAAATCCAAGGAATTCAAGGCAAGCTATTTTAAAGTTTGGCAGACTCTGTGGTAGATTTGAAGAAAGGAAAAGAGACTCTGTGAGTAGTCGATTAAGTACATAAGCGCTATTGAACGAACAAAATAAGAACAATTTTTTTCTGCAGCTACACTAACAGACTGGAAGTTGATTCAGATTATTTCACCCACATTACCTCAAACAGCAAGTCCTCCAAGGAAACAGGATCCATTTTACTGTATGTCTTCCACAAATCAACACTGACATCCATTAGCTGAAAAATATTTTAAATACGTTTCTGTGAAACAGGCTATGACGAATGGCACAGATTCAGGCTTAAGCTGCATTAAAACAGACTTGAGGCACACTGGGCCCAGTCCAACAGTCCTCCTTAACTCTGAATTCAGAGTTTATACAATATTTATTTCAATATTTTTACACTACTGGTTACAAAAGAATTGACCAGATGTGTTCAGGATGCTTCAGAGACTCATCTCCTTAAGTGAGGGTTTAAAGTACATGCAAAGTTTTGCTTGCATCTTTCAAACAAATCATTTCACTACGTTTTTCAAACCAAGTAAACAGCAAAGAACAGTTAGCTGGTGCAACCAAAAGCGAAAGAATCAGTTTCTGAGACAAGACAGACAAGAAGACGATTCCAAGGTTACTCGTCCTACACACCAGACAATTCTTGCTGGAAGTGTAATGCAAATTAGGCAAAGCTAGTTTAGCATGGCAGCTAGCAAGTAGTTCCAAGTAGTAAGATGATGCATATGAGTACACTATTCAAAATTATATTCTGAGGACACTTCTGGGACACAAGGGACACTTGTGTCTGAATAATTTCTACGTTTACAGAGTTCCCTATCACCCACTTCATTAAAAATGCAACACCGACTGGAATTTTCTTAAACCACTGCTTTACAGTTATTCCAGTTACTCGTGTACATGGCAATAATGTTATGATACATGGCAATAATGATGTCCCAGACATCACTTCCATAAACCTATCGGTACAGTAAATTCTCTGGATTACAGCACCTTGAGCAACTATGACTTCTGTAGTAAAACAGCAACTGCCCTTAAAACGCCGAAAAAAACCATTCATAAGTGATCATCATGAGATTGTCCTCAAACCTAACAGCATAGAATGCACAGCAGTCAGTTTGAGAAGCTAAAAAATGCACCAGGAACACTCCCTTTTAGTAACGGCACATTCATTTATAGACCATTTACAGTGATCCCAAATGTACTTCCTCCCATAGACTGTTTCTTCCTCCCCATCTGTGACATACAGCAGCTGCCTAACAGATAACCACTCACAAACAGTTACGTAAAAAGTTAAGAATGCCACTTCCCACTTGAAATCCCCTTATGACTTTAAGGAGGAAGAAAAGCTGGAACTGACTGAACCACCAGAGCTAACACTCTCTTAAAAACAGACACGGACAATTTTCAGTGCTCCTTTTTAAGCCTGCAAGAGCGCTGTAAAGACAGTACCGACTCCCACAGTGAAACAGGAGAGGCTCTGCCTTTAGTCATCGCCACGCTGTGCCTACGCGTCTTCTCAAAGCCACAATGGATTTTGGAGACGGACTGGCAAAGGTAATTAAAGACCCAGACGACTCCTGAATTCACAGTCAAGTTTTCCTTGACTGATTTCAGACATCAAGAAGGGCTACCAATACTTAGGCAGACCTCCACAAGGATTCTCACCTATTTGCACTTGGTGTTTCATGGTTTTGACACGTTCACACAACAAGATGATCACAGTACTAGTGACGGAATAAAGAAAGGAGTACAGTGCTCAGGCACAACTGAACTCACGTAATCGATTTTGGAACAAGCATGTACAGTACTACATGTGATGAGATTTTAACAATGGTACTATTAATTTCTTGGGTTTTTTCCAGTTGTCTGAAGTCAGACAAAGAACATTGTGGCTGTAGAATGGAAGAGTGACAAGAAAAATAGCACATCTGCATTTCTGTGGCAGAGGTCCAAGAAAATGAAATAAAAGACGCTTCCAACAAGTACATAAATACAAAGCTGTCCTCTGAAAACGCTGTAAGAGTATATTTAATAAATAGGCAATCAAATGACACAAGCAGTTCACAGTGGAACAGATAATCATTATTAAACTAGGAACTTCGTTAAAATCTTGACTGTTGCCCTATTCAGCAGGCTATGATGACCCAAGAACATATAATGTTTGTGAGAAAAGTAGATGTATTTCTTGTGTCAAAAGCAGTGACCCAAGAAATAGCCTCTCTTATTTTCTCAGTTAATTTCAAGACATCTGTCACTGGCCAGCTTCTCTTGCACTGCTCTTGAAGATTATACCCATCTAGCAGAGCTAAATAAAAGTGCTTTCTGTTACTGGTAGAGGAGGAGCTAGAAAGATAACGAAAAAAGTTCTAATTCACAGCAGGGGCTGGGAGGAGAATCAAACAATTCTCATTTATCCAAGACACAGTGCTGTGTAGCTCACAACAGTCTCTCAGCGAGACTGTGGCATCTCCATCATTCCACATTCAAAACTCAGCTTGATAAGATCCTGAAAAATTTGATCTAACTTAGAAGTTGGCTTCCTTTGAGCAGTGAGTCAGGACTAGATGATTTCAAAAGGTACTTCCCAACTGAAACAATTCCATGATTCAATTTCTGCTTCAGAATGGAAATGGAAAAAAATGAGAAATGTCAACTACTCACTTCGTATTTCATTGTAAAGAAGCCATCGCCCCCAATTCCTTCCAGTGCGAAAGCCTGCACTATTGGCCACTTTTCAACAATGAACATATCAAAAATCTGTAGATGACCTGCAAAAGAAACATTTCTCAGGAACATTCTCTAACAAATACTGGCAGTTTAACTTTCTGCAAGATCTTAAGGGTTGTTGTGAGAGTCTAATAAAGGATCTCAATTATCCTGTCTTTGAACAACTTAAAATCTGTAATTGAAAAATATTTTTTTTTGAAGACTGTAGCTTCTGGAAACTCCTTTCTCTCAACACTCAACACAAAATTCTCTTTCTCTCAACACAAAATTTCTTTCCTTTTTTCCAACTATCAGTCTAGTAAAGATGTCTCCTTGCAAGTGTCATTCCAAGACCACAAGCAAAACTGTGCGCATTAAAAGTCAAGATAACAAACAAGGAGCTTTGCTTACTCCCATTTCTTCAAATATTTGGCCTTAAGTAAAATACTGTCAACATCACCCCCATATTGATGAGGATTTTAAGTCGGTAGAGAGGAAGACTATTCAGCCTGGTACTGATCAGTGAAGCTATAAGCCATCTGAAGTGTGATTATGATCCTTAAGCTACACACCTTCCTTAGATACTTCCTAACAAAGAACCATCAGCCTCCCCCATGCCCTGACCCATTAATGATCTTCCAGGCAGTTAGAGCACATCACCCTTTCCTCAAGAGAAGCAACAAAGAATTAGAGAATAAAAAAAAAAAAAAAAAAAAAAAGAAAACAACAAATCAATTAGCTTGGTTTGAACTTACATGGCTCAAAAACAGCAAGCAATTTTTTGTTGGTTTGCCTCTCACCTACTGTGCTATAGATCAAAAAACCCACACACTCAGGTACGTGCACTGCATTGCTTTTGCATTACTTGCTGCTGGGGATACTGGAAAGTGCACTTTTCTGAACGATGTAAGATTACAGTGCTCAGGCTGCAAGGCTGGCTACAGATCATAACAGGAAGTCATGCAGTCCAGGTTTTTTTCAATGCTAAAAAAAGGAAACTTGCGTAACGAAATGTTTATTCTTTCCTTACATAAAGAAGTATTTATCTGGAGCTCTCATCTGAACAGAGAACTTCTGTAGCGGCAGAACACACTCCTCTGAATGCAAATTACTCCTTTGCCACACGCTGTGAGCGTTCACTCTTCAGATGAAGTTTAAGGGCTTACATTTTTCAGAAAGAAATCCAACTCTTAAGCAAAAAGAGGCTAAAAGGAAACTATTGACATGCATCCTTGTTTCTTACCAAAGGGAAGGAAATCTTCATTCCCTGAACTGCATGACTTGCATGCTGCAAAACACTTATGTTATAAGCATAAAATAAGCTAACCCACCTTGGCAGCTGTATGGAATACCAATGCGACTGCAATCTCGAACCATGTCTACAAAGCTGGAAATTTTGAACTCCTCTGCAGCTTCTTCATCTTCATACTGAAAGAAGTCATTTAAAGTAAAATCTGATTAGGCATGTCTAATTTGATTTTCAGTTTTGCACTACAGAGAATATATATTCTACTGTTTCAGTTCGATAGCAAGTGTCATGCAATCCACTAAAATATCACCTACAGCTTCTAGAAGCTAAAGAACCTCTTCAGTCTCTATATAGTCTCTATTTTTTGGAAACTCCATCATGGCAGTGAAGTATTTAAGCCAATGGAAAGCGTTCTTTAAAAATTGAACTTCAGAGCAAGGTTTAATAAGGTATACGAAGGCATAATCATATACTTTATCTTCAGCTTTCAGTGAAGTCTTTCCACATCATCTACTAGATTCTGGACAATTTTTAAACAATAAAAGATATTTGAGAATATCAATGGACGTGTCACGATTTTTGCCACTGAGGAAAAAAAAAATAATATACTACCAGCTGAACAACACTAAGCCAGGAAAGCCACCTGACAAGATATGCCTAAAGTCACAGAACAAGCAATGAGAACAAAATGCTGTGTGAGGGAGAGGTATATGTGGGAAAAGGAGGAGGAAAGAGGAGGAGACACCATCATGCAAAACTATGCATGACTTCAGCAGACTGAAGTCGTCTGAAGACTTCAGTAGATCAAAGAGCAGGAGTGAAGAACAAATATCATACTTATGGCTCAGAAAAGCATAAAAACCAGACTGACGAGACAGATCACACAAAAGTCACTTTTGTAAAAGAAGAAAAAAACTAAAGATGTCCTCTGATTTTTATCTGAAAAGGCACGGTTTAGAAGCAAGTCTGAAATCAACAGGCCTAGCACCGCTGGGTACTTCAAGAATCACTTGCTTTCTGGAGCAAGATAGAAGGCAATGGTGTTTAGTCCGTATTTTTTTTAATATACAGTGCTCTGAACTTAATATCAAGGTAAAATCATACATGATTATGAACTTTCTAAATATAACTCTTGCAAGCTCCAGGGCACATCCATAAAATTTATTTTAAAAACAAGTTCTTTTAAGACAAGCCTGAATTTAAGTTCCTCCATGATGTGTTCTTTCTTCAATCCCAGGAAGCAGATCAAAGTTTCAGTTCAAAGCCAAGCCCCAAACAACTGCCAGTTTCTCAAGACTTAAAATGCCATTAGAATAAGAACTTTTTTGTTGGCAGGGTGCTAAAAGGCTTGCTCACTATTTGCTATTGCAGGTCTAAATACAGCCCGTTCCATAAACAGTACCGTCATGACATTCAGAGAGCTTATAAAGTATTGAAATTCGACACATACTGTATCTTATTTGTCCGTTTTGAAAATGGGCATTCTTTAACAATATTTTTTTCTTCTGATAATCAGGATATTCACATACATTCCTATGGTCTAGTTAAAGGCAAGGAGAGGAAGGAGAGGCTACAGGTTTTGCCAGATTCATCAAGAGCTGCACAGAGCCAGGTACGGCATTGCTTGCTTTACTTCTAAAGCTCTTGAGCTTTTTTTATTTCATTTTTAGAAAAGCAGAAGTTATTTCTATCACTGGGAAAAAAAAATGCTTAAAAGCCACTACAGGCAATCGTCCTGTAAACAGGATGCACTTAAAGCCTGACACAGCAACGTTTTTTGGCTTCTCTTTCAGGAGTAATCTAGGAAACTGGCAATTCGTATACATCAGAAATATGACTGGAAGTGCATCGCTCAGCTCATTCACAAGAAAGAGCAATGAAGAAAACCTTGTATTTTCCACTTCAGAAATCAAACTTTTCCATTAATTTCCACAAGAAGCAAGGCGCATGGTTTACCTTTCTAGTCACACTACTATTTCAAGCCAGTACCGTATGATTAAGGTTCCTACTTACCACGATAAATCATACCAAAGCCAATAAGCAGATGCAGCTTAAAATTCAACAGCCGAGCTGGCAGTTGTGCTAGCAATAGTGTGTTAAGAACTACTCCAGTCTTGACTCCAAAATGCATGTGTT
Source organism: Tauraco erythrolophus (assembly GCF_009769465.1). Taxonomy (NCBI): domain Eukaryota; kingdom Metazoa; phylum Chordata; class Aves; order Musophagiformes; family Musophagidae; genus Tauraco; species Tauraco erythrolophus. The sequence continues at coordinate 23,031,465 of NC_141469.1, read as the reverse complement.
TTACCACTGTCATGCTTCAGATCTGCCCTTTCAGGAGAGATTTTGGCAACAGCAACACCTTACGAAGCCAGGCTTTAGACTTTGCTACAGCATGCTTTAACCTGTAGCTCAGCTGCTTACATCTTGACAAGAAGTAATTACCCCCTCTCTGCAGCACTCATGGGTCTGTATCTAGAACACAGCATCCCATTTTGGGACCCACGTAGAAGAAAGACATTGACAAACTGGAGCAAGTTCAGAGGAGGACCATGACGACAATCAGGGAGTTGGAATGGTTGCTCTACAAGGAGATCCACGCTAGTTCAGCCTAGAGGAGGTAATGGCTGGACCTGATAGAGCCTTTCAACACCCACAAAATGTTACTGAGATGGTGAAGCCACGCTCTTCACAGTGGTCTGCAGTGGCAGGATGCATGACAAAGAGCAGGATTTAAAACAAGAGAGGTTCAGATTGGGTAAAAGTAAACACTTTTTCACTATTAGGACAGTCAGGTAATGGAGCAGATAGCCAACAGAAGTTCACCACCCTTGGACGCTTTCAACATCCAACTGCAAAAAAAAAACTCGAGTAACCTAGTCTGATCTCATCACTAACTCCACCTGAAGCAGGAGGTTGGACAAGATGATCTCCAGAGGTCTCTTCTAACCCAAATTATTTCATAATTCTGTGATCTAAACTATCAAACAGTCACATAAAAACACAATCAATCTATCATAAGCTAAATCTCTTTCAAGCAGGAAACAAGAGAACAAAGGTTTCTCTCCCTGACCCTCCCATTCCTTCTTCCACCAGCTTCTCCCATTGGCATCACAAGCTCCTAACTCACTTCCTTCAGATTTCAGTATAATTCTAATTTAGGAAAGGAACTACGCAGAACTGCAGGGGCAGAGGGAAGCTTCCCATGGTGGCATTTAGGATGAAGCATTTCCAGTCTCCACTGGAATAAAGAGGTTCTTATTCTACACCTAAACAAACGATATTTTCATTTTTTACCCCTCTAACAGTACTTCACTGTGATAAACACAGCTTTTCTAAGAATACCCTGATTTTTAAATGCAAGATGAAACTTACATCTAGTAACCACAGTTCAATGAAAGTGAGTGACAAAACTCAGCTTTTTTCCTTAGTGAGGTTCATAGCTCTTGAAAGGAAGGGTTGAAAGTTAAAATGAAAATACATAATAAAATTCATTGATTTTAAATGGCTTACTAAGCCAATCTTTTCTAATATTCTAAAACTACTGGCAAACAATGCATTAATACACTGCTATGGTAACAAATAGGGCTATCACTGGAAATCTGTATTGACTGTGGTGCTTGATTCAGATTCTGCATTTCTCACAACCCACATGTTTTTCCTCATTAAAAGATCATTGACTCATGCCAAAGCACTAGTAATTAGTGGAAGAGAGAAGCAGTCTGTCTTCATGCTCCAAAAAAACACCAAATATTAAAAACATATTCTTCTTGCACACGTTAGCAAAATGATTAATACTCATGTATATAGCAGATCACTCCTCTGCTGTACATGAAAGAGAAAAAAGACTTCCAAAAGGAATGTAAAAAAGTTTCACTTTGAATATCAGTTCATTAGTAAGTTCATTAGCAGTTCTCGTCTGTGTTCATTTTACACTTACCTCATTTTCAGTCAGACAGTGAAAATGCAAGTTTCTCCAGTATGCCACATATGGCAAAAGATGATTATAATTCACAGGGTTACAGTACAGATGGACACTGTCAGGTTTTATTAATATGATAATATCTGCAACAAGCAGAACAAATATTATTCCAGCATCAAGACTCCATACACAGAAGAATTATACAGGCACAAAAAAAACCACCCACAGAAACTGAACAGAAAACACTTTCCCTATAATGTACCTCATTAAAAGAAAATTGTTTAACTATTCGAATACCTAATCATTGCCCAATTCTTTAAAAAGAAACAGTTGGCAGCCACATACAGTTCCAAGTACAACAGTACTTCTCACTGTTCCCAACAATTGTGGGTTTATTCCAAAGTCTTGCACAGAACTTGCATCAGCCTGTCCTTTGAAAAGCCAAGAGTGTCGGCGATGAGTCCTTACAGAGCACTTAAAACTGTAAACTATAGTTGCTCTTGCCTGATATTACATCAGGAGGTTGGTTCAACAAAAAAAATCTAGTGCTACAGCCTAGGGGGTAGGTATCCAAAGTTTCATGCAACAAGGGGATAATAATCTATGATCATGGTGACTGGCCATCTTTCAAATATTACAAAAGTGAGTTAATATGCTAAAGTGAAGAAGAGCTCAAGCATTTCAGAACTCCAGAGGTCTGATCACACAATCACTGATAGCACATGTACATACATACCATGATGTACTAGGACTTCTCATAATGGGCTGTATTTGTCTCAGTTTAGAACACTTGAGGGAACTCATGGATGGGGGACATGTTTAAAAACAAGAGTTCTTCAGCAGCACTTTAAGAACAGTTTTTCAGGTGTACATACACAATTAGAGATTTACTGACTTTTTTTTTTTTTTTTTGAGGTATGCCCTTTTTCTGGCTCACCCTCCCTCCAGAAAGACTGAAGAATAGGTAAAAGTGTTGAGTATGTTACTCACCATCAAGAACTTCTTCAGGAAACCCAGTTCTTTCAAAATCATTGTTACTCTGATTATACAAGCCAAAAAGCAGATAGTTCGCCAGTTCCCTGCAACCTTCGTTGTATCGACTATCTATTCCTGCAAAAGCAAAACCGTACGTGAAGTGTTGTGAGTCCTAACATTGTACATCCAAAAAGTTTGCTTTCTTATCTAATAAGAAAACTTTAAAACAAGGGTATTAACCCAACTCCCTCATAGAGCCAGTAGGCCCTTATGTCTGTTGAACATACTGGGAAAACAGAGTAGGGAAAAAGGACTTTTTGCAAGTTCATTGCCACATGCTGACATTCCACTTTTGACCTAAATCCACAGGCATTGCTCAAAAAAAAAATGTATATCAGTCTAGTTTTCTGCAGTGATCTGCACCAACAAAAGTTCAATTTTATCTGGTAATTCAAACTTAAACGTCTGTCTGTATGCAGTATGCATTCCAATTAATATGTTCTTGATTGAAGCTTCCTAACGAACTAATCCTGTGACCTAAATCTCCTGCTTTAGAATACATGATTAAACATTATCTTATCGGTATTATAGTGCAGTCCCTGAGAAAGCCAGTGTGGACTTCTATCAAATCATGAAAAGATACTCTGATAAAACATACATTATTCAAACAGCTTCCAAGGAAAGTCTTTTCTGGTCCTTGGGAAAATAAAACAACTGAAGATCTGGAGTACGAAGAGATAGAAGGTAAGTACAAGAAGAAAAGAAACAGGCCACAGATTTATTTAGTAATTATTTTCATCTCTCTGGAAGACAATCACAGTCATAATTCCAAATTCTACTGTAATAACTCAAGTTTCCTCCACAAGTAAAACTATGCATGAAGCAGCATCCTTGACATCCACACTTGACAGAGGTCACCAGTCTTGACGGCTATGAAATTTCTCATAAACACTAACGTCAAGTTTTCCTGCCAAGTTATATTGGGATACAGTTGGATGGTGGCCAACGAATCAGGATGTGTTACCACTGCCCAAAGGAGAGATCAGTACACAGATAATGTAATAACACAGCCTGGATGTCTGGGTTTCAGGACCTGCATCGGAAACCAAACTACTCAAGAGTCACCTGAACTCACCAAAAATTGGAATGAACCCTAGGTTCTCCTAATTATGCTCCTTTTTTTACGTTATGCTTCAGCTTTTAAGTGCTAACCAGATGCCATGTCTGCATCCAGCTATTGAATCCCACATCTTAACAAACTCCCCTGTTTGTTTAGTAGCTGGCCTTTGGATAGCTCTCGTGTATTCCAAGGCATCGGGTATCTGCTGTAAGGCTACAGATGAGGCAAATTCAACCACTGCAAATTGTGCTGAAGCGATGAACCTCTGTAGTACTGCTCCTGGCTCATGGCTTCATGGTTGTTTGCACCGATGACACACTATAGTGTTGTGTTCCTTGAACTGTGTTGGGAAAAGGGGAAGCTGCATCACACCTGCCCCAGCTTTCTCAGCCCTCAAAAATCTTTCCTGCCACAACCTTTGAGTTCTCACTCCTCTGCTATCTAGCTCCTAGTATTTTTCTCCCATTCATATACATACACATCCTTGGAGCATGTTCTTTTTAAAACAAGTCACAATTCTGTGTGTTAGAAGGCATCCCTTGACAAAGGAATTATCGAGAGCCTTAGCAGTCAATCTGTAACTCAGGTCATGGCATTCGTAAGACTCAGCTAAAGAAAGCTTAGACCCAGCCACTCATTTTTTCCCCCCTGCTGCAGTGTTCTGTCTTTCCTGTGCCAATAATTTTCTGCATAATCAGACTGCCCTGGATCTGAGGACTCAGAGAGAGAGGGCGCAAGAGGAAGGAGACGGAGAACACACTGTCTCTTTATTTTATTTACATTTCCAGCCCCAAGAAAGCATGCATACCAATGTAATCTAGAATTCAATGGGACTCAACACACTAATATTAGTGCCAAAGTCCCCATCTTTAGGTGGGATTTTAGAGAAAATCAAGTGTGGAGGCTGTTCTTCCAGGAAGCAACCATCCCATTGTTCTAGGGAACTCCATTTAAAACCTAATCAGTCTCCTTGAAATCAGCCATAGCCTTAGGAAGCTAGAACACACACAACGTCCTGAAGATAATCTGTTTTACTGATCACTTGCCTCACTGAGGCAACTTTTGAAGGCAACCAGATGAACAACACCCTGGCACAAAGCAGGAGTTAGGACAGTCCCTTTCAGTAGCAGCAAGTTGTTAGATGAGTTGTTCTGCAAGCAGCATTACTTGTGTTTCACAAGCAAACATGACGCATCATATCAAACGTTAATCTAACAAGACACCCTCAACTATGGACCAAAACAGCCACGGCATTTGCACTTTTCCCCACCAGGCTCATTGACAGGGTCTCCAAAGCCTAAACAGCCAAGGTGGTGCGCTCAGGGACAGGCTAACAGAGTAACACCTAGTGAAGCAGAAAAAGGAACTGATGATTGTAACACCTGGAAGAGCCACACAAAAATGAGAAACCATCCTCATAAAAGTTACGATGTCACCATCACTAGAAGAGTTTGCGGTTTTATCTGGGCACACCAGCTCTTCTCCGGGTTTCAATCTAAGAATCATAGTGTGGTTTGGGTTGGAAAGGAATTTAAAGACAAATAAAGAAGCAGAGAAGATCTTCAAAGCTATCTACCAAACACTGCTTTTTAAGTTATTGACAGAAGGAGGGGGAAGAGAAGACAAAAAGATGATATTAACAAGGTGGGCAGCTGATGAGCTTAACTCTTACAATAGAGGACATGGGCAAATACACTGCTTGCAGAGCGCCGATAGGCAAACAGGGAAGGTATTAGCTCACTAGAAAACCATTAACTCTGCAGAATATGTGGTTTCTGTGTTCCTTGGGGGTTTTTAGTATCCAGTACAGACAGGAGCTTTCATACAGAGGCTTTAATATTATGCTACAGAAACATATGGGGTTAAATGAACATATATAGTTAGCGGAAGATAAACAGGAAATGGAACAATGTCGAAGATAAGATACCTCCAGAAAGCCTATCAGGAGTCCTCAACAGAACAATGGGAAAGGCTATTAATTAGGAAACCCCCACGCCTGTCTCCAGTTGAGCTGGGACTTCAGTAACTCCCAGCCTGTTCCAGACTCATCAAAAGGGTGTAGTTAGACAATGACTCAGTCTAACAGCTCACTGCTGCCCATGGAGCCATTCCTGCTCCTTCTTCTTCTGCAGCCAGAGCTTATCGGACCTCACAACAAGCTGATTCAGTTTGCTAAACTGGCAGAAAACTAGTCTGGCCAAATATGAAGGGGTGGAAAAAAATAATCTGTCTGCTCAGCAGGATGAACTGGGTGCAAGATATCAACCAACCACCAGCACAGGTGCAAAATGCATGTGGGGAGGAAACAGAGGAAAGGGAAGAGGAGCAGTCTAGGGGCAGGCTGAGACTCCCCTTTTGTGCTGCAAAAAGTATTCAGCTCAGCCTTCTCTCATATCTGCAATTTCACAGTTGCTAAGCTGACATAAACACAGCCTACAGGTAAAAAAAGTCCTGCTTGCTTTGTCCCAGCCAGGCATTTCTGACACACTCTTGAGTACCAAGAACAGAATAGTTGCTCCTGAACACTGAAGACCCATGCGAGCTCCAGGAACACTGGGAAGGTAGCAGAAAGGTGAGGCTGGAGAAAACGGACAGACCACCTTTAGACAGCTGCCCAAAACCATCACCCAGTTGTGGAACTGTCATCTAAGAGAAGTAGCACAATAATCATGACAATAGTCTCCATTGGGAAAGGGAATGGGATGAACAATCAGGCCACTGAACTAAACGCTGATGAGGTTTCTCCCACATCCTAAGAGCAAGAGTTCTGTGTAAGATGGATATAAAAACCAAAGTAAAATAAAGATTTACTGGCACAGCCTCTGAAGTATTCCTATCCTCTTCAGGGAGGATAAAAGTAAATATCGAGGTCTGTAAAAATTTAGCTTAGCTATGCTGAACTGCGGAACAGTCTGCTCTACAGTTAGAACAGATTTATAAATATAACCTACTGAAACTACATACACATCTTCAGAGATCAGATCAACTTAACCATGAGCTGAAAGTCTCTGTTGAAAGGCAAGATGCAAGAAACCACTGTTCAAAAAAAGTTTAAATTAAGTAGTTTGATATACTGTTTTCATAGCAACTTTGACAACACCACATACCAGCTGACACATCACAGCTTTTTAAAGATATCTGACGTGCCAACCTCCAAATTTCTGTTTCCTTCCAGTTGTGATGTCTTTTCTCCCCAGCAAAGAATTCAGGAATGCTACCACTTTAAGATAAGATGACAGGATTCTTTTAAAAAAAAACCAGCTGTAACTACATTTAAATAATTGCATCAATAATTGGTCACGTCTCCCCTCTCTTCGGAATCTTACAATGCTAGTTTTAATTTCACTATAAATATTAACCTACTTGAAGTGAAGCTATGAAAGTTCATATGGGTTTTATCTCACAGCCCAGTATGTAAAATTACAGTTGGGGCGAGGGAAAGGCACTAACTCTAGGTCATCAAAGAAATGACCAAGCAAAATATAACATGCACTGACTGTAAAAAAACATAGTTATAAGAGGATCTGATTTCCACACAAGTCAACAGGACTTAAAATGTAGGACTACATATTTTTTTATCACCTGAACTTTGTATCTGAAGACAGATCTAACGCATTTCTAACAGAGTGACATGCCTGCTTAATCAGAAGTTATGTGAGAAATTCTGCAGGTCAGATTAGAAAACAACAGTCACATTGTGGGTGCTGAAAGAGATTAGGCTAAAGCACAAGCCTAATAACAAAACACACCTCCTATATTTCCGTAACAGAAATGCCGATTTATTAAGAGGTATGGTCCTGTGCATGGACTTAAATATTCCACATTACACCGCGGATTAAATCACAAAGCAATTCCTTTTGCCTGTAAAGTTTTCCCTAAAGTTGTACGATGTTTTGAGTGACTATTCTTCGCTTGGGACTTACTGCAGCTTCAGATTTAACAATAGTCAAGAAATACTACAGTGTCGATGGCAAGAATTAAGAGATGGCACTTCTCATGTTTTATGAAATTAGACTAGTAAAGGCAAAACCCAAGTACTTTATCGTGTATAATTAAATTTCATTAGAAGGTTGACACAGTGACCTCATAGACCTTCTACCTGTAAAGTTACTGGTTAGCCAACGACTTCTTAAACTCTTACTCTAGAGCACGTAGGATAGGAAGAGTCAGTTATAGAGTTAGCATTGACCAAAAGAGAACTAGGGTATACACATCTACAACTCTTCTGCAGATCAGTAAAGGAGGTTTTCTTGCAACATAAATAAAAAAAAGAACCAAACAATAAACATGCTGTTGTACCATTTGTTAATGCAAGCCCATTACTACACATAGCTTCTTTAAGGCTACATTAGATTTCTCCATCTTCAACTGTAATGCATTATTTAAATAATCACTCCTTAATCTTATTCTCTAGGGAATTTCAATCATCATTCCTGAATTTTTCCTTTAGTACCTTAACACTAATGATACAGGAAGAAACAAGAGTTAATGTTACATACAGATATGATATTAAAGCAGTGGAAAGAAACTATTACTTTCCTACAGCATACTTGCACATGCAGCTTTGTTTTGTATCATTCTTTTCTCCCAATCCCAAAGGAAATAAAGCACTGAAACCACATGCTGTTTATACACCACCATTTAAGTCAGAACTGCTTCTTGGGTTTCTCATGCGACTCTTTAAATGCATTTTGAATTACTTCTCCTGAGGCAAGACCTCCCTCCTCCTAAATTCAAGTTTTATTAATTCTGTCAGTTTTCTAATTATTCTTCCCCTTCCCCATCAAGCCTGTTCTCAGCCACCACCCTCTCCATAGCTCTGCATATCATGGTCCCTAACCTTGGTGCTACTCTGCTCTTCTCCATCCCCTTAACCTCAGCACCTTCTAATCCCTTCCACTTCCCTGCCTCCAGAGAGAAACCAGCTGCAATGCAGATGCCTTCAGCCTTGAGCTTTTATGCCAAGCACCAGCTAGAAAGCAAACACTGCCTAGACAGCTGAATGCTTACTCCAAATAGATATGGATTAAATTATCTCCATCTTTCCTTCAATTTGGACATTAACAAAGATTCTCTCTTCCCTCCAGTTACTGAATTTTCATAAGGCTTCCCATAAAGCTGATGATATTGCTACTATTGTATCAAGTTTGCCTGGAATGAGTAAACTGACTTAAGAATCATTTAGGGATAAAAGAGTGTAACAATCAGATAGGTGTCCATCCACTGAAAAACAGCTGGGGCTGGGGCTAGGAAAGAGATCATAGAATCACAGAATGGTTTTGGTTGGAAGGCATCATCTAGTCCAACCCCCCTGCAATGAGCAGGGACATGTTCAACTAGACCAGGTTGCTCAGAGACCCATCTAACCTGGCGTCGGACACTGCCAGGGATGAGGCATCCACAACTTCTCTTGGCAACCATTTCCAATGTTTCACCGCCCTCAGCATAAAATTTCTTTCTTATTTCTAGTCTGACTCTACCCTCTTTTAGCTTAAAACCATTGCCCCTTGTCCTATTGCAACAGGCCTTCCTAAAAAGTTTGTCCCCATCTTTCTTACAAGCCCCCTTTAAGAACTGAAAGGTCACAATAAGGTCTCCCTGGTGCCTTCTCTTCTCCAGGATGATGATCTTCATCTTTCTGAAACTCATGGTATCTTTATCAGTACAGTGAGAACAAGGGGGGGGGGGGAAGGGGGGGAAGCAAAACTAACCTAAAATGCAAAGGATTCCATCAGGTTGAGATTTGCTGCTCTGTGTCAGGATACTCTGAATGTTTCGAAGGCGGCTGCAGCTGCAAAAGAAAGAGAATTCATCCTTAAGGTCAGTGTTTTGAAGTGCTCAAATTTGGTAGCCTGAGAGCCGACCTAGTTTTTTTTCTTTATTATATAAACTAAGTAGACACACTTCAACTTAGGTATTTTTTGTTTGAAATAGATTTAGACCTCATATCAAACCCCAGAGTATTTATTTTTATCCACCAAAAGAGGAAGCACATAGCCCTGAGAGAAGACTAGAACCCCTAATTATCCCTTCTAACCAAGTGCTCCGTTAATCTCTAACCTCTAGCAAACTCCTGCTCAAGCTTCCTCTCTCCAAGCCAATTCAACAATCCTTTCTCCTCCAGAGCAGTAGAGAGCAAAGCAACATGGGGCAGCTGATGCCCCGGTAGAAAGGTGACAAGGGAAAGAACTGCACTAGCTCCTACACTTCAAGAGGAGTTTGCAAAAGATGAGTTTCAGCACCTCCAGCACCATCAAACCACTTCCACCTTGTGTAACTACATAATATGGAATCATAGAATCATAGACTGGTTTGGGTTGGAAGGGACCTTCAAGATCATCCAGTTCCAACCACCCTGCCTTGGGCAGGGACACCTTCCACTACACCAGGTTGCTCAAAGCCCCATCCAACCTGGCCTTGAACACTTCCAGGGATGGGGCAGCCACAACTCTGGGCAACCTGTTCCAGTGCCTCACCACCCTCAGATTGAAAAAATTCTTCCTTAGATGTAATCGAAATCTCCCCTCTTTCAGTTTAAAGCCATTGCCCCTTGTCCTGTCACGACACACCCTTGTAAAAAAGTCTCTCTGTCCCAGGGATGCTTTTCCTTACCAGTATCACAGAGACTCAGATGGGTCACCCTGTCATTATTACAAGCACATACATAAGCAGAAATGCAGAACTGATAGACAGCTCCTGACCAGAGGAGTTTCTCTTATTGTTTAAGCTTCAGGTGGTACAGTTCTTCTTCGCATCTGGCATTACTCTGATTTTATTTAGTCCACAACGCAAAAATACAGAGCCAATACTCTCATTTAATGTAACAAAAGCTGAACTCCAGAAGAGTCACTTTTTGAGAAAGATTTTTTTTCTGCAAGACAAATTAACAAACTGAGCTTATACTAGACGGTTCCCAGTCATAAATGCAGGAACTTTCTCTTCTCTGTACCCAAAGAAATATCTAGATCATTTTTGTAAGACACACATTACCTTTCTCATGACTTCTGTATTAAAACCATTAATTTTTTCCTAAAATTAACAGTTAGGGAAAATTGGAAGCCCGAAGTACAATCTTTGATAATCTACATTAAAAAGAAATAAAACAACACCAAGTCCTGCCAAGATTTTTATAATCAAAATGAATTATTATATAAAGTTTAATTCGGTTGTCCATTATACATCTTTAAGGCAGGCAAAAAATTCAGCTACAATAGGCACACGGAGAGCAGCATAATTTGTGCTTTGAGGCAACATTTTGTGAACTTGTTTTAATGCAGATAGAAGGCAAGAAACTTCACTGCTGATTAGTACTGAATGTGTTTTCTTGTTCATACCGTGTTTACGTAACGAGCTGTTCAGCTCTAGGAAACAAACGTCTCTTACAGCAACACTGCAGCAGAGCTAAATTTATGATCTGCTCAAAGAACCAAGAATTTGTATTTTCAGAGTTACTTAAGCCAAGTAAAAAGCAAATAGATCTTTTCAGTAATACCACAATTATTATGCTCTACTTTCTCTGAAAGACAGCACGAACACGAAAGGTTTACGTTACAGCTAATCTAAGTGCAATTCCAACATCCACAACAAAGACACACAACATTTGAAGATACTTCCATAGGAAGTACAAAATCAGTGCGAAACACTCCAGTTTTATATTCTCCCAATTTTAGGCTGCCAATTTGAGTTTTGAACCCCGCAATTATTCTTTTTTTTCGTGAAACTTTCCAATTCCTATTATACACGGCACTGTATTGCAGTCCACTGTATGGATGAATAGATATTTTGATCCATCCTGAGATACAGGAACCGAAATTAAAGCCACTGATGACAGCAAAAAGACACCTAATCAGGTACTCTCAGATGTTGTTGCCCATGCAGCTGATGTTATGAAGTCCATGAAAGAAACAGTGAACTTTATGCTGCACATTTTAGCAACTTCCCATTATTAGTTTTTTAAAACCTAGCCTAAAACTGAATCTCACAGCTATCCAATCTTAAGATTTTGTATTTTACTCTAGAAGATTTCCATCCCATCATGAAACAGGACTCCAGACTAGGTGAGAGATGATCCACTATGGGAAGCCACACACTGCTCGTGTTTTTATACTTTCCATGCCACAAGACCATGAGTAGAAAAAATGTCTAGACTCTTCACTGTGGGTACAACAAACTGGACTTATTTCATTTGTTAGCATGCAAACAAGCCTACATCTCTTTAAAGACCAGCTGCAGGGGAGCAGAATTGCTAGAGCCTTTGTAGAGCACAAGGAAATGGAAGCGACTTTATGTACAAAGCCCACATGAAAACAAAAACATTTCTCAATCTATCTGCAAAGGACTGTTTTAAGAGAAATCCGTGCTTCCCGAGAGCATCTGAAGGACAGATTGAAAGGACTGTGAGAAAGCAAGCCCAAGGACTTCTGCAGCGACACAACAAGCAGCTTCCAAACTGACTTTTATTAAAACATTTACCATATCAGAGGAGGCATCTTCCTGCTCAGAGTGAGAAAAGAAGCCGTCAACAAAAAAAAAGATTACGCTTCCAATCTGAAGGCACTAGAGGTAAATCTTTTTAATAAACTCCTCTCAGAAACAAGATGCATAAATCCCTCTACTACTAGCATTCAACTTTTACTCTCAAGGCAAATTTAAGTAATTCTTCAGCCAAAGACAGGTTTCTCTGGATTGCAAAATATTTTTAAAACCTCTTATGCATTATAAACACAGCATGAAAACATACCTTGGTTTTGCTATCAATTTTTTTCCCCTTTAGTGATCACGTTTAAAGGAACAGTTAGAACTAAATCTGATGAAGAACAAGTACAGAAACTCCTTGTACGAAACTCGTGGGGGAAGATACTCCCATTTATTAAAAAACATTATTATATGAGACAAGTTAAGTTATTCCTAAGGTCTTTAAATTTTAATTTCACACTAACAGCTTTGATGATGCAGTATGTTTATAATTTAAAAACTACTGTTATAAGCCTGCGAAACGAGACAAGAGCAGAGCAAAGCAAAATACACAAGGTTTGTGTCTTCTTGAGCTCCATGAAAGTATTTTCTGGTCTGTTAGAGTAAACTGTGGCAGTGGGAAAAGAGGAAGAGAAATGAGGGGAGGAAAGTACTTGCATGTTTGTTCTGAGTTGGGCATTTCCCTCCTTAAGTTTTGATTTAAGGTTCGGAATTTTACTCTCCTAGAATTACTTCCAGTATCTTTCACAGAAATTATAACCTTTGTGCATCCCTTAAAAAAACACGTAAAGTTCTCATTTAAGCTGCTAAGAAATTTCTGCCAAGCAAAGTTCCATGTCAGTGCTACATTTCCTTCAGGAGACAGTCCTGACATAAAAGGAAAAAGTGTAGGACAAATCATATGTTCATTATTTAGTAAGAAGTATGACCATAAAGATGTTTATTTCAATCTTAATATTAAACAGTCTCCAGCAGAAAATTTTTCCTTGCCTCATTTTCAGAAGGGGTTTCTATGAAAGAAATGTTTGAAAAAGCTTCTTCACAGGAATATTTTCAACATCATTTCAAGTGTGTATAAATCATTACATTCAAAGGCTGACAGTAAAAACAGAAGACTTCTGTGTCTGAAGAAAGACTTTATTCAGAAATAGTGAAGAGAATAATTAGAATTCTTACTACATGCTTTTAAACAATGCAGGCTGAACTGTGCATAAAGTCACAGGAAAAAAACGGCATTTTCTTGCATTTCGTGTTAAACAGTCATCTGACAAAAACAAAGAAACTGTCCTGGGAACAAAATTCCATGACTGTTCCCGCCTCCAAAGCAAGTGCTCTAGCAAGGGTACTGACTTTTACTCCTTTTCATTTTACCACAGTAACACAATTTCCAACAGAAACAAAGAAGAGCGACCTCCGCACAACGGCATAACCCTCTGGGCTTGAGGACGCTTTCCTGGAAGATGGGCTCTGGATCCACCCGCTTATGTTAACTACAACTACATTTACAGTAGCTTGATCCTGAAAAATCAGCATTAGGTGTGTTCGAAAACAGAATTACATAAAGCCCTTCTATGGAACACCCAAATTCCCGGACTTCAATGAGACTTGGACAAGACATGAGCTGCAAGCTACTTAAACTAGGTCTATTCCAACCATTCCAGCTACTTTATATCTGCACTAACAATCTTGAAGCCACATGTCAAGTCAGATCAGCTTATGGATCCAAACAAACTTTAGGCCAGGAATTAAAAAAAATAAGGCTTCCAAATCTCAGCAAGCTGATCTGACTGCTGATGAAGGTGGGTCAGAAGTCAAAGCCACGTTTTAGGGTGGCATCTGGCAATAAAGCGTGCTTGGGCCAATTAAGAAACTATACGTGGAGGTACTTGATATTCTGCTAATCTTGGACGAGATCCAAAAAAAAAAAAAAAAAGGAAGATAATTGACAGTCATTAACTTCTAAGAATTAGTGCTCATCTGTTCACATGTCTCCATACTAATTATGCAAAGTACCTTGCTTTACAACAGCCTAGCCTGTCACAACTCGGAAACAGACACGGCGCTGCAAGCCATGTATATTGGCAAACGACGGGAATATTAACAACTGTGCCTTTCTCCATCAGAAAGAACAAGCACATTTTTTAAATCATGCCACATAATTTTTAATTGTCATTTTATTTACGTTTCCACAACGTGTTACTCTTTTGTGCGTCCCTTGTTGCTGCGCGCAAGCTTCATTTTCTTGACATCCGAATCCAGTGGTACTAATGCAGCAAGGATATTAGCATCGATCCCCGATGGATTCCTGATGGATTCCCACAGGCTGGCTTACCATATGGCTGGGCTGGCCAGCTGTGGCTAACACGCAATTCGACTGACAAAGGATGACAAAGGTGTCACCGCGTTGAGCATGTTTTGCTCCGTGTCAGCAGATGTCACGCTCCTCCCCCACAAAGGCAGGCTTAAAATCCCACCCTTGGAAAAGCTTTGATCGAGAGCAGCGAACAAGGGGAACAATCAGAGACAGCCCTGGCGAGCTCGTGCACATCCTCACACTAACCAGGTTCGTCTTCAGGGAATGGCTGGAACAGATTCACGCTGCCCACGCAAGTCAGACGCTGCTTTTAACGTTAAGTACTTGATTTAATAAATAAATAAATCAGAAAGATAAAACCATTTATTTTTTTCCAACTCTCACTTCTTGTTAACCCGTTGCTACTACCAATTGTTTCCACTCTATCTTCAAAAAATTGAGTTTATTTTTCATGGGCCTTTCATTGACCTCACAGTTTCTACCAGAAACATTTTATTGTCTGTTTATATTAGAGTACGGGAGTTTCCTGGATTTCCCACAGTCTGACATTATCACAGAATCACAGCATGTCAGGGATTGGAAGGGACCTCAAAGGATCATCTAGTCCAATCTCCCTGCCGGAGCAGGACCACCTAGATCAGATCACACAAGAACGCGTCCAGGTGGGTTTTGAACATGTCCAGAGAAGGCGACTCCACAACCTCTCTGGGCAGCCTGTTCCAGTGTTCTGTTACCCTTACTGGGAAGAAGTTCTTCCTCATGTTTAAGCGGAACCTCCTATTATCACCATCTTAATATATTTGTGAAAACACAAGTCAGACTGAGTTAGAGACTCTCGGAATTTCATTAATTTCAAAAGCAGCTTATTTGAAATTTACTATATAGCTTGAACAACAACATGCTTTCTCAGTTTCTTTTTTTTTTTTTCTTCGCTCACCGAAATAACTCTGTTTACTGCTTGGTACTCACAAAGGACAATGGCATTCAGCCACCTTAAAATATATGACAATTTTCCAGTTATTTCAACATTTCTCTACAACGAACTTGACTGTAAATAGGAGATCTAGCAACTTTAAAAAACACTTAACATGTTCAGCATCATTAAGTAGGAAATATTAAAACTGGACTTAAAGGAAGAAATTTCAACTCTGTATACATTTTACAGGATCAAATTCCTTGCTTTTTGACTTTAAATGTAAATTTAAAGTAATATTCAATTCTGTAATTCGATGACCTCAAGGTCACAGGAACAAGCACGAATCTCTCCCTAGTAAACGTCTGGGACTACCCAGTGCCTTTTGCAAATTACAAGGTTGTTCAGGACCTTCAGGACTTCAGCACATCTGAACAGTAGCACTATTTATGAAGAATACACATCAATATTCATACTGGTATTTTCTATAACCACACTGAACACTGCAGCCCTTCGGCATACTTGTTTACTGTAAGCAACTCGCAGATTGGACCTCAGCATCCACTAATGGGCTGGAAGCGAAGTGAAGTTCTTCCATGGGTGCAATCAAATGACCAGCTGCCCATCACCTACACACACATACCAGTTAGATCTGCAGCCTTAACACGTTCTCTGTTCACAAGACTGATACACACTTTTTTTTAAACGGCAGCATGTTATCAAGGGCACCGACTATTCCTGCAAAAAAAACAGTATCACCTGAGAAAATGACAATATTTGAGGAAGTAGGAAAGATTAACAGCTGGAGCATAATTATTCTGCCACCAGTCAATCTCTGATCAGAAAGACAAGGCAAGTGTCTAGCACTTCAGCAGAAATCAGAAATTAAGCTACAGGTCCTTAAGATTAAACTTCCTTTCAGAGCCCAGTACTGGACCACAACCACTGCAGCCACAAAGCACGAAGCCAGATGCTTTGCCACCAGTTCCAGCTGAAGGTTCACAAAGGGGTAACTTCAGCTGAAGTTCCACAGGCAGCCGAGTTAACACAATAGCTCTGCTCCTCTCCTTGCCATACACTCCCACATCTCTTAGCTTTGGCCGCAGTCTAGCACTGAACAGACCAACCAATCTTACTTCACTAACACAGAATCACGGAATGGTTTGGGTTGGAAGGGACCTTCAAGATCACCCAGTTCCAACTCCTTCCACTAGACCAGGTTGCTCAAAGCCTCATCCAACCCAACCTTGAACATGGTAGAAATCCATCCATATTCAAGGAATGGGGTTTGTTTCCTTTTTTTTTTCCCCCACTCCTGTTCTCCAGCAAGTTAAATTAGCTGTTCTCTTCGCATAGCTAAAATACAGTGCATTCCTTAAACGAATTTTGGTGAAACCATGCTATTACAAAATCTTGAACCTCGGCATAATTACATAAGGAACACATGGATACAAACTGTTCATCTTTCAACATACATGTCCCCTGCTAAAACTGGTTGGGAAACCACAACTACTCTTCCATCCCTGCACCACCACGCTCCCAAACACCCGCTGACTGCTCCTCTGAAGCCCCAGGAAAAAAGCCACATACTTAACCACTACGTGATTAAAAACAGAACTGTTTAGGGGCTGACACTGCTAGGCATATAGGCACAGACAACATAAAAATGAACCCAAGCGCTCATTTTGCATTTCCCCATGCAGACACGCAGTGAGAACTAATCTGTATTATGTTACAAACATGGGTAATTAATAACGAGGATTTGCCTACTCTGTTTTACATAAAGGTGATGCAAAATTGGGTGAGTTCAGAGCCCTACCAAAGAGAACAAACCTACACTGATTTCAGATGGTGATATTTAACAACAGCATTTAATAGGAATTCTGTTCAGAAATGAACGTATTCTTAAAGAAAATGCTCGTTCGCCACTAAGCACAGACACAAGAAGCATGACATCACCTTCTAAAAAGGCAGCCCCTTTTTTGGGCAACACTCATCTCTTGGTTAAGGCATTTTTTCTTTTTATTTACAAGACCATTCTTTACTTGCTTTTATTGTTACAAACAGGAGGGTCGCCGTGATAAACGCCAGCTCCCAACACACCATACGACAGACCAAAGCTCTGAAGTATGTGGAAGAACTCCAAGAATTATCTCTGGCCGTTTCTCTATTCTTTATATAGTCTTAAGAATTTTTCCATTCCTGTTTGGGACTTGGGGGCAGGGCGAGGAGGGTAACGGATTGCTTTGTTTTAAGTTATTTTTATTAACTGCTTGGTATCTGCTGACTGCTTGGGAAATTTATTGCAAACACTGGCCTCCTTGCCTCCATCTGGCCTGGAAAAAAAAAAAAAAAAAAACAAACCTGCACAAGAATGAATTTTGAGGAGGGAAAAAAAATTTAACGGATGACATGCCTCCTACAAACACGCCAAATTACAGATGCTGTCTGGATCTCCCAGTGGAGCTCAAAAGCTTGCAGATGTTCACAGAGAGTCTGAATGTTCTCATGACAACTCTAAAACAGGATCTCAGATTACAAAAATCACTCAGAGAGGCTTGAGTGGAAACCATTTTCTCTTTCAGCTTGCTTTTTTATCATCTTGGTATTTTGTTACTGATGATGAATTTTTACATACTTTTCAGCTATAAACAATTACTAAGGTCTTTCTAAACAAATAAGAACAATTTATTCAGTGAAAAATATTTGAAAAGGTCACTTATCCTTCCCTCTTATGGCCAATTCAACTTCTAACTGCAGGCAGAGAAGGAACATAACCATCACAGAACAGCCATGTTCATGTATTTCAAGCCAACAGAACAACCTCCATTTCTTTCTCTCAGTGCAGAATTTATCATTTCACAGGCATATTGTCTGAGAAGTGAAAATGCTTTTGTTCCCTTCTTGTACAAAACATAACTTTTATGAGATTTTTAAAATTAAAATCTACAGCAAACACAGACTCACATTAATACCCAGGTAGCTCGGCCAAGTGTTTGTCTGCAATTTACATGCAATTCTGTAATTTACAATGTCCCAGTTGCTTTATCATCTGACTTCACACTGGTGAATACTTCCATGCATTGTGCTGTAACTACTGAAAGCATCAAGCACTTCAGTTCCTGGGTTGTTTCTTTGTTATATCCAGACACTTCAGATTATATGCTGCAGCCTAATGCACGTACATGGGTGCACCTTAAGTCTTGAAAACCGAACAGAGCTCCAGCAACCTAAGGATACCTGCGCTGACACCCGAGCTCCCACAGAGCCAACACTATCACCTAACATGTCCCCACGCCCCACCTCATCAAGCTCTATCCTGCATACTTCTGAAGCTCAGAGAATGTTACTGCCTTCATACCCTCAAGCAGTTCTGCACAAGTCACCCAGCAAGTGCCCATACAAATACACAACCTCCTTTCTCTCCAGAATCCCTCAACCCCTCCCAAATCTCTGCTATCCCTACCTTAATTCCCCTTTCCTACCTTTCACATGCCCTTTTTCCCTACTTCCAAGGCAGCCCCACACCCATCCCCTCCCAAACCAGCCCCAGCCCCTGCAGTACCACCACCCCAAGCCCACTCTCTCCAGACCAGACCCCTCCACGGCTCCGAAACCCCTTTTTGCCCCCTAGTCCATTGCAGCCTCTCACACGCTCTCCTCCAGCAGGATTCAGGATTTGACAATCCCCACACCCATAACGTCAAGTCAGGCCCCTGTCTGCCACCCTGTTGAGGCCATCAACAGCCAGTAGCCACCTGCAAAATCAGCCCCCCCCACGATGCCCCATCCCTGCTCCCCACAGCCCCTCAAACGCTGCTCCTAACGCTCCAGCCCCCCGTCACCACCCCGATCTCCTTAATGGCTCCAAATTCCCCTGCAATACCCCCCGAAACTCCTTCCTGTCCCCTGCACACCCCAAAACCCCTCCTTAACGCCCCAACACCTCTATCCCAGCCTACCTCAGAACCTCCAAACCCCTTAATCCCCCCACCCCTCCTACCAGCCCACCCCAACGCCCTCAAAATCCTATTTTCTTCCCAAACAGCACCAGCAGTGCCTACAGCTCTCTGAACACCTCACCTCCTCCCCCGCCAAACCCCGAAACGCCCCCAACCCCTCCCCATCAGCTCCCGAGAACCTCTGCAGCACCCCCCTCGGTGCCCTCAGCACCCTTAACGCCCCAGCCCCGCTCCGTGCAGCCCCTTCAACGCCCCTCCGTGCCCGCGGCCGCTCAGTGCTCCGCAACGCCCGGCCCCACCCCGCGCCACCGACCCCCTCAGCGCAGCCCCAAGGCCCGGCGCGGCCCCTCCTTGTCAGCTACTCAGCGCCGTTCCCCGCCGCCCCCCGGTACCTGACGAAGGCCTCGGCAGCGCGGGGGCGGCGCGGCGAGGGGCGCAGGGCCGGCAGGAGGAGCGCGGAGCGGCCGCACAGCGCCATGGCGACCGCGATGCAGCCACGGGAGGACGGCGACACTGCGGCCGCTGCGCCCCGCCCCGCCCCGCCCCGCCCCGCGCCGCACGCACCACCGCTCTCCTCACCGCAGGGGGGTGCCGCGGTAGGGCGGCGTCGCTGCCCGCGCTCTCCGCCTTGCCGGCCGCGCAGGTGAATCCTGACCTTCTTGTCATGTCATCCGCAGCGGGGCTGGAAAGGCTTCTACCGCCGACAACCGCTGGATGCAAACACAGCGGGGGATACGGCCGGCTCCCCCCTCCGCGAGGCATGGGCTCGTCCAACTCCTGCCCCCCGCGCACACACCCCCGGCGCAGCGCTCGTTGCAGCAGCACCTCCCGCCGCTCATGGGCGCGTCCAACCCGCACCACAGTCCCCCCCATCCGCGGTGGCGTGGGCTCGTCCGACCCCGCGGAGCCCCGGGGGGCGGTGGGACGCGGACCCCCCCCGAACCCCGCGGGGCCATGTGCTTCGGACCCCCTTAGAGCCCGGCGAAGGGGTGTCCTCCGGAGCCGCGCGGCGCGATGTGCCCTGGCATCCCCCGAAGCGTTGCCCCCCCAAACGTCTTACAGCGTATGGCCATGCCCCGGCCACGCATGCCCCCGCAGCATGGCATCCCTCATGTGAATCCCTTCCGAATTTCCATGCCCTTCACTGCTGTGCCCCTAAATCAGGGCAGCCCCATCCGGGCAACCTTCTGGGGTGAGTCACCAGCACCCCAACTATCTCACATGGTCCCTCTCTTGTTATACCCCCCAAAATAACCCCCCTTTCCACTCAGCGCATCACCCCGGTCTGTGCTGGCCACGTCCTGGTGCCAACACAACCACCCTCGCAGCACCTTTTATTTGCTTTGCACCAGAAATTCAGGATGCGAGAAGAGCATAGCCCCCAGCCCCTCCTGAAAACAGCTGAGGAGCAGCAGTACCACCATCCCGCTCTCGCCTCCTCCGCCCTGCCCTGTCCTGCCCATCTCGAGGTGCCAGCCTCACCACAGCCTCTGGACTTGGACCCCCCTTCCCCAGCCTTTCCCATTTTACTGTTATTGCATCTTCCTGCCATCCCCTTGGGCCTGCGTGTTGCATCCTGGCCAAAAAAAAAAAAAATGAGCCAGCACACTCAGCTTCCAGCGCTGTGATGCTGGAGCAGGGATTTTAGGTTCCGCATGCAAACACGCTCAAGTACCCAGAATTAAAAGACTGAGGTCAATAGGATGCGGGGAAGGATCTGAAGCCGGGGTTTAATGAACTGCGCAGGGGCACATGGCTTGAAACCTATTAATCACGCATCCCCCAGCTGCGGGGAACACATCCTCCTCCTCCTCCTCCTCCTGCCTCATCATCACAGCCCAGGAGGAAAGGCAAGCTGGCCCATGGCATGACAAGCGGTTGAGTAAGCATTAAGGAAAATCAAATTTGCTGTCATGGCTCTCATTGCCCCACAGGATGCCTTCCCCCCCTGCCCTCGCAGAAGGCCCAACGTTAATCTGTGCTCATTGCTGTCCCGTTAATCACCCTGGCTTCTCATCCCCGGTGGAGAGCAAGATAAGACCATTCATCTGCATTTTATTTTAATTACGCCAGTACTTGCCAAGGCAACGTCAGGCCCTGAATCTGCAGCCTTTGGGTGTGATGGAGACATGGGCTGCTAAGAGCAAACTCCTTTTTGCTTTGCAACCGACCCCGGGGCACGCGGGGAGCGATCAAGGGCTCTCACGCACGCCCCGCTTTTAACTCAGCACAGGCGAGAGAACACGTTCCGAAGCGTTACTTCTTTTTTTCCCCCCAAACCAAACTGGACTTTGCTCACTGCTGCAGAGCAGGGAAGGCAAAATAAATATGATGGACCATGACCCACCTGCCCCGGGGCAACTGGGAAGCATTTTAGCTGGCCTCAGTGATAAAGCTCAGATGGGTTCGATGAACAGATGTCCCTAAGCCATGGGTTACACCACTCAGCCCCGTCCCATGTGCTGACAGGGAGTTGGCACCTTCTCGATCCCAAGCTCTCCCTGTTTTTTGAGCCTCTGGACATGCTTTGAAACGAGCTTCCTAAGGCAACATCAGCAGTGGGAACTGAAGCACCGAAAGGAAAAGCAGACACCTTTGGTGTTTGTCAGCATTGCTAAAAACCCTTGGATTCCCTCCAGAAAGCCCCCTAAAATGTGTCCTTCCTGCTTCTCCTGTTGTATGCTGAGTGGGACAGTCTCCTGCAGAGCTCCTACCAGTTGCCCCTGTCCTAGCCATTGAACCTTCAGCATTCAAAAGGCTTTGCCGGGCTTCCTCCGCATCCAGTGTTCCTGCAGGGAGGGGGACATGTCCTAACAATGCGTCTCTGCCGTCCTTTCCTTGCAGCAAGCACCATCCTTAACACTTGGGTGCTGTGTTGGATCTTTCCATTTTCTCTTTGGTGTGCAACTGAGACCCTGATGGCCATGATCCATCACCCTACAGGAGTTCATGTGCCTGCCCAGGGGCATGCAGAGCTCCAGAGCCCCAGAAACATGCCAAGACCATGGTGAGAGAGGAGAGGAGAGGAGAGGGGACAGGGATCTTCTCAGGGCAGGGGTTGGTGCAATTTTGCTCCCAAGGCTCTTCTTTCATCCAACAAGGGAAGATATTTTGCGCCACTGGTGCATTGCCCCAGGCTGTTATCGGCAGCCTTGCACTTCTCTTGAGTGCAGGGCCATGCAAAAGCCTGGAAAATACCCAACAGAGAGGTCAGACTTCCTGGAGAAGGAGGGAAGGGGAAGGGGAAGAAGTGTCTGACAGCACGGCTGGGAAAGGACACAACGTCAACTGTTGTTCCTGCTCCCCAGCTTCCGGAGCTTTGCTGTCCCACTATTGTTCCACATTTTGAAGGCTGCAAAAGCTGAATGAAATCCATAACAATTACCAAAGAAAGGAAGAGGAAAGCAGAGTGCTTTGGCAAAGGGGGAAAAGCCGCTGCTGGTGTTCCTTGGTGGGTCCTGCTGACCTAGATCTTGGCCAACAGTAAACCACCAAATCTGGGTTAAGTCTCTGTTCGCTTGACCTGATAGGGCTCGCTCTCGCTGTGCATTCAGCTTGGGTACCATGACGTTGGCATCTGCCTATGGAAACTGCTGCCTTCGCACTCTCTCCCGAGAATACCTTTTTATTTTTAGTAAATCCCTGCTGCACTGATGGAGAAGACAACGCTGGATGCACAGAGGCTAAAAATAGCTGTTGTTCATGCACCTGGAGAGGTGCTTCATTCTCCCACCCATGAGGAATGCCTAAACTTCTCAGCCTGGGCTGGTGGCTGCTCAGGAGACTGGAGGCTGCATTTTATTAAAAAAATAATGCCTAATTAATATTCACTATGCTACTGGCACGTGCATGACCCTTCCCTGCAGAAAGCATGGGCTACTAGGTTCGTCGGCTGCAGGAAGGCTTTAATGTCCTGGTGCATGCCAAGGAGCCATCCACGAGCCATCCTGGAGGACTTTCCAGGATGGTGGAACCCCAGTTTACCATCAGGAAAACCTGCCTCTGCTGTCTCAAAACCTGGGGTTTCTTCACTCAGTGTGCAATAGTTTCTTGACATAATCCTGAAATTTGTTTTTTAAGAGTCTGATCCGTTCCCTTCACTCTTCCACTGAACTGAGGTCTTCATGGGGTATGGAGATCCTACTTGATCTTTAAAATTTTTGATGTTCTCTGTACCACTTCTGCTGTGAAATGGGTCCATTCTTAGAAGATGTTGCTTCTGGAATACCAAATCTAGGAATTATTTTTTTCAACAGTACCTTAATTACTTCTCTTGCCTTATTGTGCCTGACATCTCCATCCTTTGTGTTCGACTGGGCAGAGGCAACTCCAGAAATAAAAGCAGAGGTCACAACTCCAGCTCTCGTTACTGTGCCAGGCACAGCGGAGATGCAGCTGGTAACTGGCAACAGTGACAGCATGACGACTATAAATAAAAACAAACAGAAAAGCTTTATGGCTTACACAAATCCCACTGTCAGCTTCCAGCTTCCTATGAGCCAAGGATCCAGCTTTTGGGGCTTTTGGTTATTTTTTTCTTATCCCTGTGTAGGATCAAGAATCCAAGGAGCCATTTTCCCACTCTAACAGCACTTTTAAGGAAATAATTCAGACTTCTTGGAGGAAAAAACCCAAAGCGTGCCGTACTTGCCTGGTAAACAAACAAGGTGGTCCCCTGCCGCGTTTCGTAAGAATCGTTTTTTCCTCCCTTCTGTTCAGATTTATGGTATCTCGTTGCATTTATGGGATCCCATAAATGTTTCAGCAGAGTCCACCCTCCAGGCAGCGTCCCGAGAGTGGTGGATGTTTGTACCAACAACAAACTTGCTGCCTACAGAGCTCTTCATGAAAAATTTATGAATAGCACCAGATGGGGATAAAACAAGACTGTAACGAAAGTTTTCCACTTTTTACATCGGGAGGGAAAACTGAGTAATAAATTACGACAGCGATAAAAACCTCCTACTCCATTTATCCAAGTTCTTCAGGCTAAAAGATCTTAGTTCTTCTCAAGTGCTATTTTGGGAGGAGAACTATTAAGATTTCCTCTACCTTTAAATTATTGTTTTATTCTCATTGCAAAAGGCAGCCCCCAAGTCAAAGAAAATAAAAAGGCACGTTAGTGCTCCAGCAAACTGAGATCTGCGTGTTTATACCACCGTGAATTTGGCACCACATGCCCGTGGAACACAGGGTAGAGATGCAGGAGATGATGGAGACACGACACACCGAGATCCTGCAAGCACAGGAAACGTATCACAAAAATAGCAGTGCTGATCACAGTTACCTGGACTTTTTTTGTTATGGCCACTGGTCTAAGAGTTTAGGTAAGAGAGAGATGAGCCTCAGGGTTACTATGAACTGGGAGGGGTTTATTAGATGTTCTCCTTGCAATAGCTAACTCCATGCAAGTAGGGAATTTGGTGCTGGTGATGGTTGTTGATGATGTTGGTTTTGACTTCTTCAAACGGTGGTTGGAGCATAGAGGTGTTTGCTGCCAGATAGGGGAACCGTTGTTCCTGAGAGTAATTTAGTGTCATGGCTTCTTAATCCCAACACGGTCTGGGACATCTCCAGGTGCTACAGTATGACACTTCTTGGTAAAAAAAAGAATTATTATTATTTTCTAAATTCTGCCCAGCATCATTTCCATAGGTGTTGCTCTGTCTAGCTCCATGGAATAAAACTCACATCTCATCTGCCCACTCACCATGTGACCCTGGAGGTTAAAGGCAGCATTTTTTAAAGCTGTTTGGCAATGTCAGATTTACCTTTGTGGGATTTTGTCAGGCAAAAGGCAGGAAATAATTGTCTGGAGTGATGTGGTGACTTCTCTCCCCTAACACCCTGGCTGCTCTGGAAAGGCTCTGCAAAGGGGGAACAGTCTGGATGTGTCTTAGGATCATAGGGTCATAGGGAAATTCAGGTTGGAAGGGACCTCAGGAGATCTCTACTCCAAAGCAGGGTCAGTCATGAGGTCAGACCAGGTTGCTCAGGGCTGTTTCAGTCTGCTCTTGAAAATCTCCAAAGATGGAGACAGTGCAACCTCCCTGGGCCCCGTACCCAAAAGCTTAAAGATTTCCCTGGGACCTGCCCCTCTTCAAGTGCTTGCCCACAGCCACTACCTACCCACCTTCAGCACTACAGCTGTCCTCCCGTTGGGTGGCCACCAGCTCTTGGAGGCAACCAGCCCTACATCCATCTTTTTTCCCTCCCTTTGATATAGTCATTTCAGCCTCAGATGAACGGAGGAAGCCAGGACCTACAGCACTTGCTGTGTGGCCTTCCCTGCATCTCATTATCTCCAGGAACAGCTTCCCACCTCTCCCATCCCACTTCCTCTAGGGCTCAAATCTCTCCCCTCACTGTGCTTCACCCTTCCAGGAGCCTCCTCTCAATGCTGCCTGGGGATACACTTCTTAAAACATGATTTAAGCCAACAGTATCTGATTTTACAACTCTCCAGCTTGCTCTCAAGTCTCTACCTGTTGGCCTCAACCATCAGGCTGGGGAGAGGCTGCAACTTCAGGCAATACAACGTCTTCAAAGGCTGGATGTGCAAGGGAAGAGCATCTCTGAGCCCCTCCACGTTCGGCAGAGCTCCTCAGCCGGTGGTCCTGGAGAGCTCCGTGTTCCTCCTAAGGGGCCCACAGAAGGTGACTAAGACAGCAAATTTTCCAGCACACATATATGCACTTTAACTCCATTGCATCATACTGGAAAATTTGTAGGGGCTCTGTGAAGGTATGAACGAGATGCACTGCGCTGGCACACCTCTCCTCTCAGTTTTTCCCTCCTAAACTGACTCCCAGAAGTTGTTTCTCTCTCTTTCTGAGACCATTTCCCTCCATCTTTCGCCCACCACTTTTCCCAGAAAACAGCCAGAATTTCTCCTTATCTGAAGTTTCACACTCTTGGACTCCTTGTTTCCAGCTGCAATTCTGACTCAGTGAGGTTGTGAGCTGACAAGACCAGGGATGTCAGGAAGGGAAAATCCACCAAAGCTTTTCATCTCTTTTGCCAACATTTCATTTAAATGCGATATTCGTGCCACCGATGCCAACATCTTCAATGGCTTCTCACCCACCTCCATGCTCAGTCCAGAGCTGTCCACCTCCTTTGCCAGAGGAGGAAACCACCAATGGTGCAGTGGGAATTGGGACCTCACTCCTCTTAACCCCTTTCTCTCCTTTTCCTCCAAAGAAGGACATTTATGGCCTCAGACTCCATCACTAATTTCCATCCCGCAGAGCCACCACTGCCTTTCAATCTCCTTTTGAACCTCTTTCACGGCAAAATGCAGCTCCTGACCAGGTTCCCTGCAGAGTTTCCCGGATCCCTGATGAAGCAGTACCATGCTGACCACATCTCCCTGCACTCTGCTTGTTGGATCCAGGGGAGGGAAACAGCAATGAGATCATTTGGAAAGCTTTTTTTTTTTCTCATCTGGCTTGCCCAGCGGAAAGCCAGGAGTCTGATCAGCAAACACTGACCGGCGATTGCCTTCGCCCTCTGCGATAACTTAATTTAAACTCATTTTCGCTCACCCATGAAAACAAATGTGATAATTAAAACCAGCAGCACTCCATCCTCCTCTTCCATCCTGCTTCAGTCCAGAGGGAGGAAGGCTGAGCTCACAGGCACAGCCTCGTTTGGCGGAGGGGCCGTGGGAACCGGCGGGGACTCACGGGTGGGACAAAGCCAACAGCCGAAGCACCGCTCCGGGCTCAGCTCCCAGGTTTTGTTCAATGACGGATAGGGATGAACACATTGCCCCTCCCCAAGCTGTTTTATTCATGGATTTGATGTTCGGCATGGATCCTGGTGATCTAGCGGCTGCGTGCCGTAGGCAGGCTGGGATGCAGCCAGCAAGGATCTCCGTGTGGCAGCATTCAGGGCGCGCGAGCCGACGCGTCCCTCTGTTCCCAAGACAAATCAGAGGAATATGGTTCATTTTATGGCTTCCTCGAAGTGAGTCAGCTTTGAAGCAGTTAGCAAAAGGATCCTTTGCAAATCAGATACACGATTATGGAGATTTGGAAGGGAACGTGCAAGGAAAATGTTGTATTTGGTCAATTTGCTGCCCTTCGGCATGCGGCATTTTTGCATCTGGGAGCGGGAAAAGCAAAAACACTCATTTATGAAACGACGAGGAGAACCAAAAACCCAGCCCCGGGAAGGAAAGCTGCTGAGAGCTTCCCCGTGCCCAATTATCCTTGTGAAATATGCAGCTTGGGAAAGCACATGGCATAACCAGCCGTAAATCTTGGTTTACTAAGAAACTCTTCTCTCCCTACTTCTAGGACAGTTACGGCTGGGAAGTGAAATGCTACAGCCTGTTGCTTAATAGCTGAGGAAGTCTCCACCGAAAATCAGAGCTGGCAGAGAGGCTTCCGAGAAACTCTATTCCAATGTCAGCGAGCAACCTTTATTGTGTTTCATGAGCTGAAGAGCCTTAAGAGACTTAAGGGAAAGCATCTAGAAGTAAGACCCAGCATGAAGAGCTTAAGGGGAAGGCACAACATTGACGTGACACACAGCCAAGCAGCCGAGGCTCCCTGTAAGCTGTGCTTTGGCCCCACGTCTTAGGAAATAACAGCCCAAAATCTGCTTTTTGGCTGATCTCCGCTGCAGGAATGAATGCCGAGCATTGGAGGGGTCGGGTTTTGCTGGAGCCGGCTTCTTCATGACTCAAGAAACTTCAGGTTTTACATCACCCCAGCCTCATTCAGCAGCTCCCCATCAGTTTTCTTCCCAAATCACTGCAAGGAGAGCCGCTGGTCCATGCTGCACGACAAGCATGAAGCATGTGTCACTCCAACCAGGGCACAAAAGCCTTTGTGGGCTCTTTATCCCTTGCACTAAAACTGCACCAGCCTCTACAAGACCATGATTTACAACTTTCTGTCTACCCCGAGGGCTGTCCCAGCCGGCACGACAGCGATTTGAGCAGGAACAGTTTTCTCAGTGGGTGCTCATAAAGCACTAGACGCAACTTAGTGGTATCTCAGTGGGGAATCCCATAGGCCTTAATTTATTGATTATCATTAGTAGTGCTAATACTAATACAGCAGTAGAGAGATTAAAATACCCGGTGCACAGGCATAAAAACCTTCTCAGAGCTCGGTCAGCTGGCAAATGGCTAATAGTCTTGCTTGGGAAATGGTGCCACCAGTTCTTTAACCACACAGTGACATCTTTTTGTATTTCACCCCAAAGACGGCATCCGTCTCATCGCCCACATGTGACCGGAGAGAGGGGCAGTTAAATCCTACGGAGCACAGACGCTCGTCACTGTCACCTAAGGTCACTTGGTTTGACGGGCGGCGTGGAAAGGAGGCGGCTGGCTTTCCTGTTCCCGGAGAAACACCGCGCTAGCCAGCTGGGCAGTCCCTTCCCAAGGGGTTTTCCCACCGCTTCGGCTCACAGTTGCCAGCTTTCCTTGGGGAAGGGGCATTGTCAGCCCTTTCCTGGAAGTCATGCGTGACACCAGGAGCAGCAGCTGGGTTATTTATGTAGCTCTGCTTGTCGGCTGGAAATACAATACACGAAATGGTCTCTACGAGCTACTCGCGCAGGGATGCAGGGCACACAAGCACAACTGAAATCGCAGCTCTCATTTAAGCAAAGGCTCTGCGTGCCTCTCAATACCAGGAGAGGAAAAAAACATTCACCTTCTTTAAAAAAATCACATTCTTTTCTACTCAGTGTCTTGTAAGCCTCCTTCAATGGGGGAGCACAGTGAGTCGGCTGCGGCTATTATGATCTTTCCTCATGTAAAAGCTTTCATTCCTGTGGATATTTTAAATGGAAACACAAAATTAATCTACCGATCTTTTTTTCCTGCCATCCGATGCAACTACATCTAAGATGCAACATGCCAGTGTGTACGGCACCAGCTAAAGGTCCCCCGAAACACAGAATACAGCCTTCAGTAGCTGTTTCTGGCTCAGGGCTGCCTATGCAAGTACTGAGCTTGCAGGGGAGATTTACAGTGTCAGAGCACCTACTGAGGTCACCCTGCACCAGCCTCGGGGCAAAAACTGGCCAAGATTACATGGATATGTTAAAGTAGGGCTGGGAGGACAGAAATGAGGAGGATGCTCCACCTGTAGTACTGTAGCACTCAGCTGTGGTCTCCAACATAAGAGGGACATGGAGCTGTTGGAGTAGATCCAGAGGAGGTCACAAAGATGATCTGAGGGCTGGAGCACCTCTTCTGTGAAGACAAGCTGAGAGAGTTGGGGCTGTTCAGCCTGGAGAAGAGAAGGCTCCGGGGAGACCTTCCAGCAGCCTTCCAGTATCTAAAGGTGCTACAAGAAAGCTTGAGAAGGACTTGGACAAGGACATGTAGTGACAGGACAAGGGACAATGGCTTTAAACTGAAAAAAAGGGAGATTTCAATTAGATCTGAGGAAGAAATTCTTCACTGTGAGTGTGGTGAGGCTCTGGCCCAGGTTTCCCAGCGAAGCTGTGGCTGCCCCATCCCTGGAAGTGTTCAAGGCCAGGTTGGATGAGGCTTTGAACAATCTGATCTAGTGGAAGGTGTCCCTGCCTATGGCAGGGGGGTTCAAACTAGATGATTTTGAAGGTCCTTTCCAACTCAAACCATTCTATGATTCTGTGATCCCATGTCTGTGATCCAGATCCCAGACACACCTCTCGGTAAGTCAGGAAGAATAATCCATCACTACAGGCTCATTAGAACACAGCAGGGATGTGAGAATCCTGATGCTCTTGTGCAAAAGGCTCTGGATGCTCAAGAAGAGGGGCTGGTAATGGATTTTAGGTGGAAAACAGCACCCTGTATGCTATGTTACCCCATTGGACCTCTACGGTTTGTATCCATGAATCAAAATCAGCTTTTTGCAGTTCCCATCTTTCCAGGGGCAGTTCTGCTGCCAATTTCCCCAGCGATAAAGCCTCCTGTCAACAGCCCTCAGCAGGCAGCGCAGAAGGGGTGTTCGGTCCATAATCCTGTTAAATAAATTACAAAATCTCTTAGTCTTCCTGTACAGTAGTTTTTCTCCTTCTTCACTCACGAGGGGTAGAGCATGAGCCCTTTGCGAATGTCTGTTGGCTCTGAGACCCATGGGGAGGTTGGTCAGTAGCTGTAAGCCAATGCACAGAGATATTAGTAAGCGATGTCCCCGTTCCCTCTTCACTTTAGACTGGACTTTGCTTTGACACTCACCATGAGACATGAATCACAGCCATGCAAACTGGCTGAGTCCCAGCATTTTAGGAAGAGATGTTAACCAAAGCAGCAGGCTCAAGCCCCTTGATCCCCAAAGAGGAGTAGGGGAAAAGCTCCATGTTTGGCATCCCCAGGAAACCAATTGCCCTTCTTGGCTGTGACTGGCACAGTGGTGGCACCCAGAAGCCACAACAGAGATGTGGGTCCTCACCAGATGGCTAAGTATCTGTGCACATCACGGTCAGTGTGATGCTGCTGCTCCCCGTGTCCCCAGCAACAAGCACAACGATGGGGCTCATCCAGGCTGAGATCTCTGTTTTAAAGATGGGAGCTCCCTGCAGAGGTGATGAGCTGGGAACTGGCCTGGAGACCTGAGATAGAGCTGCACCAGATTCCTGAAAAAGAAGTGAATTTGCACCAACCGATGTCCAAGTCCCCATCTCACCTTACGTGAATCCTCAGAGCTCTGTGGCATAGGCTGCACCAAACATATGGGGACAGAGAGACAACCTCAACTGTCATTAACTGGGAAAATAAATACATGCTGGTGTCTCGCCTCCGTTGTCCGGTTTTATATCTGGAACTAATTTCGTTGTTATTCTGATGAGTGACGAGATAATTGCTGCAGCTGGGCTATTCAGCCTATTCCAAAGAAACCCTTTTTTCATTAATTCAGGCAGTGATTACATACCCTGAGCCAAATTTCTCCTGCCTATAACCCCATTAAGGCAGCGCCTTTACCCTGGGGATGGGCTTAGCCCTCACTGTTTAGATAGCGTGTTCACATTTCTTTGTTCGATGGGAGACAAAGGAAAAGCTTTTTTCCTAAATAGAGAAAATTAAGGAAATCTGATGTCTTCCTGAGCAAAACGGGACACTTAAGATGCAATCACGGATAATTAGAAATGCTCCATTCTTGCCCCAGAGTCAGGAAAACGACCAAAATACTGTCTTCAGAATACCTTCAAAATATTCTCTGTTTTCTAGAGAGCAGCGGGCGAGAGGAAGGAGGAGCGTGCCGCTCGTCTGGTGCAGCAGAGATGCTGCCTTTGCACGGCAGATCTGAGGACAATGATCAAAAACTATTCCCCAGCCAGCTGGGAGAGATTTCGAGTCTAGGAATGCTTTATGCAGAAGAGAGGACTGCATAAAAGGGAGACGAGAGCTAAAAAGGGAGGAGGGGGGAACCGGCTTCGATAATCGCTGCGATAGCATCTGCGGAAACGTCCGCAAAGCCCTTCGTGTTGATGCTTTGCGCTTTTTTCCATGCAAACAGCGCGATGCTCCTCTGCTCTGTGCTGGCAACATCATAAAAGAAGAGAAGGTCTGGTGTCACAAAATGAGATTTCGTTGCTGCTCTTTTTCCTAACTGTAAAATAATCATGCGAGGAAATGGGATTGTGCGCTGAATAGGAAGTATCTGCAAAATGCAAGTGGAGTTTGTGTGAATGCAACTCCTTTTTAGCCAGCACAATAATAGTCACTGTTTACTAGCTAAAAGGAAGCTAAATTTAGTATAGAAACCAGTGTCCTCCACTGACAGCACAGAAGTAAAATTGCCCTATTGTCACGAGAAGGGCGTGGGGAATCTCCTGTCTTTGACTTTGGCTTTGACCTTGTCTGCCTTTTCCCTTGTGTTACCCTGAGCTTTTCGTCTCGTGCTTCACCTTGCTTGATCTTTAAAAAGGGAATAATAGGAACCGAGCTGTCAAGTTAAATGCCAATTTATAGCTGTCGCCCACATCGGAAACAAAGGAGTCGGGCTTTTACACGACAGCCTCCTGGCAACACTAATTTCAAGCACAGCCCTTCAGCGAAGTGCTCTCTTGCAGCCCATGAAATGCAAACGTACCACTGATCTCATTAGCAAACGCCCTCGCAAGGCACGGCCCTTCGGCTGCCACCCGCTGCTGGCTTTGGGCTGCTTCGAAGGCAAATGAAATGGAATCTTGCAAAGGCCAAATATCCCATTCTTTTGTCAAAATATATGTTTTTACAATCAGATGGCTCATTGGAGCTGGCTTTTATCATCACAGAGCTGTGTATTGGCCTGTGATGAAGAAGGGCAATGTGCACGTTCTGCTGATATTCAGTGTAGAGGTACCTGCCTCTGCCCTCTCTCCATCGGGACTTTATGTCTACTTTTGGTACAAATTTAAGCATTATTTTCCTTCCATTAAAACTATGACAACATCTTGGAAATCTGTGTAGAAATTCTAGCTCACTACAAAACCCCAACAGCTCGAAACTTTCTGTGAAACTAAAAGCCTGCAAAATGCACCTTCAGGTAAGAGCTTGGGGAAGAGGACATTGGTGGTGAAACTTATTTTGTTTTTAACACATACCTTACACTTACCCCTGCAGCATCTCCATGAGCAGTAGGAGTGAGCTATGTGTCATCCCCAGTCTCCTTGTGACAACTAGAGCCAAGCAGGCTCTACTTCAATTATGTCATTGTAACTGACCTTCTCCATGAAGGAGAAGGCATGGTGTCCATGTCTCCATGGGAGATTTAGGATGAGCTACTTATAGCAAGTCAGGTCACTTGGTGTGAAAGCATCCACTGACTTAGAAAACAAAGTTTTTTAAAGCCTAGAGTTTTGCCTTTACTGTGCCGTCCTGGAAGAAGCCTTTACCAGAGGTGGTCAAGATAACTTTGCTGTCATGGGTTTAATAGATGAACAGGAAATATAAAATGAATGGTTTCATAGAATCGTAGAAGCACAGAATGTTTTGGGTTGGAAGGGACCTTTAAAGGGCATCCAGTCCAAGCCCCCTGCAATGAGAAGGGACATCTTCAACTAGATCAGGTTGTTCAGAGCCCCATCCAGCCTGACCTTGAATGTTTCCAGGGATGAAGCATCTACCACCTCCCTGGGAAACCTGTGCCAGTGTTTCACCACCCTCAGTGTAAAAAAATTCTTCCTTATATTTAGTCTTTCTAGTTTCACGTTGGAAGATCTCACTGCTATTGCTGAGCAAAGGCAGAGGAGCAGGACCAAAAGGGTAGGATTTCACTCCAGATACCTCATTTCAGGGAAAAAGTCATGAAATCACCACACCTCACTTATCCCATCATAAAATGCAAAGAAGACATGTCAACCTTTGTAAAGCTTTCGATGCAGATAAGTTAAAACAATCCAAGGGCACAGCGCTAGTGTTGCAATTGCATTGTAAATCTTCCTGCAATCAGCCACCAACAGAATCCCCTAGTTCCTCCTGATATTCTAAAGCAGTTAGAAAACTCTCCTTTAAGAAAAAAAAAAAAGAGGAAAACTATGTAATGTGTAAGGATTTTCTTAGGAAGAAGTCCCAAGAGGAAACTATGAACCATCTCCTGGCCACAGAGAGAGGATTACAGCAGTGAGAGGTGAGGACAACTCGGTGGCACGATGAGGCATTTGAGAGCGGATGCAGAGGATGCAGGAGGCTTTCAGGAGCAGATTACACCAGGCTGGCTGTTCCTCTGCTTAATAGGATTTATTTTCTCTCTGAATTTACATTTCCTTTCTGCAGCACATTAAGTTTCTCTGTTAATGCTGTTGCAATACGACCCAATGAGTCAGTGCCCATCCACAGAGCCACACGCTGACCCGCTCAGGCACAGGCATAACTGTCAAGCACAAATCCCAGACTGCTGGGGAATGCGCCTCTTGAATATCAGGAGTTTTGAAGCCAGTGACTGGTCATTTCTTGACCATGCTTATGATCTGAAGAAGATGCAGCCCAGAAAGCCAACCGTATCCTGGGCTGCATCCAAAGCAGCGTGGGCAGCAGGTCGAGGGAGGGGATTCTGCCCCTCTGCTCTGCTCTCCTGAGACCCCACTGCAGTGCTGCGTTCAGCTCGGGGATCCCCAACATAAGAAGGACATGGAGCTGTTGGAGCGGATCCAAAGGAGGCCATGAAGATGATCTGAGGGCTGGAGCACCTCTGCTATGGAGACAGGCTGAGAGAGTTGGGGTTGCTCAGCTTGGAGAAGAGGAGGCTCCAGAAGACCTTCTAGCGTCCTTCCAGTACCTAAAGGGGCTACAAGAAAACTGGAGAGGGGCTTTAGACAAGGATGTGTAGTGATAGGACAAGGGGCAATGGCTTTAAACTGAAAGAGGGGAGATTTTGGTTAGACCTAAGGAAGAAATTTTTGCACTTGAGGGTGGTGAGGCACTGGTACACATTGCCCAGAGAAGTTGTGGCTGCCCCATCCCTGGAAGTGCTCAAGGCCAGGTTGGACAAGGCTTTGAGCAACGTGGTGTAGTGGAAGGTGTCCTTGCCCATGGCAGGGGGGTTGGAACTAGATGATCTTGAAGGTCCCTTCCAACCCAAACCGTTCTGTGATTCTATGATTCAGCCAAAGCATAGGAAAGGGCAGACAACGAGTCAGCAGGATGAAACTCAAGTTCCCATTGCATGTGCAAAACCCTCACTTGAGCTGGGTATATTTTCTCCCTAGATGGGCTATGAAAGGCTTCTGGAATTAGCATTCTTATTAACTTAAATACATCACATTGTTATTAACTTAAATACATCTCAGAAATATTTACACACCTGAGAAAACTTTGCTCATATAGGAAATTCTCTGCACTGGGAAGGTTTTGCCTCCCACTTTCTGAATTTATAAAAAAATTCCTTTCTCTGTAGGTGCACCTATATGTGCACAGGTGGGTACTCTCCCGGTTTCTAAGAGCATCGACAGCGGAGGCTGACCCAAATTTGCTATCAAATAGCATAAAACATTTGAGGCTGGATGTGCGTTGGGTCGTGAGCTGATGTTTCCGCAGCTCCAGCGGCTTCGTGCCTCTCGCTTTTGCTGTGGCGGTGCCAGAACTGCCTGCACAGGGAAATGCTGCTCCAGCTCCTTGCTCGGCAGGCACCAGGAGGCAGCAAATACACAATAAAGGTGCAAAGCCAAAGAGAAAATATATCCTGGCTGTTGCTTTGCCTCCTACAGCTTTTGCTTTGCCTCCTATCGCTGTTACTTAGCTGGGGAAGTAGCAAAATGTCCCACTCTGTTCCTGGTTTAGATTGCAGAAGCTTCTGCCTTCTGGGATTGAAGAGTTTTGCTGGCTCATTGTCGTGGTTTTAGGCTGATCCAGCAACTAAAACTCACACAGTCTCTCCTTCTCCAGTAAAGTAGAGAAGAGAAAAAAAAAACCAAAGGGACTGAGGGTTGAGACAAGAACAGAGGGAGCACCCACCAACCATGGTCCTGGGCAAAACAGGCAGAGCTTTTCTCAAAGCAAAACAGTTTATTAATGATTACTTAGAAGGACAAAGGGAAACAAAAACCGATTACTTGAGAGGACAGAGAGAAACAAAACCAGATCTTAAAACCGACACCTTCCCCCTCCCCTTTCCTTTTCCTCCCGGCTCTACCTCCTCCCCCCAGCAGCACAGGGGGCAGGGACTGGGGGAGTGCAGGTCAGTTCTTTCCGTGCTGTTACTGCTGCTTCTTTCTTAAAGGAGAAGGAGTCCTTACACCCTTTTCCCCTGCTCCAATGGATCCCCTACCCACGAGGAAAAATCCACAAACTTCTCCAGCGTGAGTCCAGCCCACTGGAAACAATCCCTCCCCACAGATTGCTCCAGTGTGGGCTTTACCACAGTCTCGGGTACTTAGGGAGCTGTAGCCACTCGCTCCGGCGTGGGTCATCACGCAGACTCCAGATGCCGCTCTGCCTTGTCGTGCATCCCAACACGACCATCCTCAGGCTCAGGCATCTTCTCCCCACGGACTGCGAGTGGGTCTCTGCTCCACTGAGGCCGTCCTGGTTGCAGGGGGGCCGCCTGCTATCTCACCATCAGCCGCAGGGGAAACTCGGCTCCGGCACACCTCCTCCCGCTCCATCCTCACTGACCTGCTGTCGATGCGGCCGTTTCTCTCAGATCTCAGTCCTCTCCAGGTGAACTCAGCCCAGTGGGCACCCGGGGAGTGGGGTGCCCCCGAGTTCCCCAGCTGGCTCCGCCGCCGCCATTCTCAGCGGGCGGCGCCGGCCCGACGCAGGCAGCTGCCCGGCCGGGAGCCAGGGAGCGGGGGCAGTGCCCTCCTCCCTTCTCTGCTCGATCCTGGGCAAAGCACCTTTTCCGGTTCCTTTGTCCTGACTTAAATAGGGCAATTCGCAGAGGCGCCCTATTGGCTCAATCCCGAGGGGGATGGCAGTCTGATCTGGTGGCCAGAACTAAGCCTAACCCGGTTCCAAAACCGGGGAGGTTGCAGGGAGCAAAACCCCTCTCCTGCCACCAGAACCACCCCCCCCCCCCCATCAAACCATGACACTCATGCCGTCCCTTTTCCTTTAGCTCCGAGCGAAACCTGACATTTGCTTCCACTCACTGCATCAGATGCAGCCGGATCCTGAAAGGAGCCCTATGCCGTGGTGCCAGGGCTGGAAACTCATCAGGAAAGTAATTTCCCTCCTGGTTTCTGCACGGACATGGAGCTCGCTTCTTGGGGGGAGAAAATACAGTGGCTATTGTGTCATTTCGTGCCTTAAAATTTGGTAATTTAGTAATGTTGAGTCTGTGATTTACTTCTAGGAACGCACGAATGGCCACACTGGACCCGGGGTGATCCTGTTAGGCTGTGCCCATCTCAGCAATGGACACACACCAAGTGCCCTTTCTCCAAAGCCTTCTACGAGCGGATGCTTGGAAACCAGCTGAAGAGCTCTTTCTCAACTGAGCAGACAAATATCGATGCCATCCTCAAAAATACCAGAGAGGGTGATCGCAGATGAGAAGGTCTCAAATTAAATCAAGGGATAAGGAGTCTGCGCAAAGGAATCACCACAACCAGCAAAATACAGATGCAGCAGGTCCCTCGGGCAAGACCACCCTCCCATGATGGTGTCGTGGTTTTTGGACTGAGGGTCGAGACAAGAACCGAGAGGGAGCACCCACGAACCAAGGTCCCGGGCAAAACATGACTCAGGCTTTCTTCATAAAACAAAACAATTTATTAACAGTTACTGAACAGGAGACATAAGGGAATGAAACCGGTTACTTGAGAGGAGAAAAGAGAAAACAAGGCCAGATCTTAAAACAACAGCTCCCCACCCTCTATTTCCTTTCGTTCCTGGCTCAACCTCCCCCCCGGCGGCGCAGGGGGACAGGGAATGGGGGAGTGCAGGTCAGTTCATCCATGTTGTTAACTACTGCTCCTTTCTTAAAGGAGGAGGAGTCTTTACACCATTTTTCCCTTGCTTCGGTGGATCCCCTACTCATGAAGAAAAAAAAAGTCCCAAAACTTTTCCAACGTGAGTCCTGCCCGCAGGATTGCAATTCTTCCCCATGGATCACACCAGTTCGAGCTTTACCAGTCTTGGCCTCTTAGGGAGCTGCTGCCACTGGCGTCGGCGTGGGTCGTCCCACGGACTCCAGATGCCTCCACGACCTCGTCGTGCATCCCATGCCCCATTATTAACAGTACCTGGTCGCGCATCCCCTGCTCCACGACCTCTCCTGGGCTCAGGCATCTCTTCCCCGACGTGGGTTTCTCCACAGGCCGTGAGTGGGTCTCTGCTCCGCCGAGTACACCCTGGCTGCAGGGGGGCCGCCTGCCATCTCACACCGATTGCAAGGGAAACCTCCCCTCCAGTACACCTCCTCCTGCTCCATCTTGGCTGACCCGGTCGTTGTGGTTGTTTTCTCTTAGATATTAATCCTCTCTAGGGGAGCTCGGCCCGGCGGGCACCCCGGGAGTGGGGCGCTTCCCGAGCCCCCCCCCATGTGGCTCCCCTGGCACCATCTTGAGCACATGGCGCCGGCCCGGGCCCGGGTAGCTGCCCGGCCGGGAGCCGGGAGCGAGGGCAGCGCCCTCCTGCTCTCTCCTCGCTCCTGGGCAAAAAGCCCTTTCCCGCCCCTTTGTCCCAACTTAAATAGGGCAATTCGCAGAGGCGCCGATTTGGCTCAACCTCCCCCGGGGGGGGATGGGACTCAGATCTGGTGACACAGGGAGCAAATCCCCTCCCCTGCCACCAGAGCACCCCCCCCATCAAACTATCACAGATGGTTACATCCTCAAAGCAACACATAGTCATTGCTGGAGGACAGCGACACCAGGATCTCGTAGCAAAGTGTGAGCACTCAGTGATTAATTCTCCCTGCTACACACCAAAAGCGTTTTTCCTTCCTCCTCCCCACACCAAAGATTCTCCCAGTTATATTGAAAAGGCAAAAGGGTAAGACCAACCCCAAATGGCAAAATAGGATTCTCGAGAGATTGTCATGGAGAAGAGTACGCCCATCTACCTCAGAGTGAACTCACTCACGCCACCAGATTATTGTCTTCACAACTTCCTCTGAAGTGATACAAATTTTGGTACAGCAGACATAGTCCCTGCAGAAATGCCGCAGCAGATTAGACAGATGAATTACCTGCACAGCAGATCTTTGATATTAAATAGCTCTCCCATATGCCAGAGAAAGATATAACCAACACCCAGTAGTCAGAAGTTATCGAAGCAATATTTATATGGGAAAGAAAAAGGGCTTTTAATATATTTTTTTAAACAGAAAAGGACATTCACTGTCTGAACAGGTTGCTGAGGGGTGGGTGGGGATATTGCAGCACCGGTTCTGTTCATAGAGATGCCTCCAACCATAGGTGCTCTGGATCCACCATCAGTCCCTGCATTTGGTGGAGGGCTGCCACCTCCAGGTTTGGTGCAGAAGGTCACCGAGACGTGCACTGTGCTTCCAGCCTTGCAGCCTCTTCCCATGTTGTCCACAAAAACCCGCTGTGGATATTTTGCAGCATGGCTGGATTTGAAAGTGATGCAGCAAAGTGGCTGTGCCCCCTGAAACTTCATAATAAATCAGGTTGTCTATGTTTTCATCGCTTCTCCAATGTCCTTGTATTGTGTCGTGCCCTTTTGGACAGACCTCGGAGGTGTCAGGGCTGACAAGGTTGAGACAGACTCTCCAGGGCACTCCTCTGGCACACAGTTAGACTAAGTCCTAAAGTTTGGTACTGGAATAGCTGTAACTAAGCCATTCCACTTGTACAGCAAAATTCAGCAGCATGATGTGGAGACCATCCTCTCCAGAAATGGTCATAGTGGCTTGATAATCAGTGAGCAGATCATCTAGAGGAACGCAGCCACATGCATTTCACCTAGATGTCTAGAAACGTGGTACTGGCTGAACATGATCTGAGGCTTGCCGTATTTCTGGGTAGGAAACAGCTTGTCACTGGTAAGGCGAAGAAACAGACGTGAAAGTCAAGTGGCTGACCTTCCTACATTTGTAGGTGGACATCACTGTAAGTTCAGCTTGACTTTCAAGGTTGTTTCGAACCACCAGTGAAATCTAGGGCTTATGAAAGGAGGTGGCTACACTGAGTTTGGTTCTTGTATTTATTTGGAGGTGCATATTTAAGGAGTCTTTCTCTTCTGGAAGGGATGAAGCAGTACAGTGATGCCTCATCCCACCTCTCTCCTGCTCCAGGTCCAGGTGCTGGGCTGGGATCCTTGGGCTGGGATCCCCGGGGAGTGATCATGACATTTGTGATGAGGGTCTCCAGTTGCATGGAGAAAAGGCATTTTCAGCCAGGATGGAGAGTCACAAACTTGGAAGACAAGGTGCAAGTGTAGTTTCTAGTGAGAAGAAACAGTCGTGGCCCGTGGGACCGCTCCTTCACGTGGCTCTCAGTACCAACAGGCAGGTCTAAATAAATCACTGCTAATCCAAAGGACATCGACCTGGAAGTTTCTTTTTCCTGCAGGAAGCCCTGGCTGAGGTCCTGGGGCCCCTCTCTGAAATGCATGTAGCAAATACACACCTCAGATCTCTGGGTGTTTGCATTTCATAGTGCTGGGCGATTTGCTCTGAGCAGGATCAAGCTCTTTCTCCGTCTCCTGCTCTAGGGAGGCACCTTAACAGCTATCGACTCGGTAAAGCACAAAACGAACCAAACGGCCGTGCCGTGACATATCGGTTACTCCTCTAGTTACTGTTTGGTCTCACTGCAGACCTTGAGCGATGCCGACTGCAAACAGCAGGATTGAAATAACGTTCGCTCTCTCCCCTAAGCTCCCTGCAGCATGTGAAAAAGCCCTGAGGACCCAATCCCGATTTTTTTCCTTATTTGTATTAGGAAAAAATTGCATTTCCTTCCCCTCATGAAAATTATTATCCTTCTAGCCAAGAGCTGAGCATGGCTCTAGAGATCCCATCAGAAGGGCTGAGTCCATGGTCAGTGTTAAGTGGGATGAAAATGCACAAACTCTTTAGGATTCTGCCCAAATTCTCCTGCCACGTAATTCAGCTTGTCGGCACAGGATAATATGAGTTTCACTAACTTGATGAATGTCTTAGATCATCTGCAGACTAAACAGATGCTGTGCTGAATAAATATCCCTATAACTTATTTGTTTTAGTGTACTGAATGACATCTCTAGTGCAGCCAGGGAGGAGGGAAGTGGAGACACTTACTGTAACACATTGCTTGAAGAGGACTGCCCTAATATTGATTATTATTAAAGTTACTGTGAAGAGCAAGTCGCATCCATGACTCTGTTTCTAATGTTGCTGATGTCCTTGCAACGTGCTGGATTTGTCTTCCCAACACAAACGTGGCAGAGATGCTGTCAACCCCACCTTACAGAGCTGGCTCAAAGATTTCTAAAACAAATACCAAATTTATTTAATCTTCAGTCTCTCATGGATTCCCTTAGAAGTTTTGTACCCAAATACTCTAAGGGATTAGTGCTGAGTGACGTCCTGCAGCTGAGTGGGAACTGAGTTTTCATTGCTAGACTAGTTGGAGGCTAAAATCATCTGTGCTGGAGCCATAACCCTGCAGGAGTTTTGCAAGGATTGAAAAAACAATTTCAAGTTATTCAACCACTGTGAAGCCTTTAATGCTTGCAAAATTCAAGGTTAAGAAAGAAAGAAAGGAAGAAAGAAAGAAAGAAAGAAAGAAAGAAAGAAAGAAAGAAAGAAAGAAAGAAAGAAAGAAAGAAAGAAAGAAAGAAAGAAAGAAAGAAAAGAAAGAAAATGAAACAAGAGCAACACACCATCAACATCTCCACTGGCCTGACAGGATGAACAAATCCAACAAGGTAAAGTAATCAGGTTCACCTGAATGTTTTGTTCAGCCTTGCATCTGACACCCATAGTGAGTCTACCTTGAAGCTAAGGACCACGTTTCTTCAGAGCAAGACCAGGCTTTTTGGGAGAGTTCATGAGCACCTGCCCAGTCTGGGGGCTTCTAGTTTTCCAGGGGAGAGGAAAGGGGAAGCAGTTTCTGGTTTGGAATGAAAACTCCAAAGAAAAAAGTTCTCCACTTCCCAAAAAACATCCACATTGCAGCCAGCCCAACTAAATGATGTCAGCCCGGATTTTGACTCTGCCTGGACTTTCTTGCATTGAAATGGCTCCTCTGTTGCTGAATGACAGGCAGAAGGTAAAAACTGACCTTTAAATCTCTCCTTCTCTCTACCACATCGGACTGGACCTCCTTTCTGGCTGATCCGTGCTATTGTGGTGACTCCCTCACATTTGTCTCCAGATCAATTCAAGGGGGACACCATTCCCTTGAAGCAGGAGAGTCTAGGCTGCATCCCTCTGCTTGGGAATGAATTTCTGATGGGTTGCACCATAAAGCAGAAGGACAGTGCAGAAACCAGCTGTTCTCCACTTTGATTCATTGATACAGTTTGAAGATGATTTGTTATAGCTCTTCCTGCAAAATAGCATGCAGGTGCCTTATCCTTGCCCTCAGCTACCCAGCCAGGAAGGAGAACCTGGCTGTGCCTTGTCCCACAGCATCCTACAGACTGCAGTGAACCCTTTCATTCACCCAGAGACATGTAAAGGCCTTCTACAGCCTGGCAAGATGGGATTAATCGCTTTTACGTACAGGTTAAGTAATTCAAGATTTGGTTCTGAAGCTCTGCTTTTAACGGGACATCGGATTCTTGCCTTGTTTGCACTGGAGTTAGCAGCATTAGCATGGATAATCCAGAGTCTTGAATTATCATAGTTTTCATGTCTACTCACAGACCTTTCCCCTTCTGCTCTAGCCCATTGCACTGTCTGGCTGTGAAAAAGGGGATGTTGGGTTTGGGTTCAAACTACCTGATCCTAAGGACACCCCAAGAACTTTGAGGTTTATTCTTTCTCCTTGAGTTCAGCTCCCCTCAGGACTATCTTTCTGCAGAGATTTTCTGGCTCTTGGCTCTAAACTGCCCTACAATGGTGGTCCCTGGGCTGATTGCAAAAGTTGGGATAACGTGGAGCAGCTCTGCCTTGAGCAACCAGGTTCAGAACTGAGCTTCTGGGGTTTGGATCTGCTCCTGTCTCTGCTAACTGCAATAACCGAGACTTTGTCAGGAACCATGAGCACTCAAGAAGCAGACGATCCACCCCCGCGTGGCAAAATGCTCAGCTGGGATCTTCAGTTTGATTGCAGATACCTGAAGGTTGAAACCAAAAACACCCTCAGTGCAACGGGATGTCCATTGATCCCATCTTGCACTGCCATGAGCCAGGTCCATGTCCCAACCTGCGAGCCTTTTTAGTCACGGTGTTTACTGAAGACAACCATCTTGGCTTCTTTTACACTCCTCAGGCATCTCTGATTCCTATCTCACCACCTGGGTGCTTGACAAATCCTCATGTGCTCTTTGAAGTTTGATCATAGAATCATAGAATCATTTAGGTTGGAAAAGACCTTTTAAAACCATCAAGTCCAGCCAGTAACCTAACACTGCCAAGCCCACCACTAAATCATGTCTCTCAGCACCACATCTACACGTCTTATTTAAATACCTCCAGGGATGGTGACTACACCACTTCCCTGGGCAGCCTGTTCCAATGCTTCACAACTCTTTAGGGGAGGAAATTTTTCCTAATATCCAATCTAATCCTCACCTGGAGCAACCAGAGGCTGTTTCCTCTCCTTGTTACTTGGGAGAAGAGACCAACTCCCACCTTGCTACAACCTCCTTCCAGGTAGTTGTAAAGAGTGAAAAGGTCTCCCCTCAGCCTCCTTTTCTCCAGGCTGAACACCCCCAGTTCCCTCAGCCTCTCCCCATAAGACTTGTGCTCTATACCCTTGACCAGCTTCGCTGCCCTTCTCTGGACACGCTCCAGCACCTCCATGTCTGTCTTGTAGTGAGGGGCCCAAAACTGAACACAGGATTCGAGGTGCTGAGTAGAGGGGGACAATCGCTTTCCTAGCCCTGCTGGCCACACTATTACTGATACAAGCCGGGATGCTCTTGGCCGTCTTGGCCACCAGGGCACACTACTGGCTCATATCCAGCCGGCTGTTGACCAGCACCCCCAGGTCCTTTTCTGCCAGGCAGCTTTCCAGCCACTCTTCCCTAAGCCTGTAGTGTTGCATGGGGTGGTTGTGACCCAAGTGCAGGACCTGACACTCAGCCTTGTTGAACCTCATACAATTGGC
Source organism: Tauraco erythrolophus (assembly GCF_009769465.1). Taxonomy (NCBI): domain Eukaryota; kingdom Metazoa; phylum Chordata; class Aves; order Musophagiformes; family Musophagidae; genus Tauraco; species Tauraco erythrolophus. The sequence continues at coordinate 22,987,482 of NC_141469.1, read as the reverse complement.
CCTGGCCGATGGATCCAGCCTGTCCAGATCCATCTGTGTACAACCTTCCTACCCTCAAGCAGATCAACGCTCCCTCCCAAACTGATGGTAGGTTTGCGCACAAATCTCAGCCATATCTTCAGCTTCTGCTAGTGATCCCTGGATCCTGAAGAAAAGTTTGGTCTCTACTGAACCTGCAGAGAAGGGATTCACTGTAGCCATTTCCTCCTGCAGGCTCAGACGGTTTTTCTACTTGGCTTTTGTCATCTGTCCCTGCCTTTCCCCTCTCCTCTGCTGCCAGGATCTGTACACCAATTACACCCAGGCTGCTGTAAGCCGCCTTCATAACTGCCAAAACCAAAGCAGGCTTCCTCTAGGAAAACAAAAGTCATTAAATTAATAATAACCTACCAGGAACTCATGATACAGTGAATCAGCATTTAAACTCAGATCTCGATAGGCTCTCTGCAGCCTGGTCTCGTAGGGCTTGGAAGCTGGAAGAAACAAGTTTCAAATAATTGCGTGTTCATGCTTGGATTTTAATTATATCCACATGCAGACACCATTTGACATTTTATGAGCATTTGTCTTAAAGGCATGAGTTTGGGATAACCACAAAGTTCAAGAGAGGCAGTGTGCGAATTACACACTTCACTCCACCGAGTCATAATTACACCTATTTATTCCACACGCATATGTGTTTAATACTCTATCAATCCATCCATCCAGATATAAATTATGTTCAAAAGTGATTTCAAGACCCTGTCTCTCTCTTTATTAGTGACAGCTCACCCCAGCCCAGTAAATCCTGTGTCAAGGCAATGGGAGGAGAGCCAGCCCCCAACTGCAGGGACTGTGATGAGCTCCCAGACAGCTGCTCTGTAAATCAGAGGACTTGCATGATCCTATAAATCATGACCCCATTTAGGGTCAGAGGCTGCATGTGCTACACAAAGTAATGCCCAAGACTGCTCGGATTGCTGGGATCCCGCGGGATGAAAACCAGCATTTCTCTCCACAGCAAATTGCAAATTATGGGGTTCTGCAAAGTCCTTGTCTCAGAGGAGTCCAGTAGCGAACAAAATAGATCCTGGTCTTTTAGGAATTCTGCTCTCACTCGATCTAGATGTCTGTCTCTAGAGGAGGAAGAAAAAGAGTTGCGTTGCCAGATTTAATTTTTGCGTTGCCAGATTTAGTTTTTGCCAGATTTTATAATGGTTCCACTTGGAAGCTGCTCGGAGCTTTGCAATATAACAAGGAGTCCTAGTGGAGATGGATTAGCAGACAGAGTGCAGGTGAAGGGGGTCAGCCATGCAAAAGAAAAGTAGTTTATCCACATTTCTGCGGTTCAATAACTACACAGAACCATGAACTACAATAGCTTCCATGCCAGTATCAGCCACCCAAGAGTCTCAGCACGCTTGGCGTGCAGCAAGGCGCTGACACGTGGTCCCCTTGTCTGCCAGATAAAAATCACTTGGTTCATCTGAAGCCAAGGAAATAGGACGACTGCAAGATTAAGCCAACTTCAGTCATGTTCTTATCTGCTCAGCGAATACACATGGCATCATTTTCACGTCACTGTTTCTCTGTAAGCCACCAAACACATCTATGACTGTCGTCCGTCTGAAGGCACAGGATGGGTGCCAGACACAACCCAGGAGGACACAGACAACCAGAGATGCTGATGTTCCAGTGGAGGAGGGAATATGCAGTGGGACTTGGTTTATTTGCACAAACACTGAGCAAGCACAGCTGGTGCAAGTGTGTTCCTGGTTATACTCATTTGCAGGGCTGTCCTTGGGCTCAGCTTCATAGGCTATAGGGGCACCAGAAACGTGCTGCTGCTTCAATATCTTTACTTTTTTGTTTGTTCACCACTTTACCAGGAAGAGCTGCAATCCCCTACATTTAATGCTGGGCAGGTTACATCCTGCAGTGTAATTTCATTAGCTTCTCCGAGTACATGGAGCATGAATTTGATCCGTTCAAAGCTGTACTGTGTTCACCAACCACATAAACAAGGAGGAAAAAATCGATCCATAAAGGTAGCAGTGAATGCAAACTGACACCAACAGCCTCTTAATTAGCTAGAAAGATAATGAAATCACTCGGTCATGGAAGCATGCAGATGTACACACGCAGACATATACTTTAGGAAGGTCCTCTTTGGGAAGGTCTACCCAGGGCCACCAGTGAAAAACATGGGGTATCCTACAGATCTGCTCTATAGGGGGCTAGTAATTTTGGAGATCCTTAGGGCCCCCAGGTGGAGTTTAACCCCTTCCAGAGCCTTCTAGGAGCAGTCACTGATGCTCTGATCTTTACTGAGCATGTGAGACCAAGCCAGAGATTTGCAGAGGACCTGAAAGCAGCAGGAACTTCATCCAGAGTATCAGAACCTGCCTCACTTCCATTCTACCCTCCTGCCTCAGCCTTTCATTTTGTCTGCTTACGGTTGAGGATCTGCAGCCTCGTGAGACAGCGCTGTATCCCTGCACATCCGAGCTATAACCTGGTCGGTCCCGTCTTGCCATCTGTCTCTCCTCTCAACCAGTCTCTCCCAGCCATGTCCATCTGGCAGCGCCGTAAGCTGTTAACTGGTGGAGACAGCTCTGCCCCATCCCCTCTAACCACTGCCGAGCAGCTTTTGTATTGACATATATGACTATATATTGACATGTCAGCTCTAAAATGAGTGTCAAAGTCCCCTACAACTGTGTAGGTCAATCCCACGGGTCCAACTCTCACCCTTTTCAAGGTTTTTACCCTTGTAAAACATGCTCTACAACCCCAGATGCAGCAGCCCACAAACAGCACAGACGATGACCTGAGCAGATGTTTCGCTTCCGAAAAGCTTCACAAAGCCAATGGGCGTTTTACACCATCAGTAATCTCCCCATCTGTGGGGTTGGGCTGGGAAAGACTGAGCTGCTCCCTCCAGGGACGGACACATCGCACGCCAGGTCCTGCTTGCACAGAAGGTGTCCCATAGTGATGCACAGCTCTTGGGTCTACTTGTTGGGGGAGGCTGTTGAACCCCACCAATATAATCAAGAGTCCTGGAGAACAAGCAGAAATTCCCAATGTTTTGCTATGGCAAATATATTAATTTTCTGGTTAAGGTTAAGCATTGAAAAAATGGACTCATGCATGGATGTTTGCCTGGCAGATGAGGAGGCAAAGCAGAGGCAGTGATGGGAATGTTATTCTTAATTTAACCTGTTGCATAAAGAGATACCATGCACGACAACACAGTGGCATCACACAGCAGTAATCTCCTGTGACAGACATTGCAGGGTATCATATTGTGTTGTTAAGAAGGGACCAGGTGAGTCAAAAGAAGAGGCAGTGGGGCTTTCAGCTCCATTTTGCCACTTCAGAGCTCACTGGTGAGGAAATGAGAAAAGCACTGGTTGCACACAGCTTTAAACATCTAGCCAAGCTCATTACACCCTGTAACTCCTGAGGGGAGCTCCTACCATAGCACCAAGCTTGTCCGGTTAATCCATCACCTCCTGCGTAGCTCACCCTGAACCTGCCCTGTTGCGGTCCACCTTAACGTCCTCTATAGGGGAGTTAAAATCATCACACTTTCAGTTTTGTACTGCCAATCTAAAGAAACTCTTGATCTGGGTGCCAGATCTTAGAAGGCAATGAAGACTCAGCTTTTATGATCACAAGGAGCTCAGGTGTTCCCCCTGCCTATGGCCAGAAGCAATGGAGTGGCAGAGAAGCTGCTGCACCAGCCCAGGTCCATGATGTCAGTGTCTGTGTCAGATGCTTCACAGGAAGGTACAAGGTGCTTCTGCTAGAAGGTTTGTTCGGTGGAAAGCCAAGAGTTTTTACATCATCATCCTTCTTGCTCAGCTTTGTGGAGCACCTGATCATTGGCCATCATTGAGAGGAAGATCAAATCCTGGAAGGATAGATCAGTGGTGACGACAAGCTGAGCCTAAGGAAAGCTCAATATTAAAAGCCCTTTTTGTCTTGAGGGACTTTAGCAATGTCCCTCATGGCATTACACCAGAAGGGAATCCCAAAGTGCTGTAGAAATGACCACTACGTAGGAATCCGCTCCATCACCAGTGTTTTCAAAACCGCCTCCCTAAATTGTCAAAATACAACCTTCTCCTGGGTAAGGCAGAATTTGAGAACCAGCCAAAAACTGTTACAGTCATTCATGGTCACGAGGAAGAGTACTGTGTCCAAATGAAGCCACAAATGAGATTTATATCAAAGGTTTTCAGGATCCGAAGTCTAAATTTAACATCTTAAATTGGAGTCCCTGTGGTTTTCCAGGCTGAGATGTGATATTTCAAACCACCCTCAGCCAGACTGACGTTATTCCAATGAGGGCAGTGCTAATCACGAGAGCTGTGCTGCAGGGGGTGAGAGGAAGAGGAGGAAGGATGGTGGTACACAAAGCGCTTCCCAGGAGGACGATGCATCACTCATTGCAAATGCCTCACTACAAATGTCAATAGCACAGCCAAGTGGATGGGTGGCTTTATAAGAGAATTGCAGGTGAGGAAAAAACAGCATGCGCAAACTATATGACCCAAGCAGAGAAAGGACAGTGTGTGGTCCAGAAACCAGCTATTAAAAATATCAGTAATCCCCAAGGTTTCATGTGATGGGATGCCCTCAGATCCCTCTGATATTACTCACAGCCCACAGCTACTTGCTTCTTTAGGCAGAAAGGAAGCAAACGGTGATCATAGAATGGTTTGGGTTAGAATGGGCATTAAGCATCATCTAGTTCCAACACCCCTGCCATGGGCAGGGACACCTTCCACTACACCAGGTTGCTCAAAGCCTCATCCAACCTGGCCTTGAACACCTCCAGGGATGGGGCAGCCACAACTTCTCTGGGCAACCTGTTCCAGTGCCTCACCACCCTCAAAGGGAAAAATTTCTTCCTTAGATCTAATCTAAATCTCCCCTCTTTCAGTTTAAAGCCATTGCCCCGTGTCCTGTCACTACACACCCTTGTCAAAAGCCCCTCTCCAGGTTTCTTGTAGCCCCTTTAGGAACTGGAAGGCTGCTAGAAGGTCTTCCCGGAGCCTTCTCTTCTCCAGGCTGAACAACCCCAACTCTCTCAGTCTGTCTCCATAGCAGAGGTGCTCCAGCCCTTGGATCATCTTTGTGGCCTCCTCTGGACCTGCTCCAACAGCTCCATGTCCTTTTTATGTTGGGGACCCCAGAGCTGAATGCAGCACTGCAGTGGGGTCTCAGGAGAGCAGAGCAGAGGGGCAGAATCCCCTCCCTTGACCTGCTGCCCATGCTGCTTTGGATGCAGCCCAGGATACAGTTGTCTTTCTGGACTGCCAGCGCACGTTGCCAGCTCATGGTGAGCTTCTCATCAACCAACACCCCCAAGTCCTTCTCCTCAGGGTGGTGGGAACAGTTGTTAGATCTGATCTAACGGTGGATGGAGAAGAACAGATAACAGAGGGATTTTTGGAGGACCTGCCTCTCTGCCAAAAGCACTGCAAGACCATAGAAGAAATAAACCAAATCAAATTTCCCTGCAAGACTGGAGTTGTTTTTAAAACTTCTTTTTTGGAGAGGGGGAAATACATGCATTGTTTGGTTTGACTCACACCAGGACCATATGGGATCTGAGCACACCTCCCCGAACCACCACGCACTTCTCATCGCCCGTGCTCTGGTAACTTTGGAGACAGGTTGTTCCTGGGAGGCTAAAAGCACTGGTGAATGGGGACAGCAGCTGAGCAGCCTGCACCTATGCTTCAGAGCAAAAAATAATCTGAAACAGGCACAGTCCTAACCAGGGGATGAGAGAGGGAAGTGAAAAGGAAAAATGACTTTTCCAGGCACAGAAAGCAGAGGTGGGCAGCACCCTGTTTTCCCAAAGGATGCTTGAAAAGGTCTTGCATCCAATGCCTTCTTTCCTGCAGAGTTATTTCTTATCAACCGAAAAGAAAAATTCCTCCCCAACACCTTTTTTTTCCCCTTTTTTCCTTCCCATCCCTCAAAGCCCCTCCACGAATTCGCTGGATTTCCAGCACCTCGTTCACTGCGGTCTAAGGAGTTTTGAGGGAGCGTGCAGTTCCTGGGCAGATTTAGTAAGGATCAGTGATTTATCATTCTCCTGGCTCTTACGAAACACAGGCAAATCCACCTCCCAGCCAGGTTTATTTGTGGCCTTTTACGCTACGTTTTGGAAGGTGTCGTTCTGTGTATTTTTGCAGGAACGAGAGCAATCTTAGAGAAACATTAAATGATGAATTGCCCTAAATAATAGCCCTGCTGATAGTACTCATGACTAGAAATCCTGTTGTCTTTGGTTAGAAGTGCAATAATACATAGTTTACTTGTGGATGTTTTAAGCACACATCAGCAAAACATCTGGAAGTTTAGGTTAGTGATTAAATAACCTGCTGTGTATCTTTTGAGGTGATAGTTTTAGAGAGTTACTCTTTTGGTAAATAACCCACAGACACAAAATGATGTTATATAAATAAACGTACTTAATCTTTCATCTTCTATTTTTCATGCCTGTTCACTAGGTGGCATCTGCAAAAGCAAAAGTGCATTTTTTTTTTATTCTCCCATCAATAACAGAGTATAAAACATAAAGGAAAATACGACTCCATTACCAGCTGGGTATGGAGGGACTGATGCCAGGGTGGAATCTGGGTCGATTTACGTATACTGAGATTTTCAAGTGACAAATTGGCTCAGTAATAATTCACTGAAAGCAGGGAGAGCCGGAGATATCACACTGCCCATACTCCTCCCTCTACGCATGGGAGCCAAGGGCTGTTCTGCTCGCTTTGCTTGGATGCTTGCTGGGGTTTTCCCACTGGCTTTGAAGAAATGAGGGGTTTTCATACCGTTTTCCAAGCACATAGTACCTGCTTTCTCCTCAAATCAGTCAGATCCAGGAGTGCTGGTACCTTCAGCAGCAAGCCCCCTTCCAAATTGCAGAGAATAAATGTGGGTTGCGATTATAAAAAAGAAAACAGCCCAGGAAATCAGTGAAGGATCTGAGAAATGAAAGTCAGTTTCATTTTTTTTTGATTTACATTTGCACAGGCCAAAAAAAAAATTGTGTCTGGTTAAGAATGCGTAAGCGAAGATCCATCACAGAGCCACCATCATTAACTTGTGATGTTGAAATGCAGTTCAGATTATGACAGTAGCAAGATAAGTGGAACATAAATAATGATGTGCCCTATAAATAATCTGCAGGAAGCCCTGCTTCCCTACCTCCGCGGGTGATGAAGAGGGGAAGTCTGTGCTGTCAGCATTAATCAAACCAAAGCACTAGGGAGACTGGTCTGGCTGGTGGAGACATTGGCTTGTGGTCCAGAGGATGCCAACCCTGGCCATTGTCCAAGGCAGATTTGGATGCAAGGTGGATCTGGATGTGAGTTGGGCACTGACAGGAGGTACGAGGGTGACGTCCACAATCCCCATGGCTCTTCTTCCCCATCCTGAGTAAATCGCGGGGTGTCCCTTGCAGATACTCTGGTGGCTTTTATGGAAAACAAGTGTTGACAACTTGCCAACATAGCGTGACTTGCAACCACATTGATGGGAACCACAGGAAAGATAAAACAAATCAGGAGTCTCCAGATTTCCAAGTTGGTGTCTGGGATCTTTAGGTAATCCAAGTGAAATGGGGTGGGGTTTTCTTCAGGTCTGTAGGTTTTGGCTAAGTATCTGATTTCTTTTTATAGTGGAGCTCTACTACATCTGCCTTCCACTTCCCCAAGGGTCCTGGAGGACATGGATTAGAGGATTGGTCCCAGCAGAGCTTAGTGGTGAGCTCTTAAATGGGCCCTCCAAGGAGATCCAAGGTGGGGAGGCAGAAAGGTGCACACAAGACATGAGAACTTCCAAGACATAAGAACTTCTCCTCCAATGCCTGTAGATATTCATCCTTAGACACCACTCAGCTGAAAATTTCCAGTCTTTATTACATTGTGTCCAATGTATTCATTCCTTACTGCATGCTTGTTTTGTTGTTGGTGGTTTTTTTTTTGTCTATGTGGAGCAACGTGTTCTTCAATTCCTTTCTTTGACCTTTAGATACCAGAAATCCCCAACTTCCTCCTGAGCCCCATTTCTGAGGTGCCTCCCCACGACTGATTTTCCCATGACCATCATGATGAAAGACCCTATCCCTGGCCTTCTTTCCCATGTAATCATGCCTCCAAAAAAATCATCCCATCTTTTTAATTTCCTTTCATGCCAGCTCCGCAGATCTCATTTTCTCCGAGAGATCAATATCCAAATGTCTGTCTGATTATTGCAGCTTCACAAGTCTACAGCCGGAGGTCACCTCCAGGCTTGTTCATAAATAAATCATAAAATGTTATTATTTATATAGTGTCAACAGCGTGATAAGTGCAACATAAGGCAAATTCACTGTGGCAGCCAACTTCCAATCTGTTTTCTTCCTGCAAATTTCTGATCCAGCTAAATGGAGCGCTCTCTGAGCAATTACTCAGCTCCTCCGAGAAGCGAGATTTAACCCTCTTGCAGTCAGTGGGATCTCACCATTGATTTCCAGTCCGTTTGAGATTCACCCCTTGTGTCTCATCTCCCATGTGAACAATCTGGGACCATCTTTTCAATCTTGTTTTCCCCTCCTTCAACCATCCAGCCTGAGCACTGATGTCTGCAATGATTGTGGCATCGGCTGATGGTCAATCTACCTGGCTCATAGACGGCCACACCACCGCCGCGAGGATGTGTCAGTGATGGCAACAAGGACTGGAAATAGCTTGAGACAGGGAGAGGTTTTTCCATTTCTCCCCAGTCTGCTAAGAAATGAAAGCTACAGGCAGCTTCTTGTTTCTAGCATTGTGTGGGGATGCCCAAACCCTCTGAGCTTGCACTGGCAACAGAGTGATCCTGAAGTGCCAGGGTTCACAAGAGCGTTTTGCTCCCACTGCATCACAAATGTCAGGGCAAATAGAGGCTCCGATTAGGCAGAGCCTCTGCTGGCCAATTAAACTGATGCTTCCAAGGAGTTTTTCCCACTGAATAAGTTATTTCCGCTGCTGGGACAATCTCCTGTGAGAGATAACGGTAGCAGATTGGTTATTTTAATTGCTTCACTTAGTCTGTGTAAATATTATCAGAAAGTGACCTTTAGCATCTACCAGCATGGTACGAAATCCTTCCTTGCCCAAAAAACTGTTTCACAGAGCCTCTGAAGCATTTACCTTACATTTAAATCACCCAGGAGATATTTCACTCTGAAAGGGCAAACTGGACACTTTGAAATAACTTGCAAGCAAAATACAATTTAGCTGGAGAGTCGGTCATGCTTCTCCGTGGTGGGTTGGCACCAAGAAAGGATGGACACAAAGAGAGGCTGCAGCCTGGATTTCACAACTCCAGCATCTCCCATGAGCAGACTTGTTGAATAGCTCAGTGGACCACATGCTTTAAGTCCCAGTTGACTAATACCGAGAGCTGTTCTTCCTCCGTGGCTCTTCACATCCAGCTCTGCTTGTCTCCTGACATTTGAAGGCAGCAAGTTCTGATCTGAAGGCACCAGGACTTGCAAGCTCCAGCAAGATGAGAGCATCCCTGGAGCAGAGCGTGCTTCAGTGCTGTTGGCTTTGGAGGAAGGATGGGTCTGTGCAGAGAAACTCTGCCTGCAGTGGCCTTGCCCTCAATTTGAAGGAATAAAAAAGCAGTCTATATCTGCAGGACATGAGGTAAATCCTTCAGATTCATATTTTCTACAGCTACTAGTAGGGGCCAGGTTGAAAGCCAATAGTATCCTGGGCTGCATCCAAAGCAGCGTGGGCAGCAGGTCGAGGGAGGGGATTCTGCCCCTCTGCTCTGCTCTCCTGAGACCCCACCTGCAGTGCTGCATTCAGCTCTGGGGTCCCCAACATAAGAAGGACATGGAGCTGTTGGAGTGGATCCAGAGGAGGCCATGAAGATGATCCGAGGGCTGGAGCACCTCTGCTATGGAGACAGGCTGAGAGAGTTGGGGTTGCTCAGCTTGGAGAAGAGGAGGCTCCAGAAGACCTTCTAGCGTCCTTCCAGTACCTAAAGGGGCTACAAGAAAGCTGGAGAGGGGCTTTTGACAAGGGTGTGTAGTGATGGGACACGGGGCAATGGCTTTAAACCGAAAGAGGGGAGATTTAGATTAGATCTGAGGAAGAAATTTTTCCCTCTGAGGGTGGTGAGGCACTGGAACAGGTTGTCCAGAGAAGTTGTGGTTGCCTCATCCCTGGAAGTGCTCAAGGCCAGGTTGGACGAGGCTTTGAGCAACGTGGTGTAGTGCAAGGTGTCCCTGCCCATGGCAGGGGTGTTGGAACTAGATGATCTTTAAGATCCCTTCCAACCCAAACCATTCTATGATTCTATGATTCTATGAGTTGCAGAGGCAAATCGAAGAGGTAAGTATCCCTGAGACTGAAGGTTTAATTAAAACACAGCTTGAAAAAAAAAAATCTAAAAAGCTCACAGGCTTTTTAAAGGTATCAAACCAGCATTTTAACATTCAGGAGTGAAACCTTTTCATTTTTTCACTTCAGAAGGGCTTTTTATTTCAGTTTCTTTCATACTGAAAAAGAAAACAGTCAAAATAGAAACAGAACATTTTGATTGACCAGAAGGTTTGGGGGATTTTAAGTGGTACTATTCAGGAGAGGCTGCAATATTTTCTCTGACTCAGAGCAAGAACCTGATTTGGAAGTGTGGCATTTTTTTCACGCTGAAATTGTGCCCTCCCTGTAACCCACCGGTGATTAGAGATTATTTACATACTGGGTTTGAGCGAAACACAGTGGAGAAACACCACCCAGTCATTTCAGGCAGGAAACAAAGAATATTTTATCGAATCGAGACGATGGGTGGGGAAGTGGGCTGGAAAATTGGGTTTCTCATCTCCAGCTTTCGGAAACAAGGTGGAGATCTGTCAGCACTGTCAAGCCGTCGAGTCCTCAGCTTCATCCAGAAGCAGTGCGTCCCACCACGTCCCCTAACACAATGCTGAAGTGATGGACCTGTACGAGCTTAGGGGACACAGTGCAAAAAATCCAGTATTCCAGGCTGAGTTAACGGGGCACCGAGTTTCCTCCCCTCTTTTCTCCGCTGCCTTGATCCTAGGGCTGTTGGAGATTGTCCCTATGTATTTTCTTCCTATAAGACTGAGCTGGAAAGGAAAACAATTCTACAGCCCCAACACTTTTTTTTTTTTTTTTTTGAACAATCTCGATGCTACCTGCATTGCAGTCCTGCAAATTAATCTTGTGGATGCTCGCACACACACAGAGCCGGTATCGGTACGGTCTGCACATGAAAACAAACGTGCCGTGCAGACGGCCTGAGTCACTGCTGGTAGGAAGGGAGGCTCGGGGGGGTGAACACAGCCAGAGAGATCGATAGGCTTGAGTCGGTGTATCAAAAGCACTAGAGAAAATCCCATCAATAAGATATAAATCAACTCACAAACCGCCTTTACCTCCTTCCCTCTCTCCCTCCCTCCTCAAACATTTGATCAATGAATATAAAGTACACATGGGTCATGGGAAGAAAAGCAGCTGTAAAAGGTGGTTGGCATCTCTGTGTGGTTGTTAGCAGGAAAGAAGAGGAGCAGAGAATGCAGCAATAGGGGAAGAAAACAGGGATGTCAAAGGGGCTTCGGATAAAAAAGAACCTCGTCGGTATCCTTGATAACATAGTATTATAGCTCACACTTGCAGGAACCTATCTATACCTCTATACCTCTGCATGTGAGCAGGTACCCTCATCACTTATAGAATCATAGAATCATAGAATGGTTTGGGTTGAAAGGGATCTTCAAGATCATCTAGTTCCGATCCCCCTGCCATGGGCAGGGACACCTTCCACTAGATCACGTTGCTCAAAGCCTCATCCAACCTGGCCTTGAACACTTCCAGGGATGGGGCAGCCACAACTTCTCTGGGAAACCTGGTCCAATGTTTTACCACCCTAATCGTAAATAATTTCTTCCTTATATCTTTTTTAAGTCTCCGCTCTTTCAGTTTAAAGTCATTGCCCCTTGTTCTATCGCTACACACCCTTGTTCAAAGTCCCTCTCCAGCTTTCTTGTAGTCCCTTTAGGTACTGGAAGGCTGCTGGAAGGTCTCCCTGGAGCCTTCTCTTCTCCAGGCTGAACAGCCCCAACTCTCTCAGTCTGTCTTCATAGGCCTGTTCACCAGGGACATGATCTTTCCAAAATGTGGGGTGCCACAAAGGGGTCACAAATCTGGGGGTTGTGAACTGCAAGGGGGACAGGAAAAAGCAAGAGGACTGTTTTCTGGGCTAAAGGAGAGCAAGCGAGTATTTGACAACATCCTCATCTCTATCACCCAAGAGAGAATGGCTGGGTTGAAATCTGCCTGTGGAATTTGCCCTGCCTACGGAGATGATCACAGCCGATATGAATTAAAATTCAATTACTTTCCGTTGTTGATGCTGCTCATCTGCTGCTCAGCACGTCGTTCAGCAGGGACAGCAAAAAGACACAAGAGTTTTTGAGCCTCGTTACCTCTTCATCAGTGCTACCAGGATGCTTTCAGCCATGGACATGATTCTGTTTGGATTAGGTTTAATGTGGAGGAGAGCCCTTGGATGTCACAAACAGTATTTACATCCATCCAGACTGGAGGAAGAATGATCTGTGGGGCAAAAGGCAGCAAAGAAGGAGTCCTGAAAGATTCGGTCCTGAAAGATGAGGAAGAAATATGAAAAGTGATAAACAAAGAAGCAAAAAGCTGATGAGCTGGGTGACGTATTGGGGTGAAAACCACAGCAACAATCCCTGCCTGTATGTCAGGCATCAGACAGTCTCTAGGTGAGAAAAAAGGGATTGAAATGGAATTTGAACCAAGTAATTGCATATTTTATGTCCTGTTTTCAGTCTTGTTAGTTCAAAAAGGAAAAAAAGCACCAAAAAGCAACAACAACCTCCTTTGTCTTACCGTGCTAAATATTTTGCCTTCCTGAATCAATGAAAATAAAATTCCTTTCTCCCTCAGTTCTCTACCAGCTATTTTGTCTCCTGTGCAAGAAAGGGCTGTGAATACATTAACATACAGATGCACCTGATCAACTGCCCGAGTTAAAGACAAGGAGCTTTCTCTGGAGTAGACTGCACGGTGCAGCTGGAGCAATTATCACTTCACCAGTCTTGGAGACAGTAAAATTGGTCTGAGACATAAAAAAAGGAAAAGAGACAAAAGAGATTCGTGTCTTCAGTTTAACTAGGTGATGTCTCTCAATTAACGCAGAATAAAGGTTTCTTGTGATTTCACCTCTCCCATGCAGAGAGTGAGCAGATCAGAAGGGAGAAATTCAAGACACACACTTCTTGTCCAGCTGATTTTTGCTCCTCTTCAAGGCTTGGGACTGGGGTATTTTTTTACTCAGGCAGTTAAACAAGAACATCTCAGGTTTGGTTGCATTTTATACAAAGATATCTCATATCCGTGGTAGCTTGGTCTTTTCCCTACTGGACTGTCACAGAATCACAGAATCACAGAATGTCAGGGACTGGAAAGGACCTCAAAGGATCATCAAGTCCAACCCCCCTGCCGGAGCAGGACCACCTACATCAGATCACACAAGAAGGTGTCCAGGCGGGTTTGGAACCTAGTTGGGCGGGGAGAAATTTAATGAAATACAACAAGGGCAAGTGTAGAGTTTTGCATCTGGGTAAGAACAACCCCATCTACCAGTACAAGTTGGGGACTGAACTGTTGGGGAACAGCACAGGGGAAACGGACCTGGGGTTCCTGGCGGACAGCAGGATGACCATGAGCCAGCAACGTGTCCTTGTGGCCAAGAAGGTCAATGGCATCCTGGAGTGTATTACAAGGGGTGTGGTGAGTAGGTTGAGAGAGGTTCTCCTCCCCCTCTACTCTGCCCTGGTGAGGCCGCATCTGGAATATTGTGTCCAGTTCTGGGCCCCTCAGTTCAAGAAGGACAAGGAACTGCTTGAGAGAGTCCAGTGCAGGGCCACAAAGATGATGGAGTGGAGCATCTCCCTTATGAGGAAAGGCTGAGGGAGCTGGGTCTCTTTAGCTTGGAGAAGAGGAGACTGAGGGGGGACCTCATTAATGTTTATAAATATGGAAAGGGTGACTGTCATGAGGATGGAGCCAGGCTCTTCTCACTGGCATCCAATGATAGGACAAGGGGAAATGGATATAAGCTGAAACACAGGAGGTTCCGCTTAAACATGAAGAAGAACTTCTTCCCAGTAAGGGTAACAGAACCCTGGAACAGGCTGCCCAGAGAGGTTGCGGAGTCTCGTCATGGTAGGACCATGTGATACCACTGGTACCACAGATGCTACACTAAGAGGTATGGATGCTATGAGTGCTTGGGCACTGCTCCAGCAGCTGGGCACAGGTTGGAGCCAGTAGCCCATAAACCAGATTTAATGAAGATCTAATGCTCTTATATGCAAGGGAACAGACTTAGGCTGCGAAGTCAAGTGGACAGGAACAAAAGCAGCATTGTCATTATCCCCTTGTGCATCTTGCCTGAACATTGAATGAGGAATTACTAGGTGGAATGGGTTTTTTTCCAAGATCCCTATGCATTTTCTGCTTGTGGTTTATCATTTTGGATGAATACGGGGAGTTGTACCAGGCCAGAACAACCCGCTGCCTTCTTGCAGCCCTTAACATCTGCCCACTGAATGGTTGCTTTAGTGTGGGGGCAAGACGAGGCTGAGCTTTCCCCAGTGTCTCTGGTCCATCCAAGTTCTCATCCCTACCGCAGGCACCAGCCCAGCTGTATAAAGGCAGCACAGACACAGCTCTCTCCTTTCCCCTCTCTGGGGGAATTTGGCAGCCCGGGTGGGATGCTAATGGCAGTATCTGTCGCTGACTCATTGTGTATATCGCTTAAAAGCCAATAAAGCTGCTACGTGGAGGGAAAGCCACCCCACGCGCTGTCGGTGCCACGCGGCTCCTCAGCCACATCCAGAGCCACAGCCAATGGAGTATCTCCACTGCAGGGGTTGGGGCCGCAGGAGCAGGGGGACCCTGTCTCATCCCCCTGTCCCTGCTTCATCCCTTCCCCTCCTTGGGCCAAGAGGGCTTCTTCCATGACCAGTGGCCTCAAGGAGCTCCAGCATCCTTCTCATGTCCTTGCTAGATGGGGTATTCAGCTTGCAGCCCATATCAGGGGTTTTCAAGAGAGAAAAACCACAAAACCCATAAAAACAGGCAAAAAATGGTGTTTCTACCTTTCCTATACTGGCACAGCTCCTACCAGGGGAGTTTTCAGATCTGGACAAAAAGGAAGTTTAAAGAAAGACTGAGCTGGAATCACCTCTGTTTTAATGAAAAGGCTTCAGAGATGCTGCAGAATTGGACTAATCAATCAAACTAATTAAATGACTGCAAGATAGACTAGTAGTGTGGCTCGGTGAAAGGAAGGGGAAGAGATGAGAGATTGGAAATTGCATCTCCTCTTTTTAGAAAGATGCTGAATTTAGTTTCCCACTCCTTGGTTCAGCCAGGTAGGTTTTAAATGCGACCTGCTCAGACCCGACCAGAAATCCTTGTTGTCGTATAGACACAGCAGCCTATCTTTATTTACCCAGGAATTTCTATAATGCACAAACTCTTTGGGCAAACCCTTCTTTAGGATTTAAGCTTTATTTTTAACGGGCGTTTGAATGCAGGCTGGAGAGATATCACCCTGACTTTTCCCTTCCCTTGTGGAAACAAGCGAGGCAGTGTGTCATAAATTAGTTCATTTTCCCTCACAAAGAGGACATTTACTATTAGCTGTCTCTGTTAATATCTTGCACTGCCTGGTAATGAAATATTTAATGCCAAGGTCTTTATGCTGCCCTACGACTTGCCAAGACCACGAGGATGTGAATGAGGATATTAATTGCAGCAGAAGAAAGGAAAGGCCTGGAGAGGTCAGGGAAGTGTCTCAGGAGGAGCCCAGGAGCAGCAATAGCAAAGCATTTGTGATGAACACATTATTTCCATGGAAGTGAGGCAGCCCCCTGGAAAAATGAGCAGTTTCATAGCCCAGCTTTACCGGCAAGCACTCCCCTTGCTGGGGAGGGGGGATGCGCTGAGACCTGGGGACCCCGTCCATCTCTGGGACGGACCTCCACAATCAGCTCAACCACACCAGTTGATGTTCAATGGCAATTTAGCCACTTTTTTTTTCTTCTCAAAATCCCTCTACGTGGCAGTGTGAGGCTCCAAGGTAGTTCTTCCTGACTCTGAAGGTACAGCAGCCAAGGAAGGGATGACTAATCAGTCTTGCTCTGCCCCCAACACTAAGAACATCAGCTTGGACAAGGCTACACTTAAATAGGTTGATATGTAGGTGCAAAGTCTAAAGATTGCTTTTTCTATAGGTTTCTGCCCATGGAAGGAATGCTATTAAATTTTTTCCCGTTGATCTAATCCATCTGTTTTTCCCCTCAGTCAGCTGAGCTCCTGAGTCACTCGTAACTCAGCAGCGGCAGTCACAGCAAGACATGTCAACCCAAGCCCAGCTTCACAACAAACCTGACCCAACCCTTCTCCCAGAGACTTGAGCCTGCCTTCATTAAGAAAAGCCTTGTTCTTTGCCTCTTCCACTGTCAAGTGGGATTGGGCAAAAAAAATAATCTTTTTTTCTTCCCCTCTGTGTCCTATCTAGTTTCATAAATTATTCATATAATTTCTGGCTTCTCTCAGCTGAAGCAGGCTCAATTTAAAGCAGTTATTATTCTCTGTGGGCCAGATCTTGGACAGATAAAAGAATGGTTCTTGTTGGCTTTATTCACAGATTTTGAGGCTGAAAGGGATCATTGTGTTCGTATAATTGGACCTCCAGAATAATTCAAGCCATGGGATTTGGCTGAATTAATTTGCATTTCAAACATGGAGGTTTCAGAATGGAAGATCCTACGAATGGCCAAAGTGGATCAACCTAAAGCTTCCCTTAGCCCTGGATCCTGGCTGTCCCTGGCTAATAGCTGAGTATTACAGCAAGCACAGAGCGTTCTCTCCCGGGACACACTCCCATCTTGCAGCTCTCCATGGCTCACTGGGTGCCAGGGACAAACTGTGTTTAGCAGAGTTGGCCAATTGCTTTCTGAACCCATGGAAAGTGTTGTCTTCCACATCACCCTACAGAAACCAGTTGCACTGGTTAACCCTCCTCTGTGCTGGTTCTGAACCAGTCAACCTATAACGTCCCTTGATGTTCCCAAACTGTTGCACTGCAATGACGTAGATGGCCATTCACCTCCTCCGTGTGCCTCTTCTCAGGATCACAGCCTTTACGAAAAAAATGCTGGTCTTGACTTTGATCTTGGAAAAGTCATCATATCCCAGACCCGCCTGGTTGACGAGGGAAGGGCTGTGGATGTAGTTTTCCTGGACCTCAGTAAAGCCTTTGATACAGTTTCTCATAGTGTTCTGGTGGAGAAACTGGTAACTGCTGGCCTGGATAGGCACACCCTCCTTTGGGTTAAAAACTGGCTGGATGGCCGGGCCCAAAGAGTGGTGGTAAATGGGGCTAAATCCGGCTGGAAGCCGGTCACCAGTGGGGTTCCCCAGGGCTCAGTGCTGGGTCCAGTTCTGTTTAACATCTTTATCAATGACCTGGATGAGGGAATTGAATGTACCCTCAGTAAATTTGCGGACGACACCAAGCTGGGAGGCTGTGTCGATCTGCTCGAGGGTTGGGAGGCCCTTCAGAGGGATTTGAACAGACTGGATCGTTGGGCTGAGGCCAATGGCATGAGCTTTAATAAGGCCAAGTGCAGAGTCCTTCACTTGGGGTATAAAAACCCCAAGCATCGCTATAGGCTCGGGGAAGAGTGGCTGGAGAGCTGCCTGGCAGAAAAGGACCTGGGGGTGTTGGTTGACTACCGGCTTGATATGAGCCAGCAGTGTGCCCAGGTGGCCAAAAAGGCCAATGGGATACTGGCGTGTATCAAGAATAGTGTGACCAGCAGGAACAGGGAAGTGATCCTGCCCCTGTACTCGGCACTGGTGAGGCCGCACCTGGAATATTGTGTCCAGTTTTGGGCCCCTCGCTTTAAGAGAGATATTGAGCTCCTGGAGCGAGTCCAAAGAAGGGTGACTAAACTGGTCAAGGGGCTGGAAAATAAAACTTATGAGGAGCGGCTGAGGGAGTTGGGGCTGTTTAGCCTGGAGAAGAGGAGGCTGAGGGGAGACCTGATTACGGCCTATAAATACTTGAGAAAAGATGGTGGGGAGTTAGGGGAAGGGCTCTTTACATTAGTGATGGGAGATAGAACAAGAGGAAATGGGCATAAGCTTAGTCAGGGGAGATTCAGGTTGGATGTTAGGAAGTATTTCTTCTCTGAAAGGGTTGTCAGCCACTGGAATAAGCTGCCCAGGGAAGTGGTTGAGTCCCCATCCCTGGATGTGTTTAAGAATAGGGTGGATGAGCTACTTGAGGATATGGTTTAATGGGGATTAGGGATGGTTGGACTCGATGATCTCTAAGGTCTTTTCCAACCTAGAAATCTATGAATCTATGAATCTATGAATCTATATGCTGGTGGTCAGAGGAGACAGGTTCTTCCTCTCAACTGCAAACCTGGACCTATTCATGAACCCACCTGCAGCCCCAATCCTGAAGCAGAGGCGTCCATCCTGCCCAAGGCCTGGTGTGGTCTCCTCCTCACCCTGTGGCTGTTCCTGCTGTGCCCTGAGTAGTCACCAGCACATCCATGGGCTCCCCAACTTTTACCCTATTGGTGGTGAGAGGGGTCCCTGAGGGTGCACCTTGTGAGTGCCAGCTGCCATCCCCTTCCCCACTGCCTCCAGAATGTCCCTTCCACAGCCTCTCTAGGCCAGGGGACCTTTCCACCACTCAACTTTTATCAAACGGGACAAAACGTGGTGGTGGGACCTAAGGATCAGGATGGAAACTGCTCCCATCTCCAGGAGTGGTGCTTGGTCTTCCCCCTGTGCATTCACTGAATTCGCATTCTTCCCCCTGTGCATTCACTGAACCCTTGGCCTTCACACTCCTTCCTGCGTCTTATTAGTTTCAATTTTGTTAGTTTTCTCCTAAAAAGAGAAGGACAAAAGATCCCATTTCCCTGGTCAGCCCTGCTCTGCACCTGCTTCTCCTGCGGGCAATCACAAACATTGAACAGGGCTTCACCAGATCACCGGTGCCCCAACAAAACGCTGCCTGCAGATCCACTGTATGACGAGTGCTGTTGCAGCATCACCAGCTAAGCCAGGATGATCGCTGGTCCCAGGCACATTTGGGCAGAGTACATTTCTTCACAGCAATATCCTGCTCTCCACTCTACAACCAGGATAATATTTTTGAAGAAAATGCCTCCAAATATCATAAAACACAAAATGCAAATGGAAGGTGCCCTGGGCTTGCTCATAGGACACTTCCATTTTTCTCTCCACCTTTTCAACCCAAGATCTTTCACTTCGACTCCTTCATCTTTCTAGGAAAGCTTTTCTTATCTTTTACGGTTGATCATCACGTTTATGGCTGTAAGTGAACGGGATCGTATTGAAGAAACCAAATGCCCTGTTGCAGGAATTGTCCGTGAGGCACTAACATAGAATCATAGACTCATAGAATGGTTTGGGTTGGAAGGGACCTTCAAGATCATCTAGTTCCAACCCCCCTGCCGTGGGCAGGGACACCCTCCACTACACCAGGTTGCTCAAAGCCCCATCCAACCTGGCCTTGAACACTTCCAGGGATGGGGCAGCCACAACTTCTCTGGGAAACCTGGTCCAGTGTTTCACCACCCTCATTGTTAAAAAATTTCTTCCTTATATCCAATTGAAATCTCCCCTCTTTCAGTTTAAAGCCATTGCCCCTTGTTCTATCACTACACACCCCTGTCAAAATCCCCTCTCCAGCTTTCTTGTAGCCCCTTTAGGTACTGGAAGGCTGCTGGAAGTTCTCCCCGGAGCCTTCTCTTCTCCAGGCTGAACATCTGAAGGGGTGACCCCAGACAGATGTCCATCCTTCTCCGTGCCAACGGACATGAGGCTCTGTAGCAAAGAAGAGTCCTGCAGTGCTGCACCGTGCAGCATTTTGGGCTCTATTTCAGGACATCACTTAGGAACATGCTTAATTTTAAAGACGTGCTTAACTCCCTCCCCTGAGCAGGTTTTCTTTCCCCAGCGAGAGCTGAGGCAAACACCATCTTTGATTTCCAGGGCATTCATCTGGAATTTTTCATGAGCCCTGAACTCGGTAAAAGTGCTTTTAATTTCTTACCAGCAAACAAGTTTCTTTGGTTAATAAAATATGACTCCACCTAGAAGGATTCAAGGCATCCTTTGATTTGCACTTCTTGAGCAGGAATTGAGCTGCCTTGAGTCGTCCTTGAAGAGGAGCAGTGGAAGGGGACAGAATAACTTTATACAGCTGCTGGCAATAAATTATTAAAACCTTTATGAATACAACATATTATCTGTCCCAGTGCCTTCAGGCATTTTCTGTTCCTTTTGCGCTTTCAAAGCAATTAATCTTGCAACTGCTCATCACTTTCAGAGCCAGTCTTACAAGTCTGGAGAACATGTGAAAATCGAATAAATTGCAGAGAGCACGCAGTGGATGAGCTCAGGCAGCCGCCCTGCCCACCAGTGTGGGTCTGCAGGATGGGACCATCCTCAGCGGGATGTTTTCTGGGGTTGTGCCTATCTGAAATTGCAAGTTCCCCATGGTGAGACTCTCATCCCTTTCTTGGACAACTGCTCCTGGCTGTTAGAAAATGCATCTTCCTCACCAGCCGGATCCTCCTTCTTATATTAATGACATTACTCCCAGTTGTCTCATCTGTGCCATCCTTGAATTACTTATTTCTTGTTGGCACTCTTTGTCTACTTCCCAAGTGCCCCCCAAAAAATTGTGCTGTTTTTTAATTTATTGTCATAACCCCAAAAAATCAAAATCTTCATTTATTTCTACGTTTGTCAGGAATATTTCACTTGATGTAAGACCACATGGGCCCCTATACAGCACAGAAAGAGCTCAGTTCTTCACACCCTCCCTGCTTATTCAGTATCTCCCGATGGGAGACACGGACCAGGGTGCTGCTCCAGAGCCCTGTCCAGTTTGATCCCCGGCTCCCAGACAGAGGTCGGAGCTGAGGGACACTCTTCTCCATCTCTTTGCTGATGTTGGACAATCTTGTGTAAGTAATGAAAGAGAAAAGAGAAGGATGCTTCAATTTTCTCTTTTCTGGGAGAACGCCCTGCACTATCAGCTAAGAGCTGTTCCCAGCATCACCTTGGTGAATACTTCACTGCTTCACACTCAGTTGAACGGCTCGATCAGGACAGACCATGAGAGAGCCCTGATCCATGTCAAGATACCAGTCAACCTTTTTGTTATGGCAAGCGAGAAGGGGGTTAAATCTGAGCACTGCTGCATGGATTGTAGGGACCCTAAGACTGTCGCTTTAGACCATAGCATAGGGTGGAAGGTGTCCTATAGACCTGTGGGGTCAGTCCCAGGGGCAGGTTGGTGCAGCCCCTGCTGACTTCACCAGTAAAACAGGGCTTCACCAGGCACTTCTCTGCCCAGATTCTGCAGGGGTTTTGCTTGCCAAAAATAATTATTTGGCTTGAATTAGTAAATAGTCTGAGATCCCATTTTTTGGCAAATTTATCCGGCTGAGAAAGCTTCTCCTGGCTACAGCACAGCTTCTGGAAGCTAGGCTTCTCCAAATGCTGTCACGGTGGGTTGCGAAGCCTCTTCCCAGCAGCACAGGAGGAGAGCCCGTGGGTCAGGCAGGGCTTCCCACCACGGGGAGGTTGGAGTCATCAGCAAAATTTCCTGGAGAGCTGAAGATCAGCTCAGCTGGAAGGTGCTACAGATGCAACCTGACCGGTGAAGCGTGGGTTGATTATATCCAGCTCTGAAAGGAAGATCAGAAGGGGATGAGCTGGAGCCACTCTGTTTGCAACAGGAGCACACCCTGGGGAAAACCCTGGCAATTGGGATGTGATTCAACAGCTCTTTTGGAAAAGGACAGGCTGCAGAGCATGGCTGCATGGACAAGTGTCCGGGAGGGAGCAGAGAAGGCGGTGGTGGCAGTGCCTGTCCGGTGGGTCCTTGCTGGGAGCTGGGCTGTGCACAGCAGCAGGGCTGGGGGCAGTGGGGTTTGCAGAGCAGCCAGGAGATGGAGCCCACATACAAGGCACCAGGGATGGAGCCCGATCACACCCCTGCCAGGCTGCGGTGAATGGAGACCTGCAGCTGGGTCTGGGAGTGCTCCGGTGAGAGGTGGCCCTGGGCATCCTCACACCAGGGGGCTTGCAGAACAAGAACGGCTCATGTCACCTCCCCATCTTCTCAAGAGTCCACCAGGTACAAGCCAAGACTCACCAATGGCCTCTTCTTGTCTATGATCTCAACACCCCTGGCTGTCACATGCATCAAATGACCCAAATGTAGCCCCCTTGCATGGTGTCACAGGCACACACCAGGCCATGGATGGGCTCACCCTGCCCATCTGAGCAGAAAGACAAGATGCGTAGCTCTCGTGTGTCAAAATAGAGTCTCCTGTCATATGGCCACATCCAACTCATCTTGTGACAAGAGGGCTGCTGTTAGGGTAGACCTTATCACAAAACCATGGGAAGGAGGAGTAAGAACACCATTCCTCAGAGCCCCTATGGAGTTTGTGGCCTCACTCTGCTGGGTTTGTGGTCCAACACAGCTGGAAGGTTCCCCACTGCAGTTGCCTCCATCAAATATATTCAGCATTAGCCTGATTTTTCCTTCCTGGTGGCTAAGCAGAAGGAGTGTCTCTGCCTCTGCTCTGAGTCCGTCTGCAAAAGAAGCAGTTCTGGCTGTGGCCACCCCATAAACTGACCGCCTCCTGAAAAGCTTGTTTGATCACACCACTGGCAAGGCGATGTGTCCCTCTGGTATGACAAGGACACGGACAGGATTTTGGAGCTTCTATGTCATTACCTCCCGTCTGCTGTTGCTGGCTCAACAAGACACCCTGAGATACGGAGACAGAAAAACAGTCCTGACTTTTAGACCATCCTTCTTGAGGAGAGCTGTAGATGTCTTGGGTCTCTTCCAACTCGAGATATTCTGTGACTCTACACCTCTTGCCGTGGCTGGGCACACAGCTGCCCTGTGTCAGCATCTCAAGGCAGCTGGTCCTCCAGACAGAAAGCCAAAAGTCGGAGAGCCCCCTTCAGCGGAAGACCATGTGTCTAAGTCTGGGATGAAGCTATCTTTATTTTACTGTCTATAACACACTCATTCCTCCCTCCAGAGAGTAGTATTTCCTGGCTACTAGACCTTACTTGTGGGGTCAAGTGATGAAAGATAAGAAAAGTCCTTTCCAGAGCCCACAGACCTGATTTGGGGTTGGGATACAAGCGCTAAGAGCCCATTGAGCCATAAGGACTGGATTTCACCAGGTGGTCTTTTACCATTTTCACAGGAAAGTGGGATTTTCTTGGTACAGGACATCTGACATCTGCTCAGATGTTCTGCAGGGGAGCGGCCCAGGACCCGAACCCCTTCATCCCCATTTCAGCCACTACACAGTTGTGCTGCGGCGGGTTTCGGTGAAGCTGTGCAAGTCGGATCGCCCACATCGATTGCTCAGCTTCACAAACAGCTTCTCTATTGACCAGGAGGATGCTCTGAGCATGGAGATGGGAGCAATGGACGCATTCCCAGCACATGAGAGCCTGAGTCCAGACCGGCTCCAGTATAAAACATCTCCTGGTGATTCCTGCTTCCCGCAGCTCCCTCTAGAGAGGACTGCCCCGGCACATCCCGCCTGCCCGTGGGGCCCCCCGCTCATAATGCCCTTTTATAAGGCTTCACAAGCCCTTCTTGGTTCATATCCAGGCTGCTAAGAAAGGTTGCCAAGGGTGTCTCTGAAAACAATAAGGGGCCTCTGTTTGTAAGGCGGCTGCAGTCACAAATGCTTTTTTTTGTGACCTCCAAACGAAAATAGCTTCTTCTTTCCCAGCAGATCTCCTTCTTCTGTGTCTTCAAGTCACATCTGATTGCTGAAGCACACAAGGGCCTTTCTGCTCACAGCGTGGCAGCAACGATGCTGCTCGGGGGAAGCAAGCTCTCTCCCTTCGAGGACATCCTTGCCAGCCGAATCCTTGTTGCAAACTTTTTTAATTGCTTGTGGAGCCCAAGAGCCTCAAAACACAGTTGGCATCACCTGGCAAAGCTGTTCACAATGTAATTCTGTCAAGCAACTCAGCAAGCAGGACAGAAATCCTGCTGGAATCCGTGTGATGTGGGTCCTCTCCGAGCATGCCAGTGGACCAGGCTGCACTTGGCCTCGTGTGCCAGGAGAGCTCCCAATTAAAGGCTCTCCAAGGATGCTCGGATAAATCTCCCAGCTGAGGCCACTGCTGCACATGTGGCACACTGCATTTCTGGTGGGTACAGCTCCTAACATCATTTGAGCACTCAGCTGCAGTAAGTCAATGCCACCAAAAGGATACCAGGTCTCCAGGATTCCAGCGGTGCTGGGAGGTGTGTGTCAGAAGGGCCTTGCATAGAGAGAAAGTATTATGCAAATTACTTTTAATTAAAAATAGGATTTACTATGAAATTCCTCACTCTGAGGGTGGTGAGGCACGGGAACAGGTTGTCCAGAGAAGTTGTGGCTGCCCCATCCCTGGAAGTGTTCAAGGCCAGGTTGGATGAGGCTTTGGGCAACCTGGTGTAGTGGAAGGTGTCCCTGGCCATGGCAGGGGGGTTGGAACAAGATGATCTTTGAAGATCCCTTCCAACCCAAACCAAGCTATGCTGTTATGATTTCATGAGCTCTGTCTCCCAGAGGCCAGCAGAAAAAGGATCTTATGGAAGTCACATTTCTCCTTCCAACTCAAGCAGTTATGTGTAGAGCAAATTCTGAAAACTCATCTTTCTTTTTAATCTTAAGAAGCCCAAATTCACTTTTGGGGCAAGGCAGGAGGAGACCTGGAGTTGAACTAGACTTGAAGACCTTCACCATCACAGGCAGGCCACCTTAAGAGCATGGAGAGCCAAGGCGAAGTCTGCACAGTCACAGATTCCTCTCTAACCACAGCCTGCATGGAGACTTCCGTGCCTAATCACTGCCCTGCTTTGAAGGTGGTTGTTAGCATTTATTAAGCACCTTCATGAAAGCAGGTAGCTGAAACAAGAGCTCTTCCCAAAGCTCAAAGCACACAGGCACATGTCCCTTTGAAGTGAAAGTCTACATGTGTCCACCAAGAAGGTGGTAGAGAAGAAGTTGCTGGAGCGGTTTGGGGCAAGGGTACGATGGATGTATGGCTCCACTGAGGAGCTGAAGGACGTGGGGACAATTTGTGTGCTCCAGTATGATGTCAAGGCTATGCTAATGCCTGGTGAGTATAACCCATCTCGTGCATCCTTAGACTGGAGGGAGAAGGGCAGAGGAGGGCAGCTCATTCACACACAGCATGCTCTGGTTTCCCAGACTTTCAAGATCTCAAATAAACCCCACAGCCTGACGGTGACAGAGCAGAGAAATGGGCCTCAATACATAAATGAATTTAAATAAAACCAGTTGCGAGATGGCTGCTATAGAAAAAAACCCAATCCCATCAAAGCTATATAGATGGAGAGCTCCTTGGGACAAAGTTGGCCCTCGTCTGCACTACTTACCAAGAGCCAGCTAAGCTCTGCTCTTTCTCCAGTCATCCTACATGGCCAGTGCATCCATTCCTTACTTTCAGATCTCCACATTGAAGATGGACTTAGGATAACAGTGACAGTCAAGAGATGTCTAGACCGGCTGTATACAAATACATTTTAAAGGGATTTTGTAAAACTTTCTACTGTCTTGGTTGTGGGAGGGAAGAACAGAGAAGACAGAGAGACTGAGAGAGAGGCTTCCTAGAGATGCAGAGCAAAGGGACAAGGTGCACGTTGCAGGAAAAAGAAATCCAACTGGATATAAGGTATTAAAAATGCACCATGAGCGTGACAGAACACAGGCAGAGGAGCACAGCAAGGTGCAATCACCATCTTCCTGCGCAAAACCCTAACCCTGAGCAACCTGATCGACTTGGAAGTGGGCTCTGCTTTGAGCAGGTGTTGGTCTAGAGACCTCAGAGGTACCTTCCAGCCTCAGTTATTTTTATGATTTTGTGTAACGAGGTGAAACCACCGATCAGTAGTTTCAAGTAGGTGCACTGAAGGCTTGACCCACCCTAATCAACAGCCTGTCTTTAGCTGTTATTTGTACTGCGTACACGGCCAGAATCGGATCATGCTACAACCTGTCTGATCATCAAACCAGCAGATAAAAGCTTGACCAGTTTCTCCGCAGCTTTCTTGAAGTCACCTACAGCTAGCGCAGCACTTTTTGTTAGTTTTTCTAAATGATCCCCCAAAACATCTCTAGATAAAGCTGTAATTTCCCACCTGGCTACAGAAGGACTTTCCCACCAGGGTCTCTTCTCTGTTTGCCATTGCCCTGTGGTCCATCAGAGGCCATTTCAGAGGACAGCACTGCAACCACCCGTGCGTGGGGAAGCTTGGAGATGGCAGATAGTCCCCCAACTCCAACAGATGAATCATGCTGTTGAAATCCCAGCTCTGCAGCAGGGATGGGTTTCCTGGGACGAGGGAAGAGTTTTCCCCTTGGGCTTTGAGGGAAGGGCTTGGAGCAGGAAGATGTGCAGCTATCTGCCACTCTTCAGCATCGACTTTCTGCAGTAACATGGGCTCACACGGTAGGTTTGAGATAAACTCAGGCTTTTTGTTTCCTTGGTTGAACTCTAAAGCCCGGGAGAGTTGAGAACAACCGCTCTGCAGGCAGAGAGATCCGGGGATGTAAAATTTATGAGCACATGTTGCTGCACACTCGTCTGACCGATACTTCTCAGCCCGGTATGGTTTTTCCCTGTCTCGCTCCCTGAAGAGCAACATCATCTATTAATTAACTTAAATGGCTGAACACATGCTTTCCTCTTAGTGAATGATAAACAAAACCAGATGACCCGTGAATGGAAAATAAAGCAGTGACACGCTCTGAGCAACACTGTTCCGTGATAAAGAGATACCGTCACCGCAGGAGGGATTGTCCTACGATAAAAAATTAGGCCCAGGAGTGATGGACTTGGCTTGCAGACCTGGCTCTTGAGCAAACCCTGATACAGGCTTAAATAAATCACTGCAAGAAATCACGAGGGCCAAGAATGGACCAGAATCCACAATGACTGGGCAGCAACTGAGCATCATTCCCACCAGGCGACCATAAGCTTTCTGTGACGTGTTTAGTGGCCTTCCTAGACTGGACAGGCTACATCAGCAAAGCTGTCATGAGTAATCACCTCTTTTCCTGCTAATATTGGAAAGATTTGGTGATAGAGGCTGAACCCCTCCCTCTCCGTAACGTGCGGAGCTATGTTAGAAAGGGCAGGTGTGAGATGAACTACTCAGACAGAGACTTATTCTGCTGGTGAGTCCTTCAGGGACTCATCTATATATAATATAAACTCACTTATATTGGGAATATTTCCTCCTGACCCACAGCAAGGAGCGACTGGTTTTCAGCTGAGGCACAATGGCCCATGGCACTCCGTGCAAACCCCGGGAGCTCAGATGTGCCATAAATTTATAACCCTCTACCTCGAGCCAGTCTGGCACAGAGAACCCGCAGAGGAATTGGAAAAATTTGTCTTCAGATCGTGCTGAATCCATCATTTTACTCCCATTACTTTGTTAATTGCTGTACCTGAAGATTGTGGGGGAAAAGGAGCACTTGAGGAAGGATTTATACTCCAGCACTGTTTGCAGACAGTCCTTTCCTCCCTGCTCTCCACAGGTACTTGCGATCCCAATATTTTGCTCAGGGTTCATGATATGCCTTTGATGGACAGACAGCAGGAGAGAGCCTGGGACGATGCGTTTGAGCTATCTGTGGCTCAGGCTGGGAGGTCACGGCCGACCACAGCCACCCAAATGTGCAGATTACCTTATCAGCCCCTGTGTGACAGTCCCACGGGAGAGACCACCCTCTTCAGAGCAGCACGGTCAGCCTGGACCTGTCTGGCTTCCACGTTGTAGCCTCAGATGCAAATATTACTATTATTACTAATATTGTTACTATTTTATTAATATTATACTAACATTATTACTAATATTACTAATAAGAGGGATCAAGCTGCCCTCACAGACAGAAATACCTTCCTCCAGGGTAATTATCCTTCTTCAGGGTGAATTACAACTCTTTGCTTTCACGCCGACAGTCCCCTCTGGCCACCTCACTAGCAGGGGGTCTTTACCCAGCCCCTGAGAACCTCAGCCCCTGACTTCTGCTTTATTCTTGGCAGCCGAGTCCTAAATCTGGGCTCATCAGCCAGAGCCCTGAGGGTCTGCACGGCTCAGCTGGGAGGTAGGATAAATACCCCATCATTTCTATCACATTTCATAGCTCCCAGGGCTGAGGACTAGGCTATTAGGAGAGACTACGCTCGGAGATAAGAAGCAAGAGGAAAAATTGCTGCTTCGGGGAGATACAGACAGTAATGAGGGAAAATACTGATACGGCTGAGGTATCCGCACCACAGGGTCCTGCTGGCATGGTCAATCTAAATGTGGGCACAGATAACAGCCCCGTGCATGCTGGAGATTAATCTCCATCTGTGGCTGCGTGGATGTGAGACTGGACATGGGACATGGGTGTAAGGGCAGGAGCCAGGAACTGTGTCCTTTTAGCTGTGCCAGGACGTTGGGCTAAACCCATAGAATCACTGAACGGTTTAGGTTGGAAGGGACCTTCAAGATCATCTAATTCCAACCCCCTGCCATGGGCAGGGACACCCTCCACTACACCAGGTTGCTCAAAGCCTCATCCAACCTGGCCTTGAACACTTCCAGGGATGGGCAGCCACAACTTCTCTGGGCAACCTGGTCCAGTGCCTCACCACCCTCAGTGTGAAAAATTTCTTCCTTAGATCTAATCGAAATCTCCCCTCTTTCAGTTAAGGCCATTGCCCTGTGTCCTATCACTACACACCCTTGTCAAAAGCCCCTCTCCAGCTTTCTTGCAGCCCCTTTAGGTACCGGAAGGCCACTAGAAGGTCTCCCTGGAGCCTTCTCTTCTCCAGGCTGAACAACCCCAACTCTCTCAGCCTGTCTCCATAGCAGAGGTGCTCCAGCTCTCGGATCATCTTTGTGGCCCTCCTCTGGACCTGCTCCAACATTTCCATATCTTTCTTATGCTGGGGACCCCAGAGCTAAATGCAGTACTGCAGGGGGGTAGTAGAGAGAAGAGAAGAAGTGCAAGAACATTTCCAGTGAGAGGTTATAGGAGGTCTCTCATCAGGACAATCCGTGGTATCATCTATCACCACCTGCTTTCAAACCAAAAGCGTGGATTTTGTGCTTAGAAAGATTTATCAATATTTCTTCCCAGACACCAGGAAGGATGCTCATCATTTCTGTGCAGCTGACCAGAGATACCTTGCCACTGTCTCTTGCAAGACTTCACTACAACTGTGGGACACCCTGGCAGTAACCACTGCTGCTCTGTGGAGAAGACTCTCTGCTTGTGCTGTCATTGGGACAAATATCTCAGAAACTCATGACATTCCCACCAGTTTTCTTTGCCAATGCAGGTGGAATACACTCAATCCTGATGGTCAAGGATGCCAAGGGCGGTGTGGGTGCAGAAGACGGGGAGGAGGATTGAGTCACCAGCACTTGCAGACATTCGGGGGTTGGGAGAAACACATGAAGAAGATCTCTAAGACAAGGAATTAGAAAAAAGAAATGCACAGGTCTTGTGTTAATCCTGCAGTCAAGCCTCGGAAATTCCCGACTCCAGAGCAGGAGAGGGTTAAGAGAAAGCTCTGAGCCAGGCCTGGGCTCTCTGACTGCATGGGATGCTCCGAAGGACAGAGCTGAAATCTCCCTGAAAGGCCTCCTACCCTTTTGACCAGGCTCAAAGAGAATGTCTCTCATCATTAAAGTCAATTCTTCCAGGATGGCAAGGAGGGGCATTTTCATGGCTGATTAGCTTTGTAAAGCTCAGGCCAGTTCAGCTGTTACAGGGAGATGTATTGTGCTCCTGCCTTGCAATAACCAGCCCGTTTGCCGGAGCAATCAGCGGTGCGCAGAGCAGGAGCGACTCAGCCAAAATAGATCCAGCTGGGGACTGAAGAACATTACAAAGCTTCCAAGGCAGGTTTGGAGCCCTGGAGTTTCCTGCTTGTTGTCCTGGCCGTGGCTGCATGTTAGATGTCTATGTCCAACCAAAGCTGAGGCCAGAGCCGGGCGAATGCTATGACAGCGGGGCAGAGAAGTGAGGTGCTAAGAAAATGTGCTCTGGAAAGCAAACTATGATTTCAATAAGCTTTTCCTTTTCATTCCCTTTTCTTTTTCCTCCTGGCTATGCCAGAAGAGAACCAAGCCCCGTAGGACAAGTTTCCACCTGGCCACCCCATAGCAGCTCCCATTCTGATGCAGCTGAGCTGCGCTTTGGGGGAAACAAGGGCTCTGCCAGATGCTGGGAGGCTGCGAAGGTGGTGGGAGCTGATGCCTTCTCGAGGGCATTTCCTGCTGCAAAAATCTTTGTTCCCAGTTGTTCATGCACTTGGTTTAAACTCTGCAGGAGAATCCTCTGGCTGATGCAAAGAGAAACTGCTTAAACCTGCCTGCGGCTGGGGTCAGCTGGGGGAGGTTAAGTATAAGGCACAGAGGGACAGTCTCCTGCGTGCAAAATGGGGCAATTTCTGGCTACTTGAGGTGCTGTACACTTGGTTCAGCAAGCTGGAAAGGAGAGGTGGTTGCTGGGGCTGTAGGCAGCCAGCGTGAGCTGGAGTGGACTTCAGCAGGCTCCCATTGGCATCAAGGAGCTGGGCTGCATCAAAGTGATCAGGAGGACACAGCAAAGTGCAGGGCTTCATCTTGTTTCTGCAAGGCCTCCTTCATCTTAGAGTCAGACACCAGAAGCAGATTTATAAGAAAAGCCATGGGACTGCAACGCATGATGCGCGGTTGCCAAGGGCAGGTGAGCTGTGGTGTTCCTGGAAAGCTACTTGTGGGATTGATCCAGGCACTCGGTACAGAAACAGAGCAATGCTGGTGGGATGGAGAAGTCCTCTGGGTAATTAGAGGAGATGTGAGGGACACAGAAGATGCCAGGGGATCGTTTGTGAATACTGGCAGAGCCACTGGGATGGAGAAGTCCTCTGGGTAATTAGAGGAGATGTGAGGGACAC
This sequence comes from Tauraco erythrolophus, assembly GCF_009769465.1. Classification (NCBI taxonomy): domain Eukaryota; kingdom Metazoa; phylum Chordata; class Aves; order Musophagiformes; family Musophagidae; genus Tauraco; species Tauraco erythrolophus. Next base: position 22,956,301 of record NC_141469.1, on the reverse strand, counting down.
AGAAGATGCCAGGGGATCGTTTGTGAATACTGGCAGAGCCACTGGGATGCTCTCTGTGTATCTGCTCACGTGTAGCTTGGTTTAACTCATCAGCTGGAAGGCAGAGAACTTCACGGGCTGATTTCTGGCCATCTGCATGTTCTTTGTCCCTATTCTGTCATCCTGTGGCAGAGACAGGCCAAAGTGACAGTGATCTGGACTGTGTCCAGGTTGAACTATCCCAAGTACAGTGTTCTGTGTACAATGGCTTAAGGTAGCAAGCACACAAGTCAGGGCAACCCAAGCTGAGGATCTCAAGACTCACGTATTAGAAACAGGTCCTCTGCTCCAGCACTGATTTGCAGACCTAGTGAGGAAGACCATAGGCACTGTGAGAGCTTTTCCAGCCCATACTTTGAGTCTTGCCAACAAGTGGTTGTGAACCCTGCACCTGGTCATCCCCAGTGATGTTGCTTCTGCTTCGGTGGCTTCTCCACCCATCTGATATCAGAGCTTCATTATCTTGACCATGCCACTCCTCCACTGACTAACTCGAATCTCATTTGTTTCAATTTAAGCCTGTGTTTGTCCTGTCGACTGGGACATGGAGGATAGTTTCTCTCTGGGGACAAAAGGTGGTCACTGCTCTATGAAATCCTATGGCTTCTCACCCCAGGGACCTTGTTCACCACTGTCTCCTAACTGGAGTTTGGGCTTACTGTAGCCGAACTAAGTCCTGGATGACAGAGATTAAATAAGTTCATTATCTCAGTGTCTGCAAAGAGAGTTAATATCCCTGAGAGCACCTGGCTCCTGAGTCACCCTCATCCACCCTCCTGCCTTGCCCCTTTATCAGCCATCAGCACTCTCTAGGTAGATGGGTGGCTTTTACAGCATCATCTCATGCACGGCAAATCCTCTAAAAACAGTCAGAAGAGCATTTCACCACCATCTCGGAAGTGACACTCGCTCATCCAAACGCAAGACAAGCTCCCCTCCCTAAGCCTTTTTAATCCTTACACCTCTAATGTGAGATACCAAGCTGAGGAAAACAACATCAGCAGTCCCAATTCTTGGATTAGGTGCTCCCCAGCAGCTTCTGAAACTTTTCTAACCATCGACTAGGAGTTCATCATGGTCTGTGGGTTTGTGCGGAAGAAGACAATGGTATTTTCACACCAGGACAAAAAAGAATATAGAAATGGGAACAAGATATTAACATGCCTCACAGAACAGCTCTTGCAGAAATATGCATTCTCCAGGGCAGAGGACTCCCTAAAATGATGTCAGATGTGTGCTGATCACAGCATGGTACATGTGGGCAACTTATGGAGTTTGAGGTGTTAAAGCTATGGCAAAAGATGTGGAAAAGAGGTTTGCATCTGGATATTTGCTGTAAAATACTTCCCCTTCGCCTCTATTCTGGTATTTTTAAAAGGCAACGTAAAAATGTTTACATTCAACAATGCCATTCTGCTGTTTATTTAAGTAATAACAACCAAGCTTGCGGGCATTTCCTGGAGATAACCTTCTGGCGAGGAGGTTTCATGTTTTAACCGCTCATTAATCCCCCAGTGAATATCCTGGTTTGACACCATTATCGAGACTGCTATACGATCACTGTGAGACTACAAACGCAATCACTTAATGGCAGGTTGTTATTTTTCAGCACTTAATTATAGCGGGGTGCTTGTTGTGTGTCGTTAAAATTACTCCACCGTAAAAATCCGTGTTCTTAACCCCCCGTTCCCACTCATAACTCCCTGTGCTGTCAGCTGAGTTATTTCCCCCTCGTGCTCCTCACTCCTTATCTTGAGATCTGCGTACAGGCAAATAATCTATTTTTCACTATTTTTGCCTCAAAGGTAATCCATTCATCTCCGAGCAAAGGAAGAGTGAAAAAGATAATAAAAATAAAAATAATTCACAGGCCTCATTATGAAAAGAGCCACTTTACATGGTCATGAGGTTTGTGTGCAAGCCGAAGGGAGGAAAGCTGGCCTGAAGGGTAGGGTTATTTATGGCACCTCTCCGTGAGCATGTTGGGACTCTTCCAGAACGTATCGCTGCTGGGATCATCTTCCCAGCTCATCCCTCAAACACATTGCCCTTGTGACTCCATCCTTCCACGGCCTCATGGTCTGAGCCTGCACCAAACAACGGCTCCTTCTTTTTGACTTTAACTCCTTTCTCTGCGTAGCTGCACCCTTTTGGAATCCCCAGAGTTTGACATTTTTGTCTGATTTTTCCCTTAAGTCTCTCCCCAGTCTTGCCTGTGGAAACCCCTCCAATGCCTGGAAGGCCACTTCTTGCTGAAGTCTGTAAAACACAGGCTGAAAGTCACAGCTTTTCAATTTTACACTCATCATCCTGCTCACCTCCTTTGCTTGGCTCCTCCATTTGCTAAATCCTGCTTGCTGCTTGATTATGAGCTCTCTGCAGAAGAGATGTTTTGTTTTGCTTCACATTCCACCCACCAAGCCTCTAATCATAGGATTATAGGATCATAGAATGATATAGGCTGGAAGAGACCTTAAAGTTTCAACCCCCCTGCCACGGGCAGGGACACCCTCCACTACACCAGGTTGCTCAAAGCCTCATCCAACCTGGCCTTGAACACTTCCAGGGATGGGGCAGCCTGGAAGGTCCAGTGCCTTCTCTTCTCCAGGCTGAACAACCCCAACTCTCTCAGCCTGTCTCCATAGCAGAGGTGCTACAGCCCTCAGATCACCTTTGTGGCCTCCTCTGGACCCACTCCAACAGCTGCATGTCCTTCTTGTGTTGGGGACCCCAGAGTTGAACGCAGTATTCCAGGTGGGGTCTCAGGAGAGCAGAGTAGAGGGGCAGAATCCCCTCCTTCGACCTGCTGCCCACGCTGCTTTGGATGCAGCCCAGGATATGGTTGCCTTTCTGGGCTGCCAGCACACAGTGCCGGCTCATATTGAGCTTCTCATGAACCAACATCCCCAAGTCCTTCTCCTCAGGGCTGCTCTCAGTCCATTCTCTGCCCGGCCAGTCCATATGACAGGGCTGCAATGTAGACATCCATATAAAGCAGCTCAAGAAAATCTCGTGCTGAAACATCTACCGTTCTCTACTGACTACAGAGAAAACCTCTGGGACTAGCTCAGATGGAGACATCTGTTCTGCCAATGTCTCAGGCCAGCTGAGATGACTCCCACCCTTTGAGACAGAGAAAAGTATCAAATAACCTGAAGCCGATGCAGCACTTCTGGGCTGGAGCAAGGACCGAGTTCGTGGCTTCACAAAGGCCATCACCGCCTACTCATTGCTGGAACAGAGTTCAGCCAAGGAATGCATTTTCTTGGCTCTCCCCGACTGTTCAGGGCTTAACCACAACAACTTCTTAACGCTGATCTCTGCACGCCGTTAGCAAGCGTGCTGGTCGTATCGATTGCCTCAGTCTCAAAGCTGTTCCTTCGAGAGGGGTATTATTCTATGTGTTTAAATAGCAGATTTATCTCTCAGTACCGAACACAAGCTGACTCACAGATCCCCAGATAATGGCTCTATCCAATGTTGTTTCTAAAACACACAATCCTGCTATAAAGACACCTCTTGGGAGTGTCTTGTTGCTGAAGAGCCCGCTCTGTTTTCCATCTGCATTCTCAAACACGACCGCAGCAGCAGCTACCTCTGCGTGTGCCGAATAGACCGTTTCAGCAAACAGCTGCCGAGCAAGACAGTTCCACTCTTTCCAAAGCAACATTTTCTTGTTTTGGCAGGTGTCTCTTCACCTCCCAACAGTCTTGAACCTGCACTTGCACGTCAGGGGGAACGTAGTGCCCATAAGCCAGCGCCGAGCCTGCTGCCTTTGCCAGTGGAGTATCCCTGCAGCCATCCCCGTGCAGGGATGTGCAGCAAGCAAGGTGCTGACTGAGGGTTGGTTTTTCCCCATTCCTCTGCCCCCCACCTTCCTCCTCTGCTGCCTTGCTCAGACTTGGCACAATAACAATGCTGAGCAGAGCTCAAAGCAGTGGAAGAAAAGCCGAAAAGCCTTTTTTATATTCTTTTATAAATCACAATACATTTTACATTTTAGAAATATTAATTTAAACTGGAAAAAAAAAAATAAACCCAACCCCCCCAGACCTTTCTGAATTATAATGAGACACTGTTTCCTCCCAAGAAGCCCAAGGGATTACATAGCAATATTCGTCTTGAGCCAAACGTTACGCTTCCTTGAACAGCTGCACAGGGCTCAAATTGCAGTGGCAATCACCCCAAATTGTGCACAGAGCTGAGCTTTTACTGCAGCCCCTGGGAGCACAGAGGTGTGAGACCCTCTGCGCCTGCAGATGGGGTGGGGGTACATTTGAACCCCAGGCAGGGCCAACAGGATGGAGCCAAATAGCTGTGGATGCAGGAAGCCAGCCTCGATGATCTAATGGTCCCTCCTTGCCTCCAACTCCATGAACTGTATCCCATAAATCCTACAGAAACAGAGTCCTGCGGTCTCATCTATTCCTTTTTCTTTTCGCCTTCCCTCTCCCTTCCCGCGCAACCCCTCTACTCTACCACCCTGGATTTTGCAATGACTCACTCCGCTGAGCTGGGTCTGCTCCCACTGGTTATTCCTCTCCCCTGCCTCCCAAACCCATGCACTGGTGATACTTCTCTTGATGGAGTTACACCAATTTAAACAATTGAGGAGTGAGCATTCCTCCTTCCAATTTCTTTCACTCCTAAAATTGGTTTAATCCTTTGTTAAGCCCTAGAATATTTAGGTATCTGCGGCTGTACTGGAGTTAAGTAGCATGAAACTATTAATCTTGCTTTAGTGGTCAGAGGTGTTGACTAGCCATTTATTTTCAAACCCCAAATATTGCTCCGAGGTGGTCTGAGCTGCTTAGAGGAAGGGAGGAGGATTGGACCAGGAGATTTCATTCAACCTAAATTTTTCTGTGATTCCACATTTCTGCTTTCTCCATCCTCTGCTTTCTTCATCCATAAGACAACTCATCCTTCTATTTCGTGCGTGCTCAGGATGCAATTGTGCATCCTCCTCCTGTAGGCATTTCCTACTCTCTCGTGCTGTTCCCGCAACCTCTAGCAGAATACCTGCTCCGACGCTGTTATTATCCTGGGCTTTATTATCTCAATTATGCTTTCCACAAGTATTTTGCGCTGGGGTGCAAGAGGCATTTGGAGAACTGGTTTCAATTTAAAATCAGTAAGTCCTTACTGGTTTGGCCTGTCACGATAGGAGGAAGCAAAACATGTTGACGTAATCTAGAAATCAAATTCCTTCTGTGCTATTTCAACAGGGCATGGGCAAGCCCATGGGGAAGTTTCCCTCTCGTTATGCTGCAGGCACAAGTTTAACTACACGTCCAGCCACTCCCACGGAAGCCAGCCGGACCATTCACCCTCTTAATTACGAGTCTACGTGTAAAAGTTTGGATAAAGTGCAGTTTAATAAACTTTGTATAAATGCTAGGCTCCAGATCCAGAGGAACTGTGTTTGCTGAAATCAAATTAGCTCGAGGTGGTTGAACAACAGGGTTTACACCTGTTCTGCAAACGCAATCCCCAGCCCATTATTAAGTTGATTTGAACCAGCATAATTTCACCCAGCCTGTGTCATACTTAGCACTGAATGCCGTGGTCTCAGTTCTCTTTTTGCTTATTCTATGAAAAAAGAGCAGCGCTCTCGTAGCCGATGGTGGTAAGACCGGTGTGAACCAGGAGCTGCCTCCAGGCAGGCTCTTCCAAAGCTGGGGCAGGCAACGCTCCGAGGTTCAGAGCCCCACCGTTGCCGTGCAGTTTGCAAGGCATCTCGAGGATGAGACCTATGAAACGCAAGACAACATAATTTAACACATGTTTTAACTCCATTCCTCAACCATGAACGTACAGATTCAGTGCACCTCTGCTATGACAGCCTCCGGTGTAAATCTGGCTGAGAGGTAAGCAAGGTGCAATAGCGGGGAAATAAACTTCAGGGGCATTACCACTAAAGAGGCAGTATTAAAAAAACATAATAAAGCTTTGAGATGAAAGGTGCTACTGATGGAGAAAAAAGCCCAAATGCTAGACTCATGCGTTTCTCTTCTCATAAAAGTCAGGATGAGGGCATTTGTGCTTTCAAAGACTTCATTTTTTTAATGGTTTCTCTTTTCTCCAGTTAGTTCTAGTAGCTACCTATCAGCTACCACCAGCTCTGCATGAGAGCTAACGGAGAGCTTGAGGACCAGCAGCCCAGCATGGCACAGAAGCATCACCGGACCAAGAATGGTAGAGCCAGAAACATGCAGCCTCAGGATTGTTTTGTTGGGAAATATTGAAGACTCAGTTGTGGAAAGGATTTTGCACTGGCTGGCTTTTTAGTGGGGTGTTTTCATGTACAGTCACATCAGGTCTTCAGCAGGAGTGACTCTCCTGAGAGCTACTAATGAACACGCCGGATGGTTAGCCTCAGCCCAGGGGCAGGTGCCTGAACAACTGCAGCCAGCCCTGCTCCATGCCCCGAGGAGCTCTGGCAGGGAGAAGCGAGCGTGCAAGAGGTGTGAACTGGAGCTGCGATTTTTTTGAAAGAGGGTCACCAAAACACCCTTGAAGCCCAAGGCCGGTGTCCCCTGCCACTGCTGCTTTCCTGGTCACAGCCAGGGAAGGTGGTTAAGGCTTCAAGCAGCTGAGAAGATGGCGATTAGCATCTTCTCCCAGACAGTGAATAACATAGAGCTGTCTTTCCCAAGAGCTAGAAGGGATCAGCTTGATGTGTGAACCAGAGGGAGGAAGGGGGAGAATCATAGCAGAGCTAAGAGACAGAAATAAAGCTAACCGGTTTCTACCGGTATGTTTATGCTTCAATCCCTCAGTTAATTGCTGCCCATTGGTGGAATTGCAACCCAGCAGAGGTTGGGTACCACACAGGGTCTGTCTGTGCAGCAGCCAGAAACGCACCTGCATCCCTGGAGCGGTGCCTGACCTCCCTGTAATCCCTCTGACAGGGCGACTCCGGTCCCTGGGCGGTGAAAAACCGCACAGGGACGGCAGTGCCAGGGGCTGATCAGGGAAGGTGTTTCCGTCCTGGATACATGAGTCAGCTAGAGCCAGGCTCCATGTCAAGGGCAGCTATCGCATTTCCTTGTAGCAGCGTCAACGAGGGCTGGGCAGCACCATTTGACTCCCTCCAGAAAGGGCAAAGGCAAGGAAGCGGTGTGCTTGAAAGAACCTCTACAAATGAGCTGGGGAAGAGGAGATGATGGGGAGGCATGAATGCAAGAGTGTCTCCCTCCTTCCCCTTGCTCCCTCCTCTTCCTCATCAAACATGGAGCTGCTGGAGCGAGTCCAGAGGAGGCCACCAAGATGATCCGAGGGCTGGAGCACCTCTGCTATGAAGACAAGCTGAGAGCCTGGGGCTGTTCAGCCTGGAGAAGAGAGGGCTCCGGGGGTGATCTTATAGCAGCCTTCCAGTACTTAAAGGGGGCCTACAGGAAAGCTGGAGAGGGACATTTTACAAGGGCGTGTAGTGATAGGACAAGGGGCAATGGAATTAAACTGAAAGAGGGGAGATTTAGATTGGATACGAGGAAGAAATTTTTCACTCAGAGGGTGGTGAGGCACTGGAACAGGTTTCCCAGAGAAGTTGTGACTGCCCCATCCCTGGAAGTGTTCAAGACCAGGTTGGATGGGGCTTTGAGCAACCTGGTGTAGTGGAGGGTGTCCCTGCCCATGGCAGGGGGGTTGGAACTAGATGATCTTTGAGGTCCCTTCCAACCCAAACCATTCCATGATTCTATGATTCTAATCTGATCTCTCTAAGGCAGGCAAGACCTCCTCAAACCACACCCAGCTCCCTGTCTGCCGATGCACCCTCGGAACGGCGTTGCTAGCGGGGTGAGACTCTGGCACTCAGCACGGGGCTGCTGAGGCTCGTGCTTTACCAAGTCACCCTGGGCACCAGCTGCTCCCCCAGCCCCGACGTCAGAGGAGAGAGTCGCCGAGGTCAGACATAGCAGAGATGCTGCTCCGCGAGAAACATGGAGCGTCTGGCGCGGCCCGTAACAGTATGCAGTTTGTCTTTGCCGTTTGGTTTGAGTTTTTGTTTTGAGCGGACAAAAACCGCCTTGCCTCCCTTTATTCCCCCCAAGAATACCCCGCATAATGATGGCAGCTCCCCTCTTTTCAGCCCCTGCCCTCCAGCTGAACGTGCGGAGGGCCGCATTGTACCGGGCTGCAATGAATGCCTTTCGTTATCCTCTCGCTGGGCTCCGTTTCGGAAGGAAAGAGGGAAGACAGAGCTATTTTTATAGAATTTAGGCCCTTCCCAGACTGCATCTAACTTGCTATTGTTGGTCAATGATCTTTCAATTACTCGCTACACTCAGGACTTTGCTCTGTTCTTGCAAAAAAGGGCTGATGTATTCAGCACGCTCTTTCGAAGAGCAGGCTGGAGTCAGACGATTAGGCTACACAGAAGAGTTGCTCAAAACCAAAGCCTTTCTTTTTATAAATATCAGAGTTTCAAAGTGCAGTTGGCTTTTTTTCTGCAGCACATTTACCATTCTGTGGTAGTTTTTGAAAAGTATCTGTCAGAGATGGCATGCTGAAGTGATTTTTCTGTTCCCAAGAAGTGCAAGTTATTCTTTTGACTTTTTTTTTTCCTTTTTCCTCCTTACTTTTTATACAATTCCCTGATTTTTGTTATGAAGCTGGAAGTTATCTCAAAATACGCCAGGATTTCAGAGGAGTGGCTTTACAGAGACTATGGCAGAGATTATGGCTCTGGGCTGGGAGCCACACTCTCCAGGTTCGGACCTAACTTTAGTCCCTGGTCTATACAAATTGACATTTTCCCAAACAGACACTCTGTTTTCATAGTTACCCAACTCAAGGCAATCAGATGCTGATCTTCAAACCCTGTGTGTCTTCCCACTAACATCAGACGGAGATATACGGGTCAAATATTTCTGTAAACCTCTTTCAAGACACGACCTGAAACCAGAAAATCTACAAGAAAAAACGGAAGCAGAGCAGGTACACACCGCCAGTAACGTGGCCACTGCGACGCTTTTTGCTGAACCTGGAGCAATCCAGCAGCCTTTGTGGTGCTACAGAATTGTACAGTGTGAAATATCGATTCTTTTGAATTAGATATGAAACGAAGGCCCTAACATTTGTAATCACTAGAGCTCTTACAGGGCTTTGCACAGAGACCGGTGATAAAATCCACGTCTATGGGGAGTTGTTACTGGCTCACTATCCACCATTTCCACAATTATCTTTCAAAGACTGAAAGGTTCTTCATTTTCTCTCCTAACTTCTGCAGTTCCAATGAAGTTTATTATTAGTTCCCCTCTACCCTAAAATGAAGGATCTAAAGCAACTGTGCAGGTGCAGATATTTTTCAGCTATTCATCATTACCGTGCCTATAAATCTATCAGACCTTTGTTCCCGGCAGCACTTCAGTTACTATATTTCATTCCTTGTTAAGTGCGTTTTTGAGAGACCTTTGGTCATTACGTCCACATCTAAACGAAGGAAAAAAGAGGTCAAACTAGACCTCTAGCAAACTCTGAGTTTATGCCTAAATGGTGCTTAATAATTGGATGTGTGTCGTCAAACACACTCAAGGCAGGATTTCCAGGTGGGTGGGTAGAAAATAAAGTGTTCTGTGTTTACTCCTGCTGTTCTGACACTTGTATCAGCTGGGGACTTTCGGTGGAAAAGCTCCTCATTTGCATGAGAGAAGGAGGGCTTGTGCCAGCGTGAGGTCTGGGACATGATCACAGAAACCGAAAGAAAACAAGGGTGAGCCGTTTGCAGGAAGAAGTCTGAATTCTGGAGAGGAAAAAAAAAAACAAAGCAAGCTCTTCAAACAACCCAGACGATCACGTGGCAGTCGTTAAGTGTAGGGTTGGCTCACACACCTCCCCAGACAGTGACTGAGCATCTCAAGTGAATATATTTTGGTCTGGGCCCGATCCTGTTCAGATTCAGACTCTACTGGCACTGCAGAGGTGAAGCTTTGGGAAAAAGAGGAGCTTCGGGGAAAAAGTTTTTTTGTTTCAAGTCATCTCAGTTGCTTGCCCTGAAGTTGCATCTAATGAGCAAGGTTTTATCACTACGTGTGAGCTGCTTTTTGCAATAGCAGAAATTTTCTTTCTTGCTGTTTTCTTCACCCTGGGAAGGAGAGGAATTTCTGGTGGGGTGCAAGGGATGATCTCAGTGCTGGATGACAGGATATCCTTTTCCTTTCTCCCGCTGTTTGTAGAGCAAGGAGGATGTTCTGATGAGTAGTGAGGACATGCTGCCGGAGCCAGGCTGCTCTGTGTCATCTGGATACAAGCAAGGGAGCTGGAAGGACCTTCAACAGAAGGGATGGGGCTGGGAGATGCTGAGGATTTGGAAACGTGGGCAGAGGTTGCAATGGGTGGAAACAGCAGGTCGGGTGAGGAACAGAAAAACTGGCAACGCTGGGTTATGAGCTAATTGAAAATAGCTGGTTGGGAAGGGAGTTATTTCTGGAGCCTAGGGCTCCTGTGAAACAGCTCATCTCAAGAGAAGGAAAAAAGCACATATAATGCAGTGTTATGGTTATGGCTTCATGTGATTTTTGACCCCAGATATCATGGCAACTCAATCCATTTTGAGTCGTGCAGATAAACAGACCAAGCCACCGTCTTCCCAGGGCAGCGCCATTGTTTACACATCCGTGATACCTGGCTCAGCGTGACTCAGCCATCAGCAATGATGTTCTGACCCTATTAATATCGATGGGAGTCTTCTTAACGAGGACATAATTTCACCCCAGAGACCAATTCATTAATTAGCGTCTCTGGCTATCCTGTCATTGGGCATATGAAGAGGGTAGTAACTTGACTGAGCAAATATGCGCTGAGTAAATACACTCAGTTGCACGTGTAACAACAGCATACAGGGTTGTAAACGTTTGGCAGCAAGAGTGAAAAGAGGAGAGCATAGCTCCTCACTCCAAATACAACTCAGTGCCGGTGGTACTTGCTCATCGTAGTCTTATCCGAAATCAATCTCCAAGGAAATGCTTGCTTAATAATTAGTTGCTGATTCCCTGTGCTGCATGCAGCAGTGTGAGAGTCACTTAAGTGCTGTTCTGATGACATTAATTTTTTTAGCCGTGGTACCTGGGATTCTTCCACCCCTCAACGCAATACCCTCACTGTGTGTGGTTTGCAAAAACACCATTGTCCTTCTATGCCTGTTGCCAGGAAATGGTGTTTTAATCATTCTAGTACGTCTATTATGAAATATTTCTGTTTTCCAAAATAAAAATAGCCTGGCCTGCACTCTGGGCTAACGCAACTCCTCCCCTTCCAAACTGTATTTTCACATCAAAAAGCTGGCCTGCTAATAAAAAAGAAAGGAAGCTTTTTGAACATTCTTCGCACGTTAAAACCGAACAGATTAAAGTTAATTTAACAATAATGATCTCCCACAGTTAATGCGTCATGCAGACAGCTACAGGGCACAGTGTGATCACTAACAAGGTCAGGAAAGGATTCCTGCTGTTGTGCAACATTCACGGATGTTACTCTTCTCTGAAGTATTCGAGATTGGCCACTGACAGCTGATGAACGCTCTTTTAGCTGGACTGCTGGCTTGTCGGGACGTGAGAACTCTCTCTCCCTGCTCTCATCTTTCTTAACTCTTCGTTTAAGAGAGTTAAAGTTTGCTGATAAAACTAACCAGCCAACCACTGCTCGGATCTGATTATTTTAGTTATTTGGCAGAAAACCTTTTGATTTACCAATTTAAGGAAAAACTGTCAGAAAAGGGTGGGGAGAGATATGAAGAGAGATGGCATCGTGTGTTTTTTCCACCTAGCTGGGAAAAAACCCAAACTGTTGAGCAGAACAAGCAGTTCTTCAAGCCTGACACCGGACGCAGAGAAGTTCAACTGAAGCCCAGGATGGGAACAATTTGTGCCAAGTTTATTCTCACCATATTAACCAATGTTTTTCCTTTCAATCTCTTGTGCAACAACTAGCAATGTTTGGCAAGAAGGGGGGGAGCAGGTGTTGTGAAAATGTTAAGTATTGTTATCTCTGACAACCGCAAGTGACTACAAACAGATGTGGGAACAGACAAGTAGAGGATGGAGGCGGTATCTGACAGCAGATGCCAACCCCAGGCCTGAGCTGGTAATATCTAACTTACACACGTGGCGCAGAAGCTGTGCCAGAGAGGTTTCCACTGGTGGGAGTCCTTTGGCTTGAGCTGGTGGGAGCAACTTGTGCTGGTAGCACCTGTGTGACACACGGAGGACAATCCAGAGAGCAGTGACATGCGCTGGCTGTACCCTGAGCTGGGCGAGGCTCGGAGCCAGACTGGCTTTTGCTGGCTGCACCCTGGATAATGGCAGCGGATGGCATCTGAGCCCGCGGATTCAGGGCATGCTGGCAGCCGTCGGTGCCCCAGGAACATGTATGTGTACAGAAATAGCCTCTCCGTGCCTCCGCCTCTGTACAGCCTAGAAGGCATTCGTCACCTGTTTCTCATCTCTCTCATCTTTCTGGTTTTATGTCTCCTGTGGCTGCCAGGTCAGCCCACCACAGAACCCAGAATCTCATTCTCCTTCTTGGGGCCTCAAGCAGAAAAGGCAAAATACATGAACAATGGCTTTGTTGGACAGATGCTTGACTGACAAGAAGACACAAACTGGTCTTCAGAACGTTTTCTTTCCTGTCTGCTCAATACCCTTCCTTATCCCTGGTAACTCACTTAGAAATCACTGAGGCTCCCACCAAAGAACCTCCGTCCAGCTCAGACAGGTAACTAATATTTTGATTTCTAAACAGAAATGAACTATTCAAATACAGCGAGTCGGCTATTTCCATCTAGTCTGTTGTCTGGTTTTGCATTACTGTACCTAAACCATGATCACTCTTTTTTATAGGGAAAAATGTGAATGGTACCTTTTTCTGCTTTTCATTTAAAAAAATTATTTATCAGCTGTTGACATTTTCCATGTTTGAAACAAGGTATTACATTAACTACCTAAGAAACTCTAGACACAACGAAACAGATTAATGGAGGGAGACCAAAGGCAAGATTTACCCAAGAACTCCAACACTGCCAACTTTCCCCTTCCTTCCTCACCCCGCTGAAAACGAAAGTTCGGATAGTTTTGAAGAGAATCTATGTTTTTGCTCCACCCTTCCTGCTGCTAATGGCATCTTTGCTAGTGTGTTTAGAGAAGTCTGCTGCTTTGCCTGCAAGCTCAGGAGAAGACCACAGATTTAACTGTTCTGCTTTACTCCTTTCTCCTTCAGTCCTTTGCTGTTACGAGTTAAGGCCTAGAAATCCTTGGAAAACATTAGCTTAACTGGTTTTCCAGTGCAGGAGGGTATCCCTTTTCGTAGATGCCTGTTTCTTTGCTTAAACAATTAAATAGTAAGACAGATGCACCTTCCCAATTTGAAATACGAGACCTTCACCACCAAGCAACGACAAACGTCCCACGCTTGTGAGCTTTGGTTTCCGTGCCACCGTAATACTTGCAGGAACAGCCAACTGCTGATTTTGCTGAAGCCAGACCCGACGACGGCGGATCTCAGCACTAACCAAACTGTCACTTGGGAAACCCCAAAGCATAACGCCAGCATGGCCTACTCCAGCTTTAACAGCTCCCACTCCCAGGTGCATAACATAGAATCACGGAATGGTTTGGGTTGGAAGGGACCTCAAAGATCATCCAGTTTCAACCCCCCGGCCATGGGCAGGGACACCTTCCACTACACCAGGTTGCTCAAAGCCCCATCCAACCTGGCCTTGAACACTTCCAGGGATGGGGCAGCCACAGCTTATCTGGGCAACCTGTGCCAGTGCCTCACCACCCTCAGAGGGAAGAATTTCTTCCCTAGATCTAATCGAAATCTCCCCTCTTTCAGTCTAAAGCCATTGCCCCTAGTCCTACACTCCATGCCCTTGTCAAAAGCCCCTCTCCATAACGCAGCACCTGCTCCCCCTGCCCAAACCGAGCCTCGCCACCCCGCGGATGGAGCAGCCCCCCTCTTCGCAGGGAACCGCCGCCTCAGCCGCCTGCGGAGCTCCTCGCGGGCCGAACACACCTCTCCTCACTGAACCCCTCGGCACGAGGGGCTGCGCTGCGCACAGGCGGGTGGGAGACCCTGCAGCAAACGAAGCGAGAGCGACGATTTAAAAAACGACAAAATCCCTTATTTTTTTTTTTCCCTTCTTTTCCCCTCCCCTTCGCCTCGCGGCCTCTCACACGCCTCGGTGCCACCCTCGCCGGGCCTGCCCGCTCCGCACGGCCGCGTCAGGGGCACGGCGCTGCGAAGCGGCCGCGGCCGGGCCCTGCGGAAGGGATCGGTGCCGCCGAGGCAGCGCCGTTCCCCGGGCGGGGGACCGCCGGGGCGCCGCTCGGTGCTGCGCGGGGCCGCGCTGCCCGCCCGCCGCGCCGCGGCGTGCTGCTGACGTCACCGGCCGCGCCGCCCGGCTGCGCGCGCTCGTCCCGCCGCGTTCGCCTCCCCCCCACCCCCCCGCCGCCGCCGCCCGCCGCCACCTCGCGGCCACCGTAGCGGCAGCGGCGGAAGCCCCCTCGCCGGCCACCGTCCCGGGAGGCGTCGCGGCGGATGGTCCGCGTTGTCCCGCCCGCCCCTCCCGGAGTCGGCGGCGGCGGCGGCAGATGGCGCGGGATGTGCGCGGCGTGGCGGGGCCCGCGCTGGCGGGGCGGGAGGCCGCCGCCGCCGCTGCTGTTGGCGTTGCTGCTGTTGTTGACGCCGGCGCTGCCGGGGTCGGGCCCGCTGCCGCCGCCGCTGCCGAAGAGGCGACGAAGGAATGCGACAAGCCGTGCGCCAACGGCGGGCGGTGCCAGGCGGCCAGCGGGCAGTGCGAGTGCCAGCCCGGCTGGGTGGGCGACCAGTGCCAGCACTGCGGCGGGCGCTTCAGGTGAGCCCCTGAAGGCGGGGGGGGGGGCCGGGGGGGGGCGGCTGCGGGTGTCCCCGGGCGGGGACGTTTAGGGACAATATGGCCGTGGGTGTGAGGGGCAGGTGCGGGGTACGGGAGGGGAGTGGGCGGGAGCCGCGGTGGGGGCACCGGAGGGCGGGTAGGGGTAAGCGGCAGGAGCGAGGGGGGATGAGGGACAGTAGGGCTTGGTGTGGCTGGTTCGGGCTGCCCGAGGGGATGCTCGGGGGCAACAGAGAGATGGGTGTGAAGTTTGGGGTTCAGGGTGGGTTTGGGGCTTCAAAAAGGGGTGGTAGCCGGTGGGGCTCGGGCTGTCCAGGGGAGGGTCTGGGGGCGGTGGGTGCGAGGGGCAGGTCCGGGTGGTGATGAGGATGTGGGTGAGAGCGCGTTGAGGGGACAACAGGGGTTTGGGTGTCCCTGGGTGAGTCTGAGGGCAGCGGGGGGGATGAGGGGCTGAGCTGGGAGGTGTGGGTGTAAAGCGTGGGGGTGGGAGCCAGGCAGGGGGACAACAGGGGTCTGGGTGCGGAGGGGGAGAGCTGGGGAGAGGGGGCTGGCTGGTGGGGGTGACGGGAGTGTGGGTGGGAGAGTGGCCATGGCCGGGTCTGGGGGTGAAGGTGCTCGAGGCTGTGCGGAGGAGATGTGGGAGTAACGGGATGTGGGTGTCGGGTGCCCCAGTGAGCAGCAGCTGGTGTGGAAGGAGTAGCTGGTGAGTACAGGGTGTTTGTGCCTCAAAAAGGCACTTCCGAGGGGATGGAATGTTGGGTGTCGGTCACCGGGGTTGCACAGGGGTAGCGGAGGGTCAGCAGTGGGTCCGAGGGGGTGTGGGTGTAGGGCACTGGGTAAGTGGGGGTGTGGGTGCAGCGGGCAGGGCCTGGGAGATGGTGGGGTGTCCGTCTGAGCAACTAGGTTTACTGGTAGTAGATCTGGAGAGAACGTAAGGCTAGGGGTGGGGATTGGGGCATATTGGGGGCAGCAGGGGTGGGTTTGGGGGCTGTAGAAGCCCAAAGGATGGTGGGTGAAGAGAGACAGGCTGAGAGAGATGGGGCTGTTCAGCCTGGAGAAGAGAAGGCTCCGGGGTGATCTTATAGCAGCCTTCCAGTACTTAAAGGGGGCCTACAGGAAAGCTGGAGAGGGACTTTTGACAAGGGCATAAGACAAGGGGCTTTAAACTGAAAGAGGGGATATTTAGTTTAGATCTAAGGAAGAAATTCTTCACTCTGAGGGTGGTGAGGCACTGGACCAGGTTTCCCAGAGAAGTTGTGGCTGCCCCATCCCTGGAAGTGTTCAAGGCCAGGCTGGATGGGGCTTTGAGCAACCTGGTGTAGTGGAGGGTGTCCTTGCCCATGGCAGGGTGGTTGGAACTAGATGATCTTTGATTTCCCTTCCAACTCAAATCGTTCTATGGTTCTGTGGAGGTGTTGGTGTTGGAGACAGGTGGGAGCAGTGAGGAGCGGGTGCCCAGGCTGGGGGACAGCATGGGTGTGGGGTCAGACCCAGACACAGGAAAAACACTGACAGGTGGCTGGGGGGGCTGGGTCTGGCTGGGGGCGGGTTGGAGTGGGAGAGAAAGGGCCTGCAAGTGGATGTTGGGGCTGGGTGGAGGCGAGGGGGGTGTTTGAGGGGGTTTAAGCAAGCTGGTCTTGGCAGACACTGTAAGCAGGTGTTGGTTTTGGTTAAGGGGGAATTTGGGAGGGGTGTGTGTGGAGGAGAGGAGTAGTGTCTAAAAGGAGGTAGCTGGCATGTGGGGAGGCTCAGCTCTTGGGGCAGAGGAGGGTGTGCAGGAGCGGTGCTGGCTCTTGGGGACGGACAGTGGGGATGACAGCGTGGTGGAAGGAAGCTGCTTGGATTGCTGGGGGACAAGGCCAGAGATGGGCACCTGGAGGAGATCCAACAGGACCGGGAGTGGTATGAGGGTCCTGCCTCCTGGCAGGGTCATTTTTTGGGGAGAAAAAAAGGCTAAAAGGTGGTTCTGGGTAAGGGGATGGTGACCACTCCGGCTATGTGCGAGCCATGTGCCCATGTGTGCTTTTGGGGTGAGGGGTGTCTGCGCAGGAGGAAGTTGATGTTTGGGCTGTGCCATACTGGGAAGCGTGTTGCCTGTAGTGCCAAGGCCAGTCCTGGCGGTGGTGGGATACTCGGGTTGTGTGTGTAATGTCACATAGGATGAGAAGTAGGAAATCTTCATGGGAACAGGCTGGAAATGCATCCTGGCTTCTCTGTAAATGGATGTTTTCAGCGAAAGGGGTTTCTGTAAGATGATTATCTGCTTTGGTTTACCAGCGGTGGCAGCGGGAGAGCCAGCGTGTGTGTCTGCGTGTGTTAGGTGAGCTCCCTGGGCCGAGCTGGTTCTTGGAAAAGAAGGAAATGAGAAAAAGGATGATTATTCTAGGCAGCAGTTGCTTTCTCAGGAAGCTCCTTACAGAGAGCACCATCCACCCTTCGATGATGTTTGCTGTAGATTTGGGGGAAGGGGAGCTGTCTGTATAAGCCGAACTTACGGAGGAAAAACACTTTGTATGCTCTAGGGGTTGAGGTTTCCACTTTTTTTATTTGCATTTTTTTGACAGTCTGTAGATGAGTGTGTGATGCAGCTAATTTGAAAGGGGTTTTGGGTGGAAACGATGCCAGGATAGGCAAGCCCTGGAAGTCAAAAGCTTTCTCTTTAAATGTTTTTTGCCACTGTCATGCTAAGAATTTTCTTCTGGTTGAGAGAGAGCGTTGTGAAATAGCCACCTACTTGTTACTTTCGTCAAATGGTTTAGGGTATTGGTCATTTTAAGGCGACTAGCTTTGAATAAAAGCAGAGTCTTCTTTTCTGAATGGCAAAACTGGTGCTGCTGAGTCAAAAAAGAATCGGTATGTATACACTGCTAATGGCTTTTTTTTTTTTTTAGCCTCTTATCTGTTTTGACAGAGCTGCTTGTTTCTTTTTCCCATATAATTCCGGTCTAAAGTTTTGACTGAAAATATGTGTTTTTCTCTCTAGGTGTTTTGTTTATCTGCTTGTTTATTTGCTTATTAGTGACTTGAAGTTTCTAGTAATGTTTTTAAACTTTGAGCTCTGACAAGTGCGAACAAGTGTTTTTTAGGAAAGTTTAGAGCACAAGTGTTTTTTAGGAAAAGCAAGTTTTTTTAGGAATGTTTAGCAGTCACAGCTTTCACATGCCTTGTGTTTACTCTGTCTCATGTCAGAAATGACAGTGCAGGTTTTTATTTTGGTGAACGGTTGTCAAGCATTTGCCTTTTAAAGTCGTGACGTGTTATTAGATGCTGTGGGTACAAATGGGAAGTAGAAGAGCAGGTGAAAATTATTTTGTAAGTGTGGTGTATTCCACGTGCTTATCTGCTTGACTGAGAGATATAATTAAATTGGGCATGTTAATCTTCCTGTCCTTATCTAGATATATATGATGACTATATTTGTGGCCTTGACTTTTTGTTTACGTTGAACGCTGGGGTTGTCATGATACAACTTGTGCTTCTCTGACCTACTAATCCCTCACGTCTTCCCGTGTTAGCAGCCAAGAACGAATGCTGTAGCTCCGTGGTGCAGTCTGCTAATGTTCTACTTGCCTTCTGCATTGCGAAAATCTATTTATTTAGATGGTAGTCAGATATATAGATAGCAAAACTGGGGTGGACCTTTTTTTTCCCTTGTTTCGCTCAAACCGCAGAAGGGGAAATGATATGCAGTGTGTTGCTGTTGTAACAGCTGACGTGTGGGGTTGTTTTAAGGATGTGTGGTGTGCTTCGACTTCTTGAAAAGAAAGGGGCGTAGCAGAAGTTTACCTGCGCATGGTTTTCGTTAGTGATCGTTCTTGGTTGTAGGAATGGCTTCTGAGAAAACACTGACCTCTGCACAGATCAGTGGTGTTCTTGGGGGTGGGGCGGGGTGGGGAGAAGATTGAGTTATGAAGGACTTCGTGGGACTTTTTTTAAGGTGTGAAACCAGCCACTTGAGTTCTTTAAAGATAAAAACTAAGATATTGGTGTTGTGGGAAGCTGAAATAGCAAATACAGGATGTGCCGCATGCACTTGCATTCTCTATTTCTGTACAAGCCTCCAGTGGGCTTCTGTGCTGGCTGGAGTCTGCTGCAGGGCAGTGGCTTCAAGCAGAGGACTACTGCTACAAGGCTGTCTGCTGGGAGAGATGAGAAATCTCCAAGTCACAGAGCTGCAGCAGCACGCTGGAGAGAAGGTTTTCGAGCAGTGGGAGCTCAGGAGCACCAAACTCTAGAGCGAATGCACCAGCGTTGGGTGTCGTATGGTCAAAAGGATCCTTTGAGACCACAGGCTCTTCAAAGCGCTTCCGTAGCTCAGTGACCCAACCTCATGTCCCGCTTGGGTTGAATTGTTTCAGCTGCCTGCCTGAGCAGCAGGCCGACAAGGGCTGCTGGGAGAGGTAAAGCACAGGTTAAGAGCTGAGCGCTATTTTACATAGATTTATTGATCTGCGATTGTAGAGGATTGGATTAAAAAATTCAAGATAGTCCTTGGCTTCTGCGACAGTAATTGCGTGTGGATTGCGTGTATGGGAAATTCGATGTATGATTGTAGCTGAAAATATGAGCAGACTGTATTTTGACTATATAATGAAAAACCAAATGATTCCAGAATACTGGTTTTTGTGTGTGAAGGCACTGGTTCTCCTTTCGTGGTAACACTTTTTTTTTTTCTCACTTTTTTTTTTTTTTGAGATGGAAGATGGAAAATGCTAAGCATTGCTTAACAATGCTATGTGACAGTTGGAGGGGAAAAAAAAAAGATGATTAGAGTGTATCTTTTAAACTACCTTTTTATTAATTTAATGGAGGCAGTTATGGGCTGCTGATTGAACGCTATTAAGGAGTTGGTGGTAATACAGTGTCCTTGGCCAATGAATATTACAGTGAAGAAGAATTTTATCTCTAGAACATTTGGGTAAATCATAACCTGAGAGAGTTGCTAGCTGGCAAAGAACTATCGCAGTTCCCATTCTGAAATAAATGGGAACTTTTGGTCAAAAGCTACTATTCAGAACCAGTATCTTAAGCTACCTGATGCAGTTTAAAGCTTTAGTAAAGTCAGGAAACTACTTAATATATCTAAGGATGTTGGCAATTTGAATCAAATCAGTTTAAGTGCTCAAATTAGATTTGGGTCCTGCATTTGTGCCTGATCCCCATTCTGTTTCTCTCTTTTCATTAGTGCATTATCATGCTTTAAAATGATTTTATCTTCCATGTTGCTGTGTGAAAGGCTTGCTCAGGTGTTGTGCACTGGTAATAAAAGAATAAGCTATTCAAGTAGGAAATACTTAAGCGTTATCAATTTTAAAGAATACACTGGGGGGAAAAGAACCTTCATACACTTTTATTTAGTTCTTGGAGGCATTATTTCCAACTCTGGATTTATAATTTTGCTAGGAAGTGTGCGTTTATCTGCCTACAGATGCTTCTCTATGTTTCTATATCTATGCATGTATTTAAATGGTCTGTTCATTGAGAGAGAAACTCATGGCTAATATTTCATCTGAATTCTCACTGGTTTTATTGTTGCTCTCACTGTTTTATTGGACAGTCTGATATTTTACAAGGACTGTTTTAAGAACAAAAATTCATCTGTGAAATAATTGAATATTTTTGAGATATCTGAGATGTTCTACACTTTTCGCCTTGCACTGAAGGGCCAGAATAAATATTTGACTTGTGTGAGGTTTTGTTAATGTTTGCAATAAGCTCCCTTCTTATCATTACTTTTCAGTCTGCTTTATAGCATAGAGTCAATAGAGGAAAATTCAGAGCAGTAAGACAATGCAGTGCACGCTAGAGCCTTCCTGTCATCTCTGCTTCATGCACATCAAACATCTTCACTGTTGGAGCGTTAGTTGCTGGAGTTATTGAACAGCTCATGGTTTCAACCTGTGAGAGAGGAGTAAGTAGGGTCCAGCTGCTGTCTTCATGCTAAGCACATCTGAGCATCGAGACCTCCGGGAACGGTGCAGGTAGCGGATAACATTCCTCTGCCTGTCAACTCCAAGAACATCTCACTGCCTCAGACTTGATTGCAAATGCTTCCTTTTTTGCAGTGGTCAACACGAAAGACATTTCTGTCTCATTTCTCTATGTCTGTTTGAATACCAGCGAGTAGCTGCCCAAGTCACTTCAGCAGAAGTTGTCTGACTCTGCTCTGGATTTTTCCATTATTTCACGGTCTCAGTTGCTTCTTTCATTGTGGATCCAAAATAAGCTCGTGTCGGCCCGGGTGTTCGTTACCATCTCAATTTGCATTTAACATAAATTACTTCTATTGAAATATCAACAAATGACTGAGGTTAGCACTGTTTTCACAGAAATGGCTTTTTTTTTTGTTGTTGTTGTCGTTGTCATTTTTTTAAGCTCTTAAAAGAACTAGGACCAGCAATGCTTTTATTGTGTGTTCTGATAAAGTTAAATAACATTTGGAATGCATGTGTTGGATTTCACTTTTCTGGCTTGTTCCTCTAAAAGCTTTTGTGAGCAATCAAATTTAAAACCGTCAGCTTACTGCGCCTAACGTAAGTGTCTATGAAGATCCATGCTGAAAATCCTCTATATATTGAGATAATGCTGCTGCTGACCAAACTGTTGTATTATTGCATTAATTTGATACCCTTGGGTGCTCTTCTCTTAAACAGCCGCTTTCCTTGAAGAATTTTTTTCCAATTTGAAGTTCCAAGCATAGTGCTTGGAATTAGCTTCTTGATCTGGTAGAGCTTTGCTTTTTTTTTCTCCTGCACTCAAAATGTTCTCAGCGAGTAGTTCTCTAGGGCCTCTTAAATCGCATCGTCTAAAGCGTAGTGAAAAGATATAGTGAAAAATGCAGAAGATGGGATTGAGGATTACATGTTTTTTTTTTAGGCAAAGTGGTTTTGGTGGTGGAGTGAGCCTCTGCAAACTGGAATTCACCCTAAGGAGGACTGCAAAAATTTTATTGCAGTACTTTCGTTCCTGTATGGCCATGTGCTAACATCTGCCCGTGCAACCACTGTGGGAGTTGGAAAATTTGATAATCAATTTTCCAGCACAGAACAGAGATGATGATTTGCTTTTGTGCATGGCTTTGAATCAAATACTCATTTAGTCACTGAAACACTGAACCAGTCATGATGTTTGCTTTTAGTGTCCTGCTTTTGTTCCCTTGCCTTGTCTGTGGCTGATCCACATGGGCTTCCTTTCAAATCTACTTGAGACTGTCACTAATGCCCTTCCCTCCCTTTGCTTAAAATAAATATTTATTTGATAGAGATAGAGGGGTTACTGCGAGGGTTTTGGTTGATGTGCTGCATGTGTACAATTCGGGACACGGTTTTGGCTTGTAGAACTTGAAATCCTTGGGATTTTCGAAACGGAAGGGCTCTGTCCTGATCGCGGAGTCATGAAGTCCTTAGGGTTGGTAAGAGACCTTAATTGCACACAGAACAGTCTTCGTGTGAAAATCTGATAAGCTAAATTTGGTACGTCAGGATAGCGGGGGATTTTTAGAATAATGTTTTAAAGAAAACGGACTCAGTGTTTTGGGCTAATAATAGCCTTATGCATCTCATGTGATGAAGAAGAATTTAAATGTTTTACTGATTGAGCAACATTGCCGCTAAAGAAGGGCAGCTGATCTCTAAATCAGATTGTATGAAGTACTCCTAGGACACCCTGGGATGTAGTTCCTGGTACTGATTGTGACTTAATTTGGTAAAACAGGTTTCCTGCAGTATCATCAGATTCAGAATTTTCAGTTGTCTGAAAATGCAGAAGCGGAATTGAGCTGATTTAAGGGAGATGACAGTGGAGGTGGTCTGGGCGTTTGAACCAAGGGTTTTCCAATGTGTAAACTACCTTTTTTTTTTTCTGCTGCCGTGCCTGCTGAGCTCATAGCTGCAGAAGAAACAGTTTTGCTGTACACAACGCTCATCTCGGGTGTGCTTGTTGCGTGGTGCAAAAATTCAGATAGGGGTTGTTGCCTCGTGTGGGCAGGGAGTGTTACATGTCCTGTTATGGGTGAAAATTACCTGTAATGTCTTTTACCATCAGCCAGTGCCACTCAGCTCTCTATAGAGACTAATGCAGGGTGTACCAACGCAGCTGTGAAAATCCCAGTTTTTCTGTTCTTTGTCTTCTCTTTCCTGCTTTTCAGAAACCTTGTGTTTTTTTTTTTTATTTGCTGGTTTCTGTAGTCTGAAGGGACGCAAAATAAGGAAGGCTACATTAGGAAAACACTCTTTTGAAGACTTTCTTATTAGTCAGTGTTTGTATTGCATGAAAATTTAATACCCGTCTCCAAGGTAGTGCTTGTCTACTCAAAGTGTAAGAAACTTGGCACAGATGAATTAGCGTTCTTTGTAAACTCCTTTTATGAATTCAAATACAGAAGGTGAGAGCTATTTTTTCATTCAGAAAATTTAGGTTGGATTTAATGCTATTTCATTGTGAAGTGAAAGAATAACTATGTCTTCAATTACTCTGCTTTTAAAGCTGTGGTGGTTTTCGTCCCTGCTGTTTTTCAGTCATTAGTGTTGCTATGAAAAAATTACACCTCCAGTGTGTTTAGCTTTGGCGAGTTGCTGCTGGTATAATGTGTAGTTGTCTATTGAGTGGTTTTGGGTTTTTTCCCCTCAGTGTCTTTGTGCATGTGTCATTATATCCTTCCTTTCACAGTTTTGTAATGCTCTAAGCGTTGGCATTGTGGCACTGTTGCCAGATATTTTGAATGTAATTGCCTTATCCGGAGAAAAATCTATGATTGAGGTTCACCCTGGGCACAATTTTTGGATTTCATTGCTTGTTACAATCGAACGTGTTTGAGTTCTTCTAAAATAAACTTTCCAAGATGGTTTTGTGAAGGTTTTTTGTAGCAATGTGCAGCACGTTTCCTGCCAGAGTTGTGCACCTGCCTGTTTAATGATTAATTTACGTGACTGATACCCTGTTAATGCAGAGGGGAGAGTGTCACATGAATTTTATAGCCATTTCAGAGCTCGGTATCTCCAAGGTCTGCCTTTGTTACATACTTTGATCTTGTCTGAAATCAGCAAAGGCGATGTGAAGAAGAAAATTTCTAGCCATTGCAAGACCCGAGATGCAAAGTAGTATGGGGCTGAAATGCTGACTGTGCAGGACAGTGTTACACAAAAAAAACAAGTCAGGGAAAACTCCTGTGTTATTTCCCATCAAGGACTTTTGTGCTGCTAGAAGAAAATATTCTGTTGTATCCGAATTGTGAGCAGACGTGGAAGTTGCTGGTCTGCTGAAAGAAGAGTATTGAATTCCAAGTAATGTATTGGGAAATAATTACTTTTGAGGTCACTGATGGTTCTGTGATTCCAGTTTTTTTCAGATGGAGATTAGGAACAGGCGTAATTGCGCGATCAGTTGCTTTTATTTCTGTTGCAAAATTTGGAACTAAATTTCTTGTTGTATGAGATACCCTCTGTTTCCATATGCATTTATTTATAGTTGCTGCCTGCTTATTTGACAGTATGTGAGTGCACTTTTGTTAACTGATTGATTTATTGCATTCGAACACATAACAGGCAGATCTTTAAATTTGGGTCAGTTCGTGTCTGCTTCTCACAAGCACAGGTTGCTGCGATCCTTTGAAGTCAGTGTTTTTTGTTTCGGGAATGGTAATGGGTGTTCAAATATGCCCTCGTTCAGCTTTTGGAGAATGAATCATTTTGAGGAGGTGTTGGAAGTGATTCAAAGTCAAAAACAGAACTTGACTTCCCGCCTATGCACATTTTTTCTAAAACATCCATTCTAATGTTGCTGGAAATTATTATTTTTTTTTTATTATTTCCTAGTAGATATCACTGACATTCTATTAACTTGTTTTATCTGAATTTATATGGTGAGCCCAAAGAAAACTCAGGTGCTATGTGAAACTTAATAACGTTATAATAGTAATTCCCGGATTGTTTGCAGCTTTTCACAGTAACCTGAACTGTTGAAGATTTCTGGGGCAGCAGGCAAATGTTGTCTCAATAAGTGCAGAATTCCTGAATGCGAATGGCATAATAACTTTCTATGCAGGTTTGGTGTTTGAATGTGAAAGGATGGGGATTCGGATTTCTGGTGGAAGACAGGAACGTGTGATCCAGCTGGGAAAGCTGTAGTGACTTTGTAGCCTGTAACTTTCCTGGCAGCACCTTCTAGCAGAAGAATAAAAAGAGCCCAAGGGAACTTCAGTCCTGAAAAGGCGAAGGGAATGAGTAAACGAAGAACTACCCGAGGTTGATTTTATAAAATGTGCAAGTCATTTCTTCTGAAACGTATTGGAAGTTGTGGCCGAAGCAGGTTGGTTTCTGTTCTCCAGTTCTACTTTTGAGCCAGAGCTAAATGGGAGAGGGACGGCTGTAACGGTGTGCTTGTGCTAATCTGGGGGTTTAGGAAGGGTGGATGGCTTTGCAGACTGCAGTCTCTGCCGGGCTTTGGTTGCTGTGAGCTCTAACAAGGCTTATGGATAAGAAAATGTGGGTTGCCCTTACTTAGTGCTGGCTGGAAGGGAGGTGCCATGTGTTCTGGTAGCTTTTCTTCCTTGTCCACATTTCCTGGTAATGTATTTTTAAGCAAAGATACTTAGGTTTTATATTGCTCTAAGTTGTGGGAATGTCTCCTGAAAAAGGATGGTATCACAGCCAGTGTCGCTTTTCCCCCTCTTCATTTCTGCCAAAGCTCTTAAGTACCACCATATCAGTTTGTGTTTTATTTTGAAAAAGTTTGGGATGTAGCCACAGCATTCATAGGGTGCGATTCTCTTGAGAATAAATGACCACACGACTCTAGGAATCAATCAGAAATACAGTTCATCATCTAATCTTCTTGCTTCGATTTCCCTATTTATGAAACAAGGACAAGTTATTTATATGTTTTAAAGATGTTCTGATAACGATGCTACTTACGTAGGAATTTGGGGGTTTAGAAGCCATACTTTAATGGCAGTTTTGTATGGCAACTGGTATCCAACTTGTCTGTTCTAAGAATAAGACTGTCCTACAGAAGAGATGTGGTTAATGTTACTATAAATACGCCTAAATCATCTTCACTGAGGCTTATAAAAAAGGTTATTGTGTGTTAAAAGTGATGAAGCTTTAAATGTGGTCTTAATTTCTCTGTTCAGTGCTGACAAGAATTTGTCATGTGGAGTTCAAAAGAAAAAAAAAAATCATTTTTGGAAATCATGTTATCTGATCAAAGCCAGTCAAGGCATCAGAATGTCTGTTGTGCCTGAGGTTTGCTTGTTTTCAATACAAGATGTGTATGTGTGAGAGTATGCGTGAGATGAGACGTCGTGCTGAAGAAGACATCCTTTGCTGCACTCCCAGCCTCTTAAAACCCATTGATCTTTCAGCATCTCAAGGCAGCTAGGACAGAAACATGGTGAAATGTGAGTGCAGACATGAAGGTATAGTGGCTTACCCTATAAAACTGTATACCTGACCTCCACAAGCAGTGAACCGTGGTGAGTCATCTTTTACCATGAGGTTCACCAAAAAGGGTGGGATCTTCCAGGAGGTGCACCACTGGCGATGCAGGCCTGCAGACCTGCTGCGATGGAGAACAAGCAGCATCAGCCACAGCAAGTCACTATTGCTGGGGCTGGAGCTTCTCCCAAGGAAGGCGGAGGGAGGTTTTCCTTTTTATTTGTAGGTTGATTTAACTTCATGCGTCTTGTTCTGGGGTGAAAACGTAGCTCCTGGCCTAAAAGCATAGGCTGTCACTGCTGTGATCCAAATACTTCTGCTATTCCCTGCTTCTTCTAATGTTTGTGTTCCTTCTCAGCCCCTGGATCTTTCCATGCAGGCTTTTTGCAGCCTTCCAGGAAGGAGCTGTGTTTCTGTAATCTCTTAAAGGATTTGAGAGCTTCTCTTTTCACCGTGTGTGAGGAGGAGGAAAGGGTGCTGTGCCCTGTTGCTTTGCAGACCCACTGCAGTTTCGAAACAGTAGTAGGAA
Organism: Tauraco erythrolophus; assembly: GCF_009769465.1. Lineage (NCBI taxonomy): Eukaryota > Metazoa > Chordata > Aves > Musophagiformes > Musophagidae > Tauraco > Tauraco erythrolophus. The sequence goes on along the minus strand of NC_141469.1, from coordinate 22,929,426 downwards.
ATGAGCTTCCCCTCTTCTCTGTAGATCCTGATTCTGTAGCATTACCTGAAAAAGAAATTAATTTTGTTCCTCTGTTGAGGCTGGAGAACAGGAGAAGGTAGCTCTTGGAAAGGGATTCCTTGCTTTTACCTGTGGATTTGAAGAAGAAATTCTGTAGGAGGCAACTGTGTATGTGTCTGTTGATTTGTGTTTACGTTTTTATTTAAATATATTTATTTTGATTTAAATATATTTATTTTTATATATTTTAAAATTTATTTTTATATTTATTTAAATTTAAATTTAAGATTAGGCGGATGAAGGCTGCTGTCCATTGATATTGGAGGAGATAAACCACTATGAATGATTCTTGTGGTATCTTTGTCATGTCTGAAGAAAAAAAGCTGCTCGTTTTTAGGCCAGAGAGTATTGTGAAGACTTAAGTTCTGCTAATTCACACAAGCGGTAGGAGTAGTACAAGGTGCTTGTGCCTAATGAACAGACCAAGTGTTGGACGCCCTTGGGGAGTCTGGGCTGTTGATGGGCTTGTGATGGGCTACAGATTTACAGCGGGTCAGGACTGTGACTTGGCACAAGTTGCTTTCCCTTTAATTTCCAATTAAATGAAACCCCCCTGATAGCTATAATTTTAATGGAGTTAAATATATATACACACATACATATATCTACAGCGACTGTCTGGCAATTTGACAGATTCGTCTTTCCACTAATGACTTAGAGTGGAAATCACTCTGTAGCTAAGAGGCTTTTTATAAGCTTTTTCCCTTGGTTGTACATGCTCATTATTAGCTCTTGAATATATGGACAAAGTCTTTTAAAAAGAAATTCTGGAAAAATTTGGCCCTAGCTAGTCTTGTGTTGCTGTAACCTCTATGTGGTGTAAAAATACTAGGAGTGGTAGGTTTCTAAATTTTGTTGTTGAGGTGTTCTTCTTTTGGCAGTTTTCTCTGTGCCTCTTTTGTGTAAAACGCTTGAAGTATAGGTAAAGCTGTACAATTACCTAGGTGTGGAATGAAAATAATTATTGTGCAGGTCACTTGATGTTCCTTAATATATAATATCTTGGTTAAGAGAGAGAGAGCTAAGGAGGAAAGAAGACCAGGTCAGCAGTGTGAAATCATTTGTCCAAAGTAGTTTTGATACATAACACGCTTCATATTTTTTTATATATATATAAATACATATATATATAATCCCATCCTAATCTTGTTAGCAAAGGTCTTACAGATGATATAATAAAATTTCTGAAAGACCCGTTTGCTGGCACTGCTGCTGTTTCAGACATTGACTTACATGTACTGTAAACTAAACCCAAACTTTTGCTGTGTGGTTTTGTGAAATTAAACCCTGCTTAGGATCTAAAAACGTAAGTAAGATGTTGAGTTGCCTTTTGAGGAACGCTGTCCGTGGGGGGTGTGGGAGATGGCCGTGCTAACATAGGCACTGAGTATTTTGGGTGACTAAAGTTAGATGATGTCACTGTGCCACCTTTAGCCTTATTCCAGGTCATCTTCAGAGATATTTCTGCGGGAGCTTAACATGTGCAGAAGAAACCGAATAGAGTACAGCGTGCTTCTCTGCCGTCTCTGCTTCCCGGTGGTATTGCTAGCAAACTCGGGGCAGCAAATTGCAACAGGGCTGAAGATGGGGAAGGGACATCACTGTGCATCACTTGGTCTAGTTTTGGTTGTGTTGTTTTGTTTGTGTTGTTTTGTTTTGTTTTATTTTATTTTATTTTATTTTGTTTTCTCCAACAGTCATCGTTTCTACCTTCACTTCTCCCCGTGTTTCCAATGAAGTTTTGATTCAGAAGGATGTAGCACACTTCCCTCTGCAAGTGAATTAATGCAGGATAGAATTACAGGATTGATTTATGAACTGGTTAACTGCTTTGATGCCTAATTGATTCTGTACAAGTAGGTATTTTGCAGCCCTTGTAGACTGAGACTGGGCTGTTGTCAGGCTTCTGATGCAAATCAGAGTCTTAGCTGTCAATCTAAAACTGGTCTTGGAGAGCTGTTTTCCACACCAGTGTTTTGGAGAATGCAGAGTCCTTTCCCAGGCTGACTGTTAAACTGCAGAGCTCATCCTGAGCACTGGAAATGAGAACATGGTACATATGGACACGTATCGTATTACTTATTTGTACTGAGGGAGTATGTGGGAGATTCTAGTCATAACATTTGGATTGTGTTCCCCCTAAAAAAGTCCATGTTGCACGTTGTCTTGATTATTTGTACCAATGGGATTCACGTTCATTGGTTCAAATCAAATTTTCTGCCTTTTTCATTGCTACTCTTTTTATTTTAATGCTTTGGTTAGATTTTCAGAAGTTGTGCTATACCCTTTATATCCTTAATTCACTTTTAAAGTCTTTTCTCCATGTAATGATAATCAAATTTTGCCCTTGGGCAGGTGTACTCCTAATCTTTTAAGAGCAGTTTTAAAAATACTGAGGGTAAAGAGCTGGTCATAGAAAGTAACATTAGTTGAGTCTTTGAACTGTGGAATAGTGATGTGCAGTGTCTATTTAAAAAAAAATATTGTGGGAAAGATGATCTGTATCCCTACAGACCCATGGATCTGACCTTGAGAGCAAATGGGGCTTTAGGGCACGTTAAAGGCAGGAATGATTGGAGACAGACAAATTGCCGGGTAGGTTTACCATGTGTAAGTGATGCTGTTTTAATCAAGGTGTATCTTTGGCAAGAGTGTTAATGAGATGTGTGTGGGGGGGGTTGTTTTTTAAGCAGTGTAACAGATGCTATGTGGACTTTGGAAGCCTGTTTGATTCAGTGTCACCTGGAGTATTATCGAAATAGAGAAGCTGGACTACACTATGTGAGGTGTGAAGAACTTTTCACCTTTGGTGTGGTAGCCAGCAAAACTGGAGTAAGCCGACAACCAAGTTTGTCTTCTGTTCTGTCATTTCTGTAGACATAAAGTTAATCAGACTCCTTCTCAAATGGCAGGTGTGAAAGGGCAGCAGTTAATGAGGCGTTGAACAGGTGGAGTTGAAAAGGGGAGTATTTGTTTGGTAAGAAGTTGGAGCGGGAACCTGATTTGATAGTTTCTTTCATGACCTGGGTAGAGAGCACAGATGTGCACTGATTGATTGCATCACTTATGACGTCATTGAGGAGCCTGGTTACAGAGATCACATTATCATCCTGGAAAAGCAAGGAGAATAAAATGACAGAATGGGGATGAAACAGCGTTGTGCAACGTGGCGTTACACTCATGGTGATTTACAGAAAAAGCCTGTTAAGATGAAGTTATCCAAAAAGAGACCCAGAAACAGTAATTGCTCTTTGAATAGTTCTTGTTTGTCAGCATGATGCCTTTCGAAAGACAAAGTAAAAAGGCAGAGAGGAGAAGGAGGGAAAATGATATTATGGTTCAAAGCACTGGTAAGAGCATCTCCTGGGTAATATCGTTACCCTCTGATCAGATGTTTTTTTCTTTTAATCACCTGTTAGCAAAGAGGATTCTTCTGCTCTTATTTTTAGGGTGTCTGATTGTCATTTAGGCTTAACTTCTTTATGTCTATTGATTAGCAAATGCTCTTGCCTGCAGCTGTTTCTTATCAGCATAAGAAACAGGTAGTAGGCATTCAACAATGTTTCACTGGTGCTGAACATAAACTATTATTTCAGTTACTGAAGGTGAACTTTGCCAAGCGTGTAACTCCGCTGGCGAGTTGGCAAAATGGAACAAATAATGGGTTTTAAAGTCAAACAAGTCCTGCTGTTTAATCCAACAAGTCCCAACGTTTAATCCAGAGAGTCTGATGATTCACTACGGCACCAGACGTTCGTTGATCCTCTGCATCACTCGCTGTACAACCCAGTCTCCATCTACTCGCATGCGTTACAAACTGGAAGCCAGTAACGGTAGAACCTTTTGTCTTGTAGTCTTCCCTTTTGAAACCTATTAAATTGTGTTAGAAGTCTTATTTTTGTTTGTTTGTTTTCCTCCTTACACGTTCCTCTCAAGCTCACAGTTTAGACTGGGAGCAGATACAGATATTTTTTTTTCCCCCTAATAGTTACTATGTCAGTGTTTTCCCAAATGGAAAAAATATTTTTATGTTAAAATTTAACTACGTGAAAAGTTACATGAAAGCCTGTAACACTTAATGTAGAACAACAGCCTCGAATGGAACCAATTAAAGCAAAATAATGGGTTTGTGTTATCACTCAGCGTTGTTCAGCATGGTGAACTTCTGATAGTAGAGTGGGCTGGGTGTTTTCACCTGCCTGTGCTTTCCGTCAGAGCTGAAGTTAACCCCAAAACCACAGACTGAGGAAGCCTGACCTTTCGAGGGCCTTACAAGAGGTCTGAGGTGCTCTTCTGTTTAGCAAATTGATTTGCAGGAAGTCCAATTTTTTCATTGCTTGCAATGTTGTAATGTTTGGGTTTTGTTTTTTTTTTTTTTTTGTATTTTTTTTAATTTTAATTTTTATTTTTAAATGCAAGGTTTTATGTTTCCAGCATTCCGCTGGAAACTGTGTTCTCCCAGTTTTGGTCATTTGTTTGATGGACCCAAAAGTACGTGTAGTCACTGTTCATGTGATAAAGTTTATGTACCTAAGCGCTCGTAGGTTTGAAGCATGAATTGCAACCATTTTAACTTTTAATGGTTTGGAAAATTCAAACAAAATCTCACGTCAGAAGTGATGTTATTGGTGAGGAACGGTGCAACCTGTGCAACACCAATTACACGTTTTAGTTTTTAAGTAAAATTCCAGTAAGGTGTATTCACAAATTGCTCTTTTTTTCTCCCTAGATTTATTTACATAAATGATTTTTCATTTTTGCAACCTTCCTGTTTGGGTCAAAAAATGATTACTTTTCATACAGTTCTGAAATGATGTTGTTAGTAACCTTGCAATGGTTTTGTACTAACATGTAATTTTTATGTAATGCTTCACAACGCGAAGACTTGCATAAAATACTTCTCTTGCCAATGCCACCTGCTTTTGGTAAATGTGGAAATGTGACTAGGGAAGGCAGGATACTAGATGATCTGCAGCAAATTAGTAGCCGGATGAGAATTTGGAGTATCAAGGCTCGTTTGGCAGAGCAGTATATGTTTGTTGACAAGTTACAGCACTGCTCATGTAGAAATAATTCTGTCTCCAGAGAAAAGAGGATCAAGAGCCATGGGAAAACGTCTGCTTTTTGGTTCACTATAGGTTGGTGAGGATCACAGGCGAAAGACTCTGGTCTGCAAAGCTCCGAATCAAACACGTAATAAATGAATCAGCTGTGACTTCTACTACCCTCTTGCCATGCTTGAATTCCTTATGGATTATTATGCCAACCAGCATTAACAGCGTGAGATCCTCTGTCTCGCTGAGGGTAGTAAACCTGCCGTGCAAGTAGGAACCGAATTCTTCTGGGTTCAGAAGCGACAGCACACTGTGCTGCGTTTAACTTGCAAATTTTGTGTGAACTCCGTAAAAACGCCCTGTTTGCTCTCTGATGTGAAAAGAGGCTGTTGTGCAAGGTCCTGTCCTGCGTTGGGTGGGCTGGTTTAATGATTGTCTTTGGCTGAAGAGCCCTGTCTGCTTTCAAGGCATTTGTATGTTTGCTCTTCATGAAGGGCTTTTTGGATTCTGCGTTAAAACCATTGGCCACACATCGCAGAAAATGGTGGCTCAAGTCAAGCTTTTAAATTAATGGCCCAGCTCTTAAAAACGCTGAGTATTCAATATTTATCAGTTCTGGCTTGTTCTGTCTTTAAAATACTTACCCTTTCAGACAGTCATTTAGGAGAGGGAGGGGGAAAAAAGATCGTTTTATAATTTGTTATGTAGTTGATGGCAAGGGTTTAAATGCTGCTGGTCCTTAGTGCTTTGGTGGTGTTATTGCCCATTAACCCTCGTTTGGAACGGTGACAGGACTAGGGTGTGCTGTCCCTGGGGCAGCTGCTGCCTTCTCACCTGTGATATTTAACTGATGGTGAGCAGTTGATGTGCTTTAATTTCACAGCTAAAATTTAAATCGACTTTTTTCCTGGGGAACAGCGTTTCATGGTTTGACAATTGTCGGATGCTTCGAACTCTGCTTGTTAAACTTCCTGAGATGAGAAACATACTCCCTAAGTAAAGGGTTACGCAGCTGGAGAATCTAACTGGGATACTTCCACTTTCTCTAAAATAGGGTTTGTAATTAGTGGAACAATTTGACTGCAAGCCAGTTTGAACAGCCTGGCTTAATCTAAATAAAACCCAAATGCTTTGAATGAGTTTTGTCTCCCTTTTCCCAAATCAGGCTTTAATAAATAAATAATGAGATGCAAAAAGCTCAAAATAGTACCGCAGAGCTCTTGGCAGGCAAGAAAGCATCTGTTTCTGTAGGTGGGACGAAGGGGAAAAACAAGTTGGATCTCGATCCTTGTCTTGCTTGGCCTTGCAGAGGTCTGCAGTGACAAGCTCTCCATCGTCCCAGACCTCATCCCGACCTGTGATGCACCTGAGAGCTAAGCATCCCTTTTCCATCTGCTTTTCTCTGAAAGTCGTTTGCTTTTTGAGGTTGCAGCTCTGTATTCAAGTATAAAAGGGCTCTGGCATGACCTGGACTATGGGAACCCCACTCAGTCAAGGGTTTTGTGGTCCTGATACTCAGGTTGCTCAGAGATGCTCTGACATTGGGCATCTTGAGTTTTAAGATTTCCGAGAAAAGATTGTGCCGCTGTCATTTTTATGTTTTTATTGGGCATTTTGTGCACATAGTGCTGGTTGATCAGAAGCTCAACATGAGCCAGCAATGTGCGCTGGCAGCCCAGAAAGCCAACCGTGTCCTGGGCTGCATCCAAAGCAGCGTGGCCAGCGGTTCGAGGGAGGGGATTCTGCCCCTCTGCTCTCCTGGGACTTTACCTGGAACACTGTGTTCAGCTCTGGGGTCCCCAATACAAGAAGGACATGGAGCTGCTGGAGCAGGTCCAGAGGAGGGCCACGAAGATGATCCGAGGGCTGGAGCACCTCTGCTATGGAGACAGGCTGAGAGAGTTGGGGCCATTCAGCTTGGAAAAGAGAAGACTCAGGGGAGACCTTCCAGCAGCCTTCCAGTACCTAAAGGGGCTACAAGAAAGCTTGGAGAGGGTCTTTGGACAAGGGTGTGTAGTGACAGGACACAGGGCAATGGCTTTGAACTGAAAGAGGGGAGATTTCGATTAGATCTAAGGAACAAATTCTTCCCTTTGAGGGTGGTGAGGCACTGGACCAGGTTTCCCAGAGAAGCTGTGGCTGCCCCATCCCTGGAAGTGTTCAAGGCCAGGTTGGATGAGGCTTTGAGTAACCTGGTGTCGTGGAGGGTGTCCCTGCCCACGGCAGGGAGGTTGGAACTAGATGATAGAATCATAGAATCATAGAATGGTTAGGGTTGGAAGGGACCTCAAAGATCATCTAGATCATGATCCTTAAGGTCCCTTCCAATCCGAACCATTCTATGATTTTGAAAGCACTGCGTATGAGGATTTTGGAGACCATAGTTAAAAAGTTTGTGGGATCCGTTATGAAACTTCTTCACTGTATCAGCAGTGACTGCAAGTACCAAGTCTGTTAGATACATCCGACTGCCTTTAAACTTAAAAAGGCACCATCCACGTGAGATTTTATTTATACCTTTGCACAGATAGTTTGAGCATAAGAACAAAATGATTCCTGAAAACTGTTACATTCAGTGACTGGTACCTTTATATTTTTCATGTGTCAAAGAGGAATTTATTACCGTGATTGCTTTACTTCTTATGCCTTGTTCCATAAATTACCTCTGACAGATTAATTTAAAGCACAGTAGATGAGAGGAAGTTAGTGACCTTATGATTCATTGATACCTCTGTGGTTAGGTCTGGAAAGTATTCAGCTTGAAATTTCCTCCTTTTAATAACGTGAAGTTTGGTATTTATTGTGTTAAGTGGCAGAAATGAGTACTAAGACACCAAGATTGCCCTCAATGCTATGCCTGTGAGCATTCATCAGCCCGATAGCAGGGCAGAGGGCTGCTTTGAACCAGGAATAATAGTATAGTCAAGAGGAAAACAGCCTCGTAGATGCACAAGTCACATCAACACCTTGAAATCCTTCCTACGGACGCAGAGCATGGCCGGGCAGATAATGCAGCAGTGTTTGAGCGTGCCGGAGGGAAGCACTCGATGTGAAGTGGGTTATTGCTTTTTGCTCCAAAGGACTCCACGTGAGTTGTTCTCTTAATCCTTCATAATAAGGTACATTAAAGTGTCACGTCTTGGTTTCAGCAATTTTAAGGCAGGAATGAACTTTTTATTACAGGGCTTAAAGGTATTTACTGTATGTGGATGGTGCTTCTCTTACAAGAAATGTTTTGAGGCATCTTAGTTATGAATAGAGGTAACTAAATGAAAGTGCAAGAAGCTAACTGAGAAACTGGAACGAGGCAAAACCTTTTCCTTTCCTGTTTTTCTTAATTAAAAAAAAAAATTGACAGAGGAAAATTTTGTGTAGAATTCCTTGATAGTGCAAATGTGCTTTTCCTATGGATGTTACCAGAGTGAAGAAAGAATTTGTGATGACTAAATTCTAAATAAGGAGGCGGGATGTTTTTTTTTTTTGAGATGGTTAGTTGAGAGGTGGCCTGTAAATCATGCTCAGCTTGGTAGAGAAGTGAGGGGTTATCTCAAAACTTTGCATAAGTAGCATTGAGCCGCTGTCTTTGTTTTTGTTGTTACAAATCTGTTGGGAGCAGATGGAATTTCATTTTTTCCCCGCTACTGTCCAAGAATAACTCCTTTCTAAATTATCTGAGAGGCAATGCAAAAGGTGCATATGGCAGACGTGGAGATGGAAGCGATGATTTTTGCAGCTACGCCTTCCCTTGGGGAATTTGGCTCTATGCTGGGCGGCTTCAAGCTCTGCAGACCCGCTGCTCCGGAGCACCCGCAGCCGCTCCTGCCCTTGAAGGACGCCCACGACGGTGTTATTTTCTGGATTGATCCCGATGTTTGTTAAGTAGTTTATCTGTTGGAGTTGTGGTGAGTTTTTTGGGGGGATTTTTTTTTTTTTTTTAAAAAGGGAGGATTCCTTTGCTCTGCAGTGATAATCAAGAGAGTGGTACGTTTGATGCTGCCGTACTACCAGAAAAGAGGAAAAAAAACCTCCAACACGTATCCATATCTACCTCCGCAACTGAGGAATCAGTAGGCTGGTGGTTGTGACCTTCCCCTCACCGTTGAGTTATTTCATAGACAAACACCCAAGAGCTACTTACTGTGTAAAGAAATGCGAACAGATCTTGGGTTATAAAGATATTGTAGTGAGCCTGTTGCTAAGGCGGCATTGACACAAACCATAAATTCTGCATTATGTACCAATGAGTGCGTTGTTGCCAAATTTTCAATGTTTATTCCAAAAATAAAATGGTTTCTCATAGTCTTTGCTGGATTGAAATACGCTTGAAAATGTCTATTCTTTGGAAGGATTTTTTTTTTTTTAAGGTGAGTTTTCTTGTTGTTTCTTCCATCCTGGTAAGGAAGTGAGACTCAGTGTTTTAATAGCCAAGAATCTGTCTTGGTGGGTTAGGAAATATCTGATACGGATTGTAAAATTTATTGTGCAGACGCGTTTAATAAAGCGTAGCGGTTTATGGTGGCTAAACCCACCCCTTTTCCTAAGGGATTTATACTCGCTGGTCACAGCAAGACTGACAAACACACTCTGGTATTTGAAAATCACGCCAGCTCTTCACCTCCTTGAGTTCAGAGCTGTTGGGTTACTGGATGTCTTCCACATTTGGTTTGTTTTCTCAGGCTCTTAAATAAACATTGGGGTGGTTTAAATGGCATGAGTTCACTTCGTTCCTGCAAGAAACTGGTGGAAAAGCTTAGGCTAGCTAGTGGAGTAAGCTGAGTGTGGTTACACCGATCTGTGCCAGCAGCAGAAAGTTTTCATTTTAAGGATTAAAATGATTTAACTAAATCTGCGTGAAGCCTGGCCTTTTCTTCATTCACTAAACTGGGATACTGGCTCCGTATTTGGGTGTAAACTGGAGCAGGTGTCTTCCCATCTCGTATGGCATCGTATGAAAAACTATTTCCTTATGGTGGCGACTAAACGAAGGATTCGTCGAGCGTCCGTAGAGTTCATCGAATTTGTGGGCTCCATCAGAGGAATTTCACCAGTCGTTTAACGACTTCTAATAAAAATCTGCGCACCGGAGGGTTTGGGTAGGTGGGTTTTTATGCTCGCCGAACGTATGGCTGCATCACGCTGACCTGGAGCATCAGCACTGCTGGTGCCAAGTGGAACGTACAGGTGGGTGTTAATATATAGGTGTGCGTTTCGAGAGCGAATTAATTCTTGAGGAGCCTTACAGTTCAAGTCTTTTTCGTTTGCCATCTTAATGCCAGGTTTTTTCATGTTGGTATGTAACCTATTTGGGTAGCAGTTGGGGGGCGTATCGTGTAGACGAGCCCAGCACACTGCTGCAGCAGAAGCACGAGAGGAGTGAGAACACATAGCTCTACGAGCGCTCGGTGTTTGCATTTTTAGTGTGTGAACGTAGTCCTGCCTAAACTCGAGTCATCTGGATTTTTCTTTATTTTTGAGTTTTGTTCCACTTAACAAAGGGGAACTTCTCAGGGAAGCTGTTACATCTGCCTTGATTAAATACTTGAAGTATTCAATATTTAGCTCCTTTTTTTCTACTTGATGCGAAATTGCTTTCATTAAAAATGAGTCATTTTGGGAAAATACCACTCATGCTTTTTTGCATAGGGTTGCAAATCTTTCTGTTTTCTTGCTATGGTGAAGAATCTAGCACAGCACAGCAGTCCATGGGATAGAGGAACAGCTGGCTTAAAATAGAAGATGTAAGGGGAGGGGAAAAGGAATACTAAGTGTTTATGGAAGGTGATTACAATTCTGTACCAATATGTATGTGGAAACGAGAAGTCCCTGTAAAACCAGAAATAAGAAAAGAAAGCTTTTTGTTCCCATCTTTTTCTCTCCTGGATATTGGCAGTCTTAAGATAAATGTTGTGTATTCATGTTCTGAAGGTAGGTGCTGGTTACCAGTTGCTTCTGCAGGTGCTGAAAGATGTTCAGCGGGAGGGGAACAGAGCTGGAAACAAAGAGCAGACTCCGCGGGCAGGAATCACCAGTGAGCTGGGTGCACCCCTGTGAGGTGTGAGCCAGCCGTCGTCGTCCCCGGTTGAATGAGCGTTCGTAATTTTTCAGCTGTGCATGCGGGAGGGACTGTTAGGAAGGAGAGCTCATGTGGCTGGAGAGATATGTCTGGGAGCAGAATTCGCTGAAATGAGGTGCAGAACGGAATATTTCAATCAGATTTTAGAAGATTGTACAGATGGAAAAGGTTGAGTTCTTTTTGTTATTGGTGCTCTGTGATCTTCTCACCTCCTCCCAGTTAATTCCTCCTCTGTCCCGTCCTTAAAGCCAAATAATATTTACTTCTCTTTCGTTCTTTGAGGTGACACGCGTAAGCAGAAAGATATTTTGGGGGCGGACAATATATCCTTGTGTGATGTGAGCATGTATCCTTTATTTCTAGAGGACCACACTTGTCTCGTTCTCAGAAGTTTAAATTTAATGTTCAGTGCTTACGAGGACTTCTATGGATATTACGTTATTCGTACCAGTGGCATCCTTGAGAGCAGCTTCCTTAATAGCATATTTATCAAGGTATAATTAGATTACTATGTTGTCTGAAAGTCTGTTTTATTAATAAATATAATATTTTCTTCCAAGTTTGGTTTTGGATGCTTAGTTGTCAAATGCTGCATTGATATGTCACCGGTGTCAGGAAGCAGAATAAGGAACTGTGCCACTCGTTGCATTTTATTGGATGTAGGAGCTCTTGTGAATATTCAGTAAAAACTATTGCAGCAACAAATCCATGTAAACAAACCCGGGCTGCCCGAAACACACGTTCCAGCCTGGATTTATCTTTACATATTGATTCTGTGCTCTTTGCATGACCTTCTTTGTGTTGCTTCGGCTAGAAACCTGCTGAAAAATGTTATAGATTGTCATTCTGTAGGTTCACAAAACCCTGTCTGGGTCTTGAGACATACTTTATTATTATATTTATTATTTTTTGTTGGAGCGGGTCCAGAGGAGGCCACGAAGACGATCTGAGGGCTGGAGCACCTCTGCTATGGAGGCAGGCTGAGAGAGTTGGGGTTGTTCAGCCTGGAGAAGAGAAGGCTCTGGGGAGACCTTCCAGCAGCCTTCCAGTACCTAAAGGGGCTACGAAAAATCTGGGGAGGGGCTTTGAACAAGAGCATGGAGTGACAGGATAAGGGGCAATGGCTTTAGACTGAAAGAGGGGAGATTTAGATTAGATCTAAAGAAGAAATTTTTTACTCTGAGAGTGATGAGGCACTGGACCAGGTTTCCCAGAGAAGTTGTGGCTGCCCCATCCCTGGAAGTGTTCAAGGCCAGGTTGGATGAGGCTTTGAGCAACCTGGTGTAGTGGAAGGTGTCCCTGCCCACAGCAGGGAGGTTGGAACTGGATGATCTTGAAGGTCCCTTCCAACTCAAATCATTCTATGATTCAATGCTTTACACCTGAGAATGTGTGTCAAAATTCTTTTTTTCTGGTTGGGACCAAGTGGAAGTTAAACTTTATACCAAGCTGTTTTCTAACAATTTTTTTTTTTTACTTTTAGGAACAATTTTCCCAGCAGGTAACACTGATATGTAGTAGCTTAGAAATTTTTGAATGTCAGGCAGGAAATAAAAGAAATTATTTCTATCCCTATTAGGAAAGTGGGTCAGGCTGTGATATTTATTTATAGGATGTCTCAGTATTTTCAGTTTCCTTTTTTTGCTGCAAAACCAACTGATTTTTGGCTTGAGCTTTTCTGTAAATGCTGCTGGCAGGTGCCACGCTCTACATTTGGCCTAGAAATCGGCAGTGACGGAGGGGGGCTAGTTTGCAGCTAGGCTGGACTTTAAACGTGCTTCCTGAGGGTTCAGATGGAGTATTTTGGGGGCAATGGTCAGGAAGAATTGGGCAGCTGTTTCATAGGTAGTGTTGGAAAGGGGAAGGGATTGCTGCTGCTGATTTTACTTTCCTTGTGAAGACTTGGGTTTCTGCGTATGTCTTAGCAAAGTGCAGCAGGACGATGGTCCACTGCTCCGTGGGGGAGGGCCTTAAAACTCCATTTATTTCTTTACTTCCAGCCACCTTCCTGCTGGCAGGAAGGTTAAGTTGGCACCTCAGCCTCGTTTCATTCGCAGTACAGCACCGGTCCCACCGGTGAACGCTTTTGCCTGGGTTTAAAGGTAGGACTGGTAACTTGAAAGCTCATCAGAGTAAAGTGCTCTTCAACTGGAGGAGAATATTGACGTGTCTGTCAATTCTGAGCATGTGCTTTAAAAATTTTAATTACAATGCCTTATTTACAAGGTACACAGGTGCGGTGTACTGCAATTTAAATGCTTGTACATATACTTAAGATACGTTTTTGACTAATTGAATGTTTCTAATTTTGGGAAAGTGCTGAAAAATCATCCAACAGACCTCGTGTGCTATTTGCAATTGAGAGTGAATCACAATTAACTTTTCAAACAGAAGGGAGGGCAGAATAATGAGTGAAAAGATGTTGACTGCTAGAAAATTGGATTCAAATTGCTGGAATCAGAAGTGCGTCTTGAAATGGTCTAAAATAGCTCATTTGTAAAAAAAAAAAAAAAGGTTTTTTTTTTGGTAGATTATTACACCTTCGAGCTAGCAAGATCTGGAAAAAAATTGGCTAGATATGTGTGAAGTTAGTTTAAGGTTCTGCGTAGACCAAATATGTGTGTAGATCCTTTTCTGTTAAAGTTACACTGATTGTATTTTACCCCAGTATGAGTTGGAAACCTTGCACATATCAATACAGATGATGCAAGCAGAAATTACTAAACTAGAATGTTGTGTAGAATTGGTTATATTTTTAGTTTCTAACCAGAATTTAAGTAGTGCAACACTGTATTTTTTAAAAAGGGAAAATACCACCCTCCAGAATGGGTTTATGAATTTAAATAATAAAGGATTCTACCCTCACCCCCTCTAGAAAAGTAAACAAAACCTTAATGATTGCCGCTAAAGCTTGGTAAATGCGAACTGGAACTTGGACTCAAATTAAGAAAAAATAAATAAATGAGAAGGTTTTTTAGTGTTTCTGAGTATATTCAGAAAAAATATTTTTTTCTTAGAAGATATACTTTATTTAAGCATAGGTTATAATGTATGTCTTATATATTATTTGAAGTCAGGCTGGATCATCTAATGCAATGAATTGGTTTTTGATCTTTCAGTGGTAGACCTTGATGGGACCTCTCTGGCTCTGGAGATCTTTCGTCATTAACCTTTGATGATTCTCTTTGACGATCACAATAATGTGCTTTCTCCTTCCTTCTGTCTGGCAGCGTGTTGAGTTTTGGGTGATGCTGAGGGAATTCGCGTGGGGTGAGACTGTTTGCAAGGGCTCTTGGCCAAAGCTTGTAAGGATTTGTTGTGTGCAAGGGAAAGAGAGGGGCTGATAAATTCTTTTTTCTGCTGCAAAGTTTCCGATGTGTGAGTTTTATTTGCCTCTGCTTGGCGCTGTTATCTCCTCCTGCCTGGCGTGAAGCCGACAACTTATTGCTCCAAATTCCAGGAGCATTTCAGGACCACCAGTGAAGGATGAGAGTCAAGTGTTTCTAGGCGTTACAAACACTTGCAGCTAAATTATCTTTATTTCAAAGAACTAGGCCAAGATCCAATAAATGGATTTGTGAACAGATGGGGAAAGCATAGTGCAACTGTTAGATCAGCTTAATAGACAACTGTTGTAGCGTACACCATCTGCGTGGCCGTTGTCTCAGGTACGAGTGTTGGATAAAGGTGGGCTTCAAGGGGACGTCATGAGGTGGCCTTTTGTCATGGTAATGTTTCTGCATATAATACAAGGACTGGAGAAAGAGTTTTGAAGAAAAAAGGACCTATAATCAAGAGCGGATTTGTTGCGGTATGGAGGCAGAGATCAAAGGTAATATAGAGAGAGTAGAGCAAAGCCATGGAAATTGGTGAGGTGGTGAGGCAGGGGAAGGCCTTGCCCAGAGAAGCTGTGGCTGACCCATTCCTGGAAATGTTCAAGGCCAGGTTGGATGAGGCTTTGAGCAACGTGATCTAGTGGAAGGTGTCTTTGCCCATGGCAGGGAGGCTGGAACTAGATGGTCTTTAAGGTCCCTTCCAACCCAAACTGTTCTGTGATTCTATGAAATCTGCACTTACAAAACACTGCTTTTGTGAAGAAGTTGCTCCTGTGATGCAATGATTACAATAATTTTATTCTTTGTTTTCCTTAGTAAATTTTAATGGGGAGAAGAATTTACGGTAGCGAAGGTGCACAATAATACTAATATTC
Source organism: Tauraco erythrolophus (assembly GCF_009769465.1). Taxonomy (NCBI): domain Eukaryota; kingdom Metazoa; phylum Chordata; class Aves; order Musophagiformes; family Musophagidae; genus Tauraco; species Tauraco erythrolophus. The sequence continues at coordinate 22,914,029 of NC_141469.1, read as the reverse complement.
ACACTGCAGCTTGGATGTTTGGTTTGACAGAGATAAAGCTGAGGTTATGCAGTGAGCAGTGTTGTTTTGTGGTCTCTCAGATGGCGCTGGAATTAAAGATTCAGGAAGATAGACAGGAATGTAAATTCAGGATATTTTCAGTTTGAATTTAATAGCTGGAGAAGCTTCAAGGCAAGAAGATCAGGTGGAGCTGCAGTGCATTCCTGGTGCACCCAAACGCAGATGTTATTACAAGGCAGTGTCTCTAACCAGTCGTTGTGAAACAGTGGTGAAACGCAGGTGTTTTGGGATCCCGCACAGTTTTCTTTTTCCCAGTGCTTCTGACATGAGGAAGTGGGGTTGGAGGAGGGAAGTCGGCTTTTCCTTCGTGTTTCTGTTGCCTGGGTGTTGTGGGAAGGTAATTTGATGTCTTGTCAAACGGTTTCTCCCTGCATATAATTCGCTTACTTACTATGATAACTTCTCTATTTGTAGAGTAATAGAAAGCAAACCTCTTCCATAAAGAGGAGCTGAAGTGCGTTTCTAGATGAATAGTCTTTGAAATTCCTCTCCTTCCACTGCAGTAGAGCTGGTTGGGCAAGCAAAACTTTAAAGGAATAACTAGACAACTGGGAGGAGCTCCAGGTGTGGCTCAGCTTATGTAAGTTGAGGAAGGGACATGTTTCAAGATCGGCACTGCTGGTGAAGCCAAAAACAGCTGGCAGCTCCAGTGGGATAATGGCAGAGGCACCAGTCGACCTCTAGAGAGAAGACTTCAATGGCATTTGTGTTTGGTGACAGTAAAAGAGCAGAAGCTGGGACCCTGTGTCAAGGTTGGGAGCCCAGTGGAGATAGTGGTGGCCAATAGGAGAGAGTCCATGTTTGAAAAGATTTGGTTGTAGCATGTTGACTTAATGATTTTTCAGACTTGTAGCAGCATTTGGACCTCCTGAGCTCTCTCAGGCTGTCGGTGGTCGTTCAGTCGTCTGTGGAGTGTGGCAGCTTGTCAAATCAAGGTGCGTTTTTCAGGAGCAAAGAGGGATTTAGCAGGTTTGGAAGCATCAGTGCAGCAGGTTGTGAATCAGGCAGGAGAGGCTGGCGGTGATACGTTTTACCTGCTGCAATTTCTCTGAGCATCCTCTCGCAGACCTGGCTGGGCTTTTCAGGCTCTGCCCTTATCTCTGATCAGCAGCCAGGAAATCACTTTCCATATTTTTACATATCTCCCACAGAAGGGCGAAGCCAATCCTTTCCTTTGAAGAAACAGTGTTTCCCGTATCAAATTAACTGTGTCAGTCATTCGGTTTATTTATTTATCAAAGCAATACAGCTCATTAGCATCAATTCAACTGTACCATGGAAAGTGGGATGAAAACTGAAGCTATTAAGCATAGAGGGTGCTTGTCACTCCTCTCTGACCTCTTTGCCATGGTGAGATAGGCAGAGTGGTGCAGAGTGACCTTGAAACACCTGATCGTCTCTGGGAGGAAGACCCTGATGAAGGCAATGCAGAGGAGGATGATTTTCCAAGTGCTGGAATAGCAGCGTGTTACTGTGAGAATGATGCTGTTTGTTTGCAAAGTCATCAGATTTTGTAGGGATTTCATGGCTGTCTGCCTCTCTGTTGCAGAGTGTGGCAATAGATGACATTATTATGGGGATTTTGAGCTCTTATTTTTCACATTGAGTGTTCATATCAGCTGGAGTTGTAGCAAACTACTGAGAGGCACCATCACCTCCACTTTGTGCAGCTCGTGGCTTGATGGGTATTGCTTGAGGGCTTCTTTGCTGGAAATGTTAAGGAGTGTCCCCATTGATATTAGGTCATGTCTTGTGTCAACCTGCAACCGCCTGAGGAGGAGGACATGAGCTGAGCTGCTTCTTGAAGAGAGGGTAGCACCATCCAGAAGCTCTAACCTCAGGAGTCTGGGAAATCACAGGGTAGAGCTGTCTTCAAGCTGATGCAGAAACTGGTGCCTTAACACTGTGGAGGACTAACTGAAAAAGTGTTAGAAAGAATGAGCAGTAACTTTGCACTGTTAGTTGTAGAGTTAAGGTGATCAGATAAGACATTGCTCGGGTTATGGTGGCAGCAGTGACTTTTGCATGAGTTTACTCATCTGAAGTAGTAGGTGTGTTATCTCAGTTGTAGTGAGGGCTTTGGACATGTCCTGGGCTGCATCCAAAGCAGCGTGGCCAGCAGGTGAAGGGAGAGGATTCTGCCCCTCTGCTCTGCTCTCGTGAGACCCCACCTGCAGTGCTGCGTTCAGCTCTGGGGTCCCTCAACATCAGAAGGACATGAGCTGTTGGAGCGGGTCCAGAGGAGGCCACCAAGATGATCCGAGGGCTGGAGCACCTCTGCTATGGAGACAGGCTGAGAGAGTTGGGGTTGTTCAGCCTGGAGAAGAGAAGGCTCCGGGGAGACCTTCTAGCAGCTTTCCAGTGCCTAAAGGGGCTACAGGAAAGCTGGAGAGGGGCTTTGGACAAGGGTGTGTAGTGACAAGACAAGGGGCAATGGCTTTAAACTGAAAGAGGGGAGATTTAGATTAGCTCTAAGGAAGAAATTCTTCTGTCTGAGGATGGTGAGGCACTGGACCAGGTTTCCCAGAGAAGTTGTGGCTGCCCCATCCCTGGAAGTGTTCAAGGCCAGGTTGGATGTGGTTTTGAGCAACCTGGTGTAGTGGAGGGTGTCCCTGCCCATGGCAGGGGGGTTGGAACTGGATGATCTTTGAGGTCCCTTCCAACCCAAACCGTTCTGTGATTCTATGACATGAGCGAGAGTCTCTGTATACACCCAGAGTAGTTCCTAGCCCTTGGTCAGGTACCTGTTGCTGCACAGGTTTAAACCCTTTCCAAACTTGATTTTACGGTAATGTCATCAGTGTGAGACCTGGCATGGAATGAATTCCGTCTTCCTGGCTGTGCCTGTAGTGTGGCATCTCGCTGGCAGAAGAGGGGATTTAGCTGTTCTGCATTAGAAATTCATGAAATAGGTGCATAGGTTTTGTTTATCCGCTCCTCTGCTCCCCTGTGTGACAGATCGCTATTCCATGCCTATAAATGAGGGCGTTTGCTTGTAGCAAACCCTAGAAGGATATACCCTTTAACCTCAGTGCCTTTACTGAGAAAACGAACAAAGCTAAATTGTTAATCAATTGAAGCTAGAATGCCATTGTTCTGGTAATAGGCTGTAACAGCCCTTTCTTTATTGGCTTCAACTTCAAATTTACCCGAAACAATGGCTTTTAATTGTGATGTGCTTGAGGCAGCAACAGCAACACTTGGGGAGGAAAAGGGGAGAGAGGAAGAAAACTCATTGTTTGCATCAGTCTCTAGATTTAGCAACTTCAAAATTAGGATGAACGACTGGCTTTGGGGTTTGTTTTCTTTCTTTTATTTTATTTTCTTTTTTTTTTTTTCTTTTTTTACTGTAAAGGCTGTGCTAAAACTCCGCAGGCAATACGCTGATAGATCTTCTGTAACTCTTACTGAAAGCAGTACAAACCAATTTTGAGATCCATTGCTGACCTCGTAGAGGTTAAGGCTTAAGATATTTTATAAACCAGACCAGCATTCTTACCTTTTCTGGTGAATAATGAAGAAAAGGCAACATGCATTGTCTCTTTCGTACTCCTGATGAAAATTAGTATTTTTAAGACCTCCTTGTCAGCATATAGTGTGCCTTTAATGTCACAATGCTTTGGAAGTAAGTGCCACAAAATGATTTAGTCCTAAGTTATATGCTGCTCTCAAGTTTGTGGCTTTTTGTGCTCAGGTATTAGCAAGAGGATCGCTTCAGATTTATTAGATGGTAATGACATATCAGCTTTGGGTCTTCACCTAGTTGTGCAGTTCATGTCTCTTTAGGAGCTTTGTCAGTGTACACCGATTTGTATTTGAAAAATACACGCTGCTAGTATTGCTTGTGTTATTATTAAAAACCACATGGATTTATCCAGTATGCTTCAATACTCAGATTTGGCTTTTTACCCAGGAGATGCCATCGCTTGCTGTCTGATTTTCTTGTGTTGGCGTTGTGCTTTTCAAGGGCTCCCAGAACTAGCAGGGAGTAAGTAATACACAGCATTCTTGTACATAAAATATTTCTTTTTGAAGCAGGCTCTCTTTTGTGAAATCTTTATCGTTTTCATTGCTTCTCTTTTGTGTTTGTCTTACAAAAAGCTGAAACAGGCAGCACACAAGATTGGAGCCCTTTGAATATATGTGCTGTAGATTCAGCTCCCTAACTCCCTTTTTTCCCTTTGGTTCTTAAATATTGCAGTCCACTTGAAAAATCAGTGAAAAATTTAAACCAGCTGTACATAACACTTGCTACCTGGTAAAGTTTGAAACAGCTTTAAGTAGTACATGTATGCACATGAGCATACGTATATATTTTTCAAATCTGAGTTTTGTAAAGAGATCATTGCAATTATTGCAGTCCACCCTGGATGTTTTAAAGTCAATATTGTGGCTTTGTAGGTGCTACCTATGCCTTGTGTATGTTTTTTCCACCTGCGTGTTTATATACTTAAAGGACCTTGCTCTTTTGTTTTCTTAGGGTGTAGCTTCTTGCAGAGTAGTACATGTAACACCCAAGTTGTACAGAAGTCCTCCTTGTAGAGTAGCATCATGTACTACCAAGTTAGCAAAGAAAAATGGGAATCAATACCTTTCCATACTTTATGGAGTCTGATTTTTGCATCCGAGTGATAAAATTAAAAATATGCACAAAGCATTTAGTAAAGCAAATGACCTCAGAGCCTGATGGCGTTGCTACCCAGAGGTAGGAGTCTTCTAGTGTACATCGTGAGAGTAGTTCTAGTGCATAGCCCAGTGTATGCCATGAAAATGCCCCTAATTGAAGTAGAATCATAAAATGGTTTGAGTTGGAAGAGACTTTAGTAATCACCTAGTTTCAAACCCTCTGCCATGGGCAGGGATATCTTCCAGTAGACCAGGTCATTCAGAACCTCATCCAAGCTGGCCTTGAACACTTCCAGGGATGGGGCATCCACAACTCCTCTGGGCAACCTGTTCCAGTACCTCACCACCCTCATTGTAAAAAATTTCTTCCTTAGATCTAATCAAAATCTACTATCCTTCAGGTTAAAGTCATTCCTCCTTGTCCTATCACTACACACCCTTGTCAAAAGCCTCTCTCCTGCCTTCTTGTAGGTCCCCTTTAGGTACTGCAAAGCTGCTGGAAGGTCTACCTAGAGCCTTCCCTTCTCCAGGCTGAACAGCCCCAACTCTCTCAGCCTGTCTTCATAGCAGAGTTACTTTGTTCCTGGAGTACTTTTCCTCCTCAAGTTACTCATGTATTCCTTTCCTCAGCCTTTGCTCACAGAAGAAGCCGAAACATTGTATAGGACATGTCCTAGTTACCAGTGCCCACCAGTACCCAATGAAACACCATCACATATAGCGCAAACAGGACCGAGTTGGAGAGGACGAGGGGTTTTGTTTGCTTTTTTAGACTAGAGCTGGGAGATCAGTTGAGCTTTGTCTATGGAATATAAAGATAAAATTCCAGCTTCAGTTTGCTTTTAGTGCTTAGTATTTATTTCTGTCTCTCTTGGAGCACATCTCTGCGAGAGTAACGCAGATCTGCTCATGCCCTGCCCGTGCCAGGCAGTATGTGGCGTAAGAACATAGTTCCAATTTCTTTTGCTTTCACAGACGTCAACTCTGATTTTTTTAATATCTTGTATTTGTTTGTAATGGCAGCCACTTCTAAAGCTTAGCAAGGAGTCAAGAGTAACTTACAGATAAGTATTTAACTAATAGCATATCGAGAGAATTTGACTTCGGTTACTTTTTAAAAACAAAATCCTGTGTTTTGTTTCTGTGTTGCTGAAATATGATTGAATTATGTTGGTGTTGAAATGCTCTCCCCCCTCCCCGGCTACCCCGAGATGTGACATGGCTGAGACTACAGTACTAAAGAGATTATTTTATTTTAATCTTTTTTTCCTATCACTCTTGATAGCGTTTCTGTGGTGAATGATTTAGTAATTGTTTCCAGAGAAAATTGTTCAAAGAGTTTTCTGAGCAGCGGCTTTTTGAGAGCTTGGCAGATTGCATAAGGTTGTTTTTAGCTTGTGAGACTTGCTCAGGTTTCTAGAGTCTGTTTACTCTTGGTTGCATGTGAAGTGCTGTCAGCGTTGAAGCGTTGATACGGTTTGGTTCCTAGCTTTTCCACAGATAATATTTTCAAAAGGGTGAATTTTTGGACAAAAAGTCTAGATGTTATTGCCTACAACTTAGAATTTCCATCTGTTTTTGCAAATTCCTGGTCAAGAGATGAGTAATTGGAATTTTCGAAGACGTTGAAGCCTTACAATACAAATGTGTGTGTGTGCGCATGTTTGTTTATCTAAATCTCTATCTACATCTATCTGTGTCTCTGTAGAAGGTACAGATGCTTCCTGTGCTCCTGAAAATTGGAGTTGCTTCTTCACTTCCTTCAACGTAGATCTCCTGCAGAACTTCAGTAACTAGCTTTTAAAAATCTTAAGCTAAATCTCTGAGGTTGAAAAGTATTATAGAATTAATATGGAGGAAGAAGGTGGTGGTTTTCAAAATCTGTGGGTTTTGCCTTTTTGATTTGGATCAGAGATGAACCTTAAAAAGAGCTCTATGGAAAAGATTCTGCAAAACCATTTTGACTCAGTCAAAATATTTAAAAAAGATTAGATAACATTAACAGATCACTAGGAAAAGACACAGCAAAAGGTTCCAAGATACCGGTTTTGGGAACTTCTGATCTTGTTTCCTTCTCTTTTCTGCCAAATTGGATTTTGCAGAGTGTTTTTGTTTTACTGAAAATATGTTTTAAGTAGGACGATTTAATTTTGCCAGAAGGCTGTGATTTGTTCCAGCCATGTTCCGAGGATGGATTTTATAACCTCTCTAGGTAGGAATCCTATTTCAGGTGCCAGTATGTGTTCTTCCAGAACGTGGTGTTTGCACATCTTCAGATACTGCTTCTGTTTGATATCATCCTTCCCTGGTAATTTATTTTCAACCGTTTCTGCTATGCTTCAGCTTTTTGTTAAAACCAATCTAGAATATTTTGACTGATGCGTATGAGATGGGAGCGTGTATCCCAATGGTCTGGCCTTTGGTTTTGCCTTCAGCCCATACATGCTCCTACCAGTCTCTATGCTCAGGCAAAAAATGCTGAATCGTAGAACGGTTTGGGTTGGAAGGAACCTTCAAGATCACCCAGTTCCAACTCCCCTGCCATGGGCAGGGACACCTTCCACTAGACCAGGTTGCTCAAAGCCTCTTCCAACCTGGCCTTGAACACTGCCAGGGATGGGGCAGCCACAACTTCTCTGGGCAACCTGTTCCAGTGCCTCACCACCCTCAGTGTAAAAAATTTCTTCCTTAGTCAATCTAAATCTCCCCTCTTTCAGTTTAAAGCCATTGCCCCTTGTCCTGTCACTACACTTCCTGCAGAAAGTCCCTCTCCATCTTGGTGCCTTGTTTTTGGGAGCCCAAGTGATATATCACATTTGCTACCCCAAACTCCTAGTAGATCCATCTCCCTCAGCCTTGATGAAGTGTGGTGATGTCTTTTCTGTTGTCCATGTCTTTGGAGAAAACGTGCTCTGTTAAAATCTGTGAAAAGGAGAAGGTACAGCCGCAGCTGGTAGAGTACTACCTTCATTTGTCTTAGAGTGCATGTGTGTTCCATTGTCATATTTCCAGGAGGAGTAATGGAAAATGCGAAAGCAGGTTTTGCGTCACTTTGCTGACTCTTTCCAGTACCTGTATTCAGACTTATTACAAGTAATGCACATTCCAAGTAATGAGCATGAATATCAGTTTCCTTCGGACCACAACAAAGGTTAAGCAAAGCTCTGAAATCTGCTATGAAGTTTTCATCCAAACACCCTCCTGAGCCCCAGACTGGGTTTGCTGCTGCTTGTTTGGACAGCCCTGCGAGCGATATCGAGACAAACGCGGTTGTCTGGGATTTGCCTTGTACAATGTTTTGCAGGTGTTGACAGAAGTGAGTCCCTTACTGGCTTTATTCCCCTCTCTCTCTCAGTGGCATCTTGAATGTTTAATGGTTTCAGCGCCGGCGTATATTGAGTGTTCTGGGATGAATGATTCCAACTGTACTTTCTGCTTTCGCGTCCTTTTCCACAGTCTTTTGCTACTGTCAAGTTTTCTCCTCCTATTTATAGGCAAGGGGTGTTTGTAGGGTAGTCCTGGCACTGTCCTGACAGTGGGGACCACTAAGCTCTTTGACTTTGATCGCACAACACGAGATGACATGGGGATGGGAACGTGCTACTGGAGGTGGTGAATAAGTGAAACTGCCGTGCTCTGACGTTGTCCTGAGTTACGCAGCCCTTGATGCATGCAGAATTCAGGTCTTATTTTTTCACTTGAGGGTTATGGGGATGAGTCCTCCATTCAGGAGGTCATCAAGGACTTTGTGAAGAGTCATATACAGAATGGGTGAGAGGTGGCACCACGGACCTCATCTGAACTTCTTGGAAGAATAGTGTAGTTTGTATAAATCAATAGTTTAGGAATAACTTAAGCTTTTCTATTAGGGAATTTCATTTGCTGGTTGTGGTACATACATGTCTACGGGTTTGAAACAATACCATCAGTCTGAAAGAGAAGCTGTCACTCTTGTAAATGAAAATCTAATGACGGATCTTCTAAATTTAGGAAATCCTTTATGAATGCTTAATACCATTGGAGACTAATGCTTGTCTTTGTTTTTTTATTTACAGACTCACTGGTCCTTCAGGGTATGTCACCGATGGGCCAGGAAATTACAAATACAAAACAAAATGCACCTGGCTCATTGAAGGAAGGTGAGTATATTAAGCATCTCGGGTTTTAGTGTTCTTTTTTATGACTTTTAGGTGAAGTTATGACTTTTATCATTTAGACTTTGTGATTCATTCTTGCTATTCTTAAAACTAGATATGGCAGCACTTAGTCTTAGTGAATAAGTTTTAGTTTTTTTTGAGCAACCGAGCCCTCCAAACTGACTTCTGAATTAGAGATCTGCTGTGTAAAATACCCTTTGTGTTGAAACCACCCGTAGAAAATGAAAATAAATGCATTTGTGTAAATAAATAAAGAACTAAAAATTATTTAATTCATACTGCAGTATGCCATTCAGATGTTGGAATTCACTGTGCATGGGATTTATTGGCAGTATGAAAAAAATAGAGTGAACTCTGTTAAAGCCTTTATTCATAAAGAATCAGCTTCTCGAATGATGCTCTTTGGATATTTATTTACTCATTAGGCCGTGAGGACTTCAGAGGGACTGTTGACCTCTTTTGGCAAAAGTCTTCTAAACTGCAAGAAGTCCCTTAGATTTCTTCCCCTCGTTTCTCTACCTTTTCTGTATTTGATCTTTATATTGCTTATAGTGATTTCTTGCAGAGATTTTTGGAGTAGCCCATTTAATGCATATCCTCTGGCCATCATCTGATTGATGGTACAGCAGTTCAGAGCATCTGATTTGTTGAAATAATATTTTTCGTAGTACCAGGTTGACACCAGGACTGTAAAATCGATGTGTATGGTCTCTAAAACCTTGCATGGCCAGATATGGTGCTGTATGTTAACACCTGTGCATTAAGTCACATTCCATACTGTTCTCTGAATCTGTAAGCAGAGAGGTTTGTGAACAGGAATAAGTCATGTGAGAGCATGAACTTGCATTGAACACTTGTAAGATGAGATCTCTTGGCACCTTGGAGGATCACAAATTACTGAAAGCCCAGAGTACACTTTTTTTTTTAGTCTTCTGCTTATGTTTGGGAGGTCTGATGGTTGGGAGGGAATCGGTATTCACTTAATCTACGATGCACGTTTATTTTGGGTGAGTAATGTAAATACCTAAGCTCCCAAGATATTCAAAGGTGAGGGCTGAGGTGTTGCAGAGAGTCAGCCAGAATACTGAAATTTGGAACCTGCTACTCAATATGAACTATAAGAAGCCCAAGTTTTTAATGTGGTTAAGATCAAAGTTAGATGCTGTAAGTGGCAACACCTCTTCATTTTTGTAGGTAATAAAAATACAACTGCAGACAGTTTGAAATGACAAATAATTAAAAAGTGTTTTGCAAGAGTGTTATTACAGACAAATCAGCCTCAGCAGTTCCAGTACAGCCAGCTTAACCCTTATAACTTCATTTTCTAAAGGATAGTGTGACTCATGTTTTTATCAGCAGCAAAGTGGTGCTTATGGTCCCGGATAATGTCACCATAACTGCTCCTTCAGCCTTTATTTGCCAATACTGAGAGGCTTCCTAGAGAACTATCACTTCATGGGGTCTGGAGACTTGCTCTAAAGAGGTGTACAAAAATGTTCCTGCTTTCGTAGCCAGGTGTTCAAGCTGATGTCCTTTTCCTGCTTTGGATTGTTTGTACCCTGCTGTCAGAGGGTGGTGGTAAACAGAAAGGAGATAATCGTTCTGATTAAAACAGCTGAAATACGCACCCTTGTGAAAATAGCCCAAGCTCTCTGCCAAATGTGAAATTCCCAGAGAGATCTGGACCTGGGAAACAGCGTCTGCAAAGCTTTAAATTCTGCCGAGTGCCCTCACCTCGTTGCTAGCGTACCGGTATGTGGAGGGCTTTTGAGGTTAGCAAGTAAAGACACAATCCAAACGTGCGATTGAGGATGCTGGATAAATTCAAATGTAAAATAAGCCTCGCGTTCCTTACTCTGCTCATTTCCTTTTTGCCATGTTCCTCACTCTTCTTGGCTGGTGTCTGTGCTGTGTCCTCATCCCGAGGGTGTCTTTTCCATTTTTTCCCTGGGAGCATGAGAGAAGGCAGATGAGATCCAGCCAGCCCGAGGATCCCGTCGGAGGCAGAACCTGTAGCCATGTGCCTTGTGATTCTGGGATTGAGTGCTGTCTGTTAATGAGTCGTTAGACGTATCAAAGCTAATTTTCTTTTTGTTCTTGGTCTAAAGCTTTTATTGAATGGGTATTTCTTTCTGCTCTACAGCCGTCAGACCGTTAAAATAGAAGAAGCAAACCCCCCTACAATTTCTTAGGCTGCTTGCTTTTGAAACTGAGTGCTCTTTGTACCTTTTCTTTAAGCAAGACATTATCCTTGAGTTACACCTGCTGCTCTTTTTCCAAAGGCCTGGAGTAGGTCATTGTGCCTATCAGAAAATATTCTTTTGCAGAATAACTCCCTAAAAAATTCCGCTTCTGTGGGAAAGAAGGGCTCTATGGCAAGCTGACATTTTATGAATTTATTTGATTATGATGAACCAGGATTTCATCTGAACCCGAGGGCAATGCTACTGAAGAGATTCTAATCACTTACATCTGTCCTTTCAACAGCTACAGCTGTGAGTAGGAAATAGCAGTGCTGCTGTAGATTCACTTTACTTTTATCTCTGGGTCCAAGCACAATGTTAGTGGTGTTTTCACCCCGCTTGAGCTGAGTCCTAAATTAGATATCTGCCATGGCTTCTGTGTGGTTCTCTTTAGATGTATCTTTGCATATTAGTGATGAAATTAATCATAGAATCATAGAACGATTCGGGTTGGAAGAGACCTTCAAGATCATCTAGTTCCAACTCCCCTGCCACAGGCAGCGACACCCTCCACTACACCAGGTTGCTCAATGCTGTCTAAATGTACGTTGCTTGGTTATGGCTTAGTGGGTGTCTTTTGTGTATGGGGTGAAAGAAATGCTGATCAGCTTTGGTGTCTGGACTACTGTTTCCATCCCTGCATCAAGGAAATAAAACTTTTTTCCTGCTGATACATCTCAGAAAATCAGGCCTCTTGATGGTCTTCTCTTGACTTAGTAAGTCAGCAAGAGTAGATTCTTCTTGAAGGGTGGTGTTAACATCGGGGCATGCTGGGCCCACTGCAGTCAGGTGGAAGGTAGCCAAGTCTCTTCCCAGGACTTCCAACTTGTTCATTCTCAACTGGTTCCCATATTTTTTTGTAACACATCTCCAGAAGAAAACCAAGCAACCTCATTAGCATTTGTGAAGAATGAGGGGCAGTCTTGCATCTTGACAGTCCAGGTAATAACCAAAGACCTTCCTTTTGACAAAAGTTAGAGCTCCAGGGCCTCCTGTCCTGTAGAATATGGGTCTCCTCTGCATTCTCTTGACCTGTTTATTCCAGCTACCAGAGGGTGGAGAGCAAGATGGATAAATTCTTTTAGTTAGCATCCACTGAAGCTTACTTTTGATTTCCAGTTTGGAGGAGCTTCCCTCAGGAGGGCCATCTGTACTGCACAAGTAATAAAGTAATAGAAGAAGGATTTCTACCAGCTTCTGGGCAAGTGAATTATCTCAGGCCATCATAGTCATATCAATCTGCAGAAAATCGCCTGAGCGAGAAAAATAACTCTGGTTAGTTCCCTGATGGTGGCTGTGATTCTTCATAGAGTTATTTAGGTTGGAAAAGACCTTTAAGATCATTGAGTCCAGCTGTAAACCCGACACTGCCAAGTCCACCACTAAACCATGTCTCTAAATGCCACACCTACATGTGTGGAATGTATTTTCCATGTAGATTTTCCATGTTTACCCTGCAAAGCCCTGTCTTTAGCGAAGTCAGTACTGGTAAAGAGCAGGGGGCTGGCCGTCCCTACTCTTCAATTTCTGCCATTGGTGGTGGGGAAAAGTTTAAGGACACAATTTCTCTGACCATAAAGAATCTGTTGCTTAATACGAGGAGAGTGTGCACACCAAAAAAGAAAGCCAAGGCATGTTTGATGCATCTACAGTTACACTAAGTCACTCAGTTTTAGTCGTGTTTAGAGGAGAGCTTCACGCCAGAGGAGTTTGTTGGAGGGGCTTTGCCGTGCGTGTCGAGTGGCTAGTTCCAAATCTTTTATTATCATTTGTTTGCAGGCCAAACACAATCCTCAGGCTTCGATTCAATCACTTTGCCACAGAGTGCAGTTGGGACCACTTGTATGTCTATGATGGAGATTCGATTTACGCTCCCTTACTGGCAGCTTTCAGGTAAGTTCCCCTTGGTAAGAACCTAACTGTCCGCAGTGATATTTCTTGAACTCGAAGCCTGACTCAAGTGTGGCTCCTAGCAGTGTAAATATGTTCCCATAATCTAAATATATAACACTGCCAATACAGCACATATAGCAAGAGTCCTTTTGTGCGGTCATCGTCAGCATAAACAATTAAGGAGTTGTTTTTGCTTTTACAATGAACAGATCACGTTACTGCACTGCAGCATGTAAGTATTATGTTTTCATTTCCAAATCCTGATTATTTGAGAGACAAAAAAATTATTGTCATCTGGTCGAGCATGAGATGATTCGGTATGCAGGCTCCTTCTAAAGTAGAAAACTGCCCCATTTATCATTTTTGAACGAGACTTCATTTTAACTCGTGGTATGTCAGTGCTGGCAGGTGGCAGAAGCAACGTAAAATGGACATTGCAGACATGTAGGTCCCACAGAATCATGTATGTCCTTACGTACCTTAAACTTTATGTTTTTAAATTCTTTGGAACGTGTTCAGAAACAACAACGATGGGTTCCAACCTTGTAAAAACATGTGTAAAAATATCTGTTCCTCTGATGGATGACTGGTATTTGGCTCATCTGTCTGTGGTGAGAGACTAATTTGTGGATGCTGGTTAACAGTTGACATTTCACGAAAAGACCTAAATATAACTTGTGCATTTATGTACTTCAGTCTTGCAGTGACAAGCACCACCTTATGTTTTCTATTCTTTTAGCTGAAATTAGAAAAATAATCCCAAGTTGTGTATGGAAAAACTAATGGTTCCCTTTGGACTCTGCTTGTTCCAAGTGGCTGATTAACTATTTCCAGAATTAACCTTCTGCTGTGCTTCCTTTCATTTGCGAAATGAAGTTCTAAAAATACTTCATGTTTATTCTAAAAAATCCTTGTAATCTCTGTGAGAGAAGATCAGCATAGGAAGCAAAAGTTGATAAAAAAGTTAAAACAGAACGTATGTTTGGTTTTTTTTTTTGTCTTCAATTGAAAACGCAGAGTTGTTTTGTAGTGAGAGAACACTTCCTGTAAACCTTCAGACTAATCTGAGGTCAGAACAGGACACACAAATGAATTGTTACCTTACTCTTACCCCATCTGAAGAAGAAACCGCCTCCTTTCTTCTAAACACCCTTCCCCTCAAAAAAAAACCCAACCTTGGAATCAATCTCCTGGTATCATGTGCTGAATTGATATGCAGGAAGAGGAAGAAATGTCAGCTTGACTCATAGTCATTTTGCTCTAATCGAGCTAATTTTTAATATGCAATTGAAAAGGTGAAACGATCATGATTTGTGCCTGCAGTTTCTTGTGTGTTTCCCCAAAATTAATAGGCTTTTTAAATTGAGGTTATAAGTAGTTCACAGCATTAACAGTTATGGTTCAGACTTTAAAATCATCTGTAAATCACTAGGAAGTCTGTGCCTGAGGACGAGCAAGCGTGAGCTTAATACAATAACATTTTTGAGGTAGGAAAAAAATTCAATTATTTTTTTAATTGCTTCTTCAGATGACATTTGAATTTCATCTTCATTAGTAATGAACTGTGTTATTCAGTAAACCAAGTTCAGGAAATAGCAGATGCTTCTCATTTTGATGAAAAGCAAAAAAGCATCTGTTGAAAAATACCTTTCTCTGATATGAAAATAAACGCACTAGAATTTTTTGAGAGCAGTGTTCATATTTTATCTATTTTCTTGGCTTATGTTAAATTTTAATATTAACCATAACCATATTTCACTACTCACTATTTTTGCACTGCGTTGGGGGATTTGCAAGATTGAGCTTTGTACAGTCGGACACTGAACTTTCAGGGTTTGTTGATAAACACTGTAAATTCCTCCCTCTCTGAAGCTCAGTTTTTGTTACCTCCCCGGCTTTTTACAGCAGCTGCCTGAGCCCTCGCTTCCTTCACTGCTCTCATCTTGTGTTCTTGAACTTCTGATGCTCGATTATGTTTGTTCACAATACAGTACTTACCCTGAATATAAGATGATCTTGGAAATATTCAGCACTGGACTATGGAGAAAGTTTAAGTTGGTTTTATCAATTTTTCAGTGTGATAAATATTTGCATAATGCAAACATTTACACAGTGCAAGTGTCTGCATAAGCTGTTTACTAAACTCCTTGTAGTCTGAGTGCCCCAGGGCAGTCCGGTCCTGTACATTAAGCTTTTTTTTTCTATTAAGCAGGGATAAAAATATCTTTGCTGGTTTATATTTGTTATCATAGGCAACATGAGACTGTGTAAATGTGCTGCTTCAAAAATGCAATAAAAGAATGTGGAGGAAACACAAATCCAGCGTGTTTGTCTGCACAGAATGAAGAAATCTGAAGCAGATAAACTACACTCATCATCTGTGAACTTTGTTGGTTTTATTTTTGACTTTACTCCACACTAAATGTTTACTGGTGCTTCATTTGCACCTTTATTTTCATTTTGTGCTGGTCGGCAGGGAGGTGGTTTCCTTTTCACATCCGATCGCTCTCGTGCAAGACCGTGGGCCATGGCTCTGCGCTCGGCGCTGGGGTGAGACTGTTCAGAAGCGCCTCCTGATCACTGTCGGGCACCAGATGAATGGTCGTGGTGGCCGCGCTGGCAGATGGCAGTGGCAGCCCCACGGTCACTTGCTGAGCTGGCTCCTCTGCCGTGCCTCCACATTGGCTCTCATGCCCTCAGAAAACAGGAGCAGCTCCCCTTCCTTTCGTTACTTGCAGGTGAATCTGGCACTTTTGCACCCAAATTTGAGTCTAGGTGCAGAACGTGGGGTGAGTTGGGTTGGAAGGGACCCTGGTCTGATCCCTCACTCAAAGCATGGCCAACTTCAGAGTAGGATCAGACCCTTGCCCAGTCAAGTTGTGGATATCTCTTAAGGATGGAGATCTCGATGACCCTCTGGGCCAGTGATCCAGTGCTTAATCACCCTTATGGTTTAAAAAAAAAAAAAAAAAAAAAAGGAAAAAAACCCCAACTGTTATCTAATCAGAGCTTCCTTTGCTGCAGCTTGTGTCTGTTGCTTCATGTCCTTTTTCTATGAACGTGTCTGGTGCTATCTCCTCTTTATCCGTAGGTAGTTGAAGGCAGCAATTAGATTTCTCCCCATCTTCAGCCATCTCTCCCCCAGGCTAAACAAACCTTGCTCATTCCACCTCTTCTTGTACATTGTACGGGTGCCCTCTTCCTATTCTTTTTCTGTCTATTCCCTCAGTTCTTTGCCAGAAATCATAGAATCATCTGGTTGGAAGAGACCTTCAAGATCATTGAGTCCAACCATTCACCCTGCACTGTCAGGGTCCCTAAACCTTGTTGCTCAACACCAAATCTACACGGTTTTTAAACACCTCCAGGGATGGGGACTCCACCACCTCCCTGGGCAGCCTGTTCCAATACTTCACAACCCTCTCTGTAAAGAAATTTTTCCTGATATCCAACCTAAATTTCCCTTGGCATAACTCGAGGCCATTCCCTCTTGTCCTGTCATTCATAACATAAGAGAAGAGACCGACCCCCATCTCCCTACAACTTCCTTTCAGGTAATTGTAGAGAGTGATAAGGTCCCCCTTGAGCCTCCTCTTCTCCAGACTAAACAGTCCCAGCTCCCTCAGCCGCTTCTCGTAGGACAAGTTCTCTAAACCCTTCACTAGTTTTGTTGCTCTCCTCTGAACCCACTTCAGCACCTCAAAATCGTGACATGTTGCTGCCCTGGGCACACGCAAAGGCTCTCTGCCTTCTGCTTTGTCCTCAATGCTTTTTCTGAACTAACCTGCAAACCCTGCTCACCCCTCACCATCAACTTGTCTTATATTGCTTAGAGCAAATGATCAGCTGATAACAGCATGGGGTTGCTAACGAGGATTAATTATACTGGCAAAGGTGCAAACCATGCTGAGTCAGTACTGGGACCATCACTGTTTCACATCTTTGTTGGCGACATGGACAGTGGGATCGAGTGCACCCTCTGCAAGTTTGCTGATGACACCAAGCCGTGTGGTGTTGTGGACACGCTGGAGGGAAGGGATGCCATCCAGAGGGACCTGGACAGGCTGGAGAGCGGGTCCAGAGGAGACCGCAAAGATGATGTGAGGGCTGGAGCATCTCTTCTGTGAAGACAGGTTGAGAGAGTTGGGGTTGTTCAGCCTGGAGAAGAGAAGGCTCCGGGGAGACCTTCCAGCAGCCTTCCAATACCTAAAGGGGTTACAAGAAAGCTGTAGAGGGGCTTTGGACAAGGATTTGTAGTGACAGGACACGGGGCAACGGCTTTAAACTGAAAGAGGGGAGATTTCCTTTAGATCTAAGGAAGAAATTTTTTACATTGAGGGTGGTGAGGCACTGGAACAGGTTGCCCAGAGGAGTTGTGGCTGCCCCATCCCTGGAAGTGTTCAAGGCCACGTTGGATGGGGCTTTGAGCAACCTGGTGTAGTGGTCTCCTTGCCCATGGTTGGGGAGTTGAACTAGGTGATCTTTAAGGTCCCTTCCAACTAAAACTATTCTGTGATTCTGTTTGTGTTATGAGAGTATCCAGAGGAACCAGTCAACCTAGAGCTGATGTTATACAGACTTACAGGAAGAAGTGGTCCTTGCCTCCAGCACGTATAGGCAGAGAACGAACTGCAGGTGTACGTGCTCTGCGTAAAGATGAAGGGACTGTTTAATGCTTAAGTTTTATGGCTCTGTTTGCTTCAAGGCATACGTTGGGTGTCCTTTGCTCATGTGCATAACCATGTTTTTACCTGTCGATGTTTTTGCTCTCCTCTGATGGAGCTGGCACTCAGCGTGTAATTAACTCTGACCTCCCAAATCAGTTTTTATTCTGCGTCCTGAGATAGAGAATAGGGGATATATAATATTACCACCCTGTGCTGGACTCTTGCAAAACAGGAATCGTGCACACACTCAGTTTGTAGAGCAGTCTAGGTGGCTTTTTGTTGTAGCAGCCTACCCTCTAAGTTTTTATTATTTTACTCTATTTGTTTTCTTTGCATCCACAATAACTTTTAGAGTATTGGTTAGGAAAAAAAAAAGGATTGGTATAAGGCTAGGACCAAATATATTTGGGATTTTGCTAGAAATGTATCTGCTGAGTGATGTTCCCTTGTGCACATTTACTCTGTGAGCCCATGGGTGAAGGCAGCTGGTTCTTGGATTGCATGAGAATTGATTAATCAAAATGTCGTTGTGGTAGAAAGACAGAATTCTTAGAGAAATGTACATGTGTTGTATCAAAATTGCTTTTGTTCACTAAACCTGTAATCTGCTTCAGAAACACCAAACCAATTTGATAAGATGGAGAAAGAGAGTTTCTATTTTAGGGTTTTGAGAAGATAAATCCTCTGAGTTAAAGCGAGGTCTGTAAAAGAAGTTTAGAGTAGAAAGTTTCTTTAGTTCTCCAGTTCCTCCGTTCTTTTCTCTTGAACTGTTTCTGATGGACTAAAGAATGCGATTTTGATTTTTTTCATGAATTCAAGTATCCTGTTCTGAGCTTCACCAATATTAAAGGATAACAAGAGACTTCAGGTTTTAGAAAAGGGAAAGGCGTTTGCACCAGGATCGATAGCATGATCTGTCTCTCCAGGACTAGATACTAAAATAATTTTTCAACTTTTAAAGTACTACTTCACTGTAACAGCAAAAAAAGGCGTTATTTCTTTTGAGGCTTCTCAGTCCATGTTCTCTTGAAACAGGGCTTTTACAGTCACACTCACAGTGTCACGTAAGCATATAAAAATTACTGAATGGCTCATGAGGCACATTTTAATATGTTTATGGTTTGTCCTTGTTCTACTGTCTCTGGAGGGAAGAGCATCATGTGAGAACTGAAGAGCTTTTTGGGGCCAACCCCCGTGGTCCGGAGGGCTCTGTGGGCAGGAGCTCGCCCTGGGCATCATCTGGGACTGTGCGTAGTGCAACAAGGGAAGATATTTTACCTTGGGGTGTTGCCAGCTCTCAATAATAAGTCCTTTTTTTTTTTTCTAAGAAGTGTCATTGTAATTGCTTCATTTCCTTACAAGTCCGTATTTGGGAGTCATCTTGCTGCACAGGAATCTTAGCTTTTCCTTTAAGAAAATCAATTTGAGATGTCTCTTTATTTTTAACCTTCTTTTTTATTTTTTAACATTGATTTATTTTTAGTCTCTTGTAATTTCATTTTTTTTAAATTTTATTTATATTTACTCTTGTGAGTATATTGATATGCGCAGACTGGTTTTTGATAAGAGAGAAATGGTGTCATTTTGTATACGCGTGTGTCCAGATGGGTCCAAGTATTTAAAAATTATGAGAAGAGAATGGTTTCTCATTGTGTTTCGATACATTGAGAATCCATCATACTACCAATATTTTGATTATCGCCTTTATCCTGTCACTTCTCTGTACTCTGCATTTTCCCCCTTTCCTTTCGTGGCTCCCATCTTCCTCCGTTCTGGCTGTTTTCTGCTCAGTAGAGCGTCTTACGCATTTGATCTCTGCCACGCTGGCAGGTCGTGTCTCAGGAGAAAATGATGAATACACCATCACCGTGACGCTTGCTTAGCAAGCCGAGGGAAAGTAAAAGAAGAGATGCCCTTGGTTTTAAATAATTCCCATTTTTCTATGGTGTAGGCGAGCGATGGAGAAGTCGAGTCTCCTGGATATTATTTTTCACTCTGCCACTGACTGTACAAATCCAATAGAAGTTGTTTCAGGGCAAAACAGAGGTTTGCTTTTCTACACCGAAGCACTAGTGTCATTGGAGAGCTTCGCTGAGTAGGAGTATTTGTTTACTTTGGAGTAGTGATGATTGTGAAATGTTTTGAAACCTTATAAAAAGAAACAGAAGCGGGACGTTGTGAAATAGGCTAATCTCGGCCAGAGTCGAGTCTCTGAGAGATTCTGGATTGTAGTTTAAAGGAAGTTTTGCATAATCCTTTATCATTTTGGTTTTGCCTACTGTTTTTTTTTTTTTCTTCATGGCAGATAATGTAAATTCTGTTTGTGCTGGTTTATTCAAAATGATGCTGTGCATGCACTAGTTTGTTCACGGTTTTCGAGGTTGAACCTTTCGAGGATCTGATCATAACCATTGTGTTGTGTTCTCTTCATGGCTTTCTCTGAACGAAATTACAGTCTATCTGTTAAGTTTCATCAGGATGTTTTAAACTTCTATGGGTGGTACAATGTCCTCGTTAGTGTCTGTGTGTGTGTGTATATATATATGAGTCATCAGAAAAAGATGGGAAGAGAGGAACAAGTAGTGAGAGCATCTGCTACGGAGGGACCTGTGTTCTTCCCTCACAAATCCCAAAATTGAGATTTCTAAGAGAAAAACAAATAATTGTCCTGTGCTAGTCCTTTTATTAAGAAAGGTTATTGGGGGGGATTTTTGTCTTCTCTCACTACAGCTATTCACTCTGTACTTTTATTCTTTGCTGCCGTTATTCTCCCCTCCCCAGGGCCTTCCAGTTAGATTACCCTGTAATATCAGTGATAAGTGCTGCAAGAGTAAGACAAAGAAGAATAAACCAGAACAAAAGAATTTTCTCTTGTCCCTGAGCTTACCCTCAATTATAGTCAGATGTCTGTTTTCCTTTGGCGGAGACATACCATCCTACAGTTTGTATTACAAAGGAAAACTATGAACCAAATACCAAGGAGAAGTTTATTAGCCTTTTTGTTCTTCAGTGGTGCGGGAGATGGTCTTTTGGGAGAGGTGATCTTCAGATCAGAAGTCTCAAATTCTAGAACGAAACAGGCACGTCTGAAACACGGAGAAAAAGGCAGTGAGTTTTGCCTTTTAATCACATATCCTTGAAATCTGAAAGAAGGCAAAATAATTGGCTTCCTCACAAGGAAATATTTATTGAGCTACACATCAGCAAATGTGCTGGAGTTGTTTAGCCAAAACACGGGATCAGGTTACTGCGTTTTTATGGCATGTTGGTAAAATGAAGGATTTTTTTTTTTGTCCACAATAAGACTTGTTTTGCAGGAAGGGCTATTGTACAATTAGCAGTCTCACCCTGCCGTAGGTGATGTGTTCATCTGTTACTCTCAATGCAGACACCCCACATCTATAGCAAAAGCTTTTGGAAAGGCTCACTGAGTGTCTGTGTTCTTCTTCGAGCGCACCATTGTGTTGTATCATGAGGACAGAAAAATTCAGGTCACAGAAAAGTGCTTTCCAGGCGATGTGAATGGGTTGCTGTGGATAGCTGTGGGTGTTTTCCTCGGGTGCAGCAACTCATTTACCCTGTCCTAGGGAGCTGTCTTCAAATACATTTGCTTTCTGTTCTGAATAGACGTGAAAAGAGGAAAAGTTACGTTTTTTTTTCGGGGAGAAATATTCTTTTCATCGTTGCTCTTTTAGTCGATGGCGCCTTCAGATATTCAGAAGTCGCAGGGCACGAAACCGGGCTCAGCTGCTTTCCCAGGAGAGCTGCCTTCAGTTCCCTGCCTGACACGCTCCGCTCTGGGGTTTGGAGTCTCTGCTTTTCAAAAAGCTTCAACTTAGCCTTTGAAAACAGGACTGAGGCTGGAGAAAGGATGGTTCTCTACAGGAAAATAACAACTGACTATGAAACGTGGTGGTAGAGAATGCACTTTGCTTGGGTAAAGACTTCAAAAAAAAATAGATTCAGTAGAGTTCAAATTTATGCTGGCTATTACAGAGGAATTACTTCTTTGTTTTGTTGTTGTCGGGCTTCTGTTAAAAGAAGGATAAACGTTCCTTTTCAGATACAAACTGTTTTGTGCAATAGGTAAATATGTAGTGGTTACTCTTTTCAAGAGACGTTTAGTCTTCTTTTCAGTTTACTCCAAGCATTTTGACAAACCCTTATAGAAATCCGTACTGTATCCAATCTCGCATACTGTAAATAGTCTTGCCCACCATCCACCCTTCTCTCCACCTAAAAAGCTGGAGAATCTAGCAGAACCTGGAAGGCTATAGAAAAACAGCCCCAGGTCACCAGAAGTGTGAAACAAAGAATGAGGTGAGCATAGTGAGTGTGACAGTCTTTTAGGACAGAAAAGACAATAAATGTGGATATGATGAGTCGGATGGAGCTTTGTAGAAGAGCGAGTGGCAGGAAGATGGTGAGTAAGAGTGGTTGTACTTATTTCTCATAGAGGAGGAGCCTGAGAGGCAGCGGTGGATGATCAGGTAGTAAGCGAGTGTAAGAAGTCCTTTCTCTACCATTGCAGAGATAAATTGTCAACCTCTCTGCTGCAGATTTTCCAGGTGAAAAGGGTGTAAGTGGTTGAGAAAGGAATTAGATAGAAGCATGGATGAATGGTTTATTTAAATGTACTGATTTGGGTGCATTCTCCAGGTCAAAACGCCTGAACTGTGGGTTTCTGGAAGCTGGATAACACGTCGTGAAAATGCTCTATTCTCACTTTATTTGTCACAGTCTTTCCCAAGCATTTGCCGTAGCCTGTAGTCAGGAGGAAATACTGGGCTCCACAGACCTTTAGCTTGGCTTGGTACAGCAGTTTTTATGCTTTTGGGATACATTAATTTCTGTTTTCAAACATGCCACCTGGTTTTAGGGATGAATCCTGTTTAAATCACAGCAGAATAATAAGGGAGGGAAAGTAGGTTTTTGGTAAGAATAACTGGAATTCTAG
Source organism: Tauraco erythrolophus (assembly GCF_009769465.1). Classification (NCBI taxonomy): domain Eukaryota; kingdom Metazoa; phylum Chordata; class Aves; order Musophagiformes; family Musophagidae; genus Tauraco; species Tauraco erythrolophus. The sequence continues at coordinate 22,891,426 of NC_141469.1, read as the reverse complement.
ACAGGTTCAGGTTTACTCAGGTTAAACACTTACAATATACATTTATCTTTCAGAAGAACCAAGCTGATTACTTCAGGGTTTTCTATTAGCATTCCTTTCTGCAGCCATTTGTTCTTGTAGACCAAAGTCGTGCGTGTCGAGGGCAGCAGTAATGCTACTCTTGATAGCCTTGATACCCTAATTCGTCTGCACTCTTTGGTCTGTAACATAGTCACTGTATTGCAGATAATTAAGCTAAGTGAGAGGGTTTAATAAACTAAGTCCCTGAAAAATGTGGTTTTGTCTTTCTGAGAGGGTCTTGAGGGTTCTTATGCCTTTGAGAATGGGGTTGTTTTGAGGGTTGATCAAGAATGCATATTCACAATGTTGAGAGATTTTCATTTGAATGTTTAAGGAGTCCTGTTGAACAAAAAACCATCTGATAACATCGTGCTATGAAAACGATGATTACTTTACACAAATTCATTACACTTCAAATAGGTGCAATAAATACCTTGAGTTTCAATTGTTTTATTAATACTGATGCATTTACTATTATTACTTTGAAAGAAATTTCACTTCTAACATTGTTGGTTGTTTTTTTCTTTCTTTTCCAGTGGTCTTATTGTTCCTGAGAAAGACAGCAATGAAACAGTACCAGAAGTTGTAGCTACTTCTGGATATGCTCTTCTGCATTTCTTCAGTGATGCTGCCTATAATTTAACAGGGTTTAACATCACATATAAGTAAGTAGTACCGCTCCAAAGTGATGTTGCAGCTTGAGCAAAAGGAGGTTTTCTCTTTTCTCAGTTTTGTTTTGAAATAAGGGATTGCCATTGAAGCGTGTAATTATGAGTAGATACTTGAATTTAGATTTTTTAATCTTTATTATACCCTTGCAATGGCTGATAACTGTAACGTGCTCAGCATTAACTTGAGTTGTCAATTGTAAGCGTGGGCAAATGTTTGCTCAAAAAAACTTCATATTATTTATTTTATGTTGTTACACTTATTTGATCCTATTTAGTCAACCAGAATTGATGTATTTTGTGCATGTATGTGCTCTTACACATTTTTCAGAGGTGCTTCTGCACAGACACACTTTTGCATACGCGCACACGTCTCACGAGGGGCACTGAACTGTACTTACTTTTGAGGATCCTCAAGCAGTTTTCTTTGAGATGCTCTTTCTTACTCAGTCCTCGGATTGAATCTCTTAATCTGGCTTATTTTTAGTCTGAAATGGTTTTGTTATGTTCTTTGGTTCATATTTTGGATCTTATAGGTGGGTGCGTTCTCTTTGCTAACATATATTTAGTCCTCATTGGTAAGCTTTAGCTTTTTAAAAATAATTCTAGGGTACTCCCTAAATCACTGACTGCTATTAGAAAGGTTTTGTTTTGAAGTAAATGATCTCAGTGTGGACATACTGGCAGAGATGGAATTTCTTGCTTCTGGTGGGGATCATGGGCTTTGAATTTTGTGCTCCTACAGATACAAATTATGTTTCTGCTGCACTGGGAGATTTTAATTTGGGTGCAACTTGCGGAAGTTCTCACCTCTCTTTGAAAAAAAAAAAAATCAGCTGCAAAAATCTTTGGTCACAACTGACTTTTTGCATAAATTGAAAGTTTTCCTTAAAGCTAGGTGCTTAGTTTTTTTTGAATACCAGTTTTGGTGCATTCATCCTTATTAAGCACTTAAATATGAAGTCCTAGAAAAAGTCAGACCCCCTTGAAAGGTCCAGAAGAAGATGAGGAGCCTTTGCAAAGTCACCTGAAGCATAATAGCTGAAGCAGTAGCATTTTGAAAGTCTGGCTGATACCATAAACCATGCCACCATCTACTGCCAGCTGTCGTTATTGCACCAATGTAATACGGCAGAGACATTCTCTTATTAAAGAAGAACCTGCCTTTTTTGGGTTCCTTTAAGATATTGTAGTATTTCTCTAACTCTTCACTTGATCATTTCAAACAATTTTCAGGTACTGTTTTGTGTTCTGTTTCTTCTGTGTGTTCTAGTCATGCAGTTTCCTCTTAACGTTTTTGCAGAGAGTAGATAAAAGGGTGTGTTTGTTTCTTTTCAGTTTAACAGTCTTTATAGTTACTACTGGACATGAGTACTCGACAAACACTTGTGAAATTATGATCTTGGAGCCATTGGATCTTGATCTTGGATATTAGGAAAAAATTTTTTACCATAAGAGTTGTAGAACACTGGAACAGGTTGCCCAGAGAGGTGGTGGATGCTCCATCCCTGGAGACGTTCAAGGCCAGGTTGGATGAGGCCCTGAGCAACCTGATCTAGTTGGAGATATCCCTGTTCCTTGCAGGGGGGTTGGACTAGATGACCTTTGAAGGTCCCTTCCAGCCCTAACCATTCTATGATTCTATGATTGACTCCACATGTCCCATGACAGAGAGAATATTGGGTAGTAATCCCCATCTGTGAGTGATACTGGTTGATACACCAACAAAAACTGGGATTTGGAAATGAATAGGGTCTCTGAATTTGGATCTTCACCAAGGATGTATGTGGTTTTGCTTCAGCTACATTGCAGACGTTATAATATCAGAAATGATTCAAAACAGGCACATCTTTCCCTCGGGATTCATCTCAAGTGTGTTCCCTTGGTAAGCAGATCCCAGAATAGCACTTAATTGTGAGTAGTTTAAGTATAAATTGCACAGACACCACAAAAGCCTTAAGCGCTGATGAGATTCTTCACTTACTGTTGGGCGTTTTAAGGCAATTCATTTGCTTTACAAATGGCTAAAAATCACGTTGATAATTTTTTCAGAGGAGTTGTAAGGTTAACTCATTAAGTGAGGCAGCTCTGGAGATGTTAAACAGAGAACAAATCTCTCCAGGTCCATCACATCAGGTTCTAGGTGAGTGGCTCTTGTTGGTTTGTATGTTAACAGCTGTATTAACATTTATTCAGCATCGCTGTCGTATTTGTTAATGAGAGCTGCGGCTTCGGAGGCTGTTTCATTACTGACAAACCTTCTTTCCCTGATGTTCGCAGTTTCAATATGTGTCCCAACAATTGCTCCGGCCGAGGAGAGTGCAAGCTCAAGAACAGCAGCGATGCTCTTGAATGTGAATGTGCCAAATACTGGAAGGGAGAAGCTTGTGATATTCCCTACTGCACAGATGACTGTGGGGCTCCTGAGAGAGGGCACTGCAGCTTTAATGATACTAAGACATGTTTGTGCTCTGCAGGCTGGCAAGGTGAGTCTCCTGATTAATACGGAGAAGCTCTTGTTAAGAGGTTGCCTTCTCTATGTATGGCTCTTGCAGTTTAATTTGGAGTATTCAAGAATGTTCTGCTTGACAAGTATTAACATTTTGACTAGGAGCAGTGTCTGCCTTTTCATATCAAAAGATCATAATTTGTTTGCAGCAAATGATTTTAAAAGCAATTATGCTACCATTCAAAGCAGTACCAACCTGTTGTGTCCAAGCATCAGCTAAAAACTTTAAAGTGGGCACCTAAAGCAAAATTTGAGTAGTTAACCTGTTTGAACAAACAAAATACCATGTTCTCGTGTCCAGATGTGCTTGTCAGCCATGTCAGTCTTAGCAACAGTTTGGACCAAACATACAGGTTTTGTTTGCAAAGATACACTGTCGTGGAAGAATTAGTCTTATATGAAGAGGAATATTAGTCTTATATTGCTATCCAGAGGGACCTTGACAGGCTGGAGAGGTGGGCCTGTGAGAACCTAATGAAGTTCAGCAAGGCCAAGCGCAAAGTCCTGCATGTGGGTCGGGGCAATCCCAAGCACAAGTACAGGCTGGGCAGAGAATGGATTGAGAGCAGCCCTGAGGAGAAGGACTTGGGGTGCTGGTGGGTGAGAAGCTCAACATGAGCCGGCAATGTGTGCTGGCAACCCAGAAAGCCAACCGTGTCCTGGGCTGCATCCAAAGCAGTGTGGCCAGCAGGTCGAGGGAGGGGATCCTGCCCCTCTGCTCTGCTCTCGTGAGATCCTCCCTGCAATGCTGCGTTCAGCTCTGGGGTCCCCAACACAAGAAGGACATGGAGCTGTTGGAGCGGGTCCAGAGGAGGCCACAAAGATGATCCGAGGGCTGGAGCACCTCTGCTATGGAGACAGGCTGAGAGAGTTGGGGCTGTTTAGCCTGCAGAAGAGAAGGCTCTGGGGAGACCTTCCAGCAGCCTTCCAGTACCTAAAGGGGCTACAGGAAAGCTGGAGAGGGGCTCTTTACAAGGGCATGTAGCGATAGGGCACAGGGCAATGGCTTTAAACTGAAAGAAGGGAGATTTAGATTCGATCTAAGGAAGAAATTTTTACACTTGAGGGTGGTGAGGCACTGGCACAGGTTTCCCTGAGTTGTGAATGCCCCACCCCTGGGGTTATTCAAGGCCAGGTTGGATGGGGCTTTGAGCAACCTGGTCTAGTGGTGTCCCTGCCCATGGCAGGGGGGTTGAACTAGATGAGCTTGAATGTCCCGTCCAAACCAAACCATTCTGAGATTCTATGAAATGTAACCAGCTACAGCCCTGGCAGCATCTGCTGTCACTACTCAGCTATGCTGAAAAACCCAAGTGTGTTAGGCACTGTGGAAAGAATCCAGGGCAGCAAAATGAGCATCCTAAGGACAATGTACCCAGTACTGAGCTTAGCATGTCTGCGCCTCAGATATAAAACCAGCCACAGGTAATATAGCACAGGGCTGGAAGACCACATCCTTTTATGCAGTGCGGTGCCTCCTGATGCTTTTTTGGAGTCTGGTTGTGCACTGACGGCAAAGGTGGGTTTAGGTTGGCTCAGTTTTGAGCGTACCCCTCTTTTTTTCCTTGTCTTTCATTTCTGTAGCAGATTAATGTGTAAAGGGGAAAAAAAAACAAACTCACAAGCCAAAACAACTCACCAGAAAAACCCTGAAAAGACCTAAAACAACCTATAGCAGAATGAGATGCACGCTGCTCTCCCCTTTCTTATTCTGGAGCTTTTTTACATCTGAAAATAGTCACTCTACCTCAGAAACCAGGAGTTTTTCAAGGATAATAAACCAGATTCTAGTCTGCTTTCCTAACATTGCTGCTGGTAGAAACTCGGCAAAAATGAGCGGATGCTGTCTCTTACAGTGAAGACCATAACTCTGTTCCGCTGTGTTTTGCTTTTATGATTGCCTAGAGGCTGTCCTGATAAACCTATTCCCTTTTCAAGGCTTGAGCCTCCTCAGCAGGTTCTGTGCTCTCTGTTGTCTGTAGTAACCCTGTGCATGTGGATGGGCATCACTGAGAAGAAGGGAGAGCATCCATGTGACGTGTTACTTTGCTGAGACCTTGCAGCTTGCTGCTCCCCTTCTGCCATGCCATGGGGAGCTGTGAAGGGAAGCCTGGCAGTCAAAAAGTTGGTTTAAGAGCAGCAGAAATACAGAAAAAAATAAGAGGTGAACAAGTCACAAAAATGTATTGCTGAGAAGGAGAGGAAAGAATAGAGGGGAGGAGTAGCCATAGACCCGTGAGTTTTCATAGCATGCTGCTGGGCAGATCTGCTGAAGCTTTCACAGGTTGTGTTGGGGCTTCTGTGGGCACGCAGTAGGTAGGTAAGTGCTGGAAGATACCCTCTTAGAGTGGAGTGGGAAGGGGTCTGTACCAAGCCCCTTCCTATTATCATCGCAGGGGAGAACAGAGCAGTGTCTGCTGTGCTGCGTCACTAATTCATCTAGTCTGGAATTGCTTTCAAGTTCAGAAAACAATTTTAAATTTGAAGTATGTCGTTACAGTTGGGAGGTTGCACACCAGGTCCATCACAGATTGCTGGTACGGGGAAGGAAATGAGGATCACAGCTTTGACCTGACTTCATTTTTAAACCTTATTTTCCCAGGTCCTGGCTGTTCAGTTCCTGTTCCTGCAAACCAGTCGTTTTGGACAAGGGAGGAGTACTCTCTTCCAAAACTTCCTAGAGCATCTCACAAAACCATAATCCATGACAATAAAATGTGGATTGTTGGAGGCTATGTCTTCAATCATTCTGACTCTCAGAAGGTTTTAGCGTGAGTATAAACCTAGATAATAAAGTCTGGGTGGAACACCGTAGATTTGAGGATTATTTTTAGAAAATGCCATCCGACAAGCTCTGCTTTGGCCTACGCTCCTCCTTCAGGGGAAAACAGCAGTAACGAAAACTTAGACTCACGTTTGAGATGCTGGAAAACGCTGCTAAAGAGTGCTAATTTTGGAAAAGCAAAAACATAAAGTTCTTAATGTCTAGTGAATTTTTGATTCATCTGCTTCTGATAGCATTCTACTATTCACTGTGTATTTCTAGTCTAGCTTCTAAATTACATCTGACCTCGGATTGGAAGAGGGTAGTTTTGCTTCTGTGTTATTAGCCCTTCCTTATATTATATCTCTATGACTTTAGAGCGTTTGGCTCCTTAATTAATACATACTGATTACTGTGGATGTTTATGCATGGTGGATGGGATACCAAGCAGCGAGCGACATTTAGGATGAATACGTTCATGCAATTAGTTGAGGAGTTTTAACAGTAACTAAGATGTGAAACAATAATTGTGTACCTCACAGAAATCCCCCATGAAGAACATTTCAGGCTTCCTCTTGAGTTTGATAATATTTGGGCAGATCTAGGCAAAAACTGGTTTTTTTTCCCAGAGATAGCTGCATACTTCGCTTTCGTGGACCTACGCGAGAGCTGTGTGTTCTGCACTCGGGTCCAGAGGTAGTAATTCTTGTAGGGGAAGTTAAAGAAGAGCTGAAGATGCACACTTAGTTGTAGAACAGTTGCTGATTACTTCCATAATTTATACTTTCAAAGTCATGCCTGATTTTTCTGCGGATACCCTGTGGTTTCATTGAACACTTCTCAGAGGTGATTTTATCTTATAAGTCTGCAAGCCTGGCGAGTATAGTTTTTTTTTTTTTTATCTAGAAAGCCACGGGCCACTTCCAGGGCAGAGGATTTATCTTGTTTCAAGTTCACAGAAAAAAACACACTTGAATGACAAAGACAGAATTAAAAGTGCCTTTTAAACACTGGCAGTTGCTTTTTTTTTTTTTTTTTTTTTTTCCCCCTGAGCTTAGTGTAAACTGTTTCTGCTCTTTTGGGTGGATCATGTGGTGCAAGTTGTCATAGCTTAATAGACAATACATTAGCTCTTGGTTTTGCATGGGAAAGAAAACTCAGGGTAAAGCAAATCAATATGTGAACATTAAATAACAGAACAGCCTTAATTGGATTTTTTTAATCCATAAGAAGTCTGTGAGTGCCTTCTGCATGCTGAAATTGTAGTAGGACTTTTTTTAAATAAAATAATTTCCCACAAATCCTGGAAAGGATGAGCAGTAATTTTCTTGACTTGATTATCTACTTCTCAGATAATCTGATTAATTTTTGTTATACAGGTATGACCTTATTTCTGAAGAGTGGCTTCCACTGGCCAACACTGTGAACTCCGTAGAGATGAGATATGGTCATTCATTGGCGTTACATGAGGTAAGTTCAGTGCTGCAGACTCATTTTCCAGCTGATTTTCCCCTTTTGTCTCCCTACTCCCACCCCTTTCCACGGATCAGTCTTGCTTTGGGAGAAGCATATCTCCTTCAAACTCTTCTTCATGGTTATCCCAGTCTGCGTACTTAAACCCCAGAGAGTCCGTGGGCTGGTATCCTGGGAAGTTTTCAGTGCCTTTGCTTGCGTGTGCCGCCTTTGCCCATTTCTCAGAGATTTTAAGGCTGACTGAGGTCAGTGAGTCCATTATTTCCTTCTTACTGTCTGCTTGCAAGACATGCCTGACAGCTGGACTTTGCTGGACTTCATCTGGTTCCCCAGTTGCCTTTTGTGTAGACCACTTAAATATTTTTATGAGCTACTGTGTCCAGTGCACAAAAGCAGAGCTACTGAATTAGGGATTTTTTTGGGAGCCTGCTCTGCTGCTGCAGTAGACTCATGAATCTACATTCTTCCAGCATCTGAAATGGCAAGTGGATTCGACTGTTTCTTACCTCATTTCTCACCTGCATGCCTTGCTGCAGGTGCAGGCCAAGTGAGAGCAGAATGGTAAAGTCTTTGATAAGGAAATGAGCTAATCCTTTACTGACCTTTGGTTTTGAAATGTTAATTAGCTCATCAAGTGCAAGCTTATATAAAGCATAAATCGTAAACACTTGAAAAATGCCACCCAACCCGGTTTACAAACAGAACACTTGAAGAACTTGAGAAGGATGGAAAGTCCTACCTGTAATGGTGTCGTGGGTTAGGTTGAACCCCACCACACATCCGGTCACTCCCCCTCCCCGCCCCCCCCCCCCAGAATGAGGGAGAGAATTAAAGGATAAACGGGAAACCTGTGGGTTGAGATAAGAACAATTTAATACAGATGATTTAATACACAGTGTAGATGCTCACCACCCCCTCGTATGCGAAGCCCGTCTCATCCCAAAGCTGCAATCCCGGACAAACGTGAGGCCCCGAAATAGAGAGAGGCAGAGAGAGAGAGTACTCCGAGAGTGGGAGTACTGGGAGAGAGAGAAAAAGAAAGAAAGAAAAAAAAAAAAAGAGCAAAAGCGCAGCAAGCGCAAAAGAGCAAAAGCGGCGACAGAGCCAAAGCGCAAAAGCCCTTCTGTCCGGCTGCCCCTCACTTTTATACTGGGCATGACGCTGCGTGATATGGAATACTAATTGGCCAGTTTGGCCCTCCATCTTAAGTTCCACCACAAATCACAAGGGGAATCGTGTCCCCCTTGTCCCAACTATGCTCCCCCCTTATCCTGCCGTGCTTCTACACTCCGGCACACTGAAAAGTCCTTGGAGTTTCACATCCAACCGCAAACATCAATTTGCTATCAGCATTCTTCTCAGAGCGAGCCTCTGAGTAAAACCAAAACACGGAGCTCTTCTAGCTGCTAAAAAGAAGAGCTAACCCGGTCCCAGCTAAAACCAGGACAAAGGGCTTGATGCACATTCTGCAAATAACTGTTGAAAAGTAGGTACGATAACTGGGTTTACCATCAGTGACGGGCAGTGGTTCTCAGGAATTTTCTAAGAAGCACCAGCTATATAGAGAACTTCTCTTTCCAAGAGTACCACTTTGTCAGTAGGGAAACAGGGCTCCACCACACACTTTGGTGGATTCATGACTGACTCTCAGATGCCTGGAGAAACCCACAAAGGAAACTATCTAGAGTTTTGGAATGCTTACAGGATGATTAATAAAACCCTGTCTAACTGTCCAGGCTTCCTTCTTTCCAAAGGGTCCTTGTTTTTTGTCAGTGCATTAACTTGGAAGACACAACTTTTAGCGTACAGACAAAGGAATTTGCATCCTATCTGCCTTTCTTACTAGCTCTCTTCCACTGCTTGTATTTGCAAGCTGTGGGAGGGATTCAGCCTGCTTATTAAATCATCTGACTTCAGGTGCCTAACTTTGGGTGCCTTTGGGAGCCTCTGAGCTCTGTTTATACTGACAACAGACCTAGTCAATACAGGTAGTGAAACCTGGAGAGCAAGTCAGCTCACCCCAAAGTATGCACATGTTCCCTGCTTTTCATAGGTCGAGTTGTTCTCTAGGCTCCACTGTATTTTGTAGTGGATGCTTAGACACTTGGCTAGCATACAGGTGCCTAAATTTGGGTATCTGTCACCTGTAAGGTCAATCCTGCCCCATGCACCCCTTCCCCTTCCTGCCTTGATGTAGGGTGAATTGTGGATGTTGAAGGTATTCTGACATCACGGACTTGGGTACAAACCTGGGCAGCCGTGGTTGCTTACATATCACACGTGACTGGTGAAGGAGATAGTTTCTCAAGGAGAAACTTAGGCTGAGAAGATGAAATATAATAACTTCATTACTTACATATTAGCTGTTTCCTAAATGCCAAAGTTGTTGACTTCATTTTAAATCTCACTTCTTTCAGGATGATATATACATGTACGGTGGAAAAATAGATGCAACGGGGAACGTGACCAGCCAGCTGTGGGTGTTCCACATTCCCACCCAGACCTGGACTCAGGCGACACCAGAAGCCAAGGAGCGGTACGCTGTCGTTGGCCACTCGGCACACATCGTCACCCTGCAAGACGGCAGCGCGGTCATGCTCGTCATCTTTGGGCACTGTCCTCTTTACGGGTATATCAGTAACGTCCAGGAATACAACGTGGGTGAGTGGGGCTTATCTACCATTGGCTTCAGTTTTAACAGTTGGTTTGAAAATTATTTGAACGGTCCATATTCACATAGCGAAACAAGGACAGAAGTTTTCCTCCTCTTCTGTTTGTATTTATGAGAAGTTCAATCTAACTTCCTGTGTTTGTATAACACAGACAGTGAACAGTCAGCCTCGTGCCTCCGGCTTTATACAGCTTGTTAGGTCCTGAAGACAAAAAAGCTGTAATTGAGGGACAAAGAAGGATAACTGTGAGACAACTTAATTTTCCTCTCTCCCTCTGACAAAGCATAGACTTTTGAAATTATTTTTTGTATCCTGCGAATACAAGGATAGCTGTAACAATTCAGACCAAGTACCCACTTAACCTGCTGATACCTGTGTCTCCAGCAGTGGTGATTAGCGAATGCTTAGGGGAACAGGGAGTGACTTTCTGGACTTCTGCTTGCCTCTGTTTGGGAACAGTCCAAACTCTGACTTCAGAATCCAGAGGTTTCCAGTGTCATGGGTGGAGAAGTGTAGGAAGCTCTCCAGATGAACCGAACTTCTCCCTAGCTTAGCTGCTCTGAACTGGCTCTGTGGAGGCATGTGCCTTGCACCGCTGACCAGGTAGAGAACGTAGTTAACCACAGGAAGTTCACAATGTCAATGGGCTGGTTATTGTCAGACATAGTGGCCCTATCTGTGCTTTTGGACCTACTATTCTTGTCCTTCAGTCATCCTGATCCAGGGGATCTACTGGAGCCTCTACCACTTGGCTGGTATCTACATGAGCGAGCTTTGTTCCTGTAGGAGAAAGCCAGAGAAAACCAGATTCGGTTTTCTGCTGTTCTGGTTTTCCCACATGTGGTCTTGCAGACTATTCAGTTCCTTTACCTTTGGTGTGCCTGATGTGCCCTGGAGTTAGGAAGCCTGTGTAGGGTTTCGTTCTGCACTTGCTACAGAGATTTGGTGTGTGATTTAGCATTTTTGTTTCAGTTGCCATTATATTATGTCTAGAGTGCTTCAAACCAATGTTATTTTAGTGAGTGAGATATAGGATCATTAATCATGTATTAGTTTTTAACTGCAGTGTTCTTCACAGTTATACTTAACTTGGCTTCAATGCTGCCTGGCTTTATATATATATATATAAAATAAAAGTGCTCTCGGGTGCCATTCCAAATCAAGCCATGGTACTGGCATTTTCATGTCACTGAAATGCAGTATATTATTTTTATACTTTTTTATCTCTCATTTACTTAGCTTGTCTGCAAAATGTAATAGATGACTGTAGAAGAGATGTTTCTGTTTTAATTAAAAATATTTGACAATACTTCTTGACAACAAACTCCATGAAGGGGAGTATTTTTGATATGAAGTGATAGAGACAGTATCTAGATCTGAGTCGAGGGAAACCCAATTTGTTTCCCACCAGATTTGTTGACAAGTCGTTAATGGAGATAAATTAACCATGTTTTGTCACTCATGTTTTTCATTTCTCAGCCACAAATAAATGGAACATTTTACAGACGAGCGGAGCTTTGGTGCAAGGAGGATATGGGCACAGTAGTGTTTATGATCCAAATACAAGGTCAATTTATATCCATGGAGGTTACAAAGCGTTCAGTGCCAACAAATACAGGCTAGCAGATGACTTGTACAAATATGAAGTTGATTCCCGTATGTGGTAAGTAGTTCTTCCTCCTGTATATATCACCCATCATTTTTGTGGTGGACAAAAGGATGGGGCGTTTAATAAGGATACAGTAGTACATAGTTACATGCATTCAGGATGGATAGCATGCTCTTGTATCTGTTATTTTTATGTCCCTTTATGAATGGAGTATCATATAATCACATATAATCAAGGCTGTGAATGAGCCAAGAAATCCATTTTAATCTATTGTTGTACTAAAGATGAGAAGAAAAATATTTGATGGGATTTTCTTGCCAGCAGTACAGACTGTGCATATGAGTGCAGTTACTGCAGTTGAGTGAGTGATAATTCATTCTGCAGTTAAGACCGCAAAAGAATTTCTATTATAACCTCATTTTCTTCTGGCTCTGTAACTGCTTGAAACGTTCGTTTCTTAAGCTGAAATCTTCTGTGATTTGTTTCTGCCCAAAGGTGAGTTTTATTAAAAAGCTATAGCAAAACTTCACAACTTTGACCTATAGGGGTGAAGTGCATTTTCCTCAATTTTGTGTTTATCTTAAAAGTTGTTTTTAAAGGCTCCTGACAAAAAGGAGACTATCTTTTGTATTGGCACATGTAAATTTGAGTCACGATATCTCCTTTTTTGAGAGTTTAAACCAACTTGTATTTCTGTAACAACTGTTTGTGAGTCTGTACTGATAGAGTGAAGTAACTAGTGACTAATTTCCAAAAACCTCCCTCCTGCTCCGTCGTACGTGCAGTCATAGCTGCGCTTCCCTTCTTGGTTCATTTGATGCTCCACGTCAGCCGTGGAGCGGGCAAATCTGGCCGAATAGGCAGAAAATGTCACAAATGTGACAATGTTCTTCCAGACTACTGCAGCACCAGCTTCCTTTCATCGTGTTTATTTTGTCAGTCTTGAGAGGACTGTCAGAGCAGTTCCTGTGATTTCACGAAGGGCAAAAAAGCAGTCCCCTGATCTTTAGTTTAGCAGGCGTCTTTCTCCCCGTGTTCCCTCCGGTGTGTTGACTGGCAGTTTCCCAGTGTGAACACTGGAGCCCTGGCAGGGACAGAGCAACGCTCAGAAAGCCCCTGTGTGCTGCGATACTGCTGCTCATGCATCAGGAATGGGTCCCTGGTCCAGGCCGTTGATAGACCCTTTGCTGAATATTTCATTGTGAAAGTCTGGGCTTCAGCACGCGTGGCATTCCACAGAAGTGGTGTGACACCCTGAAAAACTGTGACACCGCTGCCTGCGACACACGTGTGGTCGCATCAGGGTTTTCCTGCCGTCCCACCCTCTCAAAATAGTAGGGAAGTTCTACAAAGGGTGACCCTTTGTGTTCAGTGCCGTTAATCATGGTGAATAAAGGTGGGGTTAGTGGCGAGTTTGATTAATGCTCATTGATCAAATGAACATTTTTGTATATATGCATATATGTGTGTGTGTATATATATATGAATAATCTGATCATTTTAACGAAGATGATGCGAGGGCTGGAGCACCTCTGCTATGGAGACAGACTGAGAGAGTTGGGATTGTTCAGCCTGGAGAAGAGAAGACTCCGGGGAGATCTTCTAGCAGCCTTCCAGTACCTAAAGGGGCTACAAGAAAGCTGGAGAGGGACTTTTTGCAAATGTAGTGATAGGACAAGGGACAATGGCTTTAAACTGAAAGAGGGGAGATTTACATTAGATCTAAGGAAGAAGTTTTTTACACTTAGGGTGGTGAGGCACTGGAATGGGTTGCCCAGAGAAGTTGTGGCTGCCCCATCCCTGGAGGTGTTCAAGGCCAGGTTGGATGAGGCTTTGAGCAACCTGGTGTAGTGGAAGGTGTCCCTGCCCATGGCAGGGGAGTTGGAACTGGATGATCTTTGAGGTCCCTTCCAACCCAAACCATGCTGTAATGATATGATTTAGTCATGGATATGAGACGTTCAGTTTTGCAGGTATTAAGCTGCGGGGCTCTGTTATCGGCAGCTGCATAGATTTCCTTAAACTAGGTTTGTTAGTTTTGAGCAACAGATGATGCTCAGTTTGAAAGAATTTTTCAGGTTACTATAACATGAGAGTTATTATAAAATATTGGAGTCCTCCCAGGCAGTGTCTCTATCAGCAGGTTTGTCTGACCATACTCAAAAACCCAGTTAGCATCAAACTTGATAATCCCTAGTGAGGGCATTGATGATTTTAAGATCCATAGCTTTGGAAAGAGACCTTCATGTTTTCCCTATAAATTGGCAAGCAGATGGAAACATGGGAGAATGAAATTACAGAGAGCTCAGAGAAGGAATTTTTTAACTATCTCATTAGGAAGTAGTTTAATACTGTCCCCTCTCCTTGTCCCCACACCCCTGAAACCTTCTTCAACATGGATTTATGGATTGTTCTGTCTTTGTCGGGTACTAATCAGTTTTATTTAATACCTCTATTTTTATTTCTGAAGGACGATTCTGAAAGACAGTAGGTTCTTTCGCTATTTGCACACGGCTGTGATAATGAGTGGAACCATGCTGGTGTTTGGAGGAAACACGCACAACGACACCTCCATGAGTCACGGCGCCAAGTGCTTTTCTTCGGATTTTATGGCATATGATATTGGTAAGTTCTCGCAGAAATAAAGGAATTCTTGGATATTCAAAAAGAGCTGCCTTCAGAATGAGTAATTTACATGCTGGGTGTATTATACCAAATGCTGCTAAGCATACTGCAGAAGAATGTGTAATCAGGAGAGGCTCGTTCAGCTTGCGACGTATTACCGAGCAAATGAGCTGGTGCAGTGATTTCTAGGCAAATACAGCAGCAGTTGTCTGGTCAACAGTTTAGACACAACCTTGGGCATTAAAAATTATTATTTCTTAAACAGAAAGTGTATTGTTCTGCCGTCTCAGCCATAAAGCTATCGTGCTATTTCAAATGGGTTTTAATCTGTGATTTATCAAAAAGGCAGGCTGATAGGACAGTTCTGAGCAGTGGATGCTGCTGAAGCTCAACTCGGAGGTTGCATCCTCTTGTTTTAACCGCGAGCTGGCTGACTTGTTTGGCTGTGCTGTTTGTAATGTCAGTTTGTTTGTATGTGTGCTTTATAAGCATAAATATCCCCATAAGCACTATTTAACAATAAAGCCAAACGATTAGATTTTTATTTGAAAGGGTTGGGTTTAGACGAGTTTGAATAGCCAGGAGAGGGCAGCATTTGTTTGTGAATCCAAAGTCCAGAGACGATGCTTCCAAGAAGAAAAGAAGAAATTACATAAAAGAAGGTGCATGCACATCCAGATAATTCACGACGAAGAAAAACACCGTTCTGTACTCATATCACATTCTGCCTTCTGCTCTCAGAATCCCTTAAATGTGGGCTCTTCTGATTGATTCCCTGAAATCGTCATGTAAACCTGAATTCTCAGGGTGACTGTCCCCTGAGATGTCACTCCTGGCTTGCGAAAGAAATATGCAAGTGAATGGATTACTCTTGGCAGTGGGGTTTGGCGTCATTGAGCTATTCTTCTGTCTGTTACAGGGATCGTTCCCTTCTGCTTCCTGGAATTTCAAGTCATATCTCTGGGGAATTTGTTGTATGCTCCTAGCTAGCTTTATTTTGAGAGGTTTTTTTCCTTGAAGAACATTTAAAACGAGGTATTTTGAGTGTCAGAACAGAGTAATTTTTTTAAACTTGTATAGCAGTAGCGATACATTTTTCTTCCTACGTTTTGCTGTCTTCTCTGACCTGTTGAACTCTTTGATGTAAAACACAAATTGCATTAATTTGATAAAATACGTCAATAGCGATGCTCATTTTGATTCAGTTTAGTTCTTGTTACGTGAAGTAGACGTTGTAGTTGGCTTGCTCAATCCTTAACTGTTTTACACTGAGAATTACAACTTGCACTGATTGCACTTCATGTGACAGGGATGGGAGGTGTGCTGGTGCTCTTGAGTACCCTCATTCCTTAAGGCAGAGACTCTCAGGCTAGAAAGAGCAGCTTTTTTTCGGAAAAGATGACCAATTTTTCTATTCTTGTCATGGCAGCGCACCTTATGCAGAATTTACTGTATCCATTGGTCCGGGAACACTACCAGGATTATGTTAGGATGTTGGCTGATCAGTAGTGTCACAGCAGAAACACCTACTTGATGGTTCTTTATGCATGATCTCTGCAGTAATTACATTGATCACATTCGTGTAGGTCTGCATGGGAATAAGCCCATACACTGTGGGGAAGACCCATGTGGCCATGCCACCATGGATGGATATGGCCATTGCATCTTTAATATTAACATGCCTATGTGTTTGTTATCTGTCCCTTGATTGTCCCAAGGCTCAGGCTACCCAGGAGAAAACCAAGCAGCAAAGTCAATCATTACTGAGTGCCTTCGGAGGAGAGGCTTAGTAATTGGCTATAAAAGTAGGGAGTATCTGGCTAACTTGCTCATTTTTAACATCTTGTTGATGGAGGTAATATCTTAGTGGTGGTAGTGATGGTTGGAAGACTGGAGAAAACTAAAATGAAAAATGCATTCTAAAAAAAAAGGCTTCAAAACCAAATCTTCTCTTCAACCTTTACTATTAAAGCTTATTCCTGCAGTAACTCATTTTACTTACCTCATCAAATGTTTCTGGTTTTCTTTCTCTCCTCAAATTTCTAAGTAATCAGACCACATGCATTGAGTGTTGTGAGGACAGATCATCTTTTTTTTTTAATGTAGGATGCAAACAGATGTCACTGAGATATGTGCTGAGGTTCTCTGGAGGCTTAGCAGAGTAGGTAGATCTAAGAATACATTAATACTTCTTATCCCTTTATCTTTCACTTAACCAGGTTGGGGCTTATTCAGTCCAAACTGTCCAGGTAACACCCAGTTTCGTAAGATTTCAGGATACCAGTCCAGCTCTCTGTGTGCATATACATCTCTTGTTGCTTCTCAGGACAAGCTTCTGGATTGTGTTGGCATTTGCATTGAGCAAGCACTTGGGTAGAACAGTCTTAAAGTCTCTGTCCTACGTTCTGCACGGCGCAATGACTAGTTAGCACTTCCTATCCCCAAAATTGGTCTCTCTGGCCTCTGTAGAAGAGTTTTCTGCTCTGCAGCAGTTTTGTCTCTGGGTGGACAACTGCCTCACTTAATCCTCTACCTCCTCCTATCAACAATTCATAGCAACAGAGGAGCTGAGTGAGAGTTGCAGCCCTTCCATCGCTACGTGTTCATCTCCAGGAGTGAAAAGTTCTGTTTTCCAAAGGATCGCCTCCTGTGTGTATGGGATGTGTCTAAAACAAGAATAGAAACGTCACAGGCAGATTGTCTCAAAGTGCAGTTACTGTGGTTTAAGTAACCACTCTTCTTCATTTTTAAAGATGTTTTGACTTTATGTTTTTTTAAAACTTGGCATGAAATATTCATGTAATGATCTTTTCTCCCAACAGGAGAGAAATAGAAACTCTTCCATTTACGGCATCAAAAATTTAGTTCTGATGACCAACATAGAGGCTGGATGTTTTCATATCATACGTGTTCTCTTTGAATAGTATATTTAATAAATCCTGTGCATTGTAAGTTTTAGACTTGGCTTAACTCGTAAGTCAGGAAGGAGAAGCTTCTTTGTAGTTTCAGAATCATCCATTTTTTCCAATCTTCAGTTAAAGATGGGGAAGAAGCTTAGAAAGCAAAACATTCCAGGCCTTCTATTAATCTAGAAAAATATGTTTCTTGGCCTCACATAACTCACAACTTGCTGGATAAAAAATTGTAAATTGCTGTCCAATTTTGCTGAAGTCTCCTGTTAAAAATTGGAACGGTGCGTGCTTGTCTCAGGAGTGATGCTGGGCTAGGTTAAATTCTTTGAAAATTGAGCAAACGACATTTAAAAATAAACTTCAAAATCATGATTTATCAGAGTATTAAATCTAACCAACTGGGCCTTATGTCTTTTATTTATCATCACTCTTGAACAAGAGTTTCTGCAGGAGCAGAGGTTGCAGTCAATTGTTTTACCCAACAATTCTCCAATTAAATTTGGTAAAAAAAATAATCAGTTTGTTTTTCTTTGCCCTCTCAGTTTATCCTACATACTACTTTGGGTTTGAGGACTTTTTTGTCAGAGGCTCAGTCCATGGCACAGCAGTTTTATCTTGTATTAAAGAATCTTCGAGTATTCGAGGGCTCCGTAGATCTTTACAGCAGATTGACTTTTCTGTCTTAATTGCATAAATTGCATGTAACTGCCTCTGGGACATTAGGCCCCAAGGTGATCCCGTTCACTTTACGAAGTTTAAGTGATATGAATTGGACTGACTTTTCCTACTTTTGTTCTTTTGATTGAACAGTGGGTTATGTGTTTCTGAGGATTTTTTTTTTTCAGGCTGCCTAAAGGAAGAAATTACCTGAGAAACTAAGTAAAAAATGAAGCAGAACTTATAAATGTTATGCTAATAGAAAAAGATGGAATAATCTTACATTATATTAAAAGAGAAAAACAACCACAAATCCTTGAGCTATGACGAGTGAAAAATATTTTTAAAAACATGGATATCTACCCTCTAGGAACATAATTGCAATGGGGGGAAAAAAAAGATAAGTCTCTGTTCTCAGTGATACTGGTTTGGGGCAAAACTGGAAATAATTCACACATAAACAGATAAAAACTGAACTTGTGCAGTGAAAAATTCCACTAGTAAAGGAGAAAAAGCAACTCAAGCCACTGCTGTTCAATTACACGTGATTGCGAAAAGCGAATAACCCCTTCAACACAATACCCTGAAACTTTCCTTTTTCATCAACTGTTTAGGTGATGGAGCAGAGCCATTACATCCTTCCTTTTCTTTTTTGTTGTAGCATGGCAGCTGGGGTGAAGACTTAAATCTTATAAAAGAAGATATTTTCTTGAACTGCCCTGTTTAATTTGAGATTTGCATTTTGGTGGTGGGCAGAATGGTCTCTCTATAGTTGTTGAAGTACTTTGAGATCGTTCAGGAAGAAATGTGCTATTTAAGTTGAATCATTAATTGTACTGAGGAGCTTTTCTGAAATGAGGTTTCCTTAATCCTAGCTTGCGATCGGTGGTCTGTTCTTCCTCGCCCGGGTCTCCATCACGATGTGAACAGGTTTGGACATTCGGCTGTGCTGTACAACAGGTAAGGTTACAAAAACGTTGGAGGGTGTTGACGTTTTTCATACCTCAGAGTCACACACCTGTGTGTATCGGTGCACATGTGTGTTGATACGTGTTGATCAGTAACACTGAGACAAGAAGGTTGAGGATTTGGTGCAAACCTCTCGAAGTTCTCAGGTCTTCAGTCTTGTAATGTCTTCAGTATCCACCTGTTCTGTCAGCCCTTCTTCACTGGGCTAAACTGTCTCAGCTCACTCAGTGCTTTCAAAAATTTGTTTGTTTTTTTTTTTTCATATTTCTATTCCTTTTTCTTATTTATATATATATTTTTTAGTTCTTACTTATTTAATAGTTTTGTAATTACATTTATTTCATATTTCTGTTTCTTATTTAGGTGCAGTGACAGTTTTTATCCCCAAATCATACTTTCCCTTGTGTTTTTCTAAATTTGTCCACATTTCAGTTTACGTAGCTTATCCTGTGTGTCTCCTCTTTACCAGTCACATGATGTACAGTATTTAAGTGAAATCGTAGGTGAGATTGCTGCTCTTAAGCATTATATCACTAGAATAATATCCATACTCTCACACCATAATAATGTCCACGCTCTCAGGTGAACATCTCTTATTGTATTTGAGTCTGGGGAACCAAGTTTGAAAAATGATTTTTTTTTTTTTTTTTTTTAAGATTCTTTTGTTTTGGCTCATTTATCCTTTGATGATATTTCCTGTAAAGCAGTAGCATTATTTAAAGCTCATTTTAAGCCAGACAGAGAACTGTCACTGCCTTGAAAAGGAAAGTGTGCTTCTAGATACTCTTTTTGTCTCTAAAATCTCAGTATCTGTTTGTTTCAGTGTATGCTGAATACCAGCTGAGCATTTGCTCCCATGAAGGACAATTAAGCCTATGCTCTAGTTCTTTCCTAAACCAGGATGAAAGTCACGTTAAAAATACTTATTATTCAACCCAAAGTTAATCAGTTGCATTGACTCTTCTACACTGTCTTTTTAAACGTACCCTTTGAGGTCCCTTCCAACCCGAACCATTCTATGATTCTATGAAACATGGATGCACAGGTTGTTTTGGGTGGCATTTTTGTGTAACTAATGAAATTTGATGTTTTGCCTGAAGCAGTTGTGATACTAGAGAAAGTTTTAAAAAAACACCTCCCCTCCTCAATATTATTTTGTCTTGGAGTTTGTTTTTTTTTTTTTCCATTGACACAATGACTCTTTGCTCAGTCGCTAACAGCCATGAAAATAGCTGTGGTTTTGTCACAGCGGTGTAACGAGATGTGACAACACGGAATTGTTTTGTCATGGTTTCTGAACGCTGGTTTAATGTTGTGATACCGTCTCCCTGATTTTTAGCCTTCCTGCCTTTCTTGCCACTCCTCTTTACAGGAAGATCCCACATTTCTGCAGCATTTAACCTATAGTCATGTTGATCAGTGTCACCCAGAATTTTGGCTGAAGGGGAAGGTCGGTCCATGACCTCAGATGTGTTTGACTCTCTCTCAACACACATATGTTGAGATTCTCTGGCTTCTCTGAAACAGTAGAACTTGACCTTTTCTTTAGCACCTTCCTTAACCAAGAGCTCTTTATTTGGATTTATACATGCTGGAACATCATAAAACACCTTGCTCACACCTCGAATTGTGTTGACTTGCAGCACTGCATGGTCTGTAAATGCAGGCACAAACATTTATATCTCTACTCACGTTCCATCTAGCACCATGTATGTATTTGGAGGTTTCAACAGCCTCCTCCTGAGCGACATCCTGAAGTACACACCCGAGAGATGTGAAGCTTTTGACAACGAAACGGCCTGCTTGCGAGCAGGTCCCGGCGTCAGGTGTGTCTGGGCTGCTGCCCCTCCTCACTGTGTCCCCTGGGAAATGGCCACGGTAGAGCAGCAGCAAAAGGTCTTCGAAGACTGTCCTCCCAAGACAGGTATGTGTCACGTTCTTGCCATTTCCCATTCCAGAAGGCTTTGTAGGATTTTTTCTTTTCCAAATTGTCTTGCGTTAGTTGTATGCCATTATTGGATCAAGTTTAAGATGGGGGAAGCTGTAGTTCTACTTCTGTACATGCCCTGGGAGACCTTCCTCTGACCAAGTGGCTGCAGTGGCTTAGAGATGTTTCCACCTCTCCTTCCCCCTGAAGCTGCTTGCTCATTAAATTTATTTTTTTTTCCTACCGATCTGCTTGTACTGTTACTTTCCTATCCCAATCAGACATCGCCAGTCAGGAATGAGGCCTAGACCATTGCTCTGTAGATGTTTGCTCCAAGAACTGACCTTGTGAGAGCTAGCAATTTGCTCACGAGCTCCGTGGGGCATGGGAGAGGGATCTGGGTCCTGCCTCATTATCCTGTGCTCTTCAAGAGAGACAGCAGGAAGAGCGTGTTGAGAAAAGTTACTTTATTTCTCCTTCTACTATATTGTGTGGATAGGGGCATACAAAAAGAACGTTTAAGGTCTGATTCCTGTGTTCTCCCTTACGATAATTTTTAAACAACTTTTCAACACTTTATCCTGATGCATTTGTTGCTCTGAATTGAATTATACGAACCTTGATTCTGTAGTAGATGGCAGCCTTTAATTATTTCAAAGAAATTCATGTAAAGGGACATTGCTTTGATGGGCTCTCAATGTACAATAAATTTTCACGAAACACAGGCGATAAGCAATTGGAAAGATGAAGTGGAAAGTTCAAGCTTTGCATGAAAATGCTCCAAGTAATTGAAGGCTGAGCTTGCAGCAAAACAGGGCAGCGGTGAGAGATTTTCACCGTCCTTGTGAGATGTCCTCTGGCATCGTTTGCATGGGCACTGACCGGACATGCATGCCCGGTCTTAGTTCATGCGTTTCCAGGTCTTGGCACGTTTTCTGGTGTTGCGTTTTATGGCTCCTTGGGCACTAAAAATGATTGATGCTGCAAATGATTGCAATTTTCTATCAGTTCTATCACATGAAAGTATCTGATTTACTAAGTAGTCGATAACGGAAAATCTACAGGCACTAGTGTTGGGTTATATCTTTTGCTGTGTATAATCAAGTTCTTAGAGCTCTGTCAGGAAATGCCTGTTTTTGGTCATGCAGGTTTTTTTCTTTAATAGTTGTAGACAATGAAAAATGTGATCAGATTACAGACTGCTATAGCTGTACAGCAAATACAAACAACTGTCAATGGTGCACTGACCAGTGTATCTCAATGCATAACAACTGCACAGAGGAACAGGTAAAGTCTCTCTAATACTTCTGTAGTTTAAATTTAGCCTTCGAAAGATCAAATGTCCAGATGCCTTTGTCTGTCAGCATTGTGACCCCTGTTGTACTGTTATTTGGGTAGCTCTGAGCTGCTGACATGCTTGAATTTTCTTTTTCCAAGTTGATCCAAGGGCTTTTTGTGGGACTCTTCACCTAAGTTAGGAGGATGGCTAAGGGCAGGGGAAGAGGTGGTGGGATTATTGAGTAAGGCAGGTAGCCATTTGGGTTTGCTATCAATAGAGCCTTCCCTAGAAAAAAAAACAACCAAACAAACAACTGACCCTTTTGTAGAAGCTCTAGTAAGAAAAATGTGTCAGATGGTGGCCTGGGGGAATATCCTGAACACACAGGCGGTGTCCAGTGTCACAGCTTTGGAATATAGAAATTGCTTTGTAGGGCTGAACTGTGAAGTTTAGCGTGGTAGTCGTTATGGCTGTTATAAACAGACATTGGTTGGATGGAAAAAAGCCTCATCTGTGCTATTTATTTTAGGTTCCTGTTACTCTATATGACAATTGTCCTAAGGATAACCCTGCCTATTATTGTAACAAAAAGACAAGTTGCAAAAGCTGTGCCATGGATCAAAACTGTCAGTGGGAACCTAGGAATCAGGAGTGCATTGCTTTACCAGGTAGGTATTGGTTGTATTTGTGTAAGAAAAACAAACAAACAAACAAATAAAAAAAAAAAAGGCAAAAAAATCCCAAAGCATCAAAACCGCAAATTCACCCAGTCCAAAAGTTGCTTTTTTTTTTTAACCCCGTTGTCTGTGATCTTTTATTGCTAAGGTGCAGTAAATAACATTGCTTAATCATACCAGCTTTCATATGAAACTTTTATTTCCAGTAAATTCAGAAAGTCTGATGGAATATTTTTCAGTCCTGATTGTCTGAAGAGGAGTATCATCATTTGTATAATTATTAGGCTGTATTTCATCTCTCTCTTTTTATTTGATAAAGCAGTACTGTTGATATAATAGGTTTCTGCAAGATATTAGATTTAATAATGCATGCTATTTAATTTTTGAAACTGAAATTGTGCAAAAGCGTAATGACACATACTGGACGAATTAGGCAAATAACACCCAAAGTGTGTAAGGAAAATTCTCTTATTAGAGTGTTTCATAGAAGTTGATTATTAGTCCCCCTGTAGTAACGTGTTTTTTTTTTTTTCCTAGTGACTGAGATAGAAATATAGCATTTTCAGTAACTGAAATGTGCAGTTAATAAAATATAGAGAAAGGGAAAAAACCAACACAGAAGCTTTGAATGGGCATGGAAAGCCCTTCCTCTAGTCACTCCGATAGGTCTGGATGTGTCCAGGTCAGGTGTTGACTAGTCTGGAAGAGTGAAAAACATGAAAAGACTTTAGAGAAGAGCCATGAGAGTGAGAAAAACATCTTCTAATGAGACAGATAAAAAGCTTGGTCTGTATAATTAGTTGTAGAGAAGAAGGGGGTGACTTGATCATATGTGTAAAAAGCCCATCTGAAAAACTGACACTTGAGAGCTTTTCAATCTGTTAGCTAAATCTAAAGCAAGACATTGGAGCGAGGCAGCAGCTCTACAGAAGTTTACACTGAAAACGTCTATCAGTTGTTTTTGAAAGGGTAGTTATGAGTGGGGGAAATAATTACAGCCAAGTATAAGGAGTTCTTCAGTGGTGGGCATGGCTCTGCTCAAGGTGAAACAGAGATTAATCCTGGAAGATTAGCACAACAACTGTCTTCTGTCGAAAGGTATCCTAACAACCGCGGCTGAGTAAGTGGCTTTAAGCCATCAGCAAGATACTCATTTGCTTTCCCTTACTCTTTCTTCCACAATGATTTTACTATTCAATGTAGTTCTTTGACGACCTACTGCAGGTAACTAAGTGATAACGTCACACTTCAGCTCCCCTAAACAGCTTTCCTTTTCCTCCGGTATTGTTATCTGTAAATATGTATAAGTCCTGCTGGTTTGGGATGAGACTGTGTTTTATTTTAATAGAAGAGCTTTTTTGATTACTTTGAACATTGCGAAAGTCACTTGCATCTCTGGTTTTACTTTCTCTTTCCCTCCACTAGAAAATATCTGTGGAACAAACTGGCATTTGGTTGGCAACTCCTGCTTGAAAATTACAAACGCGAAGGAGAACTATGACCATGCCAAACTGTCCTGCAGATCCAACGGGGCTTTGCTGGCTTCTCTCACAACCCAGAAAAAGGTAGAATTTGTCGTAAAGGAGCTGCAGAAGATGCAGTCTTCGGTGAGTGCTTCTCTTTTATGTCCCCTGAGTAATTAAGCTCTGACTGTGGAATAGTCCTTGCTGTGGTATTGTGTGCTCTGTACAGAACAGACATGCCTCTTAACTGAAAAGGACTGATTTTTCTTTTGAAATTCAACATACCCTATGGGTGCTTTTGAAGTGAAATTGTAGAGAATGTAAATGGGAAAGATAAATATAAACATACAGGGTGCCTCAAAGGTATCGCTTTCTATAATGAAATCACACACACATTTCTCTTGTGGGATACACGACTGCAGCAGGAGTCCTCTTGTGACTTGTAGACAATATTTTATAAATAAAGGTCCCTTTGGGGCACCGGAGATGTTTAATGTAAAGCATTTAAAGTTATTTATTCCGCTGAGAAAAGCGGCTGTTTAAAATATTGGCTTCTTAACTCCGTAGAGCTGCTTGGCTTATTTGGAGTTATTTATGTTTGATTTAGTGGCAGGTGCTTTTCTGTCAGAGATGGTGAGAAGTGAATTGGAATCTGTCCTTCTTCATGCATTAGTGAAATCAATATTTTTTTTTTTTCTTTTCCCCAGTCCCTGCAGAAGCGTGGAGGTATTCAGGGCAGGTTGTGTAGGTGGTGCTAAAGCCCTAACAAAGAACGATGCTGTGCAGCTTTGCTGGAAGCTGAGTTTCGGCTGCAGAGCTGCTGTGACTTGACAGCACATCAGAGTAACTCCTCTTGGGTCCCAGAGGCCACTGTGGGCAGAGCTGGCAGTCAGCGAGAGTTTTATGTAGCAAAAAATGAGACTGGAGGCAGTAGGATTCCTATTTTTCAGAGGAGAAGGTACTTCAGTACTAAAGAAAAATATTCCCCTGTCAAAACAAGAACATTTCCTGCTGTAATTCCCTTTGTAATTTTTAAGTGACATTTCGACAATTACAGGGGTTTAGAGGGGATTCAGTTTAGCCAAGATCAGGTAAGGTGTAATTCAAATGAGATTGTTTGTTAAATCTTTTGTAAAGAGAGAAAGCCAAGCCCGGGATATTGTAAAAGTACATACTTCGAACAGCTCCAGGTGTTTCTGGATATCCCAGTGGTTAAGTGCAGCGTGAATTCCTAAAGACACATGGCAACCCTTCCCTAATAGTGCTTGAACCCTTACACTGGGGAGAACAAAAAAAACTAATCTACTTTTTTTGTTTCTCCTACAGTATCATTTAAGAAGTGAGCCTTAGAAATCTGAAGAAACTATTAGCCCTTTTCAGTGGATATTAGTATTGAGTAATTGCAATGTGTGAGAATGCCTTTGCTAAAAAGCCAACCTGTATCTGCTGCTTGAACTTTTGCCATTTGATGTCATGCTGCTGCTGTGCTGGAGGAGGCTGTGCTTTACAGTTACTCCTTTTTTTAAGTAAGCTGTGTATAGATGTTTTGTAATAATGAGAAAACACGTTGATGTTGGCGCATAGCGCTGTGTGTCCTTGTTGCTGTTAGAAGTTGAAGCTCTGAGGTTTAAGAGTGCATCAAATCAGTTTGAAGTAGGTGATGGTTATATATAGCAGTAAGGGAAGATGTGTCTAAAGCTTTCCTAGGACAGCTGTGCCACCAAAGCACTTTGATGGGGAAAAGATTTTAACAGTAATATAACATAGTGTACCAATACAGTTAAAATCCTAGAATCCTGGAATGGTTTGGGTTGGAAAGGACCTGAAAAATCATCTAGTTCCAGCCCCCCTGCCATGGGCAGGGACACCTTCCACTACACCAGGTGGCTCAAAGCCTCATCCAACCCTGACCTTGAACACTTCCAGGGATGGGGCAGCCACAGCTTCTCTGGGCAACTTCTTCCAGTGCCTCACCACCCTCAGAGTGAAAAATTTCTTCCTTAGATCTAATCTAAATCTCCCCTCTTTCAGTTTAAAGCCATTGCCCCTGCCTTATCACTACACACCCTGTCAAAAGGCCCTCTCCAGCTTTCTTGTAGTCCCTTTAGGTACTGGAAGGCCTCCCCGGAGCCTTCTCTTCTCCAGGCTGAACAACCCCAAATCTGTCAGCCTGTCTCCATAGCAGAGGTGCTCCAGCCCTCGGATCATCTTTGTGGACCTACTCTGGACTTGTTCCAATGACTCCATGTCTTTCTTATGCTGGAGGCCCCAGAGGAGGTGGGGTCTCATGACAGCAAGAGAAAATCCCTTCTTCCCAAAACAAAAAGTGTGCCAAAAATTAAATTGCCTGTAGAAATAGTTGTATAATGGGTTCTTTGTATTGAGAATTTTGTACTAATTTACATTTGACCTGCTCTGTCTCTGCCTCTCCATATATACACTCTTAAACAGCAGGGCCAGACTGTAGAGAAGGTAGATTGTATCATTTAAATTGTATAGAGAACTGCTAGTTTTCTTTTCATGTCAAACTGTAGCTGATTTTTTTTCCTTTGCCTAGCCATTTATTGGAGTCACAAACATGTAAAGAGCAACTTGCAGATAATTTCGTAGTCAGCCAGTGTGACTGTTTGACTTGCTCTCCTCCTGGTTTAGATAACTCAAAATGCACTTTGGAAAAAAAAAAAAAAATTAGTGCTTCCTGAAGGATATTTCTATCTCTGTGACATTTAATTCTGAAAAATAAATATTTCCCTTTTTACATTTTTGCAACACCCAACCTAGCAAAGTTGTTATGAGCACTACCATTTTCCTTTATTTCTAGCCTAAAACTTTGACTCCGTGGGTTGGACTGAGGAAAATCAACGTGTCATATTGGTGCTGGGAAGACATGTCTCCCTTCACCAACACCCTGCTCCAGTGGCTCCCTGACGAACCAAGCGACGCTGGATTTTGTGGTTATTTAGCCGAACCTTTCCAGCAGGGACTGAAGGCAGCAACATGTATCAACGAAGTCAACGGCAGCGTCTGCGAAAGGCCAGGTAACGAGGTCTGGCTTGTGTGTCTCATGGGAGCAGGTCGACCAACAAGTATTTATATTTCCTAGAGGGTAAAGAGGATCCTATTCATTACGTTTAAAATGATAGGACAAGGGGCAATGGCTTTAAACTGAAAGAGGGGAGATTTAGATTAGATCTAAGGAAGAAATTTTTCACTCCGAGGGTGATGAGGCACTGGACCAGGTTGCCCAGAGAAGCTGTAGCTGCCCCATCCCTGGAAGTGTTCAAAGCCAGGTTGGATGAGACTTTGAGCAACCTGATCTAGTGGAAGGTGTCCCTGCCCATGGCATGGGTGTTGGAACTAGATATCTTTGAGGTCCCTTCCAACCCAAACCAGTATATGATTCTATGACTTTTGCCAAAGAAAAGGTGTGTTGAAAAAGTGTCATGTGTAGTGATTTCATACAGGAATTGGAGATTCTAAAAATAGGTCTATGCTTACGCTGTTAACTGTAAAATACTCAAAGTACATTGTAGTATAATTATTTTTCTCTAAATTGCATACCTGAATGTGACATTTAGGTTAATTATGATATGGAGCCATCTCTTGTTTAAAAAAAATAAAATTAAAAATTAAAAACTGCTTTCCAGTTGAATGCCACCCCTCCTTCTCCCCCTGGCCCCTTTCTCCCCTCCCCTCCTCTGTAGCCAGAGGAGGATTTTATCAAAGTTTGAAATTAATTGGGCAAGACACTTTGGAGATATGAGAACTTTGAAAAAGAAGCTGTTTGCTTTTGGGAAAAGTCTTCCAGCTTTGTTGGAACTGCATATCTTTTCAAATGGTTTGGTCTGTTAACTCTCCATTATAGCTGATTAGTTCTGAATACCAATTAGTGCCTTTTTAAGTTTTAAGAAAGTTGGCTGATCACATAAAATTTCTAAGTAAGCTACACCACTTCAGATCGTTCTTTGTGGACGTGCAGGATGCAGATCATTAATGTGGAACCTGAACCAAAAATTTTGTATATTTTAGCTTGCAGCACTTTGAATTGGTTTAAGCTTTAACTTGTTTTTTTTTTACGGTCTGAGAACAGTCACTTGAAACAGGTGATAAAACATTGACTCACACCAGAAACTCCTGAGTTAGTTCTGCTTTTGATACTCATTTTAGGTGTGGAACTGATCAAATAACTTAAAACACGTCCCAGTGTGCTCACATGAAACGTGGGGTTTCTTCCCAGGGCTTTGGTGGGGGGAACAGCTAAAGAACACATCAACAGACCTGCAGAGAGATAAAAAACCCATGTTCGTAACACCATTTAAATTGTTCTTAAGGGGAATTTTTTGACTCCCTTGTCCCCCTGCCCGCAGCGAACCACAGTGCCAAGCAGTGCCGCACGCCCTGCGCCCTGCGCACCGTGTGCGGGGAGTGCACCAGCGGCAGCTCCGAGTGCATGTGGTGCAGCAACATGAAGCAGTGCGTGGACTCCAACGCTTACGTGGCCTCTTTTCCCTACGGGCAGTGCATGGAGTGGTACACCATGAGCAGTTGTCCGCGTGAGTAAATTGCTTCTGCGCCTCCACGGGTGGGTTGGGGTCTCATGTTTGCTGATGTTCAATAGCAAAAGTCATCAAACTCTGCACACCAGTTACAATAAAAATCCCCCGGACACAGGTGACAGGTATCTGACCACAAGAGCTTCATGTGGGCAGTTCAGTCCTGTGTCATGGACAGAATTGGGTCCTGGTTATGGGAACTATCAGTTAAGCTAAGTGGCAGATAGTGAAAGCTTTCAAGTGAAATGATGAAATCTCTGCTTTTTTTTTTCTTCCCGATGGAGGAGGGTTTGTTTCATTATTGGAACTCCTAGCCTTCAAATTAATTGTTACATAATTTCATGTGATTAACTTCTTTTTGTATCTCTTCTGTATCTTTTATTCATATATGAATCCCTGTAATTTAATATTAGATTATCAAATCCAAATTAGAGTTTACACCAGTGTTCTATTCTGAAGTATTGTCTACATACAGCCCACAGTAGGAATTTCTAACTGATTTTGAATAAATAATTTATTTTTACCCCTTTTAGATAGATGTGAGTGAACTGCAAAAGATTTATGGTGCTTTGGAATGTTGCTTTCTGTTTTCAGACTCTGAGGAAATAGTCCAGAAGTCTCAAAAGTAGTTGAACAGTTCTCAAAATTATTTTTATTTATGTTGAATTCTTTAGGAGCTGAGCGTGAGCAGGGGAGTCAGGAAAGCCAGCGTTGGCAGAGGGTGAGAAGTGCCTGTGTTCCCCTGGAGGGAAGTTGGGCAGTTTGAGTTGCTGTAGTGGCACCAGGAACTTTTGGAAGTTGATGAGAATAAGCTGGGTAGCTCGTTGTTACAAAATAAGAGATGGAGAAAATTAATTTCAGGTAACTGTCAGACATGACAGTGTGAACTTCCCATATTGCCAGAAGTCAAAAATTGGAGGAAGCATCGGGTGCGAGATGAATAGGCTGAAATAATGGAAAGCAATGTTTTTCTACTACTTTTTTTTTTTTAAAAAGGAAAAACACTATCAATTTAAACATCAGGATAGAAAGCCTGCTCATCTTAGAACACCAAGAATCTACAAAATATTTTTTTCAGATGGTATTGAGGAAGGAGTAGAAAATGTTTCCTAGATGTAAAGAGTTTGTCACCTCTGAAATACAATCCCATTTGAGAAAGAAACAGTTGAAGGGTGGCGATGGTTTTTCCCTGAGATAGTTGATTGCTGGGGCCAGCCGATCTGCATGTGGCCCTCTGAGCATCCTAAGAAGGCATATTCTATTCTGTGTTTGTATTCTGTGCTTTTTCGCTCGGATAAATACTTCAAATAGTAGCATGTGATATTAAAATATGTGTTAAGAAGTGACTCTAAGCGAGTAAACAAACTGATTTTTTGCCTTTGCTTCCAGATGGCTCATTTTATATTCTGATCCATTGTGAATCTAGAGATCTTTTGTATTTGGAAACATGAACTTCTGGTTTTAGTGGGTGGTGTTAAATGGTTAGAAAAGCTTCACGTGTATTGTGTTGTTTCCTAACTCACTCACTGATTAATTCAACCTTTGGATTAATAGTCATCTTAGATTCTAGAACAAATATGCTGATAGGAATGAATATATATAAGTGTTACTGTGAATATTGAATAAATATTTACTAATTTAGCAAGATAAATACTTAAGGTCACAGAAAATGTTCAAGGATTTCTGCTTTCATTGTCACCTGTGTTTTGGGACAGTGATTTGTTCCACGGTTTGATGGTTTTGGGTTTTTTTCATAGCCGAAAACTGTTCAGGCTACTGCACGTGCGCTCACTGTTTGGAGCAGCCCGGCTGCGGCTGGTGCACCGATCCGAGCAACACGGGCAAGGGGAAGTGCATCGAAGGCTCCTTCAGGGGTCCGGTCAAGATGCCAACTCCATCTGCAACAGGGAAGCACAGCTTGGAGCCCGTCCTTAACGTCAGCATGTGTCCTGTGGAGAGCAACTATAACTGGTCCTTTATTCAGTGTCCAGGTAAACGAGCAGCATTGAATTATTCGAACATTTTGACCATAGCAATAATTAAATGCAAAGGGAGAGACTTTTTCAGACGATAGTGATGTCTGTGTTCCCTCCTGTTAATGGAGGGAGGAAAAGAGCTTGGCAGACAAACAAGAAATAACACGTTTTGAGATGGAAGGAGCTCTGCAGGTGAGCTGCAGAGGTTTGCTGCATGAAGACTTACCTATGCATTTCTCTAGTGAAGTTTTTCCTTTCTTTACAAACATTTTAGGAGTTTTTAAACATTTGTTTATTTATTCGTCTTAGGGTTGTTTGAAAGAAAGGCAGTTCTTTCTTTGAAGGTTGATTTAACTGTTAGTAATGCTCGGGGTGATTCTGAAATAATAGTTTCGACAGCATATATGTAGAACAAAATTATTTGGACTGCTACTGCTGCTAAACCCTTTCTTCCCTGTTCCTCCTTGTAAATCCATCCCACCAGCTGCTTCCAGTCCTGTCTGTCCAATATGCACATAATATTTTGGGATTCAGTTTTCCATGTGTTGCTTCAAATGTCACATTTTCAATACACACCTCTCTCTGAGTTTGTGTATTGCTAGCAAGACTGCGAGAACCTCTTTGGAAGGTGCATGAAATGTCTTCATCAGTCTCTGCAGAACACAGACTTCTGAGGCTGTATGTGAAGCACTATATTTGAGCAGAAATACTCATCCTTTTCTGTTTTCTTCAGCCTGCCAGTGTAATGGGCACAGTAAGTGTGTAAACGAAAGCATCTGTGAGAAGTGTGAAAATCTGACGACTGGCAAACACTGTGAAACTTGTATCTCAGGCTACTACGGTGATCCTACTAATGGAGGAACATGTCAGCGTAAGTGATGCCTTAAATCTTCTTGTACTGAAGTCTTTGATGTTTTTCGCTCTTTACTCACTTCCTTTGCTGTCTTAACTGAAATTATATCCTGATAACGTGTTTTTTTCTTTCTTGCAAGCAAGGCACAATTCTTGTTTCTTCAAATCAAAGATACGGAAACTGCTTGATGAAATTCTTTGATTTTCATTGCATAAGATAAAGATTTTTTACTCTCCTTTGTAAACTTTAAATGACCGCAGTGAAAAACGTGTGGATTTTAATGTTTGACAATCATGATTTTAAAAGAAACAGTGTTAATCCTAATGTCTTGAACAAATTTCTACTTAGCTAAATTCCACCTTCTATTACATTTGGTTAATATGTTGTGCGTTTATTGTTGTAATTGTTTCATATAAGGCTTCCGTATTTCGCTGAGGAGTTGGCTGGATTTCAACTGAGGATTAGATCATCCCTGTTAAAAATGCATTTTAAGTTTGTAAAATGCTTTGAGACTCTTTGGTACAAAGAACTTTTTTCAGTTGTGCAAGATCCATTTAACAAACTGGGGAAAAAAAAAAAATCTTGAAGGACCACTACAGGTAGTATTGAGAAACAAACATGTAAGATTTGAAGTTTTGCCCTTGAGCCTTGCTACATTACTCTGAATTACTGTGAATTTTGTAGTGTTGTGGCATGGAGAGACCAGTCGTAAACCAGAATCCAGTTGTGATAGGTGATATACAGACGTAAGGAAAGGTGCTTCTTGCTGTGAAGAGCTTTGATGGAATATAATTAGGTGGAGTTAACATCATTAGATACAGTGGTGGAAAAGATAGAACAGAAATAACATTGTTTGCTATCAGAGTAGTATCAGAACTTCCATGAAACGAGTGTGAGTGGTTTGTAGGCATCCCAGAAGAAATAAGTGAAGGTGATTACTGAGAGGACATTGAAGACTTTGAGTTCCTCCTTCCAAGTGTGGAGACAATCCAATAGAAAGTACTTGGAAATTCATTTAGTATATTTATTGGAAGTGACAAAGCAGTGACCTTTTGGATGAAGACGAGAGTCAGTAGGTGGAGCATGAGCATCCTGTTGCCTAAAGTAAGAGCAAGCTGGTGATGTCTGAGGCTATGAAGAACCACCTTCCAGCAGACAAATTCGAGGAAGGGGGTGAAAAGATCATAGAGAGGGACAAGGCTGCCTTACTTGGAGAAAAGGGTGTTGCAGTAGCTGGGATATGAAATTATGACAGACAGCACAATGGCGCGGGTACAAAGGAGAAGGTACATCTCTGACACTTTATTTCAGAACATTATCTGCGAGATTAAATACCGCTGATATTCCTAAACTCATTTCGTGTGAAGATAATTTGAAGTGCAGGAGTGAATAAATTGAGACTGAGTTGGCCTGAGAAAACATATAATTCTACTCTGAGCATTCAGGTTTAATCATTGGATCACAACGTGCCTTTTGATATTTGTTGGTTTTCTGTGCGTGTGGAAATTGAGAGTAAGTAACTTTGGACTCTTTCGCATGGGGATTGTCCAAAAATAGTTTGTTGTTGAGATAATGAACGATAGACTAAAGTCATCCAGATGCCTGAAAAAGAAATTAGAAAATGTATTGAGAGACTGTGGAACAGCATTCATTCGTTATCTGATGAAACTAGTAGCTCATGTCAAAAGTGCTTTGCTCTCAAGTGCTTTGGGCCCAGGTTTTTAATTTGCTGTGATCCAACGCTGTTTACTGTGAAGGCGAAAGAATGAGGGAAGCAGGAAGCTGAGCAGAAAGACCAAGGTGGATCGGAAGGAGAACAGCGGGAGGAAATCATCCTGTCTGATGCAGACAGACTGAATGCTAGCCATAAGTAATTTTTGCTCAGTGGAAAGGTTTCCAGAGGGAAATTCTTCAGATGAGGATCTGCTGACAGGCAACAGAGCCAACTCGTGCTTTTTTCCCTCCTCTAAGCCATGGCCCCTCCTTCCTTTCCCGTTAATAATGTGCGGATTCTACTCTTTTTTTGTGCGTTTATGTGCAGTGTTTTGTGCCACTCTTTTGAGAGCCCATGGTCGCATTCATGCTGGAGATGGTTGTTCATAGACTCATAGAATGGTTTGGGTTGGAAGGGATCTGAAAGATCATCTAGTTCGAGCCCCGCTGCCATGGACAGGGACACCCTCCACTACACCAGGTTGCTCAAAGCCTCATCCAACCTGGCCTTGAACACTTCCAGGGACGGGGCAGCCACAGCTTCTCTGGGAAACCTGTTCCAGTGCCTCACCACCCTCACAGTGAAGGATTTCTTTCTTATATCTAATCAAAATCTCCCCTCTTTCAGTTTAAAGCCATTATGCCTTGTTCTATCACTACACACCCTTGCAAAAAGTCCTTCTCCAGCTTTCTTATAGGTCCTCTTTAGGTACTGGAAGGCTGCTACAAGGTGTCCCCGGAGTCTTCTCCAGGCTGAACAACCCCACCTCTCTCAGCCTGTCTTCATAGCAGAGGTGCTCCAGCCCTTGGATCTTCTTCGTGGCCTCCTCTGGGCTCGCTCCAACAGCTCCATGTCGTTCTTGTGTTGGGGACCCCAGAGCTGAACGCAGCACTGCAGGGGGGTGTCACGAGAGCAGAGCAGAGGGGCAGAATGCCCTCCCTTGACCTGCTGCCCACGCTGCTTTGGATGCAGCCCAGGATACAGTTGCCTTTCTGGGCTGCCAGCGCACGTTGCTGGCTCCTGTTGAGCTTCTCATCCACCAGCACTCCCAAGTCTTCCTCCTCAGGGCTGCTCTCAATCCATTCTCCACCCAGACTATACTTGTGCTTGGGATTGCCCCAACCCATGGGCAGGACCTTGCACTTGGCCTTGTTGAACTTTGAAGTTCGCATGGGCCCACCTCTCCAGCCTTTCAAGGTCCCTCTGGATGCCATCCCTTCCCTCTAGTGTGTTGACCAGACTGCACAGCTTGATGCTGCCAGCAAACTCGCTGAGGGTGCGCTTGATCCCACTGTCCGTGTCACTGACAGAGGTGTTAAACAGTGTTGGTCCCAGTACTGACCCCTGAGGAGCACCACTCGTCACTGATCTCCACTGCGGTCAAGCCGTTGACTGCAACTCTGAGTGCGACCATCCACCCAATTCCATATCCACCAAG
Organism: Tauraco erythrolophus; assembly: GCF_009769465.1. Classification (NCBI taxonomy): domain Eukaryota; kingdom Metazoa; phylum Chordata; class Aves; order Musophagiformes; family Musophagidae; genus Tauraco; species Tauraco erythrolophus. The sequence goes on along the minus strand of NC_141469.1, from coordinate 22,856,628 downwards.
TGGTCCATCCATCAGATTGTTGGTATGCTCCGTGCTGATGCACAAGCATCCATGCGTTTGCACATGTGTGTCCTTACACTTTGCTGTGCAGATCTGCAGCGTTAGCCAATGGCCCCAGCAGCGTGTGGACCGTGAATATCCTCAAAATGGCAAATATTCAGTGCTGGAAAAAGTGTTACTGTTTGATATTTTTTATTCTGCTGAGCCATCAGGAGTTTGAGCGACGCTGGGATAGCAGTAGCCTTTCTGACAGGTAAGGCTATGCAGAGCTGGAAGCGACAGTGATGGGCTTCAAAAGCCAGGGAGGAGTAAAAATAGTGGATGGAATAAGATGCCTTTTCCTGCTGCTCTGTGCCACCAGGGCAGGTGAACATCGCTATGTCGCTTGTGTTGAAAAAATTTTTTGACAAACTGCAGTTCTTTCCCTGAAAGAATTGTTGGCATATCATCACAGACATTGGTGTGTGGGGAGCTGGGCAGATAATAACTAAATGGTGGGTAAATCGCTCCTCAGCCGTTGCTTTTAGGAAGTGTCCAACGTAGAGAAGTATTAATCGGGAAGGGCAGGAAAGGCAGCACATCAAATGTAAAAATAGCTGCGAGGTGCTCTCTCTGCATTCAGGATTTTTTGAATTTTCTGATTAAAGTTTCACATGAAAATATGCAGGCGGTAGATAAGCAAGTTATTTGCAAGAGAACGGAAGGTGCTATTATGCCTGAAATCAGATTGCTGCTGCGGCAGCGCTTCTGAACGCCTCCGTGGAGCGTTTGCTGGTGGCCTGTGATGAGCTGCTGGTACCGTGGTCCTGCCTGTTCCCCGCTTCTGGGGCTGTGTGGGGGCCTTGGAGGACAGCTGAAGCACTTGGCATGGAAAAACGGTGTTGGGCAGATGGGAGATGCATTTGTCGTTGGGTTGCTGGACCATCACAAATGCAGGGAGAGGAGCAGCGGTCCCCACGACCATGTCTGAATGAGTCTGTGGACCCATGGTGTGTGAAGAAGGTGGAAAGAGACTTGCTGCGAGGTGGGTCATCATCAGACTGTTAACGTGCTTCACAGTCAAAAAGCCATTTCCAGTAATTTTGGCTTTCTGCTCCAGCATTGGGCTCTGGAGGGAAATTTTCATTTTTAGACTCCAGTGAGGATGTCCGGTACTTTTTGTCAATAGTTTATTTCCAAACTTCTTAGTTTTCTGAAAAACCATTGTGCGTTCCAGTCCTTTAGTGAATGATCTCCAGTTCCTGAGCTCGTAGGAAAAGGGATAAATAAATAGACTGTGTTTTAGTGTTCAGTCTTCTTGATAAGCATGTCACTAAAGAGCACGGTGAGGAAGCATTAATGTTGGCACTCAAGGTACTGTGATCTGCATCTAAACAACGTGAAATTTGAAATTTCTCCTAATTTTTATCTATGCTAGTGTTGAATATTGATTGAATTTCACTTGGCTACCTTTTACAAAACAAAGGCAGGCAGTACATGGCATTCTCAATCGTATGAAGAATTATTTTTTTTTAAAGTGCCACTAATGAGAAGTGTGTTTGCTTCACAGAATAGAATTATTTTGTCAAATCTTCATTCAGTCTCCTTGTTCCCACAATAGGCCTTTATGCTTCTTCATATTTTGTTCCGTGTTGCTGCTAGGAAACCACTCATCCACATCTGAGAAGCACAATTAAGTGTCCCTGGTACAACATAGCTTCCATTACATGCCAATATAAAGAAGGCATTGAAAGGATTCGTAAAATAAGGTCCGAGGCTGGCAAGGATATTCAGGATGGGAACTTCATGTCTAAGAATCCACTGGTACATTGAGTGGCACGTGTCTCCTCAATGAGGAGGCACCAGCTGTTAAAGCATGCTATTTCCAGCAAGCTCAGGGACCACAATTAAGGGATCTTCTCTTTTGTGTACTTTTTCCCTTCTTATATTGTTCATTTTCCCATGCTCAGCTCCAGATGAATGCATCTTCCGGTTCATTGGTAGAACAACTTCTAAAGAGCACCTGCCTTCCGGGAAAAGTTATTATATCCATTCTTCTAGCTACAGTGAATATTGTGTCAAAGATAACTGCTTGTGTTGGTTTTGTTGTTGTTTGTTGGGGTTTTTTGTTGGGTTTGTTTGTTTGTTTGTGGGTTTTTTTTAAGTTTTGTGTGTACCTCCTCTACTTCTTTATGAATAAAGGTCTTAAAGTATGTCAGCGTTAGCATAGTTTGAATTGGGACCAATCTTTTGAAGTAAATCTCCCGTGCGTCACCACTGTCATAGCTTGGTTTGTGTCTCGAGCAGGCTCAGAGTGTATGAGCTGGTCTGTTCTGGGCATGGCACAAACCAGATGTAGTTTTAGGGATGTGCTGATTTGCTTCAACCACAACTCGGTGGCATTCAGCGTGTAAATCCAGGCTGATGCTATGCTAAAATGTGTTGGGGTGCACTCCCCAAACCACTTGGAGCATGGGCATCATGTGCTTAGCACCAGCCGTTTTACAGTGCAGGTACGCTTCTGCTATAAATGACGTTTTTTTCTCAAAGGCCTTTTTATTTCTAGAAAAAGCCCCAAAAGCACCACAAGCTCTGCTTTATTTGCAAAAGTAGTCTTCTCTCAAGAGTTTTGAGTGTGACTGAAACGCGTTAGCAAGCCCAAAACTATTCCAAATACCATCTTTTCCCTACCAGTTCTGATATTCTTAGTGCTATCAAACAACAAGAGAGGAAGATAAAGGAATTTTTGAGGCTGGAAAGCAGTGTCTGATCATAATTTCATACCGAGCATCAATCCTGGAGCCCACACGCGCTCCGTTTTGACCCACAGTTCTATTTTTGGCTGCCTTCTGTATCACAAAGAAACCAAAGAGTACCAAATGTGTTTTCAGATGGACTTTAATTGTTGATGTATCTCAGTTTGGCAACTAAAGGACTTAATTGCTGTCGAATCCCTTTCTCTGGCTTCATTCAACATTGCGTCTTTTCCCCTCCCTCTGCTCAACAGCTTGCAAGTGCAATGGCCACGCGTCTGTCTGCAACACGAATACAGGGAAATGTTTCTGCACCACCAAGGGAATAAAAGGAGACGAGTGTCAACTGTGAGTTCGTTTCCCTTTGTTATTTGAAATCAAAAGGCTGTACACATAAGCGGTATGGAAGCCCTACATTTTTTAATGACTGTGTTTACAATGTCTCTGCTCATCTCTTCCTGCTGACAGTTGACTAACTTCACTGAGGGTGCAGCCTTACCCTGGGGGGTTAACAGGAACGAAACCATTTCCTGAAGATTGCCAGTTTTAAGAACATTTCAAGTGGGAATGTCATGCAGAAGGGATGGGGTGAAAAAATAATGCCCCCACCCGCCAAACTGTGCATAACACTTTGCTTTATCCCTCCAAAATTTCTTGTTAATTGGTAGATTTTTACTGTCTGTACACTCTGATTCTGTTCTAGGGGAGTGTAAATATATCTGAAATAAGACTTTGACGTTCAAGCATTTTAATAGAGCAGTTTCGGAGCAAGAAATTTGCTGGAGGTTTCTCTGTAACATAACAGAGATGCTTTTAGTGTAATGTTAGTGGAGATAATTTCATTCCAAATAATTTCATTGCCAGGTTTATATTTAAAGTGTTGCTTACACGAGTAAACATTTATTGGTCTAGATCCTGGAACAGCTGTAAATGGAAATGGAAACTTTAGTTTTTGACTGTAGTAATCCAGTTCTATGCGTTGTAAAGAGCTAATAAATACATTCCAAGTGGGTGCAAAGGTTAATATCTGGAACTTTATATGCCGTTTTTACTGCATACTAGTTTGACTTGCAGGGATCGTAGAATTTCTTCAGCAGCCCAGTATAGCTCAGACGTGTGTCTTTTATTTTTAGTTGTGTACTGTTATCGACAAAGGTGATCTTTTCTGATTTTTAGTGGCTGGGAATAAATAAATTGAAAAAAAATATATTTATTAAAAGCTATGTATTCTTTTTAGGTGTGAAGTCGAAAATAGATATCAGGGAAATCCACTTAAAGGAACATGTTACTGTAAGTACTCTTGGGATTTTGTTTGGGAGATAAAAATTGTGTTTGAAGCTTAAAGTATCTTATTTAAAACTAGTTTTAATTGCCTTAGCATCTGTTTAAAATACAAGGGATTATTTAAAATACAAGGCAAGGACTAAAAACTAGTTTTATAAACTTCAGTTTTCACAAAAGTATTGTTTAAAGAGAACCTAAATATGGTCTGTGTAATGATTGGATCTTCCAGAACAAACTTTTGAATGTTTTTGTTGTGACTTTGAAATGAAATCTGGTCTTCTGGAGAATACTCTTAAAGTATATACCTAATAAGTCAAAACCAAAGCATATCTTTCGAATTTTTTTTAGTGTGAAATAATACTTTTATTTTTTTTTTAAATTCTATGTTAGAATGGGTGAGGTTTCAAAATTGCCACATTTTCTCTGAAATGAACAGTTGGATTCTCTTGCAATTCAAGAAGATACTTGATCTGCCAAGATTCAGATTACTTAATGGAAACTCTCCAGCTTCTATTTGCAAATATTAGCAATCAGCACATTGGCAAGCACGGATAGATGTAATCTTAAATTACAGAAACATGCAAGTCTCAAATATTATTTTTGTGCAACACAGAAATTATCAACATGCTGTTTTTAGCAAATATGAATTCTGCTTGCGTAGCCAAACAAGGGCACTGATGGCTTCTCATGACAGTCTCTTTGCAAGGATGACCTAATTCATCACTGCCAGCGGCAGGGCTGGTAAAGTGGCCAAAAAGGGGAAAAACCCACAACTTTACAGCTCTTCCAGGAACAACCTCATGCTGTACAGTTGCAGTCTCACTTGGTTTTCTTCCTTGAGAATTTCTGTCTTAGTGCTTCATAGGAGTTGTGGGTAGATGTCAGAAGGTTGTCTAGCTTATATCTATCCAACAAGAGGTCTCCAGAAGAAAATGAGAGAAGAATAACACCTGATGTATAGCTTCATGTGTAGTATTGCTTGGAATATCTCTGCATGGGTTTAGGAATATGTACAAGTCTTAATACTGCGCTTTAAGAAAAGGATACTGAAACTAGTGGATGTATCTCCAGAACTGGCTGTGCACTGTTAATTAACAGAGAGATGATACCCCAGCCCTAGGCAGTCATGAGCTTAGGAGGGTATACAGATTGACCAAAAACTGGTCCTGGCATGCCTGGACATGATGTGACCCAGAATAGGATGGCAGCTGGGTCCATTAACAAGTAGCTGCTCCGTAGAAATCCTCCCTGTACAGTCCACTGAGGTACAGAAACTTATCATGCATGCAACTTAGTCCCCTCTTAAGCGGGGATTACAGGGTCTGTTTTATTTTGCTAGTGTTCCCTTAGCACATGGAGGTATTGCAGCATGGAATTTTTAACAGCATGGTGACTCCTAGTTGTGCTCTCAGTACAAGGAACACTTCAGCAACATCATGCCTTGCTTTGCAGAAGTTTGGTTTATTCTGAGACGGGATAACTTTCTCCGTGCATTCCTTGCAGATACTCTTCTCATTGACTATCAGTTCACCTTCAGCCTTTCTCAAGAGGACGATCGCTATTACACAGCAATCAACTTTGTAGCAACACCCGAAGAGGTAAATTTACTACTTTCTCTTTAAACTTCGTCCTTTGGGTATATGTTTGTCGTCTCTTGGTCATGGAGGCGGTGAATTGTTGCAGTTCTGTGAGTCTCTAGATGTAGTCTCTTAACATGGCATGTATCTCCAGCTCCACAAAGCAATCAGAACTTTTTGAGCTTGGCGTGGCCATGCAGTTTCAAATTTTTGTGGTAAAATTTCATAAGGAACCACAGTTGATTCCTTACAGTTGTTTGAACAGCTGCTGAGCAACTCTAGTTTTGCTTGGTTTTCACCCAGTAAGTTGTGTCTCTATTCTTCCTGGTTTATTCTATGCATGTGACTTATTTTGTTCTTTGTTATGCTTTCCTTGGGGAGGAGAATACTGCTTTCAGAAATGTAAATAGTTTTTTGCTTGATGTATTTGCGTCATGTAGAATCACAGAATGGTTTGGGGTGGAAGGAACCTTCAAGATCATCTAGTTCCAGCCCCCCTGCCGTGGGCAGGGACACCTTCCACTACACCAGGTTGCTCAAAGCCCCATCCAACCTGGCCTTAAACACTTCCAGGGATGGGGCAGCCACAGCTTCTCTGGGCAACCTGGTCCGGTGCCTCACCACTGTGTATTATGTAAATCATTATTACGTAAATAAAAAATTCCAAGATTTTTTTGTTGTTGTTGTGAAGATTTGCTAAGAAACAGTACAGTAAAATTGTTCCTAAAAATGAGTTTTCTTTTTTTTTTCCCCCAAGCAAAACAGAGACCTGGACATGTTTATCAATGCATCCAAAAACTTCAACCTCAACATAACTTGGTCCACAAGTTTTGCAGGTAAAATGAGCATGATCTAAGTTTCTTGGTAGCTTTTTTCAGTTACCAGTTTTCAACAAATGCAAATTTAATTGGGGAATCTTTTTTTTTTAACCTGTGATCTTGTTCTGTATTGGTTTTAAATGTTAGGCCTGGGGGGCAGAAGTAAAATATTACAAAGAACTATGTTTTTCTATCTTAATAGTGTATTTTGGAAACATCAAAGGTGCAAATTTGATTTTTAGTATTGCAGTAGTTTGATATACAGTGATTTTTGATAATGCAATGCAGCTTGAAATAGTCGCGTTCAGATGAATAGTTTTGTAACATTAAAATTCAGGATGCTTCGCCGTTCTTGTTTACCCCTTAAAATGTGCATTGAAATGTCTTTTCTTGCTACTTTTTAACGTTTGAAAACAGCTGGCACGCAGGCTGGGGAGGAAATTCCAGTTGTTTCAAGAACCAATATAAAAGAATACAAGGACAGTTTCTCCAATGAGAAATTTGATTTCCGCAACAATCCAAACATCACTTTCTTCGTTTACGTCAGCAACTTCACCTGGCCGATAAAAATACAGGTAGGAGCTGTTAATTTGGGTATCATTATTTAGAAGTACTTTTTTCTTCCTCTCGAGCAATGTGACAATTCAGTGTGATTTGTTTTGTCCAAGCTGAACCAGCTCTCGATATAATCCTGCAGTGGACAAAGGTTTTGATGTTCCTGATTGAGAGCAAGAAGGTGCATCATCTGCTGATGTTGCCTCAACCCAGTGGATCTGAAAACGCGCTGTGAAATCAAGTGGGATGCTCGCTTAGTAACAGGGCTGTGTTCTAACGAGGTCTCTGACTTTAAACGTGTAGGTATTGATGTTGAAGAAAACAACGACTCATATAGCCAATAACCAAGCCCATAGGAAAAAATGGAAATGTTACTGTCGCTTTTTAACGTCTTGTTCTCAAAAGGCCCAGCTCGAGGGCCATCCTCCTTTCTGCTCGTGCTGCCCAAGAGTGGTGGTACCTGCAGAATAAGATGAAGCTCATTCTTCCCCCTAATTCAGTGCAGTCAGTTAACACATGCGTTGCCTCAGGTGTCAGACTGACTGTGATGTGCTGTGGAGCAGTGGATGAAGCTTGATGAATCATGAAAACACTCATAGATCACAGGCTGCAATCACAGAGGCTCTGCCAGCTGCTCGACAGCTAATAATTCAGAGAAACCTGGGCCACCTTCTTGCTCTGGGCTAAGTCAAGTATCAACCTGCAGTGTAGTCAGAGTGATGTGGGCATCTTTTGAAGGACAAAAGTAGTTCCTAGGTTTGAAACAGAGATCTCAGATGAGGCTCTGTATATTTGAGTTCTGCGTTTTTTAAGAAGCGTGGTCAAATAGGGGAACCCGAATTCTTCCATCTTCACCCTTACTCAACCAATTATTATGTGAAAGCTGAAACTTCAAATTAATTTGCTTGATATTTCAGACATATCAGTCTCAGAAACTCACCATAGGGGTCACTTCTAACAAAGATAATGCACATGATAATATTGAGCAAGGAGATGTGGTCCACTTGGAAAAAGGTCCTTAAGCTGTAGTGATATTTTTCAAGGTATTTCCTGAACTTTTTAAGAAATACTAAGAATACTTGGGAAACGTCTGCATCACCTTCTGGTAAAGACGGTGGGGTTTAGGTACTCGGGAAACTTTGTTGATTGCAGACTGGTGGATTCGATAGGCTGACTTTGGACTGCGTTTTGGTTCTTTTCAATATCCCTTACGATATTGCTGCTCACTTTCCAGCTGGAGAGTTTTTACTTTATAAATTGGTAAAGTCTTAGTTCATTGTCAGGTCTTAGTTTTTAGATATGGAGGAGTTTGCAAGAGCTGCAAGGTAAAACCTTTCTGTCATCAGATACTCAAGCAGCAAGTACTAAGCCTCATTGTTTTCGTTTAAGATGAGTACTGGTTTCAGTAGAGAAAGTAAGTCCTGCATACAAAGGTGGGCAGTTGCCTAATGATTTATTTAAATCTTCAGGCTTCTCTTTTATCAAATTGGTAATCACAAGAGTCAGGAAAAAAAAAAATCCATATTTTATTTTTTAATGTACAGGTTATATGCTGGCTGATTGTTTACTTTCCGTAATCAGTGCTGGACTGTACCTTACCATGAATTATTTATTTGCTGTTTCTTGATGCAGAACTGTGCATTAGGATGTTGTAGATGTTTAAGAACAATGCTGTCTCCTGTCCCTGAAGCTCTCCTGTGTTTATTCCAGTCTCCAACCTACCTGTACTTCCAGTGAATTTCTGCGAGCTTTTCCTATGCCAGTGTTGTCATTGAGCTTAAAGGTCCCCTTCACCTTCTTTTGGCAGCTGAGCCTCCTGCTTTCCTTAGGTGAATTTGGACAGGTCATATCCTCTCTCAGCTTTAAATGTTTGTTTGTTGGCTTAAGCAAGACAAACCCTCGTCATCTTGTCCTGTGAAACAGCTTATCCAGGTTCAATTGCCTCGTTTTCTTTTTCCTCTGCACTCCCTTGTATTAATCCGGCTTGTACAGTTTTGGTCAGCCGTGTATAAGGTCATGGAGATCAGGTCTCACCATTGCCTTGTACAGCGCTATCTCTAGGTTCTTTATGGACCTTTCTAGGTGCTTTTATGGCAGTGTTTTGCTTTGTTAATTCTCATGGCTGCAGCAATTAATAGTCCTTATTCATTTTAATGTGGACTTACATACGCTGTTCTTTCACATCCTTGGTTTCCAGCTGATGAGCTCCCAGACTTGATAGTGAACGTTCTTCTCAGTCCTTAATAGCATCGTAAAATATTATCCCACTGCTGTTACTGGGCAATATTGCCAGTCCTGAAGATCATCTAGGTGGTGTTCTGTGTTATTCTTTTCTGTATTTCGATCGATGATCTCTTTCAACTATGTCAGCAGATTGTGCCGTTAGGACGCTGTCTTCTCGGGTTTATGTCGTTAATTAAGATATCAGTCAAACTTTGTCCAAATGCCGTCCCTGAACTAGCTTCTGGCCTCCTTAACTGCTGTGATTCTTGAAATAATCTTCACCATCTTTATCTCACCCAGGAATTTCCAATGTATTGAAATCCATAATGAAATTTGGATTAGCTCAGCTGTACTTTCTAGGTCCATACAATTATTTTTACAGACAGAAAATACTGGGCTGGCATAGCACAGATTACTGTTGTCAGCTCTATTGCTTGTTGAATTCAGTTTTCCTTTTACATCTTCATTTCTTTTATTCAAAACTTGTCCTGAAACTTTGCAGACTATCGAGATCTCGGGAGCATGAATATCTAGGTTCTCCCTCCTCCTCTGAATACAAGTTTTAAATTTTTCATAATGCCACGCTTGGCTAGTAGATTGCTTTAACATCCTTGCTACCAGAGGTGTGATTTCACGTGCCATTTCTTTCGGAGTGCTGGGATACATGCCGTCTGCTTTCACTGGCTTTGAACACATGGAAATGTTGGAGTTTTGTCTCCACCTTGGTTATGTATATCTTTATAACCTCGTTCCCATTACACACTTTGCCTTGCGCCTATGTTCAGTGTCCTCGTCCTTAATGCAGGCTCTAATTTAGTTTTAGAGATGTAGCTGATTGGTTTTGATATCTTGCCTATCCTTACAGCGTACCCTCTTCCCTTTCCCTTTACGGTCTCCTTTACTTATATGGCTGAAACATCTCTTGTTATTTTGCTCATGATTCGCTGAGGTCTAGGACAGCTTGATGTTTGGCAGTTCTCATTTTATCTCTGTACTACTTGCTGGCTTCTAAGACATTGCTAATGAATCCTTTCCTCTCCATAATACATAGACTCTTTTAATTGTTCCGAATGTCCTTTTTGAGGTTAGTTCTGAGGATACAACTTGCAAAGAGTTTTGCGTCTTTGACCTGGGAAAAATACTTAGATGGCTGTTTTCCAGTTCCTTATCTCCTTAGTCCACTTGATTTTGCTATCTTACTTAATTTCTCATTGTCGAAAAGAACAAACTTTGATTTTCTAGCAACACTTACGTTGTTTTATCCTTAATATAATGTGCATTTGCTTGTGTGCACTCAATCTAAGATAACTTTATGTCACCAGCTCTTCTTAATGTCCTTGTTACTTGCCAAAACAAAGTCTGGAACAGCATCAGCTCTTTCTAGTTGAGACCCTTTTTGTGAAGCAGTCTTGCAGCGACATTGTGTCCAGGAATACGTGCCCCTTAAGATTTCTATTGGCTTGCTCTTAGGTTCATAGCTAGGAAACCTTTTCCCCCAATTTGATGTTTTTCTGTCATCATTTTTCTCCTAATACCTATCGGTGTTGAATGTCTCGGTCCTTTCTCGTGTTTGCAGTAGCAGTTCTTCATTACTTTGATATGGCTTTGTTGTCCTTCTCCAGGAAGTCCACCTGCACCTCCTTTCACTGGAGATCCCACTGTAACTCAACAGGACATTCCTCCCTTTTTTCTCTCAGCAACTTGGCAGTGTTGCTCATCTGGGCGTGAGATAAAACCAGTTTTCTTCTGCATCCTTTAACAACCTTTGGAGACTCAATTCTGTATTTTACGTTCCTAAATTTGACAAACAGCACTGTCGTCTTCACAGAATCCCAGAGTGGCTGAGGTTGGAAGGCACCTCTGGAGGTCACCTGGTCCAACCTCCTGCTCAAACAGGGCCACCTTAAGCCAGTTGCCCAGGACCATGTCCAGACAGCTTTTGAATATCTCCAAGGGTGAAGGCTCCACAACCTCTCTGGGCAACCCGGTCCAGTGTTTGGTCACCCTCACGGTCAGAAAGTGTTTCCTGATGTTCAGACAGACCCTCCTGTGTTTCAGTTTGTGCCCATTGGCTCCTGTCCTCTAACTGGGCACCACTGGAGAGAGCCTGGCTCTGTCCTCTTTGCACCCTCCCTTCAGGTATTTATATACTTTGAGATGCACCCTGAGCCTTCTCGTCTCCAGGCGGCACAGTCCCAGCTCTCCTAGCCTTTCCTTGTAGGAGAGATGCTTCAGTCCCTTCATCATCTTTGTGGCCCTTTGTTGGACGCTGTCTTGTATGTCCATGTCTCTCTTGTACTGGGGAGCCCACAACTGGACCCAGTGCTCCAGGCATGGCCTTGCCAGTGCTGAGTAGATGGGGAAGGATCACCTCCCTCGACCTGCTGGCAATACTTTGTCTAATGCAGCTGTTGCATGGTGAGCAAATGCCATTGGTTGTCTTTGTGACAAGGGCATGTTGCTGGCTCATGTTCAGTTTGATATCCCCTAGGACACCCAAGTCCTTTCCCACCGGGCTGTTTTCCACCTGGGTGTCCCGCAGCACGTACTAGTGCCTGAGATTGTTTCTCTCCAGGGACAAGACTTTGCACTTCCCTTTGTTGAAGTTCATGAAGTTCCCTTTGGCCCATTTGTCCAGCCTGTCAGGTCCCTCTGAATTGCAGCACGACCCTCTGGTGTATCAGTCACTCCTCCCGGTTTGGTGTCTCCTGCACACTTGCTGGGGGGTACACTCTGCCGCATCATCCGGATCATTAATGAAGGTGTTAAATAGGATCAGACCAAATATTGACCCCTGGGGTACATTGCTACTTACTGGTCTCCAACTAGACTTCATGCCACTGGTCACCACCCCCTGTGTCCAACCATTTGTCCGGTTTTTCAATCCACCTCACTATCTCTTCATCTTAGCCCATATTTGCTAGATCTACTCTCGTGGAGGTTGTCATGTCTCCTTCACAAAGAGCCTGTAGTCATATACATCTGCTTTTGGCTTTACTTTCAGTCTGTTCTCCATCTGGTGTAACTGAGTTGTCAGATTTGATGCCCATGAAGGCTTTTCCCTGCTGGATGCTAAGACACTACACAGTTTGACCCTGTGCTTCTCACACCACCCAGGGGTACTGCTTTATTCTAACGTTTATTTTCCCTCCTCACCATCCTGATAATTTTTTTCAGAGCAGTTGATGAGTAGGAGATGACATTATGGAAACTAATGGTTCCATAGAGAAAAAAGTAGAGAAAAGTCAGTAAAAAAAAGTATAATTTGTCTCCAGGACTCAATGTATCCTTTCAGGTCTTGTGCAATCTTCCATGGTGGATTGAGCTGCCCTCAATTGCCCTTAATTGCAGTCTGTGTTCCTACCTGTCCTTTCTGTACCTCTTTCCTATTTGTTTTCCCTATTTTTTCCTTTTCTGTAAAGTCTTGGCTCTCTGTAGAAGTTCATCTTCAATAAGATAAAACACAAGATAACTCAAGCTATGGATTTTTGAGACAAAGACTTTCTAGCAATTGATCCTTGATTGGGCTTCGCTACGAGATTTAAAGTAGAGCCATGGGGTGACTTCTCTGCTCTCCTGACTGCTCCTTCAGCGTTCACCCCATCCCATGCTCTGTTCATAGAATCAATCATGGAATGGTTAGGGTTGGAAGGGACCTTAAAGACCATCTAGTTCCAACCCCCCTGCCATGGGCAGGGACATCTTCCCCTAGATCACATTGCTCAAAGCCCCATCCAACCTGGCCTTAAACACCTCCAGGGATGGGGCATCCACAGCTTTCCTGGGCAACCTGTTCAGGTGCCTCACCACCCTTCTCACTTTCTTCTCAGGAATACTTTTTACTCAGACCTTTTCCATATTCCCTCCCTTAGTTCTTTTTCTAAGTGGTCGTCTCTTATTTCACTGCGTAGACATTCCCGTGCGGTTGGGTTTAGTCCTTCAGGACAAGCTGACTCCTCAGTTAAAACTACGTGTTGCAGCGCGGCTGGGATGCAAACTGTCTTTTCTTATCCCAGAAGCTGCTTCCTACAGTTCTGCTCATTGCAGTTCTTCCACTATTAAACTTTTCTGAAGCTACAGAACACATTTCAATTTCCCTTTTGAAATCAGAGTGTTTTTAATATAAGAAGTGTGATGAAGTCAGTGAAACTGCTACTGCCAGACTGCTGGAAAAGATTCTCTCCTGTGTGTGCGTCACCTCGCAGCTTATGCCTGTGTTTGGTCTGTTCCTGTGCAGTGCAGCGTGTCCAGCTGGTATTTTGGGGTTGGTTTTGTTTGTTTCAATTTCATAATGAACAGTCATTGTGTGTACACTCTATTACCCTGGCTTGTTTTCGGCTTAGACATGGTAGATGTATCGAAACAGAAGTGTTTATGCATATACAAAATCTTGCAACAGAAAACTTCAGAAAAAAAACAAAACTTCAGTCCTTCCTGCAGAGTAATTAATCTACAATCCACCTTATTTATTTTCTAAACATTAGAAACTTTATTCTGAAGTCCTTGATTGAAATCTGTCTCTCTTTCCCTCTCTTCTTGCCTGTTAAAATCTGGACTTGGAGAGTATAAATGCTCTTTTGTGTTAGAGATAGCTGTGTCCTTGCCAATGCTGAATTCCGGCTTTTTTTTTTCCCTTCTTGCTCCACCTCTCTTCAAAACCACTTCAGTTTGGTTTTGCCTTTTTTTTTTTTTGTTAAGTATATTGGTTTAAGATGTCTTTCCCTGCCTGCTTTAATGACTTGAAATGATTATTCTGTAAAAGAACTAAAGCTGCAAAATGCAGAAAGCCTTCAAAATACAGCAGTCTGCTTCCTAATAACTCCTGCATGAGCAGTTTCCGAGTATGAAAGCTACGCTGTGGAGTTCACTTAAACCCTCAGCTTGCCAGGCTGTCTTGAAATCCCAGGTAAGGTCTGGTTGAAAACCTCTCGGTGTTTCCATTCGCTCTGCGTTGCGGCTCCTCTCTGCTGACAAACTCCGTCTGGCGCGGCCGCGGTGACTTTGTAGGCATTGTGCAAACCCCAGCTGCTCACTTTTCTCTCTTTTCTTTGGAAAGCACAGTCCTAAATATTCCTTGTCTTCCACCGAACTGAGAGTGCACCCTTTGGAAGAGGACATTAGTGGATGTTGCTAGGGTTCATGTTTTTGTGTAGTCATGTAAACGTAATATGACTTTTTTTCCTCATTTTTTTTCTTGCTTTCTTACTCTTTGTTGTAGCTTTGCTTTGTATTCATTCAGAATATAGCTCAGATTAGAAAAGAGCTGTAGAATGCAAATAATCGACTGTACGATATTGCAGTAAGAAGCAAGAAAATTCAATGCAGAAGCGTTCAGAGGACTTATTTTTGACGAGAAAGGTTGGACCAGATGATCCTTGAGGTCTTTTCCAACCTGGTATTCTATGATTCTGTGCTGCTTTTCATAGGTTTCAATGCAAACAAGCATCAGCTCACTCAGAGGTGAAGCTTCAGTTCTGGAGCTGACAAGTAGTTAATGGTGAGAACTGGAACCTCTCTTTGATACTTGTGGAAATGTCAGCAATTTTTAACAATGTTTAAACTAGTGTGTGTTTACCTGGAGCAGATTCCAGTAAGTCAGTCCCTCTCCTGAATTCACGGGGTGAAAATAAGAGTTGCTAAATAGCTGAGTCCACCCCCTTTTTAACGGCTGTAAGCTCGCTGCTCCGTTACAGCTGACCGTTGATGGTGTTCTCTACCACTCACTAATAAAAACTTGTGTTCTTGTCTTGTTTCATACCCAAACTAAGGTTTTCATTAACTTTCTGTCCCATTTGATTTTTAGATTTCTTTCTCCCAGATTCAGAGCCTTTGCAACGAAGCCTTTTGCATTGATCTCTACTTTCATGCAAGACGCCTAGGAGCTGATTAAGGAAAAAACACAGTTTGTAATTGTATCATTAACTGGCAATTGCCTCCTCTCTTCCCCTCGTGTTGGTTGAAGTATTTTAATTTGAATGCGCTTAAACGTTAATTATGAGCCAAATGCTTCGAGGAACAAAAAGAGGCGAACGGATTTCGCAGCCTCTTGCATACGAAATACACCGTTTGCAATATCTCCTAGATATTCGCTGTGTGGTGTTTGCTCGGCAGCTGATCCTCGTGTTGGGCTTCAAAAAAGTGCCACCGTGACTACGCAGCGTCGCTGCACGTGCTGCTCGGTGGAGCGCTGCAGCCACGTTAGCTTACACTGTTTGAGGGCTCGAAGTGTTTGATAACCGTTGGGAAATTTTCACATTGCTGAAATTGCGGCGTTCCACTGGTTTCATAAAGGCTGTAGTGGAAAAATAGCTAAAATTGCCTCTGCTGCCTGCAGTTTTTTAGTTTCTCAAACTTCTGCATGGGCTGTTGAAGGTTTTTTTTTTTTTCCCCTGGGTTCCTCCAATTGATTTATTTCAGGTCTGTGGGTCTATATAGCCTCTTCTAAAGCTTTATACCTTTCTACACAAAAAGTTAATGCACTGTGGATACCTTAATTCAGTCACATAACATGTTGTCGTAATTACTCTAGCTATTTCAAAACACGCTCTTTACCGTGGTAGGAGAACATTTGTGAACCCTCTTGAATTTGTTCAGTTGCTGTCTAGTTCACCCGCCGAAATTGTGAGTGGTGAACCGAGAGGTGGAAACGATTCACCTCCCTTAAACCAAGCGCCGCTTTCCGAGCTGCTGCCAAAGGTTCAAGCACAGCAGCTGTAACAAACAGGCGACCTGAAAATCGAGGACAGCCTCAAATGTGCTGTAGTTAAATCAGCCTTTCGTTTGCAGCAAAGTTTGGGTGCTGGGAACCCAGTGACTGTTGCTAACTGGTGTGTATACGCCCGCGCGTCCATGGGTTCTGCAGCGTGCCCACTGCTGCGCCTACAGAAACCACGTGTCCCCAGGAACGAAACGTGAACCGTTACGTGCAAACTTCTTGGATGATGTATTCTTTAATGAACCACCTTCCTTTGGGGCCCTCCCGTCGCTGCCTTGTGTTGCTTTTGTGAACTTACCACTGGCGCAGGTATTGCCAGGATGGCTGCATCCAAGTTTTGAAGCAGAATAGACATTGTCGTGCTGAGTTTAGAGCTGCAGTGCTGCGATGAAATGAGATTTCAAATAGATGTGGGAGTACAATTCCGCTCCGAATAAAGCTTTCAGCAATGACACTTTCTTGGATTTGAATGCTTTGTGTATTAGACCCGCTGCGACTACTAATTTTGATACGTTTTTGTGACTTTTTCTTCTCTCCTTAGTTGTTAGTCGAACGGAACAGCCTAAGCTCTGTTTATTCTCCGTGCATCAAAAGATTTCTGCTCCGCCTCTCGTTGCAACCGAAGGGTTTGCTCTGGGATTGTATTATTTTCACTGATGGTCTCCTTTGACCTGTAAAACAGTTCCCACTGGTTTACAGCGATCTGCTGAAAACCTGTGTAGGAACATAGGTGAGCAGATTCTCTTCACGCCTCTTTGGCTTTGCAGAGCTGGCGATAACGGTGTCAATGTGTCTTTTTTCTTAAGCCGGGGGATATTTCCTGGGTTAGTACGTAGGCAAAGTTCACGTGGAGCCATATGCTGCTGGCGTCAGCTGTATTTCAGAGTAGAGATGGATTATAAACTAGACTGAGATTCTTCTAAGGAATGGCTCTCTGGCTGATGAAAGCAGGCTCGTTTTCTCTTATGCTGAACGTGGCTATTCAAGTGGGAAGTAGTAGCCAATATTTTATAAAGTGCCAGGAATTCACATTCCTAAAGAGTCTTCACAGTCCTCAGACAAAGCTCTTACTCCAATCTTTATCATCGTTATTTTAATGTTTCCTGGTTCTTGTGTCCAGCAGTATACAAATACCAAAATCTTCCCAAGTTCTCATTTTTCAAAGGAAATCTCCTTCATTAAAGCAGCTTTGGATTAAATTTCTTCTTCCGATACTCTTTCCCCATCCTGCTATTTTTATTGGCAATGTTACCCATAAAGCAGGTGGTTTCCATTAGCATGAATCTTAATACCTCTTTCAATTAAGCTTTCATTTCACTTGCCATTCGGTGTCTAATGTGGTTCGGGAAGCGTTTGTTTTTTCTTGCGGAGCTAAATGATGGATGACACTTTGCTACAGCCAAGGAAAGCTTTGGGGTACCCTTAGCTCCTGCCAGCTGAGCACGGCAGTACCCCTTGGCTTAAAAAAGGAGCTTGGAGGAATGTCGGATCCCATGCTTCCACCTTCCTTTTATTTTAGGCTTTCGACCTCTTTAAGGTGACATGAATATTCCCAGCAGTGATCCTCTCTGGGCTTACCTCTTTGAGGTTCACAGCCTAACTGAAAGGCTTTGATAACACACGTAATAAGGTAGAGTGGAGAAACCGTACCGCGGTTAAAAAGCGGAGTCTGTAACTGGCTCTAATACCCTGATGTGTCTCTGGAGGAAACATGAGGCATTTGATACAGGGCATAAATATCCCTGAGGGCTGGACATGGCCCGTGGAGTTTTCCAGCCTTTCTCTAAATTAGTGTCGTTTTATAATGAAAAGCCACAGGCTAATCGAATGAAAGCTCTCGGTAAGGGTAAAGGGAAAGAAAAATGTCTTTGTTGTTGGCTAAAGAGAATAAAATACATATAGATAGGTAGCGATCGCTTTGATAAAATAATTATGTAGGCTTGAAACCTACACTGAGGATGGTGATCTTCATAGCTTTCCTGCCAGGTCCTCCATGTGCCTGGTACACCTTTAATTAGGAATAGATGTTGGTGTGGAGATATAATCATCCTGAGCTCTCTGGGCCCCTTCTGTTCCAAAATTGTTCTTTTTCTTTTGCTTCTGAAAGCGCTGGAATGCCAAAGTTGTTTGCTAATGATGTCCCTTGCCTTTATTTAGATATAACTGCAGGTGCTTTTGAGCCTTTTTCACTGCATCTCTCTCTCGCCGTAGCGAGAAGCTTGCTTTAAACCCAACAATGAAACGTAAATCAATTTGTTAATCTGATGAAATTTACTGTTGAATGTAATTACTTTTGGAGACATGCAATTACATGCTGATTTTTCAGAATAGGCAAACTGACATCTTCTGCTGGGGACAGAAAGATTTGAAACAGAACAGTTAAACGATACTTTAAAACATGAAACAGCTGCTTCCTTTTTATCTGCTCCTGCTTTCTTATTTTTGGCATAAACCGGTGACATTTTTCTCCTTTTAGAAGTTGTTCCGTTTCATATTAACTAGTATTTTTGTGAGCAGCTTCTTAAATCCTTAAAAACTGGGCTTTCTCTCAAAGGCAGTTAACCCTTGCTAGGATGCGTTGCAACTTCAGTGCTTTTTTACTGGAAGTGGTGGCTGTTTTGTTGAATGGGATTTTTATCCTTTTACCCCACTGCGGAAATCCTGGGGGTTTATATCTGCAACTTGAGTTATACTCGGGCTGAACTGTAGTAAGTCACGTATCTTTGTTTGTGAGGTTTATCGTAAGTTGTTCACACAGCATTGGAAGTCTGCTCGTGTGGCTGGTCCAAAACTTTAGCTGCATAAATAAGAAAAGTTATAGGAGAACGGAGAGACATAGACTGGGATTCAGATTTAATAATACCAGGAGGATTTCTTAGGATGAGGTTTTTTTCCAATAAAAAGTAAGATATGTATGGATTGTCTTACTTTTAAGGAAGATGATTTTTTTTTTTTTTTTTCCTGTTAAGATGCAGAGCTGGAAAGCATAATATAAAAAACCCCACTCAGAATTAATTTTCTATGAAGCAAAGTCCACATTAGGCAATTAATTTCTCCTCGGTGAGGCCCAGGGTGATGATGTGCTGGTTGCTTGCAGTCGCTGTACTCATGTGCTGAACAGCTCTTGAAAATACAGTTTGCCACTGCTGAATGTCAATGTAAACCTCGAGTCCAGATATATTTCAGAAAACGAGCGGAGTGGGCCAGTGCCGGGAAGCTTTTACAGCTACCGAAAGAGCCAGATATATTTCCCTGTACGAAAGCTTATTTAAAGAGTCAAAGAATAGTAAGCAGAGTTAATGAAGAGGAGAAAAGCGCACTGCCAATAAAATATAAGAAGCCAACGTACTCAAATGCAACAGCCGATCCGGCGCGGCTAAACCACGGGGGAGAAATAGATCCTGTGCTAAGACAGGGTGACAAAACCAGAAAGCCTCTGGCTTGTTCAGCTAAACCGGCGTGAAGACGGAGCCACCAGCGCTCGAATAACAGCTCTCAGATGGCTCTGCGGCTCTGCTTTTGTTCGAAACAAACCGCTCCTGGAATGACACTAAAACTTCTTTTTTTTTGTTTTCTTACTTAGTTTCCTGACTTCGTATTATTAAGATTTTTATTTCTTTTTTACTGTATTGGCAGATCTTGCTCACAGCAGCTGGCAGGCAACGTGGAGAGCTGGGGTCAGGGCAGTGTGTAGTACTGTCAAAGCCCCGTATAATAATGAATTTCTGGGATGACTGGGGATTTTGGGGTTTGGTGGTTTGTTTTTTTTCCTAAGCTGGATTCTTTTTTTATTTCTTTCTTTAATTATGAGTGTCATGTGTAGTTATTCCTTAAAACAGTCTGGTTGGCGTGCAAGACTGGCACCATCCTGGTTCCTATACCTGGACCCAATGTATCTTTAAACTGCATTTAAGATTTTGACTATGGGGATTGAAATAAATCACGATAGATTGATTTTTCAGTTCATTTTTTTACTGGGAAGTTCTTTCTGACAAAATGGTGAAATACACGTTCCAGAAGCGATAGTTACTACCTGTCCTTTTTTAATGTTAAAATAAGAGCTTCTATATATATATGTTGTTCATTGACCCCACCTGGAATACTGCATTCAGCTCTAGAGTCTCCAACAAAAGAAGGACATGGAGCTGCTGGAGCAAGTCCAGAGGAGGCCCACGAAGATGATCTGAGGGCTGGAGCGCTTCTGCTATGGAGACAGACTGAGAGAGTTGGGGCTGTTCAGCCTGGAGAAGAGAAGGCTCCGGGGAGACCTTCTAACAGCCTTCCAGTACTTAAAGGGGCTACAGGAAAGCTGGAGAGGGGCTTTTGACAAGGACATGTAGTGATAGGACAAGGGGTAATGGCTTTAAACTGAAAGAGGGGGGATTTCGATTCGATCTAAGGAAGACATTTTTCACTCTGAGGGTGGTGAGGCACTGGCACAGGTTTCCCAGAGAAGTTGTGACTGCCCCATCCCTGGAAGTGTTGAAGGCCAGGCTGGATGAGGCTTTGGGCAACCTGGTGTAGTGGAGGGTTTTCCTGCCCATTGCAGGGGGGTTGGAACTAGGTGATCTTTGAGGTCCCTTCCAACCCGAACCATTCTATGATTCTATGTTTTTTCCCTACCCAGCAGTGTTAATTTTTTCATATTAAGATTTCTTTAACACAAGAAATTTTAATTTCTTTAAATCACGGCTGAGGCTCTCAACAAGTAAAACTTTGATGAGTAAACAGCCCGGCCTATGATTTCTGACTTCATGGCTCTTTCAAAACTGTTTCTGATACTGCGTAACGCGGCAGCCCTTTGATTGGCTCTTACATGAGCTCCCATATGCCGTGCTCCACAGCATAGTTTCCTTCTAAAGTGCCTCATGTTTTTCCTCTGCTTTTGTGTTGGAAACACAGGTCAGGCTGCCAGTTCTCCAGCTCATGGGTATGCAGTGGAGAAAAATCATAGACTCGTACAATGGTTCAAGTTGGAAGGGACCTGAAAGATCATCTAGTTCCAACCCCCCCACCATGGGCAGGGACACCTTCCACTACACCAGGTTGCTCAAAGCCCCATCCAACCTGACCTTGAACATTTCCAGGGATGGGGCAGCCACAACTTCTCTGAGCAACCTGTGCCAGTGCCTCACCACCCTCAGAGTGAAGAATTTCTTCCTTAGATCTAATCTACATCTCCCCTCTTTCAGTTTAAAGCCATTGGCCCTTGTCCTGTCACTACACACCCTTGTCAAAAAGTCCCTCTCCAGCTTTCTTGTAGGCCCCCTTTAGGCACTGGAAGGCTGCTGGAAGGTCTCCTCAGAGCCTTCTCTTCTCCAGGCTGAACAGCCCCAACTCTCTCCGCCTGTCTTCATGGGCAGAAGATAAATTTTTTTTTATAGAAAATACAAAGTACATTTGTTAAAGCTCCCAGCATTTTATTTCATAACTATGCAAGTGCACCATTTAAATTCTAAAATGGGTTGAACTTGCAGTTATTGTATGAATCTTCGGTTCGTCGATCTTCGTTTTTTTTCTCCCTGTAAACAGGTCATTTATTGAAAGTAGATTTGAGGGTTTTTTGTTACTGCCACTTCCCGTAGTGAGGTGACAACAGGTTTGAAACAGCGTGTGGCTTCAGTATTGTGTAATAATGTGAGAAATTTGTCACTAAAAGATATTTTCACTTGGTTATTTGTTTAAATATATACTTACTTTACTTTATGTATGTTTATAGTTTATCTATAAATACATACTGATTTTACTACTTTATTTTATTAAGGATATAAAATCCTTAGAATTTCTTTATTTACTTCTGGGGCTGGCGTATTGCAAGCCCTTTGTGATACAGATTGATGTTTTAAATCTTTCGTCCCATATGATCCTTAGAAATCCCGACTTCCTCAGAGAGGGAGACACAACTTTTTCTCTGCTAACGCCACTGCAACACCGAGCTCTGTCTTGCCTATATTTCCTCTGTTTCGTCTGGCCCAAAATGATGCAAG
Source organism: Tauraco erythrolophus (assembly GCF_009769465.1). NCBI lineage: Eukaryota > Metazoa > Chordata > Aves > Musophagiformes > Musophagidae > Tauraco > Tauraco erythrolophus. Next base: position 22,834,737 of record NC_141469.1, on the reverse strand, counting down.
ACATAAGGTCTAATACATAAGCCAATACATATTTAGCTGCTTTCTAGTCTTGATTCCCTTTTGTGTCCTTACCTTGCAGGCTCTTTAGGAAAAGAAGTTTTATTCAATTCAGTCTTTTGGCACACAGGTAGTTGTAGACTGTGAAGCTCATCTTTTTGCTGGACTTTCAGGGTCTGAGGGTGTCTGAGCTGTTGTGGGCTAAAGTCTTAGGTTTTTTTCTCATGTGGAAACTCTCCATAAATGGTTGGTATGCGGACGAATGTAACTTATCCTGCACGCAGATGGTGTGGGAGCTGTGCTCGGCACGGAGCCAAGGAATGGGATCCTTCGCAAATGCATCCGCACTGCAGCGGCTGACACCAGAGGGGAAGTACTTGAGGACTTGCAACTGGGAAGAGTGTTTTAATGCCAGCGGTTCCTTTCTGTGTCTAGTTTTGGCTTTTTTATTTTCAACGATTTTTTTCAAAGTAGCTCAAAACTGCCTCAGCTCTAGAATAATTGTTGCAGTCGTGTATAAATCCAAATCCATTTAAAATAAGGAACACATCAACGTTTTTCTCTTAAAGGACTCATACAGTGGCAAGAAAACTCACTCTATAACCAAAATGTAATTCTTGGCTGCAAATCATAACCTCTTTTCTTCTTTCTGTGGCATGAGCAGACTGTTTAGCGCTTTGGGAGCGAGCCGAACGCTGCTGCCGGGACTTGTCTCGGGGCACGGCTGGGCTAACAGTAGCCGCTGCCCCACAAGCCGCCAGCTGACACACGAGTGCCATATCCCTGCTGCCAAGTTCAAGGTAACTCGGAACAGCTTTGCAACATAAACACAGCTGAGGTCCAGTCTAAGGGTTGATATTTTATGTAAGCTTTCAAAAAGTCTCCTATTATTGAACTCATTGCGTTTAAACCGAGCAGTGGAAAATGTGCATTTATTTATTATGTTTTTTTAATTGAGGGATTTTATTACCTTGTTTTTTCTCAGCCAAATTCCTCTTAAAGGAGTGAATTCCTTACCTGCGTTTCATTTAATAAGAGAGACCTTTTAGCAAAGTGGATCTTTTTCTTCTAGTTAAACATTTAAACTAGAAACGGCTTGAAGTTTTTCTGCTGTTTTTGAGAAGGGACTGTTGCTTAGAGGTTGTAGAATCAAAACAGGCAACATAGAGGATTGCTCCAAGAATCCCATTTCAAGTGACTTCTGCCAAACCTGTAGGTCAACCTTCAGGTTTAGGTGTGAATGGAGAAAAGTTTGTAGGAAACCAGAAATCCCTTCTTGGATAAAAAGAAGGACTTTCAAAGTGAGTTGTCAATGTGACAACATATCTTTTCTATACTTTTTGATATTTTTTTTCCCCTTTTCCTTTTGGATTTGAAGCATAACATTTGCGTTCAGAGGTATTCAGCCGGATACCTTACCAATACCCAGATTTTGAGAGGCCAACAGTAAGTAAAGACTTTTGTCTGCAAGCAGTTTTTGAGGTTGGGAGAGTCTTGACCATTCAATTCTGTTTCCAAACCCTTGGAATAACTTAGAGTGGCTTCTTTTCTATAACTGAAGTCTGCAGTGCTGTTTACTGCTAGCAGTGATTAATGTTGTTAGTCTTTGTCTCTAGTTGATGATAGTAATTTGCCTCAACTTCATTGCTGTTATCATATATAACGTTATTGTATATAACATTATCAACACACCATTTTTAACGTTGGTCTTAAGAGTGAGTTGTTACTTAAAAATTTACCAGAATTCAACAACAGCAAGTAGAAACAACTAGTTCAGTTGTTTGCAAGAACCCAAATGAGGCACAATTGTTTGTGTGCTCTGCTCTCTGGTTTGGGGAGGGTTCATACCTGAAGCTTGGGGGAATTGAAACATTCTTTAGAGGTCCTCTTCCCATGAAAATCCACCTTCGTAGAATCACAGAATGATTTGGGTTGGAAGGGACCTGAAAGATCATCCGGTTCCAACTCCCCTGCCATGGCCAGGGACACCTTCCGCTACACTAGGTTGCTCAAAGCCTCATCCAGCCTGGCCTTGAACACTTCCAGGGATGGGGCAGCCACAACTTCTTTGGGAAACCTGTGCCAGTGCCTCACCACCCTCAGAATGAAGAATTTCTTAGATCGAATCTAAATCTCCCCTCTTTCAGTTTAAAGCCATTGCCCCTCGTCCTGTCACTACACGCCCTTGTCAAAAGCCCCTCTCCAGCTTTCTTGTAGCCCCTTTAGGTACTGGAAGGCTGCTGGAAAGTCTCCCCGGAGCCTTCTCTTCTCCAGGCTGAACAACCCCAGCTCTCTCAGCCTGTCTCCATAGCAGAGGTGCTCCAGCCCTCGGATCATCTTTTGTGGCCTTCTCTGGACCCGCTCCAACAGCTCCATGTCCTTCTTGTGTTGGGGACCCCAGAGCTGAACACAGCACTGCAGGTGGGGTCTCAGGAGAGCAGAGCAGAGGGGCAGAATGCCCTCCCTTGACCTGCTGCCCACGCTGGTTTGGATGCAGCCCAGGACACAGTTGGCTTTCTGGGCTGCCAGCGCACATTGCTGGCTTCTGTTGGCAAAACTTACTGAGTTTTGAATTATAACTGGGCTGTCTCAGCTTGTTGGATCTACTCCTCATCCTCCTCAATACTACCTCTTCACCGAATGGCCTCTCAAACTTTACAAAGCCAACGGGGACTTTTGCTGCGGTTATATTAGAAGTTGCTACCTGAATTTTCAGGTTCACCTCAGCTACCTTGCCTACGGAGTCACCTGCAAGGATGACCTCGTTGCTGCTGTGCAAACCACGGTTGCGCCTTGCATTTCTGTGGCATAATTAGAGGTGTGAAATCCTTCTCTAACCCTCCTTGGAGGCTCCTTAACTCCTGGTTGAGAGAAGAGTCAGGACAGTAACTCTTAACCCTCTGCAGCAAAGTTTATTGGAAATATCTGTCCCAATCTTTTAATGCCAATGGTGAGCTCTTGGGAAGAAGCGTCCAGCAACCAACCCCAAACTTTGGTGCTCAAAGAGAGTTTACAATACTGTAAAGTCTTGCCCGTATTATTTTTTTTTTTTTTTCTCTCCTGCAAAATTGCTACAATAACCTCCTGTTACCACTCTTAGCACTCTTCTGTTGCATGACCGTCACCACCTTCAGTGTGCAAACAGGATAGAGGGCGTATGCGGCAGAGGTCTGTGGGAATGCATGATCTTTAATTTAAGGTATTCACTTGATGTTCAGAAGAACTGAGATTTTTCTGGCCCTGCCTCACGTTTCTTGTGGCATTTGGTAGTGCGTTACTGTAACGAGTAGATGTACAGGGTCTGAGCTGAGATTGCTGTTCCAATTATGAGACTTTCCAGAATGTTGTTTGCTACCGCGCGTTAAATTTAGATGAGCATCACTATTCAACACCTGGCTGTTTATTGGACAAATACTTCCCGTTTGTCAGATTTGTGTAGTAATTTTTCTGATGCAGAGAAGTGGGGGACTAAATCTTAAGCGGCGTTGTTAATTTAGAGGGAGCTCTGCCCCTGTTTGCTCTGCGCAGCAATCTGAGAGCGCGCACGGGGAGACAAAGAATATATAATTGGCATTTCTGAGCCAACTGCTGACTGCAGCCAATTAGCTGAAAAGTGACAATTTGTGACTACTGCAGTAAGGCGGCACAGTATTGGAATATAAATCGATTTCCATCTCGGTATAAGTTCGGAAGTGAACTCGGTTTTATATTTGCACAATATCAAGTGTTTGTGCCATAAAGCTCAATGGCTTAGTTAGTTTTGCAGCAAGCGAGGAGCGAGTCGTTTGTCTCTTTCATTGGTCCTTCACATAGGAGCAACGTGGCTCGTAGTAGTAGGTGTGAAAATCAAATTTTAGTGGAGATTTCGTTTTTGCTTGTTGTAGAATGTAAATCTGAGCATGTGAAGGAACCTCTTCAGCTGCACCAAGTTAGCCGAAAGTTTTTCTTCTACCAAATATAAAACAGCAGTATGTTTGCTTGGATGTAGATTGTTTTTTGAGCTTCTGATGAGAAATCATAGAATGGTTTGAGTTGGAAGGGACCTCAAAGATCATCTAATTCCAAGCCCCCTGCCATGAGCACGGACACCTTCCACTACACCAGGTTGCTCAAAGCCTCATCCAGCCTGGCCTTGAACACTTCCAGGGATGGGGCAGCCACAACTCCTCTGGGCAACCTGGTCCAGTGCCTCACCACCCTCAATGTAGAAAATTTCTTCCTTGGATCCTAATCTAAATCTCCCCTCTTTCAGTTTAAAGCCATTGCCCTGTGTCCCGTCACTACACACCCTTGTCAAAAACCCCTCTCCAGCTTTCCTGTAGCCTCTTTAGGTACTGGAAGGCTGCTAGAATGTCTCCCTGGAGCCTTCTCTTCTCCAGGCTGAACAGCCCCAACTCTCTCAGCCTGTCTCCATAGGAGAGATGCTCCAGCCCTCCAATGAGTAACTACTTTAATACAAGCAGGAGCGGATCAATCTGGACTTATGTCTGGAATTTCTCCACTTATCTCTGATCCACCTGTTCTGTACCTTTAGCTGTCACATCAGCTGGGGATCATACTCCTGCTGGGTAATGGGAAATATGGGAGCAAATGGTTAAAGAGAGAGTATGGATGCACACTTGGGCACCAGCAGCACTTAGGGAAGGCTTAAAATGGTGGTGAAATCATGGTCTGTAACAGGATTTGCTTTGTTCCCTTTGGAATGCAAGTATCTTTTTTTCTCAGAGTAGGTGTCTTGTTCTGAGCTTAACTGCACATTAACCCTGCACAGAAGCAAGGAGTGTTGTGATGCTTCTCTTCCCTTTTGAAGATTCAACATCCACTTTTCACTGTCAAATATCTTCATTCACTGAAATCTGTAATCCATTATCTATTTATTAAATTGCCACACTGTACTTGATACATCTGAATGCAAATAGTTTGAGTCTTGACTGAGACAGGCCACCCTTTTCCAGATGAAGATGGATCCAGGGCAACCGATGCCCTTGTATCCAAAAAGAAACTGTCTATTAAGATATTGTGACACAAGGCTCTTGAAACAAAGCTGGTACATGTTCTCCTTCTAGAGCACCAACAATTAGAACAGGATGTGTTAGGTTATTTTAAGAAGATCATGGTTTCTTTCAGCGCTTCATCATCCTACTGCATTTGCCTGTTACTTTTTATACCTAGATTACAAATACAACATTTTCCTGCTCTAAGGTTTTGTGAGGTGTTAGCCTCTGTTCATTGTCCCCAAGATCTACCGTAACGCAAAGTAAAGAAAGAGCGGATATTAATGAGCTGCTTCTTGCCAGGTAGAATATGCAGTGTTAACTGAGAGGGCAGCCTGTTCTTTTGTACTTTGTGGTTTACTCCATGGTCTGATCTGAAAGGTAGAAATAGTTATCATAATGAGATATTCCCTCTGTCCCTGTATCCTAATGTTGGGAGATGTTGGTCAGGTCTCTGACTTGATTTAGTTGTCTTTCAAGGCAACTACAGCCGGAATTTATCTGATTTATCTTAGTCAATTTTGTGGACTTGTATTTTGGGATGGGGAGGACAGGGATGCAGGCTGTTTAACCTGCTTATCAGGTTTATGGTGTGAGCTTTTCCTATGCTTTGCCACTCTGGATCATGTATAAAAATTAAGGTCTACTTTTAAGCGTACCATCACATCAAAGAGTTTTGCAAGAGGGAGGCAAAGTGGTTCTTATCATCTTGAATCCCAAATTTGAGGAGTTCTTCCGCTCAGTGAAGTTCTTCCATCGTTTTCTTTGACTCATCTGAGCCTTTCACACTGGGGCGTACTGACCCTGTTTCCAGTCTCTCTGTGCTTCCTGACGCTGAGAGCAGTTGTAACAAATGAGTAGCCACTTCCTTTTTGTTGCTCAACATCTGGTCCAATGTCTGCGTGCCTTACCACAAACGTAGCTGCGTTCAGTCCGGCGGTGTGGTGTGATATTCAGTGCCTAAACATGGCCATGAAGTGCTGTGAGGATGGCAGATAGGACATAGGGCCTATCGGAGGCCCATGCCCTGCTGGAGCAGCAGCTGGAGGTCAGGTGAGATGTCTAAGGGCCAGATAAATGGCAATAGATTACCCCTGCCTAGGCAATGAATGGAACTTCTAGTGCATCCATGAAACCAAGGGCAAGTAAACTGAAACCATCTAAATGTAGGGGTCTACAAATAGATGTCTTTGTGTGCCTCAGGTGTTTAAGGCCCTATTATAGATGGAGACTTAGATCTGGAACTGTTCAGGTAATCCTGTAATAGACATCTACCTTGGCCATCTGAGTCTCAGATGATGTTTCCATTGGGTGTAAAGGGATGATAAGCACATACCTCTGTGTTCCTGTATTTAGATGTCTTAATCTGTGTCTGAATCCCATAAATCTCATCTGAAAAGATGCTTCCATCTGAAAAGATGCTTCCTTCTGAAAAGTTGTCCTGGAAGCTAACATCACCAAGAGAATTGAGAGCCACCTGCCCAAAAGGACCATAGAATCATAGCGTGGTTAGAGTTGGAAGGGACCTCAAAGATCATCTAGTTCCAACCCCCCTGCCATGGGCAGGGAAACCCTCCACTACACCAGGTTGCCCAAAGCCTCATCCAACCTGGCCTTGAACACTTCCAGGGATGGGGCATCTACAACTTCTCTGGGCAACCTGTCCTAGTGCCTCACCACCCTCTGAGTGAAAAATTTCTTCCTTATATCTAATATAAATCTGCCTTCTTTCAGTTTAAATCCATTGCTCTTTGTCCTGTCACTCCATGCCCTTGTAAAAAGTCCCTCTCCAGCTTTGTCATCTTGTCATCCCTTGTCATCTTTGTCGTCTTGTCCTGCTCCTCCTTTGAGTTGCTGCTGGGTTTGCCTCATTCCTCAGTGAGCTCAGTCAGCTCGAAAATACCAACAAAAAGCCCTGCATTCCTACGGTTAGCTCTGTGCTGGCTTAACGACTTGCCTTGGCTCATTAAAGATGTTCACAGACCATGTGAAACAGCAGCAGCAGCATGTGGCATAGCCGAGACCACCTTTTTAGGTGGTGGAGCTGGATTGCTAGATCGGCTCAGTTTTTCCTAAAACCTCACCGCTGAGGCTGTTGGAGTTGGCTCTTCTCCTGGTGAGAACACCAAGAACGATATGTATTTTCTTGAATGTGTTTCACGTTGTATTTGTGTTTAAAGGAGAACTGAGCTGGGAATGATGTTTCTCCTGAGCGGAAGAGCAGTCTTTCCCCCCATCGCTATCACAGAGGGCAAGATGAATGTTTTGATGACTTTGGCATCGCTCAAGAATACTTAAAAACCGTTTGTTTTTCAGCAGGTCCTTTGACAGAAGCGCAGGCACTCAGCATTCAGGCCACGGCGTCTTATTACTGTTGTCTGTATCCTCCAAGGTCAGATTGAATCCTTGCCTCTAACCATTAAAAAAAAAAAAAAAAAAAAGGGAAAGCGGAGGTGCTGAGGAAGAAATAGAGGAAGATGTACATAAACGTCAACTGCAGCTTGTTTGACTGTTGGCTTTATCTCTTTGGAAGCCCATGGAGCTCCCAGCCTTTCGGTCGTACGTGCTGCTTTTCTGTTTGTTAACTTTGGCGCTGCGGCTATGTTTCAATAAAAAGGAAAGCAACCTGAAATCTCGGAATTTCTGTAATTTGCAGTGCTGTGTCGTCCCGTAGACTTCCAAAACACGAGTGCTGTAACGTTCTCCCACCTGCTAGGCGAGGTTAATGGATGTAGCAGTAGGGACCCTTTTGATATCTTCTGAATTCACCACAAGCACCAAACTCCAGTATTCTGCGTCACGTCGCGTCTTCTCTGTTGTACTTCTCCAGTTTCATAAGTTAATGAGACTTTATTTTTCCCTCCTTCACAATTCTATTCTAGGAGCGTGTCCTGTTCAAAATATCGTTTCCAATTTTACTTTTTCTCATCCCTAACATGAAATAGGGTAGAAAAGAAAGGCAGCACTCATGTCAATTGGGTTACTTTATGCAATAGTGGAGAAAGGCAAAAATACGACATGTAAATAATCCTGAATTGTTAGGAGGGAAAGAAAAATTGTAGGAACAATGTTTTCTATGTTTTCTCAAGTGTTTAGATACCCAAAATGCTCCAAATTCTGTTACGAAAATGCCATACTTGACGTGTTCTTCAGTACGTTAGCAGTTCTTCAGTTAACAAGTTTAATTAGGAGTACTAATATTATGTATAAGATTAGAAATTATTTGTGGCTAATAGTTTGGCATCTGTGTCTCTAAAATAACGGTGACTTCCAGCACAAGTGAAAGAAGTTGTGTTGTGATCATTGATCTGTAAATCTGTTTATTACAGGTAAGTGAGAGGAGTTACTCAAATTTATTTCTTGCTACATTAATGAAAAAAGAATCTACAGAATTTCTCATTGGTTTGTTGATACTGATTTTTCTTAGCGATATGTGAAATTCAAGTACTTTTCAATGAGTTCAAACCACTTCTAAATCAAAAGAGTGGAGGCTTAAATAACTTCAGATATTGCTGCACTTGCCAGCTTAAGGTAAACTTGTTTCAAAATAAGAAGTTGACTGGGAGTCGGCCTGACCTATTTTTGTCCAAAATTATTCTCTTGAAATTATTCTCAAATTTCTTTTCTCTTGGAGCACAAACTCAGGTACTAATGCAAACCAATTTCCAGTATATAATCATCCCTATTTTTTTGTCAAAATTTGTATCAGTCACCGGCTGTAGTTTAACTCCAGAAGTATTTTGAGTTTGAAATACCAACTGTTACTGAAATGTCAATCAGGTTCAAATTACTTTTCCTTTACATGAAATATTTTGTGCCCGAGTACTTTGCTGTGACCTTCTTTGAAATACCTACGTACTGATTTCAAAACTATCACGCTTTTTAGGAGATGTTGGGTAGTTAGAGGTAGCCAAATTTTCTTCTTGGCTTCATATTTTATGCTAACAGGATGATAAAGAAAGTAAAGCTCTTAATTACACATTTTTATCAGTCCGTGTAGCCAGCTATTTTTATTCATCTGGAAAGCAGCCATATTTTTTTGATACTTCAAATTGTGTCGTGTTAGCAAAAGCGTGATAGACGCTTTTTCAGGTAACTTTTCAGATCAGACAACCACAAGCTTTGTAATACTGCCTGGAATGAACTTAATTAATTTTCTGATCTGTTTGGATCTTAACTGTTTAATGCTACATTATTCCTGAGAACATAGTGTAAAACATCTTTAAAGGGCATGTATGTTATGAAAATGGCAATTTGACTTTGCAGCTGAGCTGAGGTTCTGCTCAGTACCTGGAGGAGGTTCTCCCCATCCCCAGCACGAGATACAGAGTGTTTTCCTGCAGTTACACTGCTTATTCCTTTGGTACAAAATTAGTTTTTTGAGAATGGATAAATGAATCTCCTACTGTCATTTAAACTTAATTAAAAATCCATACCACTAAGAAATTTGTGCCATATTTTTCCTGTCTCCAGAATGAACAGTCTACTTTTAACAGCTATTTCTAACCAAACTTTCTATGTAACTGAATTAATTAAGTCCTAGGAACAGATTATATTAGGGGAAATTAAGCTCTAAGTAAGCAAACCATTAACAATTATGATACTAAATTGCCTGTGACACAGATTGGTCAGGTTTAATAGCATAAAGTGTTTTCAGCCTGTGAGAAGTAAATTGCAGAAACCAACCTGGGCTTTTTGTTTAATCCGTGCGTGAGGTACAGATCCTCAGTTGGTCTTTGCAAGAGAAGAGCTCCAACAGGCAGGCAAAAGAACCACCACCAGTAAAGCATTTGTGGTGCTTCTGTGTGAAACAAACCCAAATTTTCCTTCTTTGCTTTATTTGTTTCCTCCACTTGTATCACCAACAAATGAGAAGCCCTTCTCTGGGAACAGTTTAAAGATGAGTTCGCAGTCTCATTAATCTTTCATAGAATCTGTCCTTTTTAAAATTAGCAAGTACTTGTTTCTTCTTCTAATTGGAGCAAGCTTTGGTTTCCATCACAGAAACTGATCCTAATGATCGTCTGCAGAGGACTGGCCCGTAGATGATTTCCTCGTGCTTGTAATTTTCTGCAAAAGGATTTTTAAATACAAGCTGTTGATACCTAATAAAGACTTTGTTTTAAAATGCATCTTTTATAGTCTGTCAACATCATAGTTGTTCTCAGACCATATACTGGATGCATTACATGTTTGTATTTCAGGATGTGATATTTTAGGAAGAGAATTCTTTGCCTTAAAGAAATGCCAGAATAGTTACACGAATATAAAACCACCTCAGTTACCATGTGCTGAATTTGAAAATAAAAAGTGAAATCACGCTCTCTCTCTTTTTCTCATCAGAAAGCTATTGGGAAGCACTTTTTAAGGGAAAAATCTGCAAGAAACCGTGTGTTTTCTTGTCTTTTGTAGGCAGTAATATTGAGGTCACAAGCATCTGGTCTGCAGGTTTCGAGTTAGCTTTCCAGCGAAACAGAAGTTACGTGCTGTAAAGGAGCTTTCAACTTAAAAGTATTTCAATATATTTATAAGAATATTATTTTGGTCAGCTTCTGTACCAAAATACAATGAATGAAGCCAATATGATAATAGAAGGTGTTCTTGAGCAACAGAAATCCAAGCACTAATTCATTTTGCATATATTCATGGTTTTTGGAATGTGACTGTTGCTGGGAGGAGAGATGTGTGTTTATGCTAATGGTACCATAACATGCAGCTTATTAAGGAGAAGAAAAAAAAAACCCACACAATAAATAACACCTTAAGTGATTTCAATATCCACAGAAAGCTTTTGTAAATGCAGATTTTAGTTGAGTTTTGAAATCAGTTGGTTACTTCATGAAAGAGTTAATATCCTGTTGTGGTGCCGAGATTGATAGCCAGAGGAAATAGGAGGTACCTGGAAAGAACTTCTGATTCCTAATATTGCAGAAGTTGCCTTGCTGTTGGCTTGCCTCCCCTCTGCTTTGTTATTTTTAACCAGGCTCCCTAATCTTTTCTTTTGCCTCTAACCACCTCCCAATTTCCTGTTCGCTTCTTCCTTCTGTTTTTTCGCCAAAAATATTTGGTTGTTTTTCACTTTTCTTTGCAGTTTTGAGTGGATTGCAGGAAAGTGAGTTAAGATGAATGCCATAGCTGTTTTCACAGTATCTATTATCTTCTGTGTTTCATGCCTTTTTGCTGCTCTTGCTGTAAGTTGCTTACTCAAGGAGATTTTGATAGAAGAATATTGTTTGAATGGGAGCATGTGTTTGAACTTTACAATGTTGTACTTTGGATTGCTGTGCATACAATAATTGAAAAGGCTCAACTTTAGCTCTTTAAAACTAAAAGCTTTTAGCTCTTTTTCGAACTACTGTTTTCTCCAAGGGTAATTAATGTGCACTGAAGACTATTCCTTGAGCACTGCTGGGAGAGAGAGAAATGTTACTTGTTCAGGTTGATGTTTTGGATATATGATTTCAAAATAATGCGAAGTTATAGTTTGTTTTCTTTTCCCTCAGAATATTTCAGTGCTTTTTCAAAACAGTGTTCAAAAATGTTAATTGATGCATTTCATTCTAATTTTTTGATCCCAGCAGCAATGCATCTTAAATATGAATTTTCTTTTTCAGTAAATAATAGAAAACATTTTCTTTTCTCTTGCAGATTGCATTCTCACAACACAGCAACTTTATGGACCTGGTACAGTTCTTTGTGACGTTTTTCAGGTACTTCTAATTTAAGACAGCTAAATGTTTCTTCTTTAGGAAAGATCTTTTGGTTTTGTTTTTCAGTATAGAGTTTGGTTTGGTTTTGTGGTTTTTTTGTGGTTTTTTTTTTCATTTGTTTGTTTTTTAATTAAGCATCCTGCTTACATCACATCCTAGATAATGGAAATCCTTACTATGTTTAAAATATTTAATTAGGAAATATAGTAAGAAAATTGTCTGCCCATCTTTGTAAATGCATCTTGTCCTGTGCATGCAGGGAAAGGAGGGTTGGGGGTGAGGGGAGGCTTTTTGAAATGGAGAAGTTACTTTTAAAATGGTGTAGAAGGCATCTTCTGAGTTACGACTTCGTGCAAATAGTGTATAATTTAGATATTCACACATCGTCAGACACAAATCGTAAATTAAGGAAGTGATTTTGCAAAGAGTTGTGTGGACTAATTTCAGTAGTACATTTGGTTTTAAACTGAACTCTGAAAATACGTCAAGTTAAACAAGAACATACGTTTCAACGCAATTGAAGCCAAATACCTTTCTGTCCTTCATGAACTGCTTTGTGAATTTATTTCAGTGTGAAGTGAACTGGTGATTCCCTAAGAGCTGGAACCAACAGAAGCAATTTCCATACTTGTTTCCTCTTCCAAACAAGAATAGCCCTAACAGAGAGGTTAAATGTCTCCCATCTCTTTAAGTTCCAAAATCTAATATTAGTGTTAGCCTCTATTTTAGGAGCTGTTAATACTCCGCAAATGTAAACCAATACTTGATCAATAAGGAAAACTCCCACAGGAGGGATATACATGGTATAAACAGTACTCCAGATCTTACAACCTGTTTTAAAGTAAGCAATATTGTGCCCATTTTAAAATGAGCAGTGGGAATAATATCTTGCTTTAGAATCTATGCTAAATTTAGTTAAAACAAGGAGCTCCAGATGGGTCCTTCAGACAAGTGGTTTATATCATTTTATTTATTTTTTTTTAGCATGTAGCTTTAACAGAGTGGATTGTGCTTTAATACAATCCCAGGTATACACCACCTTGTGTCCATCAATAACGGAGTGTTTACTTGTGACTCAGACTTCAGCGTTTGTTCTGCCTTGTGTCCATCACAGTCAACGTCTTGCCTAAAAATCTTCGTGGCAGGGAAATCACTTACAAGGAGAACTAACAGGGAAGCAGTTGGTTCCTCAGTTCCTTTTTAAAGGCTCGTCATCAATTTATACTTTACAAACCACCCATTAGTTCTTCACAGACCCAGATCCACCTGTATATGAGAGTTTGAAACTCTTCAATATGAGTAATTCCTCCAATTCCAATATTGGAAGAGAACCACAGTTTGAAGCAGAAGATATATGTGTTAAATATCTCAGGGAGTGTACACAGTTGAAAATACATGTCCAGAAGTTAGGTAGATTGAAGATAGCCAGCAGTGATTTTTTTCCCTTCCCTCCCTCACTGCTATCACATGGATCTCCTTGAAGTAATGTTGCAATATTATTTAACATCCTAACATGCCAGAAGAATAAGAACGTCTGTATTAGGGAGCAGACAGTTTATTGGTGTTTTCCAACCAAGCATTTATAATGCATTAAAAATTCTTCCATTCTTTAACTGTAACTCCTGCTGAGTTCCTCTCCTAGTATTTTATTTTACAGTCACTATAACTCGCTAAATAACCAGCATGATTCATCTCTGCTGCTTGTAGGGGAAACTATTGAAACACTTGCATTTTTAATGCTCTAGGGTGCGTTTCATAATTACAGTTGAATCCAAGTTAGACTATAAATAAGTAATATCTGATAGTGTTAATGAGAAAGGGTTGGCTGAAAATTTGCACACTAAGCGTAGAGGCAATGAAAATGCTTTCTGCAAAGCCTAAAGATGGTTGGTAAAACCACCTTTTGAGATATAGGCCACCTCTAAGTTGAAAACTGAGATACATCTCAGTGTAATGGATACAAAAAAGAGACTTTGTTCTGCAAAATGGATGTTTAGATTGACTTTCTCTTACCACATTCAAGAGTCTTGCTTCATTTTGCTATTCCACGGGTAATTTCGGGAATTTTTCTGTGCTGGTGATGTTGTAGCACATTTCCATCTTCTAGAAGCCACTCTCTCCACTTCATTGTAACCCCATCCTGAACACGCTCTTCTGCAGTGCTACTGGAAGGAGCAGCTGGGCATTGAGGTGCATGGGCAACCGTGCAGGGAAACGGAGGGTTGAGGTTCTCAGTTTCATTACTGACATTTGTCATGATTTAGGTCAAGTAAGTCCCTCCAACCGGCATTGGGAGTGCAAGCTGGATTGCCAAACTCCAGTGCTGCTTAATTTATGGGGTATCAGAAGCACTGGCTGGACCAACTCTGAGGCACACAATGTTACAGAGAAGGCAGGAACCTGACTGTGCATTTGAACAACATCAGGCACTGTGGAGCAGGGCAAAATGTGACTTGTTTTCCGTTTCATTTGAGAGAGCTGGGCCACTTTGGGTGAGAGGGGGTGTGCCTCACGTTTAGAGGTGCTGTTACACTCCTGGAGCTCCTTCTGGAGTTGGTGTTGAGCACAAAGTCAGGTGTGTGGCTGTACATTACCGTTATTTTATTTTGCGACACGTTAACATTTTATTTTAAGCAAAGAAAATGTCAGTGGATAAAGGTTGGGTAGAACAGTGAAGTTACGGGGTCTTTAATATTGCATTATAATTGGCGCCGCAGGAGAAATGATATTCTAACCGTGGTTAACCTTTGCAAAGCTAAATGAATTGCAAGCAAACTGTGTTTTTCCTGTTTCCTCCTCTGCTTTTCATAAAATAGCTCTTTAATTTACAGATCTTGCTGTTGTCTTTCAGCAGATAGGTTGAGCTATTTTGGCAGTCTCTGGTAAACATTTTTATTAGTATCTGTGCTTCCTTGTCTTCCAGAAAGTCTTGTGTGTCACCACACCTATCTATGTAGTATGTGCTTCTCACCAGTGTACTTTTGCAAACAGGTGTGAAAATATTTATTAGTTTGAATAATTGGCCTTCTAGACTCATTGCTCACCAATGACACAGTTGGCTGTAGAGCAGTCGAGGATCACGCTGGTAGCTGTGCAACTTGTCAGGAGGAGACCTCTTGCTCCAAAACTCGGAGGGTGGCAGTGAGGTCACAGCACATTGCCGCTGCCATTCCTTTTCCAAGTGCAGCAGCCCTCAGAAACTGAAAACGAGAAGATGGAGATATTGACCAATAGACTTGCCTAAAAGATCAGAAGTGTGAAGTGAACGAAACTGAAGCCAAAGGGTCCTGCCAGAGAAGCTGTTAAGCCCTAGAGGGTATAAAAGGTGCTATAAACCAGGTTTGCTGTCTCAAGGAAAGAAACCAGATGTGGTGAGGACCTCACAGCCAGCATCCCTTGTCCTCTGTGTGGGACACAAGTGATGTTGGCCAGACCAGCTGGCCAATACATTTGGCATTTGTGGGTGTGAGAGTGTGAATGGGTATAATTGATTTTTCTCTGAGATTTTGTTAAATATAATCACCTTCAGCCTGGAGAAGAGAAGGCTCCGGGGAGACCTTGCTGCAGCCTTTCAATACTTAAAGAGGGCTTGTAAAAAAGGTGGAGACAGACTTTTTCGTAGGGCCTGTTGTGATAGGACAAGGGGTAATGGTTTTAAACTAAAAGAGTGTAGATTCAGGCTACATTTACAGAAAGAAATTTTTTGTACTGAGGATGGTGAAACACTGGAAGAGGTTGTGCAGAGAGGTGGTAGATGCCCCATCCCTGGCAACATTCAAGGCCAGGTTGGACAGAGCTCTGAGCAACCTGATCTAGTTGAAGATGCTCCTGGTTACTGCAGGAAAATTGGGCTAGATGACCTTTAAACATCCCTTCCAACCCAAATTATTGTATGATTCTATTTGCTGTTGTCATCCTGAGCTTTGTTACATTGATTTACCATAGACCTCTGATGTCTTCTACTGCACTTCTGTTCTGTGTCCTCACATGCACAGTTCACCCCATTTCTTGGCTGCTGTATGTCTCATCTTTTGTATCTGCCTTTGAAGTGTCTTTCTGGGGATGTCTCTCTAGTCCCATCATAGTCTTACAACGATTATTAGAGAAATGGGTGTTTACATCATGAATAGAACAGAAGTTGCAAGTTTTGTCTTTTCATGGTGGTACATGAAACCTCGTGTGCTAAGGTCTGAATAGCAAATAGTTGACTATTTTACTTTGGTCCAGATAATTGGACTTGTTCCTCAGAAAAACTTCAGTGGAAGCAGTATTTGTCTCCATAGAAGTCAGGCAAATGGTTCAATGTGCTGTATATTGTTTTTCCTGGCTGTAAACATTTGCCCAGTGTTTCTATTAAGTGGGAATGGCCTGTTGCAATAATTCAAATGTGGAATTGCGCTGCAGATATTTTATTTACCCTTTTTGCTTATTAAGTAATTTCTTACTGCAGCAGAAATGGCATTACTAAGTATGTGCCTAAAATACAGTCTGAATCACTTTTTTTTTTTTCCCGAGGAAAAGGAAGAGCTTGGGAATATCTTCATGTAAACTTTTTCATCTTGTTAGGAATAGCAGCATAGTTCAGGATCCATGACTTCCTTCTTTCCATGTCGTCCTCATCACTCTTTACTTTGTCCTCTACAATAGTCACATGCAAACCAGAGCAGTGAAGCCGTTTGGTCTCTCCTCCATTAATTAGTCCCATCATTATCTATGCCCATTTGTGCTTTTGGCCTTTACAGTCTCCTGTGACAACGTAATGGTTTGAGGTGTGTTTAAAACTTTATTGAGTGGGATTTCATTTATAACCTTCATTAAAGTTTCTGTGTGTGTTGTCAAAGGTCCTCTTCTTGCCCGTGCAGGTGATGGACTCAAAAGAGCAGTTCAGTTACCAGACATAGGTGTCCACTTTAGGGTGAGCCACATAGCTCTCCATGGATCGCTGATGTCATTCATTTGGGTGTTCGTCATGAGTTGAGTTGACAAGATGACCAGGTTAATGCAGAGACTGCAGAAGAGGAGAGCTGAGAATGGAAGGAGTCTACGGGGCCAATGCCATGCTTGGTCCCTGATCCCGCTTGTAGCTACAGCCTTGCTCAGACGTCTCTGCCTCTGAGTAGCTTGTTCGCATGCCTGAAAATAGTATGAGGGAAAAAACCTTCAAAATACAAGTCAGAATAACACTGATTTTCATTCCAGTTTCATCATGTGTCCCATGATTTTTTGGTGTGTTTCCTTAAAGCTCCATCTTCCAGACCTGCACAATGACTTTTTCCCTTTATTTGATGTTACGCCCTTTGCGATAGCATAGACAACTTGCAAATCTGAACCCTAAAAAGCAAAACAAACGAAACAAATTTGAAAAACCTTAAACAAACAAACAAAGATATATTAATATCTGCTTTCCCAAAAGACCTCAAACCTCTAGTTAGACTGATCTTGTGTTTATGGAAGCTGCCACCGTTTTACAGGATGTCAGATTGGTTGTGCCAGCCAATACGTAGATTTTTAAAACAGACTCAAAAGAAAAATAGGATCACCTGCCACAAACAAGATGGGTCGTGGCTTCTTAAACCTTGGTGCCTTCTTCAGCAGAAAGATAAGGTCATCAATCCGTAGATCAGATCTGTTGGTTTGCTGTTGGCTGCAGGTCGCTGCTTGGCAAAGGCCGACGGTGCAAACCCCGTGCGCTCCTTCAGCGCTATGTACTTGTTCCAATTATTTCGAGGTTTAATGCATCGAGTACTTAAAAATGTGTCCTATAACTCTCCAGCATATTAAAATTTGCTTTTAAATAGCACTTAAATAGCCTCCAATTCATCAAAATAATTTGGGATGTGTTCCTAGTAATCATTGCAGTGCTTTCTGAAATTATTAAGTGACCTATATATGTTAAAGCGCATTAGTATTGAAGCTGCTGTATATTTTGGCGTTTAAACCTGCCATTTTTACTAGCAATTCTGCTGTTGATAAACATTGTAGGAGAGTTTAATAATGGGGCCCTAATATGCCAGATGGATTTTTCTTCTTTCCTCTTGAGAATGCATCATATCAAAGTGCTGATGAAGTTTTCCAGCCATTTATAAATGAAAGCGTAGTTGTTTGAAGAGCTTTAAGGATACCTGGAGCGGAGAGAATATCGTCTCTGCTATGAAAAGGAGCTTAGAGTACAGAATGAAACCAGACAGGGTGTTTAAGTTCAGATTTTTGTGTTAGGATGGGAATACTCTTTGGTATAAAGAGCACTGAAGGCTTATCAACTAACGATTAATGTGTATGTTGAGGCCAGCTGAGGGGATATTACTTATAACCGTGTTGCTCATTTATTGTACTTAAATAATCTAATAAATAATTAAGAATTGCTTAATTAAGCTATTTATCAAATAGAATACTGTCCATAAAATATAAATGTAACTTCTCCCAGTATTGCAATATTTATGCAGCATAAGCATAAACTTTTATGACTTCTGTAGGCCAATGAAAGCTGTGTTTGGTAGAACCTGACCCAAATAAGGACTCATGTTCAGATTTCTATGGGATAAAAACTCTCCAGGCGTGGTAGAAGGCTCTTTTTTCTTCCAATCTAGTTTCACATCTGTGTTTTCTGGTTTCTTCTTTTGCTATTGGAAAAATTGAACTGATCTCAAACTGGACTCATCACTGGCCTTAGGAAGATGGAAATCCAGCAGCTGGTAGTTCAGGTACAGCTGCTGGATGTGCTCCTTCATCTATACGTGCAATTGCAGGACTGCATACAGACTGCACTGGGATGTTATGAGCCCAAGAACGTTTCTGTCCCCTTTTCTTTCTTTTTAGAGAGACAGATGAGGAGAAACGGTGCAAAAGTGTTGTTTGAGATGGGAGGAGCTGTGGAGAATAGACTTAAATGAACAGTGCATTTCAGGGATGAAGGAGGCTCTTGGTAGGCTGTCATTTTTGGAGAAGAAAGAAAAAGGAGAAGGTAAAACAAGTCCTCCAGCGAAGGTTGATTTTTTTAAAGCCATTTGGAAATGGATGGATATTCATCACTGGCAGAGAGATCGCTGTGACTGTTCAGGAGAAAGCAGGGCAGAGCACGGTGTTTGACCAGGCCTCTGTCAACCATAGGCTTTCACTCCAAATCATTTTCCGACATGGCTCTCATTCCACGCAGCTGTTTCTTCCTGCTACTTCCATATTTACACTGTTGCTTTCCAAGACAAAGTATGGGGGGGGGGGGTGGGAAATCTTCTTTTAAAGCTACTGACATGAAGACAGGTCTTTTTAACTTATTTCAGGATGGTTTAAGCTGAGTAAACCCAGCAGATAGATCCTGACTTGACTCTACCCCAGGGCTCTTCCAGCAGGTGATGGACTGCAGCCCAGCAAGCAAGCGCTGCCTTTTATTCCTCCCCGAGTGCTGCCAAGGGGAGGTAGTGCAAGGGGGGAAATATATTTCCTTAGTGATTTTACAGCTTTTGTGGGTATTTGCTGCCTCCTGGTGACGGTACAAAGATGTATGGTGCTGTTCCTCTGAAAAACAGGGTACTGCGGTGAGCATTTTAGAAAGAGTTTTTATTAGTCGTTAATTGTTAATTCCTCTCTGCATTTTTTCTTCAGAAAGTCTTGGCTGTGGTGCCAGAAGTGAGGCAGGAAAGAGAAACCCGTGAGAGACTCTGGCACGTACAGCCTTGTGCAGTGTTGTGTTTCGGAAAGGGGGTTTAGTATAAGGAGGAAGGTGATCCTCTTAGTTCTCCACTGTAACGTTCTTCTCCAAGGGAGTAAATGAATACATAGGGAGATGCCATGTTCAAATCAATCAGAAATAAAAAGTCAATATCTGACGTTTACAACTCGCTGAGGTCCCATGTTTTGCTAACAAGGAGCCATCCTCATAGGGGTTCAGCATGTTTTGACGTGTATCTTCAGGTCGGTGTGTATGTTCCTGGTGCTGTCTGATAGATACACGTGAATGAAGCACATACATCTTGTAAGGGTCACTTACAGAAAGGTGGAGATTTCCTTCACTTTGCTGACAGTGCATGGCACAAAGCAGCTTCATCTATATGCTTGACCTCTCAAGAAACTCCTCCTGAAGGTAAATGTCTCCAAAATGTGTCTTTGTAACACAGAGGTGCCAGAGATTGATGAAGCATCTGGCCTTTTTCCTCTGCCCTTTGAACTTCCATCTCCTTTCCCCAAATAAAGGGGTATTGAGGAGGTAGAGTCGGATAAACCAGGGCAGAAGCCCTTCCCTGTAAGCTGCATCTAAAATGCTTTATCCTGAGATGAAACTTCTCACTGGAGTCACGACACGGATGCGATCGCCTGGCAGGTGTTGCGCTTTGGCAGCCTGTCCAGGGGGCTCCTGCCAGATGTTTTGAGTATTGTTGTTTTCATGGTCAAATTAAATGTGGAGCCAGGAACAGTTTTCCCCGCTGCCTCAAAGATTTTCTTTTATTTCCACCCTCCGTTTGTACATTGATGGTAAAATGTTACTAAAAACAAAGCAGACCAAAGATTTAGCTCCCAATCTTGGCTGTGCTGGTTTTGCCTGGATACGTTTTGGATTTTTGCTGTTCAGGGCCTCAGAGATAAAGCAAACGTTGCATCTTTAGAAAGACTTTAGGTTTCTTTGAGGAAAAGGGAGGTTAAAAGAAGAAAAGAAAAAGCTTAACCAAAACCATCGAGTACGTGTGGTGGCACTGGTGCTGTGGGGAGCTAACAAGAGTCCCAAGACGAATGTGGGCACTCAAACATTCTGTTAGTCCGTCACTCACTTGTGCCTGTTCAGGTGTGGCAGCAGTGAAAATCCATCTAGTCCGAACATGACCTTGTCCAGGAGAGAAATGCTGTTTCCAGGTGGTAGAGATAGTCAGCTCTCACTTAATGCGGCGGCAGGGAGTTTCGGAGAAGAAAGGGAAAGCTGAAGGTATGAAATCCTCCGTCATCAATAATTCATGTCAACTTCTTTACCAAAATAGCAATTAAAGATTTAATGTATATGCTTTCCTAGTTAATGGGGGCACATTGGTTTTTACTGCAAAAGTCAGTAGTAATCCAGTGCCTCTCAAAAAGGCAAATAAAATAACCATTAAAAGTGCTTGTCTGAACTATTGTGTTCACAGAAAAACAGCCAGGCGTTCACAGTGAAGTAATGTCAGATTTTAGTATTTAGAGGAAACGTGGGGGAAGTGCTTTGGAATACATATCTCTTAAAATGAAAAAGGCCAAACAAATCTCTCCATGATCCTACTTAAATTTATAAAGAAATAGGCACCGTAGGAGTCTTTAAAAGCTGTGCAGGCGTTTTAATGCCGATTTAAACAAGTGCCAATTTTTTAGCATCGTATACTGTATGATAGTAAAGCGTATTTCTGTACATATCTAAGCTTGAAGAGTATGATCACGTTGCTTGCTGGCTGCCCCTTGAGTGTTTGGTGCCCGTTCACGCGCTGTTTTCACAATATATGGGCTATAGGTAGCGATACGTGATCAGGAACAGGCTCTCCACCTTTTGCATTCTCGGGGACTGGTTCCTGCTGTCTATCCTTTTATTTTTAAAAAATGATAAATATTTCTAAGTCTTTGCTCTACTCTTTGCTAAAGCATTTGCTGTCGTAGGGTAGGGCTGCCGGTTGCTGAAGCGATGATTGAAGGACAAAAAGCGCCAGTCGCTCACAGCTCGTATAAGGCAAAGGGCCGGGCGTTTATGGAGAGAGGGAACAGCAGGGAGCTGGTGGGATGAGATGCCATTGATCGTCATAAACTGTGGTTTTTTGGTCAGCAGCGCAACTGTGGCTTCACTTCCAAGTAGAAGAAGTCATCATTGGGGTCATGGACATTTGTAGGAGTAGGATGGGAGAGCAGAGTGGAAACCACAGCGTTGTTTGGAAATAGGAAGTTTGCGGATCTGCGAAAAGGGTCAATTTTTTGAAAACAGAGCTGAGTTTGTTTTCGAAGACGGGGAGTATTGAGTGGTCAGGGTCTTTCTCCCACCATAGTCTTTCCTACGTGGCTGTGGTCTCCATTGGGAGCCCCAGAACGGTGAGAACAGAGCCGTGCCCAGAGTCAGGGAGAGGCACACGCCGGTTCCCCCTCCAACAGAAGTCCCCGTTCAAGCACACAGAGCACAGCAGTCGGCGTAATTAGCGCGCTTTAAGAAATAAGTCATCTATTCTGGTTAATCTTCCTTTAAGTGCTCTCTTTAAATTCATGCTGGAGCATGGGACAAGAGGTTTGGAGACATTTCCTCTTACCCATCAGTGCGGTGCTTGAGGAGAGGGGCGTTCACTGGGATTCAGATACACACAAGGAAAAATTTTAATCTTAGAAAGCTGGTGTGCCTTGAAGTTGCTCATTAAGTATTCAGTGTGATAAGATCATAAATAAAGTTGGCTTTTATTATGCTTATGATTATTATAATAACTGCTTTTTGTTAAATCTGCTTCTTTGCATTTTCCCTAGAAGTTGATAAATCTATTCATCCTTTCCTCCTTTTTAGATTTAAGAAAAAGCAATATAGATTTGGGGGAATGAAGAAATGCCTGTAGTTCTGCAACGGCCGGTTAAAAAGAATCCAAATACTATATACTTTATCTTATTTTTGTAATTTGGAAAAGAAAAAATAATCAATTTTCTCTGCTTCTTCCAAAGCTCTTCTTTTTTGGGTTATCCTCACACTTTAAATATCGCCAAAGATAGTCAATATTGGCTTTTCCAATTTGATTAAATCTTTCAGCCTTACTGTTCTGAATTTCCTGGTGAAAATTGGTGGATGTCATATAAGGAGGTCAAATAGGTAACTTGGAAACAACAGTTTTCTTTGAAAATAGATGCACATTGTTCCTCACTGGGGGTTACAAGCACTGAACTGTGCGAAACGCTTTGCACTGCTGTATGATCTTTCATCAAAGTACCTCTAAGTATTACATGAACATTTAGTCTCTTTTTTTTTTTTATTTGCTGGAGTTTTTTGGCTGCTGTTACATTATGAACAAGGACAATAAGATTTATTTTTTTATTTTATTTTTTTTTCCTTTGCAGTTGTTTCCTGTCTTTGCTCCTGGTGGCAGCTGTGGTTTGGAAGATTAAACAAAGTTGCTGGGCATCGCGACGGAGAGAGGTTGAAATGACAAAATTGAATGCTATCTCTTAAATGACTTTTTTATAGTTGTTCTCTCTTGTATTTATTCGCATATGCATAGCATTAACCTTCAGTTAAGGATAAGCTCCACTAATCTATAAATGCTTTCGATTACAGTTTCAGTGACAAATGATGCTATTTTAGTATCCTGATGCTGCAGTTTTCTGTGAAGCACAACAAACACGGGTCAATGTCCTGCGTTCCCCAGACTCGAGTTGTAGACAGTGCAAATACAAAACCACTGCAAATTAAGAGATTCTTTACATCTGTTTCAAAAGAAAACAGACTGCGCCAACTCTCTGAACCACGTTAGCTCCTGCTTTAATCTGTTTAAAAAAGGACTAATCCCCATTTTCAAATTAAAAGCTTATCTAAATGTTTTAGGGTTATTTATGGTTTTGGTTTGATTTTTTTTTCCCATCCGTGGAATATAGTATAAGAGAAAGGTGGGAGAAGCCACCGACAATTTGGAAAGCTGTAGTGTACTAAAAAAGGCAATTTTCAGTGCTAGAGCTTTCTTCTCTTCACCTAGCCATGCACCATACCAGCTTCCCAACTTTTTCTTGTTTGCAGCGTGTAAAAAAATGTGCTTTACATTCCCAAAAATACGGTTCTTCGTTGTTTATCCCTGATACATTTGGTGGTGGTTTTTTTGGTTTTTTTTTTTTTTTTACTTTTCCACCACCCTTTTTTCCTGCTCCTTAATTGAAGCTGATTTCATGTTACACCCTAAGCACGCAGGGTGCCCGAGATAAGATGGCCAACTTGTCACTCATTAGCATAAAGAACGTGTCCTTATTTCTATTTTTTCAGCATAAATGCAGAAATGTGTAGTAGAGCTGTGTAAAGAAGCAAGTCCTTGTGTGCCACAAGGCAGACGACTGCACATTCCTGGGCTTTTCTGGCTGTGGGAGGAATTAAAACCATGGAAGGCAAAGCCCTGTATAACGTACAAATACAGCAGAGGTTGGGCTGGACTGTGACTGGGATTATTTTTAGGAGCTTTGTGTCGTGTGATCTCTTTACTTGTGTGCAAAATGAGAGAAGCCAGACTTTATTCAAGTGAGTCCCTGTGCACTTTCTATATGTAGGTGTCTATACATCGTCACCTGAGACCAGGTGTCTTTTCCTAAGGAATGAGGTGTGTTTCTCTCCTGCTCTTGGATTTTAGGGTGAAATCTGCCCATTCCCATAGATTTTTTTTCCTCCTAGCTGTCATGCTGGGATGAAGCTCTTGGCAGCTGCAGGCACTCAGCCGTGTAACTGTTCTATTCAAGGGTGTTTTATTCATATGTAGTAATTGATCAAGGGTGTTTTGGGGATTAATTTTAACAGCGCTTAAATTCTGTGCAAGTGCCCATTTCTTGCATATCTTCAGAAATCTGCGTGTGGTTGTACTTTCCAGTGCAGTAGTGGGAATAGTATAAATTTACTCAACCCGAGGATCTCCTTCCTTGTAATAAAGCAGGATGATGTCTGATAACTCTTTTCCTCTTCTTCCTCTTTCTGCTTCAGATGGTTTTACTCTTACTAGTGAACTCAAACGCATAATGTAATCAGTGGGTTTCAAACAGATAACCCTTAATCTTTGAAATAATTTCAGTCTTTGAGGTTTTCCGTATTCTCCGAAGGTAGATAAATTTTGACTAGGACAGCTGGTTTTTTCCTTCTCACTTTCTTGGCAAGAAGGTGAGCTGGAGTCAGCATAATGTTCCCCATTGGCTCCTGGGGTTTAATGTTATCTAGGAATGTATAAGGAATATAGTCTGAGAAGTAAATGCTGTGCTTTGGAGCTCAGTTAAAATGTTTTAGCAGTGGCCTAAACAAAAAAAAAATGTCTCTATAAATGAAGTTGCTTTCATTCTGATGCATCTTTTAAGGGAAAAAAGCTGGGAAACTAGCAACATACTGGTGTGGTTTAGTCTAAATTCACTTTTACATATGTGGCTATTTGATGGGCAGTTTATCAGTGTGTTCTTTTCCTGGCAGATTCCTGGTTTTGGTGTTATTTGTCATACTCCTCCTTTTCGTGTAGTGCCTCTATCTTGTAGTTCATAGATCTCTGCTATTCCATTCCTTTTTTTTTGGAAATACTTGCAAAACCTGAGGAAAGGGCTTTAAATCTTTGCCATGCCATTATTAGGAATATCAGTAAAGAATGTCTCCAGAAACAAAAGTCTGTCCAAAATTTCTTGGTATTCTCTCTTTCTGGTATTCTCTAAGATGATTTTATAGTTGCAGGGTTTTTTTTATGCAGTCTCTCAATAAATCCTGGCAAGGCTTCCTTTAAACATCAGTAGTTAAAATAATGATTAATAGCAATTTACTACTCTGAAAGTTTTAAATGTCCACAAGTTTACCCTTGTTGTTCTGGGAATGTTTCTGAAGCGTGTGGGTTTTAGATTTGCCAGTCTTCCTTCCTTTGGAGGTGGCTGCTCTCTTTGGTTTTCTCCGTTATCCTTACAGGAGTCTTGGGTCGCAGAGTTTGCAGGCTGGACTGGGAAAAACAGATTTCGATTTATCACCTTTTTTTTTTTCCCCTCTATAAACTGCTAACACAGTCGATGGAGACCACCTCCTCCACCTCCTCTCACCGCATTACAAATTAGAGGCAGGGTGAAAGAAAAGATGATTCAGCAGTGGTGGCAGGACACCCGATTCAGGCAGCATATTGTAAACTTTAGCTTAATATATGCTACAGCCCTGGAGGAAGATATTTGACTGGTTTGAGCTATATTTTTAGAAGTAGACAGGTTACAGTAGCCTGTCTCCCGTGGGTCATGCTGTAGTAATTCTGCGTGTGTTCTCTAAACTCAGCTCAAAAGTAAGTAAAATATAATGCAATCTGCTGGTAATTCCCAGCTATCAATCACTTCTACTTCCAGTATAAGCATTGCGAGTGCCTAACTTCTTATCGCAGTGCAGAATGAAAAGTAGATAGGTGAAGCTTAATCTGAGATACGTATAGGACAGAAAAGGGAGTGTGTTGAAAGGTCTAGTAGTGAAAATTATTCAGACAGTGTTGCTTGGAAATTGTGCTGGGAGAAGTTGTACAGCTGTGCTTGGTGTATCAGGTTAATGGAACAGAGCAGCATGATTTGATTGAAACTAAATTTGCATTACTCCTTACTGAGAAAGCAATGTACTACAAACACCAAAATCTACATCAAGATCTTGTAAAAATATATAAGATTCTCCTGACTTCTTTTTTCCCTTCCTTTCTGCAGCATCCTCTTTGACCAGCTGCTTGCACGTGTCAGTGCTGATGTTTCTCAGCCTTAAGGCTAAAGGGTCTTTTGGGTGTGCAGACACGGCGTATCAAATGTGTAGCTGTAGGAAAATGAGTTTGGAGCACTGAGCAAAAGTTCAGGACTTACAGAGTATAAAACTTGACCTGAAGTAAAAATGGGAACAATTTGTGTCATATCAGGCATGGAAGAGATGGGATCGTAAATTGTGTGTTTATTCCCTCTCCAGTGAGCACCAAGTTTAAGCATCCTCAGACATCTTAAAGAGGGGAAAATGGAAATAAAAAGGCAGCTTTTATAGCAAGCTCAGGATGAGGTGAATGACATGAGGAAATAGGGGTAGGAGACATTTCTGTCTCCTCTCTAGAAAATGACGCGTTAAATACATCAAGGTGGTAATAGAGAATAATGCACAAAATACGAGAATGGCATTAGAAATTTAATATGCCCATCTGCTGTCATCAATTTTTTGTCCAATTGTTTTATTTTAGCATCCAGATCCTATTCTCTTCGCCTTCAGTCTGCTGCTTCTCCTCCACTTTGCACAAGATAGAGCTCCTTGTAACATTTCCAGCAAATGGAGTGTGGACAGAGATTTGACTAACTCAGTGTAGCTGTCTGTGTGAGGGTCAGCTGGATTGCTCTCCATGCCGCTTGGGACGTGTTGGGAGCATCATAGAATGGTTTGGGTTGGAAGGGACCATCAAGATCGTCTAGTTCCAACCCCCCTGCCATGGGCAGGGACACCTTCCACTACACCAGGTGGCTCAAAGCCTCATCCAACCTGGCCTTGAACACCTCCAGGGATGGGACAGCCACAACTCCTCTGGGCAACCTGGTCCAGTGCCTCACCACCCTCATTGCAAAAAATTTCTTGGATCTAATCGAAGTCTACCTTCGTTGATTGCCCCATGTCCTATCACTACATGTCCTTGTCGAAAGTCCCTCTCCAGCTTTCTTGTAGCCCCTTTAAGTACTGGAAGGCTGCTAGAAGGTCTCCCTGGAGCCTTCTCTTCTCCAGGCTGAACAACCCCAACTCTCTCAGCCTGTCTTCATAGCAGAGGTGCTCCAGCCCTCAGATCATCTTTGTGACCCTCTTCTGGACCTAATTCAACAACTCCATGTCCTTCTGATGTTGGAGGCTCCAGAGCTGAACACAGCACTGCGGTGGGGTCAGGCAGAGAGGTGAGACTGACTGGCCTGTATTTCCCAGGTTGTCTTTTTTTCCCTTTTTAAAAATGAGGACTATGTTTCCCCTTTTCCAGTCAATGGGAACTTCACTGGACTGCCACGACTTCTGAAATATGATGGATAATGACTTAGCAGCTTCATCTTCCAGTTCTCCCAGGACCCACAGATGCACCTTATCAGGTCCCATGGACTTGTGCACCTTCAGGTTCTTTAGATGGTCTTGAACCTGATCTTCTCCTACAGTGGATGGTTCTTCATTCTCCCAGTCCCTGCCTTTGCCTTTGTCCCGGTTTTAGCTGGGACAGAGTTTTGGGTTTTTTTTAACAGCCGGAGGAGCTCCCTGTTTTGGTTTTGCTCAGAGGCTCACTCTGAGAGGAATGTCGATAGCAAGCTGATGTTTGTGGTTGGAAGTGAAACTCCAAGGACTTTTCAGTGTGCGGAGTGCAGAAACGCGGCGGGATGGGGGGGGAGCGTGGCTGGGACGGGGGGGACACGATTCCTCATGTCATTTGTGGTGGAGCTTGGGATTGAGGGCTAGGCTGGCCAATCGGTATTCCATATCATGCGGCGTCATGCCCAGTGTAGAGGTGAGGGGCAGCCGGGAAGAGGGGCTTTTGCGCTTTGGCTCTTTTGCGCTTTGGCTTTTGCGCTTGCTGCGTTTTCGCTCTGTTGCTTTTCCTTCCTTCTCTCTCTCTCTCTCTCTCTCTCTCTCTCTCTCTCTGTCTCTCTCTATTTCGGGGCCTCGCGTTCGTCCAGGATTGCAGCTTCGGGACGAGACGGGCTTCGCATACGAGGGGGTGGTGAGCACCTACACTGTATTAAATCATTGTTATCTCAACCCACGGGTTTCCCGTTTCTTCTTTAATTCTCTCCCTCATTCCTGGGGGTGGGGGAGGGGGAGTGACCAGCTGTGTGGGGGGGGTGGTTTACAACCTAACCCACGACAGCCTTCTGTGACTTGGGCTGTGCAGCTGGAGCTCTTGCCAGTGAAGACTGAGGCAAAGAAGTCATTGAGTACCTCAGCCTTCTCCATATCCCGGGTAACCAGGTTTCCTTTTTCCTTCTGGAGAGAGCCCGCAATTTCTCTAGCCTTCCTTTTACCACCAATGTACCTGTAGAAGTTTTTCTTGTACCATTGATGTCCCTGGTCAGATTGAACTGTATCAGAGTTTTAACTCTCCTGACTTTATCTCTGGCTGCTCAGACAATTTGTCTATATTCCTCCCAGGCTACTGATCCTTGCTTCCACACTCTGTAGGCTTCCCTTTTGTGCTTGAGTTTGTCCAGGAGCTCCTTGTTCATCCATGCAGCCTCCTGGTGTTTCTGCCCGACTTCCTCTTTGTTGGGATGCACCACTCCTGAGCTTGGAGGAGGTGACCCTTGAATATTAACCAGTTTTTTTGGACCCCTCTTCCCTCCAGTGCTTTATCCCATGGGACTCTACCAAGCAGATCCCTGAAGAGGCCAGAGTTTGCTCTCCTGAAATCCAGAGTAATGAGCTTGCTGTGCTCCCTCGCCTCCCTAAAGATCTTGAACTCCACCATTTCATGGTCACTGCAGCCAAGGCTGCCCTTGAGCTTCACATTCCCCACCAGCCACTCCTTGTTGGTGAGAATGAGGTCCAGCAAAGCACGTCTCCTCGTTGGTTCCTCTACCACTTGGAGAAGGAAGTTATCATCAATGCATTCCAGGAACCTCCTGGATTGCCTATGCCCTGCTGTGTTGTCCCTTCAACAGATACCGGGATGGTTGAAGTCCTCCATGAGGACCAGGGCTTATGAACGTGAGGCTGCTCCTGTCTGTCCAGAGGACCTCATCTGCTCAGTCCTCCTGGTCAGGTGTCCTGTAGCAGACCCCCACTATAATGTCACCTGGCCCTGCTCTCCTTTTAATCCTGACCCATAAGCTCTCGGTCGGCTCCTCATCCATCCCCAGGCAGACCTCCATGCATTCCAGCTGGTCATTGACACAGAGGGTGACACCAGGCATGTACAGAGATAGCTAAATTTGGGTGTCTAGAGCTCATTTGCACCCTTAACATACATAAAATTGTCTACAGTTTTACCTCCTTTCTTGCCAAGACTGTGCAGGACTGAACATTTTTCCTCTGTGTGCACCGCTGAACCTATTCAGGGATGTGTTTTGTGTGTTGATTTGCTTCAGGGATTATCTTTCTCCTTCCTGACCTCATTGCTGGAACCTTTTTCCCTCACAAGTTTATTCAAAAGGTAGCAGCACTGCTTTTTTCACTGACATCCTCTGCTGTAACATCAAATCATAGAATGGTTTGGGTTGGAAGGGACCTTAAAGATCATAGAATCATAGAATGGTTTGGGTTGGAAGGGACCTCAAAAATCATCTAGTTCTCACCCCCCGGCCATGGACAGGATCACCTTCCAGGTTGCTCAAAGCCTCAACATCCCTGAACGCTGAATACTGTTCAGGCAGGTGATTTTCTGTGTTCGTTTTTACAGCAAAGACTTTCCAAGGGATACGTGCTGTGTATAATTTATTGCCCTGCCTTCATG
The DNA here is from genome assembly GCF_009769465.1 of Tauraco erythrolophus. Lineage (NCBI taxonomy): Eukaryota > Metazoa > Chordata > Aves > Musophagiformes > Musophagidae > Tauraco > Tauraco erythrolophus. Next base: position 22,804,944 of record NC_141469.1, on the reverse strand, counting down.
TTCTTCCCCGTCCTGCTCTCACCTCTGAGTGTTTCGTTCATCTCTTCTATCTTCTCTCTTAGACTGTGATCTAGGCTATCCTTTGTCAAAGAAAAAGCTTCAAGATGGGAATATTTTCAAATCGTTCAAATTGTAACTGTAAATCAGAATCTTCATCGCTGTCATCCAGTGGTGTGTTGGAAGGATTTGGTATTGACCTTATGCAAGAGCATGAAACGATCAGGCCACAAATGTCCTTAAATCTGGGCAGTCACAGGTGCTTTGGAGGGCTTGTAAGAAACGAGATGTGCTGGTGCCGAACTTTGCCGCTGTATTCTCCAAGCTCCCAGCAGTCGTTTGGCACGTGGACCTTCTAGATCGATAGCATCGAGAGCACTATTCAGTGTCTGTCAGACGAGAAGAAGATATGAACTTCTTGTTGGTGTAGTTTGTACAAGAAACTTGATTTGGAGGGGTAAGAAATCATGGCAAGCAGGTAACTTCTACAGAGGTCTAGATTATGTGGTTGGCACACTCGGTTGTCTCACCAGGATGGAACGTAAGCCTGTGTATGTATTTTTTTAAAACAGTTAGAGTGGGTTTACTTCCCAGAATATTTGTTCCCTGAAAAGCAGACTGAAATTATGGTGGCCTTGGTGATTTAATAACTGTACATAAATTCCTAGTTCCTGCATATATAAGTAGAGTAATCAAATAAGAGTATAGTGTTAATATTGTGTGTTACTGGAGTACTGTGTCCACTCTGGTCTCAGCAATGTCTTGAGTGTCGCAGATGGTTCAGAACAACACTGCAAGATTAATTTGTTATCTAGAAGATAAACGAGAGACTAAAGTGTCATAAATTACTCGTTTTATCCAAGGAAAAACATATTGAGATTTGATGATGTGAGTCAGCGTCTGTGAAAAGGAATCATAGAAGATTCATGATGGGATGAGGGTCTTCTAAACGATCAGCCAAAGGCATAACACCCAGTGTCTGCGACTGGGGGTAAAAAAGTCTAAAGCTGTTTTGTTTTTCTCCTCTTTCTAATGCTGAGAGTAGCAACGCCAACAAATTTTTTTTTAGAAACATGATGCTCACATCAGAATTTGAGTGCTTTTGGAAGGATCTTTTCTAGGTCAATCCAAGGCACGTACTTATGGAAGTCACATGATGCGGTCTGGTGGCTCGTACTAAGCAGGAGGTCAGATCAAATAATGGTAACTTCTTCTGCTATCCCTCGATTTAAAATCTATGAATGGGAACCAACTCATAGTGCCTGTAGGCTTTTTCCAAAATACAAATGCTGCGTTCTCTCTGTGGTGATCTATGTGGCTTTGGTCACCAACTGAAGGGAATTATAGCAGAAATAAGAGATGCCCTGAAGAGGAAAAACATCCCACGATATTAATGTTGACAAGAGATTCCAGCTCAGGGGGAAATTGATGGTCCGTTTTTGTTTGAACATGCTACTGTCACTTCTGTGCCTAATTGAGCTCGTCTCTGGTTGAACTTGCAGATGGCCAGTTACAGCTGACCGTTTGTAGCTCTAATATGTCCATGCAGGACACCATCGCAGCAGGTTGACAATCACATAAGCAGTGTTGGCATCCAGCTGAGCTCTTCTCACGTAGTCTTTAGTGTGGTGTTGCCGCTAGAGAATTAAGTTGGATTTTGTATATCCAAAAAAACCCCACTGTTGGCCAGTATTTGCGATGATGAAGCTGGACTATCGACCGTAGTTCTGGGAGAGTTCAGCCTCGTTTAAAAAACTCGACTGTTGTGCGTGTGTTGGAGCCATTGTCATTTCAGCCTCCCAGGTTTCTCTCTGATGATAGGAATCGGTGGTCCAGGTGTCTAATTTAGCTATTTGGAAAAAATCAGGGAGAGAAGCAGTGTTGTGTAATTATGCTAGAAGAGCTCGAGTCAATCAAAGGTGCGCTCTGCTGTTGTGTAATTATCTGCTATCGGTGTGTATTTTAGTCCACGTAGACTATATGCTTCTGGTCTTTTAGAAAGAAATGATATCTTATTCTTCTTATTAAAGGTCAGGTTTTCCGTGCCCTCCTACTGGGCATGATTAAGATGAATAACTTATCTTAATCAGCCCTGAATTAAATATATTTTGTCATTTCAGCATGAGGCAACTTCCCAGCAGCTTTGCTTTCTGGTTTGTTATAGTTTTGAAGTGTGGAAGTGCCTATTGAGAAGCATTTGAACATTAATTCTCTCCTCCTCTCTCTTTCAACATAGCCTGCAAAGTCAGTTACAAAACTAATTAGCTAACATTAATATGTGCACTGCTCTAGGGGCTTAAAAACTTAATTTTCAGTGATGATGGAAGTGTCAGAGAAAATTGTTTGTTTGTTGACTTACGTGGTAGTTAATGTAATTGTAGCTAAATGCTTTAAATCACTTATTTCTGAGACAATGTGGCTCATCTTTCTGGAATATTTGTGTCTCATATGTTTGTTTCTTGGCTGATGCCCCTGTTTATTTTCTAGTAGGTAATTCCATTGACTTCTCCCATTTCCTTCAAGGTCACCAAGTAACTATAACATAAAGCAAAGGTTCCCACACCAAAATTTATCACAGAATCACAGAATGGTTTGGGTTGGAAGGGACCTTAAAGATCATCTAGTCATGAATGAATTTTTTGTCCAATTGTTTTATTTTAGCATCCAGATCCTATTCTCTTCACCCTCAGTCTGATGCTTCTCTTCCGTTTTGCACAAGAAAGAGCTCCTCTTAACATTTCCAGCAAATGGAGTGTGGACAGAGATTTGATCAACTCAGTGTAACTCTGTGTGAAGGTCAGGTGAATTGCTCTCCATGCCCCCTGGGACGTGTTGGGAACATCATAGAATCATAGAATGGTTTAGGTTAGAAGGGGCCTTCAAGATCATCTAGTTCCAACCCCCCCTGCCATGGGTAGGGACACCTTCCACTACACCAGGTTGCTCAAAGCCTCATCCAGCCTGGCCTTGAACACTTCCAGGGATGGGGCAGCCGCAACTTCTCTGGGCAACCAGTGCCAGTGCCTCACCGCCCTCAGAGGACTGAATTTCTTCCTTAGATCTAATCGAAATCTCCCCTCTTTCAGTTTAAAGCCATTGCCCCTTGTCCTGTCACTACACACCCTTGTCCAAAGCCCCTCTCCGGCTTTCTTGTAGCCCCTTTAGGTACTGGAAGGCTGCTGGAAGGTCTCCCCGGAGCCTTCTCTTCTCCAGGCTGAACAATCCCAACTCTCTCAGCCTGTCTGCATAGCAGAGGTGCTCCAGCCCTTGGATCATCTTTTGTGGCCTCCTCTGGACCTGCTCCAACAGCTCCATGTCCTTCTTGTGTTGGGGACCCCAGAGCTGAACTCAGTACTGCAGGTGGGGTCTCAGGAGAGCAGAGCAGAGGGGCAGAATCCCCTCCCTTGACCTGCTGCCCATGCGGCTTTGGATGCAGCCCAGGACACGGTTGGCTTTCTGGGCTGCATAATATGTTCCGTCAAAGTAGTGCACGGTGATGCCTGAGCACCCATCGTTGCTGGCCACGTAGGCATGCAGCTCCATCTAGCTGCTTTTGCCACCGTTACTGAGAAGGACACCTTCCCCAAAGGCCCTTGGGAACCCCAGGAGGATGGTGTTCCCTTCCCACAGTGCCTGTCAGCAGCCTGCGAGCTGCGATTTTGGCAGATATCGTTACAAGAGAGCTGTGGGACAAGTTTTCAAGAGAAGATTTTCTAAGTTAGTCATGCAGCAGCGCCTGGAAATAGATGTTTGATAGTTTATGTGCATACGCAAATATGTATTTGTGCACAAATGGGACGAGCCACCTTCTGAATTCAAATGAACCTCTTAGAGCAATTCAGGATGTGCAGGAATAAGCTCCAAGTGCCTTTCTACCATTGCAGCCACCCTACCCAGTATGTTTTGGAAGGATAGGAGTGCTCTCCGTCCTCTGACCTCAACAAAATTGCCGTGACTTCAGTTAGCGAGTGGCCAGTTCTCCTTTGCTGGGAGAATTTTGTTATCCTTTATGGATCTGATTAGACCGTGTGTGTTATACGCCTTGGAGGGAACATGAAAGAGGACTGACACACTTTAATAACTTTGCAGAACTGGTGCTATTTAAAAGACAGGTCAGGAAGAAGGAGACATCTTCGTTCTGTTTCGGTACCACGCTCTGTTTAGCCTTGGTCAGGAGGGCGTGACCAGGGTTACTGAATCCGTGTTGGAGAACCTTTAGCACTGTGTGTGGTAGAGCTGCATGCTTCAGCTTGATACAGGAAAATCACAAATATTCTGTTCAGCCCCCAAATTTTTTTTTTTTTTGTCCCTAAATGTACTCTGGTTGTTTGTTTCCCTATATTCTTTATCTTTCTCCTCCCTCCGTGATGCTGGAGCTGTTACTTTCTTTAGCTTTGCTGTTGTTGGTGAGGTCTCTGGGTTTTGGCCCATTGGACTGCTTTATCTATGCAACACAGACAGGGTAGTGGTTCAAAACACGTGGCTGATTTCAGAGTCTCCTGGTTTTTGAAGTTGGCTGTGGACAGCATGGAGAACACAGCTGGTGGTTTTCCTTGTTCAAAACAGAGGGAAGTTTGATGTTTTCCATGGTGGTGCAGAAATACGGCAGTAAGAGACCCAGTTCAGCAGGAGGTTGCTCGCAGCCTTAGCTTTGGAGCACCATATCAAGTTCATTGCAGCCTCCAAGGTTGTAATATGAATCCTCAAAGGATGACCTTTAATCGTACTTGTCTCATCAAAGTACAGGAACATATTTAGCTTGTTCTGTTGAAGTATCTTCAGCAAAAGTTCTTCTAAACCAAACTGTTATCTCCTGAGGATGCCAGAGTAGCTGTATTCCTAAAAGCAACAAGCTACAGATCCAGAAGGATCTGATTTTCAGAAATACTTTGAAGGATTGGAGCTACAAATTTCCTGGAAGAAAAAAAACCCCACAACTATTGATAAGACTATCACTCTTTTTTGACTCTCCTTGTTAAAGTTCACCTCCTTTGACTGTGACTGGTGTAATGGTACCAGACGGTCCTGCTGATACCCTGCCTGAATATGTCCTCTCTGCTGGAAATCACTTTTCTCCCTTTCTTGTGGGATCCTGCTTGTTTTACTTTTTACTCTACCTTAAAGTGCCTGTTGTTCACTTAATACACCCATGGTTTTGTCCTCCTCAAGTTCCCACTTTTTTCCTTCTCATCTGTATTGAAAATAGGGAATAAATACTCGTGTAAAAACTCAAGTTCATTACGAGTTCTAGGCAGCTGCTTTGCTTAGCTTTTTTCAAAAGCCATTCTTTATAAGGAGCAAATAAAATCCCAACCAGGTGGCTTGCTTCTGGGAAAACCAGCATCCTTTCGTGGCTGGAAATATCAGAGCCCCATCCCGAAAGGGACCGCAGCCCTGTGCCCGTAAAAGAGACTCCACAGGGGGCAATTGCGGAGATGGATGGGAGCGGGGTGGTTACACAGAGCCCCGTGACTGCTTTATTATCGTGAATAAAACGTTGGGGCTTTTCTTGTCAGGAAACACAGCATAGGTTATATTAGTCAATTAACCCAGTAACCCGGATAGCTGTTTTTCTTTTGCCTGAGAGCCCGTGCTACCGCACGAAAAGGTTTTCCTCAATTCCTCGGGCGGTTTTTCTCGCAGCAGTAGCACACTATTCATTTTGGCTTATCCATTACTCAACCTGTATGGATTTAAAGGACCGCTGGTATGAAACACTGTGAAATTCTGCACCGTTCGCTCCTGGATCCGCACCTCTAGTTCTGGGTGCTCTGGGATGAGCAACCTCGGTGGTCTCCCACCCTCTCTGCTGTTTTTCTCTTCCACCATAGACCTTCTGTTGAGTTTGTTTATTGTCAGGTTCTCTTAGCATCTGGTTGCACCAAAACCTTCAGACCTTTTTTCAGCACTTCTCATTCTGTGATTGCTTTAACTTGTGATTTTTTTTTTAATTTTTTTTTTTTTTGAAGGAGTTTTTCTACTGATAGCGGGGGGAAAATAATTAATAAAAATCAATGCAAATGAAAGTAGTGTGGGTTCTCACAGTTTGCGGTTACTTAAATATTAAAGGCCTGTGGTGTGTTCCTATATGTGCTTTTTGATGTGTTTTTATTGTAAGCCTGTCAAGCTTTTCCCTTTTAAGATCCTCTTCAGGCCTAAGTGATTTAAAATATTCCCAGGTTGTCCTATTAATTGTGTGATCTAGAAACTGAAGGTTTGCTTGAAAGAGCATTGAGGTTCATTATTTTAAATCTCAGAAAGCCAATCAGTAGGAATGAGAGTAAACCAGGTTCTGGGGTATCTTGACGTTAACCGCTGCTGATTTCTAATGACATGCTCAACATCTTGGCTAGGGAAATAACACAATTTCTCCTTTACAACATAATAAAATCTTTTCATTAAAATTTTGACACACCAAACAAATATAAAAAAATATATACGTGCACAGGTTCAACATGTACAGTGCATGCCTTGGGGGAAACAGTGACATTCTGGAACAATTATTTTTCCAAGTTATTCTGAATTTTGGGGGAGGATTTTGTGATACGACTTGGGCCACAATGGGAACTGGAGTTAGGAAAAGGATGTTCCCTTCGGTATTTGCTGCTTTGATTGTAGCTTGGACCTTTGGCCACTCTTAGGCTGAGAGTCAGCTGCCTTTGGAACAACTCCAAAAGCGATGGATTTCCTCAGCTGTTTCAGAAAACAAACTCAATAACGTTATTGTCAGCGTTGCTTTTCCTACTGCTCGTGTTGCAGCATCCTGCACGTGGGTCTGGGCAATCCCAAGCACACAAGTACAGGCTGGGCAGAGAATGGATTGAGAGCAGCCCTGAGGAGAAGGACTTGGGGGTGCTGGTTGGTGAGAAGCTCACCATGAGCTGGCAACGTGCACTGGCAGCCCAGAAAGCCAACCGTGTCCTGGGCTGCATCCAAAGCAGCGTGGGCAGCAGGTCCAGGGAGGGGATTCTGCCCCTCTGCTCTGCTCTCCTGAGACCCCCCCTACAGTGCTGCGCTCAGCTCTGGGGTCCCCAACACAAGAAGGACATTGAGCTGTTGTAGCATGTGCAGAGGAGGCCACGAAGGTGATCGGAGGGCTGGAGCACCTCTGCTATGAAGACAGGCTGAGAGAGTTGGGGCTGTTCAGCCTGGAGAAGAGAAGGCTCTGGGGAGACCTTCTAACAGCCTTCCGGTACCTAAATGGCACCTACAAGAAAGCTGGAGAGGAGCTTTTGACAAGGGCATGGAGTGATAGGACAAGAGGCAATGGCTTTAAACTGAAAGAGGGGAGATTTAGATGAGATTTGAGGAAGAAATTTTTCACTCAGAGTGTGGTGAGGCATTGGAAGAGGTTTCCCAGAGAAGTTGTGGCTGCCGCATCCCTGGAGTTGTTCAAGGCCAGGTTGGATGAGGCTTTGCGCAACCTGGTGTAGTGGAGGGTGTCCCTGCCCATGGCAGGGGGGTTGGAACTAGATGATCTTTGAGATCCCTTCCAACCCAAACCGTTCTGTGATTCAATGTTTCAGAGGCATCTCTGCGTTCGCAACGCTGCTCAGGGTTTTATATCCTGGAGCTACCATTCACTTCAGTAGGGTCATGCTGCCAAATTGCACGTTTGCTTTAGTAGACTAAACTTCCTTCAAAGAGCTAATAGCTTTTAGTTCATAAGTCTCTTGGACATCTTCATCAGGACAGCTTGTTCTTTGATTTTATAGCCATTAAACAAAGCGCTTTATGATAGCTGAAGGGGACAATTGCAGGAACAACAACCCAGCAATCTGTTTCACACTTGCTTTAGTCTGCAATCTGCTGGTGTGCTTTAAATATTCGAAAACTCCTCGCGTTCTTTTCCCCAAGTGTGAGTTACACACAAGTTTGCTTGCAAAGCTCCGTGCAGCTCTGTTGGTGTGAATTTGTTGGGGTTTTTAACTTTGTGACAGTATCTACAATCTGCTCCAAAATGCTTTTATTTTTTTTTGCCTTTTTTCTTCTTTCAAAAATGAAGGAAAACTTTGCCACTTGCCTTTTAAGGCAGTGAAATTTTATATTTTTTTTTCTTAAATGGAGAACACACAGGCTTATATACCCCCCGTAAGCTTAGTTGCATCGCTCCTCGTGCCTTCCTGCCACCTTCCCTGAACCCCAAACTTACAGAGGCAAAAAAAACCACCCCAAAACTAAAAGGTGATTTGACAAAGAAAAGACTGTAGAAGGTTTATGAGTTCAAAAAAATGGTGATGTAATGAGTTTTATCCAAACGAGTCGCACACTGGGTAACAAACATCTTCCTTTTGCCTGGGTGCTACATCCTTGTTCTGCTGTGCTGGACATGGGTTGTTTGGGGCACGACACGTTTTGTGGTGTTTTCTTCAGCGCTTTTTGAGTGCTCTAAGTGATCAGTTAGGGCTTGGAGTGTCTCATTTCCTCGAATTAATGGGGAAATGCGGGTGGTGGTGATGATGGTGGGAAGTGTAGAGGGCATTTGATGGTGCCTCGATCTAGCTTAAAAATAGAGTATAACCAATATTTCTGCAGCTAAGTAGTAATGTTGAATGTGGAAAGCTGCGTACAACAAGTGGTTTTAGGCAGTTGCTGCGCTTAAGGGTAAGACTGCTGGGTTTTCTACATGCTATGCAAAGTGTGTACCTCTCCCCTTCTTAAATAGGGGCACCGAGTCACTTCAGACCCGTTGCTTCTGGGAATTAGAGTTATGGCTTCTGCAGACACTTATAGGTCATGTAAGCTTGCTGTTAGTATTCGAGATTTAGCCGCTGAAGCCAAAAAAGAAGCGTGGCCACAGCTCAGCTGAAATGGAAATGCTGGTTCCAACCCAGCCGTATAGGCAGTGTCTTTTTTTGTGTTAAAAAAAAAAAAGGGGGGGGGGGAGCTGCATCATAATACTTAAAAGTGCTTAAGAGTACAATAAAAAGATGTCTCGCGTCAGGCAGGCTTGCAGAGATTTACCCAGGAAAAGGTTTTCTATTTTAATAAAACATATTGCAACAGGGACACGCTTGCTGTTTGATACATTTGCTGCATTCAGAAAGGAGACGAACAATAAAAAAAGATGATTATTCAATAGACGCCTGACAGCGTTTTGCTAGTGCTGTTATAAAAAATATATATATATTCATACAGTAGTTACATACTGCTGCTAGTTTAATTTTTAAATGGTGCCCACAAATCCTATGGAGTCCTGTCACGGCCCCAGACGGGTGATGACAAACAACGAGGGGATCGCAGCTTAAAAAGTGAATAACTGCTTTCTAGAGACTGAAGTAGATGCGTTTTCCCTCACAAACGAGTCAGGCTGAGGCTGTGCGGTGTGGCTTTACTTGCAGTAACTTGTTAAGCTGTACTAATGTGAATATTTACAATTATCTGTCTGTACCCTTAAGCCCATTAAAACACCAAGAGGTTATTTTTTTTGTATTCATTGATATCCCTTCGTATTGGGTAAAACCTTTCAGATACACGTTCGGTTTTTTTTTCATCTTTGTGTTGGAACAATATGATAATAATATTTTTCTGTTTATTAAATTAGCAACTACTCCGTGAGATGCAACAGATGGCAAGTCGGCCCTTCGCCTCCATCAACGTTGCCTTAGAAACAGATGAAGAGCCACCAGATCTCATCGGGGGAAGCATAAAGGTGAGAGCTGGTGCTTTAGGATGGTCCTTACCACAATTAATCATGGGCGTGTGTTTTAAAGTGTGGTTAAAGCAGGAATTCCAAATCCCTATTTTTTATATCCCTGTAAGAAACCGTATGTCTGGGAGGTCCAACAGATACTGGGTTTATTTGCTTTTGTTTTTTCAGGTATGCGTTTACAACTCTTGGGCTGGTTTAGAGAAAAGTTATACTCTTTGTAGGGTATGAGATTTTGTGTTTGCCTTGTTAGTTTTTATGTCTCGTAGTAGAGAAGAACGCAGCTTTACACAGTAGAACATTTGGCTAGAAATAGCTATAGGTGCTGCAAATAGAAACCGTTTTTCTGTGATATCTCAAAGCAAACAGGAGTATAATCATGTCTGCCTACTGTAATAGCGTCAGTGGATTTCTGATTATATATATATGGTCAAATACATCTTGTGATGTGCAAATAGGAGCATGGAGAAATCATTGTCTCACACCAGGTTGGCATGTTCTTAGACACGACACGTATTTTTAGGAAAAGCATATTTAAAAGGAAACCAATGAATTAAAAGATCTTTTTGATGTGATGCTTTGACTCACAGACTTGTGTACAAAAAGAAAAGGTTAAGAACGTGACAACACTGATTATTTTTCTTTCCTTTCTAAGGTAGCTGTTTTATTTTACTTAGACTTCAGTTTTGTGGAAGCCTTCCTCTTTAGTCCAGGTGCAAAGTTTCTCACCTTCTATTGCTGTGACAAGAGAGCAAGTTGTGTTTTTCCATAAAAGAAGTGTATATTTTAATTATTGTAAAGCACATGAAAACAGTCTGACCCCAGAACTTCTGTTTGGTGTGTACTAACATTTAAATCTTGGCCTTAGTATCAGGAAATGCCCCGATTAAGGTAGCCTGTATAGCTTTAGCTCTTCCTTATTTATTTATGAATATAGTCTTTCACGGTGAGTTGTAACACTTTTTTCACCTGATTGGTGTCCTGCAGCATCTTCTGGGTGGACGCTGTGAGGAAGAAGCTTTTCAATATATTGTCTTAGTTTCATGATTTGTTCTGATATTTACTGTGTTCCATCCAAACCTTTAGCCCCAGGCTTGAATGATTCCTGTGATTGCCCCACATTGGAGTGTGTCATGAATTATTCATTACCTTTTCTAAAGTAAGGGATTATTGTCCCTGTTTTGCAGAGATGAACCTTAGAGCCTAGTGAAAATAAAGTAAAATTTTCAAAGGCACTCAGTAGTTTGGGGTAATTGAGTGACAGGGCAGCTAAGCTGACCTGTCTCTGGGACCTCTCCTTGGAGGCTCTGAGTGGTTCTGCTCCTCGTTGACTTTCATTTGACTCCAGATTTCTGAGTTTTTATAATTCCTCTACCTCTGTTACAAGAACGGTAGGCACTGGAAGTCATTAGCTGCTAATAGCTCACCGAGACTTTGAAATACATGCTTGTAAAATTGGATTGTCACTCAACAAATTAGAATGAACCTTTTTTTCATTGCGTCATTGAAGAAGCCATGGGATGTGTATGGCTGTTCCCATAGGGCTGGAGGCAGATCTGCAAGAATGTAGCCTGGCTGCTGATGGTTTTGGGATGCAGTCTTTCTGTCTGGGGCAATCCCCTTCCCCTCTTTCCATTTGCTGGAAATAAGCTAACTAAAAGCACCTCTCCTTTTAGAATTAGGTCAGAACAAAGCTGTCCCAAACTTTTTGATCTCATGACAAGTTTGTCTGCACTCATAGACTACACAGAAGATAGTAATCGTTGGGTCTCTTATGTTCTGATTAGTGTGTTATTTCACCTCTCGTTCAGCTGGCAGTGCTTTTCCCTTTTTCATTGGGGCTTTGTTGTTCGCTTTCTCCTCCATAGCTCTCTGCTTTTTGTTTTCTTCTCAGCTTCTTCTTTGATTATAGGAACGTTGAACTCTTCTCTTTTGAGGTGTTTCCATAGACAGCACCGCAGACAGGATTTCATCTTTCTCTCACTTGCAGCTAAGCCTCCTTGTTTTCCCATGTCAGCTGTCATCTTCCATATCTCACTTGTCTGACTTCCTTGGGTTACTCAAGGATGGATGGAGAAGCTGGTTTTAAGCGTAATAAGTAAGACTGTGGACAGATGTCCTTTTTCAGACCCAGAAACCGTTACCAACTGCTAATCGCTTTCTGCACTGGTAACTCATACAAACATTTCTCAGTCCACTTCAGACAAAAATGAGACGCTCTGATTCGGGCAAATAACACAAACCTTGTACGTTAACTGAAGCCAGGTAGGGAACATGGACGTGGACTGTCGTGCCAGCAGGTAACTTCATCTGCTGGAAGATGTGAGTGCAGAACGAGGATGCTTTTCCATGACAAAGAAAGTCATTAGATTTGGAGGGGGTTTATATACTTTTTAATCACCTTTGGAGAATTTGGGTAGGGGATAAAAGTATGCATAAAAGTCTAGAACGTTTCAGCAAAGTTGAAATCACATGGAGAGGGGAGAGAGGCTTGAGGAGCTTGTGGGTTGTGAGCAACTTGGGGAATGACTCTTCTGAGATAGTCTGGCCTGTTGGATGCTACATATAAATGAATTTAAATAGAAGTGCAAAAGCAGTCTCTATTTCTATGAGGTTGACTGTTTTTTCTCCTCATCCCTTTTGCACCTGCATGGGAAAAAAACTGTTGGCAAGATGGAAGATGGGCTTGGGACGATACAGGAATGTGGAAGTGCATTTTTCTTTGCATTTGGTCTGTTCTTTAATTGTTAGCCAAGAAAAGAGGGAAGAGAAATGTTGCTGCGTTGTCGGACTGTAAGCAGTTCTCCGGTTACTCTGCCATTCGCTGGATCAAAATTTGAGAGCCTTCCTTTTAATGCAAGAAATCCAGCCTTGCGTTATCGTAAATGCATTGATGTTTTTCTTTCCCCGTGTGAATCAAAGCCTTTGGTTAATAACGAGTTTATTTGAGGGTTACAGAGGAGAAGTGGAAAATGGGACGTCTTGTCTGCAAGAGATTAATTTCCTTTTCCATTGTGCGTAGCCAATTGGCAGCCAGTGTCAAGCTAGTTCCATCCTAAGCTAATGTTTTCCAGCTGGCCAGTATTAGAACTGTGTTTTCAATTAGTATTTTTCCTGGGGTACTTAGAAGTAATAGAAAGTGATTTACCTGCAGGGAAACTATTCATATGACAGTCTGCAGCTAGGCAACACGTAACTAGCTGCTTTGGTTTATTTCCCACTCAACAAATACCCAGTGGATCGCAAATCTAGCGCTAAGTTTCCTTAGTTATTACAAAATCCATTGGCTTTTCTCTGCTGCTTTCTGTGCGTTCCGAGGTGCTGCCTATCGCAATTTTTTTTTTTTTCTAAGAATATTTAACATCCCTGGATATCTGGGTCTCATCCAAGTGTCTGAACTGGAATTACTGTCACTCAGGCTTTTTTTTAAAATCTTATTATCTAATTAATCAAAGTCCTGTGGTCCTCTGCAGTGTTTGTTAGAAGAAGCTTTTCTGAAAGAATATGGAAAATTTGTAATTCTGACATGGATTTCCAGATATCTTGAAGTTGGTAAAAGCGTGAAGTTAACGCTTGTACATTTTTGGGAAAAACACATACACAGCATAGCAAGCAACTGCTTAGCTGGAGCAAAACACCTACAGGGTCAACAAGAAAATTGTTGCATTAGAAAAATTTGTCCTTAAGTCAGGAAAAAAATTGTCTTGGAAGCTTTTAGAGGATTTGAAAAACACTCTTGCAAAACAGTATTTGCCCAGTAGCGCTGGTCCGTAGAGCAGCCTTTGCTGTGCCGTGTTTGGGGATCCAACATGCGCAGCCAGTGTTAAGAGGTGATTATCTTTGCATCCATGATCAACACACTATCCACGTCTATATAGTTGCCTAAATGGAGTGAGAGAAGCATTTGGTGAGCTAAATCCTTCTGAAGTTCATTTAGCATGTTCTGTACCTTCATGCCGACGTGCGTTTAATTCTGCTGTGTTAGGTTTCTGAGGGCGAAATAGCTTCACTGCAAATCCTTAGTCAGACATCAGCTCACCAAGCTGGCTGGTTCCTCAAAAATAGCAGAAAAAATGATGGAAAATAGAATCTCACTCTAGTAATTAGTTTGCTTTGTTATGGAAGAAAGTGCTGTTGAGTGGTTTAAAGACTGCCAGAAGGTCCCATCTGTTCAAGGAGTGCAGAGATGAAGTGGTGGGCTGATTTAGGAGTGGGCAAAGGGATACCACAGATTTATGTTTTCAGTCTACTTGTATTTCGCATCTGAGCGGTGCCCTTGTGAAGTTACCTCTACTTTGCAACGACATTGCAACGGTCAGTAAGAGGCAGAAAAAAGAGCAGTTAGAAGTCGTGTGCCACAGGGCGATACATTTGGGGAAGCCACAGGGGTACCACTGTGGTGAGGAATGGTTTGAAATGAAGCATTGTGCAGCTCCAGCACTTCTACGGGGCGACTTCATCTTAATTTTTACGTGTAGTTCTGTGTTGGGCTATTTCATGCAATGAGAGATGTTCAGTGAAGAACAACTAAGGGCCAAGGAACTGATGGTTTTTACAGCTTTTTATCCTGTTCTGGTTGTCGCTCTTGATGACTCACTTCCCCCCTTACTTGACATGTTATTGACCCGTGATTAGTCCATCAAATTTGCTGATAGACCAGCTTCTGTGACCCCCTTGCAACCCACTTCGCTTAAAATGAGACAGGTTAGCTTAAGCACAGCAAGCATGAAGGATCTCACTTCAACATGCCACCGAGCCGAGATTGGGGGTCCTCATGCAAGCAGGGAGATTGGGAAGGATGGCAGACCTTCAAGGGCAGACCTTCAAAGTAGTCTTAAGTAGAAATGACCAGGCTATTGAGATGCGCTGGCGGAGGATGGAGCAGGTCAAGGTTTTTCAAGGGTGGTTATAAATAAACTGAAAGGGAGAGTCATTCATTATCCTCAAAAGGAGAACAATTGGAGGAAGGAGATGAAATTGAGGGAGGAAAACATGAACTGAATAATCTTAATCTGATGTGGCAGTTGCTGGAGATGATTCGCGCGCAGCCTTCGAGGCCAGAAAGGCTGGTTTTGTTTCGCCTGACTTGTCTAAGGCAGCCTGCTCAGGCTTGTTAGCTCGCCTTTTAAAATGCGATTGAATTTCCAAAGCATTATTTCTGAGGTTTCCAGCGTTTGCTGGTTCTGGGAGCTTTTCCCTGCGCTAACGTTGAGGCGTTCAAAGTACGTCAGTGTGTAGCTGTCTCCTTGTCTTTAGCAAAAGTGGGATTGAGTGCACCCTCAGGAAGTTTGCTGACGACACGCTGGAGGGAAGGGATGCCATCCAGAAGGACCTTGACAGGCTGGAGAGGTGGGCCTGTGAGAACCTCATGAAGTTCAACAAGGCCAAGTGCAAGGTCCTGCACATGGGTCGGGGCAATCCCAAGCACAAGTACAGGCTGGGTGGAGAATGGATTGAGAGCAGCCCTGAGGAAAAGGACTTGGGAGTGCTGGTGGATGAGAAGCTCAACATGAGCCGGCAATGTGTGCTGGCAGCCCAGAAAGCCAACCGTGTCCTGGGCTGCATCCAAAGCAGCGTGGGCAGCAGGTCGAGGGAGGGGATTCTGCCCCTCTACTCTGCTCTCCTGAGACCCCACCCCACCTGGAATACTGTGTTCAGCTCTGGAGTCCCCAACACAAGAAGGACGTGGAGTTGTTGGAGCAGGTCCAGAGGAGGCCATGAAGATGATCTGAGGGCTGGAGCACCTCTGCTATGGAGACAGGCTGAGAGAGTTGGGGTTGTTCAGCCTGGAGAAGAGAAGGCTCTGGGGAGACCTTCTAGCCGCCTTCCAGTACCTAAAGGGGCTACAAGAAAGCTGGAGAGGGACTTTTGAGAAGGGTGTGTAGTGATAGGACACAGGGCAATGGCTTTAAACTGAAAGAGGGGAGATGTAGATTAGGATCCAAGGAAGAAATTTTCTACATTGAGGGTGGTGAGGCACTGGACCAGGTTGCCCAGAGAAGTTGTGGCTGCCCCATCCATGGAAGTGTTCAAGGCCAGGTTGGATGAGGCTTTGAGCAACCTGGTGTAGTGGAAGGTGTTTCTGCCCATGGCAGGGGGGTTGGAACTAGATGATCTTTAAGGTCCCTTCCAACCCAAACCATTCTATGATTCTGTGATTCTAAAAACGCTTCCAGTCGTTACCCTCACTCCGTGTGCGTGAGCGGATGGCAGGAGCCCTTCCCATGGCATCCGGGTGCTGAGGGATGCACAATGACAAGTGACGTCCCATCTTGTACTTTATATTCGGTGTTAATTCTGCTTATTCTGGCCTGCTTTATGGTTCATGGCAAAGTGTATGATCCCTTTGAAGGAGTGCCTTGCCGGATGGAGTTGTCAGTGGTAAGAAAGGAGCGTTACCGGACATCCGAGGTGTGTAAAATGGTTTAACTGCACTGGAATTGCGTATAGTCTGACTGTGATCCATACTGCGAAAGCAACAACAAAAATACCTGATAAAACCTTCACCTAATGAATTATTTCCAGTTAGCTCGAGCCTGGTATCTTGTTTTGATTTTTGTTGCAAAATTGGGGACTTAGAGGGGGAGCTTTTCCCACTTGCATAATATAATTCGGAATATAAATATTTGGAAGGGAGCTATCAGAAGATCAACAGAGACATCTGTTAATCCTGCCTTGTATTTAGGGAATATTTGGCTGATAATTGAGATTTAACTAGTTTTTGATTTGAAGACTGTAAATTTTTCGGCAGGATGGACCTTGATTTGGGCTGATAAGGAGGAATTTGCTGGAGGGAGAGGAAGGAGTGCAAGGAGAGGGTTTTTCTAAGCTCTTTTTTCCCCTCTAGTGCAAACAAGTATCTCTTCTGATTGAAGTACTAATATCACCAGCAGCTTCTCAAAAAACATTATCGGGGACCTATTTGCATTCCTTTATGCCAAGTCCTTGTTTTGTGTCTCATGTTTGCAGTCTTCATCCAACTGTCCTATTTTGTTGGATTTCTTTACTTAAGACTTTTTCATGCGCAAAAACCAGCCAAGTGGTCAAAAAGAACCAGAAGAATCCTGCCCCTTCACCCGTACAAAATCAAAATAAATATCCACCCTTGGCTGTATGTATTTTGCCCAGATTCGCTACCCATGGCCTCATCCATCCCATCCCCTCCCTGAGGCATCCGCAGGGAATTGAAAAAGAAGGGTGAGTGGTAACTCAGGGTGCTGGGCTCTGTATTTCCAGTTTCAGACTGTTAGCATTCATCTGAGGGTTTGAATATGACTTTTATTTAGTTCCTCACGTGCAGGAAACCCAGTGCTGGGGCCGAGTTGTGAGAAAGTCATTCCCCAGCCCCTGTGTCACTTCCAAGGTAGATATCGGGGACAAGGTAAATGTAAATTTGTAATCTAGACTCATTTGCTGCAAATTATTGCTGGTAGTTCATTCATCTCTATCTTGGAGGACACACATATTACCCTGAGAATATGATGTTTAAAACTTAATACTCTATTTTTTATAGAAAATTGCTTGTAACTTATTTTACAAATGTTCAGTCAGCTTTTAATGGCACAATTTAAAAACTTGCAAATGGAATTTGACCCTTTTTTTACAGAGTGAAATCATCTGAAGAAGTAGAATCAAATAATAAAGTTGAACTGTTTCAGTAATGTTCCTCTTCTCTTCCCCCACCATAAGATTTTTGCTTTATTTTAATTTCCTTACTGGAAATTGAAAACCATGTAAGAATTATTTGATCCAGCCACAGAAATATGTTTTCTTGTTAAGGAAAAAAAATTCTCTACAGTATTTTTTTAATACATTTTGAAAAGCAATATGCTGGCAGTATATTACAGAACCTAAATAAAATTGATGCTGTGTTTTTGAAATTACACAGAATATTTATTGTTCTAGCCATTAGTTTTATGTGGCACATTATTAACCTTTAGAATTTGTCGAGTATAAGCAGGGTAAATAGAAATAACGAGACGAAATAGAAAAGAAACGTTTAGGTTGAACGTCACACAATTCCACTTGATTGCGAAAAGCGTTTGGCTGTGAAATTGTCTCCTAAGGGAACCGGTGATGCACTCTACACCTGGGTCACCTAGAAATAGCCCAGACAAAGCCCTGGAAAATGCCCTGTTTGGGTAGAAAATCCTGCTAGAGATGGTGAACTAATTAGATGACCTAATAGGTCTCTGACTGCTTTTCACTTCTGTAATTGTTTAAGCTTTACACATATTAAGTACATATCAAAGCTCATAAACCACTGAAATTGCTTGACTTTTTAGTGCTGGTTTTGGCCAGTAAAATCATCTGGGGAAAGCAGTTGACAACAGATTTCACTGCCTCCAGGAACAATGGGGTTGTGTCACCACTTAGTAAAATACCATTAATTTTATTATTTTTATAAAAAAAAGGATCATCGCTGTTTCGAAGTGCTGCCTAACGCGAAATGTGTGATAGTGTTTCCTGGTTAAAAACAAATCACAGAATCACAGAATGGTTTGGGTTGGAAGGGACCTTCAAGATCATCTAGTTCCAACCCCCCTGCCATGGGCAGAGACACCTTCCACTAGGTCAGGTTGCTCAAAGCCCCATCCAACCTGGCCTTGAACACTTCCAGGGATGGGGCAGCCACAACTCCTCTGGGCAACCTGGTCCAGTGCCTCACCACCCTCAATGTAGAAAATTTCTTCCTTGGATCTAATTGAAATCTCCCCTCTTCCAGTTTAAATCCATTGCCCCTTGTCCTATCACTACACACCCTTGTCAAAAGCCCCTCTCCAGCTTTCTTGTAGCCCCTTTAGGTACTGGAAGGCTGCTAGAAGGTCTCCCCGGAGCCTTCTCTTCTCCAGGCTGAACAACCCCAACTCTCTGAGCCTGTCTCCATAGCAGAGGTGCTCCAGCCCTCGGATCATCTTCACGGCCTCCTCTGGACCCGCTGCAACAGCTCCATGTCCTTCTGATGTTGGGGACTCTAGAGCTGAACACAGCACTGTAGGTGGGGTCTCACAAGAGCAGAGCAGAGGGGCAGAATCCTTTCCTTGGACTTGCTGCCTGCGCTTTCTGCAGCTCACCGTCCTGAGGGTGCACATCGCCAAGTAAAGCGTGTTTAAATCTGTGTGCCAGGCTGAGATGTATTTGCTGGTTTATTGATCTTTGTTTGACCTTTCCAGTCTCCTGATTCCTAGTTTTGTTTTATTTTTTCCCCCACCCTTTCCATTGATCGTTACTTTGTTGGTGTGGATGAACAGTCCAGGACCATTGCAGAAGAAAAGTTCAGGCTATCAGCTGTGTGAAATTTGTGACTCCAGCACACTCACAATGTTTTTTGAGGACAAGGAGTAGCTTTAAGGAAGGGTGTCTGATGGGTAGACCAGCTGCAGTTGTCTGTTCATAGCACAGATACGTCATCCTCTTCGTTGACTTCCACCCTGGTTGCCACCAGAATGGAGACAGTCTTCTGGCTGCACGTTTCTTACATCCTTCTGTGGCTGTTCGCTGAGTGCAGGAGTGCTCTGTGTTTTGTGAGTTGAGGACACGGCTCCTGACAGATGGGCTGTTGGACAGCAATTTGGCTCATCTGGATTGACCCACCACCAAGGGTGAGATCCTTTTATCCCATTAACTGTGTTCTTAGTCCACCCGCTCCAGCAGCTGGACTCTGCTCTCCTCTCCCGGTGTGGGACTCCGCTCATCAGGCACTGCGCAAAGCAGTCCTCATGAGCCAAGTGTCTGAGGGATGCACCTTATTTGCATAGATTTGAATAATGTCTACTTTATTGTGCCATTAAGCCTTCAATAAAAAGGAATTGCTTCTATAATTCAACAATGAGTTTATCAAAACACTCTAAATGAAAGTTTCTGGCAGAGGCTGGTTTTAACCATCTGACGAAAGGTGTTACAAACTTTGGAGATCTGTGTATTTTATGGTGGTTATTTTTAAGTGGGCCATTAAAAGCCACCTGTCAGACCAAAGCACAAGCATTTAGAATGACCTGATCTCTGGTTCTTAAGTCCACTCTAAACCTTGCAGTAGAGCGGCTTGGATCTGCAACCCGAGCATTTGGAAACCATGCAGGAGGCAGAAGTGGGGAAGGAAAGGAAAGGAGACATGGGCTTTTCTGAGGTCTTCCCATGAAAATTCATAGAATCCTAGAATGGTTCGGGTTGGAAGGGACCTTAAAGATCATCTAGTTCAACCCCCCTGCCATGGGCAGGGACACCTTCCACTAGACCAGGTTGCTCAAAGCCTCATCCAACCTGGCCTTGAACATTTCCAGGGATGGGGCAGCCACAACTTCTCTGGGCAACCTGTTCCAGTGCCTCACCACCCTCAGTGTAAAAAATTTCTTCCTTAGGTCTATTTGAAATCTCCCCTCTTTCAGTTTAAAGCCATTGCCCCTTGTCCTGTCACTACACGTCCTTGTCAAAAGTCCCTCTCCAGCTTTCTTGTAGGCCCCTTTAGGTACTGGAACTCAACTTGATGAAGCCAGCCAGCTTCTCCTTAGCTGCTTTGCACCGTGGTAGCACCTACATAGGTCATGTCAAAACACGAGCAGGCTCACGACAAGGTCGGTTGTGGGTGAGATGCAGAGGCAAGACAGCCAGTAAGCTGCTGGTTGAATTACACATGTGTTTTCCTCCGTGTCTGCAGCTTATGGTCCCCAGGCTCCACCACCGAGTTGCTCTGTATCTCGCAGAGGGCACAGCGTGCCCTTCACTCCCCGCTGACCTCTTACTTGCATCAAATTCAACATTCCCGTCACTTGGCGCGTGAGTCATTTCATCAAGCTGCGCTTTGTCTCTTGGCCTGGCGAGCGCGCGCTCGGAGATGAGATGCTGTATGAGTCACAGTTCAAAAAGCAGGTGCCTGAACTGGCGCTGTCAAAAATAAATTTGCAGGACTCGATTCTTTATGCTGGTTTTTGCTGTTATTAACTGCAGCTTGTCTCAGGAAAATGGCTGGTTTTGATGGACAATAGACCTTTTTTTTTCCCCCCCTTTTAGATTTAAGGTCAAGATTAGCTGCAGGAAGATGATCTTGTGCTTAATTCATTCCAAATTAGCTTGCAACTGCCTGACAAATTTTGGATGCATCGTTACAGAAACTCTATTTCCTTGCTTTGCATGGTTAATAGAAAGAAAGTTCCCCATGCAGTGAACTATCATCAGTTTTTTACTAACGCTCAGCTTTTCTGCGCAGGTTGACGAGGGAAGGAAGGAGCTCAGAAGTATGTCCTCTGACCCCAGCTATCCATAGTACATCAAATAGATTGAAAAATTCACTGCAGCATGAGGGTCAGACTCATCCCTGCGAAATAACACTGGATTTTAGGTATCGAGGTGGCCAAGGTCGGCTGTCGCTCGCTGGGGGACGGCACCGGCTGCCTGTTTGGGGCTCTTTGAGCACCAGTGACACCGGTGTACGAGCTCCTCATGGTTCACCTCGGGATCAGGAGAGCAGAAAGGAGGAAGACGTGTGACCTTGAGGAATGAAATAAAAATAAAAATCCCATGGAAAGGGAAAGATCATGCCCCCAGGGACTCGTAATGAGAGTTTCTGCTGCACACTAAGGGTTCATTAGTTGGAAAGGGCAGAGGAGGAGAAAGAGTCCTGCTTGGGGCTGAGAGATGAGCTAAATTGCCCTCAAAGTCCCTTCAGCTCTGTGACTGAGAGCTCTATAATGAACTTTTTCTCTTCCTTACGTTTTTATGATGTGCAGGAGACTCAAGGTGGTTTTGATACCATTACAGAGTCCCTGTCAAAAGTCTGAAACGCCCCTCAGGTCACCCATGGTCCATAGCAGCAGATGAGGTGCGGAGGGGGACTGCTGGGAGAGCTGGAGAAGGTAGTGTTTGTGTTCAGAAAAGAAAGTCAGAGTGTTATTCGTCCAGATGAGCCAAACAAAGACCAATATGAATGATAAGGTAAAGCCCAGGGAGAGGGTTAAGGCACAGAAGAATGTCAGCTGGATGAATAAATTTAGGTGGGAAAGAATTGAGATTAGAAGAAAGTTTGTGGTGTCAGAGCACTGAAATCCAGGAGCAGGGTGCCTTTGGAAAGGTCTCGCAGAGGTGATGGCACAGGCTGAAAATGTAGCTGCTTTTAAAGCAAAGCATTGCACTTCGTTGTGCAGTCATCCAGCTTTAGCGAAGGGCTGGATTTGGTGACCGTGAGAAGTATTTTCCTGCCTCCTGCTTCTGTATATTGGCTGGAGGATGATGAGTGTGCTGCTGAGCATCCTCGTGACACTACGAAGCATATGGGAGTAGAGTTACACAATTTATGCTGGGGAAGGAACAGAGTTGCAGAAGCGTTTTGATTAGAATCACAGAATGGTTTGGGTTGGAAGGGACCTTTAAAAGTCATCTGGTCTAACCCCCCTGCAGTGAGCAGGGACATCTTCAACTAGATCAGGCTGCTCAGAGCTCTGTCCAACCTGATGTGGGCCGCTTCCAGAGATGGGGCAGCCACGACTCCTCTGTGCAACCTGTGCCAGTGTTTCACCACCTTAATTGTAAAAAACGTCTTCGTTTGATCTAGTCTGAATCTCCCCTCTTTTAGTTTAAAACATCACCCCTTGTCCTATCATTACAGGCCCTACAAAAAAGTATGACCTCGTCTTTCTTGAAGCCCCTTTAGGTACTGGAAGGCTGCTAGAAGGTCTCCCCAGAGCCTTCTCTCCTCCAGGCTGAACAACCCCAACTCTCTTAGCCTGTCACCATAGAAGTGCTCCAGCCCTCGGATCGTTTCTATGATCATTAATCCAGTAGGAGTTAAAAGCAAATACATATAAAAGACATTAGAAAAGTTAAACTCTTCCTAACTTGTTCAGTTGCTCCTTCATCCTTCTCTTCCCCCTACTACTGCTTCTCTGCTTGGTCTTTGCTACTCACTCTGCTCAACGCTGAGGATGAGTGTGCGCGCTCACCGTACCACCCAAGGCACCGCGCTCCAGCCTCTGCCGTTCAGCAGGACCGTGCTCTTAACCACGGAATAAGGAAAGTACTTGGCTCTCTCCGAACAAAAGTAAAGCTTTGTGCTCGGTGCACGCTCCCACTCGTGCGCCTGAAGTCCATGGGCTGTGTTTCTGCAGTTGCCTTCTCTGTGCTCTCTCCGTTACCTCTGGTTAATTGAGTCGCCTGTGGGATGTAGCACCAGGGTGTGCTCGGCTGCTTTGTGGGAAAAGCATTATTTCGAGTTTGATCCTTTTGGTGGGGGTGGGGAGAAGATGAAGAAATCTGCAGTCATAAAGCGGGCAGACGGCAGCTCCCGTCGTTACAGTCTGTAGAATACGTATTTATCTACCTTGCACAGCCTAACAAATTGGTGTTGCAATCATTACAGTAAATATGAGATATGGAAACAGTTTTAACTTCCCTTTTGCTTGCTGTCGTCTCTTTTTTTTTCCTTTTTTATTGAGCAGCAGTAATTTAATAGCATTGTTTGACTCCTGTTCATTTTTTTTTGTCTTGCATTGTATTGAGTTTCTGTTGAACATTTAAGTACAGTACTACAATTTTATGCCTAATGGGAAAAGCCATAATTATTTCATTAATACCAGGGTAGAATTTGTCCATACTAAACAAGAAATCAGAAAGCACTGAGTGTGTCAAGTAAAATAGAGTTTCTTGGGTTTTTTTGCTTACGTGGAACAAAAGGCGGTCTCTTGTACCTGTACTCATAGGCTTAGACTTGCATCCTCATCTCGCTGTTGTCCCATTCCACAATAATGCTGATCATGTGTAATCGTGCGTGGGATCGGGGCCTGGCTTAGATGGGAACATATTTCAGTATCTGGGTCGTGCCGTTGCATTTTGTCTTTCTAAATATGTATTGAAATTAGCTGTTGGCCATTCAAATAGAATCTTTACTAGAGTACAGTCGGAGGGTGATGTTCAAAGGCACCGAGGGTCAGCAAGGGATCTAGTCCTCTGCTCCTCCAAGGCAGGAGGGGGCTGGCTGCCCATTGTATCTTCATAGTTATCAATTCCCATTTTATCTGAAAACTTGATTTCATGTTCATGTTTGTAAAGTAAGTGTGAAATAATTTGTATTCAGAGTAAACAGGCTTCAGTAATGCATGTTCAGAGAAGTCCATCTTAGGATAGGGGAGGTCACTGAAGCCAGATACAGAGCTGGGATCACAAACTGGTCCTCTGCTCTGCTGAATCATAGAATGGTTTGGGTTGGAAGGGACCTGAAAGATCATCTAGTTCCACCCCCCCTGCCATGGGCAGGGACACCTTCCACTAGGTCAGGTTGCTCAAAGCCTCATCCAACCTGGCCTTGAGCACCTCCAGGGATGGGGCAGCCACAACACCTCTGAGCAACCTGTGCCAGTGCCTCACCACCCTCAGAGTGAAGAATTTCTTCCTTAGATCTAATTGAAATCTCCCCTCTTTCAGTTTAAAGCCATTGCCCCTTGTCCTGGCACTGTATCGCCTTGTCAAAAGCCCCCCTCCAGCTTTCTTGTAGCCCCTTTAGGTACTGGAAGGCTGCTAGAAGGTCTCCCCAGAGCCTTCTCTTCTCCAGGCTGAACAACCCTAACTTTCTCAGCCTGTCTCCATAGGAGAGGTGCTCCAGCCCTCGGATCATCTTCCTGGCCCTCCTCTGGACCCACTCCAGCAGCTCCATGTCCTTCTTGTGCAGACCAGGACACGGCTGGCTTTCTGGGCTGCCAGTGCACATTGCCGGCTCATGTTTCCTCTAATGAATCCTCTGCTTTTCAGTTGGAAAAAGGAAAGTACAATCCAGTAGAATTTTTAAAGCACTTTCGGCTCCCAGAGCAAGCAGCTACTGAAGAACAGAAGACCACTGGAAAATGAACACGACCCCTTCGGAAAGAACAGAAATGAAAGACAAAACTAGGGGGGCACAGCTTGAAGCAAACAACAGTGAAATAGAGTGGGGTTTGGGGATAAATATTCATTACCATGTTAATGCGTACGATGCTGTGAAGGTTTTTTGTGGAGTTAAACTCTGGAAGCAGGAGTTGAACCACCAGATCGCAGCGGTCAGACGTGCCAATGTGTGTGATACGCTGCTGATGGGTTCGGAAGGGGAAAAAGATCGAAAAACCTCAATCTTGTTGTTTAGCATGAGCCGCTCCTTCGTTATTGAATTTAGGGAGAAATATAAGCCTTGTGCAGTGCTTGACTTTTTAATAGCTGGGTTTTATTAAGTAAATGTGGGTTTTGCAATGACTGGAGTTTCGGTGGTTGCCAACGCTGATTTTAGCTTTGCTTGCGCGCTGGAAGCTTGCCAAGCGCAGAAACATGGTTCATGCCCTGAAGCTTGTACGATGTGAGGAGGACGTTGCTGGGGGAAGAGGGAGGGTGTAGCACGCTGTGTAACATTTGTTTTCTCTTCTTTCTTCCCTCGCTGCAGACCGTACCGAAGCCGATAGCGCTGGAGCCCTGCTTTGGGAACAAAGCGGCCGTTCTCTCTGTGTTCGTGAGGTTGCCTCGAGGACTTGGGGGTATACCACCACCAGGACAGTCAGGTGAGGAACATCGTCTCCACTGGCTCGGTATTAACTCAGTGCGCCTTCCCCAATCTGACAGATTCACCTTAAAGTTTCAGACTTGATCCCATAGTAATTGCTGTATCCCCACCGCAGCCGAGGATGTGCTCGGGTTATTTTAAGCTCGCTCGGGCTCTGCTGGCTTCTAACCTGAGGTTTGATTCAATTTCTTGGGTCAGTTGATGGATGAACATTTGATATTTGGATTACACTTTAATTTATGGCTGAGGAAAAAGGAGGATCTGGTGCAGCAGATTTGCAGTAGTTACTTATGAAAGTAACTTGGCTCCCAGCCCATTCCCTCCATTCCCAGCTCCATTTGTAGAGAGGCATCAAGTCCTTTCAAAGCATCCTTGCCCTCCTCTTAGCAGATCTGGATAGAGAGGTTTTCTCCATCCAGCTTAAGGTTTCCTTGTTCCCCGCCCCCTCTCACTCAGATCTGATGTCAGGGCACTGAGACGTCATCGTCACCTGGGCAGTTTGTGATTTAAGAGGAGTTTCTCCAGTGCCCAGTGAGCACGGTGAAGCAGAGGATCTTAAAAGGGTATTATTAGCTGGATTTGAGATGGGATGATTTGGTTGTGAGCTACATTGAGCTAAATCCCAGATGGCCAATGGCAGTTTGTCTGTGGATCTGCTGGGAGGAGGTTACAGAGATGATGGGTGTCCGGGAAGTGCAGTGAAACCTCCGTGGACAGATGTTTTCAGCATTTATTCCAGTATATCTACCGGTGCAGAGAAAGACACCTCCCTTCAATATTATGGGTTTCACATCCATTAATACCTACACTTCTTCTTGCCAGCTGCTTCTACTGCAGTTGCTTCCAGTAAAACATGCAGTATTTAAAAGCTTATTTCAGAATAGCTGCTAGAGTTTAATCTCTTAAGCCAAAATGCTTTTCTAGTTTGCTTTTTTTAAGAAGAACTCAAAAAACGGTATTCGTTTTGTGGCTTGGAGGGTTTTTCTCAGCTGTGGCGGAAGGATTTGTTTCTGTGACTGTTCTGTTTTGTCGCCCCAGGTCTCGCGGTGGCCAGCGCGCTGGTGGACATTTCACAACAGATGCCCATTGCCTACAAAGAGAAATCGGGTGCAATACGAAATCGGAAACAGCAGCCCCCTGCACAGCCAGGAACCTGTATTTGATGCATGGACATCAGAAACTGTATAGGGTTTTAAACAAAATGGAAAAGTAATACCTAGGAGGAGGAGGAGGAGGAACATTTCCCAAGTTGTGTCGCAGAGACTCGAAGCGCTCAGAAAAACACAACTTCCTTGAACCCGACTTTTTCTCTCATCTACGTGATAGTTGGCTTTATTTGACAACTGCTCCACTTAAGTTTTACTGACACGTGGCTTCAGATTGCTCCTTTGTTTTCTTCAAGTTTAAAGTAAAATAATTTTATTGCAGGTTCAGTAACATCCGATCGCCGCCGTTCATGGTCAGTGTAAATAGAACAGTAGTCCGAGGTGAATGACACTCAGGTTTATACATGGAAAGTGCTTTGTAGTTCATGTATTTATCAAACTGTGCAAAAAGAAAGAGATGCAGTGTTTACAGGTGTCAGCTCTCAACACATAAACACTACTATTAATCTTCAAAGCATCTTCATCCTTTGTTTTCTTTTAATATTATACGTTTATTCCCTCATTATTTAAATGGAGCTCTCTTCCAGATCCAGCGTTTTTGTAGTCATCGTGGTCCGGAACATCAGGAACGCAAAAGCTGGGATGGTTTAAAGGTTGATGTCGCGTGTTGCTCAGACCACATGCAATACCTGGAGAAGTCAAATGTTGCTTTTGAAGGACTCGGTGTTTACGTAGTCTTAACCTGCTTGGAGTACGCCACACACAAGTGCCTAGACTTGAACAGATCTAGGGAGTGAGGAGACTGGTACACACATTTGTTTTTCACATAATTATATTCCTTTTAAATATATATATATATATATGCACACACATAAGTGTAGTCACCCAAGGCAATCTGCATTCTTTGTAATATATCACATGCAGTCAGGAGAAGATGGCATTTTCCTGACCAACTACTCAACCAGATGGGAATATCTGGAGGGAAGGTAGAGTTTCAGTATCTCATAAGAAAACTCCTGGTTTCACCAGCGCTTTTAATAGAAGCACTTTCTGTTCCAGGTCAGATACATGATATTTCTTCTGATTTTCTCTGCCCGTTTGGCCTCTTTCCCTCCCCCTTCCCTCCTGCCATTCTTCTGGACGAGATCTGAGCTGTGCCAGAGCTCAGAGGCATCGCTCCTCAGCAGTAGGATTTGCTCCATCTTCTTAGAGGGTGTCAAAAGCAACACTCCAGGTGCCAGATCATTTGAGGATGATATAAAAAAAAGAAATAAAAAAGCAAGCAGACCAGCTTCGTTTGGCCACAGATTTGAGTTCTACGTGATCCGTTACTGATATTTCCCATTGGGGTTGAACTCTCTTAGATGTTGAAGAAGGTGACTTGTTGGTGAAAGGAAGGGACTTGCAAACAGCAAAGAGAAGGCTCGGCTTTTGGGAGGTGTATCAAACCATCTGAAGTACTCTGACTAGTTGGGATTGTGTTTTGAGGTTCAAGGTTGGACTTACCCCATCAGTCTGTGCGTGCCGATACCCGATGTCTCCCTTGGTTCTGGAATGTGGCGCGGTGCCGGGGCCACGCGAAGCCATGATGTTGAAGCTGGTAGGAAGATGTTACGTGAAGGTGCCAAACGAGGCGTGTAATTGTTGCTTAATCACAGTAAGTGCAGTTTCATTCGGGTCGCTGAGTTGCTGGTTTCTGGTGAGGACATCTGGTATTTATCAACTGGAGAAGTACCAAATTGAGGGGAGTGAAGGAAAGTGCTCTTGAATCTTCTGGTGAGACAGCACCCTTTCCCAAGTAACTGCATCCTCTTTTTTTTTTTTTTTTTTTTGTGCACGTTTTGGTGATCGATCACATATCAGCCACTCATTTTAGGTTTGGTGGAGTTTTCTCAACCATGTCTTTTGAAGAAGCTCTTCGGAGCACAGTGGCATCGCAATAAAGACATGAATTGCTCTGTGTGTCCAGACAACAGTGATGGGGGACAGCCTGCTGGTTTAGAGACAGTGGTGGGTTGTAATTCTGATTTAGTGTGTCATTTAACAAATACAACAAGACTGCAGAAAAAAATACTGTGGAAAAAATGCATTTTTAATATATATATACACCCCCCCACATATGTGCGCATGTATGTGTGTATATATATGTATAATGCATCTGTTTCTAAACTAGAAGTTTAAATGCCCTCTGGGGAAAAGAAATGATGGGAGGGAAAGGGGTGAGCTATGTCTTTTAGAATGAAGGGGTTTAGGCAATTTAAGTTTTAACTGATAAACAGATTACCTCAGACAGATTCATCTCCTGAAGATATTTTCTAACTTCCTGTGTGTATAGGGCTAACCCGAACTAGAGAAATTGTACTGGACTAAAATCCCTTCCCTGTTATTACTCTACGTGTTTCCAGCTGTGATGCACATCCTCATGTTCAGAGATGTCTTCTCGCTTCCCCGACACTTTTTTGGGGAGGAAAACTGCCAACCTGAGTTGAGAAAGCTCTTGTGCTTCAGTCTCCGTATTCAGGACAGCGCTTAAGCAGGTGCTCAAAGTTGTTGCTTAGGTTTTCCTGGACAGAAACAGCTTTCAGAACAATAGGCCTGGAGGGGTGGGATGTTTTTACATTAACAAAAAGACGTCGATGGTTGTATTTTTTTCTCCCCTGGAGAGCTGAGTTGTCTGATCTCAAAAGCTGAAGTGTGCCCAGAAGTGTAGCCGCAAAGTTAAGTGTCGGGTATTGGAAAGATGAGCAAAAATGATCGAACTTTTGAGGTTTAGCAGAACCAGAAAAAAAAAATGTAAATAGAGGAATGAGACTGATTTCTATAAATAAAATGAAACAGCTCCTTTAGGATGTAGCTCTGCTCTGCATCTTATCTCCATACTGATGAGGGAAAAAGAGAACTCTCATACATATCTCTGCTGCAAACAGTTTCATCCCAACTTAAAGGTAAAATAGAGACGAAAGTGGGAATGGATGGAGGGGGGAAGAAGAATTGCCAGTGGTTTATCACCAGGCCAATATCAAAAGTGAAGGATTTGTGGGTTTATTTGTTTTGGAGTTGGGGGGTGGGGAAGAGCACCCTTATTTCATGGGAGAATCTGTAAATAAATGAAAAATAACACACTGATTTTGCACTTGTACATAAACTATACAGTAGCGTGCAGAACATGGAAAGATTTAAAGTGTATATAAACCACAAAAATATTGAATGTATTTTTGATGCATTTTAAATGATGTATGAGTTTTGTCTTAATAACTTCTTCATATGATGAGTATTCAAAAACTTTCCAGAGCTTTAAAGAAACATCAAATTATATTCGTGATATCTTGCAGTATAAAGCAGGGAGGCATAACTTGACTTTTATGTATTCAAATGCATTTCACTTAAATGTATAAGCAGAGTAAAATACGGCTCTTCCATTTGAAAGGGGAAAAAAAACAACGCTTGAAGACAGGTAATAAATGTACTTAAAGTAGTCATTACTTGGAGGATTAAGTCAGCAGTTTAAGCCTCTACCATTAAGATTGTGCCGGTGATTTCCATTCAAAATCACTATTTTCCGGCGTTTGGCTGAAATTCAGCATTCAAGGTCTCAACCCCCAGAACGCTTTTATTCTTTCAGAGTAGCCTTTAAAAAAAATTAATACCAAATCAGAAATGTTGGAGCCCTTTTATTCCAGAAAGCAACAGTGCCATTGGATCTCCAGATAATGCACATTTTTTTGTTCACCGTTTTCCTTTCTTTTTAGCCCAGAATTTTCTCTGGACTGTTGTAGCACGAGTGACAGGAGACCCTGCCACGAGATGGGTCAGTGTGTTGAATACAAGAAGATTTATGGCACACAGTTTTGGAGTTATTGCCACTCTCCCTGGGCTTAAAACGCGCTGTATTGAAATTGCCAAAATAAAGCTGGACATGGTGAGGTAATGCCTGTGATTAGCATAAAGTCATGGCGTATCATTTAGCAAACTTTGATGGTACGGCACCGTAAAAGCGTGACGGTCCCTGTTGACAGATTCCTTAGGGGTAGGTTGTGTACTAAATATTGCTCAGAAACAACCTTTTCTCTGCAGTGGACTTTGACCAGAGTACGTAGTCGGTGGGTTTATCGCGTGGTTTTAAGGTGGCAGTTCAGTTCGCTTGGCCCCAGATTAGCTGAGATGAGCTTCTGATGGAATACCCTCAACTCAAGAGGCTGAAAGCAAACTTCAGGCTTTTCCTGTACCCTGCTGTAAGTCCAGCACCACCAAGATGAGGCTCGTTCTCCATCCTTGACTGCTCCAGATGTTAGCAGCTGCTTTTTCTTTTCCACGAGACCCCGACTTAGGGAAGGAGCATCAGCTGCATCTCTCGACCTGTAAAAACCCTTTTCCATGTGAACCAGGATTTGCCAGCAATGAGCTTGTGGCAAAGCAAAGAACAGACCCAACATGCCGGGAGTGACTCTTAAACTCATCCATCCAACTCACAGTAAGCTGCGGGCATCTCTTCTTTCCCCCTTTTCTTTTTATCTTCAGTTGGGAATACTCCTGGGGAAGGGGAAGGGGGGTTGGGTTTTCGGAGCAAAGTCTCAAGAGCCGGTTGGGAGAGGGAGTTGCGCGTGTTGGAAATGAGAAGGTGCCACTGGACAATGGACACAGGAGCGTTTGGGGACGCGGGAGCAATGGGAAGGGAGGGGTTAGGTGTGCGGTACTCATTTTCGGATGCGTTGTTGGCAATTGTAGGCAAATTCATGCTGCTTTTCTGTTGATAGCTGCTTAAATTAGATGAGTTTCCCGTGCTAGGAATACTACAATAATGTGTATATTCTAAGTTTTTTTTCTGCTTCTGCATCAGGGCAGGTTTTGTTGAGTTTATTACTTTGTTCTGACACTACACATGGGCTATTTTTGTGCGTCTTCCAGGTACTATAGTTCTTTAGGCATTTCCTCTGCATTTATCGTTGACTCCACAAACCTCACCAGAAGAAAGAAGGAAAAAAAAAAAAAAAATACTTGTGGGGGAGTGTAACATCTGTCAGTCCATTATTATTTTTTTTAAAAAAAAGGCAAAAAGAAAATAAAAATAGAGTTTTATATTACTCTGAAATTTGTGCACAATAAATGTTCTTTACACTAGGATCCTTGAATTAATTGTATTCTGGGTTTTTTTTTCTTTGTTCTGTAATTATTTACGATTCTTATCTGTGTTCAGACTTGGGCTTAGTTTGTTAATATGTATAATTTAGCATTTCTTGCATTCATATGTAAATACGAGCAAGTATTGTAAACTATTTCATTGCTGGGGATTGTGGGTGTTATACATACACACATTTAGGACTGCAGTTTTTGGTATAATTTTTTGTATTGTAAAATAACAGCTAATTTAAAGCAGGAACGAGAAAATTATTGGGAGGTCTGTGCATTTTAAATACAAATGTGAAGTACATGTATATAAATAAAAGTAAATAATGCAAATCTTTCCTCTGAAATAAAAAGTAGATGATCTGGTTAAAATTTCTTTCCCCTGCTTTTTCTTCTTTCTTTTCCCCTGCTTTCTTAAAATAGGGGGAAGAAATAACTCCAAGATGCTTTTAAGACTCCTGATTGGGGTGAGGGTGAGTTTCGTGCCATGGTGGTGGTGGATCTCAAGGTGTTTGTGTCTCTCTGAGCAGACTGTGTTCAACCCTGTGCCAGGTACTGAATTTGAGAGGAGGAAAAAGAAGACACGTCCTCCACCAAAACACGGGGGCGAGCTGCTGTGCCCACATACTGCCTTGCAATCCCCTGAAACCATCACTTACCATTCGCTGATTCTATGTTTGGGTTGGAAGGATCCTCACAGATCATCTAGTTCCAACCCCCCTGCCATGGGCAGGGACACCCTCCACGACACCCGGTTGCTCAAAGCCTCATTCAACCTGGCCTTGAAACACTTCCAGGGATGGGACAGCCACAACTTCTCTGGGAAACCTGGTCCAGTGCCTCACCACCCACAGATGGAAGAATTTCTTCCTTATATCTGATCTAAATCTCCCCTCTTTCAGTTTAAAGCCATTGCCCTTTGTCCTGTCTCTACACGCCCTTGTTAAAAGCCCCTCTCCAGCTTTCTTGTAGCCCCTTCAGGTACTGGAAGGCTGCTGGAAGGTCTCCCTGGAGCCTTCTCTTCTCCAGGCTGAACAGACCCAACTCTCTCAGCCTGTCTTCATAGCAGACGTGCTCCAGCCCTCAGATCATCTGCGTGGCCTCCTCTGGACACGCTGTAACAGCTCCATGTCCTTCTGATGTTGAGGACCCCAGAGCTGAACACAGCACTGCAGGGGTGGTCTCGGGAGAGCGAGTAGAGGGGCAGAATCCCCTCCCTGGACCTGCTGCCCACGCTGCTTCGGATGCAGCCCAGGACACAGTTGGCTTTCTGGGCTGCAATTGCATATCTTGCCTAAAGTGCCTTAGGGAAGCTCTTGTCCCTCATCTTCTCTCATGGCTGTCGCTGAAGGGTGGTGGAAAAAAGGAGCATCCTAAAAAGGTGTCAGAGTCTTCACTCTAGAAAAAAGAAAAGAGACTCTTCCTCCATGCAGGTCACCTGGAATAATCAGGGCTGAAGAGGGAATTTATTCACTCCAACCTCAGCGTTGGGGTCATGAGTCCTTGCTGTCGTGTTACAGCTGGTCGTTAGTTGGTTTGGTGGCTCTATTGCTGTCCCAAAGCTCAGGGCTTCTGCACTTCGGGTTTAAATAAGTCCAACGGAAAATCTCAGCCTTTTCCCTTTCCTAGTCTGACGGCTGATTTTTCCACTAAACTGCTCCATCCTTTGAATCAGAAGAGAGAAATCTGACATCCCTGGAGACTGCGTTGTCCAAAGAGTTTTGCAGATAATTTTGCAACTTTATCAAATGTTGGTGCTAGCTGGTGTTTCGAATGCATGCAAAAGCTAGGAGAGCAAAGTCGGAGGTGACCTCTCCTCTCCCACCCCTCAGAATCCCACGTGCCGCACACCCAGCATCCAGAAACAGATTCCTACCGAGACGCAATCCGTTGTTCTCCATTTATTTTTATGTCGCTCTTCAGCTTTCAAATTAAGCACTGCTGAGATGAAGCAAAGTTGAACCTGACATTTATGAGCCATGAAGGTTTCAGTCACCACCATCTCTTAAGACCGTTGTGCTACTTCATCCCACGGCATTAAACTTGGATGCCGAAGCCCAGTTCTCAGAAATTGCTGCTGAGCTGAGTGGAGTGTGCCAGTCTGAAAGCACAGCGTGGGGTGTCCAGACTTGAAATGAAGTGGGCAGGGGCTAGTGGTTTTAAAGCTAGTTTAAGCTCATTTTGGACAGCGGGATAAAACGTAGAGATATGGGACCATATTTCATCCCTGCTCTGATTTTTCTACTTGTTTTGTAGCAAAAAAAAAAAAAAAAGAGGTTTGCAGAGAAAGAATGGAAGAGAGTGTGGAGGGTCTCCAAGGCTCTGGCTACATTCAGGACAATGCTCTTCACTGTCACCTATCACTGATGAACGCATTTGGGTAAGGAGCCAGAGGTATTTGCCATGTAACTTTTTTTTCCACAAGACCTAAATATCGATCGTCTACAGAAAGAGGAGACAATTTTAAGTCTTTCTATAAAGCAACCAGTTTAACTCAACCACCCTACACAAAGCCTGGACTTCGTTTGGATTGGATTAGGTGGTGTTTCTCCTTACCCAAGTGAAAGGTGGGGTTTGGGCGACTCTTGGATGGGTTACCCATCACTGGTTGGTACTAAAATCATCTATTGCTATCATGGAAGCACAAACACTTGATTTTTTCCCGTGAATTGGAAGAGGGGAGGAAAGAGAGGTGTAGAAATGAGCTAGAGCTCCACAGCTAGCATATTTTACCATTTTGGCAAAAGCAATTTACAGAACTTTTTGTTTTCCTCCTTGGGGGTTTTGGTTTCTGAACTAATTAAGTAGCAACAAAGCAGGGGATAGAGTGACAAAATGAAAACTCAGAGGCATTTTCAAAGGCATAAGATAAAGTAGGTGGGGGGAGAACTTTTAATAAGAATACTGATGGGACCTGCTGATGGGTTTAGGGGCTGGTGGCGGTGCTTCAGGACCCAGGTGTCACCACCAGTTAGAGGTGGGCTGAGCTCCCAGTGTTCCCCATCACAGGGGTGGCCAGGAATGGCCATCACCTCCATAAACTGTTTCTGCAACATGGATCACACCAACGTCCTCAGTGACATGATTCTGGGCCACCAGTCATCACCCTGTGGTTAACACTGAGATGAGGTCCACGATGCCCTTGGGGGGCTGTTTTGTCCTCAGTGACTCCAGAGACTCAGTGACAAGCTCAGGTTTAGGGATCTGCACTAGGGATGTCTTAGGGGATGTAAGACCTGCCCCCAAACAAAAGAGCAAGATCCGAAGGTTCAGACCACCTTGAGATGCGTGACCGGACCATTCCTTCCCCCTCCACTTCTCTGTGTTCCTTGGTCCCTCTCAGACCTTCACGTGCATCTCCCAGAAGCCACGCCTGCAGGGAACTGAACCAAAAAACACTGTCAAAAGTGCTTTTGCCTCTGTATGGCCCTGACGAGAAGCCCGGGGTGCAGCTCCATGTGTGCACAGCTGGTGGGACCAGGCTCTTTCTGATCTCACCCCTCTGGAGTGACCAGCGAAGCCATGGGAGGGTGGGATTTGATTTCTCCTGGTCCTCATGCCGATCACTGAATTTAGTTTGAGAGCAGAGGTTTAGCAGGGAGGTCCAGATTGTGAGAGCTGATCACGAAGCATCGTTGCGATGAGGAATGAAAGCAGAGCATGAAGATAACTCTGGTGTCCACGTTTCTCCATCCGTCCCACCGGCAGCACGCTGACTGTTTCTTCAGATCTGCTCTCCAGTCGGCAGCCACAACGTACCTCCAACGGCGTGACTCACAGTACTGCCTTTGACATGTTCCCTGGGATCCCCGCTCCCACCAGAAATAATTTCCACTTCTCCTTAGAAAAAAAAAAAAAGGCTTTGAACATTTTTC
Organism: Tauraco erythrolophus; assembly: GCF_009769465.1. Classification (NCBI taxonomy): domain Eukaryota; kingdom Metazoa; phylum Chordata; class Aves; order Musophagiformes; family Musophagidae; genus Tauraco; species Tauraco erythrolophus. The sequence continues at coordinate 22,769,685 of NC_141469.1, read as the reverse complement.
ATGTCAGAGCTAAATTCTACAGCGCTTCCCTTTGGCTGACATCCACTGTTCCTGCACTCGGCGCGGAAAGACAACGTTTTGATAACCGAAGCGAGATGCATCCGCCCCTCTCAGCATATTAGCACCGTTTGCGTGGAGATACCGGATGGCAAATTGTTGTTTCTGCTTTAAATGTCCCCTCGAAGCGGTTCCACATCAGCTGCAGGATTTCGCTTGTGCTGCGTCTGCAGTCACAGCGTGATGGGGATGGTTGGTCCCCGTCGGGTCCTGCCTGCAGGTCTTTTCTCTGAACCTCCAGAGATGTCCTGGTCTCTTCTCTGTCCTGGAGGCTACAGAGGTTGTAGGACATTTTTTCTGAGAGTTGGGGAAAATCACTTTATCTGCTTTAGCTTCAGCATTTGTCCCTGTCTGATGCCCCTCATTGGAGGATGGAATGAGGCTCAGTTTTGTTGTGGGCATAGCCAGTGCCCCCAAAATCCATACCCAGACCCAGACACGTGATAGAAGTGGAGGTCAGGCAAAGCCCTTTCTCGCTATTAGGGATGATTCGCTCCAAAATCTCTTCAGCCTAAATTTAGGGTGAATTCCAGGCTTTCTTGAAGCCAGTTGCCATGACCCAGAGCAGAGACGCCCTAACCAGCCCCGTGCTTTGCCCCGTATCTATCAAACCAGCGCGCGCTGTCTCAGTGCATAGCCCGCAGGAGCGAGGACAGACCCTGCGACCATGGCATATCCAAGATCTCCTTCAAGGTCAGGTCACCTCTGGAACCCGGCAGCTTCTGGCACCCACCATGGGCCCCGGGACGTCCCCCACGAGCTTTTTGGGTGCTGAACTTGGTCAAGCGACCACATGCCAAGAAGATTTCAGGTGCAAAGTGAGTTTGACCTTGCACTCACTTTCTGTTTAGGAACTGACTTGAATTTCACTCACTATTTTTTTATAGATCTTATATACATTGTTTTCTAGATCTCTTTTTTTCCACCCAAAATTGGCAAGAAAACAATTTATTTGTCTCTAATCAATTTTCCTGTGATTTCTGTTTTGTTTGGGTTTTTTTTTAAGGTGCTAAAAATAACTCGCAGATGTTCGTGGCATGAACAGAAGTCTCCCCGGCTGGCATGATCCGCCACCCTCCCTCCTCCTCCGTCTCCCCTCCTCCTGTGCCCTGCGGGATAGCGCAGCACCAGCCACCCCCGGTTATTTCCACCCACCCGGGTTACGCGGTGGCCTCTCAGCATTCGTGGCTGCACGTGCCACTAATTGCGGATGCAATTATTCCCATCCCTGCTACATCTTGCGATGTCTCCTCCTGCGCTGAATCTTTCCCAAATAGTTCCCAAAGCTTTGCATGATTCACTCCCACGTGTGGCACAAGCAGTCCCAGGACTCGCATGGGTCTGTGTCCCCTTCCCGGGTGGCACTGATGTCTCTCCATCTCAGCAGAGATGGTTTTTCACCTTCTGCCCCTCCTTGCTGGTAGGCAGCAGATCAGAACTGGCTTTCCAGCCAAGCACAGGGCATCTGAGCCCCACCGCTCTGCCAACCCACCCAAAAAACATCCACCCATTTCTTCCAGCTGCCATGATGATGTGGAACCAGTGAGCTCAGCAGATGCACCAGCCTGGACATGGGGGCACGGACAGCCTGGCATCGCAGACAGGAGCGAGGGGGTCAGGAAAATGCATGTGTGCTTTATTCATGGATATGTTTGACTATTGACACGTACAGAAGAGATAAGCACGGGTTATACCCCGGTAGTATAGGCAGACGTCACCCATCCATCCTCCCCCGCGTGCACACGCGCACGCAGCCTTGAGCACCTCCCGGCCACCCGCGGGGTTATTGCTCCGGCGCCGGTCCCCTCCGCGCTGCCTCCTCCCTGCTCACGTCTTGCTTTGACGACGATGCGGTGTTTGTTCATGCGCAACATCTTGTGGGCTTTTAGGGCTGCCGAACCTCTGGGAAAGGTGCTGAGCAGCCAAAAAGATAGAGTTCGGTGGCTACAGAAAGTTTGGCTGGTTCTTTTTTTTTCCCATAACTCTTCTTTGTGCTTCTGAAAGTCCCCAGGTATGGAGTCTAAACAAATTGTCTCCCTTTCTCTCTCCTGGCTCGCTCATTCCTTTGCCTTTGCAAGCAGCTGCTACGACTTTGTTGGTTAGTCGAGAGACTTAAAAATGATCACTTTGCAGAGTTCACCAGAGATGAAATTTCATTAAAAAAAAAAAAAAGACTTCTCACGTAGGAGAAGAAATGGCCTGTGCATGCATGTGTTTGTGGGTGAGGAAGAATGTAATTGGGTTTCCTTCCTCCAAAAGAACTCCTCAAAAGTCATCCTTTTTTTTTTTTGCAAAGTTTGATTCATGAACAGGCTTGGAGAGAGAATCAACGTTAAATATTGGCAAAAAGGATGAGATGATCAGGAAAAAGACATGCAGGCTTGGGCATTGTTATCTTTCTTTGATTCTGTGTAATATGAGTTCCCATCCCAACCCCTTGGCTCTTTCCTGCTGGGCGAGAGGTTCATTGCTCTCTGCCTTACTCATTTCATTTTGAAGCATCCCCAGAACACGAGTGCAGGACTTGGCCTGGGACAGTGCTTGAAGGACGTTGTATCCAAACATACAGCATAGGAGGAAAGCTGAGGACAAGGAGTGTGTCTTCAGACCTGCAACCTCAACTCCACAGATGCTTTTGAGGTCTCTCAGTCAAGGACATGGAGAGGAAACCCCTCTAGCAGACACCCATTTACACAAACTCACTGCTGATTTTGCAGGGATCCCATCAGATTGTTGCTGTGTTTTTTGAGCTTCTCATGCAATGCCTCTGTGATATGATCCATGATAGTTGGGTGTCACCTTCCACAACCTCAGGGTACTTTTAGGTGTTGGTCTGCCATCCTTCCAAAACTGAGGACTTGAGAAGACACGGCAATGAGAATTGAAGGTCTTGTTGGCCTGTGATGCTCAGAGACAACAAACATCCTAAGCAGTCTTTAAAGAAAGATATAAATCCAAGGGAGATGATGATGTCTTTCATTGAAATTGTTAAAAATCATTTAAGATAAATCTGCCAGAAAGTGTAAACAGACCAATGGTCCTGCTGTAGGACGTGGTAATGGACTAGGGAACCTCTGGAGGTCTCCTCCATTCCCTCTAGTCTATGAGTAGGTTTCTGCACATTTATTTTTCTCAGAACACTAGTCCTAGGGGAGACCTGATGTGGGGTTGCAAGTCACTCTGACCACTTAGAAAAAGTCTATCTCTGTTGACTGTCGACCAGAAAAAGAAACGGCAAAGTGACATTTCAACATCACCACCGGTGAGTTATAGAGACACAGGAGAGGAGCCGTGGGAGACTGCTGGAGTGGGTACTCCCGGAAAGCAGCTGACACTTGCACGCCTGTCCTATGCAGAGACTCAGCTCATGCAAGATTAAGGGCTGGTGCAGACAGGCTTGCTGGGACCAGATATGTAGAAGAGCAGGCCACGACTACAGGACTTGAAAGCGTTCGAAGGTGGCAATTCACAGCGTGACCTCATGATGTTGAGGTAGTTCCTTGCCTTTGAAGAGCTGAGCATCAGGGTTCAATCCCATTCTCACCTGTGGCTCAGAGGGCACCAGTTTTGCAGAGCTGCAGCTGGTAATTGTGTCACTTGGTGCACAAATGGTTCTACAGTCTCTCAGAGGACACCAATGTCCTGGGTAGAGGTGAGATGTTCACAGCAACTCAATGCACGGCTATGGCACTTCGAAGGTAGGTCAGGGACTTTCCTGTCTGTAGTGCTACCTCCCTGCCTGCTTTTCTGATCTGGGTAAGTCTCTTGGCGGTGAAGACTTGACATGCATGTTTCAGTTTAAGGTGTGACCCAGCACTCTGCACATAGGACTTGGATCTTGACATGTTCCTTTGCATAGCCCTGGATTAGGACAATCAAGTGCTACAGCCCTAAGGACTTTGAGGAGCAGAATTTTGGATAGGATGCAGCCAGGAGGATTTCTGTGCATATCTTACACATGCACAGGTGTTCATTTGAAAACAAGAGTGGTTTCATACTGGACCAAAACCTAAGAAAGTTGCTGCAGTTTCTCAGCAAAATCTGAAGCAATAAAGCAATGGAAGGTGTCCTACAGGGAATGTGAACAAAAAGTGCTGGACTTGCTACATCAGCTGCTGCTAAGCCTTTCTATGCATCAAACACAAAGGAACTAACGATGTTCAACCTGGGTAAGCATTTATCCTGGGAAACCTTCTCACCCTTTTTTACTATCTTCTTTCTTGGCTTGACCTAATGAGGGGTTCAGCCTCCCCCAAGAAGGCACTGGGAGGCCTCAGCTCACCTCCTAGAGGGAAGACCCCTGAATGCTCAAGTAGCCCAAGATCACTAGAGAGCCAAAGAGCCCCGGGGGATCAGAGAGGCATTTGTCCTCACCCTCCAGCGGGGCTCTGGTTGCAGCTCAGTAGAATGGGTCATTTCATCAGCTTTTGCTTAAATCACCTCTCAGCTGAGTAATTAGCACTTGGTAAGAGGTTATGTCCTTCACATGCTAACCTGGGCACAAGCAATTGCCTTCACCAGCTCTTCAAGTAGGGGAACCTTGGCAATCCACTCCCTACCTATGACAAGATTCTTGACTTGGCCTTCCCAAAGATTAGCTGGATGTTTATGTCCCAGGGTGGTACCTAACAAACCTTTCCTATCGCATCTCTTCCTTGCATAACAAATGAAACCCCTTGAATGAAGACCTTCTGCATCTCTGCAAGACCAGTGGAAGCACAGTTAGCACGTGAGAACGGGTTGCATTGGGCTCGCATTGAGTCCTGCCCATGGGCTCACACGTTCATCCTGCATGGAGAAAGGTTAGCTGGGAGTGGGATAACATTGGCCTCTGGTTGTTTGGACGTAACAAAAAAATGCCTACCCCAAATACTTTACAGGACCAGTGAATAGAGATGCTAGGGTTGGGACACAAAGAAAGCCAGCCATCAACAAAATGCAACACACGTGTTTCTTCCTGAACACCATCAATACATGACACATGTTTCTCTAAAAAGGGGGGCCCAAGGGGTAGGTGACAGCTTAGAAATGCATGCTGGCTGTGGTTTCAAGAGGGTGGATAATCCCTGTGAGCCAGTTCGTAGCATGGTTACTTGGTCCACCCCAGAGGTGCTTCAGGATCTTCTCTGGTGAACAAAACGAACCATCTTCTCACTGGGGCTCTGGTTTCATCCTTCTGAACAAAGTGAGCTGCCTGTTGGGTCCTGAGCAACCCTGGAGAGAGTCTGAACTCCACATCACTTGACATGGCCTGTCAAGAGCACCCCAATGTGAGTCAGGGCTTCAGGAAACCAGCTCATCCATCAAAAGCCTTTCCCCTCCTGACTAGGGCAGGCAAAAGCGTTTCCTTTGCAGCTCTCATTTCTTGGCTTAACTCTCTCCTTCAGCATTTCCAAGAGAATTGTCCATGGCTTTGGCCCCATCTGCAGAGAGCTGGAGAGACAACCACCAAGCTGTGGGGTGGAGAGGTGGCCAGGACCAAGTATGAGCTGGTTGTTGATGATGCTGATTGTATAAAATCAAATAAATTGGCAGACGGATGAGGAGGAGGAAGGGATGCCCACATGCTCACCTCTCCTTCCTATCCCCTCCCTCCTCCCTCCCCTCATGCCGAAAAAGTTACTGGTCTGGTTGTTTTGTAAAGAAACCAACAGAAAGAGAGTGTCCGCCTGGTGTGTGCCCGCCCTGCTTCACATCACGAAGAGGCTCAGCACAGCAAGAGCAGGAAGAAGCCACATCTGCAGTGGACGGGCTGCCCGGCGGGAGGGAGCTGCTGGGCTGGAGGTCCCTGATGACAGACGAGTGGAGCCCCGCAGGAGCCTCTCCTCTCCGGCCACCTGCAAGAGACAGAAGGCAGCACGGGGTGAGTGGAGTGGTTGTTCCTCACCTTGGTCCTTCTGAGGATTTAGGGCTTGGGGACCATTCAGCCTTCCTATGTGTGTGTGCAGAAGGATCCAGGGCAAGTCTCAACACCCCAGCTCTAGTCTGGAGGTCAGCTTAGCTCTGTTGGAGGTGATGGTAGCACCATGGCATATAGCAGGGTCACCTCATGGTCACAGCACTGGGCATGCAGCCTGCAGGTTTGGACAGTAGTTAGACGTGTCTTTGTGTGAGGTGGGTGCCTGGATGCCCACTCTGGTCAATGGAGATCCACACAGCCCATGGAGCCACTGCTGGCCAGTAGCTTGACCCAGTGACCTCTCCAGTTGGAAATGTCCCTTGGGTATTGAAGGCATCTCCATGGGGCTGGCAGACATTTCACTAAGCAGCAGCTGGGAGCCGGGTGGGTACTCCAAAATACAATGCATGTGTTTGCATGACTGGCTCCCACCCTGGGTGCCCACAGCCTGCAGACAAACTGCACCCATCTCCTTTTACAGAGCATTGACATCTGCAGGGGAATATTTCCTTTACAAGAGGCTTTCATTTGCATTAGTAGATAACTGCAACAGTTTAGAGTCAGGCTCTGCACTGCTGTGAAGACGGGAAGCAGATGGACTAATCGGTCCATCGTAGCTTTCTTCTTCAGGTCCGGGGGCATGAACCTCATTAAACATTGAACAAGATCATAGAATCATAGAATGGTTTGGGTTGGAAGGGACCTTCAAGATCATCTAGTTCCAACCCTCCTGCCATGGGCAGGGACACCCTCCACTACACCAGGTTGCTCAAAGCCTCATCCAACTTGGCCTTGAACACTTCCAGGGATGGGGCAGCCACAACACCTCTGGACAACCTGTTCCAGTGCTTCACCACCCTCACAGTGAAGAATTTCTTCCTTAGATCTAATCTAAATCTCCCCTCTTTCAGTTTAGAGCCATTGTCCGTTGTCCTATCACTACACTACTACATCCTTGTAAAATGAATCTGGGTTTGGAGTTGAGTCCAAAGTCAAGACCCAACTCTCCATTTTCCCCAGCAGTGTCAGCAGAGCCCATGCTCCAGCAGCACTCACACTTCAGCAGAGGGATGCGGTGCTGTCACGTGGAGGTTGGCGATGTGGTAGGGCCATCCCTTACTACAGTTGCTTTCTCCAGCTTCCCACTTGCGGACAGCAGCAGCAGTTGGCTGTCTGGGCTGGACTGTCAGTGATGAGAGAGGTTCAAAACTTCTTCACCACTTCCAAGTGACAGCCCGCATAAAGCTTTCAGTGCAAGGTCTGGACCTCAGCCTGCCACACGGATTGTGCTAAGGTCTGGGGAGAACTGTCCAGAAGCAGCTCTTCCAGATCTCCTGGGTGCAAAGTTTATGGCCTGATGAAATTATCCCTGTGCTGTACATGGCCACCAAGGCCCTGAAAAGTGGTGAAGGAAGCTGAGGCCACATTTCTGCACCTCCTGACATGCTGCTCTGTGAAAACAGAGTGGAAGGAAGTGAATCAGGTGTTTTTCCAGCAAAAGAAACAGGGAAGATGCTTAAAAACCTCTGCATGTGGAAGTTCCCTGAAGGTATTGGCTAGTGCAGTGCAAAGCCCACTCTCAGTCCTTGGAGTCTTGTTAACTGACAGCTTCTGTTACCTGAGCGTTCAGCAAATCAGGGTCACTATTAATTATTCAGTAGTAAAATAATTCAATCTGAAAAGTACTCTGGTGGGTGGCATATCAAGGTCAATGCTTTTTATTTAAAAATAAAATATTTAGTGCCTACTGCTGCCATCATCAGTAAATTAATCTATTATTTGTTTAAAAATAATTTCAGTTTAATATCATTTTGATACAATTTGCTGATGACTAGAACCTTTCAGATGAAATTTTCCAGTGCTTAGCAAACTTTAGTCAATTAAGCTTCCATGTTATGACCTCCAAGATCCTCATCTAACAAAGGAGGAACCTGTGTCCCAGGCAGCTGAATGCTTGTCTGAAGCCGTGTAGCTGCCCTGCAGGAACGTGAGGACCCAAACCAGTGGTCCTGGCTCCCATTTTACATTCCTGAACATCCATGAATGTTCCCAGTACTTCTAAAAAGAACCCATATCTCTCTGTAACACCCATGAAAGAAAAGAGAAAGTGACCAACAGGCAGGAGGGCAGAGTCAGGGACAGGTGCATGTAGCCCTGTGCTTGATGTTGAGGAAGGATATGTCAGGGCATGAAGACGGTGGTGAATCAGGGACTCCAGGAGGTGGAGGGGAGGTTGAGTATCTGCACGTAGCTGAGATGACACAGATGGAAGGGGAAGCTGAGTTGAGGAGGACTAGAGAGCATGGAGGAGGTATAGACAAGGCCAATCATCTCTTAGGGCCAAGTCAGCCTTTTCCTACCTTGGTGGGCTGGAGGTGCTCGAAGATGTTCTCTCTGAGGGTCGCCACGGCTCTGTTGGCATTTCGCTCCTGCTTGTACATCTGTGTGGTGGGGGGGATGGATGGGGCCACAGCTGCATTCAGGTAGGTCCCATTGCCAAAGGCCAGAATGGCGTTTTCTTTGTGTGGGAAAGAGATGGAGAAAAGCGTTGTCAGGGCAGTGTTTCCAAGGAAAAGCACACGCATCCCTTCTCCAGCCTCCTCTGACTGCATCACCCAAACGTATGCCTGAGGGTCTTCAGAGCTCTTTTGTTGACAGCACAGGGAGCTGGACACCTACAGACTCTTGAGGACCAGGGCATCTTCATACCCTCATTCACAAGAAGCCTTGTCAGCTCGTGGGCAATGCTTCTGGAGCAGCAATGTCCTGAGTGATACTTACGGAGACAGATATTGTCGGTGAAGAGATGCAGAAAGCTCTCACACTCTTCCTGCCGGTTGCCACTGGCGTTGCACGTGCACCAGGGAGCTATGCTGGAAGTTGAGTTGTCAATGTAGTTGGGTGTGATGGGGCTGCCTGCCGGGAAGGATGGAGAAGTGTTACCGCAAGGCTGGTACTTCAAGAAGGGACAATGATGTCCCTCCTTGCTGCTCTCTTGGTTCGCTGTGCTTACAGCCTCAGCTGAGCCCCATCGTGATGGGCAGCATGAGAAAACTCGAGTGCTAGTGTCACAGGTCTCTTTTGCTCCCAGGGAGGAGAAGAGGGGCAGTCACAAGCCTTTTGTTCACCCCAACACCAAAAAAGCCTTCAGTCCATTCAAATGTGCTATCAGTCCAAGGAATGGGCAGCTCCTGGGAACTCAGGTTCATAGAATCATAGAATCACACAATGGTTTGGGTTGGAAGGGACCTCAAAGATCATCTAGTTCCAACCCCCCTGCCATGGGCAGGGACACCCTCCACTACACCAGGTTGCTCAAAGCCTCATCCAATCTGGCCTTGAACACCTCCAGGGATGGGGCAGCCACAACTTCTCTGGGAAACCTGTTCCAGTGCCTCACCACCCTCACAGTGAAGAATTTCTTCCTTAGATCTAAGCTAAATCTCCCCTCTTTCAGTATAAAGCCATTGCCCCTTGCCTTGTCACTACACCCACTTGTCCAAAGCACCTCTCCAGCTTTCTTGTAGCCCCTTTAGGTACTGGAAGGCTGCTAGAAGGTATCCCCGGAGCCTTCTCTTCTCCAGGTTGAACAACCCCAACTCTCTCAGTCTGTCTTCATAGAAGAGGTGCTCCAGCCCTGTAACCTGGGAACCTAATAACATTCAAAAACTGTATGTGAATGTGTGTAAAGGTTTCCACGCTGTCACTGAAAAAGCTAAAGTCAATCTCCAGAATGGTCAGAGACAACAAGGAAGGATTAAACCAGAATAAAATATTGACCCGAAAAGCTGTCAACCTATCCCATCCATCAGGATGGACAAAGTCCAGTGGGCATCAGCGCTTCTCTTTGGACTCTCTAGGTGCTTGTGCTAACGGCATTTGAAAACCCAGTTTGACATCCTCTGAAGTCAGCAAGATGGCAGTGGATGGTGATTTCCAGTGGCATCACTGGTGATGGCATCAGGGAACCCCGGACAGAGCAGATGCCCTGGGATGGCCCATCTCTTTCCACCTGAGAAGCTGAGACCTTGCAGCAGCCCACAGCGCATGGATTTTCTCCCTCCGCTGAAGCTATCCTAAAGTTACCCCAAGTTCATGGCTTAAGCGCCTTCTCTAGTCACTGCAGAGCAGCCCAGCATCTCCCTGAGACCCCAGCCTCAGCTCTTCACCTTACTGCCCTCATAGCTTTGAGCTGGCCAGGGTCAGGAGATGTTTCCCACCCAGAGGAGATGTTTCCCACCCAGAGAGCGGGAGAGAGACCAGACAAAGGATGCAGTCTCTTACCGATGATCCCGGTATACGCCAGCAGACAGGCAGCGTAGCTCTCCCTCCGGCAGCCGCTGGCAGCTTGCGGGGACGGCTGGCAATTAAACTGGAACTCCACATAACGTGACCTGATGGAGGGAGAGCACAAAACGGGACGTAGCAGTACAGATATTCGGGTCAAAAAAGGGACGCAATATCACTCTGGTGCAAAAAATTTGCAAAGTCCTCTGCTGCTGTAGGCGTTGCTAAAGCAGTTCGAATGAACATCATTTTATACTCTCCTGCCCCCTATCCCAACAAGCTTACAAGGACGTTTCATCCCTTTGAGATGAGACACGAATAGGTGCTGTAGTTAATGTTTTTCAGGCTTCCTCTGGGACTGCAAGAGAGGTCCAGTCTTGGAAGAAATGTTTGGTTTCTGATTTGTGAAGCTGGCTTTCAAGGGAAGAGCCATTGCAGACAGGGAGGGAATTCATTCTTCATTGCCATTATCTGACTCTTGGGTAACAACCTCCTCTAGAGACTTGATTTTGGGGCTGATTTGCTGAAAAAGAGAATCATTCTGGTCCAGTTTCTCTCTCTTCAAAGATTATGCTTTAAATGTAGACAAAGTCAACTTCAGATTAAGGGAAATGCCCAAAGGCTTGGATATGAAATGCTCTAACCATCACTAAGGCTGCTGTCACATCCTCTCCTGCAGGCACCCATTCTCAGGAGAGGATTGGACTCTCTGGAGCCTGTGGAACGAGAGGTGTATGGCATACAACTCTGACCACAGACCACTGCACCTCGGTTTTCACATCATCTAGGTCAAAGCACCAAACCACTGAGCACAAAGCAGCTTTGAGTCACACACTGGGCTTGTTGGGACTGTCTGGGCCACACAGGGAAATAGGTTCATTATTCAGACAGATTGCCAGATTGCTCTTTACATGTGGCTCCCCTGATAGCTTGGTTGGATAAACTCTATAAATCATTCTACCAACCAGATATTTGGCACCTAATTCTTCAGGGATGAGTCACTTGTTGGCACAGAGGTATCTAGTGGTGTTTGGATGTTGTAGGATATCTAATTCCAGGTAAAAAGGCATCTCACATGGCATTTGAGCTGCTTAGGAGACTCAAGCAAGCACTAACACTGCTGGCACTCGAATGCAGGGCCCTTTAGATGAAAACCTGCAGCATCTGAACTATGAACAGGGTATCTCAAATGTTTGCTCTGCCTGGGCAATCTTAGAAAAACTGAGCACGTTGCTCCTCCCAGACAGCCTCTCTCTTCCAGACACTGTGTTGGTGCTCCTGGTCAGTGTCAGCACTCTGACTTGCACTTTCCTGCCCACTTCTCTCCCCCTCCCCAGCCTTCTTTTTTTCCTCTTCTTTGTCCCCATGTTTGCCCCATACCAACCCCTTCCTTCTCTGCCATGGCCAGGCAAGCTCTTCTTGCCCAAATTTTGGCTGCATGATTTAGGAGAGGGAGGTACTGATTGCAGATTTTGTATTACTAATGTTAGCAGAGCCCACTCCTCCAAGCTGGGAAATTCAAGGGGTTACAGCTGTGAAGAAGCTGCAGGAGGACTTAGCAGTGCAGGCAGGGTTGGCCTTGGAGTATTTTACTCTATTTCTTTAAAGTACCATGATTTGTTCCTGGCTCTCGTTGTGGTTTCTGCACTGCTAGCTTTGACCGGGTCACACGTCAACCCCTTGCTCCCGCCGTGTCTCTAGAGGATGTTTTATATGATATATTCAGAGACCAAGGAACCAGATAATTAACAGCTGTGCTGCTTGCAGGAAACGGTTTCCAGCCTCCTGGGAAGCAATGTTCTCCCCTTTGAACCTCTTCTTCCCTACTGGGCCAGCTTGTCTTGTTAGGGAGAGGGCAGTACCCCCCTGTTTCGGAATCCCTGGGTAGCCAGGGGAAATCAGAGCAAGATCTGGTGTGGCTCAAGGCCTTTGCATCTTTCAGACTCAGCTTCAGATGTATAGCTCAGTTCTTCCTCTTTATCCACGTTTCTGGGGTGCAGAGAGGTAAGGGTATTAGTACCAGTCCATCCTTCCAAGAGGATGTTGCTGTTCTCACCTCCCTTTGTGAAGACAAAATTAATTGTAATTTAAAGATGATGTGCTGGTAGGAGATGGCTGCTGGAAGTCCCAAAGCCTGCAATAATGAGAGACTGGGACAATAGTGGGAGATGTGTCCTACACTCGCTCTTGTGCTCTTCTCCAGGTGTCTGTTCATGGCCACAGCTGCACACAGGACACTGGGCTGGGACCACCACGTGTGGTGCAGTACGGCTGTTGTTATGGTCTTACATCTCTTTTTGACAGATGAGCTGCACTCCTGAGAGCTGTATTTGGATTAACCTTCTGGAAATCAAAGGCTTTTGGAGAAATAGAGGAACAGAGAATAGAATAGGGTGAAAACAGTATAGCTGAGGGAAAACACTTAAGGGGTATGCCTGCAAGCGTGCACATTGGGATGAGTCTGTGCATGTGTGCACCCATAGGGCTTAAATGGAAACAGACGAGCAAACCACCCTGGCCAGATACTACGTGGTGGATCTGGAGCGAGAACTGTGACTCTGAGACTCCCACTGCAATCACTAGAACATCCAGCCTTGCAGTATGAGGGTGTTTTCTATATACATGATTAACTTTTTTAATTAAAAAAAAAAAGCCACGGTTTTAAAGTATCTACAAGTGCCTGTGATGGTTTGTTAGGATAGCTTGGGTGCTCCTGTAGGATGCTGTGGGCTAGGGCACATAGACGGTAGGGAGAAAGATCAGTGAAAGCGGTTGCAAACACCCCACACTACATCCCTGCTTAGCTTGTGCCTTCCTGGAACCATTTCCATAGAAGGTCTTTCTTTGGGACCAAAGCCAAAGACCCATGAAAAAGGTCTAAAAAAAGCTCCAGAACAAACTTCTCAAATCTTCTTCTGTCTGTTAATACCTTCTGTACAGAGTACGAGACAGGGACATGGGTCATGGGAAGGAGTCACTCAAGCAATGGCCTGTGTCGCTGGGTTGTGGTGGGATCACAGAAAGGTTAGGGTTGGAAGGGTCCTTAAAGATTATCTAGTTCTAACCCCCCTGCTATGGGCAGGGACACCTTCCATTAGACCAGGTTGCTCAAAGCCCCATCCAACCTGGCCTTGAACACCTCCAGGGATGGGTGTCTCCAGACAGGATCCTTCTGGTGGCTGCATTGGCTCTGATCACTGCCCTGTCAGTAGTGCATGAACCCCAGGCTTGTCCAAGGGACACCTCTCCATGTTAGCCACCCTGGTATGTGAATGTTACCTGCAGACGTAGTTTTCCCGGCATGAGTCCAGAGGCGCCAGGCAGTTGGGCTTCTCCTTGGACTCGTAGGAGCAGGCGGGAACGATGGTCTGCCGCCGGCGCTCAGCGCAGGCTGTGTCATCACAGGGGCAGAAGAGCAGCTCGTGGGTGTACTCGGGTGGCACGCGGTCGAAGAATTTGCGCAGAGCCTTGTGGCACTTGGAGCGGTTGCAGGTGTCGGCCCGGGCCAGGCGGCGGATGCAGAAGGAGACGTACTCTGTCCGCAGCCGCTGGCACATCTCGTCCACGTTGCAGGCTTTCGCAGCGTCCAGGCACCGGTTCACCTGGGTCACCTCGTTCTCAGACCCTGTGGGGTGATGGGAGATGGTGATGGGCTTTTGCGTACCTCCCCGCTAGCAGTACCACCTCCCCATGCTGAGCCCTTCGTCCCTGCCCTGGTCCCATTCGTGGCCACCTCAATGAGGCCACCAGCTGCTCCAAGAAGGCAGTGGCCAGGGTGAAGTCCACATTGCTCTCTGTGTCCCAGCAAGGCTGAGTCCTCTTTCCCTACTCACCTTTCCCAAGAGGTGCCATGGCCACACAACAAACCCCCCAGCCCAGAGCCTGCTCCACCAAGCAAGATGGAGCAAGATGAGGTATGCTGGAGCTGAAGTTCTCCTGCAGCCCGTGGTGAGATGGCAGGTGGCCCCTCTGCCACCTGTGGAGATTAATGGTAGAGCAGAGACCCACCCACACCCTGTGGAGAACCCCACATTTGTGCAGAGATGCCTGAGCCTGAAGGGAGTTGTAGAGAATGGTCTCTGTGAGCTGCTGGAGGCTGACAACGAGGCGGAGAGGCATCTGAAGGCTGTGGAGAACTCCACACTGGAGCGGGTGACAGCTTCCTAAGATGCCGTGACTCCATGGGGAAGAAGCCCGCACCGGAGCAATCCGATGGGTAAGGGTTGCATCCTGTGGGAAGGACTCACGGTGGAGTCCCATGAGGAGGGGATCCACTGGAGCAGGGAAAAAGATTGCCAGGAGTCCTCCTCCTTTGAGAAAGGAGCAGCAGAAACATGTGATGAACTGACCTGCAGCCCCCATTCCCCGTCCCCCTGCACCACTGGGGAGGAGGTAGAGCTGAGAAGGAGGGGTGGGTAGAAGGTGTTTTTGAGATCTGGCTTTGTTTCTCGTTATCCTCTCAAGTAACTTGTTACGAATTAAATTGATTTGACCCCATACCAAGTCTGTTTTGCCCGGGGCCATGGTCAGTGGGTGATCCCTCCCTGTTCTTGTCTCACCCTCAGGCCTTTTGTTAAATTTTTCTCCTCTCCACTTCACCGAGGGGAGCAGCGACCGAGTGGCTGAGCGGTGGCTGAGCCGCCACTGAGCTGAACCACGGCACCCTGGGAGGAGTTGGCCAAGACATTCGGCTTTGATCGGAGAGATAAGATGAGGGTCCTCCAAGTGTGAGAAATAAAGTGAATTTGAAGCCATTTTTCACCTCTCTGAATTAAGCCCATAACCTGAAGCACACTAGAAGGACCTTCCCCCCCAGAAGAGAAGGATTTTTTCACAGAGGAAGAATCTCCAGAATGATAAATTTCCAGTGCCGAGTCAAGCCCTATCTTCAGCTGGGAGTTAAAACCAGCCAGTCACTGCTGACAAGTGTTAAAACATCGACAGTCTCTCTGAGCACTTCAAAACTGGCTGCCCTCCTTCATTTTCACTGACGTTATCAGATTCTCTTTCTCCGAGCATTTATTTTTCCCTTTCCGTTGTCCCCACTGCTTAAGGTGAGCTGGAAGTCAAATTCCAAGTTTCTCAGTTATTTTATGAGGAGTGAACTTGTTGCTTGGTTTGTTCCCACCACGTAGCTACTTCCCTTTCAGAATGCCCAGGGATTGATATTGTTAGAGCATCGGTTTACGCTGGGGAGCTGTCAGCAAACGTGTAGGAAACAGTTACTTGGAAGGGTTTCATTACCCATTCAGCTAATGAATCACAGGGAGCACGCTGGGTTTTCTCCTCTTCCCACGCAACAACGGAGGATGTGCTTTCTAAAATCACCGCTACAACTAGAGTGGAGGGATATAATTCCGTTTGTACAGTTTTAATAGTGGCCATATTTTGTTTATGTAAAATTAGGTTAAAAATATCAGTTGCTCTGACTTGGCATACGTTCGTGGGGGTGTTTTGTGTTTCGACGAGTTCTTGGGAAATTTTTTTTTTGGTAGGTTTATAAGAGGGTCTTTTGGCAGTGCTGACCATGGGCACTGGACAAGCATGGGGCTGTCCATTATAAGTTATGTTATAAAAGGTGTTGATGAGTGTAAAGAGGGCAAAAAAAGTTAAACCAAGAAACTGCATGTCCCTAGATGGATGCAGGGTCCTTTGGTACATATCCCTCCTATTCCAGGCCCATTTGCTTTGCTGCCCAAACGGTTTCAGTCTGTTTTAAAAACTTGGCAATGCATTAACTATGCACAAAAATTCGCATCCCTAGATCTCACCGTGCTCTGAAAAGCCCTGAAGGACTTTCAGCAAAAGGGGAAAAACTCTAGTAAAGAAGGCCATGACCCGGCAAACAGCTCTGTGCACGCTTCACTTTCCGTGCTCAAATCAGTCAAGTGGAGTCAATAAGTAGATGTGAGGTCAGGGAGCACCCCCCTTCCCCTGGCTGCTCAGATTGTCAAGGGCTGATGGGTTAATTCGCTCCTGGACATTTTCACCTGACAAGTGCCTTGCCGTGGCGGGGACTGCAGACATCCATCGGCTGCAAGGACGTGCTGCTGCTTACTTGCCTGGGTGCTCTTCAGCTGTGGATGCTACCCCAGAGCCTGGTGCACATCTGGGAAGAGCAGCAAGAGGACTGCTGTTCTGGCACATCTGCCAGAGACACACGAGGAGTCCATTACCTGCTCCCAGATGGGCAGTTTGGTAACAGAAATCACGGTCAGTAAAGCTTCCCGGCGGCTGTGGTGCATAAGGAGAGCTGAACTCTGGTTGCGGTGGCAGCTGTGATGTTGGTGATGGATGGCTTAATAGCTACTGCACTGACCTTTTAGCTGCTGAGCTGGGGGTTCATGCCCTCGAGGGGGTTAAAAGGTGTCAGGCAGCTCTGCTCACGTTATTAAGCGGATTACATGAACCAGAGCAGAACATGGGTCTGAGTCCTGAGGTTGCCCTCAGGGCATGGGGTTAAAGGCTGTGGCTGGGATCAACCAGCGGGTTGGGTTATTGAGCTTTTTGCCTGCAGAGTTTTACCCTGTGGCTGATGTGGAAGTACATCCTTATACCTAGTGACACTCAAGCAATCCCCTGCTCGGCAGGGTGTCTGCATGGCACAGGTCATCCACCTGCTATGGAGAACCAGCCCACTTGTGATGGCTCATTGGAAGAGGCCTTCCTACCATGTCCCTCAGTCCCAGCCCTTCACAGTAGGGACATGAAAAAGCCTAAGATCAAAAATCACACATGCCTCTTCCTAGGACGTGTTCTTCCACCATCAGTTTAGCACAGGAATCATAAGCAGCTCCTTGGAAAAATGATTGAAAAATCTCAGCAGTGCTTTGTGAAGAGACCACAAAGGACTGCCTTGTCCATAGCACTTGATCCCACAGCCAGTTCCCCCCTGTTTGAACCAGTCAGTGTAAGAGCTTCTTCCCACCTACCTGCAGTGATGGATGCCAGCCGGACGTAATCAAAGCCTCTGATGAACGGCTCGTAAGGGGAACTCTCCAGTACATTCATGCCTGGGTTGAAAAGAGAACTTAGTGAGAAGGCAACTGAGGCTCCTGAGGGATGTCCAAGGTGTACGAGGTTCAACAGATGCAGTGCAGGTTTGCTTGGTGTGTCCAAGGGGACATGCTCTAAAGGCCGTAAGTAAACAGATACTCACAGGAACTGATGCGTGGCCGTGTCCTTAAAGAAGGGAATGGGATGTAACTGGCTTTTAAAAATATATCACAGTTTTGGAGTAGGGAAGCCTTTCAGAACTGTTGAGTTGCAACCCTCTATAGCTCACGTCTTGGGCCTCTTTATACGGATTGCCACTGAGGACACCAGTCTATGGCACAGGCTCTTGCTCATGGGCAGAGTTCAAACCATAAGCTCCCTACATACGTGGGGTTTCCATCACAGTTCTTGCTGTTTCCCATATGTCCCTCGCTGGGTCAATGGTCCTCACCTCTTTCTAGGACACAACCAGGGCTGTGCACAGGGCTATGTGTGTGGCAACACACACGCCTTCGTATTTATTAACACCTCTCCCCTTCTCCTTGCCAACAGTCCTTTCTTACTCGGTGTAGAGCTAATGACCCACAGCTCCTGCAGAAACTTCCCCTCTTCATTTTTAAGTTGCTGGGAAGCTAATTTTATTCAATCAGTGCTTCCCTTTCATCCGCTCAATGGTCTGTAGTGCCCCGTCATCCTGATGGATGCCACAGAACGCTATTGAAGCAAACAGCTAGGTATAATTTTTTTTTTTTTTTTATTAGACATTTCCGTGGATATGGGCAGCAGCAGCAGAGGTACTGACTGGGGTAAAAGGACTATCAAACCTCGTGCTCCGGGCATATGCTGATCACCAGCTGTGGTCAGGAAGAAATGGCTCCCAGGGGACACAGCCCTGTGCAATTACCACAGGTGCATTACACGGCAGCTTTACACCTTCATTGAAATATCTGGCATCGTTACTGACTGGAGAGGGGCCCATTTGTATGTTCCAGAGTAGCAGTTTTATGTCCTGATGATATAGCACCTTATCAGAGGATTGTTATCGGGTTGTCATCGTGTTATTGTGTCTCCAAATGGGAAGGTGGCTAAACACAGGCACGCTCAAGAGAAGCTGAGTAAATAGTATGCTTTGTAAATTCCCTGAGCACACATTTCCACAATTGATTTTATAAGAGGGCTTCTAGGAAGCTTTTTACAGCCTCCTGGGTGCGTATGACTGAGAGACAAAGCCCTACATGGAGCACGTGGATTGGCTTCCTTTCTCAGTCAATTAAACACGCGTAAGGATTCTGAAACATGTGACTATTATGAAATATATTTCCCCGGGGAAATTAAGGCAAGGAAATCAAGGTTTGGGAATCTGCATTGGAAGTGAACTCAGTTCTTGAAAAACGTGGGGCTCAGGACATGACAGCAGAGGAGAAGTAGGGCAGAGTCTTGGTGGTCTCCGATAACAGCCCTCTCACAGTCATCCCCAAGATGAAGGTCTCAAGCTGCTGGGCAGGAAGCCTGTCCAACCTGGCCATCCAGCACCCATCTAGGAGATGGGTGCTGAATGGCTCTGCATCTGGAGACCCACACCTGGCCCTTGCCTGCACCCAGCACTCCATACCATCCTCTCCCTGCTCTTCCAGCAGTGTTCCTGGAGCTGGGAGTCCTCCTGACACCGCCATCCTGCAAAGCCACATCACAGATGGACTGTGTCCAAAGTTTCAGGCCACAAAGGTCAGTGGTGAGGGGGCTGTGACACAGCCTGTTGAGATGAATGGAGAGGCTGGATTGCCACCTCTTCCCCAGGCTTCACTTCAAAGCAAACAAGTTCACCTGGCAAGTGATTATGGGAAAGATTGGATCCTGGAAGGTGCTGAGGTCTCCCTGCAAGCTCTGGCACCCGAAAACTTTCCGGGAACTTGATCAAGCAGTTCACTTTCTCGCAAGCCTGTGTGTTATAGTCTCCATCTACTTTGTTTTGCTTGGCCTTTTGGCCTGTGTTATCACCCCTGCACCTTTCCTTTCAGCTTTCAGCCAGCAGTGTTTTATTAATCTATTTCGCAGCCCATGGCTGGAAGGTTCTGTTTTATTCCCCATTTTAATTTTCATGGTGCATAAAATACTCACCAGCCTGACAAGGAAGAGTTATGGCCGCTGAGGTGCACTTTTATGATGACTCTTAAAAAACGTCAAAATCCAAACTTACTAAATACTGGCTCTGGGAACACTTTAAATTCCGACTTGATGTCACCAACCCCAAATCTTCACTAAACGAAGACACTAGTGTATTTGAGAGCCTCCAAGAGAGTGATTTTTTTTAAGTTCCTGCTGTTTTTTTCCTCAATGCCCATACTTCATACAGTGTTTCTAGAAAATCTACAGCTTTCATGGTCTTGGCTAGCATACTTAGATGCAAAATATTCCATGCATTTCTCCAGCAAAAGAGCTCAAGGAATACTTGAGCATCATAAAAAAAAGAGACCAGGTTAAAAAAAAAAAAAGAAAAGAAAGAGGTATCTCAGGTTTTCAGGATTGTTTTCCCAAAAATGCTATTACCATGTGGGTTGGTAGGTCTTGAGAGGGAACGGGATACTACAAGAGTGAGCTTTTTTGCAGTCACTTTGCTGCTGGGAAGCTCCACAGAAAGCCCCAGCAGTAATTCTCTTTCAGGAAGATCATCAGAAACGAGTACTCTGCTTGACTGACCTTCCATCAACGTGTGGTGGATGCTCCAGTAGACGCTCAAGCAGTGCTTCTCCTTTTTCATGCCTCGCTTGCACTTGCAGCCATAGAGCTGGCTGGAAAGCAGGGCCGTCACGGTGCTCCGGCACTGGTTCTTGGCGTCGGGGCCCAGCTTGTTGGCTCCATTGCCTGCGATGCATTGCCGAAGGGTCCTGAATTTGGCACTGCAGATGGGGTCGTTGGTACAGGACTCTCCTGCTTGAAGGCAGTCCCTGCTCGAGCTGACAGCTTCTGCCATACCTTCTGCAAGAGAACCAGGTAAATGGTGTGAGGATAATGGAGCAACCCCAGGTGTGAAATGAATTATGTCTCCCATGAGCTGGAGCAGGCTGGGATGTCCATCTTCACATGCAGAGATGGAAATCCCTCTCATCACCATCCATTCTACAAGCAATCACCTGCTTCTGAAATCTTTAAGTGGGCAGATCCCTCCCCAACAGGTCAACTGGAGGGTTTAAATGCCCGGGCTTGCCACTCCTACTCATGGATTGCCCACATGATGGGGAGCACTGGCTGCTCGAATGTGCTGCAATGTTGCTCAGCAGTGTCACAGAGGAACAGGAGTGGGCAAAAGGATGTCAGAGAGATGTTAAGGAGACACGACACAACCTGAGATTCAACACCTTAATCCAACCCTCTCTCTCATATTGTTGGGCCCCCAGCAGCAGAGATCTGGCATCCAGCTGAGTTGCTGGAAGGACAGGTCACCTGGAGACCAGGTTCTTCCTGATTTCAGAGGGTGACCCTGAATGGGGTCAGCCTGGAAGCAGGATTATATGTGGCAGAGACTTGACCAGTTCCTGGTGCTTGCTCTTTCCTGCTTGAAGCACAAAAAGCTCTGCAAGCCCTTTGCTCCCCCAGCTCTTGATCTCATTTCTCCCATCTGATGTTAACAGCAGACCAATGCTATGGAGACCACAGCCTCTCCTCCTTGCACACAATTTAACTCTGCCTACACCTCCCTGAAGCTATGAATGGCTCTGTGTGGGGTGTTTTGACACAGAGTCAGCCCACGTGTGTCCCAGGAATTGGCCTTTGTTCACCATCACCACCTCCCAGGACACCCACTGTTGGTCTTGGTTTTTTCCAAACTTCTGTAAATTCTCCTCAGTTACTTGCAAGAATACCAAAAGTGCTCTGTTCCCCATACTAAGACGATAGCACGAGAAGAAAACATTATTGCTACGTGTACACCAATAAATTAAGTAAGGTCAGTGGGACTCTGTGGTGCTTTGCCCCCATGGCCTGGAACAGACCATTTCTATGCTATTAAACACTCTTCCTCTCTAAAGCAGACTGGCCACATCCAGAGTGCCTCCTGGGCATGGACTCACTTCAAGGCTCATGGCTGCATTGCTGCACCCTGGCAACGGCAGGGCCAGAGGCTCATCCATGCTCAGCAGGGCATGGTGGCACCCAGGTGGTGGAGAAGAGACAGAGGTCAGAACAAGGCACATCGCTCTCCTTTCACTTGATGTAATGCTTGGGAGCATGTTGACATAGGTCAGACATGACTGCACCATGGCTTGGGGCAGTGATGAAGAGGGAAACCAGGTTTATGGAAGGAGAGAATCAGTCCCTGTGCCTGCAACGTAATTTTGAATCCTGCTGTACTATAAAAATCGAAATTGCTGTCATGACCTTGAAGGAGGACTTCTCAAATACTTCCCAAAGGAACTCCTTGTAACATAACTTGTCTTCGCTTTGGATAGGAAGCAGAAGGGTAAGGACACCTTACCCTTCACAGGGTAGATAAGATGGGAGCACCTTCTGGTTTTTGAGCCCCTTCAGGATCTGTTCCTGGTGAGACCTAACTCAGACAATATCAGAAAATCCTCTGTCCTGAGAAAAATGTGGGCCTCAGATTTCCATCTCTGAGGGATTCATGAGATCTCCCCTCTCCCCCAAGAGTCTATTGATCTTTCCATAAAGTCTCTTTTTCCTCCTTCCACCTGCTGCCTCTCCTGCCCTGAATTTCTGCACCTGCTCTCCGAGTTCAGCGCTTGAGCTCAGTATATCCATTTCTCTTCCCTCAGCAGTCACAGGCTGTTTGCTAAGAAGGAACTGCTTCTGTTGCTCTTGATTAGAGTAGAAGGTAGCAGCTGGAGTTCAGATATTTCAATTATGTTTATTACAAACTTTGGGTGAACCCACCAGGAGGTTTCCTCCTGAAATATCTCAATGGCATCTCAAATGCAAAACCTTTCATCAAAACTCCAGACTATTGCGAAGTGCCTCGTGGCCAATGTCAAGCTTTCAGTCATTTCAAATCTCACAACACCTCAAATTTGAGTTCTCTTACCCCTGATTTATTCATAGACCTGGTTTATTTAGCACTCAAGGCTTGTTTGGATCTGCCAAATGTGGAGAGAGAAATTACTTCCAACATGTAGGAAACTCTGCCTTGGGCTGTCATATCTTGACGAACTCCGAACACAAGGAACCAGTTTCCTTGAAATATCATTTGGTCTGCAATTTCACTGAGATCCATAAAATGAGCTGGAGCTGCTCATAGTCTCTGCTTTCAGACACCACTGAATTTTCCATGCACATATCTGAGCAGAATTCATAGGGGGGGGGTGGAAAAGTGTTTCACTTATTTTGCCCTGGCTTTCTCCAAAGGATCTCCTCTGGACGAGGATGAAGCATGGCAGGTTTTATTCTAGAAGAGATGACTTTGTCAGTGTCATGTCAGCTGCTAGAAAAGTAGGTTAAAATAAAAATTATGACCCTCCTTCCCCCTCTCCGCTACATGAATTGCAGAAGATACTCCCCAGGACGGTTATAAACACAGCCAGCCAGTAAAAGCTGTAAAACACTTTGGGATCCCACTTTAAATAAATCAAGCAGATTGACCATTTGAGAAATTTTCCTGCAAAATTTTAAGTAAATATATCCTCAAGCCGAGACTTGCTTCATAGAACAAAGGCCAAGGGTGAGTATTTACAGCCCAAGCCCAGAGCATAAACCATCCCCATTCAGACTTTATGACAGAGGTGCTTGAAGCAACTTGAAGTGGAGCGTCACGAATGACCCGTTCCATAATCATGTCACTTAAAAACCAAATCGTTCAGGGGCTTTTATTGTTAGCGATGTCTTTGCGACTGAGACAACATAACACCACGTTTTCCTCCTCGCACTGCCCCTGAGAGAGTAATTTTATGCAACATTAAGAGAGAGCCTCTTAGGGGAAAAAAAAAAAAAATCTCTGTGACTTATAAAATAGATGGTGCTTTCTAACAGGCAGGGACTAAAGCAAAATCAGGTCTTCTCTCTCAAAGATCATAGAATCATAGAATGGTTTGGGTTGGAAGGGACCTCAAAGATCATCTAGTTCCAACCCTCCTGCCATGGGCAGGGAAACCCTCCACTACACCAGGTTGCCCAAAGCCTCATCCAACCTGGCCTTGAACACTTCCAGGGATGGGGCATCTACAACTTCTCTGGGCAACCTGTCCAGTGCCTCACCACCCTCTGAGTGAAAAATTTCTTCCTTAGATCCAATCTAAATCTCCCCTCTTTCAGTTTAAATCTGGAGTGACCTTTCTGGCCTTGCCTTCAAAAATGACACCTTGCAGACTCTCCACCACGGGATTTTCCTCCACCTCTGCTACTGACTGATCAGGAGGCTTGGGGTATGTGCCAGGTTGTGCATGGCTTGGGCTTTCCATGCCTCTGCTTTCCTAATAGCAGACCTTCCAGCTCCCTCTGCTCTCTTTAAAAGGCCATTTGTCTGGATTTTTATTCCTCACTTGCTGCTAATTTCACGCTGTTTATGGTGGGCAGATGGAGTAATGAGTTTATTTTCACATCCTGTTTGTAGCTATGCTCCACATCTGTTTCTGCTCTTGCCTACCTCAGTGACACTTACATAAGTTACTCCTAATGTGCAGGAGTAAGAGAAAAACCTCATTCTTCCAATTGCCTTAACAGACCCTTGATTCTTCTTATACAGGTATCTCAAAGCGTGTTTTGTTGAACAAGGAGGTCTGACTCTCCTCCAATGAGACCATTTCCTTCACCAAGGAAACGCAGCTGCGCCTGGAGTACAGAAGTTTGAAGGTGACCCTACACGGCCTGGGAATGGTGAACAAAATGCCTGGTGAGCACCAACACGGGGCCCTGCCACTCCGCCTTTCTGATCCAACCAACACTTGGGCTTCAGGTGGGTGCAGAGGAGGGCCACGAAGATGATCAGAGGGCTGGAGCACCTCTGCTATGAAGACAGCATGAGAGAGTTGGGGTTGGTCAACCTGGAGAAGAGAAGGCTCCGGGAGACCTTCTAGCAGCCTTCCAGTGCCTAAACGGGCTGCAAGAAAGCTGGAAAGGGACTTTTGACAAGGGTGTGTAGTGACAGGACAAGGGGCAGTGGCTTTAAACTGAAAGAGGGGAGATTTAGATTAGAGATAAGGAATAAATTCTTCACTGTGAGGGTGGTGAGGCAGTGAACCAGGCTGCCCAGAGAAGTTGTGGCTGTCCCATCCCTGGAAGTGTTCAAGGTCGGGTTGGATGAGGTTTTGAGCAACCTGATCTAGTGGAAGGTGTCCCTGCCTGTGGCAGGGTTGTTAGAACTAAATGAATCTTTGAGGTCCCTTCCAACTCAAACAATTCTATGATTCCACGATTCAGACATTTTTGGAGAAACCACACCATTTCTCATGGTGCTTTGGGATACATCCCACTCCCCTCCAGTCTTTTGTATGTATTAAGTGTGAATCTTTTTACTCTCCTGATTCACTCACAGTCCTAGGGAGTGATAGATGCCGTTATTAATTCCATGACAAGCTGTTGACTCCAGAACTTTTGGTGTTGGCTTTTACAATATTTGCTGCTAAGAGGAGAATAACCACTCGAAATCTCCAACAAAGCAGCAGAAGTGGTTTATTACCCCTTTAGGATAGTTGGACATCTTTTACATAATTCTTTCTAATTCAGGTCTGCCAAATCTTGCAAAACGAATACAAGCCTCGTGCTCAGGCTGGATCTCCTGTGTTCATGCATCTTCTATGCTGTGGGATCCCTTCTGCTGTGCCACCTCATAAGCCTGCTGCACTTCAGAAGCTTTCTGCTGACCAGACATATCACATGCAACATGTCGTGGTGTATGAGAGGCTGTCCATCTACAAGCCTTGGTTTGTCTGCAAAGCTGGATGGGTCTCCTCATTCCACAGCTGGTCTGCCAGCCAACCCATAGGCCATGTAAATGGCTGGGAGAGGACACTGCAAAGTATACTTGCATTCTGTGCTAAGGTGACAGACACTTGCAGAGCTGGGATCTAAACCTCATGTGGGCACCAGACCATCCCTCTGTGTTCAGCTGGGAGAAATGGTCATCATCGGGCAATCTTAATAGGCTGGGTCAAATTAAATCTGCAGGACAGATGTTAATGCTTGCTAATAGGCAACTGCTTGATACCCAGAAAATTTCAACTTACCCAGTGCTGCTAGAAATAAGTTGTCACACATGACTGTCCTGGATTGAAAAATGATGGGAAAGGGAGTCTGAAAGAAATATTCCTAGTTTTTCCCAAATATTCATAAAGCAGTATTGAGCATGAATGGGGCCAGGTGGCTTATGCAGGTGGTCACTGCTAAACCTTGTTTAGACTGTATTTTCACATCATAATTTTACGGCCAAGCACTTAGGATCACCTAAAGAATAAGCCCTTGTCTACAGCTCAAGCTTCATTTCCCATTTACTGTTGAATTAGCTGCAGAGTGTGCGGTGGACTGCCTTTCCTCCAAGTGCATACTTTGGATATGCCTCCACTTGCATACCTTAAATTTTTTTCAGGAGTGCTACACTTTGTGGCTTATAGGTGTCCCCTTCTCCAGGGCTCCCATTTGCAATGGGGTTGAGGCACTCAAGAGTGCTTGAGGCATGCAAGAGTGACAATGCTACATTGGGAATTCATTGTCTACATTGCACTAACATGTACTCAGGTGGGCTCATGTCACTGGACAAAAACCCTGAACGCGGCCTGATCTGGAGAGAAACATACAAAGCATAACAGAGCTGCCCCAGTAAATACCTCTGCCATACCGATGGTCCTTCCCCCAAACCTGCCTGAGAGCAGCCCTTCCAGGAGAGCCCACACATCTTGTCCAAAACTCATAGCTGTTATCTGGATTTCATAGTGCCTAGCAATTCAGGTTGCCATTCTCCAGGCAAGGGAAAGTTTCCTTTCCTTACGACTGCCTTGCCCTGAGCTTAGTGCATGATCAGTGGTCCAACACCATGAACATTTTGAGGGCTGGCTCATTGTTTTGCTGGATTAGACCAAAGCAGCTCATGCAAGGAGGATAACACTATTTGTTGCTATCAGCCCTCTGTGGACTTAGATGGTTTTAGGAACATAACACACACATAATGAAATCCCACCCTGCAAACTGATCTGCTTTTGCTAGTGATTCTTGCCAGTCAGCACTGGGATGGTGGAATTTGCTGAGAATACCTCAGGAATGCAGTGTCTGAAGGTGTCAAAGCAATACTGGAAAGTTCAGGCCAACAACATCCTGTATGTCCTGAACAGGCATTAAAGATGTTCTACTTGACTCTCTGTACCTACAGCTCTGACCTTTCTCCTGTTATGTTCAGGTTATAAGCAATCTTCTGTCTGTATTTGCTTGGTGCCTTCAAGCAGGACTTTACAGGCACTGGGGAAATACAAATAATAACATTCATTAAGTGTTTCCTTCTCCCCTAGTATCTGATCCACGTGGAAGATAATTTACTCACTGCATGGAATCAAAACCAGAAGAAAGTACATTTTTCTAATCTCTCTTCCTGCTTGACATAGACCAATATGTGACACCTAGATACCTTCAGAGAAGCCAGAAAACTTGAATTGTCCTGTTGGTCAAGATCCCTGCTGTGGCAGGAAGTTTATTAAGCAAGCCTTCCCACCTGTCCTTTGGCATGATGGATCTGCTCTAGTCCAATGATGTGTAGACGTTCTTAGTGGGCTAAGTCCACCCTGTGTGGACTGCAAAGTAAGAGTGAAATGTGGTGGCCACAAGCGTTAAATGGAAGAACGAATGAGTCGAAGTGGGTATAGTGAGTCAGGTTTTACATATCTGCTGAGATGAACTCAATAATCCCCAATTTGTCTTTGACAGCCCTTCTCATTTCATCTGTAACTCTCTCAGCCATTTGCCAAGGAGTCAAGTGTCACTCTGACTTTGATGAAGGCTGAAAAGATGGAGCCTGGAAAAAAAAACACAAACATGGGCTAGGGCATTAGTTGTTGGATTGTGTCTGCAAACTTTCAAGTTGAAAGAAAATCCAGAGCCCTCTGGGTGTCTGTGGTCTGGTGAAGTTACATCATGCCTCTACTACCCTTAAGGACAAAATAATTCTGCATGAAAACTCTCACAATATCTTGGGGTGAAGTCTCCCTAGATATCATTACTCTCCTACACTAACACACCCTTTCTGACAAGGCTTCAGTCTTTGTTTTCTAAAGATGCCTTTGGAATGCCCTGTCCTGCTGGACTGACTCAGCCAGACTAACCACCGAATCAGCTATAAACAGTATTCTTCTGAAAAGAAAATGCAAATCAGACCATCACGCTCAGTGCATGACCTGGTTGCAAATAGTTGTGTACCTATTCCAAATAAGATTAATCCATCTGACCAGAGAGAAGGCTTAAAACTTTTGAGCATCCACGAAGCCTCAAATGGGGTCCACACTATTCTGAAACGTGTACTCGGAAATCAATATCATACAATAAGATACTATTTTGGGCAGTGAACATGATCCATGCCACATTCATTGCTTGCCAAAATTTGGGGGCACCATGATATTGATGTAGAAGCTCAGTCTCTGGTGTAACAGAGGTGCCTCCCCCATCCCAAATCAAACCAGCCATACCACCAACAGGAGATGGTGGTTAGTGGGGCTTGTGATCACTAGGATCTTAACACAGGTGCCTAAAAATAAGCATCCCATCCTGTGGGATAACTGATGGTCTCTGGATTTTGATTTCTTGTCTGTGAAGAGAAGAGCACATCTAGCCGAGAGCTGTTAAGGACAACTATATTAAAGACTGTGAGGTCTCAAAGGCTAGAGGAGATCTCTAAGTACTTAAAGTAGATATAGATAAGACCTCAAGTTCCATCTAAGTTTGGCTATAAATGTCCTGACCACATGGTAGAGACATAAAGATTATCTGCTGAGGCATAGTGAAATGAATTTAGACACGAGACAACTCCTTTTTAGATCTAACTCTGGCTGAGTCTGCTTGATCATACCAGCTTGTCTTCTGTCCCCTTTCTGATCCCTCATGTTCCTCATCCAGAGATTGCCTAAGTGCTGGACAGGGCTCAGACAGACCCCTATTCACCCAAAAGATGGTGCTGAGCAAGAGCTTTGATTGCAGGCCTTCCTGTGACTATGAGTCTGGTAATTGATTTTCATATGCTGTAGAAAGCACAACCTAAGGAAGATGACTCAATGGGAATATCGAGGATTCTTGATATTCAGAATTATCTTTATTCTTCCTAATAGGTTGTTCCCAGGAAGACATTGTGGGCATCCTGTCCATAAGAGAGGAATCCATTATGCATTTTCTTGGAGAGACGTGGCACAATGAGGCAGCACAACCAGCCACGGCTGAAAGAATCATACGGGTTGCCTGCATCTCTTGCAAAACCTCAGTCTGATCTCTCCAGAAAGAAGGGAAGAGAGAACGTGTGTGTGTACGTGCATGTGTGTGTGTGTGCGTGTGGAGGGAGGGTTGTGGAAAACACAGTGAGTATTGTTCATGCCCAGCACTTATTCAGTCAAAAATACAGCTGATGGGAACATATATGGACTTCACAGCTGAGGCACTAAGTGTATTGCTTTGGATGTGTATTTATTGCTGGCATTTTAAAGCAACTCTTACTGGCATATCAAAATACTTCGAATGAAAGCTGCCGTTGAAAGGGAAGTCATTATCACTTCAATTGGTGCTGCATTCGGATGAACTGAGAGCGACCTAAAAAGGATAGCAATCGTCAGTAATGCTCCACACGCGGGTGGCTTCCATTTGCCCTGTCCAGTGCTGTGACGTTTTCTCTTCCTCTTCGATGTCCTTGAGAAGAGTGTGTGACCGTCAGAACTCTCCACTGCAATGGTGAAAGCAAAGGTCCTGATGAAGTCGTTCTAAGCAAGATCTGTCTATAGCAGCTCCAAAGATAGAAATCCATCTCCTACTGGAGATGGGGGAGGGATGTTTTTAAGCATGTTGCCACCCTGAATTGTGGCAAAAAGGGGCAAATTCAGATGGGAAGCCAGAGACTTCAAAAAAATCATAGATTCACAGAATGGTTGGGTTGGAAGAGACTTTTAAAGCAAAGATCCTGATGAAGTCGTTCTAAGCAAGATCTGTCTATAGCAGCTCCAAAGATAGCTACAATTACTATTGCAATGTTGATGACTTGCCTTGCGCCGTCATCAAGAAGCTGATGACCTTGGTTGTCAGCTGGGTTTGACACACAGGAAAGCAAAAGTTCCGGTCCCAGGTATAAGTCTAAGGTAAGGAATAAGTGGAACATTCTACAAGCAAATGCAGGAAGCATGGGCCAAGGTTGGCACAATCCTACATAGAGACATGCAATGACAAACGGAGGTCTAGATATGGAGTAACTGGGAAAGCTAAAGAATAATTTAATCAAAGTAGTATTCATGGCATCAGCAACATGCTAGACATTTACGACAGTCTCTCCTACTTGGATTACATGCTCAAGTTCATTATCATTAATTGCCATGGGGCTGATTTTCCAGTCTTTAGAGAAAAGAAAATGCTATGTGCTCAAACTATTTGTAGAGGCATTTCTCTAGTGCTTCTGATGGCCACATTTACTTTTCTCAAGGCAGAGCAGTGATAAGTGTATTCTCCTTAATTACAGTCACTGAGTTCTGAGATCCCCAAAGAGCTTAGTACTGGGAATTTGTGATTCCTGAACAGTCCACACCTGTAGAAATATTTATACACAAAATAAATGTTTCACAGACCTGTATTGAGGTTGGAGATTGGAGAACATGCTGTTAACATGTTCTCCTGGTCTCTATTTCCTAGATTAACCTGAGCGTAATCCCTTTACAGCTCCCCCTTCTACAAACAGAAATTCTTCTCACATTGCAGCTTGTACTCAATGGCCACTAAAACAGCATTCAGGGGTCATCAGCTACAGACCCTGTAGTAAATGAGCTCTTCAGCTATCATTTGATTTTATACATATATTTTTTATCTATCTATCTATCTGTGCCTCAAGATCAGCTCAGCTTCCCAGCGCAGATTTCTATAAGCAATGTGGTCCGATTCTCAGCTTTCTGAGCAAAACTTCAGCTAACAATCATCAGCGCCTTAAAGGCAGTCTTCTTAAGTCCAGCAGAGTGAGATACAGATCTTTTTCAGAGCCTGTAATGGTTTTATACACATATATGAATATATATATGGATTTTTTTTAACTCCCTTAACTCCACTTTGCTTCAAATCATTTGACTGAAGAATTCTGACGTTCACCAACTCTTCCAAGTCTTGCAAAGTCATAGAATAATAGAATGGTTTGGGTTCGAAGGCACCTTCAAGATCATCTAGTTCCAACCGCATGGGCAAGGACACCTTCCCCTAGATCAGGTTGCTCAAAGCCCCATCCAACCTGGCTTTGAACACTTCCAGGGATAGGGCAGCCACAACTTCTCTGGGCAACCTGGTCCAGAGCCTCATCACCCTCAGAGTGAAGATTTTCTTCCTTAGATCTAATAATAATATCTATCAATATCTATTAAGTCCTGTCTGTAAAGTAAAGACTGTTGTAAAACATGACCATTTCTGGAAGCGCATATCTGACAAATAAAGGTTTCCTACAAGGTACCTTAATAGAAGAGTCTCTAATAATGCATTCCTAAAGTACTCTGGATAATCCAGCACATCCACCATATCCGACCCATCATCATTGTTTTTTCTAAGGTATAAACTATTGTCACATTTCATGCATATCCCTTTATCTGTTTTCTTCATCTCTGTGTTCATTTCTGACCACTGCTATACATTTTTCAAGATCTCACAGAGTCTACAGAATACCTCAGGCTGTCGTATTTTTGGCACTACTAATTTTTGCATCTATACGCTATACTATCAAGTACAGAAAGCTCTGATTTGAATTGGTATGTAATTCCCAAACCTTCTTTCCGTGACACTGTTAATAGCTTTCTGCAATGTCTTGTCTTCTGCCATGGCCTCCAGAAGTTTATTCCCTACTGCATTTGAGACAAGAGAAATCGCTTCCAACAGATTTGCATGTGTCACACCGTTCTCCACGTAGTCTTCAAGAACAGATTCCTCAAACACTCTCAGGACTGTGCCTGCTCTCAGCTCTTGTTTTCCTGGTTTGCAGACTACTCAAACTGCACGGATGCAGCTGGAAAATGAACACTAAACACCCTGCTGTTTTCTGGCAGGGGAATGATGACCTTTTTTCTTTAGGAACAATGAACTTGGAGTCCATTATTTGTTGGGATCCATCTTGCCTACCTAAATATATTTCTTTAATATTTTCTGCAGCAGACAGCCCTCTACGCATTAAGATGCTGTTTCCAGAGTATTTCTGGAAACTAATGCCACCAGTCTGCAAAGTGCACGAGAGTTTTGTCACACTGTCCTGAGTCATTTACGGAGGGATTTAATGGCCAGGAGGTTCCTCTTTGGCTGACACAGCTTGCCAAAACTCAGGTGCTTGCTTTCTTCTCTCTTTGACTTTCAAAACCCCCTGTCCAGGTTAGCAGTCCTGTTTCATTTTGAGTCCTTCTACATAACATCCCAAAAAGAAGAACTGTCATCTCATTTCATTCCGGGAACCAAACTCTGCAAATCTTTCTTATCTGTCAAAACAGCATTTCTGTAATCACCTGGCTTTGACCAGAGCCTGTATGTCAATTCACTTATACTTTCTCCCAAATATATCATGTTTCTGATTTTAAATTAGATTTCTCTTGCCATGTCCCATTTCCTGACCCATTTCTGCAGCCTTTCGTCATCTTCCCCTTTTTCTGTCCCCCTCCACAATATTCCAGTATATCATCTATATGTATTTCAATGCCCTCTTTTCCTTCAAATAATTCTTGCACTTTCCTGTCAAAAGTCTCAAAAGCAAGTTAAAACCCAGAGGGAAACCTGTACAAGCAACATCTCCCATCAGGGACATTGAAAATGCAGACTCTCAAAGTCTTCTGGTCAGGGCAATTTGCAAGGACTCAAGAGGAGCCACTAACAGCACAAAAGAAAACACATCTCCAGCCGTTGTCTTGAAAACATCTCCCTTGGCAAGCAAAGGAAAATATTTTTTCTGAATATTCCTATCAACTTCTTTGGGATCTAATCTCCATCCAAGCGACTTGTCTTTCTTTCCTGCTGTTCCCAGGGGCAGGCACATCGCAGTGGCTTCTATTTTTAAAAATGATTTCCAGTGTTAGCAGATAGCCCAAGCCCTTCCCTATTTCTGTCTCATGAACAGAGGAGTGTTTCCGGAGGCTGAAGCACTGAGCAGAGCATTTCTGGAGGCTGAAGCACTGAGCACTTCTTAGGATTTGACAGCACAGATTTCTATGCCTTGCTTACTAATGCCATTAAAGACATCTTGATATTGTTTCATTTCATTAAAAAAAAAAAAAACCACACAAAACCCAGATTCCTCCTTTTAATGACCTTACTTATAAGTCAGAATCACCTGTATCTCTTGACTGTAATCCGCTCACACTGCTGGTGAATTTTATTTTTCAGTTTAATAAAGTTTTAACTTAACTCCCCTTAATTCCAGCACTCCTCTTTTCTGGTCTACACTTCTTTGCAATATATCACTTTCCTGCTCCTGATACCATCCGATGTTTCAGATTCTTTAAAGATGTTAACCTGGAAAAGAATTTACACTGGGGGAAAAAAAAAATGAAAACAGTAAAAAAGCTTTCCATCTATCTCGGTCTCTGACTGAAGACAATTCCTGTGGAAGAGCTGTTACCTAGGAAGCAGTTGATGGAGTAAGGCTGAAGATGAAGAGAGGGATGTTTGTGCTGGTGATCCACTGATGGACAGGTAAATACTCATAAATCGGGAACAGAAATGTATGTGGCATGAATGTCACGGGCTTCTCCTCCGAGAAAATGAAGTGCAAGACTGAATTTCTGCTGTTGCCCAAGCCAGGATATGTGGTGAGTGACGAGATGGGCAGCAGTTCCAAGGAGGTAAAGCACTTTGAAGACCCTTTTGGGCAAGACCTTGAGAATGACATCCAGGCTACTTCCTGTCATGTCCCACTACACTCTCCGTAGAATAAGAGATTTTCCTTTCAAATACTGTTTTAAAGTCTCCTCATGCTGCACAACCACTTATACAGAAATATGTTCTCCTAGGGGTTCCTCGTCCCTCTCAGTAGTATGTGTACATTAACTACAAGAAATAGCAGAAAAGTAAAATTTTTATCTTCCCAATCGTCATCAAGAATAACACCCCAAAGGAGTGGACAAAGACAAAGAAATGTTCTTTTTAAAGAAACAGAAGAAGGAACCAGATGAATTATAGACCAATCATGTGGGTAAGACTGGCCAGGGAAGTAAGGAGGTGACAAGGTATGATTTTACTTTTGCAAGCTATTTGGCACAGGTCCACCTGATGCTTCCGTAAGATCAGTCTCTGAGCAATCATGCTAAAATGGGTGCTCATGAATACTGTGCTCCAAGAAGAGCAGCAATGCCACATTTTCAGACTAAGAAGGTCTTCAAGGGTCTGTCCTGAGTCTGGTACTGTTCAATATTCTTATAATGACTCAGATGATGGAATAGAGAATAGATTTATGTAATTTGTGGCTGACAGAAGATGAAGAGGGGGTCATAAGCAATGTGCAGGACAAGACTGGAATTCAAAATTATCTTGAGCTGTTAAAGGCAGCATCTGAAATCAGGAGTACGACACTGAGCAGAAGCAAAAGTGGCACGGGCAATGTGAGTGCAAGAGGACAGGAGGGAGAAGTAAAGCTAGGAAATGGGTAGCTTGCCAGAAGTATGGGAGACATGACCATAGGTTGGGAGGTGTTCACAGGATGAACAAGAAAAAGCAACAGGATGCAAACCAGAAAACATGAGGTCTGGGATCTCTGGGACTCATGACATGAGTGGTGCATATTTATCACAATAAGGAATTATCT
Organism: Tauraco erythrolophus; assembly: GCF_009769465.1. NCBI lineage: Eukaryota > Metazoa > Chordata > Aves > Musophagiformes > Musophagidae > Tauraco > Tauraco erythrolophus. The sequence continues at coordinate 22,735,528 of NC_141469.1, read as the reverse complement.
TGCACTTGTCAGCTCCAGTGAGGCTTCAGCTGGAGCTTGTGTCCACCTTTTCGATGGGACAACACATGCTAGAGAAGATTACAAGATCCTTGAGGAATTTTATTAAAATTATAAGTGGTTTTGCAGGCTGAGGAAAGTCTGAAAGAAGAGGGTTTATTTAGTTTAAGATGAAGGCTGTGTAGAAAAAAATCAGAGCACCGGAATATGTAAACAAGATGGTTCAGAAGCAGACAGTGATAGACAGCCCTTCACCGTCATGGGATGTAAGATGAGAAGTAATTTTGAGTAAATGTGCAGCAAGGGAGATTTAGTTAGATATTAAGAAAAATGTTATATAGGAAGTTAAAAAGTGGAACATATTATGGAGGGTCTGTTTAATCCCCAGCAGTGGAATCATTTACAGAAGCATCTGTCAGGAATGGCTCTTGCATCCTCTCTTCTCTGCTGGAGCAGCAGACTTCGTATGTGTGGTCCCTTCCCACTTCCCATCCCTACGACACTGTCCAGTGTGATTATTGAAGACCTCATGGTTTTTGTGGACTTGTAGAGTGAGAACAACCATCTCAATATTGAAGAAACAATGCTGGAGTCATACCCAAATGAAAGGTGAATAAAGTCTCTGTGAAGTCTGGCTCTCCCAGAACAAGGCTTGTCCCTCTTCTGATGATTAAGCTGGTGTTAATCGACAGTGACTTCATCGAAATATTCAGGATGAAGGTGTGTAAAACCAGAGCTGAGAAGAAGGAAACTTGGTAAGACTGTTGTGAAAAAAAGAAGCAGCATTTCCTTCTCTGAGGATAATTATGCAGGCTAGTGGGTAGGGACTGCTTTGGGAAGTGGAGGAAATGGGTTTTGAAAACCTCCCATCGGAGAAGAGCTGTAACCACCACATTGACCCATGAAAGGCAAGCTGTTTGAGTCTGAATCCAAGCTTGGGCATGTGCTGAGCATGGCAATAGGGATATTTAGCCATTTCAATTATCCTGGAAATGAGACACAGAGAAAGTAGTTGCCTACTGGATTAGCACAGGGCTCTGTTGGGGATGGTGGAGAGCCTAGTGTTGGGCAACTGACCAAGCCCCACAGGATATCCAGGTCCCAGGAGAGATGGTAAGATGTTCAGCCTGGAGAAGAGAAGCTCCAGGGAAACCTTCTAGCAGCCTTCCAGTACCTAAAGGGGCTACAAGAAAGCTGGAGAGGGGCTTTGGACAAGGGTGTGTAGTGATAGGACAAGGGGCAATGGCTCTAAACTGGAAGAGGGGAGATTTAGACTAGATCTAAGGAAGAAATTCTTCACTCTGAGGGTGGTGAGGCACTGGAAGAGGTTGTCCAGAGAAGTTGTGGCTGCCCCATCCCTGGAAGTGTTCAAGGCCAGGTTGAATGGGGCTTTGAGCAATCTATCTGGTGTAGTGGAGGGTGTCCCTGCCTGTGACAGGGGAAATGGAACTAGATGATTCTGAAGGCTCCTTCCAACTCAAACCATTCTATGATTCTTTGTTTCTCATTTGTATTTAACTTTCAGATCCATGAGTGCCTCTGCCTTTTCAGCAAATAAATCTGGCCAACACTCCCTAAGTAGCTCTTCCCTGCTTCACCAGGCTCTAACACAGCTACTAAAGCTCTGTAGCTACCCGTTGGCTGCCACCAAATGCTGACACTCTGCCACCAAAACAGCAGAAAGGCGGTTGGTTTTTTAAAGCACATTTCAGCACCTGCTGGAGGTCTGTGTCCTTCTTTGCCATCCTTGCCAGGATGCTACCAGTGGAGCTACTGATCAAGGGCAAACTGAGCCCATTTGTTCCTGCCGCACCCTCCTTCACCTCAACATCATCTCTGAGGGCTTGATCTTAAGGCAGAGCCTTGTAGCATTCCCCTGTCCGCTTCTGCCAATAGCAAAATAAGCTCAATGCCTTCAAAGACAGAGGGAGCATGAAGTTCAGTAAGCCCTCTGAGGGAGCCGTGATGCCTGCTGCATCAAACAGTCCTAAGAGCATGTCGACATTGTTGGTTCAGCAGGGGCTGAGAATCATTTTCATGTTACCATTCTCGCTGTAGAGGAGCAAGGAGAAAATTACATTTCTTTGTTTGATTCCGGATCAGGAAAGTCCACGGGTGTTGAGTTTGAACTACTGCCAAGCTAGCAATGGACAGCATTTTGGATTATGCCTTCAATGGTTTCAACACGCTCTTATCTAGCCTATACATAGTTACATATAAGCACTGAAAAACCTTCCAGCTCTGCCTGCAAAATACAAGAGCATCCAAGACAAGCCAAGACAACTGTGCAGACCTTGAGCATTCACTGGTAAGGAGAGAACCTCACCCATTTTTTAAAGGGTCATTTATCAATGAACTCTCTTCTTAATGTACCTCTTTAAAACATTTAAATAATAGTGCTTTCTGCACTGCACTGTTATGATAGAGAACCCAGCCATATGTCAAGCAGGAACTGTGACCCCTTTTTCTGTGATTAAGTTCATTTTTGTTCCATCCACTTTTTTCTTGTACATGATTAACCGGTGAATAAAAAGGCTCTTTTTTTATTTTTCTTTGTAAGAGCTGAAGCAGTTTTAAGCATATATAATTCAACACTTGCTATGCGATTTGCATTCCCTGCTTTAAGATGAATTTGGCACTAAACAAGCTCTCAATTATACTCCCCCGCCTCTGTTTTCTCTGGAAGTCACAAAATTCATTCAAACAAAAGCTAAACCCCCCTGAAGTTTTAGGAAGATGGATGATGATTAAAATTGAGGAACAGAGATCCTTCTCCTGACTTTACAAAACCACGGGGTTCCGATATATGGTCTCCAGTGGCATTTTTCCAGGCAACCTTAGGTTTAAAGTCAAAATTGTGTTCATGTCTGTACCAGCCCAGGTCATTCCATCTATCTATCATCCCTTCTTCTCATGTCTACCCTGCTTTTTTGCTTCTGACCCTAGATATTAAACATGAAGACTGGAGTCTGCAAGCCCAAAGCATAATTGAGGCTGAATAAGGCAAAAATTGAGATTAGAGAAGGAAGCCAAGTCGGGAAAACTGAGGAAGCTTCTAGCTGAAGAAGAGAGGAAGAGAAAAAGCAGTGAGAAACTAGCACTGATGCAAGACACCTGGAATTTAGGTATACAGCTATATATTTATGTATTTACAGATATATATATGCATGTATTTAAATGTAAGTATGCATATAAGTAGATACTATATATTATAGCATCAATGCAGAGAGTTAGTCAACATAGAGCTCATTAAGAGTTAGGCGATCCAGAGAGGAACCCAAATTAAGTGCTCTAGAAACACTTCCACGCCTCCATCAACTGCAGGAGAGACTAGGGAGCCTGATGTAGCTGTGACCACCTCCATAGCCAGTGAGGCTGATGGGGGGAGACAGGCAACAAACACGGGTGGGAGGTCGCGGAAGGGAAAAAGCAGGCTGTGTTGGAAGAGCAAAAAGACAAAACTACCATAACTTATACTAAAATAAACAAAACTCTACTTTAAAAAGACATTAAGGCTGTAAATTCTAGGATTCAGAAGTTGGGACATACCATGAGTAATCCAGAAAGAGCCAAAATCCATCCTTCTCATTCCAAAACAGCATGATGGCATAGTCTATACTGACACAGCCACGTAATAATTGCAATCTCTGTATTACTATAACTTTACACACAGGAATGTTTCTTATTATGTAGATCTACATTGCCCAGAATATCAGGGGCTGACTGCAAGTTAGACCCAGAGGTGCTATTTTAATTGTCAAACTTGGGTTAAAAGTCTACCTTTGGAAGCAATGCAAGACTTGTATATCTACCTCATGTAATATTTAAGGGTGCTGCACAGAGCAGTAAGAAGCAGCATTGCAAGATCTAAGCAGCTTTGGCAAGTTTTTTCAACTACATCTTATAAAACAAGTGGCTGGTCACAAGTGGTGTTCCCCAGGGCTCAATACTGGGGCCAGTTCTGTTTAATATCTTTATCAATGATCTGGACGAGGGGATCGAGTGCACTCTCAGTAAGTTTGCAGTCTTATGGGGAGCAGCTGAGGGAACTGGGGTTGTTCAGCCTGGAGAAAAGGAGGCTGAGGGGAGACCTTCTTGCTCTCTACAACTACCTGAAAGGAGGTTGCAGGAAGGTGGGGATCGTCCTCTTCTCCAAAGTAATAAGCGATAGGGCAAGAGAAAAGGGCCTCCAGTTGTGCCAAGGGAGGTTTAGATTGGATATGAGGAAAAACGTCTTTCCCAAAAGGGTTGTCAGGCATGGGAAGAGGCTGCCCAGGGAAGTGATGGAGTCACTATCCCTGGAGATATTTAAAAGACATGTAGATGTGGTGCTGAGGGACGTGGTTTAGTGGTGGGCTTGGCGGTGTTGGGTTAACGGTTGGACTTGATGATCTTAAAGGTCTTTTCCAACATAAATGATTCTGTGATTCTATGAAAAGGGAGAGTGAAAGAGATATAACATCCAGATGATTGGTAGTAATAAAGGTATAAAACCAATGTGGAAGCCACAGAACAGAGAACACAGAGGGAACAATATGTGTGGAAAGAGAGAGGAGAAAAACTAACCACGTCTCAGAGTTGTTCCAAGCCAAGATGACAAATTGCTTTCCCCTACAGATGTTGAATTGACACACTAGGCAGGGAGACAGGCAGAAATGGGCTAATAATGGGCTGATAATGAACCATGGGGGTAGTGTGTTAAAAAAATAAAATAGAAAATATAGAATAAAAGGCAAATATTTAAGTATTTGTCATAAGAGGGCTGTACAGAGGAAGAAAGATGGGAATTATCTGGCATTCATTTAGTTGCTCCCATCTGAGCTAGGTATCCACATTTCTACATTGCTAGAGGAGCTGATTGCCCACATGTGGGCACTTAGCATCATTTGAGTTGCTCTAGGGTACATGAGACATGAACGGGACTGAAGATGTGACACAGTCCCATGGGAAGTCTGCATATTTCTGGAGCAGCAACTGGAAACTGAGCAGCATTAGGCAGGGCAACCAGCTCAGCTTTAGGTAGACGTTTATATGAAATTAGAGGGATACGGCCCTTGGAGCTTAATCCTGGTCACATAGGAACAGGATGTTCGCTGGAGGTGTGCTGAAACTGAGAGAGATGGCAATGAAAATCTAAGTCCCAGGTGTCAAATATGGCCAAAGCAGAGATCATTAACTTCATTGCCGGGGGAAGTAGCAAGCTGATTAAAGAGAAGACCTCTGGCTTGTGTCAGGAATTAAATAAAGAATCTGGAGCCAGCCAGATAGAATCAGAGCTTGCTTAAGGTAGGGTGGGCTTTCATAGCACAACATGGCAGAAAAGTGACAGCAGTGTCATCTGCCATAAACACTGCGTCCCTTAGAAAGCAAAACTTCTGAAACACCAAGGAAGGAAACAGCATTCTAAAGTCACGATGTCTTCACCTGAGTTAGACCTGCATTTATGGCAATTACGTGTTCCTTCCATCCTAGAGATCCCAGGGGATGGAAGGAAATTAAATAATAATAAGTTGTTAAGCAAGGTTTGAACTTTCATGCTGAACTTTCTCCTTATACCCACCCTCTTTCTGTCCTGGAAATCTGTTTTCAGTCCCAGTTCAAATAACCAAATAATTTTGCTGTAAGAAATGATCTTATAATCCAAGACAACTTGATCCATACAAAGGTCTAGTAACTTGCTCGAAGGCTTGTCTTACCCTTGTAAAGCAAGGGTCCACCCAGGGACAGGAGCAGAATCCTAAAATTTAATTACTGGCTGCAGTACACATGCAATTATTTATAACACTTTTAATGATTATTCATAGGATTCATACTGGGGGGAGGGGGAAAGGGGGAAAGGTCACCGTGTTGCAAACAAGCCTGAAATTCAGAATTACTTGCTGAGGAGAGCTGGGGGAAGATGATTATGACGGATAATACAAGAGAAGAACATAAGGGAAATTGATTACGAAGGTTTACCAGGAACATGTGGACTATTAAAAACTCTATTGCACATCAGTGAATTTCAGACCCTTAAATCGACAGGACCTTTAAAGGGAAATCATATTTTCTATCATCTAATCAATGTAGGTAGCAGTGTGTTTCGTTCCTCTTCCCTGCTCTCTGTTGACTTCGATTGCTCCGTTTAGAGAAGTTTAATGTTTAATCTGATATTAAGTGTCATGAAGTTTGAATAAACCAGAGGCAGCTGAAAAAGCCAGAAGCAGTAAAGTTCAGCTTTCCTCATAACCATCTCTATAAAGTCCAGCTAATCTTAGCTCTCCTTGAGTGGCACTTGTTATTTCAATAACCCTTTTTTCCCCCACATGGCACACTGAGACTGCTCTCAACCCCATGCTGTTCTGCTGAAGACAACACAAAACTCTGCCAGCTACTGACTGTGAGGACCCCCTTCCTCCATCACATGATGAAAAGTAATTCAGAGCAGTCTGGGACCTGGCCAGAGACAATACTACAAGTCAAGTCTGGTTCCTCTGCTGCCTTTCACCTTATAGAGTCATACTTCTGTCCTCAAGCGCTGTAGCAGTCAGGGGCCAGCGTTCCTGGCTGTGTGCGGGGATAAACAATAAGGCAAAGGGCTGCAGCAGCTGCTTTTCATCTTCAAAGTGTTTTTTCAGCTGTGGATGAACTTGAGGTTCCCAGTGCCCAAGGAAGAATTAAGCTTGATAGCAGAAAGGTCCTGATGAACAAGAAGATTGGGAATCACCAAACAAGGTAGTGACCGCAGTGCCCTTGAGAAAGGAAGATTGTTACACCCATTTAAAACCACAGAAACCAAGAGGGAGAGATGGCAGCTGGGAGGGAACAGGCATGAGTCTGTCTCCAGATCAGACCATTCTGTGAAGAGCTGGTACAATCTCAGAGGAGGATCCTGCTGGAATGCAGAAGGTGGGCACGTTTAGGATGTCAGCGCGAGTGCAAGCTCCCTTGCTTGTGTGGTCTCATATTGAGTTGTTGGCAGCTGTTACAGAGCAAACAAGGCCAAGGAGAGGCAGCAAATTAGGGTAGGTGTTGGGACTGTAGGCATGAAGGGTCTGTGTTGGATGAACAGAAGGGTAGATGGGGTCATGGATCAGAATAGAGCTAATATCCGTAGTCTAGATGTGGGTCAGCACAAGTTTTTTTGTAGTAAAAAACACCCCGTGGGTGGAAGAGGGGAAAGGTCTGAAGCTCTTGGCTGCTCCCCTGCCATGTTCTGCATTACAGCCAGGGTGTGCAAGCATCGTTGTTCTGCTGCGGTCAGCAAGTTGTTGATTAAATCACATTGATAAAATGCGAGGCAGGGGCCCTTCAGAAAGCAAAACGACTCTGTGACTCATAAGTTCAGAGGCCAGGAGGTCAGAGCTGACCTCCTCCCTTACACAGGCCAAAGGATTGCATCCACTTACAGTGGTAATGGCCCCTGTAACATGTCTTTGGCTCAAGTGTATTTTCCAGAGAAGAGCCCCCCATTGATTAGTAGACCTCAAGAAAGAAAGAAATCTGTTATTGTGCTGGGGAGTTCATTCCAATGGTTGATCACCCTTCTTGCCAAAATGTGCTTCTTTTGGCTCCTTGGGTTGTATCTGGCCCAACTTCTTCCCCCACCTCTAGTTACTGCTTTCCCTGTGAGGTTTAAACTTTTTTCCTCCTCTTATTGAAAACACTTCGACAACAGAATCACTGTGCCACGCGTCGCCCTTCTGCTACAACTTCATTCCTTAAAACCTCTGTCCCTGGAAGGTCTTTGCAGAATTGCAAATAATTGCTGCTATTCTTTACTCCATTGATCCAATAGCTAAAAATCTGCCCTCCCAAGCATGGGGAGAGGGGCTCGTCCCTACTTTTTTGGCACCCACCCCAGCCGTGCTGGTGTGTTCCAGTGCAGAGTCCATGAAAGGTTTGAGTCCTGCACATAAGAACTGTTCAACAAAATCATTAGGACTGCCTGCCCACCATGACCCCTAACTCCTTCTCTCTCTGCCAGAATACCATCATTCTGTGACAAGGGATTGTGGTTTTCCTCCTGTTCTAGAAGTCCAGAGTTCACATTCAGCTAAAGAAAAATCTTGTTGCATCTGCCTCATTCATGTACCAATGCTGAGGATTTGTGTCTTCAGTTTCTCACTACCTCTACACTACAGATTGTTATCTTGTCCAAGAACAGTATCAATATTTTTAATCATGCAATTAAAGACCATATCAGAACGGATATGCACCAGGGGAAAGGAATTAAATTGCACAGCCAGCCTTGGATCTGTCATCACCTGTCTTTTGACTGCTTGGCTTTTCTACCTTAACTTTCTCTAATAAGATCAGACCATTCTCCTTCTCCTCCCCCACAAGATATTAGCAGGTATAATGTACCTGTGCTGACCTCCCACTGTCCTCAGTATCTCCAAAACATTGCACAGTTTTGCAAATTGCCCTAGAGAGGGGCACAGGCATCTCATCTCTAGGCATTGCTGAACACCCTCCCTCCCCAAATCCTCTACATCTGAAGAACACATGAGATCAGTAGTGAACACCATGTTGTATGCTTTATGACTCATGAGAGGACACATAGCCTTTTTTGGAGAGGTGGCACATATGCCTGGTGGGATGGTGTGGCTTGTGTGCAACACATGAGCGTCAGATGAGGGCTCCTGGTCTATTTCTTAGCGATGACTCTGGAAGTCCATCAACCTTTCCATGCCTTGATTTCCCTGGCTGGAAGGTGGGGTTGGAGATGCTGGCTTCTGCACAGGGAGCTTTGAGACCCCAGGTTTACCACCAGGTAAGTGATAGCCATGGAGTGTTTGTTTCTAGGAGTTTTGAAGTGAAACTGGAGAACTCCAGAGCTAGGTCCAGGAACACTACAGAGGTGTCTCTTCCTGGTTGGTTTACCTGGCCAAGGTGATTTGCTCATATGGTCTGACTATGCCCAGGAGCAGATCCCAAAGGGCTGTGCCATTGGTGGCACTCAGTGCTCACTGGGGCACAGAAAGCCTCCAGTGTTGAAGAAGGCGCCAGTTCAGAAGTGTCTGATTAAATAAGGATGAAGCTCCTAAATCCCTGAAGGAGTTTTGATCATTTCAGCCTGGTTTTGACTGTGTTTTGGAGCTGTACCTACTTTCTTTCAAGGTGTTTTTATGTCACTAGTGACCACAGCCATCCCCCAAAGTACACTTTTCATACTTTACCCAATTCCAGTTTTCTTGCAGCTCTTGTGGCGCACTTTTCAGAGAAAGACTTAATGGGAACAGATTTGAGGTGGATCAAACTTCTCTCTGGCCTGTGAAGCTCACCTGCGTTCAGCAAGCATTGTGCCCTCAAGCCTCCTATATCTCCTACAAGTGTAGGCTGATGGTTGGGGGCCAGATGTTGAACTAGACAATCCTCTTGCTAGTGATGTTGGTTGCAAACTTAATTGCCTACTGGCTTTAAGTCATGCACCAGACACCGTGCATCTCCATCTAGCCCCTCTTCAGACAGTCCCTCTTTAGGTTGCTTTTGCGAGATTGGAAGTTTGTATTACGCTCATGCTGCGTATTCCAAGCTCATCTCAATGCCATTCTCTACGGAGAAATCCCCAATTTCATGAAATTAGAAGCTGGCACAACCGAGTGAAGACACGGCTGACTCAGACAGCTGTACTGAAGATATACTGATTTACACCAGCCTGGGGGAAAGCCACAATAATTTTCCTCTCCTTTGACTGAGTAGCCACGGTGACAAGAGACTGAATAGATGACAAAATAAAACAGATCATGAATCTAGAACATGCAGCTGGAATTTCCCCAGCAGACTCACAATGTGAAACAGCCAAAAAAAGGCCAGTGAAATATGAATTAGTGCAAGGACAAGGTTTTAATCACAATTACACAACTTTAAAGCCACAGTAATTCCACGGAGCTCAGTCTGGTGTCTCCGGATTTTTGCTAATATCACAGATGCCTCTAACGCACAAGGAACGGACCTTGGTCTTATTTTTGAAGGTGTCAGTTCTGTAGTGAAGTCAGTGGTGTATAAAAGTATGAGATCAAAGGAAAGTTTCATGGGCTGGACAATTTGCTGATGTGGCTGGCCATCTCTGCTTCTTCTTCTGGACACGCAAGTATCCATACTGGGGAGGCTCTGGCCCTACCAGTGGTCAGCGAGGTTGTTGCAGAGAATCTGCTCTGAATATTCAGTGATGTCCTCTTCTTGGTGCAAATCAGGAGTAAAAGATATGAAAATGAAAATAGGACACTAGGTTTACATCTGCCACTTGTTTATGCAGGACTGTATCCCATGGAGTACCATGGACCAACCTCCTGCTGAGCACCACAGGTCTTTGGCTGTGCGAAGCCCTCCAAGCCACTCTGAGCAGCAGAAAATCATGTGATGAATGTGTCTGTCACATCCCTTGTCTTGTGGCACAATTTCCATAACCAGCGCACCAGCAAGCTACATGGGACTCACGCAGTGCAGGCCAGACACTTCCCTGGTGTCACCACAGTAAGGCCACCAGGTTGCATATGGCTTCACACATTATGGCATGGGAGTAGAGGACACAGCAGCTTGAGCTTGATCTACCCTTCTCATCTCTGGGTGATAATGTAGGGATATCCCATGTCCATTTTGCCTCTTGCTGGAATTGTAATGATACACAGACGTGCACACACCCCAAGAGTGATTTTGTACTGTGGTTGCTCACACCCATGACTAATCCCAGCAGCTGCCACTTGAGGTAGCCTCAGTGAAGACAGACTCATACACCTCTACACAGTTGACTAACTCATACTTCATCAAGAGAGGAGAAAAGAGTCACAGAAATGACCTGCTTGCTACCTGGGTCCTTCCAGGCTATGCATCCAGGTTTTCTTCCTGTGGAGACCATAGCACAGGTCAAAGTAGAGTCTGGTGTGTGCTGAACACTTGATAGGTGCACACCAATGGGCAAAATAACGAGAGATTCCTCCTGATCCTATAGTCTGGGAGACAAGCTCCTAAAATTGTAAAACACTTCTGGAAATGAGGTTGTCACATTGCATAAGTGCTTCTGAATATGGAGCTCATTATCTGAAAAACACAATGGTGCCCAAGTCCAGAAGTAACAAGAGATCAAGGGAGGAAATCAATGTCACTTTTAGTAAATTAAGGGAAATACTGTATTGACATTGTATGTGCATGGCTGGTTAAAGGCACTGTCTCATGGCTACACATGGAGAAGATAAGAGACTTCCTGTTAGCAGGAGAAAGCTTGTTGCTTATTCCATGAAGACAGTGGTGAGTTTGGGGGGTTTAGTCCCCGGTCTAGCTGCAGTGTCACTCTGCAAAGCAGAACTGGCTAGAGAGCTCATTTGGACCAAAAGGAGGGTTTTTTCCCTAATTATCTAACCAACCGTCCCCTCCCCCAAATGAAACAACCTCTTCTCTACATTTTGCTTTGGGCAAGTCCTATTTTGAGGGGAAAAGGTAGCAAGTAGCAAGTTTTTTAACGAAAATCTGTTATCATTAATAACTAGTTAATCTGCGTAATAGCAGCAGCTCTGAACACTGAATTCATTCCTAAGCATGGATTGGGATAGTCTAGGGTCAAAATAAAGGACATCTTTTACTGGAGATACTCTGGAGATAACAGGACTCATTGAGGTGGTGATTTAAGGAAAACTGGAGATAGTGGGATGCCAAGAGAAACAACCAGCTGTAGTATTCCCAGGGAGTGAGGGCTGCCCGTCACTTAAAAGATGTCCCCTTTCACCAGCCCAGCCTTGTTGCACAAACTCAAATCCAAGGGTGGCACATGGGTTTTGGCAGAGGGAGTCCCTGAGCTCGAGGGGTGCAGAAGCAGCAGCCGTACACGCATCAGCCTCAGGCTCCACATCAGCCTTACTCGGTGGCTGTTGCTGCTTGTTTGCAAAACAGCTTTTTGTCCGGGTGATTTAAACCAGTTCCTTTTCCAGTTTTGGGGAGAGGCATGTAGAAACAAAACAGGTGCAAAAATAATCTCTCCAAGCAGTGCCGTGGGATCGAGCATTTCTTTTTACCCACCCAAAGCTCTGGTCTTGCACAGAGCAAATGGAGATGCATGGACAAGCAGAAGACGATAGCTATTTTTGCCTTTGAATCAAACACTTGGGTGTCCCAAAACTAAGACAAATGTGGCCTCTGAACTGTGGCCGTGGTAAGTCCCGCAATCTGGCTCACTTCTGCTCTGAGTTTCGCAGCTGGAGTTCATCTCCCAGCATGCACTGGAGATGCAGCTCAGGATCCAAATCACCTCCTTTTCAGCCAAAAACATTTTCTCTTTTGCCAAAAAATTCAGCAGGCTGCTGGGACTGCCTTTCTTGCTTCTGGTTTTGTCAATACTTCCTACAGAGGGGAAACAAACTCCAAAGGTTTTGCAACCTGCTCTGCTCAGTTAGAATAACCTCCTGCCTGGTGGGTTTTGTTTTAAGGCTGAGGCTGCCCTGTGGCCAGTGTCTGGACCACCCCACAGCAAGCTCTTGCCTCGTTTTTGAAGTGAGTCGTAAGCTGCCCGGATGGCCTTTAGATGCAGCCTACAAAGGGCTCTTTTATCCGACCGACCACACAGGACCACAGCCAAAATGTTCTTTGGTTGAGCATAAGCAATCGTGCAAATGCATTATACAACATAAGCAATACAACGCATGCGATACAGCATATACAATATGGAATATGCAATACAGCCTTGGTGCATTCAGTGGCTGCAGAGTTTGGTCACAGGCTAAACCCAGATGCCATTTGGTCATCAAATCCCTGGTACGTTGGAAGGAAATTTCTTTAAATCCTTTCCTGTGCAGGCAAACCTGGTTTTGTGGTCACCAAGATCCAGGGAGGGGATGACCAACTTTTAGCTTTGCAGGGACAAGAGAAGGCTCAGAAATTTACTGGAGTCTGGGCAGTTTTGAAACCTCGTACCTAAGCTTCTTTGAGACCTGGGTCAAAAACAAGGGGTTTGACTTGCAGTCATACTCCTCCCTGACAGATGTGCATCTAACTTGCACTGTAAACACCTCCATGATGTCTACTGCTCCAGCGTTTCTCTTTCCCAGTGAGTGGAAAGTGTTTCCTAGCTCCTGATCTTGCCTCATGTTAAGCTTGTGACTTCTTGCCCTTTATAAAAGGATGCGAGGGATGGATTATCTCCTCTGCTGCTCCAGGCTGTGTCCCCTTGCACCTCTTCTTCAGTTCCTAAAGGGGCTACAAGAAAGCTGGAGAGGGACTTTTTACAAGGGCATGTAGTGATAAGACAAGGGGTAATGGCTTTAAACTGAAAGAGGGCAGATTTAGAGTAGACATAAGGAAGAAATTTTTTACATTGAGGGTGGTGAGGCATTGAAACAGGTTGCCCAGAGAAGTTGTGGCTTCCCCATCCCTGAAAGTGTTCAAGGCCGGGTTGGATGGGGCTTTGAGCAACCTGGTGTAGTGGAGGGTGTCCCTGCCCATGGCAGGGGGGTTGGAACTAGATGATCTTTGAGGTCCCTTCTAGTGATTCTAGGATTCTAGGATTCTAGATTCTATGAAATGAACCCCACTTCAATATTTCCTCCTTGGCCTTTGACAAGGGCTTGGGCCCAATGATAGCCAGGGATGTCTGAGCATATTGAAAATGTTCTTTTCCTCTTGCAGCCCTAGCTATTTGCAATTATTACCCCATTTTACTGATGCCACTGAGACCCATTTCCAACCACAAATCAGGATCAGAAGAAGGAAAAGCAGCCAGGAGCTGTAACTTTGTTTTTTGGTGGGTCTATCCAATACAACAAAAAAAAAAGGCTGATACGAATCAAGGTTTAGCATGACATCAGAACAGCTACACCTTCTCACTTTTCATCATCTTTTCAGCTACCCCAGGGCAGATGTAGGGAAGGGTCCATATCTAGACAAATAATCCTGCAATCACTAGCCAAGAGTTGCTTGCCTTCAAAGGAAAATCCCCCTTTTCACAACAGATCCCCAATTCTTCTCTGCTCCTCAACTACCCTGCAAAAAAACAGGTATAGAGAGGAGCACCTTACATCAAGAATTTGGTAAGGCAGAGCTTGCTGAAAGCGACTTTGTGCTCCCTTCTCCCCTTGGTCATGTACACTTAGTAAATGTGCTTTTAATCTCATTAATGTTGTTTGAAAGAAGCAGTGGTGGATGAATCATCTGATGCAAATGGAATAGTTTAGGGAATACATGCATTTTCATTAGCCTAACTTCTCCTCCAGCACTATGTATTAGCACAGAATTAACCCATTAATTCTATTGATTTCTATTAATATTGTTCATTCCATCAGTGCTCGAATCCCCACAGACTTCTTTCCAACCATCTATAGGAACTGGCTTGTTTAATCAACATTGCACAACTAATCGAGGCAATTGTTTGGGTCATGAAGTGAAGAAGAAAATTGTTTCTAATTGAGAGTACGGGAGGAATTTGGGGAGGCAGGATATAGTTATTACTGCTGGAACAGGGCCAGGATGCCAGCGATCACACTCTGCTGATCTTGCCGAATGTGCCATGGGAATTGTTGTATGCATAACCAATGAAGGCGAAAACAGATCATTTCACCTGTTCCTAAATCCGGCCAGCACCACACTGGTGGGAAACTTGCACCCTAAAATCCACTGGGATCTTCTCAAATATCTCCTGTCTTTCTGTCGCAGGCGTTCATAGAACTACAGAATCATTGAATGGTTTGAGTTGGAAGGGACCTTCAAGATCATCTAGTTCCAAACCCATTGCCACAGGCAGAGACACCTTCCACTAGATCATCTTCAAACCATTGCCTCTTGTCCTATCACTACATGTCCTTGCAAAAAGTCCTTCTCCAGATTTATTGTAGCCCCTTTAGGTACTGGATGGCTGCTAGAAGGTCACCTTGGAGTCTTCTCCCCAGCTCTCTGAGTCTGTCTTTATAGTAGAGGTGCTCCAGCCCTCGGATCATCTTCGTGGCCCTCCTCTGGACCCACTCCAACAGTTCCATGTCCTTCTTGTGTTGGGGACCCCAGAGCTGAACGCAACACTGCAGGTGGGATCTCATGAGAGCAGAGTAGAGGGGCAGAATGCCCTCCCTTGACCTGCTGGCCATGCTTCTTCACCAACCTCTATCAGAGCAGTATCCAACTATCTTACTGCACTTCCCACATTTGTCTTCATAACAATCTCTTTGCCCTGTGCAGACCCACTGTGCCATTTCTGGCCACTCTATTCCTATCATGGTGGCATAGATGGATGTTGTTTGGGATGGAGTTATCAAAGATAGCAGTCTCTCCTACATAATGGTGAGAGGAAGTGGTCAAAGTGCCATGTCCCCACATAGGACAGGGAAAATGTCCCATATCTCTGCAATGCTAAACATCTCCCCAGCAGTTTAGTGCAGTTACATGAAAGGATGGCATCACTCAGAGAAGCTCAGTAATCAAGGGACGGGAGGATCTCCAGAGACTGTCAAAGTCAAAGCAGAGTCAAAAGATGGTCTTTCATGTTTCTAGCTCAAAGCCACTGGGTTTTCCTTACTGCTCAGGTAGCAGGATGGCTCTTCCTCTTGTAGCCTTTTGCTTGGAGGAGAGGATAAACGAGATCTTTGATGTAAAAACCCAAATCAAAACAAATAAGACAAAGTAGCTCTTTAAACTTAGCTTATACACCAACATCTTATTCTGGCAGTCTCCTCCCTGGGCAACCAGTGCGGTGAGCTCGCCCTCCCATTGACGATACACGCTGAGACCATATCCATGACATTTTTTACAGCACTCTCCCAGCAATATTTTGTCTCAAATTGCCTTTGCAAAAGGCTCTCTTTATTCCCCTCATCATAAGTCCTGTCTCATTTTCAGCAGCAAGCTGAATCCTATCTCTTGCATCCTGACCTAATTATTAAACAACCCTGTCGAAGTATTCAGTCGTTTGCTGATATTTTACTCAGAATTAGAAGTGTGAATGTGCTCCATTAGGCTTCTAATATCCTTTATGCTCAGCTTGACATTTGGGGAGCCATTTTATTGTGTTTGACACTCTGGGAAATGGGGCTGCCATAGTTAGCATCAGTAATGGTGTTATTGACCCCAATTTTACGAATGCAGGAGGATGTCTGAATGTTACACACTCAGGTATCCAGAGGGTTCTCACTGTCTCACACAAATGTCTGCTCTGGGAGCTGACATCTCAACCTTTCTGCGGAAGTGTGGGGTTTTTTTCTCACTCCCCTAAAGTTCAGAGATGCTTTTCTGATCGAGTGTTTGGTGACTAGTTAACACCAAAAAAAGTCCATCAAGATAGTGAGGATTAAGGTTGAGATTCTCGTTGAAAAGCCTGCTGGGATGTTGATAGGCATCAAACACAACTAGGAATCCTCAGGGTTGTTCCCAGCTCTGAAACAGACCAGTGACACAGTTCTGGGCAAGTTACTTCACTTCTCTGTTATTTCACTCTGAGTCTGACGGTGATGGCATCATGATTTTTGTAGGACAAGAAGCTGTGAAGTCCCCTGCCATGTCACCACCTCTCTCTAAAGCATAAGGAGAGATGGCCTCTACTGTGAAGGTCTTCAAGGCCAAGGCAGAAAGTCCTGATCCTAACAAAAAGGGTAATTTGAAAGCTGAGATTAGGACACGGGTATTCTGAGCCACAGTTCACAGTTGCAAACCACTTTTACCTAATTCTTGACATAGTGATTTGACTGGCTTTGTTGTCGCTTTTCTGGCAGCACATTAAATGGATCTCTGTCAGCAGTAGGTGATCGTGGGACTTTTCTAGCTCCCATCATGCAGCAGCCCCAGAGCAACACCAACCAGAATAAAACTGGGGAAAGGGAAGCAGCAGTGAGCTACAGTACCAACATCTGATTGCTGAGCACCAACAAATAAGTCCTCCATCCCCACCTGCCCTGACCAACACTTGGGTCCTTCTCTCTGAACACCAACAGGCATCTGGAGTAGCTATTTGAAGAGGTTCTGGATGGGGCTACCCGGGCATAACCTAAACCACCAGGTTTCTGAGACTGCATCTGGGGTGAGTTACAAAAGGAGGGCCTGAACTGACTGCAAGAGCAGGCTCAGGGGCAAATCCAGCTGGAATTTGCAAAAAACATCTCTGACTGATGCTTTTCCCCTTTCTTCCTCAGCAGTCATGATGCACAGACACTTATGATTTCATAGAACAAGGAAACCCTCCCCTTTTCTCTCCCCTCTTTTCCCAGCACCACATGAGCACCTTGGGACAAAAGAATGGACATTTTGAAATTTTGCTTCATCTCAACACTAAAATGTGGAATTCC
The DNA here is from genome assembly GCF_009769465.1 of Tauraco erythrolophus. NCBI lineage: Eukaryota > Metazoa > Chordata > Aves > Musophagiformes > Musophagidae > Tauraco > Tauraco erythrolophus. The sequence continues at coordinate 22,718,300 of NC_141469.1, read as the reverse complement.
TTGCATCAAGGGTAGTTATTGTACTCTAAAACCTTTTTAAAATAATAAAAAAGAGGAGCCTTTCATCCATCACTGTGGGGTTTTAGTGCAAAGAGACAAGGCAGGGATGGACCTGACAGGGTGAGGTGGCTTCCCCAGGGAACACAAAAAGTCAGTGGCAGAGAAGGGACAGCCCAAACTCCCCCGTGTCCCAGACCAATCCTGTGGCTTCAAGTTTTCACATACTCCTGACCTGAGAAATTCAACTGAGCCCTGGGCTTGGATTCAGCCTGCCTCTGCTTTGTGGCTGTTTCTTCACCTTCAGATAAATACCTGTTGGGAGGAGGAAGGAAGACAGAGACAGACTCTTCCCAGTGGCGCCAGTGGGCACCAGGTCTGGAGGCAATGGGCAGAAAATGAAACACGGGAATTTCCATTAAACAGAGGAAAAAGCTTTTTTACTGTGAGGGTGACTGAAGACCGGAGAAGGTTGTCCACAGAGGTTGTGGCAACTCCATCCTTGTGGATTGTCAAAACCCAACTGGACACGGTCCTTGGGCAACTGGCTGTAGATGAACCTGCTTGAGAATGGGGGTTGGACTATATGATCTCCAGAAGTCTTTTCCAACGTCAGTGATTCTGTGCAATGCCATAGCATTATCTGTAACAATAATAGAGAATTTCACAAAATGGGCTGGAAAATACAGGCTCTGAGCAGAGGCTGAAAGGATGAAGATCCTGAAGAAGCCACACAGGTTCTCTTGTAACTCCAGGATATTTGGCATCTTGAAAGGGGCTGCCTGCAACCACTCCTGGCATAACAGTGGTCTACCTGTCAAAGGTGCCAAACATTGTCCGTGTTCCTTCAAAATCAAGGCATCGAAGTGGGGAAGTCAGCAGCTCTCCAAATCAGGCTGCTTATTTGGTGTCGAGGGATTCAGTCTGGGCTGCTATGCCTGGAAAATTGGGGCTTCCACTGCATTGTGTATCTCCAACCTTGCTCCAAAACTGGCTAACCGGCCAAACGTCCTTGAGCATCAATGGCAGAAGGTCCTTCCAGCCACAGGGACCAGAAGAGGGAAATCCCAGTGTCACAAGCAAGAAGAGACTTCTTTAAATAGTTTGGGGCTGGAGCACAGAGCTCAATGTCACAGAGCAGATCTGTAAGGCAGTAACATCACTGGCAGAAGTTTCAGCTCCTGTTGTAACCCGTGGAGAGACTGGGCAGGATCCATATGTCCATACAGAGGTGCTCCATGCCCTTTGGATGCCTTGGGATGCCAAAAAGGATGCAGGAGCTATATCATTAGGAGCTCCCAACTCTAGGTTTCCTTATTTCCAATAAGGAAAGGAAGCTTTCAGACAAAACCACCACCCAAAAAACACAGAAGTAGTTCTCTTTTTTTTTTTTTCCCAGCTGAGTCTGCCTCTGGTTGACCACACAGATCCAGCCCCATTCCACCCCGCACTGATACCGAGCCAAGTTTAAACGTCTCTCCTGCTTGCCATAGCCTTCCCCAACACACACACACCCCCTTCTGCAACAACAAAGCTCCAGCTTCTGCCTCTGAAAATTAAATCTTATCTCCTCAAACCACTCCAGCCCCGCACACCCAGGATCCCATCTCTCCCTCTCATCTGACTTTAATAACAACACCATTCCCCTCAGAAGGAGGAGGATGGAGCCCAGATTAAAAGGAGCTGTTTAGCTGGCAGCAATATTACCTTCCTTCGCCCTTTGATTTTGATATTTTTTGTGTTGTTGTTGCTCTTGCATTTTTATTGAGCACCCGGGCTGAATGGCTGAACAAAATCGAACTTCCCAGCTGAGACCGCAGATGCTCAGCTGTGCATACCTTAGGGAAAAACGTGTGCAATTTTCATTTTGGCCAATTATTATGCAGGGGAATCTTTTATCCTGGTGGGAAGGTGGATAGGAGGAAGAAAAACCTTTGGAGGTGCCGATTATCTTTTAAAGGAAAGCTGGCCATTTAAAATTGTTGAGCCAGAACTTCAGCAGACATGAATCAGCAGAGATCTGTCATAAAGAGGAAGATGAAGAGCTAAGAATTCATCTGGGAATCTGAGGGTTTGGATGAGGATATGCCTATGTTTATGTATATATCACTGCAATTCTCCTTAGTGGGTGTATTTGGGGTTTGTACTTTTTTGTCTTTTTTTTTTTTTTTCTTTTTCCCTGGACATTGGAATCAACTGGTCTGCTTGGGATCACATTTCTATGAGATAAATGAATCCCAGGAGAGCAAGCACTCTTCCTTCCACCCTTGCCAAGTGCGCATAGGTCCTGCACTGCTGCTCTTTGCACAAATACAAGCCCCAGGCTCACAAAGCTAAGCTTTATTTTCTTGTTTGGGCTCAGTTAGACTTTCCAGACCACCTCCCTTTCCTGCTTTCCTGTTCACTTTTCCTTATTCTGTTATCTCACAACTGAGTCTCAGCCTTGGGGCCTGTTTAAAGTCCATGGGCTCATGCTGAAATGGGTTCCTTCCCTGCAATATTCTGTGATTAAAGGAAAACTAGTCAAACACAAACCACTACATGAGGCAGCTTTGCAAAGTTGGGGTCTTGTGAAGTTACTATGATTTCCCCTGTTGGAGTCAGCAAACGCAGATGATGTTTGGGTCCTGAGAAAATCAGTTATTTGGAAGTAGGAGCTGGTGCCCTTGATCTCCTGCAAGACCCAGGATAATTTTTAACACTGTGGAAGGAACCAAGAGTAACTTGTCATGGTGCACTTGCTCCTTGTTGGATTTCAAATGCTTCAGAGGTAAGTTGACAAAGCTTTTTTGGAAAAAAATAGTACTCTTCCCCCATCTGGGACCAAAATTAAATCAGTCCTAATGAAAGAATTCCACAGAAGCTTATAAAAGCCCCTTTAAATCCACCCCAGTCTCAACCATTCAAACACTATCGCATCCATTGCTGCACACACATGTTGGGAAAAGTCCTTCGCAGGGCTGTCATGAAGTCCTGCAGTACTTCTCCACCCCGAGCAAGTTCGCAGAGCTGAACTCCTCCACCTTTTCACCTCTGTCCTTACATAGACCTAAGACAGCTCAGCAAGGACCAGACTGTCCACCCTGGCAGGGACTGAGCAGCTGGACTAGGGTGGGAGGAGGACAGCATGGGGCTAGCAGATTCAGAGAGGAGTCATTAGCTTTGCCCCAGAGGAATGGGTGAAAAGCTCATCCTTGACTTTAATCAGAGTGACTAAGGAGCATTTTGACTCCAGGCGTATAAAGAAGCTCTTTAACACCTGCCCCTCCATCCCTCCTGCCCCTAGCGATGGACTCAGGGCCCTGCGCAACGAGTGACTGCCATGGACTTCAGGTAGCAACGCTTTTCCTCCCTCCTCACTTAGCAAAAATATCACATCTCTTCTTACCCTAGGAGAGAGGCTTATATCTTCCTTCCTTCTTCCTTCACCTGCCTGATTAGCATCAGAAAGCACCCCGGGCATCAATATCCCCAAGGACTAATCGCAGCAAACCATGTCTTCTAATATGCTGACACCCTCCCCCTTGTTTGCATTTTTCTTCTCCCTTTCTCCTCCCTCTCCTCACCATGTTTTCTCCTCCTGCTTGGTTCGTCTGTCCATCTGTTATCTGTCTGTTTTCCCTTCCTGCCAGGCTGGGAAGATACTGCAAGGTTGGGGCACAAGACTGGGCTTGTGCTAAAACCAAGCCTATCCTGCCAGGATTGCCGAGCACCTCTTCCCCCACCATCTGCTCTGGGGGACCGTGGGTGAATTGCTGCTTGCAATTAATTTCTTATAAAGTCAGAGCAGTGGCCACAGAGGAAATATGAGTCCAGGGAAGCTGATGCTTTCCGTTCAGTGGTTTGGGGTTTGCTGTTCCAGCTCCCCCAGAACTGAATTGCAGCCTTAACTCTGTCTGTTCCTGGAGCTTGGACTGGAAGTGCACAGAAAGTGAATGGCAAAGCAGGAGTCCTGGGTTGGATGCCTGTGCCGGTGGATGAAGCTGCAGCATCCACTGAGATGATTAAACAGGAGGGACTGGATGTAACCTCTGAGTAAGGAAGTTTTTAAGCTGCTGGTAATGTTAAGCTGGGAGCACAGGGAAGGATCGTGCTGGACTGACCTTTGCGCTGAGGTCCTTAAATCACACGTTGACCCCACAAAGTGGTATTTAACCTCCTCTGACCCAGATTTACATAGCAGCAGCCATTCAAAGGTGCATCTCACCCAGCAGCCTGTGTGCTGCAGTGACCAACAGAAGATGCCTGGGAAAGACCACGAAAATGAGACCCACGCATGATACTACTCTCTGATACCTTTCCTGCCTTCAGCTGCTTTCATCCTTTGGACATCCTGAGCAAAAAGTGACTCTCAGTGTATTTCTCTTTGAGGAACCCATCCAGTTTCCCCACAGACCCACATAAACATCCACAATGTCCTGCCATGAGGAGTTCCACAGGTTGTCTACCTGATATCTTCATGATGCCACCTTGTACCGCTCCAGAAGACTGAGTGGGCTTGAAAACATTTAGAAAGTGGTCCTTCATGGAATAATAAGGAGGATAAACATCAGTTAAAGACACGGGAGGGGAATCTCATCCCCACAACTTCATTTTTAACAGATATTTATACTGAAATTCACATCAGGGTGCTTTCACCCTGAGTCCTGTTATTGCAGCAGGATTTCAGCTACCATGTCTCTCCTCTTTCTGTCCTATGACATCCAGCACCCAAACGGATGGCTTATCAGTCTGCAAACCTTCTCCCTGGTCAGGGTTAAATAAAGAGGGTCATTTAGTTGCAGGGTCACTCTTGCAAATGCAACATGCAAGAGCCTCTGCCCCTCTCTCCATAGGTACTGCAGAGGTTCCTGAAATCTGAGATATATTCTGATAGTGTGCTTCACCTCTAGCTAAAAGCAAGGTCTTCAGAAAGACAAAGAAGATTGTGAGACAAATGTCCTCAACTAGGACAAATAATGGTTGCATGACATGGGCAAACAAAAGTATAAAGCGAGACTATGACCAGAAAGCGTGCTCAGCCTCAACAACACTGCCGCTGTCAGATTCACAAGACACTGTTTCATATTAAACTCAAAATCTTCTGACCCCAGGGCTGTCGCTATTGAAAGGTTGTTCAGGAGGATAAAAGTTTCCCCTGACTTTTTAAGTAATATAAATAAATACTGATGGACATTTGATAGAGTGTGCAAAACAAATGCTGTGTAATGGAGTCTGTAAAAGCCTCCTTAAAAGATTTTAAATAAAAAAATATGGAAAGGCTGAAAAAGGAAATAATGTTTTGTGATGCTAACGGACTTGTCCTATGTAAACAAGAGGAAAAGGGAGAAAGAAATGATTTGGATGATTTAACTACTTGGCTTTGATTACTGGATCTCATCTGCAAAATTTTGGAAAATATTAACTTAGAGGGGAGAAAAGTCAAGAGATATTTGGAATGGCCATATACAGCAGTCCTGGGCCACAGGACAACTGCAACCATGAGTAAAATTTTCAATATCACGCTCTCAGTCCTAAGATCAGACCTTTGAGGGGAAAAAGAGTGAAAATGAGAGCATAAATATGAGAATATGAGGGAATACATTGCAAATATGTAAAACACACAACGTTTTTTTAGCTGCTTGATTTTGGATTTGAGGAGAGACTGGCCAGAAGTCTCTGCTTCCCATCGGGACGTGGAGATCCGGGGACAAATGGACAAGAAAAGAACCTGGAGAGCAAGAACCCAAACTCAAATTGCCCCGAGGAAAACTGCCAGCAGTCACATTCATGCACTGGCACAAGAGACATTGGACCCAGACCTTTAAACAGGGAACCGTGAGAGTCCTTCAGCATCCCACCCGTCATTGATGCCTTCACTTCCAGGCCTTTAACAGGGAACCGTAAGAGTCCTTCAGCATCCATCCCCTCACTGCTGCCTTCACTGAGGTCAGAAATCCCCATGACTGCTGTCTACCACCACCCTGGTCCCCAGTGCAGAGGGACTAGCAGTATTAAAAAGGATTTCCCTTTTGCTGGAGTGTAGGGATGTTCTTTTTCCTTTCAAATATCATTAAGTTTATAGTCTCAGGATGGCTGAGAAAATCTGCATTAAATACACTCTGACAGGCCCCCTGGGTATAACCTTGAAAACAGTGGCTTCTCCCCAGCATTTACTTGCTATTAAAGGAGCATGAAGAGTTCATTTTTTTTAAACCAAGGGGGTGATGCTTTCCCAGATGCTAAGAAATGGGTGGAAAATGAGGGGTCCTCTGAGGTGTCCCCCAAGAACCAGAGGTGTCCGCACAGCCTGTGCCCATTTTTTCCCATTAACTGCCACGTGCTAACTTGACTTGGGTTTTCAGTTTTGTTTAGTTCCTGAGCTAAAAATCCTGCTTTCAACTCATTTGTTCCTCTGCCCAACCCGAACCTCCCAGAGTGAATAGCTGCTCCTGCTACAGCCCTGAAATAGCTTTAACTGTTATTATAACTCAGTTTGCACACGCAGCACTTGGTTTTTGCATGGATTGCCTCTGCTAACCAAAGTTCCTCTCTTTGCTTACAGAGCAGATACAAACATCCTTTAGCAGTAGCTTGCAAGGAATTGTGCATGGCAGCATTTCTCAAACGAAGTATTTTGAGGTCATACGAAGAATATTGCAAACTATTCCAAACCTGAAGAATAATATATTTGCACATTAAGGTCTCAATACAAGCAAAGAAAACCCACAAAGCCAGGGGCCACCTGCCTCGGATCCTGCATTGGGAGATACAGTTCCTACAAACACGCACGGGTGTTTGTATCAGGTGAGTCAGGAGTGTGCAAGGTTTGCTCTGCTATTCGGGGCTTTGGTGGGAAGGAGCTGTGTGTTTGAAAGGAAAACTCATGACTTTTTGTCAAATTTCATGATGATAACTTACAAGGTCATTTTAACTGATTCAAAATAATTCATCTCTACTGTGACAGTGACACGAGAAGCACTTCTGAGTATTAATGAACTTAAAACAAAAATGTTTCTAAAAGGAAAAGTCTTTGTTTTCTTTCAAATTGATGAAAAAGAGAGGTCTTAAGAGATGGTGTGAGCACTGGTGTTTCAAAGCAGGTTTTGTGGGTTCTCTCCAAGCAACACATGGGTTTAGCAGCAAGTGGGCTGGGTAAAGTTAAAGGCTTTCTGTAACACCCCTGATTTGTGCTGAGTCCTGTTGCTCCTCTCCTCCCGCCTTGGTATCACCTTTGCTGAATGCTTCTGCAAATGCTGTGGCCAAACTCTTACCTCCATGTGAGAAATGCAATGGTTTGGGGTGGTTCAAGAGGGAGCTGCTGGCTTGGGGGGTTATGGAGAGGTGCAGGTGCTGGCAGTGCAGGGTGGGAGTTGAGTGCTGGTAGTGGGGAGCAGAGTAGAGCGGGAAAGGGAGACACAAAGATCAACTGGGGATGATGAGAGGCGTACAGCCATCTACCTCTGGAAATGCCCATTTCCCCTCTAGTTCAAATCCACAAGTAGAGTTTGAGAGACAAGTCAAAAGCAAACAGCATCTATCCCTACGTAAATTCCTGGTGATTAGCGAGCAGAGCTTCTGCTTTGCCCTTTTCATCCATCGTAAGCCATGTGACAGCCACCAGGATCTGGTCGCAGGTCCCCTTTCCAAGCCTGGCTGCGGGGGCTTAGCAGGGGGTTGCTTTCCCCAGAGCCTGATGCAACCAAATGGATGTTACAGAATCATGAAATCATAGAAAGGTTTGAATTAGAATGGATCTTTAAAGGTCATCTAGTACGAACTCTCCTGAAATGAGCAAGGACATCTTGTCATAGAATCATAGAATCATGGAATGGTTTGGGTTGGAAGGGACCTTAAAGATCATCTAGTTCCAACCCCTCTACCATGGGCAGGGACCATTTCCGCTAATCAGGTTGCTCAAAGCCTCATCCATCTTAAGTTAGATCAGGCTGCTCAGAGCCCCGTCCAACCTGACTTTGAACGTTTCCAGGGATGGGGCATCTACCACCTCTCTGGGCAGCCTGTTTCAGTGTTTCACCAGCCTCAGTGTAAAAAATTGCTTCCTTATATCTAGTCTGAATCTATACTCTTTCAATTTAAAACCGTCACCCCTTGTCCTGTTGCTACAGGCCCTACTAAAAATTCTGTTCCCTTCTTCTTATAAGTCCCCTTTAAGTATTGAAAGTTGTAAGTATCGAACGTTGCAACAGTTCAAGTTGAAAGAGCTTAACCTCAGGAGACTGCTCTTTCTTCCTGCATGACTTCTGCTTGCTTTTCCATATACAGCCGGTTTTACAGCTCCCAGCCTTGCTTTTAAAAGCTGGCAACCGTTCACATTTCTCTGCTGCCAACCAGTGTGCTAAGAAAATTTCATCTGTAAACATGTGCTCTGAACCTCTCCAAAGAAGCCTTTGCTTTCAGACACTCTGATACTTCCTCTGTGCAACAGCATCTTTGATTTGAAAAGGGTCACAGTAAATGGCCCTCTGTCCCTCCAGGGACCAGGAGAGTTCACAGCCTCCAGAAGGCAGGTACGGTTCTGCGAAGGCTGATAATAAGCCAGTGCAGCCAAAGTTAGTGCAGCTATAAAATATCACTGCATCATCAAATGTAAAGCTTGGTTTGAGCTTTCCACAGCTTTCATGGCTCTATGAGTAACAAAACAGTGACAAAACACCTCCGACTTTCTCATTTCTTTTGCCAGTTCAGTCTGTAATTTTTGGAGTACCTATCCTTCATTAAAATAAAAAGTCTCAAGACTTGGGAGCCTGCAACTCCTTTTTGGTGTAGCTGAAGATTAAGGCTCAGGCATTTTAGACATACTGCTGCTAAAACATACTTAAAACTGGCTCTCCCTGCATATCAGTCAGCACAGTCTTCTCCATCCACATCTGAAGGAGGTTTTGATGCTCTGTCAACACCTTTGAGCCGGTCCACGTGCTGTGCTTTCTGCTCAAATCCTTAACGCGCTTTTTTGACTGGTCTTGAAACGCAGCAGGACCAGGGGTGGCTGGTCACAACTTTCCCTTCCTCAGAATTGCCTCTTCAACTTTGAAGGAGGTTTTCTCAATGGTATGTGGCTGAGAGGAGAAGGATCTTCTCATAGCACAGCAGAGATGCTGTGGGAGAAGCAAATTCAGCCTGGACATGCTTTGAAAGAGATCAGCACAAAGGAAAGGCTGTTTGCATCCCTAAAGAGATAGAAGGACTCAGTCTTCTATGTTTTGCTTTGTATTATCTCTCCCTGTGCATGAGAGATGGCTGCTCAGGGAAAAGAAACTGCAATTCTCCTATAAGCACCCGATCCTAGGAGCTGAGGCTTTCAAGGAGAAATGCTGAGTCTCAAGGCCAGCCTCAAGGCAGCCCAACAAACAGTGCAGCAGTGCACGGGTGAGGCTTGTGGTGGTCTCTGCCCATGAGATACGTGGCAGAGTGATGCACGTCCCCTATCGATAATATTTTAGAGGAAAGGGTGGGTAAAATTCCTGGGAAATGGAATGGCATGCACCCGAGGCTTAAAGAAACAGTCCGATGGCATTTATGAAATAAACAGACAAATCAAGATCTTTTGGTAACAAAAAGATTTTCCTGCTGTTAGTTGATTTATTTATTGGTTTAAGCTTGGTGAGCTTTAATAATGACTTTGTAGCACTTTCTTGCCATCCTTTCAATCCAGAAGTAGCAAAATGGGGAAGATACGGATTTTCTTCCTCCCATACACAGAGGGGATGAGGCATTGCCCCACTTGTCTTTTCCACTCAAACCCACTAAAAGCCAGGATGGGACTCAGTTTTTCACCTGTAACACCATGACAAGAGCACTGAGTTACTCTGGGTGTAAGCTGCAGTGACGCTGGCGGGTACCTGCCCTGTTATTTGGTGACTGTAGGAAGAAGAACAATTGCTGTTATCTTTTGGATATTTTCTTTCTCCAAATCTACCCTGAATATGTTTGCCATCGTGAGATGGAGTCAGAGGAACTTGGACTCTCTGCAATGAACATGGGACGGGATGTCGATACTTGACAAGAATTGTGAGGCTCTGAGTGATGTGCTGGTAGTTAATGAAGCCACCTAGAAAGGCTGACGTATTTGCACTCATGTTGAAAGAAAATAATAATATAATTTGAGGCTGTTGAAAAGTTGCTGCTCTGGCAGCCCTGGAGAATGCCTCTCATTTACCCACAGACAGAAAGCAGCCTCGGCTCCTGCTGTGCCACTGCTGTTTTGAGAGAGATCAGCCTGATTTTGGACAGTGTTGCTCCCTGCTGAGGTCAAACCCCAGACCACCCTCCACACACCACCTCTCTGTCACCCATAGCCTCGTTTCCCAGGCTCAGGGGCACATGGGGCTCTTGGGAGCTGCATGCCCGGACAACACTACATCACCAACCCATGGCCATGGCTCATGCACAGGGCAGCTGTAGGGTAGGAGCTGAGGCAAGGGGAACTTCCTGGTCTTGGGGTATTCCAGGCCCTTTCTGCTAAGCCAGGGAGCAAACCCCAGCCCCTGCACATGCTCTCAATTAATCACTATCTCATGACAGGCAGGGCAGGCAGGTGATCTTACTGCCTCCATCTTCACGGTGTTGCCCCAGCCCTTCTTCCTTCGGCATCACATACTGTCCCGAAGGACTACACCCGGTCCTGCCTGCACTTCGGTATTTTCCAAAACATAAAAAAAAAAAAAAACAGTTGAGGAATTCTGCAGTAGCTGTGGTTGATGATACAAAACCAAACGCTGTTTCTATTCTCTGATGTGTGCTTTGGTTTTAGTGTGCTGGGTTTGTCTTTCCTTTCCTTCCTTCCTTCCTTCCTTCTTCCTTCCTTCCTTCCTTCCTTCTTCCTTCCTTCCTTCCTTCCTTCCTTCCTTCCTTCTTCCTTCCTTCCTTCTTCTTCCTTCCTTCCTCCTTCCTTCCTTCCTTCCTTCCTTCCCTCCCTCTTCCTTCCTTCCCCCCCCTTCCTCCCTCCTTCCTTCCTTCTTCCTTCCTTCCTTCCTTCCTTCCTTCCTTCCTCTTCCTTCCTTCCTTCCTTCCTTCCTTCCTTCCTTCCTCCTCCCTCTTCCTCCTTCCTCCTTCCTCCCTTCCTTCCTCCTCCTCCTTCCTTTCCTTCCTTCCTTCCTTCCTTCCTTCCTTCCCTTCCTTCTTCCTTCCTTCCTTCCTTCCTTCTTCCTTCCTTCCTTCCTTCTTCCTTCCTTCCTCCTTCCTTCCCTCCCCAGGAGCCTCAGAGCCTCTCAATCTGCCTGGAAGGCTTTCAGCACTTCCAGGATTCAGTGGTCCCCATCACAGAGGCTTTCTGGGTCACTTTTTTCTCAGAGAAATACCTCACTGCTATTCCACCAACATCAAGCTTGAGGTGACAGACGAGCCCCTGGGACCCCGACTGCTGTAACCTGCTGCCGTCCAGCCTCAGTTGACCACACGGTTTCTGGCCAGGCTGTGCTGACATCTGTTCAGACACCTCGACTGCAGGAGGGCTTTGAGCTGGGAGAAGGTGGAATTTCTACCGACACTAAAGAAGCTCCCACTCTACATCAGGCTTTGCCAGGATGCTTCACTGGAGAGAAAGGCAGGGGGGAAGAAAGCGGCAGCGAGAAACAACAACGAAAAAAGCAAAGAGAACTCGGACTGGATAATTTCTGGCCAACGATTGTCTCTAATAAGGTTTGACTGTATTAATTAATTGAGATGTGCCTTGGAGAGCTGGAGCTGCTGCTGATGGAAGGCAGCCAGGAAGAAAAAAAAATCTCATTTCTCTGCAAACCTGCTGATTAGACCAGATCTCTGAGGTTCACTGTAGCAGGCTTTGGGGAGACGGGCAGCCTTTCAGGGACTGTGACACAGCCACAGGTAGAAATTGGTTGTCACAAACTGCCAAGGGAGGTGGCCGGGGTGGAGGACAAAGCTTTGCAGTGGGACCGAGCTGGGTTGTTCCTTCACATAAGCTTTTGATTCATTTCCTACAGGAAGCCAAAAATGCGTGTATTTTCCCTGTCTGTGTAGGAAGAAAAACATGTCATTCAGCAGAGGTTCAGGTCATTGTAGGACTAAGACTGCTCTTGAGTCCTTACACAACCGTTGTTCAGTCCAATAACAGCTCCCACATGGACCCCTCTGGGAGGCAGAGACATCAATGGACTGAATGGACCAGGGCCGCAAAAAATGACCTCCCAGTCTCAAATAAGCTCTTCCCAAACACCATGTAGATATTGTGGACCTATGCACCAGCTGAGTGCCAGACAGCAACATGGACAACGTGGGTGCAGGTCTCCAGGGAAGAAAATGCTTCAGTCTGTTCCTGAGCCTGTCCTACCCTTTGCACTGTGATTGCGTCCTTGAAGGAGACAGAGCATCGGTGTGCATGGTTGGGTGTGGGTGGCCGAGCTCATACCCCAGGGAACACGCAGCGTGTGCAGGGACAGTCACCGTGTGTCAGGGGGTGCAGGGAGCATGTGCTTAGAGTTTGCAGTACAGAGCTTTCCTAGGTCTTGCGAAAAGATGATCTGTGCATCTTTCCAATCCAAAGGCTACTTATGAACTGGCAAGGAGAGGACAAAACAGTCCTTTCCAACATTGCTTTTGTGCCACGCAGAGAAACATTGTTCCTTGCTCTGAACAGAGTGAAGGAATCGGCAAGTAGTCTTTGTGCCCTTGGTCCTCCATGAATCTGGACTCATGTGCACCTCCAAGAACAACCATCCCACTGCCACCACGAGAAGTCATGGAGGTCGAGAAACGTCCCGCAGTCTTGTTAACCTGACAGGAGTAGCATGGTCTGAGGTTTAAACACAGTAATATTGACCCAAAGGAAAAAAAAATCACTCAAATAGAGACGTGTCTGTATTAGACTGAGTGACTCCTGTTTGTTTTTTCATGCAGTTTTTTCTCGGGAGTTTTTACATGAGAGCAGAAGGAATCTCTTACAGAGTTGTTCATTTTCCTATTTTTTTCTAAAAAAATAACACAGCTTGGATATTAGAGGCTGGGTTTAGACTAGATAGAGTAACAGTGCTGCTAATAACCCTTGTAATTCCTACTATAGTTTCTATAGCCAGGACTCAAGAAGGTGCTGGACAAAGGTGGGTCCTGGTTGGCATGGGGTTCAGATGTGCAGGAGTAGGAGATCTTGGGCCAATGTTGGGATTCCCTCATTTCCCCTTCGGATATGATTTTAACACACTTGGAAATAAACTGTCCCAGTTTTCTACAGATCCTTTTTCTGCCATAAGAGGGAAATAATCGAGACTGAAACGACTTCCACTAATTGTCTCACTATTTTAAATCTGAAATGCTGCCAAGTTGCTGCTTGGGAATTGTTCAAACAGCTTTAGTTACCCTTCTCTCTTAAAGGCCAGGCTCCTCAGTAGGACTTTTGCAGATGAGGCAGTCATCGTGCACCTCAGGAGATATTGTCTGGTCACAGCCCAGCCCGACCCAGCTACAGCCTCAAGTCAATCAAACTGATGTTCACAAGTGCTGCTGTGCTATCTGCCTGTTGAAAATTTTGAGGTTGGTAAGGGCTATTATATTTTTTTAAACCTCAAATAAAAACAAAGCAGAAGGCAGATACTTTCTCCCAGAAGACAAATGATTCCAAGCGGCTTCAGATGATTGAAAGACATACTTTTGCAGAGGAAGAAAAGAGGTGAAATGTTTTCAAGCACCTTTGTTAAACTAAAGAGAAAGACAGCTCCCAAGCCCTTTGCTTGCTTCAAACATCAGTGGTTCCTCTGGTGTTGTCTGGGCCCGTTTGACTACTGTCTACATTGATGTCTCAAGCAGGTGAAGTCACAAACCTTAGAGAGACCAAGCTGCAGAGAAATCATGGTTATGGGCCCAACTCAAGAAAACTCATCCAAGATCTAGACGCACGCTAGACAGCTGGCTCCAGACCCATAGGCATTCATGACGTACCTCCTTCTAAGGTACTTAACTCTCCCAGAAACCTATGGAAAGCTCAATGCCCTAATATGATGAAAACATCTCAATATTTTGGAAGATATTGTCCAAGCTCTGATGAGTAAGTTGACTCCAGCATCTGTTAATAATCTCACTTAACATTAAAGTGATTGGTTTACCTTTGAAAGCTTCATAATGAAATGGAGTACCTTCAGTTAGTTCCTAGAATGGCATCTCCATTGTCCCTCCTGGCCTCCTTGTTTCAGTCTTGGGCATCAATGCTCTTCCTATCCTTCGATATGTCATTCACTTGCTTTTCCAGCACCCCTTTCACAAACATTGGGCTTATTGGATAGTTGGCTGCATAGAGGTAAAATCAAGAGAAGTTCAGCCAGAAGAAATAAAGAGAAAGTCTCTGTCCTTGTCAAAGCTTGTGAAGAAGCAGGAGGTCAAACATGGACTTAACCAAGCCAAGCTCTGTGTCCCATGTATTTCCTTCACATTTGTTGGCTGATGACCCGTTGTAACTGGGCCTCAGAGTGCCCACATTGTGCTGAGAAATAGCTGAGAAATGGCTAACTCCTGGTGGGAGTATTTCTTCGGAAACCAGGTCAACTTGGCTTCTGATGGCATCTTGGAGTTTATCTGTACTACTGCATAAAACAAGCTGGACAAAATCTTTGTCCCAGGGTTCAAAAGGTACATTCTGGTTTGTCTGTGCCCACACACTTAAACATTCCCCCACGAGCACGGACACCTTTACTCATATGTCTTGGGTCTACAACACTGTTTGGTCAGGAGTAGATAATACTATGCCTGTGAGCTGACAGATAACCAGACTGGACAACAGTAGGAAGGGCTTGAGGATGCTTACAATCATAGAAGGGTTTACGTTGAAGGGACCTTTAAAGGTCATTTAGTCCAATCCCCCTGCAAAGAGCAGGGATGTCTTCAACTAGATCAGGTTGCTCAAAGCCTCATCCAACCTGATCTTGAATGTTTCCAGGGATGGGACATTTACCACCTCTCTGGGCAATCTGTTCCAACATGTTCCTGGCTCTATTTACTATTTCATGTCAACAGATGTGGCTTTGCCTCATTTCGTGTGTACACATGCTTAACCTTAGACTTGTGAGCCATGTGGATGTGGGAGTGGTATGCGAACGTGCTTGAATGTCACTATGGCCATGCATTCACGAGCATGTTCTCACTGCGAGTCCGCTGTACCCATGGGGATCCTGTTTTATACTAAAAGTGGTTTTGCATTAATGCGTGAATTAAAGTATGACTGCAATAACAGTCGAAAAGGAGCCCGAAAGAGAACAGAGAAGATTGATTATGTGCATATTTTAAGTGCTTTGTGTCTGTGAATGTTTATTCGAAAAATAAGAGTGAAAGAGAAGCACTGACACTACAAATAAAAATAATAGGGAAATACATCTCTTATTATTAAATTATAGATTAAAATAGGAAACATGGGGGAATATAGAAACATATATCTCTTTGTGGAGGCTTTCTATAACAATCAGCATAAAATAACGTAGCAGTACCTGACAGCTTAAATAAAGATAGGAGCCTCAGCTCCTATCTACGCATTTATCTCCTCTGATCCAGACAGGGTAAAGAGGCATAAAAGGCTCAGATAATAGCATCTTTTCTGCACACCAGCTCCCAAACGATAGGCAGATTTTATACTCGGTTACTCCACATAATGTCAACATTGTTAGAAAACAAAAGCACCATGAAGGAACATTTTTTTTCCCCCCTCCCTCTCTTTCACTATTTTTTTTTTTTTTTTTTTTTTTGCCTTTTGATCTTTTACCTTGTGATTTCTATAGGCCATACTATGGGGCAGATCTGAAGCTCTGGAGGAGCCCCTAAATTTGTGGGGCAGCAGGACATGGGACGACGTGAACGAGCAGTGAAGTTCAGATGGGTGCACACAAATCATATGCACAGAAGCAGAGAAAAGCACCAGCCAATTCACTCAATCCTTTCCCTTCCTTGCTGCAAGCTGTCACAATATCTATTGTAGTCGACAGCTATCGACCATTGCATGCCATGCCATTAACCTTTGCCACCCAACACATCAGAGGATGGAGATCGAGAGAGCTGTGTGTCACATCTCAGCCGAGCAGCACGTGGGAGGTGCGAGCAGAGCTGCAACGCACGTTGATCCGGGCAGTGAAGCTGATGAAAAGTCTTACTACAACCAGGTGTTTCCTGTTGTCCATGCTTTGTCCAACGAGGTGGACTTCATCTTGGGAGGCTCTACCTTGGCTCTCTCTGAAGAGCAGCCTATGCTTTCCCTAATTCCCTTCATCACCAACAGTTACCCTCTGCCCCCTGAGCAATTCTCCTGCGTCCTTGATATGTTCAAGGTGGTACCACGTCAAGTAAATCCAATCTGGAGGAGTTCCTGCAAATCTCCATGTTAACATCCATCTCTCTGCAAAATATAGCCCTCTTCGGAAGGCGCAGATGGCACAGGACCAAAGTCCTGGGCATCACCTGAGAGGTGGCACATCGCATTAGCGTCCACAACTATGCTACTTTGCGATGGTCGACTTCCACAGGACCTAGTTCCCCTTTGACATTGCTCAGCTGCTTTTACCTCCAAGTAGCAGTCCTGAACCCACAAAAAGTTCTTTTTTCTTTTCTCCCTGGACTTTCAGGCTGTGTGGACTGCCTTAATGGCCCCAGGAAGCCATTTCTTTGCCTCTACAGAGATCTGCATGAGTCACTTTACTGCTTAGCCAGCAAAAAAATCATAAGCAGTACGAAAAGAGCCTGGATTTCTACATCTTTTTTCACATGTACCTTTTCTGCTATAAACTTCATTAACTTTTCTCCCAGTGGGCAGCACTAGGAGTTCATTCCTGTTTCCACAGCCAATTTCACATCAACCTGTGGGATCTGAACATCTTCTGAGACTTCTGTCAAGCCTATCTAATCTGGCCAGGGGGCTCAAAAATTACTTGGGGTGGACAGACTGGCACATATATACAAAATTCATTTTCTCAGGAAACCACAGGCTGAAGAACAGC
Source organism: Tauraco erythrolophus (assembly GCF_009769465.1). NCBI lineage: Eukaryota > Metazoa > Chordata > Aves > Musophagiformes > Musophagidae > Tauraco > Tauraco erythrolophus. Next base: position 22,701,381 of record NC_141469.1, on the reverse strand, counting down.
ATAATTAGCTTGTTTACCTTTAGTTGAATCAACTCGTTAATTCTTACTAGACTGAAGGGTTTTCTCCAGGGACACCTATATTTGGCTAGTTGATTTGTTATGAGAAAGAGTTCTTGGCACTTGCTTGAGGAGACAGGGAAAAATCTTGGCAGCAGCTACTCGCATTTTTTGGAAAATGCTTTCTTTTGAGTCTTAGCATGATGGAAAGTGACAATAAGAATGATATCCAAGCCTGACTTGGAGCCAGTCCTCAAGGAGGTCACATCCAAGCTCCTGCCTCCTCACCTCTGTTTCCAGGGAGGATGGGGCCAGGTCTGAGGGCAGGAGGCATTGTGTCCTAGGGGCAGGGAGGGCCTGGGAGAAGTGGAGAGACTGAAGGCAGGTCTAAGGTACCAAGAGTAAGATTGTTTTACTGGAGAGGAGGAGAAAAGACCTCATCACCCATGAACAAGCAGCAGAGCCCAGGGCTAGCCAAGCCTCTTGACTGATACAGGCTCATCATCTGTCAGTTAGCCACCTTCTAGTTCTACCATCAAATGACCATTAAGACTCTTAGTTGAGCAGCACCATCTTTCCATGGTACCTTCAACATGAGGGTGGAATAGATGGGATACCAGGAAATGGAGGGAGTGAAAAAACTTCAACCAACTCTCACTTCCAAATGTACCAGGCAGCAGGGTGACCCTGTAACTAGTGACACTTTTGCTATCTTGAAGGCTCTGCAGGCCCCTTGTTTAGCTCATGGATGCACCCAGGATCTGTAGATCCTACATGTCGTTGCACCATTTAACCCTCATGCCCACGACCCACAACTCTCCTGAAAAAAGTTTCTTCAGGCCTCAAGCCTAGTCCAAACTGAGGCCCTGCAATTTCTTTTCCAGTAAAAATGAGAAAGAAAAATAGTCTAAACATTTTGTTCCTAATTCTCAAAACTTTTTCTTTCTCTGCTTCATGCTGTTGCTCTCTTTCCTCCCCTCCCTGTCTTACAGAAGTGTGACTAATCCTCTTCCTTCCCTTGCACTGTTACCTTGAAGGTATTTATAGAGTGTGATCATGTTCTCTGTCTTTCTTCCTTTTCAACTCCGGATAAATCAACCTTCTTCAGACTTCTCTCATGTGTCTTATCTTTCACGAGGTTGTGCTAACTGCAATGGCAAGTCAAGAAAGGCTTTGCCTGTTGGAGAGGACACTTCAGAGCCGATAGAGCTGCTGCACAGGCTCTGCAAGAAACTTGATGGAATCGCTCTGCGTACGCACGTCCCCAGCCCCTTGCCAGCTCTGCGCATGTGGGTTTGCACACAATAGAAACAGGGGGTTTATCTGTTCCCAAACAAATCAGCCAGCGCTATCCTTTATTTTATATTATCTCATGTCATTGTTAGTGTTCTGCCTTCTGATCTGGAAGCAGCAGAAGGGAAGATGAATGTAGGGGGTGGAAAGAGATGAAGCTGAAATACGTTTGTCCAACAACATCTGCTGTCGGTCTGAGAAACGGACGGTGTCTGGGAGCGAAAGGGCAGTCTCTCGTGCTGTGCCTAGGCTAGTTAATTAAGGAACCTCAAGGCCAAAACAACTCCAGAGATTTTAATAGATGTGGCAAAGTCCCACAACTCTAAAGGCTCCTGGGCACTGTGTGATTTATAAGTGGCCTCTGTGACCTAGCAGAATCACCAACTTCAGATACTTCCAATCATCACTGTGACCAGAGCTGTCAGGTCTGTGAAACGGTTGGAAATTTCCCATTGAATTTATTCCTTTTTATTTTAACCATGGGAAAATGTATTCCTTGGGAAAATTTGGGATTTGCAAGTAAAAAAAAACCTGCCAAATAATGATTTATTACTTTCTTCATCTTTCTTTTTTTTTGTAGTTAGGTACATTGAAATGATGGCTTCTTGACTGCTCCCTCCATCACCAGTTGCTCTCTTGGAGGATAGGAAACCTTGGTGGCTTAGGTGGGGTTCATCCAATTAAACTTAAAAACAAAATCAAGGCGAGGTCTAAAATTGTCACCTTGATTTGCTTCATGGTCCTTGGAGATAACACTGATCTGTAGAGAGGGTAAATATCCCTCTGGACCTGCCAACCTCTCTCCACTGACCTCAAGGAAAAGTTCAGAAGACCAAGTGAAAAACAGGTGAGATGAAACCCATCTCCTGCAGCTTGCTGGGACCATCTCTGTCTGGTGCACGGGCAGGGGACAAGTGAGAACAGGGTTTATTTCTCTTCCTGTCCAGTGTCCATCTGGGAAGATAATTTCTGTTTTCTTAATAAAAACAGGTAAAATAGAACAGGGACATCTGAGGCTTTAGTCCTCATTTTTCTTCCTCTGGAATTATCCTCAATAAGCATTTTATTTTCCACTCGCTATCTTTTATTGCAACTTTTACTATCACTGTTGTTCGGAAGCCAAATTGTACCAAAAGCCCACTATTTTTCTAAGGGAATGAATTTCTGTTTTCCAGCCTGGTCTTCTATGGGAGGCTTTATTTTTGCCGCCCATGGCTGCTTCTGTCCCTGTGGCACATCATTGAATTCAACCCCTTCTCTTCGTCAGCGCACATCTCTAATCCCAGAGTAAAGCAGGATCCCCGATTCCCATGTAGGGGATACGGAAAGATTTTTTAGAGCAGATTAGTCAGTTATTGTGCTTGAGTTCAGTTCCTGCCCAACACAAGAGCTGGGAAGGCTGCGTGCCCCAAAGGTGATGCTAAAAGTCATGATATTCCTGATATGCTGACGAGAAATTTGATCCCAGCTTGTAGTGAACTGCTCCACACATGCACAAACACCCCAGGTCAAACGCTGTGCTGTCAGCTGGTTCTGCCTCACAATAATTCCCCTACTTTAAAAATATCCCTGTTTTACACTGCGATGCAATACCTTCACGTCATTTTCCAAAACCTGAGAGACTCCCAGAAACAGATTCTGTAATTCCTCACCCTGTAGGGAAGCCTTCACCCTGCAGATTAGGCACTTTTTGGAGTTTTCATTGGATTTCTTTCTGTTATTTGGGAGGTTTTTTTGTCATTTTTTTGTTAGTTTGTTTTTTGCTCTAGCCCCTCCAATTATAATTGATATTTACTGGTACTTACGAACTCAACTAGAGATCTGGACCCCCCTGGAGTCAGGTACTTAATTACTAACAGGCTTTCCAGCACACATTAAGGACTGGCCTGGCTGGGTCTGTAGGGAGGAAGAACAAAGCAATATCAGGAGAGGGAGATAAATTCCCTTGCATGAGTCCCAGGAGGGTGGTAACTCTGAAGCTGCTTTACCCAATGCCTGTGCCTCTGCACTCCACGCTGACGGATGGGTCCCCAAGCTGCCACTTCACATGCACTCTGCCTGTGGAGACTCACATTACCTTTGCAGAGGGGAATCCGACCCTTAGGGCTTCCCCAGATCCAGAATGGCTCTCAGACCGTTATGGTCTGACACTTTCCTCCTCCCAGCTCCTGGATTCCTTATTAAGGTTCACCTGCATCTTCTGTCCAACCTCTCAGGACCCCTTTCTCCTCCGTTTCTCACCTCCAGACCAGAATCAGCCCAGGACCTGTTCACTTCCCACACCTTCTGGCACTGATGGAGAAGACTCATGTTGCAAGTTTAATGCAACTCCTGAGCTAAAGGGGACTACAAGAAGGCTGGAGAGGGACTTTTGATAAGGGCGTGTAGTGACAGGACGCAGGGAAATGGCTTTAAACTGAAAGAGGGGAGATTTAGATTAGATGAAAGGAAGAAATTTTTACAATGACCAGGTTTCCCAGAGAAGTTGTGGTTGCCCCATCCCTGGAAGTGTTCAAGGCCAGGCTGGATGAGGCTTTAAGCAACTTGGTGTAGTGGAGGGTCCCTGCCCATGGCAGGGGGTTGGAACTAGATGATCTTTAAGGCCCCTTCCAACCCAAACGATTCTATTTATGATCTTTTTCCCAAAACAGCAGAATAGCTCCATAAGGCTGGATCCTAGAGGAGGTTCATCATCTGGGTCTCAGGGCATTTCCTTTAGTTTTTCCCTGCAATTAGCAACCTAAATCATCACAAAAAGGAGAGGAGCTTTCCAATCAAATAGGGAAAACCAGGACATTCTTTGGGAATGGGGCACCCGACCACCTTTCGGGAGTTACTTGGGGCAGCACAGCTTACAACTTTAAGGTTTGCTAATGCCTGCAAAGCCTGACAAGCTTCCAAGAGATCTCATCATCTTTCTAAAGGGCAACCTGCTCTTCTCCCTTCCTTCGACTAATCAGATGTTGTCCTGGTTCAAAACAAAGCTTTTATTCCTAACACACAGCTTGAGCTCCTCCTCCCTCCAGCTCGTTCCAGGTCCTTGCGAGGTGAAGAACAACTCCTTCACATTAACTTGAAGGTATTTAAGGGCTGTGAGCACCGTGACCCCTGAGCACTTTTTCCCACGCTGGAAGGAAAGCTCAGCTGAGATGACTCTGCCCGTGCCCTCTCTCCAAAAGACGATGTGGCTGTGACAGGCAGACCAAGATGCGCAGTTTGTCTCTCAAGCAGCCTTGCTGGGTTTTGTTCTCTTACCAAGAGGAAGAAACAAAACAAATGGATTGGAAGGAGAAAAAAAAAAAGAGAGACCTACTGTGAAATTGCTATAAGTCATGTGTCAAACTCGGGGCATAAATCAACTAACCCTTGCAAGGAGGAGTGTAATTCCTCACCGTGCAGAGGAAACACTTAAGCAAACTCAGCCTTGTCTGGGGCTTTACACAAACAGGTCAAATGGCTTTGATTCATTCCAAGCCCTGTCTAATAATTCAGCGCACTGGTTTGCTCTCCTCTCCATTAGGAGATGGCAAACACACCGTCCCAGCCAGCAGCCTTCATTACAGAAGACTCGGTGCACATGGATTTATGTCGCCTCATGCCTTACGACATCTTTTTGGGTGCCTTCTGCTGTACATACCGAACATCAAAGGAAGACACAGACAGTAACAAAGGAAAAAAGCACACGGTGCTACAGAGACATCTGCTACCTATTTTCAGATTGCAGGTAACCAAGTCAGCTGTGTAACATCTAAGAGATATTGCAGTGAAGGCTGTCATGGGGAGATGCATTTTTCTTCGCGTGCACGGAGGTTAAAATCTCAGAAGAAATGCTCAGCCTGTTATTAAGGCTTGTTTATCCCAAGTCACAGAGACAGGTAGCTCTGAGAAGCGAGGAGTTTCCTCCCAGCTTTTATCTATGGGGCAAGTCTGAAGAAGGGGCCAGGTTGGCTGCAAGCGGAATCATCTACAGTCAACACTTGGGGATCCAGTTTGCAGGTCCTGGACATCAGTTAGGGATGATACAAATGAGCAATAGAGAGAAAGAAAAGGCGAGTTATAATCATGGTGGAGCTGATACTCATGGAGGGTCCAGTATGGGCAGCAAGAGGAAAAAAATAGAGAGAAGCATTCAATAAAGGCTGCCACAGTAAAAGAAGATGAATTGAGAAATTCAAAATCCTTTACGATTGATTTGACTGTTTATGTAAAACTCTCACGGACAAGACCACATGAACCCTGTACGAGTGGAGGCCCAGACACCAGGTTTGCTCCAAAAATTCATAGCCATCATCCAAGTGAAGGCTCCCTTCCCATGAGGCTGTAGCTGCCCTGTGTTTCTTTTGCTCCGATTAATCAAGGATGATGGGATTTCCCAGGTGGCTGCTGCAGAGGCATCAGTTAGCCTTGCTTGATGCAAAGCTTGAAGTGAAGCCTGATTATTTTGCAGAGATTGAGCTCAATTTGCCCTCTCTGAAGGCACCCTGGAGCTCTCCCAAGACCTATCCTGAGCAGTTGCTGGGTACAATTCAGCTCTGAGCCTCCAGAGACCTCAAATCGCGCAGACGGGGACCCCCAAAGATGCTCCCGTTGCTGCCTATCTGAAAAGAACCCACTTCCCACAGGCACCTCCCTCTCCTCATGGATTTTGTAGCAGTTAGCAGCTAAAAGTTAAACACCCTCGAGGCAGAAGAGATCTGAAACACACGTGTGTGACGTGTCTTGCAAGGCAGTTTGCAGCACCAACCGCTTACGCTTAAAGACCTGCAGCTCAGACAGAAACATTAACGTTGAGTCTTGACTGGAATTATGCACACAAGTAACGGGAAGAGAAAGGAAAGCAAACCCCACCAGTTTCTCAGGTCTTAAGTCACAACCCTGTAGCATCTGGACCTGCTTAAAATCCCATCCCAAAGTGGACCGCCATCCCCTTGGGGGCAAAGAGTAAGATGGCTTAGCCCGGTAATGTATGAAAGAGCAATTTGATCCTGCTTTTGGAAGAAGCACCAGAAAACCTGCCCCATTCCTTTCTCCTCAATAAACCAGACCCATGAACTTGAAACCAGCTGCCTGCATTTGTGTGTCAAAACGACATCCCCCACCCATACATCAGCAGTAGCGTTGGGAGCGCTGCTAGTAACTCTGTCAAAGCACTCAGCAAGAGCAGGTATTGCAGGCAGGATGTTCCAGTTGGATTCAATAAATCACAACCACAGCACAACTATTTTTACTGCATCTTTCTTACAAAGTGCCTCCCAGATGGCTTTGGACAGAAAGAGGAACACGTGCACTGAGGAGCTGCCTGTGGAGAAAGAAGAGGGACTCGCATGAAGGGAGGTGAAACGAGATGTGACTCAAGAGTGACAGGATATGGTCAAAGCAGTTTTGAGCTGGGGAATATGTATCTATCCAATGGGATACAGGGATACACCTTTTCCCCATGAGGATAGCCAAGCAGTGGACCAGGGGCCCAAAGAGGTTTATTCAGTCTCCATCTCTGGGGGTCATCCATCCCTTCAAGCCACCTGCTGCAGGCAGCTAAATCCCAGTCCCCCAAACAGCTCCAGTCAGATGGATCAGAGAGTGCAGGAGATGACCAAGCTCTGAGGACATATCAGCGGTCTGGCCATGCCCTGCTTCTTCATGCCTGCCATTCCCAACAGCAGAGAAAGATGTGTCACTGTGGGATGGCTGAAGGATCCCCCAAGGCAGATCTGCAGCTGGGGTAGGGCTTCGTACCAGCTCAGCTTCTGTAAGATGCAGGGAGATGCTTGGAAATATTTGTGAAGATAACAACCTTTCTTACACCTGTCAAACTCACTACAGCTCAGCAAGCCATGTGGCAGCACTCGTTTTTACACTAAAATCCTAGAGGAGTCACAGGAGATTTAAGTGTGATGTGAAGGTACCTATCCTTCCTCTACACTCACTTTTCTACCTTGTGGCAGTCCCAGGATCTCCTTACCCAGGACAAACGGTGGCTTCACCTTCTGGAAACCCTTCCTGCTCTACATACAATAGTCCTGGGTCCTTGTCCTCCATCACCTTGACCGCCACAACCCCCTCCTGGACACACTCCCTGCCCAGTCACACCAAACTTGTTTTTCCTCCTTTCCATCTCCAGGACCTAATGCCTGTCCATGGCTCCACTTCGTACCCACCTCTCCAAACTCATCCTCTCAACCATGACTTTCCACTCTGCTTTCAGCAGGAGCTCAGCCCCAACATGCTCATATTTGAACCTTTAAAGCTGTGATGACCAAAGAGATGAAGGCAGTCCACCTGAAGTGGTGGAAATGTCTTCCCAGCCCTACTCCCCCACCCACTATCACACAGGAACCACCATCTGTCTATCCAGGCTTGAAGTTCATTGCCAGGAGGTGTTACCAGAGGGGATTTTGACAGATGCTTTTGAAACAAGGCAGCTGTACTGAACCGAAGATTGACAGGAACAAGCTTTTCACAGTTTTGTTCTTTTTCATTTTTTTCACTGAAATGTGCCATTCTAAAGAAATGATTTTAGGGGGATAACTTCTTTTGAATTTGCCCTCTTCCACTTTTGGGTTGAGAAGAAAGAGTTCCTTTCATTTTTTTTAAGGAAGCGAAAGGAATACAAGGTCCACTGGAAGAAAAAAGAAATCATGGATATCTTGGTAGCAGAGTACTTTTATTGAAAGGTGGCAAACTTTAAGGGTGTTAAAAGTTGTGTTTAAAAATGACCAAGCAGAAGTTATAAGAATGAACCAAGTCTTGCATGAAAATGATGACAGGAATTTCAGGTGCAACAGAATTCTTCTGTGAAAATTGCCGGGAGAGCAGAGAAGACATTTCCATCTCCAAAAGCAAAATAAACCGCTATTCATACTAATTATTAAACTTAACTAGTACTAATTTTTACCCAGCGGTAGTTACTATTTCAGGCTTCAGAGCTCTGGAAAAAATGTTTTCTGAGTGTGATGAGATCTTTCCAGAGGAATTTGCATGGTGTTTGTGGACAGCCTGTTGAGGGAGAAGTTTTATTTCTTCTCCCCACCAGTATGGAGAGACATAAATCACATTCTCATTGATGCAAATAACGGAGTGCTCCTGTCAGAACTGACAAAGGCACTAATTTAAGGAGCGTTTACCTCTCTTGTACGCACAGACGCATTTTTCAAGAGATTTTTGCTCACCCCCTGGGAACTGAGTTCCCAAACCAGGTGAAAATCCGCCAGACAATCTCTTTGTCTGATTGCATCTGTGAAGAGCCTGGTGGGAAACATATGCCAGAAATAATGCTAACGACCAAGCACAGTAAAACTTGCCAGGTAAGCGCGGCAGTCGTCGGCAGAAGACAGACCAGATACCATTTCGGGATCTTGCCCTCCATCGCAACGGTCCAGAAAAGACTCTTGGTCTCATGAGGACTCCACAGCAAACTGCTGCTTTCAACTCTCACCCAGATTTTCATTCTTCTCCTTTAGTTATGGTTTTGTTAGTGCAGGGACTGATGTATCCTCTTGAAACTGCACAAGGGATGGGCATGCTTTGGGAGCTCGTTGCAGGTATAACCTAGTGTCCTTGTAAAATTAATTGTATTCTTCATATTTAATTATATCAGTGCTTTCTAGAGCATTGATTTCCCATAAAGTCTTCCTGAATGCCTCACCACTGTCCTGTGAGTGGGATTTCTAGCCAATACCACAGATGCAAGCAAACATAAGGGAACACTGAGGCAGCAAGGAACATCCCAAAAGCCATGTCCCTGTCCCCCGCTGTGTGCTCCTGTTCTGTCCCTGCCTCTGGCACTGGTATTCATGTGACTGCTGTGAGACAGATCAGGGAGGCGATCTGGCTGAAAAGTGGTTGAGGGGAAAGAAAAAGATTGTGTTCGACTCTATCAGTTGCCTGGCCTGGCTCACTCTATATGCCTGTGTCACCAAGGAGCTGGGTATGAAGTGACAGCAGAAGCTCTCCATACAGGCTGGATGATGGTGATCCTTCCTAGTCCTACCTTGGAGAGCTCTAATTTCTCCAAGCCCTTCCTCCTCCACCCAGGATGCTCCACCCAGGAGCATCCCAAAAATGATGGAGAGGGACACAGAAAAAGCTCACACTGCAGGAATTGCCATGCTTGCAGTTGCAGAGGTTGCCATCTTGAGCCCGGCACCTCCGATCCCTGCAGGGTATCTCCCAGACATGTCTAATTGAGAAGCCCTCGTCCATCCATAACATAAACATCTAGAAAATACCTAGAGAGGAGGCTGAGGGCATTGGATGGCATCTGCTGGGATGGTGCTGAGCCTGCAGGGATCAAATGCCAGCTCAGAGATGAAAAGGTCCTTCTGGAGATCCCAAGATCAGAAAGCTGAAAGGTGAATATGAGCTGATAGCTTTGCTCTGGCGTGGACAGGAGGCGATGAGTGTGTCCTTAACACCTGCCCACTATTCCCAGTTGCACTGCTGGCCATTTGCTCTTTTCTTTAAAGTCCACTTTCTCCAGAGAAAATCAATCAGTCCCCCAGTCAGTCAATCAGGCAGTCAATCAGTGAGTCAGTCAATCTGAACCACTTGGAAAATGGATCCTGCGGAGACCTTGGACTCCCACCCAGAGGCCCCATGAGCCTCACAGGAAAAAAAAATCGCCAGCTTCAAGGGAGGTGGAGACCTTCCCCAGCCTAGGGCACAACTCCATCCCCTGCCAGGCAGCAACTGTCCCAGCCTGGGGCATGTCCAGATGTTTCAGATACCCGGTACGCCTCCAAACGTCTGGAGCAAACCGTTCTCTGGTGATGGCCCTCTTGGGGGTTCGAAATCCCCCCGTCCCCGGCTTTGGGACATGCAGTTGCTGCTGCTGACACCTAGTGACAGGCAGAGCTGGAGAGAGGAGTTACCTGGAGCTCTGACAAAGCCTTCCCCACCGAGGAAAAAACCTACTGGGGGGTCTTCCCCAGGAGGTGGGCTCCCAGCAGGGATGCTCGGGGTGCGGAGGAGGCAGTTCCGGGCTACGCCGGCGGGCTGGGATGTCCCAACCACTTCGACACACCCCAAGACCCTTTTCCTCCCCCGCTGGCCACCCGAAGAGGACCAGCGCACCCTACTCCCTGCTTCTCCCCGGTCTATTTAAGCATAGACTCGCTCTTGGGTTTGGTATCTGAAAGAAGAGGGAGAGGGGAGAAAAAATATACTCTAAGAGGAGCTGGAGGGGTTGCAGGCAGGCAAAGGAAGGCAGAGGCGGCTCTCAGCCGTGGTTGCCCACTGCCGGGGGCTCTCAGCCCCCCCGGGCTGCAGCCCCTTCGTGTACGGTTCTTCCCAGGGAAGCGGGGAGCCCCGGGCACCACAGGAGAAGCGTCCGCTCCGATGGGGAGAAACAGGACGCGAGTGGGATGCTCAAAGCTCGGGTGCTGCAGACCACATCCCCGCGGATACGGCAGCATCCCACGGGGGACAGGGTCTCCCATCCACCACAGTGGACGAGGGCTGCCTTTAGAGCTCCCAGGGGGATAGGGGAGACATTTGGGGTCCCTAGCTCCCGGAGCGGGGATCAAAAAAAAAAAAAAAAAAAGGCGGAGGATAGCTCAGTTTTGGCGGGGGTGCGAGGAAATGTGCAGCGGGAACCCCTGAGCGCGCACACACACACACACACACACACACAACACACCACCCGGGTCAGGCGGCGCTCAGGACACGGTGCACGGCGCTGCACAGCACAGCCGCGGCGCTGGGGCCGCCAGTTCGCTCCCACTGGCTCCGAAACCCCGACGTTTTCCAGCTTCACCATCACCGCGGGGCTCCCGGCGCTGACAAAAATCTGCCTCCTCCTTCCTCCCCCAAATACCTCCCTCCAAGCTCTTCTTCCCCACCAAGCAGTGCCTTAATTCCCTGTGCAAATTTAGCCATTTCCGCGGCAAACTGGACTATCCGGAGCGACGGTAGGAAAAGATCCCAGCGCTTGGGTCCATCCAGAGCAAAGGAGACAACGGAAAACTGGGTGATGCTACCCCAGGGCTTGCCACTGCTCCTGGGGTGCTGGGAGAGGAAGACCTCCTGTACCCCGAGGGCGGCCGAAATGTCCCCGTAAGCAAACCCCGCCAGAAAGTTGTTCCCCCCATCCCATCCTCCCTTCCCCGCTGCCGCCGCGCTACTCACCCAGGAGGATCAGCGTGCAGAAGTAGAGGATGCCCCTCATCCTACCGCTCGCCACGGCTCGGATCGCACCGACTCGCCACGGCTCGGACCGACCGGCCCGGCACGGCTCGGCTCGGCTCGGTACGGCTCGGTAACGGCCCGCGCAGGCGGTGCCGGAGGATGCGCGGAGGCTGGGCAGGGCGGGAGGCGTCCCCGCCGCCCCGGCCCGGCCCTCCCGGGGCGACCGCTCACACACGCTGCCGGCTCAGCCCCGCTCCGGCCCCGGGTCATGCCCGCCGCCGGGCCGGGCACAGCGGGCTCCCGCCGGCTGCTCTTCGCCTCATCCCTCCGGGCAGCTGAGGGGACGCTTCCTTGGGGTTTTTTTTAAAAAATATATTTATTCTTATTAATTTTCTTTATTTCCCTTTTTTCTTTTTTTCCTCCTCTTCAGCAGCAAACTTCTGTCCGCGGGGCGGAGGCTCCGCCGTGCCCGAGCGGCGGGGCAGCCCTCGCCGCCTTCCCCGGGCTGCCTCCGCCGCCGCCCCCGCCTCTCCGCGGCCGCGGCTCCGCGGGGAGGGGCTTGACGGGCCGGCCCCGCTCCTCCCCGCCTCTCCGGCCCGCATCCCTGTCTCTTGGCGGGAGGACTCTCTCCAACCCTGAGCAGCTTGTGGGGCTGTGTCTTTGGTGAGCACTAAGCACCTCTGGGCACCGGTCCCTTTCACCCCTTCCAGCCCCAGGATGTCATCTTTCTTCCCCAATGCCCTCCTGGAGGGTCTCGGCATCCTCCACCCCTAAACCCTCATCTCTTTGCAGCCTCTGACAGGGTGTTCGCTCAGCACCAGCTCCATCCCCTTGAGACCATGTCCTGGTCTTGACTGTTCACTAGCAGAGGCTCAGCCCTGAAGTTTTGGGCCGCATCCTACCACCCCTCCCAGCTACGATACCTTCTTCCTTTAATCCCTGCAACACGATCATCTTCCAAATCTCCTCCAAAAAACAACTCTGCAAATTCAGGCTATGTGCTTCCATAACCCTCCATCCAGGTCCCCGCACCTCCTTCCCCACGGTGCACTGCATCCAGTCCCTGCAAGAGGTCCCAGGCCACCATCCACTGGTGCTTCTCCCAGCCTCCCCCATTTAATCCCCGTGTCCAGCAAGTGACCCTCTTTCAGGTAGCCAAGCAGCAGAGCCTTGGTCCTAAAGCCACCTCTCATCGTTATGACGATGAGTGAGCATCGTTTTCCACTACCTCCATTTCATGCATGGAGTAGCTGAGACACAAAATGTGAAGTGATGTCTTCAGGTTCACCCACTAATTAACTGACCGGCAGAATAAAAAGCCTCATTCCCAAGTCACCCTGTAAACACGGACACCTCGGTTCCTCCTCCTAATGCAACCTTCCCTTTCCCTTTCCCTCCTTTCCCTTTCCCTCCTTTCCCTTTCCCTTTTCCTTCTTTTTCTTTTCTTTCTTTTTTTCTTTTTCTTTTCTTTTTTCTTTTTCTTTTTCTTTTCTTTTTCTTTTTCTTTTCTTTCTTTTCTTTTTCTTTTTTTCTTTTTTTCTTTTCTTCTTCTTCTCTCTCCTCTCTCTCTCCGTCCTTCTTCTTCCTGTCTCCTTTTTAACACAGAGGCTCCTCTGATGATTCAGAGAAGCACTGGGGCACTTTTACCACTCTGAAATCTGAGGTAGCACTTTTGAACATTGACAACCGCAGCTTTTCCAACTGCTGGGTCAGATATTTTAGCCGAACAGGTATTTAAACTCTCTGAGAAGGTTTTTCACTGGAGCTGTTCAGGGTTCTTAACTTGCTTTTCCTTGTGGCATCACTTCGTTAATTCTCCAGCGAGTCCTCCTAGAAAAACAGAATTGCACATTTTATTTTTCATGAGCAAAACAGAAAAGGGAAATAAATCACACAGCCATTTGTAGATGTTGTTATAAAGCATAACAAAGTTGAGAAAATACTTCTTTTTTTTTCCCCTCCTGGCAAATCAAAGGACAGTGTGATCCCTGGCCTTCATCTCCATTTCAAAGTTTCTACCAAGTTCCAGTTTGGAACTGCTCATTTAGTGAGTTTTCTAGTCCTCTGTCAGAACTGAAAAGTTCTAAATAAGTGAATATCTTTAATAACTGTATTTCACATCCAAAATGAGCATTTCCTGAGCTGCTCAGTGAGGAAAAAGAAAATGTTAATAAAACCTCATTCGGGCTAAAAAGCATTACTCTTCAGCTGCTTTTTTTTTTTTCTTTGACTTCTTAAAGAAGAGTATGATTACGTTTAAGCAAATTTCAAAATGAAAATGCAATGAGCTGCAATTGAAACATCTAGCTGGGAAACTGGGAAATGATTGGATTTTTCTGCTTATTATTATTTTAATTATTTTGCAGATTCCTTTTTAGTGTTCTATTTTGAAGTAGCTATTTGCCCAGGAAAAATAATATCACTGGAACATATGTGAGGTTTTGGGTTTTTTAACAAATAAAAAAGTATTTTACTTAGAAAATGTCTGCCCTCCACTCAGAGTATGAGATATTCTGATACCCTTGGACCAAAAGAGGTTACCATCACCCCTGTGTTAAATAAAGGATGGGTTTGGCTCAGTGTCCCACCTCACACACATGTGCTGAGAGCTGGGCCATGAGGACTCGCTTTCTCTGGTGCTGTGTCTTGTCCCCTTGTTGCCATCTGAGCTGCAGGAAAACCAGTGTTTGGTCAAATCAGGGAAAATCAGGGAAGCTGCATTAACCTCCTCCATCTGCACTGCTGGAGCTGGAGGAGGCGAAGGAAAGGCAGCCTGGCTGTCCCCGTTTGGGGTAAGGGCAGCATCAGAGAATGAGAGAATGGTTTGGGCTGGAAGGGACCTCAAAGCATCTAGTTCCAACATCCCTGTCATAGGCAGGGAAACCCTCCACTACACCAGGTTGCTCAAGCCTCATCCAGCCTGGCCTTGAACACTTCCAGGGATGGGGCAGCCACACTTCTCTGAGCAACCTAGTCCAGTGCCTCACCACCCTCTGAGTGAAAAATTTCTTCCCTATATCTAATCTAAATCTGCCCTCTTTCAGTTTAAATCCATTGCCCCTTGTCCTGTCACTACATGCCCTTGTAAAAAGCCCCTCTCCAGCTTTCCTGTAGGCCCTCTTAAGTACTGGAAGGCTACTATAAGATCACCCCGGAGCCTCCTCTTCTCCAGGCTGAACAGTCCCAACTCTCTCAGCCTGTCTCCATAGCAGAAGTGCTACAGCCCTTGGATCATCTTCGTGGCCCTCCTCTGGACCTGCTCCAACAGCTCCATGTCCTTCTTGTATTGGGGACTCCAGAGCTGAACACAGTATTCCAGGTAAGGTCTCACGAGACCAGAGCAGAGGGGCAGGATCCCCTCCCTTGACCTGCTGACCACGCTCCTTTTGATACAGCCCAGGACACGGTTGACTTTCTGGGCTGCCAGCGCAGATTGCCGGCTCATGTTGAGCTTCTCATCCACCAGCATCCCCAAGTCCTTCTCCTCAGGGCTGCTCTCAATCCATTCTCCCCCAGCCTGTACTTGTGCTTGGGATTGCCTCGACCCCGTGCAGGACCTTGCACTGGCCTTGTTGAACTTCATGAGGTTCTCACAGGCCCACCTCTCCAGCCTGTCAAGGTCCTCTGGATGACATCCCCTCCCTCCAGCATGTCCACAACACCACACGCTTGGTGTCATCTGCAAACTTGCTGAGGGTGCACTCGATCCCGCTGTCCATGTCTCCAACAAAGGTGTTAAATAGCACCGGCCCCAATACCGACCCCTGAGGAACACCACTCGTCACTGGCCTCCACTTGGACATTGAACCGTTGATCGCAACTCTTTGAGTGCGACCATCCAGCCAATTCCTTATCCACCGAGTGGTCCATCCATCAAAACCATGTCTCTCCAGTTAGAGACAAGGATGTCGTGTGGGACAGTATCAAATGCTTTGGATAAGTCCAGGCAGATGATGTCAGTTGCTCTTCCCCTATCCATCAATGCTGTAACCTCATCATAGAAGGCCACCAAATTAGTCAGGCACAATTCGCCCTTAGCGAAGCCATGTGGCTGTCACCAATCACCTCCTTATTTTCTGTGTGCCTTAGCATAGTCGTCAGGAGGATCTGCTCCATGATCTTGCCGGGCACAGAGGTGAGACTGACTGGCCTGTCGTTCCCTGGGTCTTCTTTTTTCCCCTTTTAAAATGGGGGCTATGTTTCCCCTTTTCCAGTCATTGGGAACTTCACTGGACTGCCACGACTTCTGAAATATGATGGATAGTGGCTTAGCAACTTCATCTGCCAGTTCCCTCAGGACCTGTGGATGCACCTCCTCAGGTCCCATGGACTTGTCCACCTTCAGGTTTTTAAAAGGTCTCAAACCTGATCTTCTCCTACAGTGGGTGGTTCTTCTTTCTCCAGTCCCTGCCTTGCCTTCTGTGACTTGGGCTGTGCAGCTGGAGCTCTTGCCAGTGAAGACTGAGACAAAAACTCATTGAGAACCTCAGCCTTCTCCATATTCTGGGTAGCCAGGGCTCCCGTTTCCTTCCGGAGAGGGCCTACATTTTCCCTAGATCTCTTTTACATCTTCCACTACACCAGGTTGCTCAAAGCCTCATCCAACCTGTCCTTGAGCACTTCCAGGGTCTTGAGCACCTGTGCCAGTGCCTCACCACCCTCAGAGGGAAGAATATCTTCCTTAGATCTAATCCAAATCTCCCCTCTTTCAGTTTAAAGCCATTGCCCCTTGTCCCATCACTACACATCCTCGTCCAAAGCCCCTCTCTAGCTTTCTTGTAGCCCTTTAGGTACTGGAAGGCTGCTAGAAGGTCTCCCTGGAGCCTTCTCTTCTCCAAGCTGAGCAACCCCAACTCTCTCAGCCTGTCTGCATAGCAGAGGTGCTCCAGCCTTCGCATCATCTACATGGCCCTCCTCTGGACCTGCTCCAACAGCTCCATGTCCTGATGTTGGGAGCCCCAGAGCTGAATGCAGTACTGCAGATGGGGTCTCAGGAGAGCAGAGTAGAGGGGCAGAATCCCCTCCCTTGACCTGCTGCCCACGCTGCTTTGGATGCAGCCCAGGACACAGTTGGCTTTCTGGGCTGCCAGTGCACATTGCCGGCTCCTGTTGAGCTTCTCATCCACCAGCATCCCAAGTCCTTCTCCTCAGGGCTGCTCTCCATTCATTCTCTGCCCAGCCAAAAGATACAAGGGGAAGCTGTCTAGGAATCAGTGCTATGAAGCAACATTTCTTCCTAAGTTTGTAGAAAAAAAAAAAAAAACAGCAGGGGATTTCAGAGACGGGGAAAGTCCAGGCATAGACAACCCCCACCGCTCGTCCCAACAGGGAGGCATTTCCTGCCTTTTCTGTAATTACTGCATGTCGGGGAGGACCCACACACTGGGAAAAGACCCTCAGAAGAGACATGCTGCCAATACTGTGAAGAGAGAGGGATCATTGTTCCTTGCTGCCTTATTTATCAGATCTGGGCTTTCTCCTAATCACTGGGTGGATGCTGAGATGAATAGAGTTAAGTAAAAACCACTCCTTCCACGCACATACACCCCTCCTAGAATTGCCTGCTACCTTTCCTTACAAATGAACCAAGGTATTGATCAGTCAGGTGTAAAAAAATCTGATTGTTGCTCGTGTAAGACCTATCCCGAAAAGCTGCTCCCAGAGCTCTGGACAACTGATTTAGCAAAGGCGATGAAAGAAAGAATTGTTTGGGTAGGTCCATGGAGAAATCACTGAGCAGGGAAGGCTCATAAAATACGCTGATTAAAAGAAATGCACTTGCGAGGGTGAAACTGGTTACAATGGAAACTGGAACAGAACTTTTGTCTGTCCTCCCCAAGTAAGATCACTGTGGAGGACTCTACCATGCACACTGACATGGCAGTAGATGGTCCCTAATCCAAAAATAGCCATAGAAACAAGAAAAAGAACTGTAGCCATCTTTTTTGAATGGCGAAGTGATAACTGAGAGATTAAGAGATTCATCCAACTCAGTAAGTTGGAAAACAGCCGTGACCATTCCAGAACATCCATCCATCCATCCCATCCATCCATCCATCCACCATCCATCTTCTAAGGACAGCACCCATGCACAAATGTTTCTTGCTTCAAACTCTCTCAGGGAAACAGTGGCAGCCCCTTGGTCCATGACACAAGGGACCATGACACAGGGGACAAGGGAAGCCACTGCTGGCCAGGAGACATAAGGAGGTTTAGACTAAGAAAAAATGTCTAGAAAAGTGTGATAGGAAATGTGAGAGTCTGTGGAACCAGCTGAGATGGCAGAAAAAGCCAGAACGACATGAGGAGGGCACACCAGGCAGTATGAGGTGGCATAGAAGCCCCAAGCACTGACTGTCTTGACCTCCAAAAGTGGGAAGACCAGAATACTTCCTGCCTCAAATGTTTCTAGACCTCACTGTTTGGTACCATTTGGAAAATCTTAAAATTTGGCCTAAGATGGCAACACACTTTTAAAGCTCAGCTCTGCAAACATCCTTGATGGGGCTTCAAAAAAAAACCTGCTGATGAGATGACCTTGTTGATATGATGATAGTGTTATAACTGTGATTGTGTTATAATTGTTCAAAGCTTCTTGAAACCTGTCCGGCCTCACATCAGCTGTGTATAAACCCAATGACTGCAGAAACCCAGAACTCAGTCCTTCTTCACTTTAGCAATAAGCTGAGTTTCCAACTAGATTCTGGTTTGCCTTTTGGGGTCAAAACTTATGGGCCCCGAGCAAAAGTTTGTGTGTAAAGAGAAACACTTACCAACGCAATCTGCAGAACAAAGCAGAAATACACTATCTGCTGTGCTGAAGATCATAGAATGGTTTGGGTTGGAAGGGACCTTAGATGTTGAGGAGCAGGAGGAAAAAGGATGAACTGTCTCTACTTCACCAGAAATATTTGTCAGTCTAGCCCAGGAAGAAAATCCAGTGGAGGCAAATCCAGTTGGATAGACCTAGGGAGGGAGAAAGGAGTGATGGTCTTTGAAGAAAAGGTGAAAGTGGGACAAAACTTCTATATTAGCAAAACCAAGGAGGTCACCCAAAGGAGGTAGAATAAGGACAGGAGGGTTTTGCTGGAGGTGTTAAAGCTCAGGGAGTGAGCAGGATAAACTCAGAGCCCAAGGGATGGCTGGCACCTTGCCTGGAGGCACAGCAGGATGTTTCCGAGTCAGCCAGCATGATGCTCTGCAGTAGAATGGCTACTGGACAGGTTCTCAGGAGACACTCCTCCCTATGCTCATAAAACCTTGAGGACCCTCATTTGATGCCCTTCAGCAGGACAACATGGAGCAGGAGTAGCAGTTTTCAATGAAAGTCATAGCACACTGGCCACTAGGATTTTGATGCTGCTAGACCTTTTCTGAACAACTTCCTTCAAAAACCATTTCCACCTGCAGAGTTAGGTGAGAGGTTGCTCTCACTCACTTCATCTATACAATACCATCCAAGATGTGGATCAGCTTCAGCAGATGGAGTGACTTTAGCTTAACTATGTTGTCTCTTCAATCTGGAAAAGTCACAGGTGCAGGCAGAGAGGACAGAGATGTAATTGGGCAAGGTAGATGGAGATAACCTGTCTTCTGCCTCATCCCATACCAGAGTGAGGGCCAGGAAATTAAATGAGAAGGAAGCAGATTCAAAACCGATTGGGTAAAGTATATCTTTGGTGTCTTGTTGCCATGACACAGGATTTTGTGACTGTTAAAAGCTAACATGTTTCCAAAAATCAACTGGACAATCTTGCAGAAGAGCGCTCCGGCAAGGGTTGTTCATACAGAGGCCTCACCTGTGGCTCAGAAACTCCCATTGCTGCAAGGCTGGAGGTTAGGGGAGTATTTTCAAATGGTTTTGCCCCATGCTGTCCCCATTCTTACTCTCTTCTTTAGGTATCCATTACTGGCCACTGTCAGAAACACATTAACCTTTTCTTGATCTGGAAAAGCTCCTGTAAGTTCATCCGTGTCTGCTGTGCTTGGGCACCAGCTTGCATCATCTGCCACCTCTTTAATTAGGTGTTGTAGCTGCTGATTTTAAGGAGAGGGCAGGAGAGGAGGCTTGACTCTGTCTTATCAGCTGTTTGTGAGAGCATAATGGGAAATTTGGATGGGTTTTACCAGTTTAGGAAGAGTTCCCCTTGCTCCTCTCCGTGCTTGAGACATGTTGTTTTGGGACATCAGTTGCTGAACTTCAGGGATAATGTCACACAAACCTGTTAAAGTGGGCTGGCAGGAGAGTAGGAGAGTTACTTGCTACCATTTATTAGTAAATAGAAACCACACCGAACCATAACTGTGGCTGCTGTCAAACCTTTCTAGGAAGATCTTCATTCTTCCAAGAACTCCACAGCATCTCAGTGCCTGTAGGGTGTTTAAATTCATTGCCAGGAAGGTTTGACTTTCCAGGAAAATGCAAGGACCTTGGGAACCCTTGCACGTTTTGCAAACTCTGCTCTTTTGGTGAGATCCTGGGAGTTTGAACTCCTAGCCAGGCCCATTGGGGACACGCTACCTTGCAGAGTTCCACCATCGATAAAAACAGCAGATCACATGCCTCGCCTTGCTGGAGCGCAGCCAGCCCTTGGGTGGGGTACAGCAGGATTAATCATAGAAACATAGAATGATAGAATGGTTTGAGTTGGAAGGCCTCAAAGATCATCTAGTTCCAATCCCCCTGCCATCGGCAGGGACATCTTCCACTACACCAGGTTGCTCAAAGCCTCATCCAGGCTCACCTTGAACACTTCGGGATGGGGAAGCCACAACTTCTCTGGGCAACCTGGTCCAGTGTTTCACCACTCTCAGCGTGAAAAATTTCTTCCTTACATCTAATCTAAATCTCCCCTCTTTCAGTTTAAAGCCATTGCCCCTTGTCCTATCACTACACACCCTTGTCAAAAGCCCCTCCCTTTCTTGTAGCCCTTTTAGGTACTGGAAGACTGCTATGAGATCATCCCGGATAATCTGCCATGGTTTGCAATGATTTTGAAGTATACAAAAGGAAAAGGGAATCTGAATGACATAATGACACTAGTCCCTCTGTATTCTTCATATGTCTATTCATGGGATACATTGAAAAGAAAACACAGAAGATGGGCAGACATTCTACAGTGAAATAAGAGAAGAGATTATGACTGATATCCAGTTATATGTTTTGCCATAATGTAGGTAAGATCCCTTGGAAAAATATAAATATGCTTCTTTTGATGCACTCCAGGATACAGGATATTTCACCTTTGCTTTCGGTTAAGAATGTCGTTGAAGAGGGTGACAAAAGCAAAGTGGGTCATGGAAATGCACTGAGAAATGAGAACTACAGAGAAGCTCTATCCCAAAAAGCAAAGTATCAGAAGAACTGGCTGCTCTCCATCACCAGATCTCCAAGGATCAGCATGCACAACCTCAGATCTGGAGGCAAAGATGAGAAAGAAAACTACAGAGTCAAGGTGCAGCCTCTGGGCTGGGGTCCTGCAAAAACAGGGCTTACAACTGAAGAGAGAGGTGATAGAAGAGACATCAGAGATGCTCGTTGCTGTTCAGAGCTTTGCTGGGCTTTATAACATGGATGGAGGGGGCACTAAAGACATAGGGAATGGCCAAGAGATCGTAGCCTGGAAACTTGGTAATTTCTTGGATAAAACAAATTTCTGTAGGAAAAAACGGGCTTGTGAAAAATCTCCTTTCTTTGGAATTTAAATGTAAAATTGATGCAGTGCCATGGGGTAACCTTGTTACTCCAGCAGAAGAAGACGGAGTTTGATGAGGAAACCATGTCAAAAGTAAGGAAGTGGCTACGGGGGAAATGATATTGAACAGCGCTGGATGGGGAGCCCATCTATTAGCAAATTACTCATGGGTCTGTCTTGCAATTGATTTTTAAGGTAACATTTTGGCCCCCAAGGTGGAAAGGAAGTGCTAATGAAGTCTATTGATGGAACAAAGCTGAGAAACCTCTGTGAAATGTAGAAGGAGCTGAATATCACAGAGAAGATCTCAAGAATAAGTAGAAACATGATGAAATAGTGCAAAATGTAAAGTCATGAACCTGAAATTAAAGGTTTCCTTAAACAGGGCACTTGTTCGGCCATTTATTTCTTGGAGATCATTCCCAGCTTGAGCCATGGCAATATAAACTGGTAATAGGCATACACACATAGACTGAGGGACAACATTTCTGTGTGCCTAGGTGCAAACACTGGAGGTACCACACCAAGGTGCAGAAGGTGACTTTAACTAGAGCACGAGTATTTAAAAAATCAAACATCCTGCTGCTGGAGGCTTCACATGCGTCACACTATCACTTGCTTTGCAAAGTGTAGGGGAGGAAGGACTATTTTGGGAAAAATCCCGGATTAGACAGACCCAACCGAGTTCTGTCCCTGCCAGGATGTGACACATGTCTGGTCCAGCTTCCAACTCCTGAGATGGAGCCACTTGTCTGAAATCCACTTAAGATGTGCAAACAGCCCTGTCAATAGCAGCTCGCCAAGCTGCGTGCTGAACTGTGGCTTTCTCTGGGCTGCAGTAGCCTTGGTAACTCTCACGGAAAAAAAAAAAACAACCTAATTTTCTCTTTCATCCATAAGCCAAACCCTTTAATTTGCTTTCAAGTGAATTAAACATAAGCCTCCATTTTTCTAATTCCTTTGTCCTAATTTAAAAGTACTGACATTTATCAAAGGAGTTTTCTAGATTTCCCGTTTTCAGCTCATCGTTTTAGTATTTTTAAAACAAACCAGAGACTGACATTTTTATTGCTGAAATGCTTTCTTTGCCTCCTCCTTCTCTTAATAACATGGTGATATTGAGTTCGTTTCTAAAGTTTTCCTTATATCAAGGAGAGCAGCCTGTGACTTGCTGCATAATCAAGGTGACCATGTTTTGTAACTGAGCTATACTATAGTCAACTTGTGTATTGCAAGAGGATCTTCGAAGGCAACCGACCTCATTCAGATGACCTGAATGCCACCTTAGTCTTTTTAATGTTCAATATGCCGAGTGAACCATGGTTCATCTCATGAAGTTACTAGAGGTGCCAGATAGTAGAGAACAACCACAATGCTACGAAAACAATTATATACCTGTGCCAATTTGTCTGCATTTCCAGAAAGAGTTGCTGCCTGAATAACTTTCATCTTGTAAAGTGGCTTTGGTGGCCTTGATCCAGCTGTCCACCTTTTCTGAGAAAGGAATTTCTCTTGTTCAGTGTTTGCACAATATCACGCGCGTTGAGGCTGTCCTCTGGGAGTCGGCATGAGCATAAACACAGCATAAAATACATCCTGGGGCAAAGATTCTTCTTCCTTGTGACTGGAGGCCCTCTTGGAAAATCTGTGTATTTACTCTCCAAACTTGTTTTTCTTTAAATAAATCACAGGGCTGGTGGAATGGTCTCAAAGCTGATGGACAGCCCTTGGGGACTAAAGTCCTCTGTATACCCACTGGCATGGAGGGTTGATGCTGGAAATATTTCCCACACAGCTTTGCTAGCATGTCTCAGAGCTTTCTCAGAAGGACAAGAGGACGAAGTTCACCCTCTAGATGACAGCTCTTCTCCAGACAGTGTTATTCTTCATTCCAGCATCAGGCGGTTTTTCAGTGTTCATGACAAATCTCCATTTTCCCTTAGGATTTTGGGTTGTATTTTCTTTTGCTTTCTGTCATGGATAGCCGTTCCACCATGCATTAAGTTATCTAAGAGCATCTGATCTTCCATCAGTGTCAATCTTGAGTCTTGGCATTTGAGGAGAAATGATGGGAAGTTCTTAGCACTAGACTTAACTCAACATCTCTCATGTTTTGGTCCAGTCAAGGTCAAGTTCACACTCCAATGACACTTCCATCTGCTTAGAGAGATCCCTGTCTGTGCTGTGGACTAAAATGATCACCATTACAATAAGGGATATATAATAACGGATTGATACTTCCAACAGACAGGGCAGTAGGGATGTACTAAGCTCAGGAAGAAGACTAGATGCCCACAGAAAGTACTTCGTATGCGGGGAAGAATGAATTTGAAAGCAAGTTAAGCTAAGATTTTCTCATCCTTTGTGCTGGGATTTGGGAGCATCTGCCATGAAAGCTTCTCCATGGGATACGATGTTCTGGCTGGCCCAGCCTTAGATATAACCTTACCCCCTTGCAGACACTGCAGTTTCCCCATGGTGTCCAGTCTTGCACACAGTGCCTCCTGTTTCGGGTGAAATGATAAATGGGGTTGGACCAGCATGTGTAGGGTTGAATTACCATCAGAGGATGGGTTAAGACTGAGAGCAAAGACAGTTGCCCAGAGATAGGATCTCATACCATAGAGCAGAGTGGAGAAATAGACTTTACAGCAAACGTAAGCACTGAGAATCCCATAATTCCTAATTTCCACTGGCAGTAGCTTGGGTTCCCTTCAGTGCAGAGGAATGGAAGAACAGCTGAGCATGGGACCTTTCATACAATCATAGAATCATGGAATGGTTTGGGTTGGAAGGGACCTCAAAGATCATTTAGTTCCAACCCCCTGCCATGGTTGAATCCATCTAAGTTGGCTGTTGCCAGGAGTTGAACTCTAAAAGGAAAAAACATGTATGTTGTTTTCAGTGGACTTCTGTCCCTCTTTCCCTGATGGACATTTTCTGTGGAAATGCTGTCCGAATAAAAAAGTTTTCCTTATGGAGGTGGAAAATATCGTTCTAAAAGCAAAGTGGTGTTTCAGTTTCTTCTGGTAACAATTAGGAATACAGGATATTGGTGCCTTTGAAAATTGAGCGTCTTATTTAACTGTCTAAATACAGATTTTATTTTCCTGCTTTTGGCATCTAAGTTCAAAATTTTCTTCTTACAAATGAAAACAGAACATTATAGAAATTGAGTCTGTGCCATTTTTTGCTTAGCGATAGAAAAAAAATAAAGAGGATCATTAATCAGTATTTGCACCTCTCTTATTCTAAGCACTTTGGAAAAAAATCTCTCATGGGCCATTCTGGATATATCAAAAGACTGTTTTTTTCCGTAGAGCTAGATTTACCCAACCCATGGCAAGTGGGCAAGTGTTAGTTGAGCGGTTTTGCTCTGGGATATCAGTTGGGTTGTGCTGAGAATGCAGCTTTCATGTGGGAGAGAGGAGCAGAAAGAAACTGTGGAACTCTGAGATGTTCCTCAGGGGTTGGTATTGGAGCTGGCGCTGTTTAACAGTGACATGGACAGTGGGATCGAGTGCACCCTCAGCAAGTTTGCTGATGACACCAACCTGTGTGGTGTTGTAGACACACTGGAGGGAAGGGATGCCATCCAGAGGGACCTTGACAGGCTGGAGAGGTGGGCCTGTGAGAACCTCATGAAGTTCAACAAGGCCAAGTGCAAGGTCCTGCACGTGGGTCGGGGCAATCCCAAGCACAAGTACAGGCTGGGCAGAGAATGGATTGAGAGCAGCCCTGAGGAAAAGGACTTGGGAGTGCTGGGGGATGAGAAGCTCAATAGCAGGCTGTGTGCTGGCAGCCCAGAAAGACAACCATACCCTGGGCTGCATCCAAAGCAGTGTGGGCAGCAGGTCAAGGGAGGGGATTCTTGCCCCTCTGCTCTGCTCTTGTGAGACCCCACCTGCAGTGCTGTGTTCAGCTCTGGAGTCCCCATCATAAGAAGGACATGGAGCTGTTGGAACGAGTCCAGAGGAGGTAATGAATGATCCAAGGGCTGGAGCACCTCTGCTATGGAGACAGGCTGAGAGAGTTGGGGCTGTTCAGCCTGGAGAAGAGAAGGCTCCGGGGAGACCTTCCAGCAGCCTTCCAGTACCTAAAGGGGCTACAAGAAAGCTGGAGAGGGGCTTTTGACAAGGGTGTGTAGTGACAGGACAACAGGCAATGGCTTTAAACTGAAAGAGAGGAGATTTCAATTAGATCTAAGGAAGAAATTCTTCCCTCTGAGGGTGATGAGGCACTGGAACAGGTTGTCCAGAGAAGTTGTAGATGCCCTATCCCTGGAAGTGTTCAAGGCCAGGTTGGATGAGGCTTTAAGCAACCTGGTGTAGTGGAAGATGTCCCTACCCATGGCAGGGGGGTTGAACTAGATGATCTTTGAGGTCCCTTCCAACCTAAACATTTTATAATTCTATGTAAATTTATGGAGAAGACATGAAAACTTAGCAGAACCCTGATACAACATCATCCAGCACAATGCAGTCTTTGGGAGGTCTGTGCTTCCCTAAGCCCTGCTTTTCAGCCTGGTCCAGTTCTGAGGATGTCACCTTTTCAGCACAGCTCCATCACCCTTCACAGCGACTGTGCTAGCATCTGATGCACTCTTTACAGCTCTGTCTGACACATTGACTCTTGCAGCAGCAACTACAGCAGTCCACACACTACAATGGAGCTGCCAATTCAAGCCCAAGTCCTGCAAGCCATCCAACCACATCTCATCAGAGGTGTGCAGCAGATATAGCAATAGATATGGTTTCTCCATACCATATGTTGTAAAGCTCTTTCTGACGTCTCCTACATTTGCCAATAAAATTCACTCATGTCTTTGGAGAAACCATGGGAGATGATCCAGAAGAAGGGATGGGAGATGTACTCCTGGCTGTACCCCAGTCTTTGGACCCAGGGCAAGACAATTTGTCTCTGCAGCCCACCTTCCCCAACCCTTTTGCTTTCCTCCATCTCTCATGGCGGGTGCCTTCCCCAGGGTGCTCTGTGGGCATGAGGGTTCAGCTTTGAAGAGCAGAGTAGAGGTCCCTCGGGGGCCATCACTGCAACTGAGGCTCCAGGGTCTCCATGTGGTCGATGGTCTTTCCAGCAAAGCTACTTGCTTGAGAGTGAGTAGGGTGGTGAGGGAGGGGAATCTGCGTGTTACAGAAATCACAGGAAGATGTCTTTGTCAGCTTCAATGATAATGGAGAAAACAGAGGGGACGGGTTGCCTCTGGTAAATGCATTCCCGAGGAGCAATGGGCTGCCGTGACAGTATGTTGTGATTGGGTTTTGCTCCCAAAGGCTGATTTAATGAAGAAAAATTCAGCAAAGGAAATGCACACACAGAGGGAAATGCCTCTGCTGCTGGAGGGGCTGCGAGCACAGTGGGGAGGGATCAGGTGGTCCTCAGGAGGGTTTCCACATTTCTGGTTACTTGGACAGGTGGACTTGCCAAAATCCTTGATGAGTTGAGCTGTGGAGACCTCTGAGGTTCCTGCCCTGCCACCACCCCTCCAGCCAGGTGGCCCTTGGACCCATTTCACTACTTTTTACAGAAAGATTCAGCCTCAGTTGTCCCTTTACACCCCGCAAAAAACGCTGGGCTTGCTCTCCATGACCACCCACGGGAGCAAGTGAAAACTCACATATATCAGAGACATTTGGCCGAGGACAGCAAGAAGAGATAACACATTGGTGTTTCCTGTAATTTTCTCATCTTTCTTCTTTTTCCCACTGTTTTCTCCTGGAGGAGGGGAGAGAAGGAGCAAACAGAGTGAACGACAGAGCAAAAGCACAAGAGAAAGAAAAAAGGAAAGGCATTTCCAAATCTGCCCTTTCCAATCTGTCCATACGTTTATGATATCTACCCTCCCTCACCCCCAAGTCCTACCAGCTGGTACATCTTCGCAGCCCTGATGTCATGCCTTGAGGAGCACCCTTTCACCTCTGCCCTGTGCGTGCTTGCCTGACAAATTCTGCCTGTTCTTCCCCCATGCCAAACCTTTGGCTTCCCATACCCGGTGAATTCACTGTAATTGCCATAATCTGCTGCCTATTAAATCTGATAGCTCTGCTATCACTGTTAATAACAACTAATTAGTGAGGCTGTCACAGGGAGTGGTTCTGTAAGGGAAGGTATTTGTCCTTAACTTCACACAAAGGCTCTGTATTAAATCAGAGGAAGGCACATGGCTTCAAAGGGCATTCATACTCAGTCAGTTTTAGTCCCCAGGAGTGAAATGGAAATGCTCCACCAACTTCTCCTCGAAGGGCTGGCTTTGCACATTTGCCAAAGCAACAAATTGCTGGAAAGGAGTTATCAAAACTCCTAAATGGCAGGAAAAAAAAAAATAGTTTAGCTGCAAAAATGTCAGCAGGGCAGGAAAATGTGAGCCAGGAATGGAGAAAGCAGCAGGTTGCATATAGCTCTGGGGAGATGCGGGGCCAGCATGGGAGGGTTGATTAGAAGGTGGAATAAAAGGGGAAAGGACTATCATTTCTTGACATCGTTGGAAGTATCAAACCCCCTCCACACCTCAAAAGATTTGTTGAAAGCTGGCAAAGGTTGCCACTGAAGAGTGAAAGATGTTTTCAGTTTTGATGATGAAACGTGAACACTTTTCCACAGTCATTTTTTTCACGGGGAAAACCTACTCAGTAAAAAAGAAAAAAAATAACCCACATTTCTCATTCCTAATTCTATAATTTCCTCCCCAACCCAAAACCTCCATAAACCAGAACCTAAATAGCCACTTTGTCAGGAGAGAGGAGGGCACTGGGAAGGTGATGATTGCTAACCCCAGACCCTGACGTGCGTGGCTTTGCAATGGGATTGCATGAGAACCTTGTTCAGGTTTCTCTTTTTGAGAACACACTCCCAGAGCTGCTACAGCAGGAACAGGATTGAGAAGATGGAGAATGTTCGGAGGAAAAGGTAGCGAACCACCCGTGAATCTTTTTTCACATGAAGAACATAATTTAGGGTCTGTTTCATATCACAGCTAGATGAGAAAT
Source organism: Tauraco erythrolophus (assembly GCF_009769465.1). Lineage (NCBI taxonomy): Eukaryota > Metazoa > Chordata > Aves > Musophagiformes > Musophagidae > Tauraco > Tauraco erythrolophus. The sequence goes on along the minus strand of NC_141469.1, from coordinate 22,673,267 downwards.
GAGCATCCCCTCCCACAAGCCACTGTTGAACTAGAAGAAAGTCTACCAAAATAAAACCCCTTCCACTTTCAGGTCTGTGCAGAATCAGGCCCCCTTTGCTCCTAACAGAAACAACCCTCCATCATCCATCATAGGTGCTTATGATTGAAACTCCTATTTATGAACAGCAACGAAAACCTTAATCACTTTGGCAGTGAGTGCTTTTGCTTTCCAATATTTGATCAAAAAAAAATCCAAATCTTATGGTCTCTCTTAATTGAAGAGCAGCGATTTTGTGAGATGATGGATGGTCCCGTGATGACTTTGCTAAGGTGGCCTCTCACTGCTGCCAGATTCAGGAGGTGATCTGCTGGTTCGGTTTGTTTTACTGCTGCTGCCACTGCTGGGGGTTTGGCATCTGGTTTCATTTGTAAGACAAAAAAAGGGCTGGTCCTAAAAGCTTCTTCAATGGATGTTGGGACCTTGTAAAGGGAAATGGTTGTGTAAAAGATGACACAAGGGACAAGCTTTTGGTTCTGTCCTTTAATTTCCCTCCTTTTCCCTTTCTTCTTACGACTGCTGCTGACAGGTCATCTGCAGCCGATATTCTCCCTCCCAGTTGGAGGGGAGCAATGTCACACCCGCAAAGTACGTTTTCTAGTGCTCAAAGCACTGGCCTAAGCATTCAGATACACGTCTTAATCCCTTTGCTTTACCACCCAGTTGGTGGAACCACCACTTCTGTTACCAGAGCCTGCCTCAGTTTCCCCAAATTATAAAAATCAGTAGTGTTTAGGACAGGTGCCAAGGCACTAAAGAATTATTTGAGGGTACGAAGCCATTAGATGAAAATATGCTTTTGCAGAAAGGCAAACACATACCCTGTGCATCTGTCCTGTTGTTTTTGAACATTATACTTACCAGGATTCATCGGAGATCTTCTTCCACATGTCATTTCTGTCAGCACATACAGATGTTTGCGAAAGAGGCAGATGTTGGCAGTCCTCCGCAGACAATGAGCACCAAGGTGGCTCATTGCCAGGACTCTTCTTTCCTGACATACCTCAGGTGTTGCCCTGACTTGTCTCAGGGTTATGCCTGGTGGTGTGTCTTCCCTGGTGAACATGGAAGACAAGGCTGGAACTCGTAATATGTGGCAGGCTGATTGCTGGAGACAGTCACTGAGATTTCCCTTAGAGTCAGAGGGGAGAAAGAGGTGTTTTAGGATGCAGCTCTTCTTGTCCCAAGGTATATGTCTACATCTGCTCACATGAGCCATGTCTTCTTAGCTCCACTGACTCGGAAGAGCAGCAACTGTGAATAGATGCATTGCAGACATCTGAAGGTTGATGAGATGAATCTCATCCTCTGGGTCTGAAACGGCAGCTAATCTCTATAACAAATGGAGGCCACTTCTAGAGGACTGTGAGTCCATGAAACAAGACAGCAGCAGCACCTGTGTTTGATGCTCAGGGCTGTTTGTCCCTGTCCTGCCAGCAAGTTCCACTGAAAAAGGTGTTTTTGAGGTGTGACACTTGTTCTGGTCTCAGCATCAAAAACACCTGGTCACTCCAAAAGTGATCCAGGCTGTTGTGTGTCCTATCCATGTAGGAACTTGGAAAAAATAGTGGCTTCAATAGGAATAAGAATTGGCAAAGCCAGGGCTCCTTGGGTGCTGATTTACAGAATGTGTTTACATGCCAATAGCATCCTGGCTTGTATCAGCAATAGTGTGGCCAGCAGGACCAGGGAAGTGATCGTCCCTCTGTACTCGGCACTGCTGAGACCACATCTCGAATACCGTGTTCAGTTTTGGGCTCCTTCCTACAAGAAAGACATGGAAGTGCTGGCACGTGTCCAAACAAGAGCAGCGAAGCTGGTGAAGGGTCTGGAGCATAAGCATTATGGGGAGTGGCTGAGGGACCTGGGGTTGTTCAGCCTGGAGAAAAGGAGGCTGAGGGGAGACTTTATCTCTCCCTGCAACTCCCTGAAAGAAGGTTGTAGTGAGATGGAGGTCAGTGTCTTCTCACAAGTAATAAGTGATAGGACAAGAGGAAACGGCCTCAAGTTGCACCAGGAGAGGTTTAGATTGGATATGAGCCAAAACTTCTTCCCCAAAAGGGTTGTCAAGCATTGGAACAGGCTGTCCAGGGAAGTGATGGAGTCACCATCCCTGGAGGTATTTAAAAGACATGTACATGTGGTGCTGAGGGACATGGTTTAGTGGTGGACTTGGCAGTGCTGGGTTAACGGTTGGACTTGATGATCTTCAAGGGTCTTTTTCAACCTAAACAATTCTATCCTTCTGTATTTCTATGTACAGACAACCCCCTTTCAAAAAAAGCAGCACACCAATTGCTGGGAATGAAGATCGGCTTGGATTGTGATGGAGTTTCTGCCCGGAGCACACGGGCAGATGTTCCACCTGCAGAGCTCTCAGCCGCAGCCAGCAAGCTGTGCCCCACGCGCAACAGGGATAGAAAGATTTCCCTGGGAAAGAAACTTTTCCGTCCTAATCTGGCTAGATATATGCGTTCAACTGCCGACTACAAAGTGAGTGATTTTAGGTGCTGGGGTTTGATATCATAATGTGCCCTATTTTCCATCTTTCAGGCATGAATAATGGAGTGTTGTGTCTGCAAAATGCACCAGTCGTTCAGGATGCTGGCAAAGGAAGTGCAAAATCTCCAGAGCTCTCCTGCGACCAGCTCTCCTTTCATCTAATCCTGGGCCAGGCAACTGCTAGAAAAGCACTCAGTGGCCAGCAAAGAGCTGGTCTTATTGCTGACAGAGGAGCTGGGCATGGAGCAGTGAGGGAGCATGGGGAAGGAGCCAGACAGCTTCATCTCGCAGTCAGCAATCCATCTGTGGGACAGCAGCTGGGTGCACATCGTGCAGAAATGCTGCATATAAATCTTAGAAACATTGAGTGTTTGGATTGGAAGAGACCTTAAAGATTACCTAGTTCCAACCCCCCTGCCATGGGCAGGGAAATCTTCCACTACACCAGGTTGCTCAAAGCCCCATTCAACCTGGCCTTGAACCCTTCCAGGGATGGGGCAGCCACAACTTATCTGGGCAACCTGTGCCAGTGCCTCACCACCCTCAGAGGGAAGAATTGCTTCCTTTGATCTAATCGAAATCTCCCCTCTTTCAGTTTAAAGCCATTGCCCCTTGTCCTATCACTACACACCCTTGTTAAAAAGTCCTCTCCAGCTTTCCTGTAGCCCCTTTAGGTACTGGAAGGCTGCTGGAGGTCTCCCCAGAGCCTTCTCTTCTCCAGGCTGAACAACCCCAACTCTCTCAGCCTGTCTGCATAGCAGAGGTGCTCCAGCCCTCAGATCATTTTTGTAGACCTCCTGTGGACTCACTCCAACAGCTCCATGTCTTTCGTATATCGTTATGTCCTTCTTATAAATCCACAAAGAAGCTCGGCTGATGGTGCACACAGCTACAGGAGGTGAGTATTCGTTCCCTGGAAAGCAGCAGTTGTGTAGCACAGGAATGAGGCCAAGGGGCTGCATTTGTATGTGTCTGGCTGGGACTGTTCTGGAGCCCAGTGTAAGTTTGATCCAGTTACAATCTCATCCCTTGCCTGTGTATAGGAGCATCCTTCCTGGGCAAGCAAATCTCCAGGCAAGTGGGGTGTTTTGTGCAAGGGGACAGCCCATTGTACTTGTCTGCCCCAGGCACCAGGCATTGGCCATTTTTTGTTGACACCCTTCATCTTTTGTGCCTGACCATGGACAAACATGCCACGGGATCCAAGCTAACCATTATCTGTTACCTGTTATTCTTGGGTTAGAAAAGAGCTGGGAGGGGTCAGCTGGAATGACCGCTTCCTTGGGCATTCTTATTCAAAATTGAAAAAGTGTCTATGTATTTTTTCTGGGATGGGAGAAATGATGTAGGAGGGTCCATCAGTCTGTCAGAACAGTCCTGACTCCAACAATCATAGAATCATTTAGGTCGGAAAAGACCCTTAAGATCATTGTGTCCAACTGTAAACCTAACGCTACCACTAAACCACATACCTAAGCACCATGTCCTAAATATCTTATAAATGCCTTAAGGGACATAAAGAAGACATTATTTCTCCTGGTTTCTTCACCAATGTCCCTGCCCAAGCTGCTCTTGGCTTTTTCCCTAGAGATCTCTTACAGGTACTGCGTAGAACAAATTCACCCTTCCATCTCCAGTCCTTTAGATGAATAGCTGGATGAGCAGGTTCTCAAGCTGGAACCCAAGATCCCTAAAACCCTGGTGGACATCAGTCCCAAATGGATCCTTTACGGGTGACAATTGGAAACCATGAGGTCTGAAACGTGTCATGCTGACATGCAAACATGTCACAGAGAGCTCCATGCAATGGAGGTTTGAAGCTTGGTTGTCCTGTTTGCACCATTGCCCATTGACACATATCTCCAGCATCAAGGTGAGGAGCATTGAAACCACATCTAACTCTGTGCTTGGGAGAGTTTAATCTGCTCTTTGATAGAGTCTTGGGATGGTACAAAACAGCAGGGAACCAATCTCCATTCTCGTTTGGATTTGGGAAGGATCAACATCTGAGGGCTTCCTAGAGTCAGGTCCCTGCCTGACCTCTATCCGGCCTCCAGTCATTGCACTTGGGCTGGGCTGGTGGCTGTGGCAGGGCAATGCTAAAGCAAACCGATAAGACCAAGACAGAGAAGAAAACCTTCTTGTGTACACTGTTCTTGTCATGCATCTTGTCCTCCTTTTTGCTAACCAGCAATGAAAATAAAATTTAATTTAAAAAAAAAAAAAAAAAAGGCATTCTGCTGCACAAGTTGGATTTGTCCTGATTGGATGTTCTGGTGTCTCTGACACTTTTTGAAGGCATTGCTGGATAGGAGGGAGGTGTTTCCAGTAGAATTCAAATCCAGGCTTCGAATCAAGTTACATTTCAAAGCGCTCAGATCTGTCTTGGATTAGGAGGAATTTGGATCTGCCCTTAGCAGCTGTCTTCACAATTTGGAGAATTCAGAGCCAGAAGCTGGCAACCGATTTCAAAGCTTTTTTTCATGACTCTTCAGGGCCTTGATGTTAGTATCATCCATTGATTTATTGTCTCAAACGATTTAAGTACAGCCCAGAGGCAGGTTTGAACTGAAACTTTGAGACCCTTCCAAGCGTTGTAAGATATTCCAAGACTTTGACCTTACTCCCCTTTAAGGTGAATGTGGCTGGCAAATGTTTTGTTCTTCCTGAAAAACAGAGATAAAATCAAAAACAGAAAAGCTTCTGTTCTTTCAAGGATAAAAAAATCAACCTTTCACTGAACCCAGTGTTTCGTGACGTTTTGGCAAAAAGCTTCCCCGAGTTCACTCTTCGATGAGAAATGTGAGCGTTTCAAAAGAAGCAGACACTTTCCACACACAAAAAATAAAAGAAAACTGTTTCATTCCCCTCAAATCATTCTTAAAATGATGTAATTGTAAACATTTTAACAGCTACCCCCCTGGACCCAATGTCACTTTTTAACGTATTGAATCACCTTCTAGGAGAAATCCTGCCAACTCTGCTCTTCTTAAATCCTTACTGCCTGGACTTCTTCATCCTTAATCAAGTGATTGATGGATGTCATAGCTACTTCCATTCACACTTAGGTAGCTCAATAGCATCACACAGCACAATCGTTTCCTTTGGCGCTTCATACTTTCTGCAAAGCCAATGCGCAGATTATTGTTCCTTTGCTGGCTTCCCATTCGACTGCTGGGCCAAATACTTCTGCCATGGAGGATGACCCATCCTGGAGAATGACTCATTGTATTACTACTTCAGGAGTGCTTTCCAGTTTATTAGATGGGAATTTTCCATTTCATTAACCAGAAAGTTTTTTGCGTTTGTTTGTTGGGTTTTTTTTTAAGCATCATAGCATCCTAGATCTTACCCTGTGCTCTCCAATTATTTTCCAATAACCACTCCAATAGTAAGGGAAAGCATTATTTTAAAGGCCTGTATTCTCCCACGTCTTCTCTTGCAGATTTTAAAATTAGGTGCTATTATGACTTTCCTCCAGGGAAGCATTTGAGGATGTTCTTTGCTTCCAATCACAATTATAATATATCCCCTTGTAGCTCATCTGCCCCCTGGGCTGGAGGATAGGAACGCAGAAGCACAGCTTCCTACCCCAGAGTTTCATTAGCCATGATAATTTTCTACCTACTCCAGGAAGCCGAAGACAAGCAGAGAAGGATGTCAGCAGGAGATCTGCAGAGTGATTTTTCCTCCCTTCTACTCCTCAGGATCCTTCTGTTGTTCAAATGGAAAGGTGCTTGGTTCTCCTCCATATCCTCACACGGCACTACTTATGACAAAGCCTAATTCTCTGGCACTGTACTTTGGGCTAATTGTGGTTTTCTTCAAAATCTCTGCTTCCCATGGCAAGGGTTTTCCTTCTGCTTAATTCTGCCATGGTTTTCCAGTCCTGCCAAGATGCGTGCTCGGAGGGAAAAGGCAGGAGATACCCCTATGTTCATTTAGCCCAATGTCCTGTATAACCAAGCTCTTCAGTCCAGCATTTCCCAGACACAACCCATAACACCTGGCCAGAACAAACTATGTGGTCTGTAGGCTTTGGTTTTCCTTCTGAAATGAGAAATCCCTGGTCAACTCCCTCTGTGAGACGGTTTAACAATTCCCACGTGTTCCAGGGCAGCATTTCTGAAAGGTCCCATCTGGAGCTGCATGTCAACGTGCATTTTCCAAGCTTTGCTACATGAATAAAGTGTCTAGTTCCCCACGAGGGTCATATCTCATAGTCAACTGATATTACTGTTGAAGAAGAGTTGCACTAAAATTCTGGTTTATTGTCATATTTTTTTACCATGCTGGGAATACAGGAGATCTCTTTGTCTTATGCTGATCTAGAAAATGGTAAACCCACCTAAATTTTCCCAGGAAGCCAGAGCTTGCAACTTTCAGAGTGCTATCCGCACACGCATTTTTCCAGTCCTTTTCCAACCCAGAGGCCAGCACTGAGCTCAGGGCTTCCATATTTGCAGGGTCAGTCCACAACTGTGCCAAGAGACAGCTGTGCCAAGAGACAGCTATGCCATCTTCAAGAGTTCCTGTGATTCAAGAGGAGAGTCCAGAGAAGCTCTGGGTGCACCTCATCTCAAAGCCACCCTTCCTGCTTCTTCAAAGAGGTGTAGACATAGTAATGGGGGCCCTGTGAATCTACACACCAGGTCCTCTTGCAAATACCTCTCCCACTCATGCCTGCATGAGTTTTGGTGTGATCTTTTCCCACCATCACCCTCATCCAATTTCCAGAGCTTGGAGAGGCTTCTCACAGTCGCATCAGCTGTAGCGATCTCCTGTCTTGCCCATGAGGGACGGGGTGAAGGCAGTCTCCATCACCTCTCCAAACACGGCTTTACCCCCACCACAGGCTCCATGACCCTGAAAAAGGGGCTCCTTCGCTCCACAATGCTGTTGAAGGAAAGGATGTGCTACACTAAACAAGTTGCTTGTCTTGAAACATCAGCAGCACTATCTGACCCCAAGTGACTCTATCCTCCTATTTATCTGCATTTTATGCTGCCTGACCCTTCATTTCCCTCCTCTCATTCCTGGGGAACAATAAATCAGGATTCAGTGTTGTCTGTATAACGAGAACCCCAGGTCCTATTTCTCAGCTGGTGTAAATGAACGTGTATCCACCAGCTCCAATGGACTTGATGTGCATTTGGGGTGAGCATTAACCCCCTTCTCTCCCCAGTCCATTTGGTCCTCTCTGTAATGCGGTAAAATAAAATACACATGTAAAAAGATGTCTTTCTTTTCCTCTTTTTCTCTGACAGACATTACAGAAGAGCAATTTCCCCAAAGTGTTCTCTAGAAGCAGCATAAAGTATGGCTTGATTAGTTTGCAAGTTTTTTTTTTTTTCGTGGTGCAGCTGCCCAGAAATCAGGCTGAGAGCAAGGGTGGGAAACTTCAGCGGCTCACAGCTTCAGGTGCAAAGAATTTCTGCCTGCTTAGCTGATCTTTTGCCTCCAAAGATCCTCTTTTTTTTCCCTGTGCTTTCCCTCTAGGGCTGCAGAAACAACTGTTTTCTTAATGGATTTCTTGGTTGCTTTTTTTTTTGTTGTTGTTGAGGTTTTTTTTTCCTTTTCTGTCTTTCATATAATATATATATAAATGGTTGTACGGAGAGAGGGAGAGGTTTTGAGCATAGATTCAACGCTGAGTTGACAGGACACAGAACAGAGTCCTCTCTCGGGAGAACACAAATGTGTCAGGAAAGGAAATCCCAGATCGTTTGAATTTCAGTGCTAACAGCCTCAACATATGTCTGAGACTTCAAGGGAGATTTACAGAGGAGATTTGCATGAGGGTAGCTGGAAATCTTCTCTTTCCACCTTCCCACTACCACTGCTGAGAGCCACCAGCTCCCCATTTGTGTGAGAGGGGAAGCGTTTACACCATTGTCTCTCACGATGCCAGATCCTGCTTTGGACCTGGTCCACCTCTAGAAAACTATCCCAAAAAATCACATCTGCTGTCAGCAGGACATCTCGGACATCCTCAGGCTCCTTGGGTCCTGAATAGACTGAAAGAGGTCTCGTGCAGCTCAGCAGTGAAGTATGTCCAGTGCTGAAGTATACTGAGCAAGGATGAGGCAAAGTGCAGGGCCAGAAAAGCCAATGCAGCCTTGCTCTTGGGTGAGGAACCTGAAACATGTCCTAAGTGTCTGAAAACTAGACTGGCTTATGTTGTTGAACTGTATGAGCAGGAAAGTAGAGAGGCTCAAGGTCATGCAATGTGAACAACTTGCCTCAGTCAATCACATCCCTCCGCAAATAAATCTCTATGTTTCAGGAAAAAAAACACTTTTTCTCTTTGTTTACAACTATGAAGACCAAGATCTTTGTCCACAGGCACTGCCCAGCCTCTTTCCTCATGACTGACTGATTTTTTTTCTACCTTTGGAACAGATTCAAGGTCTCTTGCCTGCTGTAGATTCTCTGTGGTGTCTAATACAGGAGACCATGTTTCACCCATCCCTTCTATGCTTATTGGTCTCTCTCCCCAACCTTTCTGCTTCTTTTCCCAAACTTCATTAGCTCTGAGAACTCTCCCTCTGCTTTGAAATTGGTTAAAACTGATAGATAGACTCAGGAGTTGTTGGGAAGAGGAAAGTGAGGAGATGGGAAGGAAAGACCTGGAAACAGACAGAAGTACCACACTTCTTTAAGAAAAAGGCTGTGGGTACATCTGGCTGCTGCAGTCTGGAGTGGACAACGTGGAGTCACTGCAACAGGAGATCTGTAAGGAAGACGACCCACATTCACAGTTGACATGGGACCAGAATTCAGGCATTTGGACAGCTTTTTTGGTAGCAATTTTGGGATGTCATCTGCCCACCAGATTCTGGGTCAGACCCTGCAGGTCATCTTGCACGTCTCAGTAGGAGGCATAGACAATTCAGCATGCTCTTGTGAGCCTATTTAAATAGAGACTACAAGTCCTGGGAGGTACTGGGCACTGTGTTAGCACACGACCCCCGAGGGAGCAAATTCTGTTCCTTTTCTGTGCTCACTGCCCCATTCCCAGGGGAGGAAAGCAGGAGAATGGGATCAGACTAAGTGCTATAGGCAGAGATGCTCTCCTCAAGGAGCTAATGTAGGCTGAGCTATTTTCTTCCCTGATGCTTCTTCTGCTGTGGGAAGAGAGTAAGCTGGCAGTGGCATGGTGTCACACTCATTAAAGTGACCCCAAGGCTCCCTCCTCGTTGCCTTACCCTTTCCATGTCCAGCACCTTGCCCCAGTGCTGTCTCCAGCCCTGTCCATCATCTAAGGACTGATGTGCTTCCAGCTGAAGCCCCAGCAGAGTCAAGGACTGCGAATATGCAGGAAGCTGGTGAGAAGTTCAGAAAGCTTTTCTTCTTCTTTGTTGTTTTTTTTTTTTCTCAAATCTTTATTTTACAATTACTGTCTATAAGCACAGACTATTTATAATCAGAAGGTACTCCATCCACGCTACCAAGAGATAGAGCATGGTTCAGAGCAAGGTTCAGAGCTTAGGAATCATTATTTTCAGGTCCCTGGTTTTACTGGAAAATCAATAAAAAACAACTGATGTAAGTTAAGCCCAACTGTTTCCTCTCTCATATCAGAGAAATGAAAAAAATCTGAAAAAATTATAATATAGGGTCAATCCAAAATATTTCCCTTGACCACCTAATTAAATTTTTTGCTTCATTTCTGAGTTATTAAAAATAAACAGGTCCACACTGAGAGAAATTCCACTTTGAAAATGACAAATAGAAGCTGAAAGGTTTTGCTTTGAAATTGCTCTGGTGTTTCTGTTGTGAAACATAAGACAGGTTGAAAAGAAACATTTTGACATTTCCCTTCCAGCATCCCCATAGCTTTTATTTTCAGCTGAAGCTATCAGCTATACTCAACCCATATTCACAAATACATACTGCCCCCCACCCTCCTTTTTAATTGAGTTAATTCTTTGTGAAAAATGACTCACTGAACTCTACACAACATTTCGTCCAAGCTAATCGACAATTTTTAATTTCTGTTTTCTTCTTTGTAGTTTGCTGTTCACCCAGCAAGGGTGAGGGACAGTCATGATTTGGTAATTACAGCCCAAAATGAGAGGGAGAAAAGAGAAGAGAAGAGAAGAGAAGAGAAGAGAAGAGAAGAGAAGAGAAGAGAAGAGAAGAGAAGAGAAGAGAAGAGAAGAGAAGAGAGATAGAAGAGAAGAGAAGAGAAGAGAAGAGAAGAGAAGAGAAGAGAAGAGAAAAGAGAAGAGAAGAGAAGAGAAGAGAAGAGAAGAGAAGAGAAGAGAAGAGAAGAGAAGAGAAGAGAAGAGAAGAGAAGAGAAGAGAAGAGAAGAGAAGAGAAGAGAAGAGAAGAGGAAGAGAAGAGAAGAGAAGAGAAGAGAAGAGAAGGGAAGAGATCACTCACTTTCTGTGTGGGAAAGGAGGGAAAAGAGGGGAGGAACGACATAAAAATCTTTCCTGAGCAAAAGCCTGAGGCAGTTAGCCCGGAAGGACTGCAGAGCTCAACCCATCATCAGAGGTATGTTTGATCCATCAGGACCAGGCATATCACAGCACCCGGGTGTGGGAGCTGAACAGCAGCCTGATGCAGGTGAAGAATCATTGCTGGCCACTCCAGCTATTAGCATCATAGAATCATAGAATCATTTAGGTTGAAAAGACCTTGAAGATCATCAAGTCCAACCATTAACCCAGCACTGCTAAGTCCACCACTAAACCATGTCCCTCAGCACCACATCTATGCATCTTTTAGATATCTCCAAGGATGATGACTTCACCATTTCCCTCGGCAGCCTGTTCCAATGCTTCACAGCCCTTTCAGGGAAGAAGTTTGGCTCATATCCAATCTAAACCTCCCCTGGACGAACTTGAGGCCATTTCCTCCTGTCCTATTGCTGTTACGTGGTAGAATACACTGACCCCCACCTCACTACAACCTCCTTCTAGATAGTTGTAGAGAGCAAGAAGGTCTCCCCTCAGCCTCCTTTTCTCCAGGCTGAACAACCCCAGGTCCCTCAGCTGCTCCCATAACACTTGTGCTCCAGACCCTTCACCAGCTTCGCTGCCCTTCTTTGGACAGGCTCGAGCACCTCCACGTCTTTCTTGTAGGGAGGAGCCCCAAACTGAACACAGTATTCGAGGTGCGGCCTCAGCAGTGCCAAGTACAGGGAGATGATCACATCCCTAGTCCTGCTGGCCACACTATTGCTGATACAAGCCAGGATGCTCTTGGCCTTCTTGGCCACTTAGACTAACTGTGAGGAAGGAGAAGACAACGAATTTTCCCAAGGCTTGTCTCAGGGGTAGATTGTAAAGGAAAATCTCTTTGTTTCTTTGTGAAAATCCTCTTTTTAATGTCCCTCCTCAGCCAGCACTTTCACAGACTGCAGTTTAAATTGGATAATCATCAGGGTTAAGGTAAATCTTCCTCTTGTCGCAAGTCGGACATTATTCTACTGGTTTTTCTGCTCCTTACACACATCTCTCTATAATTGCATCAAAGAGAGAGGGCAGTGCATTCATTAGATACAGCCACAAGGAGATGGAGAAGATGTCGTTTTGTGATACACGGCGTCTACTCCACGAGCACCCGCGTATGTGCCATGCCCCAGTGCAGTCCTCTCTAAGGGATTTTAGGTTGAGGTATACTGCGAGAAGGAACAAGGAGCAGAGGATCTTACCAATAACACTGGGATTTCCAAGGACATGGGGAAGGGTATCCTTGTTAGTCCTGACCCTGCAACAGCTCCGGCGTTGCTCAGCTCTCACTTTAAATGAACTGCCATCAATTAAGAGCTCTACTTACTGCCTATTCGAAGAGGCTATAAATATTCACAGTCTGATTTTGCCTTTTGGACTGCCTTTGTAAGACTGAAAATAAAGCCAGTGCCAATTCTAAATATTTCATGTCTCCATGTTCCCAAGCTCAAAGGAGTCTGACGGCTTTGGTAAGCTGTAAGGAAACAGCCATAACAGAGCAGAAATATCAGAAAAAGAATTCACCTCTTATCACCTCTGAAGGGAAAATATTCCTTTTGGTTTTCTTCCTTTTTTAGACAAATGTGGGCTTTCAAGGGGACAAACTGGAGGGCTCCAGTGCTGTTTGTTGTTAGGTTGCTGTTGAAATCCAGCTGTAAAGACCCAATGGATCTTTTCACTCATCTGATCATCTGAAATTATTTCAGTCTGCAGAGGAGATATCTCAGGAAGCTGCTATGAAGCAGCTGCAAATTGACTTTAAGAGGTGGGGAATAATATTCTTCTACCTGGAGGTGCATCTTCCTACCTGGTAGCTGCTCATTAAAGACAGCGGGCAGAGATTATTGAGCCTGTATAGCTGTTTTCTCTCCTGTCCCTCTTTTGAGGGTAAACGCAGAACCATGCCTTCTCAGGCTGTCAACGTGGCACTTTGGAACGTGTCCCACATTCACTTAAATTCATCTGTGTCGGACCAACTTTCTCATGCTAATCAAGTCATTGGAGACAGTGAAGACAAATGGTGTGGGACACTGCCTATGCTTACCAGAGAGGGAATGACACTGCTGCCCCTTGCCAAGGCCGGATTCATAGTTACTGCCATTGCCTTCAGCCTTCCCTGAATTAGCATTGTTGGGTCCTCCAGGACTGTGTTTAAAACCACCACAGGTCACTGTCCAGGCAGTCCTACCCTCAAACAAGAACCGATGCTGGCTATTGGACCTACACTTGATCTCACCATTGAGTGTTGGAAGTGCAACCATGAATTTCTTCCATCTATCCTCCTCCAATCCATGGTTTCAGAGATATTGATGGCCACATGGGCTATTAGATCAGGCAGAGGGTGACTCCTTTCCCTTTGTAGGAACGGTCTGTCTCCCGTAGCTGAAAACGAAAGGCTGATTCTCTTCCTAGACCCTTACCTTGTTGGCGCCCCTATCTATGAAGGCTGCTGGTCTCAGGCTGTATTAAGAACAGCAGCTTGAGTGTCCTGTCTTAAGTGTAACTTTGCTGTTCAGGATCCTACCTGATAGCCCACCTAAGCCAGTCAAGGAAAGTGGCCTGATTTACATCAGGTGATAATCCAGTCTGGTGTCTAAAAGCAGAGAGAATAGGCAAAGTTCCATAAAACCAGAGGTAGATGCCTGGAAAACTCATTAAAAACCCTCAAAATACAATGGATAATGAATGCTCAGTGGGCCTTAATGTCTGTGCAACCCATTGGGCAGCTGACACCACATTTATCTTCCAAATGTTACCTCTGGTCCCTTAAAACACATTATCAGAGCAGATCTGTGTTGCCAGAGGACTGGAAACATAAACACTCCAATTAAAATTTTTATCAGTCAGACAATGCCTGAGAATTGAAGTCCTGCGCTGAGCCTGCCCGTCTCCCACTGATGCCCCCTAAGATACACTGCTGAAAAAGCTTTGCAAAGTAGACTGGGGAAAACACCGTCCTTTTGCTGCTTGCCAGCTAATTGTGTGTTGCTGAGGCTTTTTTGTTGTTGTTTTTGTTGTTGTTGTGTTTTGGTGGTGTTTTTTTTTCCATCCACCAGCATTGAAAATTCATTAGTCACAGGGGCGTGAGGTTAAGCGGCACTGTGTGCAAATCACATTTTATTTTAGGTTGCATAAGCTTCACAGAATTTCTGCCTAATGCTTTTACATTCTCTCATGCCCTCTCCTCCTCCTTTCCATTATTCTTGTCAGTCTAACAACTAACAAGACAGATCTTACTCACTGCTTTCTGATCCCTGCTCCCCCTCTCAGCTTTCAGTTTACAGTAGTTTTTATTGTAATACGGCTGAATAGGAAAGATTCAAAGGCACAAAGGACCATGAGGGATTTGCTTCCCGTCAGTCTCCGTTGAAGCTCAGGTGTCTTTGTGCCCTTGAAACCTCACCAACACTGAGAAACGGTGCGATCTTACACTGATCTTCAAACTAATCCTGACGTTGCTCTTGCAACCCAGCTTCCTTTTGGAACTCAAGATCGCTGGTCAAACAGTATGGAAGTTAAAAGAGGTAGCAGGTTCCCAACAGCTGTGAGGCTGACCTATGATGCCTGCTTAATAGCAGAACATGTGGTCTTGGCTCTGTATTTTTATTCTTGTTCCTTATTTCACAAGCATCATAATGATGCTGGAGTGTCCTTCCTATTTAAGCTGTAATTATGGTCATTTGGATTCACATCGTTTGAAGATTTTAAACTTTAAATCTCTAAGACTTTAAATCAACGTACACATCTCCATCCAAATTAGCTGCCCACTCTCCATCTCTAATCAAGGGAGCAAAATGGGTACTTCTAGGAATGACTCATCACCTCCTAAGTAAATTTCTAAAATAGACCAGATGGCTCGTATCCTGTTTCAGCCCATTGGCCACAAAGGGAGCCCAGGGCACTAGCTCCAGCAGAGACATCTACATTGCAGTCCTGTCTACTTGGCTAGAGGAACCCCACTGCAGACATCTGGCTCAAGAGTGGGCATGTAGACTGAGGATGTTTAATATTATGGAAGACTCAAGAAGAACCAGAATTTCTGGGATGGACACAAGGCCAAATAAGGCCTGCTAGTCTGGATTATGGGTGGTTTAAGAACAGTGATAACAGTGCTTTCTGGATATAAGACCATTTCAGCTATATTCTTGCCTAATGTTGTTTGGAAATTTGCTGCACTCTAAAGAGAAAGGCATAGTGACAGCTCTGGGTAGGAAACCATGAAGTATTTAACAAGGATGTAGGGTGGATTGTACATGGAAGGAAATTTCAGAGCAAAGAGAAGGGATTTTATGTCATATTTGCTAATGGTTCATTGATTTTGGTTGTTCACCTGCACTTGCTAAACGATCTCAGGAAGTTACTGAGGGAACTTGTACTTGGGTGGATTCTTGAACCTTGAGCCATATTTACTGCTCATGTCAGGCTCAGGAGTTGGTAACATTTAATTTATATCGAAAAAAAGAAATAAGGAAGGGTATCCATGTTCATCCCAACAGTGATGTCATGTTGACACTGGAGTGGGAGATGCTGTTTAATGGGAGGCAGGAGAAACCCTGTCCTAAACAAAACATGTGGATGGCGAACATGCAATACGCCTGTCTTCCAAGGAAGTCTATCACCTGGGCCAAAGTATTAGGCCCTCTCAGGAAACACTTTGACCAAGATACAATTTTGTTAACCTTTGTTTTGAAGTTGGACAAACAGGATCAACAGCGCTCCCATGTTCTGCTGGTGTCCAACTAGCTCAATAAAAGCTTGTTCAACACACTGTTCAGAAAAAACATTGTCTCCTTTCTAAAGTGATGGACACCAACTAACATCCTCACCTCAGGGCATAAAAAGGCCTCAGAGAGACTTGAGCTTTTGTTTTTCAGCAGGAATAACTATTGGGCATAAATTGACCTGGGTGTTCACAAGCCATGGAAATTCCCCTTTGGAAAATGTTCTTGAGGAAGCAAATTGGGGAGGGAGATGGATGGGAGAACAGTTAGAGGCCAGCCATGCACTCTATCAACCTTAAACGAATGAGCTGTCACATGGATATATAGGGAGTGGGACACAGGTTAGTAAATTAAAGCTCTGACAGCTCTTGACTCCAATCCAACGTGCTAATTGGAAAGACTTCAACTGTTGCCGTCCCCTGAGACCTATATCTCAATCACAGGCCCGCCCTCCCCAGGTCAGCCCAAAGAGTTGTTATCGTCTACTGCCTGGTCTTTTCCTGGAAGAGGCTCAGGAGTATGAGAACAGGAGAAAATATTTTTTCTTTGCTCCTACATGGCTCTTCTGAGCTCTATTGTGACGGAGTAGGGGCATACAGAGGAAGGTCTGATCCTCAGCTGGTGGCAACTCAGTGTGTCACCTTCGTAGAGTTACTGTCACCATCTGAGAAGTTATGCCACGTTATGTAGATTTGAGACCTTCTGGTGGTGGCTGATGGCAGTTACTCCACTTGAAACTGAGAGAGGATCAGTCCTCATTACACCAATGTAATAAACACTGAAATATCGCACCCTTAATTATGGCTGTAACTGATTCCACTATACTGGTTAAGTACCAATTATGCAGATTTACAGTAGCCTGTGGCATTGTCTATATCCAGCATTTGATGCCCCAAAATGACTTGGATAATGTTGTATTAATCATTAAGGCAGTATCTGAGATACTGCTCTTTCTTGCTTGGCCAGCAGGAAACAACTTGGACATATGCAGGGAAAACCTGACTTTCTAATGGTGGCTACTTTGACTTTGCTAATTGGATCCATCTCATCT
This sequence comes from Tauraco erythrolophus, assembly GCF_009769465.1. Classification (NCBI taxonomy): domain Eukaryota; kingdom Metazoa; phylum Chordata; class Aves; order Musophagiformes; family Musophagidae; genus Tauraco; species Tauraco erythrolophus. The sequence continues at coordinate 22,656,491 of NC_141469.1, read as the reverse complement.
TGATTCATAAAATCATCTTGTTGCTCTTACAAGATATTGAAATTTTTGACATCTGTTGGCTGCGTTTCTGGGCAGTCACCTTCCCAACTGGTTTGTGTGTAGCTGTCTGCCAGAGCTGGACCCAGAGACTTTATTACTAAACCATGTACTCTCACACTTTCTTTAACAGAGAGAAACTACATCTTGCTCTCTTCTGTGGAAGTTTTGTGAAAACTTGGCAATGTGCATTTTTTATATTGTATCGTAACATAAATGCACACATGTTGACCTGGGGAGAGGTGCTCTGAAGTTTTTGGAAAAGCTGTCCTTTCCAGCAGGCAAAATGTGATCACCTCTTTCAGAAGTGGCCAAGAAATGCAGAAAAATCTGCTACCTCTTCCAAGACAGCCCCAAGAGCTACAATGACCTCAAGAAATTAGGACCACAACTCTCCCCCATGACCCAGTAGTAGCAACTGAAGAAAATATTCCTCTGAATGTCGGCTTCAGTTGAGACTGCTCTCATCATAGCCCTGAGCAATGTAAAGTTTTCTTACCAAGTTATTGTAATTCCATCTTATTGAAACACTTTTCCTGTGGCCTCTTAGAAAATGAGCCAGGATTTTTCGTGAATCCTTGTTCCTCTAAATAAGAGAGAGAAGAGATGTTTTTGTTGTCATACAATGGGATACACAGGCACATGGACAATGCCACCACAGTGGGATGGAGGAGAGGAAGGTTTCCTGCAGGAGTACTTTTCAAACTGTCCATTCAACTGTATTGTTGCCAAACAGTCAAGCTGCTCACAAGGGCATTTGACTAACGGTTGACTGCAGGGCTTGGATCTGCAATTTAGGGAGAGGGAGTAAACACAGCTCCAGAGGAAGTTAGCGGGAGAGCATCTCTGGGAGGGTTCAAAGAGAAGATGTATCTGCTGTATAGCATCAGGATGGAGGATAGCTAAAAAGGCAGATAAATGCCACTGCACCATGTTCTGGTCTCACACCAGTTTCACACAGGTAGATTCAGGCATTTTGAAAAGGTCTGGTAGTAAAGTGAAGGAGGGTGAAGGAAAGAAAAGGGATGCTGAACCCAGTATTCAGGGTATCTCAAGCACCAAACTCCAGAACGTCTGGGATCCTGAAAATGATCTCCAAGGTGGCAACTCTGATAAAATATATACTAATCAGACTAACAAAAGAGAAATAATCAAGGAACCACCATCCCTCATGAACTTCCAAAAAGCTTGTGCAATACCTCCATGACATCTGTGAAGCTAGTCTTGGTTTGCCACTTAGAGTAGAAGGATCAGGCCCAGATTCTGAAAAGTTGTGCTGTGTAGCTTGTGTCTATCACACATGTCCCAACAGAAAGCAGGTACATCCTCTGTGACTCAACCTCATCCTGGATCATCCATTCGTCTCATCACAGCTTCCAGCATGCCTTCCCAAGGACAGAAACATCTCAGGAAGGAAGCTTTGGCTGCCTCTTGGTCCCTGAGCTCCTGCCATGGTGTTGTGTAGCCTCTCGGTTTCAAGATGTAGACAAGATGTTGGTACCACACGGCTCCAGGTGAAGAGCTTGGCTCAGATCTTGAAAGCTGGGCAGCCCTCCCAGCTCAGCACTGCTCCAGAGGCAATTTTTTCCGCAGTGCTGAGAGCTCAGGCATGAGGCACGTTCCCACTCCTGAAACAGCCACTCTACTACTGTGCCTGGGACTTCACCCAAGCTGACCCTTGGCTGAGTATTCGCACTTGGCTTTTAATTACTGTTACAATCAGCATTAGTTTCTTGGCTTGATTTTTGTGCAGCTTTGCAGGGAACAGAAGCACAGAAGCCACTGCTGTAAGCTCACTGTGGAAGGAGAGATATGCCCTTAAAGCTCAAGACAATTGAATGGCAAGGGAAGAAACAAGCTGAGCTGAGAACGAATGAAAGTGAACCTGTTAGAAATGCCGAGGGTTCTGCTCAGCACCCAGAGAGGGGGACCAAAAGTGATTTGAAAGAGACAGACTGTCTTTTGAATGCAGCTACTCACTGCATGTGGACACAGGAACCTAAATAAAATGCACTGGACCCATGGTGGAAAGCACTGTCCATTGCTTTCACATGCCTGTTCAATTCTGTGACAACACATTCTCAGGATTTGTTCACTCCCCTGGAAAAAGCAGCTCATACTTCATTACTTGTGAAGGTCTGACATCCAGGAAGGACTCCGGTCTTGGATGAGTAATACTGCTGCTGCCACCACACTCTGTGAACATAAACAAGACATATAAGGAGAACTAGCAACGATACCAACTCTTACCTCCCCAACATCTCTGCTCCAGTGATACCAGCTCCAGTTGTTTCACTGATTATCAAGTAAAACGTGGAATAATCCTCTCGATCTTGATTAGAAGTTTACTACTTTTGTTTCAGACTTATAAAAGGCTTTGGGAACTCAAAAGCTCCCCTGTGCCTCCCAAGCACTTGTATCTCATCCATGAATGAGGGATGCTGCCTTTTTCATGCCAACCCATTTCATGACCGAGCTTTGGAAATCAACTTGAGTTTACATTGGGCAGTTAACAAGTGATAACACAGTTGTGCTATTCCCAAGGCCTGCGTGGAGGCATGAACTTTGCATCGTGACCCTAAACCATGGCAGACTGCAAAGGAGGATGGTTCTTGGCTATTTTTCTGTTTCCAAGCTGAATGTCTTCCTAAGCTTTCTGGGCTCTGTCCAGATCTTCTGTCATTGACTTGGGTGTTCTTTGATGGCCCTTGCCTGGGCACAGTCCCAATACCGGGGCAACAGAGGCTCCTGTAGAAAAACACTGACTCTGCAAGGCCTGGCTCCCAAACAGAGCCCTGTAGAAGCTGTATCTGTAACCCTGAGAAGGTCCGAAGCTCTGACATGCCTCACTGTTGCCAGCTCAGCCATTTCAAAAACGTGGTTTACACTACAACATTCATGCAAAGAACCTCAAAATGAGTAGTATTGCAGGTGAGACATCTTTCAACTATCAGTGTTTTAATCACATCCCACCAACACCTGGTTTGCTAAGGTTTAAAGACTGTTACTCCACTCAATACCACCCACGCCCTTGATCATGGGAGACCAGACTGTCCCTCATCTTGTCACCGTGATGGGTCTAGCTTAGAGACCTTATTGCCATTAGCCGGATGAGTCCTGCAGCACACAAAGGGTTGCTGTGCAATCAAGGAGTTTGTGGAGTGGCAAGGACATACAAGGAAAGCATTAATCACAAGGAAAAATGTAAGGAATGTCACCCTCTGTAAAATCAAGCCCTTGTTATCAGTTTGAAAGACTACCATTCTGGCACAGGCTGAGGTTTGTTTCCCTCTCAGACCTCCATCAAGTCAACACCACTGACATGAGGCATGATTTACCTTTCCCTCTGCAGACTTGGAACTTACATGGTCACTAGTCATCCTCTAACTACAGTGACAGAGACCTCACTGCCTCGTCAAACCTTGTGGGACTTTGCAGGGCTGCAAGAATTTGGATTCCCCAAAATCAGGGTCACAGCACACCAGCAAAAGGATACATCACTATGCTTGGCAGTATCGACTTTTGCAGGGACTGAACAGACTGGGTGAAGGTAGGGAGTCTGAAGGGTAGAGAAGAGAGATCATTAGCTCTCTGGGGAGTTGTTGAGGGAACAAACAAAGTCTCCAGGGCCAGAAGGAAGGTTGCACCAGTAATACTGTTCCTGAGTCAATCACAAAGCCTTCCTTTCCCTGAAATACTAGCTGTTTCCCTTTGCTATAGGTCACTTTAGTTTATGGACTGATGAGATTGGAACATCCTTGCAATGCAAGTAGCTTCTCATAGACCTCTCAGTGAAAGAAGAATATCCCTGGGAAACTTCCAGGCATGTGGAGGACCTTCAAAGGGTCACTCCCACACCTCCCTCCCACATGTTCAAACACAGCCTCATATCTTTTCTTCCTGAGTGTTTCGGCTTGCACCCAGTGAAGTACTCTGTTTGGCTTGTGTTCTTGTGACTACTCCGGGTGTCACTGGAGGAGGTTGAGGAAGGACATCTGAAACTGTGGCCGTGTTTTTTAGTCCTTGCCAGTAGTTGAGGGGCAAAAAGCAATCCCCTGTCTGGAAGGTCTGATGCTTGGTAATTCTGGCTAAGCACTGAGAAGATGTAGTGCTGTGACTCCTTCCCTCCATTCACCATCAGGTGGCAGAAGGAGCTTCTTACTCTCCAAGCTTTAAACCACAGCTCTGATGTCCCTTTACACCTAGAGAGGACGTGAAGAAGTGTTCCGTTTGCTAGCGGAAATGTTTTTTCCTGGTGGTGAGTTTCACCCCATTACATAATTTCTACAAAACATGGGTTACACACCTGAGGGCAAAAGTGTTGTAGAAGACAAATTGTGTCCCCTGTCTTCTTTGAAGCAAGGTTAGTTTCAGTTTATAAACGAAGAAGCTGAGACACAGATGAGTAAATGGCTTTTGTGCAACCCAAGCCCTCGCTCTTATCCCTGGGGTAATCCCCTAGGTTATAAGAATGGCAGCTTCGCAGGGGCTCACTAGCACCCAAAAATACTTTCTCCTGGCTCTGGAATGTGAACACAGTTGGTAGTTGGCCAACATCACAGGCTGTTAATGATACACCCTCCACTGTCCACATTTGCTTTGGAGCAGGTAATAGCAGCACGTCTTTGCACCCAGACACCACTCACAGCAAGAGCCAGGATCCAGCTCTGGGTACTGGACTGCTTCTCCCTGCTCAGAGGTGCTGGGACATTGAAGGAAAGCGGCAGGAGGTAGGATGGAAAGGAGGAACAGGAGGTGCTGCTTCATGCATCTCGTAAGCAGTGATGGTGGTCCTTGCTGCAGTATGTGATGCTCACTGAAAATTTGGAGCGGTTGGAAAGTCAATCGGATGAATTCATGGTGGGAAATTCAGTGAGGTCTATTAATTACACAGAGCCATGAACTACTGCGGGTTGGAGGAGTATGATGTCGTAGCGTCATGTACGTGCTCCTGTTCCTATTCTCCTCACAGCTTCTGCTGTGGCTGCTCTTAGAAGCAGGATAACAGGCTAAGTTGTAGGACAGTTCTTCCATCCCTATGATCCAAGGTTTTGGGGTCTTTTTTTTCACCGTGGACTTAGGTGGAGCCAACTTTTTTCTGTAACAGCAGAGATTTTTACAGCCAGACACATGAGGGCAGAAATGCAGCATTATGTTGTTCTACGGACCTGTACTCAAGCCCCGAACTGATCATTTGAGGATTTCTGCATTTTTTTTCACAGGTGGCAGATAACAGCTGACTGTATCCTAGAACAGGTTCCTTGAAATAACACCTTCACACCCAATATACATGTGAATCTAGCAGCAAGGAAGTCATCTTCCAGGACTGGAAAGGGCTGAGACACCAAAACAGTCTCCATGCTGAGAAGTTTTCAGGACCAAACCGGACAAAGTAACCTGGTCTGATCTTGAAGCTGACCCTGCTTTGGGCAGGAGGTTGGACTGGAAAAGTTCTGAAGTCTCTTCCAGTCCAAATGAGCCTATAACGCTTTGGACTATGAACACCAAAATGTGACGTGAACAAAAACGTCTCCATTACATCTCGCAGCCTCATGGACATGGCTGATCCAACAGCCCAACCTTCTCAGTGGTGTGGATCTCTGAAAGATAGGGTGACTGTCTACAGCAGTGTTACCAGGACCAAAGAGAAGTCAAACCATTCTGCAGGGGCTTAGGTCTTTCCCATGTGACTCCTCTTGCCTCTCTGACTCAAGACACAACTATAACCAGAAGCTGGAGAAGCCTTTGTCTGCCTTACTTGCTCTGTTGGAGATCGGTTGAGCTGAAACATGAAGTCTTTGCAGGTCCATCGCTTCTGGGCTGAGGGACCTGAGGATGAATTTTGCAGGACAGTAGTTTGGTGGGAGAAGCTGAATGGGACAGTTTTCCTTTTTCACTAGCAAAATCCGTACAGCTGGAAGCACCCAAAGAAGTTGGAGTGAGGATTCCAAAGCTGTAGGTTTACTTTGTGGGTGAATATCATTGCAGATGTTTTTGGGGAGAGAATTTTACACCTTTACTCCTTTGTAGGGGAGATTTTCACAAAAAAAAAAAAAAAAAACAAGTGCAAAGTCAAAGGAGCAAAGGTTTCTCTCCTCTGATTTATCCACGTGGAAAAGGGCTTGGAACATTGCAAACCTGGTCAGTTTTCCTATGTTTCTTGTGTGATATTGCAAGTGTTTTGATATTTATTCTGTGTGGGTTTTTCATGATATTGGACCACTTTAGTGAAATTACAATACGAAAAAAATTGACTTTGTGCATTTTCAGATTGTGCTGCTTTAAAACTGCACAGATCTTATATGCTCGGTGACCCCAAATGGCCAAAAGCAGCTTTTACATCTCATTGGGAATCACAATGATCCAGAACTAAGAAAAATTGATGAGAAAATTGATTTTAACAGAATTTCAGTGGAGAATAATCCAAACAAGCCTTCTCATTCTGCACTGGCACTCATCTCTGGGTCGGCCAGCTCCTCATGGAAGTATTAGCTCTCAGTGCTGTTAGCCCCAGGTTTGCATTACATGGTCCTCTTTGTGCCTGGATGGTAACTCACAGGGTATCTGCCATTCCCTTTCGCTGTCTGAGTTAAACCTTACCACCTTGTAGACCATTTTTTCTCTGGTTTGATCCGAATATTTTTCAAAATATTGCTTTTCTTGTCTTGGTTCAAGAGAAGAGCTAATGTCAAAAGCAGGAAAAGTTTTCAGAAGAGGAAATTTCCCATTTTTAAATCCTTGTTAATTAATTTTCCCTTCTGGATTCCTCCCCAAAGCCGATCTAGTCACGCCCTTGTTTTCCTGGCAAGAGCTGATGAGGTCACGGCCCAATATGAGCATAAATTCCCACCATACACCTCTGGTATATGAAGAAAATGATATATTGCAAATCCTGTTCAGTTCTTCAATCCCAGAGTAGCATGAATCCAACATCGGGATACAGTTTGTTCCTTGAAATTAGACTAAAACCATTATTACTGAAATGTTTCAGAAGTGATTCTTGTTGCTAAGCTCCAGAATCATGCTAATTTCTTTGCTTAAGTTTGCAGTATCATTCTCTTTTTTTTTTTTTTTTTTTTTTTTAACCTAAGCTGACATTCTTTCCTGTCTCAGGAGGAATTTCTGTATCACAGTCAGAGCAGCAGCTGCAAGCTGAAAGCTGTGCGCGCGAAGGGACACTTCAGCAAATCAATCCTCTTTGCTTTTTAAAACAGGGCAATCACTTAACGAGAAAGACAGCAGGATGCACACCGAATGCCAGACTGTTTGGGAAGGCAGCGGGGTTCCAGGCTGGCCTCTGCTTCTCAGACGCTGTGTCACCTCATGTACGTCACTTGGGACCTCATCCCCAGCTCTTTGTTTGCTCTTGGAAGGGCCTTAGTCTGGCCATCCCTCATCACAGGGGTTCCACCACTTGAGTTCCAGCAGCTCATTCCTTCCCTTCATTTATGTGCCAGGAAATCCCAGGGTTACATCCCCATCCCAGGACAGTGAATTTGATGGCTGCTCATCTCGGTCATACCTCAAGCAAATCAAACCCTACCTGATAGCAGCTGCTCTTCACAACTTTACTCCCAACTAGAGGGATCCTGAAGCACAGCGATCAGAGTCAGGTGAGTAAGAACTTCACTTCGTGCTCTCTATTGAAAGAGGGGAGAGGTGCCAGCTCAGAGACATAGGGCATCTTGGCCTTGCAAACGTGAGGCATCCCTCAAACCCTGTCTCCCTCAGCCCAACTTCCATCCACAAAGATAAGATTTCCTCCTCCCCTCAGACTAGACCAGCCTTGTCTCCAGTGCCTGGTGGAAACCATCTCTGGTTTGCACAAGGCCCTGAACCATACCTGGAGTGGGATGCTGACATACCTAGCAATGGGGATCCTTGGGTAGGCTCTGTGGGGCAGGAATGGGATGCACTGTGCAACAAGACTGTTGATCCTTGCCTTCAGAAATGTCTCCTCTTGAGGAGGTGGGTGTCTCCATCCGTTTGAAGAGCCCTTATTAGATGGTCTGGGTCCAACAGGTCTTAAAGATGGCTCTACCGCTGTCTTGCCATAAATGGTTTACAAGGGAGACAGGTTGACCTAATAAAGAGAAAGACCTTTCACCTTTTGTGCTAGGGCACGGGCATACCCGTTAGAACTACACAATGCGTCTCACTCACCAAACATAAAACCACCTTTCTCCTCAGGGTGGGAATTCCCTGGGCCTCCCTCCTGCCTATAATTACACGTCTTAAAAGAACTGCTAGTAGGTACCCTTGCTCCAATGCTCTGAAGGCCTCTAGATGTCCAGGATAGGCTCACACATGTGTAAGCCAGAAGGGATCACATGTGGACGGCCAGCCTAGTCTCCTAGACATCCCAAGCCAGAAAACCATTGGTGACTCCTACATGGACAGTGTCTTTGAGATGTGTCCCTCTCAGCTGAAGCAGCCCACAAGCAACCTGGCCAGGGCTGATTTACTGGCCTTGGAAGAGAAGGCTGGGGCAACCCTATATTGAGGCAAGAATGAAACCTCTGCCAGGCCACAATGAATTTCATGAAGACCCCATCCTAGCCATGAATCTCACCAGGTTGGGAAGAGGACAGGGCATTTCTAAACCTCTGAAGAGGATCTGTTCGGACCTCTTTGTTTTGATCTGTCGATCTCCTTGGGCTCAGCCACCACCTCGGTAAGCAGCATGGTGTGGAAGACACAGATCGAATAGTCTTGCTTGTTTGCGTGTTACAGTGCTGATCACATCACCAGCCCGAAGGCCAGGACTGTTCCAAGAGCGCTGTGGGAATTAAGCACCCTAGAGATATGCATATCAGCCTGGCCGCATTTCAATAAGATCTGGGCTCCTACGTTCCTTTGGCTCCCTTTGAAGATTTCAGCCTTTAACAAATTAATAACAACAGGGAGACAAACACGGCATTTTAAAGCACACTATGTCCAATCCTCAGCAGAGGTCACAGGATGTCTGTCACTTTGCAGCAGCTGAGGATCTGACCCAGAGACAATTTGCTTTGTTTGGGGAAAAAAATCCCTTCCAGAGCATCTCAAACAGGCAAGCATCGGGCTTTAAATCCACCCAATTACCTTCAGCACAAATGTCCTTCAGCCACACAGGAACGTTAGAAAAAAATGCAGGAAAAGTTCCCGAAGTCCAAAATGAATTTAAATAAGCCAAGAGTGGAGCAGCAGACTCATTAGTCTCACTGCTGTGTGTTGCCTCTTATTCCTGCCGTGTCTTTGCACTTTCCAACAGCTGCTTCTGTCGGGGGAGATGCATCCCTTCCCAGCTGGGCTGGCGGATGGAAATTTGGACACCCAAGCCCTGCCTGTCGTGACCGGCGTGCTGTGCTGTAATTGCAATCTGCCATCTCAGGGAAACAGGCAGATTTGTTTAAATAAAGACAGCCTCGAAAGCACCTGTCCCCAGATGAAAATGATTCTGTCTCCAAAGCCAGTATGAAAGGTGCAATTTGTGCCTGTGACTGAGTTTTATTAAAAGCTCCCCCAGAACTCCCTGGCATCGTTACCAGAGTAGGCAGTGTCACGCTTTTCCTCCAGTCACATCAGTATTGCTTCAGGGCTGGAAAAAGAAGCAGTTTTGGGGTATGTAGACCAGTATTTGGATAAGTTACATGTACTAGAGAGTTAAAAGCATGCTCACAGGCTGGTATTTTAGAATGGCTCTTACTCAGATTAGCCACTTCACAGCTTGCCTTGCTAACCAGTTTTTATTTCAGATTCAGGGATTAAACCCTCATGAGCCATCTCTCTCTTTGTTGATTCATTCCAGGAGTTCTTGTCCCACATCTTTGCTGTGGACCTACACTGGAGATGCCGTTGAGTGGTACCCACTGACTCCGGTACTGGATCTGACCATGCAAACCAGAAGCCCAGGACTGTACCGTCCCATGTGATAGCTCATGAAGGGACTCTGGGGAACATCCTACTTCAGCTTCTTAAACAAAATATTAGAAAGTTTGAAATCCAGCCTCTCCATCATACTGTATGGTGTGATATGAACTCTCTGGTAGAGGAGTCATCTTCCCCACATTGCTGTTCAGTGCCTTTCTACCAGCTTTACTGCATCCACCCTTGACAACTTTGGGCTGAACAAAAGTGTTTCACAGCTGGGATGACACAGCTAATACCCACCTGAAGCATGGAGCACGCAAACCAACGTGAGCCACAGTGCACAACGGCATGACATGGCCCTTCATGAGTCCCTCAGCACAGTATGCAGGGGCTGCTGCCTGGGAGCGGAGTACAGGGCTTGAAAACCAAGAAAAATAACACAAATCCTCACTGTTTCTTTTGAGGGAGTATCTATTGCTTCCTGCCTGACCACCTCACCCCTCCAGGATGATCCCTACAGTCCTCAAATGCCATGTGATTGCAAGTTTGATCTCCACTTCAACTTCTTCTCATCCTCTCCCTCTACTGCTCTTCCTTCTTGTATTTTCTTTTCTCATTCTGGTAGTGTTTTGTCTCTTCTCCCCTTCAATTTCCCCCTCATCTTCCCATTTTATGTCTCATTTTGCCTCATAACATTGTTGTCAAAAATGGTGGCTATTTAGATAATGATGAAATAAAACTCTTGAGAAACACCTAAACTCTGTCTTAGGGAAAGCAAAGAAATTTCTGAATATTTTAATTTACTCTTGAGCAAAAAAAAAAAAAAGCCAGCAAATACAGCAACCTGTATTTTTTTCATCAGGACAGAGGGACTCGGATGGGATTCGAGATCTGATCCTACGCCGAATGGGAAGTGTTATACAGGTGTTATACAGGCTCAGGTACACAGCTTTCCTCTCTCTGCAATCTTATTGATCCAGGTGTAAAAAGCCGTGGAGAGGAAAGCGGATGCTGAGGTGATCAGGCACTAATGCAGAATTATAGTTTCTGCAAGGTCTTGATGCTGCATGATGCCGGCGTGATGCTGGGGAACTCGGGAAGTGCTGATGTGTCTGGAGAGCCAGAGGACGTGCCCACATGGGTAGTATGCTGCATCTGCATGTTTCTGATGAGGTCCTTGGCCTCTTGTTTTCTTTTTCCATCTTCTCCCAACCAGCACCAAAGGATAGATGTCACACACTGGCCCAAATGGAAAGTTTCCCCCAGGAGGATCCATAGTGGGAATGGTGGGCAGTAAGGATTTGATGCCGGGCACACAAATGCTGGGGATGTGACAGCTCTGGTCCCTGACATTTGGTACATGGCAGACTTTAATAATGCCATTGCCCACCTCCAGCAAATGAGTCCTGGAGGAGCTGCAATTCTGATTGTCAAAGAGGGAGAGAAAGGGTAATTAAAATGCCCAGTGACAGGTAATGAGAAGGACGGAGCCACATCTCTGCTGAAAGACCTGGTGCTCTCCCGGTCTCTCTCTCCTGCACACTCCCCCGTGTCCGTGCGAACTCATCCCTCTGCACCTCCCCTCTCAGCCTGGGACCAGGAGTGACCTTCTCCAGAAACACAGACAGAATTGGACATCCTCAGCTCCCACTGCTGAAAGCGTCAATTAGCACTAATTGGACGGTGCTAGGGTGAGTGCACATAGTGGGGGAGGAAGGACAGGGACTCTAAGGCTTAGTAGGCTTCTTTCTTCTTTTGTTTGAAAATGCAGAAAGCTATGTGATGAATGTATTTCCATGCAAGTTCCAGCAAGATGTTTTCTCAGGATGGAGCTTTTATTCAAACGATAAATACAGAATTCCTCCGATGACACACTGAGCGGAGTGCCCGTGGTCAGAGGAGACAGAGGTCTGGACTGATGCCTTGCACTTGCATTTCCCATGGAGCAACAAGAAAACCTTTGGAGTGCCAAAAATAAGTAAGAATCTCTTACATTAGATAACATGCTTTTATTGGTCTCAGGGTCTCATACGACTAGATTTCTCCCCTCCAGCATTTATGATAGCCCTGCCTTGTCTTCTCTCACTGTCTTATATGTGAATGTCATTTCACTTCTGATGGTGAAGCATATTAGAAATTTGAGTGAAAAGGACTTACTTTGTGCACTGTTGTTATTTTTATTGCCATCAGACGAGTGTTCTGACCTCTAGTGCTTCTAAATTTTTTATGATCACCTACATTGAAATCTCCCCAGATTTATGTACTGTAAATGGTAAGTGCTTTGTTCTTTAGATCATGTGCCCGGGATCCAGATGGCCATGTTGTGACGGTCTGTAAAGTTTAAGGGCATTTGGGGAGCTAATAAGAACTTTCGTGCTGTTGCATTCAAAACTCTCCCAGTAGGTAACCTTCATGCACCCCCAATTGCCAGGTTTCACATGGGCGATGCCTTCATACATTGGATTTCAAACTTTCTAATATTTTATTTAAGAAATAAGCTCAAGATGTCTTCGTACATTGAATTTCAAACTTTCTAATATTTCGTTTAAGAAATAAGCTCAAGACTTTCTGAGGATGCCTACATGAGGATGCTAAAGGGGCAGCTCCTGAGCTAGGCGGTTCATCCTTTACATGGCATAAACAAGACATTTCCAAAATGCATTTCATTCTCTGGTGGCTGAATCTCAGTAGGAGGAGGAATGATGGCAGAGGTGATAGGGATACTGAGCCAGAAATAGCCGAGAGATCAAACTCCTTGTTTTAAATCCATCTGTAATAGCAAAGACAAATTGTGAAGCTGCTTGGAAAGGCAGGATAGCTGTTGATAAAGAGGCAATAAGGGGATTCTCAGAAACTGTGAACAGACGCAGCACAAATCAACCACCCAGTTTTGTGCTGCAGAGGATGCTAAGAAAACCCACTAACAAATTTTTAAACTGGAAATTGCAGAATTCATGAAATAATGTAGAGTCAATGACGCGCCTCTTTCTAAAGAGAAAGGGACAGTGCCAGGAAGGATCTAATACTTAGGAAAGAGATCCACTTCTCATCGCTTTTGCTTTAGCCAGCTCAGGTGATTTAGAAAGGTGTTTCATACTTTTTCAACAGCTGTGGGAAGAGATACGGTATCATGGATGCAGGCAAGTCCAAGAACAGCCCAGCTGAGCTTAAGAATTTAGTATGATCGTGTGAGTGGCACCCCCTTACAGGCTGATGAAAACGAAGGGAGGAAAAGAAATTCTAAAGCAAAAATAAAAATGCAGAAGCAAATGTAAAAAAAAAAAAATGCAGTCACTGGAAAAGAAGAGTGATTCTGGCAATTGTAACTGTAACTAATAGAACAAATACTGAGAGAAATCAGTATGTACACAGCGGATAAAGAAAGGGAAAAAACTCAAAACCACAAACGTATGCCCAAGTATATAAAGAGTAAATCTCAGCAGAGAAATTTGTTGCCTATTTTTAGCTGAAACTATTAGTGGATAAAGAGTTTCTGTTTGGATTTTATTAAAACCCTTGCAACCCTGCTCTCCGAAGGAATTCAGATATGCATTGCTTAGGCATACTGCAATGGAGGGAAACTGGGGTGTGAAATGTATTAACCAGCTATGGAGACTTCCAGAGGCAAGAATACTGCTCTGGGGTACTTAAGGAGAGCATGGGTGGAAAAATGGCAAAGATAACTCAGCTGGATTTCACAGAAAGGGTATGTCCTCATAGCAAAGTCTTCCAGGATGTAGGTAAAAGAGAGAAAATCCAAAAGAAAGAGTTCTTTTGATAAATCTTGCTAGAGTACTGTTTCTTTTCTGGCCTTCAAGTCAACCCTTGCTTTCCTTTTCACAGATCTCTGTTCCTACTCACTCTTTTAGCTTTTCTTTTCTCAAGTGTGCAGTCATGTTTTCCTGATTTAACTCAAGCGAATCTCATGAGCCAAGCTCTGCATCGTTTTGGAGCAGGAATCCTCCAGCTCTGTTCTCTACTCAACTTCCTAGTCATACCTCAAGGCTACGTGTTGCTCACCAGCCTGGGCTGCAGCACCAAGGACACTATTGCATCTTCCACAGCCAGGAGGAAATGGCCTGCCTCTTGTAGGCAGGATAGGTACCTTGAGTTAATTAGTGAACTCAGTCCAGCTGGCTAATAATGATTGGATGCCATAGCTACGGAGTGGGATGTTACCTTTCAGTGTCTCCTCCAAAATGTGCTCAGGTGTCTTTAGATGAGCTTTGTCTGGTTATAGCTGGCTGTCTTCAGGAAAAACATTTCTGCCTGAACACATCAGCCTGAGCAGAGCTTGCTGGTGTAGTTGGTGGAGTCTAGGACATGACCCATCACATGCTAGAGAAGATGCCTTCTTTCAGACACGTGGATCACACCACCATCTCCACTGACTTCACCAAAACCATTTTCATGGAGAGTTTGCACAACTAGAGCACATGGAGACCTTCTGTTGTTTTATTTTGTGATGTCTCACCCTATGAGCCGGGTCGGGTCCTCCAGGTAATGCCACCTAGCCATCAAAAGGGCCTAGGTCTCCCATGAGTCCTGTATCCTGTCTGCCAGAACTGCATGGGTGTCTCAGATACCCTAGGGCTTTTCAAACAGCACTAGACACCTTTACATGGGCAACTCAACCAAATTCTTCTAATTTCTCTCTAGATACCTCAGTCTTCTTCAAGTTATAATAGAGACCTGGACATCTCATATGTAGGCACCTGAACTTCAGTGTCACCACCTGCAAGGTGAATCCCACAGCTAACATTGGGGAAGATGGATTCTCCTCTTACAGCATTTTTGATCTGGAGGTACCAGACTGTGCTCAGGTGCCATGACTCTCCAGATGTGATCATCTTCTTTTCTGGTTGATCTTCTCCAAAACCAGCATCCAAGTCCCTAGAAAAATCCACAAGGTCTTCTACCATTGTGGACTATGTCTCTTGTCTTTGCCTCAAGCCAGTGTCGGGTTTCTTTAGGTGCTTTTCCCTGCCCCAGAGCAGCCGAGGGGCTGCAGCCCTTCACAGCAGCTCTCCGGTCGCTCCAGCAAGAAGCCGTGATGGAGTGCCACGGGGCACACGGAGAGATTAAAAGCAGAGGCTCCAAGTCAGAGACGTTTTAAAAATGTGTGTGCTCAAGTAAAGGACTTTTTAATGTTTTAATAACAAATATTACAAGATATTTTTCTCCATGCCCAGTGCCTGCTGAGCCATCATGCTGAGCCTATATTTATGGCACTGTAAAGCACAATGAAGGCAACAGCGCTAGGAATACTAATAGCCTCAAGTTTATTACACTAAGGCTGAGTGCTTCATTTTAATTGCATGGAAACATTTAATTTGTTAGATGAGGTGTCATGTAGTTTTCCTCAGGCACCAGTAACTCATATCCACACTGGGACAATCTAACAATCTAGGGGAGGCTTTAAAATTGAATGTATTTTATGATTTCTCACCTCTTCGGTATGTGTGGGTGGCCAGAGTCTTGGGCTTTGTAGAGTTAAAATATTTCTGCCTCTTTGTTGTAAGACTTGATTGGAGAAATCCATGTGTTATCATAGAATCGCAGAATGGTTTGGGTTGGAAGGGACCTCAAAGATCATCTAGTTCCAACCCCCCTGCCATGGGCAGGGACACCCTCCACTACACCAGGTTGCTCAAAGCCTCATCCAACCTGGCCTTGAACGCTTCCAGGGATGGGGCATCCACAACTCTGGGCAACCTTTGCCAGTGCCTCACCACCCTCAGAGTGAAGAATTTCTTCCTTAGATTTAATCAAAATCTCCCCTCTTTCCGTTTAAAGCCATTGCCCCTTGTCCTGTCACTATATACCTTGTAAAAAGACTTCACAGCTGTCCAAGGCAAAAAGGGGTCCGCAAGGTGTCACCATAGGATGTAAGCAGTCTGGTGGAAGGGCCACACATTCTCTTTCCTCCCCATCTCGCTGTATGGACCAAGGATGCTCATTGTCTGTCTTTGGCAGCTGAACCTGCTGATGGTAGCAGTGGAAATGCCAAATTTTTGGGAAGGAAGAGTAGGAGTTCAGAGCACACCTGACTGATGAATCAAAGACACTGTCATGCTTTTCCTCAGCAGCCCTCTCCATCATTTTTCTGATCATTTTGAACAGTAGGATTTAAAGAGTAACTCTGAAGTGATGTCGAACCAGAACACATCAGAAAAACAGGCATTTTATTAAAAAAAAAAAATATTTAAGGAAAAAAAGGGAAGCTTGCCAGTATGTCCCATGTGGCAAAAGGAACGAGGCAGAGGAAAATCAAGGCACTTTGAAGACAAACTGGGTCTGTCAAAATAATAACAGCTCCAGTTTCCTGCATAGTTTACACGCGCTAAGACAGCAATGATGAACGTGGAATAAATGCCTGAGTCGGCAAAGTTTCATTTACCTCTGGTGATAGGGGACCTGTATCTCACATTAGGTATTTCTTTTCCCCACATGCTGATCTAACATGTTTGGACACTGAAGTTAGAAAACTTCACATTGGAAATGAAAGGTGATTTAATTTTTTTTAACCGCACAGAGAAGTAATGTCTGCAGGAGCTTTGCAAAATCAGTGGTAAATACCTTATCACTCCAGGTTTTAAAGTGAGATAGGACTTCTTTCGAAAAGATATGCTGCAGTTCAGCTCCGACTTTATAGGCTGTCATGTCTGTGCTATGGAAGAATAATTCTCCCAGCAGGAATTACCAGGAAAGAGGAATATTATGCAGAAGAAGAGACTCTCTGATGCTCTTAATAGCCACATTATCTCCTCTGAGGCAACGAAGTAGATACCATGGCAATAAGCAAACACAGTGATACACACATGATGTGAAGCCATGTGTTAACGATGAACGTCCCAGCCAAGACTCGCATCTTCCAGTTACCTTAAGCCCCTGGGAAGACTGTGGCGATGGGCACAGTCCTGGAGCACGGCTGACTACACTCAGCGTGGCCAGCTGTCAGGAGATCCGTGGAACAATGGAAGCAAGTGAGCACGGATGTCAGCGTTCAAATCTACTGTGGGCTTTTACCTCCCTTAAATGTCAGAGCTAAAATTGTCACACTTTCTGAGCTCTCCCCTCCATCCAACAGCAGCGAAGGCTTTTTATAGAAAGTTTGTAGAAGGTGTCCAGTGGAAAACACAAGGCAGGAGGCCAGTGATGTAAAATCAGGGGTTTGCAAGAAAGATTTTCATCCCTTTGTCAGATTACCATGAAAGAAGGAAGTCAGAGGAGGGTTTGATCTCCTGAGGATGGATTTTTGCACCACTTCTATCAAGTGCTACTGTAAGAGCTGAGAAGGGCTTTTCCATCAGCATTTGCTGGAAATTTTAAACAAACCTCTCGAAATGTGTCAGAGACTCTTTTTCGAGTGTGCATTTTCTGTGAATAGTCCTGGCACTGTGATTGTTGAGGCAACAGCTACAGAAATTGGCTGCCCCCAGCCAGCATCCAAGAACGGTCATGAGGATGGAGTTTTGAGTTGATTTATGAGGCTAAAAGAGGCCCTATATGTAAATGGCTACTGGATTTCAGTCACTTGCTCCCACACTGAGAGCAATAGCTCATAATTAGTTAGCGCACAATTTCTAGGAACTTGCATTCAAATTTTGAAATTGCCCCAGAAACCTGATTTTAAGTTTCTCACCCGACCAGAAGCACAACCTTTATTATGTCGCCTCTCTGAATTAATGGCTCAGGATATTTCCACCTTGGCCCTACACTGACATTAGACCAGAAGCACCTTGCAGACATGAATAATTTCACCATTATCATCAAAGCAGTCCTTGTCGCGAAAAGGAAAGTTCAGCTCAGATGTGGAGCTGGTAGCCCAGAGGCATTAAGTGATGTGGCTAAGGTCATCTGGAGATGCACTGTCCCACGTAACTCTTCAGGAGGCCAGACCAACTCCTGAACCTCAGACCTGTCTCTGTTCTCAGACATTATCCTGCTCACAGACTCCTACCAGTAAAAGAAAGGCCAAGAGTATTCACAAGGTCATCAGTGAATAATTTTGAATAATCAGCAACCCTGGGAAATTCACAGGTCACTTGCAAAGAATTCATGATCAGGAAAAAAAAAGTCAGAATTAATTCTTTCCCAGACATCTGTCACTGCTTTAGTTTCCTTAAAATGAACACAAGGAAATTATATTTTTAGACAATTAATTGACGTTCATGGACAGGGCAGAAAAATCTCAGTAGCCAACAATTTTTAATACCAGGCACCTGTAGAAAGCTGTGACTCCTTGAGCAATCACACTGACTAAATGGTTCTCTGCTGCCAAAACAGTGTTGCCTTTTTTCTTCCCCCCACGCTCATTCATGGCCACATGGTCCTTCTCTGATTGTGATGCTCATGGACTCTTCTGTGATCTGATTTGGCTCCTTAACATAGCAGAAAATCAGCCCTTTTTTGATCTCAGGCAGGATTAATGAACTTAATTGGCTTTCAGATGTTACATTTCCATTGCTAAATCAAAGGATGCTATGGAGCAAACACTGTGTCCTGTCACTGTTGTTGTCCCAGGTGTAGCTTTGGCCAGCTCAGCCCATCGATCTGTGGAGAAATGCCTGGTAGAGTTCAGGGTAGGGTTCACTCCATCAAGCACCTTGGATAGGATGGCTCCTTCCGATCTACACAGTCCTTCAACACCATTTCTGAAGGCTTTGCATCCCTGAGTGATGCCCCAGGTGCTATCAGGGCGTGTGACGAAGTCAAGCATGTAGCAGCATGGTCCTTGTGTTATTCCAGGCCCATGGAGCTGGAGAAGACACACAAAGAGCAATGACACCCTTGAGGCAGTGGGGTCCCAGCACGGCCAATGTTCATGAGCACGGCTGGTCTGTTCAGAAGAGTTCTTAGCTGCTCTCAGAAACCTCAGGGATTTGGCTGAGCTCAGAATCACTCTATTTTGGACCCAATTTGCAATGTGAGCTGTGGTGAGGCGCCAACTCTGAATGAGCACAGGGACTGGCACGTGCCATGGGGTCAGGATATGAGTTGCACCATACGTCTAAGTGTTTTTCCTTTGATTTGAGACCATTTGACTACACATTTTGGAATCTAACTGTGAGCATCTAATTTTGTAACTCTTGACCAATAGGCCAAACTAATTTGTAGTTGTCCTCTCATCTATTAATGAATTCATAATAGAAGAATAATTTATCTCTCAATGCCAAAATAAGTATATTTAGATTGGGGGCTGGGGGTGCTGTATTTTTTCCTTTTTAAGGAAAAGACAAAGGCATTCTGTGCCTGATTTGAATTTCAGACAAACATTTAACAGATCACTTTGCTTTCCCAAACGTACCACGTAGCCTCCAAGAGCAAGCTAAATTGCTATAAATTAAAGTTAAATGTCAAAAAGGCAAAGATGTGCAGGAATGCAGGAGACAATCTCTGTGCAATTGGGGTTGTTACTGAGCTGCTTTTATCCACTTTGCTTGCATATTGTTAAGTGCTCTTCCTGGAAAGGAGAACTTTTTTTTTCCTTTCCATTTTTAAAGAAGTCTCAACCTCCTGTTCCATTGAAATAGGATGTTATAATTTCGTATTTCCAAATATCATCAGACAAAGAATTATGATTGTCCACTCATTGTGCGCCTATCATTTCATTTGACTTCTGCAGCCTGCTCTTAGAGAAATGCCATCCTTTTGATACAGCAGGTAGTAACCCGCTCAGTAAAAGGGAAATTAAGATGCCATTTCTACCTGTGCTGAGGAGTTGGCCTCTGTGGGAGGGAAGTAATGAAAACTCTGCTTCTTCTGTTACTTTAAAATAGAAAATATAAGGGGAAATGCAGGGTGAGTTGTATGTGACAGACGAGAAAACAAGTATTGGTGTTCCAGTAGCTCAATCTCACCTATAAAAAAATGACTTCTGCTCTTTAATTCAGAAAGATCAGCCTGCTCTTTCCCTACCCACTTGTAGGAGGACCTTCATCCCCACCCCACAGTGTCCCCCAGCATGAGCTGGAGGATGGGAAGATGCCTGAGCTGGTTCTGCACAGGCCAAGTGAGGCTGAGGGCTTCCCTGCAAGCCTCATCTCCTGAGACTACGTGATCTAAATGCTCCCCCTTGCCCTGCAGACCTCTGGATCTATAAAACCTGCACCTCCAAGGGATGCTTTTAAACTAGTTGTTTTCATAATGTCACTGAGATCCTCATGGGGAAGTGAATTACTGTAGGGTGCAGTACATGAGTAGCACAGAAGATAAGAATATAATAATAATATGGTAAGTAGGCAAAATCTACTCCATTTGCTTTGGGGGTCCTTCTTATTCCTAACCTTGGGTGGAGTTTTGTCAGCAACAGGGCATCCTCAGCCCACAAAAGGGAGAAGCATCTCAACGGAACAGTGTTACTATACAAGTCAGGCACTGCTCTTTTAGGACTCCTGTTCCACCAGCCCTACCACGCTGCATCCCGTGTTTTTAGCGAATGCAGTTTCAATTCTCTTTGACACCTGTGCAACACTTTTACCTGATGGGAGCTGGCACAGCCTCCATGGATACTTGATATGTTGCTACAACAACCTTTTGATGTTGTTTCATGCTGTGTTAAGCACCTGCTGAAGAAGAGTTTTAAGACACACATATATAGGTTGAGAATGCAGCTGCCTTAGGCTGTTACTTAGCAGTGCAGAGGGTTTCCATGGAACCTCAATGTCCAGTGGTAATCGATATTGTCCTTGCTGCAAGGCAATATGCAGGTGAGGTGGGCAGCCTGCACATCCAAAGTCTCTCTGGAGCCCAGTTTGACTCTATGCAGGAGGGATTTGCCCCTGAGATCAAGTGTTATGCCTGACTCACACACGGTCTGAGACACCAGATCCCACAGCCCACTTCACTGAGAGGATTTCAAAAATTAGGGATCTTTCCCACTGCACCTGGGAAGACCAAGGGTGCGTCTCCCTCTAATGCTTGTGCCTTAGGAAAATATTTAAAGCTGGAGGCAACAGTACTGTAGATAGTGGGAAACTATTTCCACATTGCACGGTATGGTTGATTTGATTTAGAATTGGGGACAGCCCTGCTTCAAATGGAAGTCTGGACTAGAGACCTTCACAACCTGCCTCAAGCACTTCTATGATTCTGTGAACGTGTGGAGCTGCCACTCTCTTAGTCCTCCCTTTGGCCAATCTGTTTTTTGTGCTGTTTTCCTGGTTGTGCCTATGCCATGATTCATCCTTTTGATGAAGCGACTACAGTGTGGGGGAGTATCTCCAATTTAGTTGTTTAATGTCACTGCAGTCAATAGATAACTACTCAATGCAAACAGGAGAGTGTAGGCCATGATGATTCTGATTTAACACGGCTATCAACTGGAGGATTTTCCTTGTCCACTGACTGTATTGACTAGATTGCACTGATCATCATATGAGCCATAATGTCCATCTCATGTTTGCATACCTTGTACAGGGTTTGAAGTGTGACACTAGAAAGACTAGAGCTCAAATGTCTCAATTTGCTGCCTAATGATATTCTAGTCATATGCTATTTTTGATATTCCATGACAGCCATGTTGACCACCAGAGTCTGGCAAACACGTCATAATATCTGCAAGAGATCCACCAACTCCATGGGTTCAGCTAGAGTCTGGAGGAGGTAGATTGTCTCTAATGCCAATGGATATCCATATTAGGTCCCCTCAGTAAGTCCTGGGTGATTCAAATGGTCCTTCTGACCTCAAAATATAGAAAGCAGCACCCATGATCCCTGTTTTTAGCATTTTGTCCTTCTTCATTTGCAATGTAACAGAGACACCAAAAGCTGCAGGGCTGTGCATTCCTCTCTACC
This sequence comes from Tauraco erythrolophus, assembly GCF_009769465.1. Taxonomy (NCBI): domain Eukaryota; kingdom Metazoa; phylum Chordata; class Aves; order Musophagiformes; family Musophagidae; genus Tauraco; species Tauraco erythrolophus. Next base: position 22,634,804 of record NC_141469.1, on the reverse strand, counting down.
CACATACCAGCAAGGAGCAGGATTTCTGTTAGATGATACAGCACATGAGGTAAGTAAAAATACTGTTTCTGATTGACGTCACAGTTATGCTGTGCTAAGAGAGTGAATTCTTGAGTGGCAGCATGTCCTGTGACCTCCCTCTGTCCCATCACCTTCCACTCAGCCAGGAACCAGGCAGAATAGCCTGTACAAGTTTTCCAGGGGGAGTCAGGAGCTTGCCCAGGTGCAGGGCCCCTTATTTCCTGGAGGACATGCACCAGTTGCATTTGAAGTCTTGTGTGGACCCAGTCAAGACAGAGGAAATGAGACTCCAGTGTCAAAGACACTTGCCACTACTCTTGTGGTTGATAAAGAGTCCTGAGCCTTGTGCTACCAGATATACTGATATAACCTAGAAAATCACTGATAGGGAATGTTATTTTTGGAAGGTACCTACCCAAGGAAGAACAAGAGCTGTGGACTGAAACCCTGTGAGGTGTGAAGTCTCATCTTGGCTCTGGGACAACATACATCTTGGATGGGATAAAAGCTTCCTGCCAGGATCTCGGGGTGAGACAATACAAATGGGAGGATTCATCTCCAGTGAGAATCCTGGATGTGTCCATAGTTCAAATTCATATCTGATGGATCTGTCTACATAAATTTTCTGGGAAGGATGTGATTATTTTTTTAGGCTGGCTTCCTGAGGATATGAGCCCTTTATGCAACTGAAATATCTGCTTGTCTGTCTTAGTCCTCCTTCATAACTTTTGAACCCACCAACAAATTTCAGACAATTTTTCTAGATCAAAGACCTTAAGCTTCTACAAACTTTATGAAGAAATGCATCTGGCTTAAATCCACTACGATCCTGTCATTGGGCAACACTGAACAAACAGCTAGAATGCATGGAGCTCCACCTGGCAAGTGATGACGAAAGAACCGAGTGCCTGTGGGCCAGGGTGAAAAGAAGGGTAGGAGACTTTACAGTGGGAGTGTGCTACAGACCACTCAATCAGGAGGGCCAAGTGGATGAGGCCCTACATAGGCAGATAGGAGTTGCTGCTCGTTCACAAGCCCTGGTCCTCATGGGGGATTTTAACCACTCTGATATCAGTTGGAGAAACAACATGGTGTGGAACAAGCAATCCAGGGGATTCCTGGAATGCATTAACAATAACTTCCTTATCCAAGTGATAGAGGAACCAACAAGGAGAGGTGCCATGTTAGACCTCGTTCTCGTCAATAGGGAAGGGCTGGTAGGTAATGTTGAACTCATGGGTAGCCTTGGCTGCAGTGACCATGAGATGGTGGAGTTTGAGATCCTAAGGGCAGCTAAGAGGGGGAAGCTCAGCAAGCTTGAAACCCTCGATTACAGAAGAGCTGACTTTCGCCGCTTCAGGAACCTCCTTGGTGGTGTGCCATGGGATAAAGCCTTGGAAGGACTGGGAGCCCAAGATTGCTGGTTGACTTTCAAGGATCATTTCCTCCAAGTTCAAAGGCATTGCATCCCTAAAATGAAGAAATCAGGCAAAAACACCAGGAGACCTATATGGATAAACAAAGAACTCCTGGCTAAAATCAAATACAAAAGGGCATTACACAAAGCATGGAAGCAGGGACTGGTAACCTGGGATGAGTACAAGGAAGTTGCACGTGTACTCAGAGACCAGGTTAGAAAAACTAAGGCCCTGACAGAATCAAATCTGGCCAGCGATATTAGAAATAACAGAAAAGGATTTTATAGGTATGTGAGAGAAAACAGAAAAACGAGAGAGAATGTGGGGCCCCTCCAGAAAGATACGGGTGACCTGGTTGCTGAGGACATGGAGAAGGCTGAAATTTTCAACAACTTTTTTGCCTCAGTCTTCACTGACAACCACTCGAACCACACCACCCAAATCACAGAGGACGTTGGCTGGGTCTGGGAGAGTGAAGAACCACCCAGGGTAGGAGTCGATGAGGTCTGGGAACACCTAGAGAACCTGAAGGTGCACAAGTCCATGGGACCTGATGAGATACATCCACGGGTCCTGAAGAAACTGGTGGCTGAAGTTGCTAGGCCACTAGCCATCATATTTGAGAGGTCTTGGCAGTCTGGTGAGATTCCTACAGATTGGAAAAGGGCAAACGTAACCCCCATCTTTAAAAAAGGGACCAAGGACAACCCAGGAAACAACAGACCAGTCAGCCTTACCTCTGTGCCAGGTAAAATCATGGAACAGATTCTCCTGGTAGCTGTACTAAGGCACATAAAAAATAACCAAGTGGTTGGTGACAGCCAACATGGCTTCACTAGGGGCAAGTCGTGCCTGACTAATTTAGTGGCCTTCTACGACAAAGCTACAGTGCTGGCTGACGTGGGTAAAGCAAGTTGTTTTCCTGGACTTGTGCAAGGCGTTTGACACTGTCCTACATGACATCCTTGTCTCTAAAATGGAGAGACATGGATTTGACAGATGGACCACTTGGTGGATAAAGAACTGGCTGGATGGTCGCACTCAAAGTGTTGTGGTCAATGGTGCGATGTCTACATGGAGACCAGTGTCAAGCAAACGGTGTCCCTCAGGGATCTGTTCTGGGTCCAGTGCTGTTCAACATCTTTGTCAGCCACATGGATGACAGCATTGAGTGCACCCTCAGTAAGTTTGCCGATGACACCAAGTTGTGTGGTGCCGTGGACTCACTTGAGGGAAGAGATGCCATCCAGAGGGATCTTGATAGGCTTGAGAATTGGACCAGTGCAAACTGCATGAGCTTCGACAAGTCAAAATGCAAGGTCCTTCACCTGGGTCGGGCCAATCCTAGGCACAGATACAAACTGGGCACAGAGTGGGTGGAGAGTAGCCCTGAAGAGAAGGATTTGGGGGTGTTTATAGATGAGAAGCTCAACATGAGCCAGCAGTGCGCTCATGCGGCCCAGAAGGCCTACCGCATCCTGGGATGTATCAAGAGAAGCGTGGTCAGCAGGTCAAGAGAGGTGATTCTCCTCCTCTATTCTGCTCTTGTGAGACCCCACCTCGAATACTGCGTCCAGTTCTGGTGTCCCCACCATAAGAGAGACATAGATTTGTTGGAGTGTGTTCAGAGGAGGGCCACAAAGATGATCCAGGGGCTGGAGCACCTCTGCTGTGAGGACAGGTTGCGGGAGCTGGGATTGTTCAGCCTTGAAAAGAGAAGACTTCGGGGGACCTGATAGCTGCCTTCCAATACCTGAAGGGAACTTACAGGAAGGCTGGGGAGGGACTTTTTACAAGAGTGTCCACTGATAGGACAAGGGGAAATGGGTTTAAGTTGAAGGAGAGCAGATTTAAATTAGATCTTAGGAAGAAATTCTTCAGTAGGAAGGTGGTAAGACTTTGGAATAAATTGCCCAGAGTAGTTGTGGATGTCCCCTCCCTGGAGGTGTTCAAGGCCAGGTTGGACGGAGCCTTGAGTAGCCTAGTCTAGTTGAGAGATGTCCCTGCCCATGACAGGGAGGTTGGATTAGATGATCTCTGAGGTCCCTTCCAGCCTATGCCATTCTATGATTCTATGATTCTTTGCACTTTCCCTCAGGTATTTATGTACATTAATAAGACCCCTTGAGCCTTCTCCAAGCTGAACAATCCCACCTCTCTCAGCTTTTCCTTACAGCAGGGATGCTCCAGTCCCTTCATCACCTTTGTGACTCTTTGCTGGACTCTCTCCAGTCTGTCCATGTCTCTCTTGCACTGGGGAGCCCGGCATTGGACACAGTGCTCCAGGTGTGGCCTCACCAGTGCTGAGCAGAGGGGAAGGTTCACCTCCCTCAACCTACTGGCAATGCTTTGTCTAGCATAGCCTGGGATACCATTAGCCTTCTTTGCAGCAAGGATGCTTTGCTGGCTCAAGGTCAACTTGATGTCCACCAGGACCTCCAGATTCTTTTTCTGCCAAGTTTCTTTCCATCTGGGTGGTCCCCAGCACATACTGGTGCCTGGGGTTGTTCCTCCTCAGGTGCAGAACTTTGCACTTTTCCTTTTTGAACTTCATGAGGTTCTTCTTGGTCTGTTTCTCCAACCTGGTGGGTCCCTATGGATGACAGCACGACCCTCTGACATATCAGCCACTCCTCACAGTGTGATGCCATCACAAACTTACTGAGAGTTGCTGAGAGTGCACTCTGTCCCATCATCCGGGTCACGGAATGAAGGTGTTAAACAGGACTGGACCAATATTGACCTCTGGGATATGTTGCTAGTTTCTTCCCTTCAGGAAGAAAAGGAGGTGGAAGTGTGGTGGATTGTTGGTTTTTTTTTCTACTAAGACATATAGAGTGCGTACATGTACCTGCCCTGGGGTATTTAGGGTTCTGCACCAGCTGTTGCCAAGCTATCTGGGTCCTCAGAGACCTCAGACCTTCCTGTGCAGTAGTGAAGCTGAAAACAATGCAGAGAAAATCACACCAGCAGCAGAAGGTTGATTTATGACCCATTCATCCATGACCTGAAGACTCACAAAGTTTGAGAATCACTGGCCCAAGAGTTTTAGAGCCATAGGAGACAGTGACTGCATCCAACTCACAAAAAGAGCAAAACAAAGACAACGACCCTGCTAACTCTCTGAGCAACTGAGCTTAGAGGCATTCCTGCCAGGGTTATTCATGACAGCTATTCTCTTCTCCTGACCTGATAGAGTCTTGTGCTGCCTTCAGCACTTTGAGGCTTCATGTTTTTCATTACGGTATTTTCATTTTTGCTTTCAACCGGTTCTTCCAGAAACAAAAATAAATACAGTACCCCCTATATATACATATATATATGCACTCACTCACACATATATAAGTTACACTTCATAAAATTCCTAGAGGAGCCACCAGCAAGATTGATTGGAACAGGCAATTTCGTAGCGAGCTGCAAAGTTCTTCCCTGAATCAGTGAGTCATGATGCCCTATAAAACACACACTAAAACGTCATAATGACCTACCACTATTATTTCTTCCTTAAATCTTCACTGCGAGAGGAAAGGGAGTTTGCAGAGCGAGGGCAGGAGGAATCGAGCTGACTGCAGCACAACCCAAGGCTTGCTTCTGCGAGCACAGCCAGGGAGGTAAGGCTCTCCACTGCTGACAGCATTGTGGTTAGGTGGGCAAGAAGAAGGCAGGACAGGTGTTTGTGGGGCCAGAAATCCCCAGATCACTTGTTCGTGTTCCTAGGAACAGAACAGGTCAGGTGTCATCTGCATTAGACATTCCAGACATAATTCAATTGGGTTTAATGTAATTGGGTCAAAGAGAAGGTATGAATGAAATAAATGTCCCTTTCCACACGCAGCTCACTAATGAGTTTTCTCACACTCATCTTCAAGACTAGGTGAAAAAATAAAATTTTTCTCTTTTCTTTCTTTTTTCTAAGACCTTTCTCTACTTCCCAGCCTCCCGCACTGCTGTTTCCTTTTTTTTTTTTAATGGATAATCATGACATAAAATGGAAGAAATCGTGTAAGCTTGAAGAAAAAGATTTCTGGTTGGGCGGTTTGTTTATTTGCTTCTGGAAAAGAAATGATCAGAAATATTTTCCCAGAAAACAACATGTTTTGCTTGAAAAGACCTTTCCTCTTTGTGAAACATTTCATCATCTATGTTTCTGCCAGTTCTACAGTTTTGCTGCCAAATGAATCCTGAAGTGCAAGTGAACTTCGAACAAGCAATCTCATTTTTTTTTCCTAGTAAGAACTCCATGGAAATGGGATAGCCACTAAACTATCATTGATTTTCTCTGAAATTAAGAAAGTTCAATTTTCACTGAAAAGCCTTGAGGACCATGACACAGAATGACCTGAAGTCTCTGATGGTCCGTGAATCTGTCTGAGGTCCCAACCACAGTGCTAGACCATGATATCAATGGTAAAGACAATCTAGGGAGAGATTATGGGCTATTTCTGGTGGCAGTGGTACTGAAGAGTTCATCTCAGGGAGGATCAGAAAGCAGCAGGATGTAATCCAGATCTTCTTCCCATATAACGCCCCTACACAAGTCCCTTCTTTTCATACCCCTCTTGTGAAAGACAATCAACTGGCAGTAAGAAATTTCAGCCTGCTTTGGACCACATCCTGGTCTACAAGTGGGAGCACTGCTTTTAAATTAAACTATCAAACCAAGCCCATGAAATAAAAAAATGCACAGAGGGGTAATTGCAAATAAAAAAAAAATAGTTATGCAAATGAACTTTCAATTGGACTGGTCCTTCCTTGTCTTGGATCTTGATGCAACCACTTCCATCTAGAGATGGGAAGCCAGTGCTTTGCTAGCCCCTGTGGAATGCATGGCAGCTCTTAAAAGAAGTCACTGACTTCTTTTTTGTGTCTGCCAGTGCTGAGCTCAAGGAGACTCTGTGCTTAGTTGAGCTTTTTGCTCTACACTGTTATTAATAATATGGTCATGCATTTGGAAAGCAAATGGACAAGAAGGCATTGGCTTTCTCTGCCATATACAGTCCTCCAACACTATCCCAGCATGCCTTGCACCTTCACCCCTGCCCTCATGCCACATTATGGACCTTATGGCTACAATAGCTAGTGCTGTAGAACTCCTTTCCAGTGGGTGGTGGAGTGGCCTGCGCATGATATAGGACCTACTCCATGAGAGCATCAAGAGTCTTAGGGTAACGTGGCTCCAGAGGAGACCCACAGAAAGTGCTGGGTTGTGCTTTAGATGCTCTGGTGCTTTAGAAGTGCACTCTGCTCTAGACAAATGGTGGAGATCAGTCACCACATCGTTTGGATTTTGGATCAAAGATTGCTCCTTTGCCCTGTTTTATTAATTGCATATAGATGTCCCAGTAGATAATTTCTAACACACGCTTGTATCCATCTGCTGGTACAAAGGCTTTCCTGTCCGTGAATTTGTTGAAGGATGTTACGCTTGCACAGACTAAAGAGCAAGCCTTTTAGACTAGTTCAGTCTCCACTCCAAAATTTTTGAGGGCTGATGTGAAAACAGGTGAATGATAAGGTAAGAAAGACCCTACTGGGTCAAACCATATGCCCAGTACGATCTGGAAGTGTGGTTAATAGCAGATGCCAAGTGAAGAGTCTAAGAACAAGCACCTGCATCTTCCATCTTTTCATCATTGAAGGCTAAAGGTATTTCAGGACTAGGATAGTTCCTATGAGCCTTCAGCAGATGGCTACTTCTTGCCCATTCTCCCCTCGAACAAATGTGAATATATATTATTCACAACACCTGCAGCAAGGAGTTCCCCTGCTCCTCTTCCTGTTGTGCTAAGAAAAAATTCTTTCTGTGTTAATTTTTTTTCTGAACCTGTTTGTCATTAGCTTCTTCAGCAATCCTTAGTTGTTGTATTAGAAAAGGCAGGAAGGAATTAATAGTCTCCATAGTTTCTGTGACACTCATACTTTTCATTCCACACTTTAATACCCTTTCTCAGTTGTCTCTTTCCCAGGCTGAATCACATCCAGCTTCTTATTTCACTACTGAGTTACACCAGACTCATACAGATATCATGTTGTTGACTTGAGTGGTCACCTGAATCCAGTTATGGCGGTTATGCAGGAATAAGTAAAAAGCATGTTTCTGGATTATCTTGTGATGCTTTGCTGATGCACACATTTTTAATTGACTTTTACTGGAACAATTTTTGATGTCTGTGTAGATTTTTTACAAGCAAACACCAGCAAATTTAGTTGGGATCGACAACCTAGATGTGTGGAGAAATACAGTCACATAAAAGTGATTGAAATGAGACACAAGGACACCAAGGAAGATGAAAACCTTGTGATATGAAAGATGAATAGCATCCAGACAATTTTTATTTTTTTTAGCTTAATTTTTTGTGTCCAGATCCAGATACTGACATCTCAGCATGAGAAAGCAGACTGAAGTCCATGAAGGTATTCTTGATGCTGAGAGTTAAATGCATTCGTGAGTCTTTGTAGGACTGAAGACTCAATTAGCAAACGGAACTTAGGAGTACAAATATGTTTTGAAAAATAAATTTCAAATCTTTTTTTTCCTGAGTAAGAAGCTTTATTGCTTTGTTTATCTTATTTCTGACTAACTCTGGGTTTGTTGTCATCATTGCTGAACGTCTTGAATTTCCTTTGATGTGATTGAAAAGCTATTTCCAAAAGAAAGAAAGAAAGAAACAAAAAAAAACTTTCCAATGTTTTTTCTTTTTTTTCCGTCTGACTTTATTACGTAGTAAACAAAGCAGATTTATTTCTGTGCACACCTGTATTATTTCTGAAGAGCTGTTGAGCATCTGTGAAATGAACAGATTGCCTCTCTTTTTTAAATAAAAAAGCCCCAAAACAAAACTCGCAGAGCTTGAGGCTCCTCTGTGTCATCATCCACATCGCAGCAAAGTGAATGTAACATCTCTGCTATTCAAATCCAATAGCTCTTCAAACCTCTTCTCCGGTGGTAGAAATGGCAACACAAAATGTGAGCCACGGATGAGTCTGTGTCTCAGGGCTTTTAATTATGTTAATAAGTAGTTCTGGGAACAGAGGAACTCATGGAGCTTGAGTAGAATCTCTGGTGTCTAATAGGGATTTTTAGATCAATCCATGAGCTTCGATAACAAAAAGTCTTTCTGCTGCCCAGCTGTCTGCTTTCATTAAGTCCAAGAAAGTCCAATGTATTCACAGTTTAATATACCGAAGACACTCTCTTTGGTTTAAATTATCCAAGTGATTCAAAAGTTACTGCCAAAGAAAAAGGGTAGATGTGCAGACAGACACACAGACAAATGAAGACAGCACAGCTACCTGATGTCTTCAGGAAGCCAGGCCCAAAACAGATGGATACTGCTCCAGCATAGGTGGTGCACATGGACCTGAACCCCACGGTCAGTTCCTGAACTGCAGAACAGCGAGCATGACTTCACTGTCACACCACCACGAGCTACATCAGCATTCACATCCTATGATGCAATCCTTTCCAGCCCCTCCACTAAGGTTCTCAGCAAATACCAGCAACAATATACTTTGTCCATCTGGTGATGAAGCTCATCGTGCCTGGGATCTACAGCAGAGCAGCTCTTTATGGCAATTAGGGCAACAAATTTCTCCATCACCACTTTGGGTCAAGGTGTACAGCATTATCCTCCCTCTATCCCCATCAGAGCTTCTGATTATGTTAAGTATTTCATGTGGACCCTTGCCAGGTCAGTCTCTGCAGCTGGCTCCTCTGCAAAGGCAAATTCGTGCTTGCTGGCACGGTGAGACAGTGACCCAGCAAAGAGTTAAAGGATGTGAAAGCCCTTCCAGAAGCAGCTTAGCGCACACAGGCACAGCAATTGGGAAGCGGGCACATTACTGCTGCTGAATGAGTGACCCGTAACATCATGATGCCACATTGCTATTGTTCCCTTGTAGAATATTTCCTTCGGGAGGAAAATGAGTGAGAAATGAGTTCCCAAATGATTGCTATCAAAAAAAAAAAAAAAAAAAATTAAGAGAAGGGGGGATAAAAGGGGAAAAAAACCCAGAAAGGCTTCATAGGCTAAGAGCAAATTACTCTGCAATTCAGAGAGTGATTTCACGGACACGCTGCAGGGATAATGTATTCTGAGTGGCTAGAATTTCATTTAATTCCACTTCATTGTTGAGCATCTTTTCCAGTGGTTTTACGACTGAACACTGTGTGCCCATTTTCCTTGTTCTTAATCTGGCTGTTTGACAGTCACTCTGGATATACAATGTTCGTGTTTATTTGCACGACGCCTCTTTACGGTATGTGTCCCGAGACAGAAGCGGTGAAAGAAGAACGTTCACAAATGAACCCCAGTTGCACTACAACCCTTGTTGGGGCTACTGACTCTCTGTCAGGCACTCAGGGTAACACAGGCTGTCAATCACTCACTGAACAATTCGTTGATCAATCAATCTGTTTTCAAGGCCATGTTGGACGGGGCTTTGAGCAACCTGGTGTAGTGGAGGATGTCCCTGCCCATGGCAGAGGGGTTGGAACTAGATGATCTTTGAGGTCCCTTCCAGCCCAAACCATTCTATGATTCCATGATTTTGCTCTCTTGCAGAAATCCCTGGAATTGCCTGCAATGACTGAGGGTGGGTAGAAAGCTCCATGAATCTCAGCTCAATTGTATGCTCCATGGTCCAGAAGAAACTCTGGGACAGTCCTGTGCCGAAATCATTAGTATCGGTTTTCTGAGACTTTCTCACATGAAACACCAAGTGTTTGATCAGGTTAATAGTGGGATCTGGGCTCCATTTGAACCCCTAAAATAAGAATTAAATTCTGGCAACACCAATCGAACACCGGCTATAGCCAGAGGGAATCTGTTGAGCTATGTGTACGGAGAGCTCTTCCTCAGTAGAGCTTTCCAAAAAAGCAAAGCAAGCAGAAAACACAAATGGCTTGGGTTTTTTTCCACCCGTACAAAGTTCAAAACTCCCATTTGATGGGAAAAGGTGAAAAAAAAAAGACAAGATTGTGACTTAAACTTCCTTCCTGACACACTTGTTCTAAACACATGTTTATCTGAGCTCAAGACACTCAGCTGTGCTCAGAAGGGGGATGTTATACCAATTGAAAAGCATTTTTCATTGGTTCCAGGTGCCAGAAGTCATCTCAGAAATGTATGAAAAGCTACTGGAGGCCTCAAAACTGGTTTGTGCACAGGCTTTCCTAAAGGCATGAAGAGAGGCTCTGAACTAACAGCTATGCAGTAAAATCTCTGCAAATTTCTCTTACAGGCATGTATCTCACGTGGTTTCAGTTTCTTTATGGCACTCTTGCCTTTTCTTGAAGGTAAGACAATTGGCTAGACAGACCTTTGGTCCCAGACAGTACCTACGTTCTTTCTATTTGTTATTCAAAGACCATGATGGGCTTTTAGATCTAAGCTTTTAATCAGATGCAGCTTTCAGTATAATTTCCTGGACCAGGGGTGGACCATTTATATTGGCTGTAGTGCCACCAGCTGGAAACGTCAAATGATTCCATTTTTGTATCCTTTCTGTTTTTTTTCTCTTCTCTCCCTGTGGTGGCTGGATCAACCTGGCTTGCTTGGCAATAGCAATGTGACAGTAAAATTGTCCCAAGACATTTTTCTTTTATATTTGTTCCATCCTTGGAAGGTCTTTTTATTGCAGCAGAGGACAGGGGGACCTCTTGGAACAAGTTAATTCATATTCAGACCTCAAAAAAACATCTTTGGGAATTAAACTAGCCCTCTTCCTTTGACTATGAGCTCTTTGCAAGTGAAATGTGATGAGTAGAGGGAAATGGTGGCATCACATGTGTTGGACCTTCAGAGAATCATAGAATTATAGAATTATAGAATGGTTTGAGTTGCAAGGATCTTCAAGATCATCTAGTTCCAACTCCCCTGCCATGAGCTGGGGCACCTTCCACTACACCAGGTTGCTCAAAGCCCCATCCAACCTGGCCTTGAGCACTTCCAGGGATGAGGCAGCCACAATTTCTTGGGGCAACCTGTTCCAGTGCCTCACCACCCTCAGAGTGAAGAATTTCTTCCTTATATCTAATCTATATCTCCCCTCTTTCAGTTTAAAGTCGTTACTCCTTGTCCTAGTGCTGACCCTACATGAATAAATGATCATAGATCCGTGAGTAAGACACAAAGATGGTCAAATTTGGCTGGATGATGGATTTTGCAGCTAGGTGCAGTTGGGAATATTTGCCTGAGTGTTTTCTTGTGCAGCCCAATCTGCCTGTATCCACTGTTCTCTCTTACTTTATAATTAGCACTAGCACTGCCGCAAGGACTGATTTATCATTCCGTCTTTATACAATTTCCAGCACAATGGAGCGTTGATACAAGTCACACTTCCCTGAAAAGCCACTATTTGCAGATCAAGAAAAAGGACAGCATGGTCTGAAATTCCATTTTGGTCCAGTGGTGAAACGAAGGCAGCAATTAGAAATAAAAAGACAATAGTGGAAAAACAGAACTAGGAAGATGGTAATTAGCAAAATGAGAAGCTATGAAATTCAGATAGTTGCTTAGGAAAACTAAAGACGTTAGGGAAAATCCCAGGCTTAAAGATCTGTAGGGCATGTTAAAAACATGAGAGATCTCAGCAATGATATTTAGCTCATTGCTAGTTGAGGAGAAGAAAGTAACAACATGTTCTCCATCCCTCAAGGTGTTCTCACCTTCCTCTCCCATTTTTTTTTAATAATATGAAGGAATTATTTCTATTTCATGAATATGATTAGCAATAATTATCAAGGAAGATATTAAGAAACTACTAGGAATGCATTTGTTTAAAAATTGTGAGGTCATTATAATGCACTTAAAATGTTGGCTGAGGAGAAATCTGCACAAGCATGTAGTAAGCCCTGCACTGCTTAACATGAGCTTTTACTCAAAGCAAATATATTACCAGTCATGACAGGAAGAGGAAGGATTTTAAACAGACAATTGCAAAGTTACCCATAGAGACTTAAGGAATGCAGACCATGTTAAGGAATAGGGTTAAGGGGTCTTGGAAAGCAAGTGGCTCACCAGAAATTCCCACCGTGGTGCTGTAGCAAAAAGACAAACACAGACCCTGGGGAAAACAAGAAGGGAGTTGCAATTGGGAAAAGAGAAATGTTTTTCACTTCTATGAGAGACACTAGCAAGTCTGAGATGTGTAGACCAGCTGGTTGTCTGTTGTCAGTTTTAAAATGGAGTTTGAGGAAAGGTCTGAAGAGTGTCCAAACTGGAAAAAAAAAAAACCAAACTGCAAGAAAAATTACTTGAGAGCTGGAGAAAGTGCCTTACACTGAGACTTTCTGCAATCCAATCTGCTTAGTTTATCAAAGAAAGAAGATGGAGAGGTGACTGATTTGATTAAGGTGAGTAAGAACTTTCATAGGGAGAAAATTGTGGTTAGCAAAGCAATCTTTAATCCTGTGGAGAAAGGTATATTTATGACTGGAAGAGGAATCCTGACATATTCAAATAGAAATAATTTTTAACAGAGTGATGGACCATTTGAACAAAGTGCCATGGAAAGCACTGCATCTCTCTACCGCTGAAGGCTTTCAAATCGAGGATGAATTTCACTCTGAGAGTGGTGAAGTACTGGAACAGGTTGTCCAGAGAAGTTGTGGCTGCCCCATCCCTGGAAGTGTTCAAGGCCAGGCTGGATGGGGCTTTGAGAAACATGATCTAGTGGAAGGTGTCCCTGCCGATGGCAGGGGGGTTGTAACTAGATTGAAGGTCCCTTCCAACCCAAACCATTCTATGATTCTGTGAATTTATTCCTCAAAGAGGAAGTCACATTCAACTTAAAGCTCTCAATAAGCTGCTAATCAGCTAAATTCAGTAACAAATAAGAGGTCAACTGAAATGGTCAGGGATGTCTCCTGGCCTGGAAGTTGCTACATCGCCAGTACAATGCTCTGGGGTTTTGCTGTTTCACAGGCCTTTTAGACTTCCAGGATTAGGTACAGATGCTCCCCAGTCACCACCTCTCCTAAGCACCCCCTCTGACCTCTTGGTTTCACATCGAATATCTTGGGCAGAGTTGCAGGCATCTCAACCACCGCTTGTGGACACAGTCTCAGCTCACTGAGAGGTGACCTACCACGTCTCAAATCACTCTCAATTTCTGGGTTTTATTTGAATACCATTTTTTTCCCCTTCTGTTTAATTTTTCAGTTGTTTGGAAAGGAACCACCATAAAACACAATCTCACAAGGAGTATAACAAAAGCTGGTGCACGTCATCCAACATGACCTTCATCAATCCTATGATTTAGGGTGGAGTCTGTGAGTATTTTTACTAGACTAAATGGCTTTGCTGGAAGTGCACTGAAATGGCACGTTTCCCAGGACATATACTCACAGTTGATGGGAGCACAACATCCTCCACAGTCTAGCTGTAGCTTTGAAGGCCTGCCACAATGCAAACCAGAATGGACAAATGAAGGTCATCAAGGAGAAATGCAGAAGTGGAAAACTCTTCCTGCCCAGATAACAGAGTTTGGAGGACACCTCTAAGCAAGTAGCAATTAAAAGAAAATATGTTGCGTGCCTCCCTGCATTCCAGGGAGAGGTCTGCAGAGCATCCTGCCTTGCATGACACGGCACGCGCTTCCCTCACTGCTTCGTGATCCGCTTTTGGCAGTCCGCCTGGTACCAGGCTCCAGTAGCATCTCTGAGTGCTGATCTTCTGTCCCTTCGGAAAATGTTAAGGAGGCCTCTGGGGAGCATCACCCCAACTGAACGCCAAGGAGGCTTAATTGCAATACCAATGGTTAGCTGAGCTGCCAGCTGGGACTCGGTGCGTGTTGCATCCACAATATGAAAGTCATCTCACTGAAGCAGAAAATAGGAATGTGTTGAGCCATCACGTGGCCTTCTATAAAGATAGAAGTGCTACCAGGGGTTTCTAAGCTATTTGTGTGCATCCCCTCATTTCCTAATTACTATTTTTTTTTTCTTGCAGCCCTTTCAGCAATAAATAAATAAATAAATACCTAAGCATTCCCATCCCCGTGATAATAGATGGAGCATCTATTTAGCCCACAGCCCTTCGCTGGTATTCGCAAGTCTTGGGCTGGCACTGGTGACCGTGATTTGAATTAAAAGGATGTAACAGGGAATTTAAAATCAACGGGCCAGATCATTAGCTGGTGCAAGTCAGTGTAGACCAGTCAAAGCCAACAGAACTAAAATTATTTAGATTAAGCAGGGAGATACGACTGTATTCGTAGGAAACCCTGCCCAGCCTGTCCTTACTTATACCTCCAAGCTCTTGCTATTTGCTATCCTCTGCAGAAAGAGAGGTTAATTATCATCATCTGGAAGCACTGGAGTGAAATTAAGTAAAGGAGGATTTAGGAGATATGTCAGAAAGAGCTTCCTTTCCGTGAGCTCTGTTAGCCTAGTATATTCTCACAAGGAAGGTGAGGGGTGTCTGATCACTTACATCAGTGAAACTTGGGAGTGCTTAAAGTGCTGGGAAAGATGCTGTAAGGAGCAGAATCCCTTCATCCTGGGAAAAAGATCTGAAATCTAGCTGAGCACCTCCGTTTTTTTGATCCCCTGTCTCCGAGTGATCACATTTCCCAATGAAAGTGCACAGCAGAGCACAGGCTATCTGAATTATTATCCAAGCAAACACTCTCATTCTCAAAATCTGGGAAGTTTTCCAGCTTAATTAACATTAACATTTGTTTTCACTAAGCCGTCTGTCAATGTGCCACCAGAAGCACTAAATATGAGCTCTGAGTACACACACGGGTAGGTAGCAATTCAGGTGGAGCATGCAGTTTTATTTCCAAGCTTTGTTCCTTACAAGCTTCGTTATTTCTCAGGTCTGTAAATCATCCCCTCTTCGAACTGCAGAACCTTTTCCCTTGACACACGGTCTCATTGAAAGCTAATGACCAAACATCATGTAACATCCTCTGCTCATCTGTACCCAGACATGGACCCTGATTGCCTGTTGCTGGTACTGACATTGGTTGTAAGGGGAAGGCAAAAAAAATTGAGTTTAGAGTGGTATTGTGTCCTCCTGTTCCTCCTTTCTGAAATATCAGTCCTGTGAATGCACAGGTGTTAATTCTTCATCTTCTTGTTCTCTCTTTCCCTTTGGTCAGTTTGTGGCTTTGATGACAATCAGTTCTCAGAGACGATGGTGAGAGAGTGGTTTGATCCACTGCAGAAGGTGGCTGAGGTTGGCCAGATACGTAGCAGGTTGAGAAAATAGATACAGACTGAGACAGGCTGCAGTCGTGGAGGGTGGCACCCAGGATTTCCCATCTGTGCCAGACACAAGCACACCCACCACCCCTGCGGTCCCATTGCTGACATCAGCTAAACCCTTGGATTGATTTTGTGCAACAACATGGCAAGCAGCTTTAAGCTTGCATGACTGGCACATATCAACGCTGGTCTTACCAACCTAGACAACCTTGCAAACGTCATGTTTCTCCCCTGGATGAACCAATCTCGGGGAAGCCGTATGAGACAAACAGGGTCTTCTTCACTTCTGAGCATGTTCCATCTTCTGCTTTGCTCTTTTTGAAAGGAAGATTCATTGCTGCTGTCACTACCAGCAAATAGAGGTTTACTTATACCTGGATGCAAGGATTGATGCTCAAGACCAGTCCCTGTTGCCACCAATCCCTTCCCCTGATTCATCTGATCCAAGCATGACTCCTGTCAAGCATATATAAGCGTCCCAAAAGTTTGGTACATGATTTCAAAGAAAACATTCTTCTGGCTCCTCAATGCCAACCTTTCTAACCTGCTTGAACCTCTCATGTTGAAAAAGCCACAACACCTTGATCCCATCCATGCCTGTGCCAGAAAATGCAAGAGTAAAGAGCTCAGCTACAGACACCAAGTGCATCTGACTTGGGCTAACTTCAAGCAGACTCACCTGGGACAGGGTTTGGTCAGAGACATTGTACAGATTGGGCTATCTGAATTTGCTGCAGTATTTCTGTGCAGAGGAGATGACTCCTCTTGAGATCTTGCGCCTGGTGCTGAATTGGAAGTGGAGCTATCACTCCATCCTCTGCTTGGCAACGGAAGAAAAGGTTGGCATGGCAACCTTCTTTCAACACATAAAAGGTTTTTATAAAGGGGACAGAGATCAACTGTCGTCATGTCCACTGAGAGAAGGACAGGAAGGAAGGCAACTTAATTTGAATTAAATAAAAAAAAAAAATTAGGGATCGTAGTGAAAACCTTCTAGCCACTCAATAGTGAAAAGTTGCACCTGGCTCGTGGGGAAAGCCACAGCATCTCCCTCACAGTAAGGTTTGATGAATAGGTAAGATAAAGCTGTCAAGGTTGGTCTAGATGTACTCAATCCTCTTCATGCAGAGCCTTGAATGGGGAGATGTCTTCAAGCTATTCCAGCTGCAGTCTTCAAGGACATCTCTGATGCTTGAGCTCTTAACTCTTCTCTGCTTTGCATTAGTAGGCAAGAAGCGATTCGTTTTCCAGTTTCTCCCTGCCTCTACCATGCTGCTGCCAGATGCCATCAAATCTCTGCATCCATGTGTGTTGCACCCTGCTATAACACCATGCATGGTCTTAGGATTGAGTGCATACTCAGCAAGTTTGCTGATGACACCATGCTGAGTGGTACAGTTGACAGGCTTGAGAGATGGGATGCCATCCACAGGCACCTGGGCAAGCTCAAGACATGGGCCATGAGAACCTTATGAGGTTCAACAAGGCAAAGTGCAAGGTCCTGCACATGGGTTGAGGCAACCTCCAGTATGAATATAGGCTAGGGGATGAATGGATTGAGAGCAGCCCTAAAGAGAAGGACTTGGGGGCACTGCTGGATGAAAAGCCAGACGAGAGCGGGCAATGTGTGTTTGCAACCCTGAAAGCCAACCATATCCTGGGCTGTATCAAAAGAAGTGTGGCCAGCAGGTGAAGGGAGGGGATTCTGCGTTCAGCTCTGGGGCCCTCAACATCAGAAGAACATGGAGCTGTTGGAGCAGATCCAGAGGACGGCCATGCAGATGATCCGAGGGCTGGAGCACCTCTGCTATGAAGACAGCCTGAGAGAGTTGGGGTTTTTCAGCCAGGAGGAGAGAAGGCTCCAGGGAGATCTTACCGGAGCCTTTCAATACTTAAAAGAGGCTTATAAGAAAGATGGGGACAAACCTTTTAGTAGGGCCTGTTGTGATAGGACAAGGGGTGATGGTTTTAAACTAAAAGAGGGTAGATTCAAACTACATCTAAGGAAGAAATTTTTTGTGCTGAGGGTGATGAAACACTGGCAGAGGTTGCCCAGTTTCCCATCCCTGGAAACATTCAAGGTCAGGTTGGATGAGGCTTTGAGCAACCTGATCTTGTTGAAGATGTCCCTGCCCATGGCAGGGATGTTGGAACTAGATGACCTTTAAAGGTCCCTTAAAACCCGAACTGTTCTATGATTCTATGATTCAATTTATTACTCTGTTTCTACCTTTGTTTTTCAGATTACAAATGAACAACTAAACTTTCTTCAATTTTCCTAGTTGAATTCATCTCTGTCAACTTTTAAACTGATTCAGGACCTGTCTTTCTTACCCTCTGTCCTTCGTTCTTTCTCCTTCTCCTCTTACAGGACACCCTGAGACCATTGACCCTAACTACGCTGTCTGGCAGCTTCTGAAACTTAAAATATTTCCACTTCACAGTGTCCAATTTCTGAATCAGAAGTTCAGCTTTGTACCATCTGGATCTTCTGAGGATTGATATAGGGCAACATAAGAGATGACAGCTGAATTATCCAGCCCTAAATGAATACACACTAACGGAATGGGAAAATAACCCTTCTATCAATCTGTTTGGGATCTCTGTGGGTCCTGAACCAACCTAGCCTCTGTCTTCTAGCTAAAATACTTGGAACAGACAACAATTATCCAGAAATAGAAGGAGTCATCTCCCTGTGGCTGCAGAGCATCCTTGGTGCTGAATGTAATCCAGATGCCTGCAAAGAAATGTGAAGAAACAGTGCAGGGACACCCTGATAACTGTATCGAACCCAGCTTTATACGTTCCTTCTGGCTTGTTCTGCAAGTCAAGCTCTGCATGAAACTAAAACACTGTGTTAGTTTAGACCATATCCCTTTAAATTGGTGTTTTCCGGACGATAGATTTAGGGTCCAAGATATCCGTTCTTAGCCCTTTTCACATATCTTTTCTTAGCCCATTATTATACCTGTTCTTAGTCCATTTCAGGGCTTCCTGGATGAGGCAGGATCTTATATGCTGGGTTTGAACAATAGAAATTCAGAGAGCATCACAGCTAGTCCTTGGCCTTGGTGACTCTCGTGGTTATCCAGTGTAGGAAGTCTAAGAGAATGGAGAACAGCACACATCGGGAACTGAATTATTAGGCGACCGTGGTGGGGTAAGGAGAAATCTAAGACTAGAAATGTCACAACAGAAGGAGCAATAAGAAACATGACTACAAAGAATTACCTCTGGACCTGCAGATCTTTAATGTAAAACACTCAGTTGGCAGCAATCCTTTTCAGTAAGGATTAAGACAGTGCTTGCTACGGGTAAGGAGGATAGAACTGGCCCTTCACTCCAAATTATTCTTCAACTTTGCCTGGTTAGAAAAGGAAAACAAAGCCCACAAAACCACGAGAGAAAATCTCAATGTCTCCATGGAATAAATAATAAAACCAAACAAACCTCAAGACTCTCCCATCTCAGCCTGTTATAAACACTGCTGGATTTAAATATTAAGTATATTCAATGCATCAACAGCAACAAAATATAATCCATGTTATTTCATATGACAATGCACAGAGTACAAAAATAGAAAGGCCCGCTCCATTAAGTTTGCATCTCAAACTGTACTGAAATTATAACCAACAGCTTCTTCAGGGCAAAGGAAGAGAAAACAAAAGAAGGCAGAAGAAAAAAAAAATACACTCAGAAGAATCCATTTCCAGCCTTTTCTGGCTGCTTGGACAAGTGCTGCAATGTGGTCACTGGAGCCAGGCTTTGCTGAATTCTGGAGTGTTGACCAAACCACCATCCATTTCCAGCACTGCATATGGAGCTGCAAGCCAAGAGCAAGGCAGGTTCCATCAGGAGGGTCCATACAGCTCCCTCTGGTCCACTATCCTCCTTCTCTGTCCTATCTCAGCTTCCTTGATGTTGTCGTGGTTTTTGGACTGAGGGTCGAGACAAGAACCGAGAGGGAGCACCCACCAAACATGGTCCCGGGCAAAACATGACTCAGGCTTTCTTCATAAAACAAAACAATTTATTAACAGTTACTGAACAAGAGACACAAGGAACAAAACCGGTTACTTGAGAGGAGAAAAGAGAAAACAAGGCCAGATCTTAAAACAACACCTCCCCACCCCGTTTCCTTTCGTTCCTGGCACAACCTCCCCCCCCCCCCGCGGCATAGGGGGACAGGGAATGGGGGAGTGCAGGTCAGTTCATCCATGCTGTTAACTGCCGCGCCTTTCTTAAAGGAGGAGGAGTCTTTACACCATTTTTTCCCTTGCTTCGGTGGATCCCCTACTCATGAAGAAAAAGTCCCCAAACTTTTCCAGTATGAGTCCTGCCCGCAGGATTGCAATCCTCCTCATGGATCGCACCAGTTTGGGCTTTACCAGTCTCGGCCTCTTAGGGAGCTGCTGCCACTCGCGTCGGCGTGGGTCGTCCCACGGATTCCAGATGCCTCCACGGCCTCGTCGTGCATTCCATGCCCCATTGTTAACAGTACCTGGTCGCGCATCCCCTGCTCCACGACCTCTCCCGGGCTCAGGCATCTCCTTTCCAACGTGGGTTTCTCCACGGACCACGAGTGGGTCTCTGCTCCGCCGAGTACACCCTGGCTGCAGGGGGGCCGCCTGCCATCTTCACACCGATTGCAAGGGAAACCTCAGCTCCAGCACACCTCCTCCTGCTCCATCTTGGCTGACCCGGTAGTTGTGGTTGTTTTCTCTTAGATATTAATCCTCTCTGGGGGAGCTCAGCCCGGCAGGCACCCCGGGAGCGGGGCGCTTACCGAGTCCCCCATGCGGCTCCCCCGGCGCCATCTTGAGCACATGGCGCCGGCCCAGGCCCGGGCAGCCGCCCGGCCGGGAGCCGGGAGCGAGGGCAGCGCCCTCCTGCTCTCTCCTCGCTCCTGAGCAAAAAGCCCTTTCCTGCCCCTTTGTCCCAACTTAAATAGGGCAATTCGCAGAGGCGCCGATTTGGCTCAACCTCCCCGGGGGGGATGGGACTCAGATCTGGTGGCACAGGGAGCAAATCCCCTCCCCTGCCACCAGAACACCCCCCCCATCAAACTATCACAGATGTTGAGACAAGCCACAAGGAAAGCCAAGACTGAATCTTACACAGGTTCATTGGGAAGGTTTTGTGTGGGAGGTGTTAGAGCATGTTTAGGGTGAAGGAGCGTGACCTTCAGCCCAGGTTCCTTGCTCTGCTTACTGCCCATTGAGCTCTCTCCTCTCTTGTTCTGAGGCTGTTGTAAGATGATATCAATCCCTTTTGGATGCTTTCCGGCAAGTTTTTTTCCATACACATTGGAGTATCATGCAGAATTTTTTCCACCTTTTATTTTTTTTTACTAGCCAGAACTGGTTGAGGTCATCATTTTAAAAGTCAAAATTTTGTGGAAAAACAAAGCAACGAACCCTCAAGCATAAAGTTAAAAATGCCAATTTTATTATTTTTTCCTGGCATGACCTCGCCCCTGGGATGTAGAGACAGGGGCTAACTTCTCTGAGCAAAGAAAACAAGAAAAGTTTAGAAAAATCAGTCTCTCCAGTGCTGCTCTCTTTGGAGCATGTCTATAATCTCCCGAGTCCTTCTTCACGTTCCCTGCAGCTACAGAATCTGATTTCTGTTATTACTTTTTTTTTTCATCATTGATTTATGTAAATTAAATAGTAAGAAATACCAGCACTCCGACCAAAAGGAGAAATGCTGGTTTTACAGGCTCAATATTTCACACAGATTATTCATTCTTCCTTGTGAGCAACTTTTTTTTTTCCCCTCACATTATATTTTTACTGATAGCATTAAATGCTGGATGTAGGCAATATCTTTGATATATGGACGATTTACAACACACACAGAGAACCTTGACAGGATTCCTTTTTGGTTTCTTTATCATCTTGTTCATAAATTACAGCTGCTCCAAAAAAAGGGGGCTCAGCAATGAGAAATCAGGGTTGTGTTTGAGGGGTGAAAGCATGGTCTATCTGTGACATATGACCAGTCAAGCTGCATTTGATGCATATATCTCCCAAACACATTAAGACAGTTTGCTTATGGCCTCAGGGTTGTATATAGCCTCGTAGGGCAGTTACTTTTTTTTTTTTTTTTTTTTTTTTGCAGTGCCCTCCTGAGTGCTTTCCATTCTTGGGACAGCTTGGGAACGGACAAAACGCGGGGAAAGATGACAGGGTGAATTCATGCAAGAACAGCCACACCAGTGCAAACCAAAGGCTTGTCTACCCCAACCACAATTATAGAGTCACATAGCCCGGTGGTGGCCAGCAGTTGCCACCTGAAGAGACCTCAGGAAGGTTATAAGAGGCTGGTGTATTTTGCTAGCCTCCAGTGATATGCCTTACGAGTTGCTGGTCTTTTTGTCAACATTCTGGGATGGTTGCAACCCATTGCAAGCCCACATCTTACACGTTCTCTCCACTTTTTCCCCATGATACCACCACATGGAAGGTGCCAGGCTTGCTTTTCTTCATAATTACTGTAGGAATGAGCACAGCTGACAACTTTCCTCTGCTGTCAGAACAGCAAGTGTCGTGGGGCTCCCTTGATTTGCATGCAAGGAGATGATGTTGGGTCCCTGAGTGGCTGTTCTGACACTCATGCAAGGAAGGAGATGCCTACTTCTCCATCATTGTTGACAGTACTTAAACAGCCCGGCACAATTTTGAGACTGACTCTGGGACTCCTCCACATTTTGCCCTTGAGAGTTGTATCTGTGAAATCCCCTTGCCCTCTCTCTCCCAACTCCCTTCAAATTCAAGACAAATGCCATCGGCAGAGACCACAGATGAACAGTGTAACCTTCCTTGCTAGGATGACAAGGGACCGTGTTCAAGGCCTCCACTTCGGGGAGTGAAAAGGCACCTGGAAAGAATATACTGGGTAAAAGCCAAGAAGGAGAGGGACAGATGAACTATGAGTTTCCTTCTTCTTCTTCTTCTGGGAAAAAAACATTGTTTCTTCCTCTGAGTCATAGTAGCAGCAGAATTGAACACTTAGAAAATTGCTAGAAAAGGCAGAGGGGTGAGAACGAAATGTCAGGCAGAGAGTCATAATGGTGTGAATTGGAAACACGTGGCATTTTTTCAGAAACTCTTAACCCACTCTAGCAAGCTGCTGCTCTGTAAATGTAAACTTCTCACCTTTATGTTAGTCTCATGAAGACATATCCAAAACTTCCAAGGAAACAGCCTGGGCTGGGTGGCTCCATGTTGAGAAAGTCATTCATCACTGTTGCACCTCAGCAATGGCATCCAGGGCTTCCCAAGTTGGGGGTGCTCCGTATGCTCGGAGAAAGGCACCATGTGATCACACAGGAGCCCTGGACAAGGAAAAAACAGCTTCCACCACCTGCTAACCCTGGGGTGCAGTTTTAGGTCACAGACTGTTTCTAGAGGATCATTCAGAAGACAGTATTATGTAAGTTAGTGGTGAATTGTTTAGGAGCTGCGTTAATCTTACTCTTCATGCATCTATAGTCATTTTCTGCTGATTGTAAGCAGCATTTCTCTGCATAATTGTATACTACCCCCCAGGGTCTGTTACAAAGAGAACTTGTTTTTAAAATAGAGTTGTTAATCTGATTTCCTTTTTGTTTTTCAAGATACAGGTCAATGCACACCTGTTACAAAACATTTGTATGTCAAATTGCAGCAGCTACCTTCACGCTATCTGAAGTCATGGTTCCTGCCTGGCTACTGGTTCCTGGATCATAACTGTGAAGCTATTATGAGTGAGGATAAAAACAACGCCAACACTGACAGCTTTGGCACAGGCTTTCCTACAAAACAATTGCCTTCTCTGTCTCTAAACCTCCTTCCACATGGCTACTCCTGTGGATGGGTAATCTGCCTCCAGCTAGGCCCAGGGAGCTCCTTTGCAGATCAAATCTTCAGGAAGACAGAGGCTGCACAGATTCGCTGGTTGATGAAGATGCGCTGGTTTCACCCAGCTAAGAATGATGGTTCTTAAACTGAATCCAAGAGCTGGAGTGAAGAAGGAAGTTTCCTCTTCTATTCCTAACCCCTTCTCCAACCCACGGGATCTGCTGCAATTCCTTTTGCTTTTTTCTGCAGGGTGGCCCAGAGGCTATCACCTTATTTCCAATCTGAGCCTGGAGAAGGGCCACCCTCTCTGAGAACTTTGCTCTTTTCCACCAGACAGATTGTCCTAACAAAATGTACTTCTTTTGTCTACAAACTTGGTCTTGCTAAAAAAGTCAAGGCTTTCTGTCATAACCATGACAACGCTCTGGCTCTCTTACTGTCTCTTTCTTGAGCACATTTGAGTTTCTTTGGACTTCTCTACTTGTCCTTACCGTGAGCTATGTGGAAGCATTTTGCAACTTGTGGAATTAACAATCTGTCAATCCTCCTGGACTGGTCATGTATTGATGAGTTGCCCATAGTTCTGCAGGTGGGTACAGCATGGCATAGATAGTGCTTCCGTGCCATGAATCTTTTTACGGTACCATAATCAAGTTATTCCAACTTTATCTTTTTCCTGTAGGAAACCACAAATTGCGAGCAAATTGAGGAAGATATAGTCTGTCTACATGAAGGAGATAGATAGTTGTTTATGTTCTCTGTTTATGAACCTTCCATAAACTGTTCTTGCTGTCTTACAAATCACAGAATCATACAATCATTTAGGATGGAAAGGACATCTTGAGATCATCTTGTCTGCCTGTCCTACTCAAGAAAATTCACCTAGAGCAGCTTGCCCAGGACTGTATCCAGTTGTGTTTCGAGTATCTCCACAGACAGAGCCTCAGAACAACCTCTCTGGGATACCTGTTCTAGTGTTTCATCATCCTTACAGAAAAAAAAACCTTTTCCTGTGTTCAGATATTCTTTAATTGGCACCCATTGCCTTTTGGCTTGTCACTGGGCATCACCAGAAGAGTCTGGCTCCCTCGTCTTCATTAGCTACTGTCAGGTATTTATGCACATTGCCTCCATCGTTCCATTTGTATTCCATTTATGCACAAATGTCTCTATCATTCATAACTCACAGCATATGAGCAGCACACTTCAGAAGACATATGAAGGAAGCCTCTGCCCCAGACCACAACGAGCTGACAGCAGTTGGCTGAGATTTTCAAATCTGCTCGGAGAGGGACAAACAAATAAGCCCCATAAGCAATATCAGAAACATTGCCACCATTGTACCCATTTAATTCAGCTACACACCATGTTTGAGAACAGATTGATTTAAGTGGAAGAGGTAGCTTCCAACACTGACAATGGTGACTCATGGCAGGATACAGCCTGAACCCAGGACCTGGGCAGAAGATAACGGTTGTTTAGACAGGGTCAAGTCAACGTAGTCATCATCTCAGCTTTATGAACGATCATAGAATCATAGAATGGTTAGGGCTGGAAGGGACCTTCAAAGGTCATCTAGTCCAATCCCCCTGCAAGGATCAGGGATATCTCCAACTAGATCAGGTTGCTCAGGGCCTCGTCCAACCTGGCCTTGAACGTCTCCAGGGATGGAGCATCCACCACCTCTCTGGGCAACCTGTTCCAGTGTTCTACAACTCTCATGGTAAAAAATTTTTTCCTAATATCCAATCTGAATCTACCTCCCTCTATTTTAAAACCATTACCCCTTGTCCTATCACAACAGGCCCTCCTGAACAGCCTCTCCCCATCTTTCCTGTAGGCCCCCTTGAGGTACTGGAAGACCGCTATAAGGTCACCCCGGAGCCTCCTCTTCTCCAGGCTGAACAGCCCCAACTCTTTCAGCCTGTCCTCATAGGAAAGGTGCTCCAGCCCTCTTATCATCTTCGTGGCCCTCCTCTGGACCCTCTCCAACTGGTCCATGTCCTTCTTATGTTGGGGGCTCCAGAACTGGACGCAGTACTCCAGGTGAGGTCTCACGAGGGCAGAGTAGAGGGGAAGAATCACCTCTCTCGACCTGCTGGCCACACTCCTCTTCATGCAGCCCAGGACGCGGTTGGCCTTCTGGGCCGCAAGAGCACATTGCCGGCTCATATTGAGCTTCTCGTCCACCAGTACTCCCAAGTCCTTCTCCTCAGGGCTGCTCTCGATCCATTCACCACCCAGTCTGTATTTGTGCCTGGGATTGCCACAACCCAGCTGTAGGACCTTGCATTTGGCCTGGTTGAACTTCATGAGGTTCATTCTATTATCACGATGTTCATTCTATTATTGCGCTGTTGTTCCCATCATGATCATCTTCAGATTTGTTTCCTCAGCTGTACACCAAATCCGTAAGTGAGTCTGCTAGATCCTGTGCTTGCTTCTCTGGGATCACAGTGGGCCAAGCTGTTTAATCACCTGTCATCCACAAACAGGTTTACCTGAGTTTGAAGTCATTAAATCCACTGTGACAAAGTAGAAAGACTTAACATGGACCTTGTATTTGTAAATTATCCATCTGATGCTTTCCATGACGAAGATCCATTTTAATGTTTTGCTTACAGACAACATATCCTTTAGCACAGATCTCCCCTGACTACAGTTGATGTTCAGTTTCTCCTGAACTCATCTAACACCAAAAGAACAACTACAAGGTCTGTTACCAAGAAAAAGGCTGCTTCTAATTCTTTGATCCATCTCACAGCTCCATCAGATGCTTCCATTGCCCCTTTCCTCTGTGGAGTTCATGCTCTGGCATGAATGAGAGCTATAATTCATTCAGAAGCAAAAGACCTTAATTTCATTAGCGCTAAATCCCTAGTAGAAGCAAACCCAGTAGACAAAAGAAGAGCTGAGAATTGAGAAGCTGCAGATCAGCCTTGTGGTGACTCATGGGACTCATGACAACATATCAGCGCACAATAAAATGTCACACCATGAAAAATCCTCATTGTCTGGCCATAAATCCTTTTCCCAGCTGGGCCGTCTCCCTGTCTCCTGCCCTGCTAAAGGCCATAGAACTGTTCAGACTCACTTGTAGAGGTCTCTGAACAATGTGGATTTCACGAAGGGAGCCAATACCCTCCCAGGCTGGGACCTGGGAGGTCATTGTTGGCTCTGACAGGATCTGGATTGACATTTCTTTGGAGCTAGGGCTGAGAATCAGAGTATTAGCCAGCTGGAGAGGCAGAGCAGACACCTGACTACATGATACCACAGTGAAGAGGAAGAAAGTGTGTCACTACCCCAATGATGTTCACCACTCTTTCTCGCCTTCCATGACAAAGTGGAGTAGCTTCATCTTCAGCAACAGTGAACTCCTGGCATTGAAGCATCCTGTTGCCGTGTTGTTGAAGCACTCATGGTGGACAAGTAGACTCACATCATTGGAGGCAAAGGAGATAGGCATCACTTACTGATCTCTTGCTGTTTGGGTAGATGCTATAGCCATCAACCAATTGCAGTAGGGAAGAAGGTCCCTCTCCCCTACTTCATCTGTGGTCTCTGCAAGGCCTGTTTTGGAAGATGGCATCCCATGCTGGAACAGACAAAGCTCTGCCTATTTTGAGGATTCCACTGGGCCATTAAGAGTGACTGGTGCTTAGGACTCGGACCACTCTGGACATGCCTATGAGCAAACATATAGACAGCATATGACGGGAATCTTCTCCTCTAACTTTGGTCCTTCTGTCTAACCTACAGAGAGAGAAGTGCCTCCTGAGGCTTAGTCATCCCACCTGCTCTATATCCAATCATTAAAAAGAAAGTGTAGACATGTGCTTTGTAATGGACACATGGGTTTTACATAACTAAGGGTAAGGGAGGTGAATCCTCCCATGTGAAGTAGTTCCAGAAAGTATGCAGTCTACAAGATCAGGTGAGTCAAGCAGACTATCATGGTTCTGCATCATGGATGTGGGCAGTTAGAGCTGAAAGTGGAATGTAAGTATTTCTTCTTATTTTAGATCTAGCTGCATCACATGCATCTCTCAGGGCCAGCCAGTGTTGGAAAACTTCCATAAGCATGTTGCCTTCACGGGCTGTCAGCAACGATTGCAGCGCCTGCATCTGAGACGCCTTATGCTGACAGGGGACATTGAAGCAAGCAAACCCTGGGTCCAACAGACTCTATGTACGGCCTAGGATAAGTATTCCATAGGGGTCAACATGTTCATTGCCTCTGACTTTAATACAAGAAGGAACATGTGCTTTTGTAGCCCATCTTAAGTCAAAACACAAAAGACAGTTTGGGAGTTGTTTTTCCATGCCGAAAGGAGGGCATTAGTCAGCAATGTGGTGGTAACACAGTCATCCTCCTCTTCAGAGAAAAGAACAAGGCAAGTGGTGAAAGACACACTGTCACCTCGCAAGAGCTGAAATCTGACTCCCACACAAGAAGCCACCTCAGCTCTGCTCCCTGCCTGGCACAGCAATATTTTCAAGCATTTGTGGGTATCATCTTTGGAATAACGTAATTGGTTCAGATGTTGTTTCCCTGGGCACATAAAACACCTTCCTCCCTGCAAAGATGTGTGTTGAGACTAGACAGATGTCCCCAAGCTGTGCATTCATACTGGACAGATGGCTAACTACCTCCAGCCACAGAGAAGCTGCTCTTTTCTTTGGTGGGTACCACTCAAAAGGGTGTGATAAACCACCAGCCAAGCTTTCAGCAAACCCATTCTCTTTTTAATCCTGGACACTATCAGTGCATTTACGATGTGCAAAGGAAACTATCTGTGTACAAGATTTAACAGGATTGCTACCACCAGGCACATACTGTTAACAAGTTTGCTTCACCTCCTGTTGAAATCACCAGATTTTTCATCGACATTGTAGAAACCAATATCAGGCTCTGAAAGACTTTTTTTTTTTCCCCTGATTTCTGTTTAACATCTTCCCACAGTGGAAAAGTCACCACAATCTGTGTTGAATGGATCGTTCTTGAAACTGGCAATGGACCTTTCAGTCAAACAAGGTTTTCCAGGAAGCCTTTTTCATGCCATTTAAATTTGGTGTGGGAAAATTTTTGATTATATGACACAAGAGTGAAATGGTGAAGGATCTGGAGCACAAGTCTTATGGGCAGCGGCTGAGGGAACTGAGGTTGTTCAGCCTGGAGAAAAGGAGGCTGAGGGGAGACCTTCTCGCTCTCTACAACTACCTGGAAGGAGGCTGCAGTGAGGTGGAGGTCGGTCTCTTCTCCGGAGTAAAAAGTGATGGACAAGGAGAAATGGCCTCAAGTTGCACCAGAGAAGGTTTAGATTGGATATAAGGAAAAATTTCTTCCCCAAAAAGGTTGTCAGGCATTGGAACAGGCTGCCCAGAGAAGCGGTGGAGTCATCATCCCTGGAGGTATTTAGAAGATGTGTAGATGTGGTGCTGAGGGACACAGTTTAGTGGTGGGACTTGGCAGTGCTACGTTAACAGTTGGACTCGATGATCTTCAAAGTCTCCTTCAACCTAAACAATTCTATGATTTCATGTGAGACCTTAATTATATTTTGATATGACATAACAGCTTCATTGTAATTTGGTCTCAAGCAACATTTTTCTTTCCTGTGGACATTAGCAAGTGGGACCTCCAGACTTCAAGTTGCATTCTGAGCTGATTTTGTGGAAGAATTTTGTCTCTTGTAGTGCAAAAAACATCTCTTCACTGCCTAAGCTGCATGATGCATTGTGAGAATCAGTGGCTGATCATGATGTGGGAGGTATAGTTCAGCCAAGAAACAAGGCCAGTAGCACATAGATGGTAGTGGGCAAACAACGTTACAAGAAATGTGTCAAAATGAGAAAACACTGATTAACAAAGGCTGTGACTTCCAGCGAATACTGGGGAACATGGTAATGAACTCAAGACAAGGCATATTGATTTTGGAATTTATTTAAAACTGTCTTTTGTGTTAAAATTCCTGAAGCCCAGTGATCTGGCATGTCTGGATCTCTTGGAATTACTAGGCTGTAGAAAACATTGGAGTGTCAGTGGGTTTGGCCCAGTTTGCAAGAAAAAGCCAATGCTGGTATTTTCATGGGGAGGGGGAAAAACGCCCCATTTTATTCTTCTCAAATTAGCCTTGCCATTTGAGAACAAGTGCAGGACCCTTCAGTTGAGGAAAGAGGGGGTTTGTAACCACTGGAGGTGGAGGGTTGAAGCATCTGTCACCCATGGCTGCCCTTCCTCCACCCTCTCCTTTTGTTATGCCTCTGTCTCAGAAAACACACCACCTCACTCAGCAGATCTTGTTATCCTTTTGTGATACAAACTGAAGAGCGCTCTCATTGCAAATTACTGTTCCCAAGCAGGTACTTACAGATAATGATAAATTACCCCTTAACCTTTTCTCCATAACACCAGGCAGCCCATGCCTCCCATCCTTAGGCGTGTGTCCTCCCCCTGCTCCTGCTATCCCCATTCCCAAACCTTCCGTTGTTTCTACAGCTCTTCCCTGAACTGCCTCCAATTAAACAGCATCCTTCTGGAGCAGAGACAAAGGAAACTAAACACAGGAGAGCAGTGGTACCCAGCCAAATGCAAAGCCCCCTGTGTCCACCTGTGTGCTGCTGGGCTGATGCTTGCTCTGCTCCTTGTTGGCAGCACACACCTTGCTGAGTGCTGTTGCTCGTCACAATTGGTGCAAGGTCCTCCACAATTCCTCTCCAAATCACACTAATCTCTCCTTTCCCCAAAAGAGCACCCCGACACCTAAAATATCCCCTCTCCTCATGCCACCCGTTCCAAGGGAAACGTTAACCAGAATGACCCAAGGACCCAGGGTTGTTGTAGTGATTGCATAACACTGGGTTGCAAAAAGTTGATTCTACCTCATGGCAGGGCAGCTGGTCTAGAAGATCCTAGTTGGTTCTAATTTCTGAGATATTATGATATTTCAACCCTCTGGACACTATAAATAGAAGGGAGCTCTGCAAAGAGGCAGAAGTTTCCCCTAGTGATTATGGAGGCTGCAGAAACCTCAATAGGTTTCAGCCCTATCCAATATAGCGTGGAATTATTTATAATGTCCTGCACTGGTAGCATGTCCTCTGTCTTTTCTCTAGTTCAAACAAACACAGAAATGAGCCCAAGACAATCCACCCGGCTGTCCTTCTGACATACCTGCTACTCGCCTACCGCTATCAGGAACGGGCAAGCAACATCCACTGGTACCTCATCAATCATCTCCAAATGACACGTCATAACGTATCGGAAGCTTAAATCAGTGGTTGCCAGAGAGCAGCCGTGCTGTTGGGGTAGATGAGGCTGTTTTACTTTTCTATTACATCTGACAGCTGGACCGGTGCCAAGACAGCGTGGTTTCATGATGTGTCTCTGAATTACAGTCGGACTGTGACTTACTCCATCAGCGTTAATTCTAGCCACAAGACATGCAAGAGTGAGGAGAAAGGTCTCTTTCAGTCTGCGAGCGTATTGATCCGAGTGCGCGGGACCCTTGGTGGGAATGAAAGAAAGTGCTGGCATTTATGAAAGGGAAAGAGGCTGCATTGTATTTGGTGGCTGGGAGAAGAAGAAAAGGCTGCTTGTCAAATTCAATGAGCGGTTTCATATGTAGGGAACTGTTTATGGCCCTTTCTAATTGCTGTAATATTCCTGCTGCAGCCACAACTCTTTTCCTAGCTGCTTCGCTTGCGCTGACAAATCAACTGCCAGCAGAAGAGAAAACAGCAAAGTAAATAATTTAAGCAATGAAAGGAAAGGTGACCAATCCTGCTGATTTCTCAATCTCTGCTCTCTGCTTGCAGGAAGGTGTCCAAACGACATGCAAGGACTAGCCATGCCTCATCAAGTATTGTCCTATTGACCTCTAGCTGTGGCCAATCTCCTACATACACCTTAAGGGAAAGGCTTCTCCTCCTTTCCTTACAGTGCGTCTCATAAATTGTGCTTTCTCATCCATAGGGGCAGGCAGAAAACGTCCTGCTGCGAGTCCAACTTGTTATTGAAGCATGAGGAGCAGGTTGCCCTTGGTTAAGCTTCAGAGCAGGAAATGTACTTTGGGACATAGAGTCCAGCATCACCTTGAAAACCAGAGACAAAGTCCTGGTCCAACATCTTTCTTTCAGAATAGGATTCACAGAAATCATGTTTGGGTTTTGGTTAGCAAAGGACCCGTGAACCTCAACTGCAGTCAGACTTTGAGCACTTCCACCTAGTTGCTTTCCCTGCTGTGCTCTCGCTATGACACAAGGTGGGTGTCCAGGAGCAGAAAAAACTCCTATTCATTGCCAAATCACCTTCATAATCTATAAACACTTCCAGAATAGTTTCTGAAAGGTCTAGGGACTCATTCTAGGTGTCTTTTTGTCAGTTTGGAAATGAAAATTTGACAAAGATGTTAAATGTTAGTTAGTGGGACTTACTTGTTGCTCACCAGCCTGGGCTGCAGCAGCAAGGACACTGTTGCATCTTCTGCAGCCAGGAGGAAATGGCCTGCCTCTTGTAGGCAGGGTCTGTACCTTGAGTTAATTAATTCATTGTATTCAACTCAGTCCAGCTGGGTAATAATGATTGGATGCCATAATTCCCCCTTTTTGTTTTACAATTTTTTGGTTTTTTACAATTTTTGTTTTCAAAGGTGTTTTCAAGAAGGCTTTAAGGTGAGCAGAGACCCGGTCCATTCATTCCAACTCCAGCACGCTTCCCTCCCGCAAATACCACATCAGGGCTTGCGGCTTTACCTTCTTCACCGAAGGACTCTCGCACAGGCTCCCCGGCTCCGCCTCTGGCTCCAGCTCTTTCGGCTCTGGCTCTTGACTCTTCTCAGGGTCTCACGGATGTATCACGTCGGGGTGACCAGTTGTTGCTCACCAGCTTGGGCTGCAGTACCAAGGACACTGTTGCATCTTCCTCAGCCAGGAGGAAATGGCCTGCCTCTTGTAGGCAGGGTCTGTACCTTGAGTTAATTAGTTAATTAGTTCATTGTATTCAACTCAGTCCAGCTGGGTAATAATGATTGGATGCCATACTTACTGTTTTGGACAGGTAGCACCCGAGGCATGGATGGATGTCTACAATAAATACATATGAATAGGGGTGTCTCATGTGCATGAACCCTTTCTTGAGACAGGTGGCAGGCCTGGCTGCTCAGGCTCTGGTGAACCACCAGATCACTGCTGCAAGCAGTGGGGCAGCCGTCGTCTGGCATCAATTTGACAGTTACAACAGGTTACACCACCACAAAGTATTATTTCCACTCCCTGGTGGATAGCTGGAAGAAAGAAAAAAAAAAAACACAACTCTTTCTTGAGCATATTTTACTTCTTCCCAACATCTGGAGATAGCTGGATGGCCCAGCATATTATGACTTTTGTCCTAAGGAAGAAAACTCCTTAGCACTTGAACCTTTGAAGAAAAATTGCAAGTCCATTTCTTGTTACACAACAATGCACTGAAGGTTTGTTATGTTGGTGGTTTGACGGAGCAGCGCTCTCAGCAAGTGCTCCCATTACACTGAGCAGGCTGACTGGAGCATCTAGGTGGGAGTACAAATGCCTTTGAACTTGCCTGGTTGCTAATGACACCCACTTGATCTATTGTGCTTAACTAGGGTATGGTCTGAAAATTGCTGCTAATGGTCTTTTGTCATAGGCAGGAAAGATAACCTGTCTTTTCCGCAGCAAAACATAGAAGCATTGACGGGATCTGATGTCTCTATTGCATGAGTCATGAGGGTTTGTCTGGACAACATCCTTGCAACACAGAATAGAAGAATCATAGAATCATTGAATAATAGAATGGTTTGGGTTGGAAGGGACCTCAAAGATCATCTAGTTCCAACCCCCCTGCTATGGGCAGGGACACCCTCCACTACACAGGTTGCTCAAAGCCCCATCCAACCTGGCCTTGAACACTTCCAGGGACAGGGCAGCCACAACATCTCTGGGCAACCTGTTCCAGTGCCTCACCACCCTAAGAAGGGATAATTTCAATATACTCTAAGCATCCATTGAATTCTTGCAATAGTCATTCCTATCTTTCCCCTCCTCCTCTTTTTGATATCAAGGAGAGACAGGTTAAGAAGTGGCTAAGCCTTTCGGGAAATCCCACCTGCAGAGCTGAGGAAGCAGCTGCCTCATTCTTCAAAGGCTCTGAGGTGCTCCTCTCCCTACAGGTTTTTTGAGGATCTGAGTTTGATACTGCATCTGCACTGCCCAGTGGGCGAATTCTCTGCTGCTTGGTCCCTTGATGGTCCACATGGTACATACATAACCCATTTTCAACTCCCTTCAGGAGTGAGAAAACTTTGGCACTAAACTTGACCTCTGTTCTGGGGATATTTAACCCCAGAGACAATGTCCTATAAGCAATAGGGCTTGCTCCAGACCTCGAGTCCTCAGCACTGTCCCATTAATATTTGGACTCCCTGAACTCCCTTTATCCCCATGCTTTCCCACCCCAAGTTGGGCAACACGTATCTTCAGAGTCATGCAATAAGGCTGGTTACAACACAGGCACTGCTTTGTTTTAGGTTCTTTGGTCTAAAAACACACACATTCAAAAATAACACTTGCTTGCTGGCTAGAGGGGTCTAGAGGAGAAGACCTGCTCCAGGGGCTAGCCTGAGCGGCGTGGACATGAACTGCTGCACACCAGGTATTTGGAAGGACAGGGATTGCTCCCTGGTCAGAGGACTTCAACACTGCAGGTGTATCTGTAGTCTCTGGAGCAGCTTTCCAGAGGCATCTGGGAGTCTAAAGAGAGATCCCTATAGACATCCCCTAAACCAGGCATTTTCGCAAATCCCTGCAGGCACCTCTGCATCTTTAGGCACCTGAGTGCATTTATAAATTTGTGTTTCAGCTTCACCAGTGGAAAAGGAGTTCTACCACCTCCAGACTGCACAGAGCTGCAGGGATGGTGCATGTGAGTTGCTCATATATATGAGTCACTCAACTATTACTAGTTTCTTGCAACTTGTTTAGAGTTGGGATCAAAAACTGTGCCCTTTGAGTAGTTCAGTTGCTTAGATCTTTGTGCATTCCCTTGAGCTGTCAACTGAGAAGTCACATGGGATCCTCCAGCCAGTTACCATGGGACATTAGAAACTGCTGGATGAAGTCTTCTCATCCATGCTTGCATGTAAGGAAGGACCAGAGGCCATTGCTTCCCAGTTACAAGACCCCAGCACCAGTGGTCCTATCCGCCCATGTATATGGGGGTCTAATGTGAGCTACAGGACACTCAGAAAACTGGG
Organism: Tauraco erythrolophus; assembly: GCF_009769465.1. Taxonomy (NCBI): domain Eukaryota; kingdom Metazoa; phylum Chordata; class Aves; order Musophagiformes; family Musophagidae; genus Tauraco; species Tauraco erythrolophus. The sequence goes on along the minus strand of NC_141469.1, from coordinate 22,600,033 downwards.
TTGGGCTGGTTCCCTTTCAGGAAAAAGGTCCAAATGAAGGAGGAAAGCAGTCCTTCTCCCCACTTTTCATGCAGCAGCTTGTGAAATTGATTAGCAAACACACACTGAGAAGAAAATAGGAAGATTAGGAAATGGAATCACCATTTCATAATAGAATGGTTGGCTTGATGAGGGGGAAAAGAAAAATTAAAAATTATAGAGTCCCTCAGCAGCATGCTATCTCCAGTGGAATATCAGAAGAGGGCTAAAACACTTGGAGAAAGACTGAGATTTCGTATTGTTGTCTCCAATGTGCAAAGAGGCAAGGACAAGCTTGTTGCAATTTGTCTGCATATCCCAGCTCTTAGGTGAGCTCTGACAGGGCAACAGAGAAGAAAAGATGTCTCCATGCCCTGGAACTAGGGGATAGATGCCCTCCTCTCCAGATCAGATGAGTTGGTATGGTTGAGATCCTGTCCGTACCAGGTATTTGGAATATTTTCAGGAATCTGAACTCCTCTTCAGCCTGGGTTGATCAGAGTTGATCTCCCCCAACTGAGACATGCAGGTTGAAAATGCCACCGCCTGAGTTGATCACTTTTTGCTCACCTGGCAGTCAGCAGCAAGAAATCAGTACTCCCAGCAGGTGATCTGCTTCGGCTAATTTTTGGTGGGATGAATCATACCATAGAAGTGCCATCGACTGTGAAGAGAGCTGAGGATGAATATTGCTAATGGAGATGTCACTGTGAGTACTGTGCTGTGTAAGGTCAAGAGAGAGGCAATCAGCATAAAGCACCTACTCTGCAAATGCCAGCTCCTTATTTCCCTATGGATAGAAATAATCCCTCTGGCTTCTATGGGATATGATCTTACACGCTGTAGCCACCTCTCTGCCTTGCACAGAGAGGCCGGATCTCGCAGTACTTTGGAGTGCGAGTGATATGGATTACTCCTTACAGTCACGACGGCGTTAGGCACAGGAGCAGCACGTGGATCTGGATCACCCCAGAGCATCTGCTCTGTGTAGGGGTTTCCTTATGGAATGCAGCTCCTTTATTGTTATCCAATGCAGAAGAGTTGTAAAAGTGACACAGACAAATTACTGCTGTGTGCCTGCTACTCTCACTCCTGGGGGTGTTCCTCCTGGGAGGTCCCCAGCACCCCAAGACCAGAAAAGTCAAACCCAAGGTATCTGTGGCCTCTTCTGGAGGGACAGTGGGGCAGAAAGAGATGACTTAAGGATTCTGTTGTCTCTTTGATGCAGATATTGGTCTGGACTTGAACCCCACTCTCCCTCCTTTCAACTCCACAAGTTGAGTGTGTGTCAAAAGAAAAAAAATAAAGAGACAAAAAAGTAATAATCAGATGCAAGGAAGTTAATGCTCTCTGTCTTCCTGAAAATACCACTCTGCTGGAGAATGAAGGGAAGGATTGTTTGGGTCTTCGCAACACGAGGCATTGGATGGAGCATGGCACAAACAATCCTTTTAAAACCAGACATGACCTGGCCTGCTCTCCCCTCTCTCCCAACACAGGGCTTGACATTTCAGGCCAGCCATGTGACATGCTGCATGAGATCACTCTGCGTTTGATCCAGAGTTCTTGGTTAGAGAAATACTCACCCGTCTATTCCCAGTAACACTGCATTTTGTAAGGCATCAATTGCAGCAAATTAGCTGCCAGTCACATAGGGAAATGCTGCTGCTAATGAAAACTTCCCATTTAGCAGCGCAAAACTCATCATTAATGCTATTACTAACATTATTTTTTATTATTTCTAGTTCATCCCTGTGAGGCATTGAGGTCAGGATCAGGGTTCAGTAGTTGTTTGACTTTCCAAAACACAGTGGTGAGTAACAGCCCCTTCCTGGTCAAGCTTACAGCCTTGATCTGCTTTGCTGGAAGTTTCAAAGAGATTATGATCAGATCAAGAAGATGAGCATTGACCTCCTTTTCCCTTTTTCTTTACTCTTTGTGGCAATCCTTTCTTCAGACATGTGCTTGCTTTCCCAGTGAGAGGTGGAAACTGCTCTGCCTGTAGACCAGCTAGCTCTGCAATGACCACCTCCAGCCACAAACTGGCCATGGGCAGTTGCCCAGAGTAGGAATAAAACTCCAGAGAACCATGTTATTTCTTTTGTTGTTGGCAGCAATTACACTCATGGCCAACCAGGGCCATCAGGGCTGAGCCAGCATTGAAGGGCTTCAGCAACTCCAACAGAGTTGGGACCTCTTGTGCTAACACCCAACATCTGATGCAACGTTCAACCTTTGCCCACTGGCTCCCTCCCACTTACGGCCTTTCTCAGAGGTGAACAATTCACAGCACACATGACTGATCAACATGGATGAGAGAATCTATTGGATGATAACTAGTTTATCCCAAAGGACGGGTACTAATATATTATCTTGTACCATATATCTGTGTTTTCCCAGTTCAAGGAGATAAAACTTTTTATTTGGTTCTGGAAAGAGAGAGACATTGTAATTTTAAGGAAAAAAATAATAACCACAACAGATTAAAAAAAGGAAACCCTAGTTACATGTCAGGGTGTCACTGGTGGTAAGACACAAGTCATTATTTCAATAAACAAAGGAGAAAACTAAAAACAGAGCAAGAAGTTTTCCAAGTGAAATTTACGCTGCATTAATTCTGCATATTAACACAGACAGGGAAGCTGTAAACAATATTTACACCCTTACACCACTACCAGCCAACAATGGTGGCCCACAGTAGCCCCAAATGAAACAAAGCCCCACAGTGCTGAGGTTTGCAGTGACTGAAGAGCATCATCGTCTTAGGTGGGATGGAAAGAGGAGCAAAACTGGTAGCTAATGCATTTTAGCAATGGGTTGCTCAACAGAATGAGGTTAAGGAAGATGTTCTGATGATACATTCTTCACCCTAAAGGACAAGATAGTTATTAAGGCCACAGTTGAAACAACTCCGTCGAAAGTTCACCTATCCTGCAGTGGAATATCTTGTGGAAGAGGATAGAACACCATAAAGCAGTGGATAAAAATGGAATTTCTGTCCTGGGGGATGTCATGCTGTTTCCTGTTACATCATGGTTTTCTCCTGTTCTGAGTCAGGATGTAAACCTTAACTATTAAAAATTTAAAAAAAAAAAAAAAAAAAAAAAAAAAAAAACAAAAACGATTACTCTTTTTTTTTTCCCTAGAAATGACAAAATGTTTCACCTCAGCCTCTCCAGTGAAGTGAAAAGAGTTGACACGCAAGAATTGAAGCTCTGTGTTTGTTTATTGAAATTATCCCAAATATCACTTCTTTCATATACCTGTCATGGTTTCAGGACTAGGTTTCTTGGTGAGAGCCCATTTTTTAGTTCTACCTATAGTTAAGTTCATGTTTCCTATAATGCAACCATTGAGTAGCCCAGATTTCATAGGACCATAGAATCATAGAATGGTTTGGGTTGGAAGGAACCTTCAAGATCATCTAGTTCCAAACCCCCTGCCATGGCCAGGGACACCCTCCATACACCAGGTTGCCCAAAGCCTCATCCCACCTGGCCTTGAACACCTCCAGGGGTGGGACAGCCACAGCTTCTCTGGGCAACCTGTTCCAGTGCCCCACCATCCTCAGAGGGAAGAATTTCTTCCTTAGATCTCATTGAAATCTCCCCTCTTTCAGTTTAAAGCCATTGCCCCTTGTCCTGTCACTACACACCCTTGTCAAAGTCCCTCTCCAGCTTTCTTGTAGACCCTTTAGATACAAGGAAGGCTGCTAGAAGGTCTCCCTGGAGCCTTCTCTTCTCCGGACTAAAAAAACTCAACTTTCTCAGCCTTGGATCATCTTCGCAGCCTCTCCTCATTTGCATGTGTGTGTCTACACACAGGAGTGCAGGGAACATGGCCTTTATTCTGATCCCAGGTGTATGTTCCCAGGTGTATCCCATATACATACCTTTTACCATAGGTTTTCAGCTTCCGGTCACATTAAACCCAGGGCTTCCTCTGATGGCATCCCAGGCAAACTCCTCTTGAAATAAATAGGAATTTTGCAAGCTAAAATTACTTTACAAAAAATGAGTGGGTTTAACTTCATTTCCTTTCCAGCTGTCCCGTCTGGCACCAGCTCTGGTTGATGGGACAACATCAGCCTGAAATATCTGACACATCAAGAGTCACTAAGAATCTGAGTCATTTTGTGTCTTTTTCTAAAGAGGATGTTACTACAGACAGAGAAAGAAGGCAGAAGATACAGTGACTGAATGCCCTTTGGAGAGTAAATGAGGTACATTGACTTGTCCGTGTTTCTGACCACTTGTAGGACTACTAATGATCTTTCTTCCTCCAGGGAATTTATGCATTAAAATGAACTGCTGGCAGTTCTCTCATTTGCCACGCTTATTTGTTAATTTAGACTAAACTATAAATATTTACCTCCTTCTTTATTCCATCTGAGGTGCTTCCAGCTCTCTGGAAGCCAACCATATCCTGAGCTCCATCCAAAGCAGTGTGGCCATCAGGTCAAGGGAGGGGATTCTGCCCCTCTGCTCTGCTCTTGTGAGACCCCCCCTGCAGTGCTGCGTTCAGCTCTGGGGTCCCCAACATCAGAAGGACATGGAGCTGTTGGAGCGGGTCCAGTGGAGGCCACAAAGATGATCCGAGGGCTGGAGCACCTCTGCTATGCAGACAGGCTGAGAGAGTTGGGGCTGTTCAGTCTGGAGAAGAGAAGGCTCCGGGGCGACCTGTTAGCAGTCTTCCAGTACTTAAAAAGGTATTACTACAATGCTAGAGAGGGGCTTTTGACAAGGGTGTGTAGTGACAGGACAAGTGGCAATGGCTTTAAACTGAAAGAGGGGAGATTTAGATTGGATATAGGAAGAAATTCTTCTGTTTGAGGATGGTGAGGCACTGGACCAGGTTTCCCAGAGAAGCTGTGGCTGCCCCATCCCTGGAGGTGTTCAAGGCCAGGTTGGATGAGGCTTTGAGCAACCTGGTGCAGTGGAGGGTGTCCCTGCCCATGGCAGGGGGTTTGGAACTAGATGATCTTGAAGGTGCCTTCCAACCCAAACCATTCTATGATTCTATGATTCTGATTGTAGATAGGGCTGTTTATTTCTAACAGCACAGTACATCTAGGGTACACTCAGCTTACCAAGTCCAGTCTCTCATTGGCCCAGGTGACCTCAGAAGCTGCTCAGCTATGTCCTTCTCCCCATCCCAGCCACTCAAGTTCTTGGCTGATTACTACATTCTTTGTCTTCCTACTGCACCAACCTTCTCCAGGGTAGAGTCACAGTCTTACTCCATCTTGGTCTCTGCTGCCCTATTCAAAATCTCCTATCTCCAGCCATTCATTTGGCATTAGCTACTCCGGAGAGCACTGAAATGACTGTCAGTCAATCCTGAGTGCATCTGTGGAAGTTCTGCAAGTCCTTTTTGGCATCACCAGATGTTTCTGAGATGCCCAGGAACAGAGTTTAGTGAAAGAGGTAGAGAGAGAAGTCTGCTTGTCTGAACTGTGGTGGGTGAGACCAAGACATAAGGTTGCCAGACACATCTGGCCTGTGAACCTAGAAGGGGTGAGAAAAGACCATGTCATTTCATTGCTGATATAGAGTGCTGGCTGTTAAGAACAGGACTCTGTTGCTGTAATCCAGACTTGATGCAGAAGACCCAGGATCTGTGTCAGTGTATAACTGTCCTTCCAGATCTGTTTTGCCCTTCCCTGTCTGCTGAGGAGCCCAAGGTTGAAATGTTGCTGGCAGTGGACGGTACAGCTTCCCTTCCCTCCAGAGAGACCAGGACCCCACTCAGGGCATGATGCGTAGCAGAGGCAAAGCTTCAGTGCTCCAGGGTTTGTGGCTTAAATCTCAGTTGTGTATTCAGAACATGTGTGTGTGGGAGGGTGGGGATGCAGTCTTAGATGTCCAAAGCAAGGCCTGGAGATGTTTGCAAACCACCATGGGATAGGACGCACCAGACTACAGCTCACTGCTGAAGACTGGTGACTCTGGAGCCTGGTGCTGCAAGGACAGGAGCTCGGCGCACACTGATGCTCAGCACCACCAGGGTCTGTTCCCGGGCTTGCCTCAGACATTATCCCAGTGCTGGGTCCCACTTATTCTGGGACTCATGGACATCTAATTTTGGGAAGGATGGAGGGGAAGCCGACAGTTGGAGGACCACACACGCGTGCCCTGGCAAACGTCCGCCTTAGCACGGTGGCTGCTGCCAACGAGCCGGTGTGAAACAGCCTGTCTGCCTGGAGAGGCTGTCGGAGTTTGCAGGGAGGAGAAGGGAAGAGGGTAATGAAAGCAGCGCTTGGTGAGGCAGCACATGTGCGAATTTCAAATGTCTCCTTGTGCCTGCAGGGCTGGTACACTGCTCGTTGAACCAGGCTTGCTAATTTCCAAATTGATACTTACTCTAATCCCATCCCTGAAGGCGCCATTATGGTGCATTCAGTAATGGGCTATTACTTGGGCTTGTTGCAGGGGGGCAGGAGAAGGAAAGGAGGAGGGAGGGTTTTTTGGAAAAGCACACCCGATGTTGGAACGAATCAGCGTCACGATGCTCCTTCCCCAATTCGCGAGGCGATTAGACTGCTTCAGAGCCATTCACTCTCCTTTGGTTTGTCTACAGCCTTGTTTTGGGGAGGAATTTTATGGAATTTTACTGCCTCATATAACACTTATCCCTGGCAATCAATATTGATTTTAACATAACATTTTGTTTTAAGACTCCTTTTGTTGTTTTGCATTCACTCTGCATGTTAATAAGGTTTATAAAATCCGTGAGATTCTCTCGTTTCATGAAATCTTATTGGGATAATTACCTTGCTCTGTTGACAGATAGTTGTGCCTGAATTATATAAAGAACACTACTGTTATCAGCTTTTCTTCTGTCTCTTGAAGGGTGCTTTCCTACTTTGACATGCTTTGGGCGTATGAATTCAGAGTAAATACTGAGAAATATTTATTGTATCCAGTGTAACCTTAGTTACATTTTTTGCCTTATGGAAAAGAAACCCCCAAATGCCACCCAGTACTTCCAGGTAGAGTGACATCTACTGTAAATAAGAAACCAAATAAATGAGAAAGAATAATGGCTAAAGCTTCAGGACAGAGCATGCACCACATTTCTGCCTTTTCTACCTGTCTACACCTAACAGAGTGCAGAAATGACCGATCAGCTCTGGAGATGCCAAAGGAAGAACATCTCTGGGAAAACCCTTCCCAACGAAAGCGCTTTCATGAAATTATGTCTAGGAGTTTTGATCCTTCTGCTTTCAGAACATGCCTGCTAGAGCATTTGGATCCTGTCTTGTCATGCTCATGCACCAGTTTGGCTACAACTACAGGGATGTCTATTGTCAATTTTGGCGTCTCTTACATCAGCCAAAGCCAGGTGAGGTGCCCCACCCGTGCATTGTGCTACCATTTTCCTCTGTGTAATATCAAGATATGTCCCAGGCTCCTTTTTGGTGCCTTGCAGCAGCTGAACATGAAGTCTCAAGTCACCCTCTAGGGTGATAGAAGGTTGTAGAAGTAAGGAACTGGGTCCTGAGCTGCACCTGTTTGAGACCTGCATACAAAAATACATTTCAAACTCATGGTAGGAAAAGGAAAGGCTGAGAGATGTGCATGGCAAGTAGAGATGAGACCATCATAGGAGTAGGACAGTTGCAAGATGAGATGGGAAGCCAAAAGGAGGACTGCATCTGACAGCCTAAAATTATAGAAAGAGAGCTATCTGAGGTCAGGAGGTAAAGGACCACCAAGCTCACTCACTGCACATTGGGACATGATGCATTAGTCAAACTCATAATTATTCTTTATTTCTTTCCTTTCTCAGGGCTGATGCCTCCAGATGGTTATCTCCTTATGAATCAGACTACCAAAGTCATTGCTCGTGGGAATTTCTCCTGAAAATGGAGCATACAGTAAAGATTCGTGCTTTCTTTTTATCTTCTGGAGACCTTGCACCCCCTACAAATTATCCCTGTTTTCTGTCACAGAGCACATTGAACCTACGGACAACCTTGATTTCTGGACTTCCAGAGCCACACAGTGAGGTAGAAATGTAATAGATAGAACTGTCCTGGTTTTGGATATTCCCCAGCAAACAGTACTTTTCCTAATCCCTCACAGGATGCTTTATTGTATATCTAAGCTTTAGTTGGCTGTTCCCAGGCATTTGCTTTTCAGTCATTAAACACAGATCACTGTTAAGTGGATAGCCCCTGCACAAAAACAGCCAGCATGAGACCAGGACTGAGTACCACATAGCCCGAAGGTTTCCAGATGTTACAAGGAAGAGCTGAGCACTTCTCTGGGACTAGTTTTTGGAGATCTGAGCTCCCCTAGCCGGGGGTCTGAATTGCCCTGTGGTGCTGGGTGCTGCCAGCTGCAATCAGAATAAAGCAGACTGGATTCAAGTGCTGTATGTGTGACATGAACTCACGAAACAGCAATGCAATTGCTTCCCTGGGACAGTCACCAGACCATGAGTTCAAAGCTTCTCGTCTCCATCAAGGCTGTCTGGGCATTTTCTATAAAGGAAACAGCAATGTCCAAGAGGGAATAAACACTGAATTGTCATTCCAGGTGGGCACCCAAAAAGGGGAGAACAAGTATCACTTCCCTCTAGATACTAGAAAGAGAGATAGGTCCTGCTGCCTGGTTTCAGAGACACAGCAGCCACAAGGGACTGAGTTTGTGTAGACACAAGACATCAAACACTGGTCTAGGAAGAGGGAAAGAACAACTCAAGATGTCTCAAAGCATTCCAGATAGCATCAACCAGCTGAGAGTCCAACATCCAGTCTAGCCTGGCGTCTGGGCTCCCTTGAGAATCAATGAGGACTGATCAGCATGTAGTTGATTTCACCTCTTTGAGTTTGCATCAATATTAGCACATAAAATGGACAAAATCTGTTCTCTGACCCTAGGGGAAAGTGACATGACATGGCTCAGGACCACCTGGCCAGACTGTACTCCCTTCTTTCCCTCCCTCAAAAAAGTGTGGCTGTGTCCATTTGGTTCTAGGAAGAGTCCCTGATCTGTGGCACCCCCTCACCTTGATGAGGCTCTGCACTAGCTGGAGGGATGGCTGAATGAAACCCTGTTTGTTTTTCTAGCTAGGTGTGGCTTACCTCCTGCAGATCCTAGCTAGCTTGGACTAGACTTCTGTATGTCAAGAGGGAGCAATAGATATACTGAATCCTCTCTTTTTCTCACTAATTGGGTCGGTTTGGATATTTAGCTTATGGCTGGAAGGTAAAATACCATATTTAGATATCAGCTTGCAGCTTTTCTAGTCATAGCAGGACCCCAGCACATCAGAGATGCCCTCTGTCTCAGTTTATAACATGTAAAACTCCTTGGGGAAAAAAAAGACTCCATATGCTTTTAATTTGTTTTGCAGGTTTTGGGGCATTGGCTGGACATTCATGATCCCTGATTCATGACTCCTGCGACTGTGGGGGACAAGACTCCATAGGTAGCCTTTTCCATCTGTGTGTCCCAGCACTCTTAGGTGAAACATTGCAGAGCTCTCCTTGTTATGCCCAGCCAGATGGAAAGAGACATAGGACGTAGCAAAGCTCCCGCAAGTACTTCAGGCAATGAGCAATTTCTGAACACCTGGTCTTTTATTCACGGTGGACTGCAACCAGGACTAGAAATAACTCAAAGCTGCACAGCTGAGTGGAGGATTGCGTCCATCAGAGCCCATCACCACTCTCTTCTACAAAGCCAGGGCTGGGAACTTAGCACATCTTGCGTGAACGGCTTGACGTGTCTGAGCGACTAGGAGCCACAGACCCAGCCAATGTGCCACCCCATGTTACCGGTGGATTTGTTACCTTTCCTCACAGCTGGGAACTCTGGAGAGGAGTTTCTTTTAGCTGCATTTAAACAGGCACAGATGGCAAAGCCAGCTGCTTGTTCTTTTGTTCTCGTTGGCACCACAGGAGCAGCTCTCGGTCAATTAACAGTTATTGCTGTATGGCTGCTGGGTTTCTCAGGTTGGAAGCCCCCACACACACCATGTAACAGCCATGCCTGAGTTAGAGTAAAGCACCAGAGGCCAGATGAGAGCTGGTTCTTGGATGGCAAATCCTGCAAAGAGCTCTGGGCTTTGGTGACAGCAGGTGGCTTCCATTGTTGATATTTTCCAAACCATGGTGATGCTGTAACTGGATGGTTCAAGTGATAATGGTTCACCAAGTTCTTCCTTAATGGAGAAGTTCAACAAGTCAGGAGGTCATGCTATCCTGGTCCCCCAGTCCCAAGTCCAGAGGGACCTCAACAGGCTGGACAAATGGGCCAACAGGAACCCCATGAAGTTCAAAAAGGAAAAGTGCAAAGTCCTACACCTGGGAAGGAACAACCCCAGGCATCAGTATGTGCTGGGGACCATCCAGTGGGAAAGCAGCTTGTCAGAAAAAGGATCTGGAGATCCTCTTGGACACCAAGTTGACCAGCAATGGGCCCTTGCTGCAAAAAAGATAAAGAGTATTCTGGGTGGCATTAGGCAAAGTCTTGCCAGCATGTCAAGGGAGGTGATCCTTCCCCTCTATTCAGCACTGATGAGGCCACACTTGGAGAAATGTGTCCAGTTCTGGGCTCCCCAGTTCAAAAGAGACATGGACATGCTGGAGAGAGTTCAACAAAGGACTACAAGGATGATCAAGGGACTGGAGCACCTCACATATAAGGAAAGGCTGAGAGAGCTGGGACTGTACAGCCTCGAGAAGAGAAGGCTCAGGGGGATCTTATTAATGTACGTTAGTACCTGAAGGGAGGGTGCAAAAAGGACCATTTGCCAAATGCTGCCATGCTGACGACAATGGTTACAGAGGAGAGGAGGGCTACTGAGTTGTTGACTCACCAGGTTGTGATATGGTCTGGTAACACAAAGGTCCTTAGAGAAGGTGAGAAGGATTAGATCTTCCTTGGAGAAGACAATCTGGGTGTTTCATGGTGCATACATTTCATTAATCCCTCCTTGCAGTCTCATTTGCTTTCCTTTGTCACACTCAAGAACCAATTTCAACTTTTTCTTGAAAGTTCAATCTATTTTGCATGGATTTTTTGTGTGGCATTTGTTTGTGACTGTCCTGTGAAACAAAAGCCGAGGGGAAAAAAGCAACTCAACTTGATGAACAAGAGTCAGGTGGTAGATACCAAAAGTAAACTTTTCTGATATCTAGTGGCAATCTCTAGCATGCTGCAAGCTCCTTAGCTCAGTGAAGTGTCGCTGTGGCATGGAGGCACCTCCTGAACTCTGCCAGGAAGTCACTGAGCAAGGGTCAAAGACAACTCCAAAACATCCTCCACTAAATGTCACTGCACTCCCGCATGATGGCATTTTAATGAGCACCAACTGTTTGCATTTTGTCAAGATTTCCAAATAAGTGAGGGCAATGTGACACTGGAAAGAAAAGCATCATATTTAGGCCATTTCATAATGTCCACAAATCTTCCTCCCTCCAAAAGTTAAAAACTGCAATTAGGAGCAAAAGGAGACAGTTAAGCTCTGATAGCTGTCGGGAAAGTGTGCTGTAAACTTCTAGAGAATTTAAGGAGGTCTGTAAGTCACCACAAACAGGCACTGTACTAAGGAAAGGGTTAACAGAGAGTCACAGACACTGACTTTAATGTCCCATCAATTTTCTTTTCACTGTGCTCTGGAGGACTTTTCATAATCACACAGACATTGGATTGGAAACCTTTTTGCTGGAGCCTGCCCGTCAGCAGATGGACAAGGGGAGTCCTCTGGAAGAGTCAACAGTGGGTTGAGGGCTGAGCCAGTAGTCTCCTTGCTTTAAATGAGTAGGCCAGTTGACTGGCATTTGGGGACGTTGTCTTATCCATAACCTGAAGTTCACCATGCACTCCCAACCTGCATAAAGCTGTGAAATGACCTGCAATATGAAGTCAGAAATTTCTCCTCATTCTTGGCTTTTGACACCCTGATGATAAGAGTTTACCATTCTAGCTACTTCCCATAGCATTGCTAAGAGCAATATTCCAGTGTTGTTGCATACGACAATGGCTTCTTGCCCTTGCTATGCTTGGTCATCTGTCCCCAAGGCAGTAGAAGGGTCAAAGCGTTATATATCTCTTGGCAATGCTGGACCAGCACTGGTTGCAGTGCACCTGTTGGGAAGACATCACTCATGAAGATCCTCATGATACTTGTGGCATCAGAAGAGAGGCAGAACTTGTGTGCACCTGCTGATGCCTATGGTACCCAGGGATGGATCAGGTCTACACGCTTTTTTTGCAATGCTCCTTGTCACCTCTCTTCTGCATCTCAGTCATGGCTTTGTTGAAGTTTTCTTGAGAGCAGCATCAGGTATGGTTGTTTCTTTACCTGAAAGGGAAAGAGTCGTCATTTGACCAAGGCTCGACTGTTCATGGTTGGACCAGACAGCCCAGGAGATCCCAGAAAATCTGGGCTGGCTGTCACTTCTACCAGGAAAAAGAGTGAGGACAGCAGATGATGCTGCTGGAAGAAGTTACTTTCTATTCCCCATCAGTAGCTATCATCTCACATACACCCACAGTCCATCACCAGTGGAGTCCAGCTTCACAGACTCTGGGGCAATGGTCAATAAGATTTTGATATCTTGACTATTTGTGTGCACCTCTGTTGTGTTGTACCTACACAGGTTGGATGAGTCTCTGAGCATTGCAAGGGTGTTGGACTAGATGACCTTTAAAGGTCCGTTCCAACCTAAAATATTCTATGATTCTACGAAAGACAAAGCATAATTGTAGATACTGGAGTTGCCTCTTCCTTCAACAGAGAGAGCTTCTCTGAAATCATATCAGATTTGAAGAGACTTGCACACAGCCAAATAGCTCTAACTTCACCCATTTTAGGGCAGTAGAGCACATGAACAGACACACTACGCAGGCATATGCCCATACCTATTCACGACATCTGTCAAAGAGGCAAAGTCCTTTGCATGATGGAACAACTCCTTTGTGCACCACAAGACATCTGGATTTTATTTCTCCTATCATTTTAAGTGAGAGGGAGAAAAAAGTCACAAAATAGTTGAGTGACTTGCTGAAGGTCATGGTGTTCAAATGCTTAACAGGACCTTTTACCTGGGGTTTAATTCCCAGTCCTGTACACTGACCTCTCGAAGAACAGACAGGATTTGAAAAATATCCAAGGTAAGAGGAGAGCTGAAATCCAGGCAACACATCTCTAGAATTTAAATTTAGCTGTAGGACAAGGCGAGCAGTTATTTAGCTACATTGAAGAGGATGTATGTTGTGAGGGAACCCACCATATGTGGTCATTTGAGGGACTTACTTCCATATAGAGCTGGAGGGAAGCAGGATTGTGAGAAACTCAGGAAATACAGCAGTCCAAGAGCAGATACCAGCCCAGCGCCCACTTCCATCCCAAACGTAGCCCAAACTTAAGCCCACATCACAGTGAAAGCCTGTTCTATGGCCAGGAACTGAAACCATCTCCTCTCCCCTTAGAAAAGCCCTCCCTCTTCTTGCAGTTGAAAATCTGCCAGTTTGGAAGTGCTAACTATTATTTCAATTTCTCTCTTCAGTGGCTAGAAAGTGCTAATATTTTTGGCTCTATCCCAGCTGACCTGACCTCTCCGACATCCTATATCACGTGAAAACCCTCCTGTAGATCTACGCTGGTGATAGTGTCATAAAAAGCACAGAAGGAGAGAGAGGCAAGGGACTGGGGAGGAAAGAGAAAGGAATTATTAAACAAAGCAATAGCCAGGCACCCACATAAAAATCTATCTAGGTGATGAAGCTGCAATAAATGTGGCACATCAGAGCTTTCATATAAATGGTTGGGGTAAAATGTATTTTTATATATATATGAAAGAGTAGTTTAAAAATTACTCTGCGTCCATATTCTGCCCCCACCCGCACCAAAAGAAAAAAAAAATTGTCTGAAGTGTAGCATGTTATCGATTTTTTATAAGTCAGGGCCAAATTTATTGTCGAGAAAAGTTCATTATTTAGTAATCCCACAGCTCAATCCACACTGCTGGCCATTAACCCTCAACAGTTCCCATGATAAACTCCCCATGAACTCTCTCCATGTGTTGCCTCAATGAACTGCAGATGAATTTTGCTGAGTGCTCGTTCAGCCTCGCCTGGATATTCATTGTGCTTTTTGCTGACACAGATCTCAACTCATCTGGGTACCGTAGCAGTGTCCATACCCACCTTGGCTTCCACACAGTGCCACTTCCAAGGAATCACTCTCCAAGCCCTCATCACTCATTTATGAACCCTCTGTGGGTCTCATCTATGCTGACTAAGAGCAGAAGATAAAGACAGAGCAATCGCATGCATATGCATTAAATGCACAGACTCCCTTAATTCTCCCGCAACTCTTAATTGAATCAGTATCGGCGATTCTCAAAGCATAAATATGCAGGAAAAGGAGCTTTTTCGCAAGCATCATGGCATCATTAGTGCTTCATGGTCACGTGTGAGTGCATGTGCATAGGTAAAACCCAACTAAGTGAAACTTTGCATCAGCACCAGTTACTCTGAACACACATGGACGTGACGCTCCGTGGTGGGGTCCTGTTGCACCCCTGTGCCACGGCCCCAACATTTTTCTGACCCAGTTCTGTATATCAAGTCAAGTAACATGGGAAATGCTGTGGGACAAGAGTCAAGACAAAATGATGTTTGACTTGAAGACAAGTAGATGCTACTTTTCTTATCCAATGGCATTTTATACTCACCTTGCACAGGTGGAAAGCTCTGCTCTGGGTGAAGATTTGCTGGGAATAAAGAGAGGGAAGCAGAATTATAAAAAAACAGTGTTGTGAAATTATGAGGGGAGGCAAAATATATTTGCCTTGTATGTGAAATCTATCCTGGTAAGTCATTTGATAGAGTAGATGAATTGCTCATCCGAGGCAGGTTGAAATACAGAGTGTGAAGGAAAGAAATAATTGAAACCAGCCATCGTAAACATTCAGGGTAAGGGAAATCATGCGTTCAGGAAAGGGCCTAATCATCTGGTGACCATGAGGCAGGTTACAAAACACAGGGCAGTGTCATGGAAAAGGAGCTATTGCTTCACTTACCACTTAACTCCGACTCTCATAAATCAGCGCTCTTTCAACAATTCCACTTCTCAGAGACACCAGGCACTGATCCCTCTTGCGCTGATGTAATGCATTGGTTTGATGGAGAACCCCTTGAGGTTCTTTGGCCCAGAGATGGAGAATGCAGCACCAGTGAGGAGAACAAACACAGGTGGACAGTCAAATTATCATTAATCATTGAGTTATTGCTAATCAATTGAGATGCAGGTTGCATTAGGACAAGAGCATACACCAGCCAATTACAGTGTCTCTGCTGACTGACGGTAATTTATTAATTTCTGTTGATGGATTTCGGTGGGATGCTTTTCAGCAGGGCATCTAAGCAAAAGGAGCAACACTCAACCATCACTAAGGTGCAGGACAGTTACTAGATGTACACAAGCCCTGTTTTGAAAGCTGCACAGGAAATTTTTTGTATAGGAAGCTGGCTGGCATGTGGCTCCTTACTCTGCCAAGGCAGCAAGTAATTGCACCAGGGGCTTAGTGGATGCAGAAGTTATCCTGCAGAAGGCTTTGTCTCCCTGCAGGCATCAGCTACCTAAGAGTGCCCCAACCACCTCCTGAAGGAGGAGTGAGAAAGACCAAGGCATGCTCCTGTGCCCCATCTGCCCTACCACTTCCTCCTTCCATGCTCACACAGCGGTGTGAATGGACAATGTCACTAATAAGTGCCGAGGATCTGTCATGGACTTCAGATCATTCACTCACTGGTTCTTCTGGAGGCATCTGCAGGAAGCTGGGGAGCAGATTGTTTTGGACCAGTCCCCAGCCTTGCAAGCTCTGGATGCCTCTTTCCCCTGTAACAACTTGAGCTGATCGTACTATTTCCAGGAAAAAAATCTGCAGTGAGATGCATCTTCATATACTTCAGATGGCCAACCATAATCAAGGAGGACTGATCAATTTATTTTGTAAATAATCTGTGTCTTAAAAATGCATTATCTCCACCATCTCTGAAGACCTAGGTGGTTTTAAAGTCACATTTCTGAGGTGGTTCAGGTGTTTCCTCCCTGCACTAAGGAAGCAGGGGTTTGGGGGAGGCAGGGCAGGAAATTCCTATTAAGGGGGAACCTTCTAGTCTGGAGACATGCGCATCACAACAAGCAGAAGACCTTCTAGATCCTGCCAGCTGAATAGATCGAGAGGATTCAAAAGCCTCTTCTCTCACCTTCATGCTTCCTGTCCCATGGCTGGTGTGGTGGGGAAGAGAACAAAACAGAACCAGAGGGAAATGCCACCACCAAATAGCCTCTGTCCTTTAATAAAGCATCATGTCATGTGTGAAAACAAATCACACTTCCCCAGGGCAGTGAACTCACTGCCTAAACACCTGCCAGGAGGTTTTTCAGGTTTAAAAAATAGCAGAGCTTAGTGTTCGGAGGTTATTTATTTATGTGTTGGTTAATTCTGAGTCCTGTACTCGTATGACAAAAGCCTCCGGGAAAAACTGGGTTTGAACAGGTATTTCAGCTGCTCTTGCTGACAAGTCAGTGTTTTATGCAACCAACGCTCCCAGAAACCAGCTAACAAACATCTTACCTCCTGTGCATGGTCCCTTCAGGCGATTGCAAAATGAGGGGCAGGAGC
Organism: Tauraco erythrolophus; assembly: GCF_009769465.1. Taxonomy (NCBI): domain Eukaryota; kingdom Metazoa; phylum Chordata; class Aves; order Musophagiformes; family Musophagidae; genus Tauraco; species Tauraco erythrolophus. The sequence continues at coordinate 22,583,364 of NC_141469.1, read as the reverse complement.
ATCCCAGGGAGGAGGGGACATGTGGAACCAGGATCCTTCTTGCTCTGGTGCATCGCATCAGCCATTTCCAACCTCTGCCAGTGCTGGAATGGGGGGTAATTGTAGGACCTGATGCCTGCATGAGACTCTTCACAGCTGTAAAAAATAAAGAGCTCTGAGCTGTAGCTGCTAGTTCAGATAAATCCAAGCAAGAAGCAGGTAAAACAAGAGAAGTTCATTCTAGCGAGAAAAATGAATAGCACTGGGGCTGGGTTTTCCTAAAAGCAGCATTTATTGTTGGCAAGGCTGTTGCTTATGCTTCAGCCTTGCCAAAGACATCTGGTCTTTTCCTCTATGCTCACGGCAACGACACAATCCTCTTCTCCAAAGGCTTGGATGCAGCCTCGGATACGGGAGGTAACACAGCATCTCGGATGTGGTGGGTACCAAGGAAAGCCTTTGACATCAGCGAGGCTGACACCCAAGCTGGACCAGGACCTCACTTCATCTGCCCTGGCTTGACAAGTTAACAGAGCTTTGCCAATCCGCAGAGACACTTCAGACTTCCAGGACTGCTTTATCCAGGTCACTTGCTTTTTAGGCCTGACAGGGGCCAACACAGCTTTCCCTCTGCCCGCAAGCGCTGGCTGTGTCTGCAGCTGTCTCCCAGAAGTAAAGCAAAAAGTTTTAAATCCTCTTTTTGCTTCCAGGATCAGAAAGGTGAAAAAAAGTTCTGAAAAGCGCCCGGGGTTAGGAAATGGTGCACAAATTTGTTTTATAGGGAGACTCTGGTTGATAAGCTTTTCAAATGCGTCTGATTTGGTGAAGCCAGGCCAAGGGCAGACCTGATCACCAAGGGAGCTTGCTTTGGTTTGCAGGTGTTCAGCCTAAAATCATGCACGTTATTCAGCACTTTTGGTGAAAACTACTTTTCCCTTTTCCAGGACACAATGTTGTGCTTGTAGAAGCCCTTACCAGCTCTTCAACTTGTATCATTCTTTTAAAGAATGAGCAAATCAGCACACCTTTGTCTCATAGAAGCAGACTGGCAGCCTTTAAATCTCCTTCAACAGCAGCTAGGGAACTGAAATTAAATGGCATGAAAAGCTGAGATTTGTGGCCCTTGCAACATCTGTGATTTATGGTCCACAGACACAGAAAAAGACTTCTTTTTTCCCCTCTCACCCCTTATTAAGCTCTTCCATTGACTGCTAGTTAAATTTTGTCTGGGAATTGCTGAGAATAAACATTTAAATCTCCAACAGCATATTGAATAACATCTTTCCAAGCAGCATAAATAAAACAGATCCATGTCTTCAGCCATCTGCATGCAATCACACACTGTTTATGTTTCAAGCCCTGGTCCAGTGAACTTCAAGATGTAATGTTTTGTAGAGACACATCAGATATAAGAGTTCCTCCATAACTCACCAGGGCTGGTACAAAGTGAAGATGACAATGCTGTCTCCTGGTTGATGCAAAAGCCATCACACCTTCAGGGGAAGAAAAGCTGTGGCTGGAAGGCAAACAATTTATAGTTACTTGGCTGTGTTTATTCATGGAGAAACAGAGGTCCAAAGAACATTGGTCCCTAGGAACAATGGAGTTTGGAGCGATGGAATTTGGCATTTCACTGCAGCTCCCACTCCAGAGAAGGGTCTCCCATTTTTGCCTCTCAGTCTACATACAAAGAGAGCTCATTCCCATGGTATCTTGAGGCTCCCTTCCAACAGGGCAGGAAGCCCTCCACATAGCTTCCAGCAGGACACGTGGCCACAGCATGGTCATGGCCTCCAAGGACATGGTCCAAGCATGAAGGCTCCCAAGGTTACCTCAGATGCATTGAGCAGACACAGCCTCGAAGTACAACCACCCTACAAACAACAGTGCTTCCCTGTCTCAAGTGACAGTTGCTTCTGTTTTAAATCATTGTATTGTTTGTGTGTTAGCTATACCTCATGCTATGTCATACTTTGCTGCCAGTGGCCTGCAGAATCTGAGGGCACCAGAAATTACTTCAAACGGGAAAGCCCATTTACTGTCAGTCTTTTACCCCTTAAGCTGTATTCACAGGCCTTGGTGGGTTTTCTTCATCAGCAGCAAGGAGTGAATCAAAGAAGGCTTGTGAGGGAATTAGGGAATCAAAATATCATGTTATGATGGAGCACCTTTTCATGATGCATTCCCTAAATTGTGTTTGGTCTCCAAAGCATCACTGTGAGGGTTTTTTTAAGATTGTGGGCATGAGATAAAGAACATCTTGGTGGTTTACCCTATGGCACACAGGTTAAAATACTTCTCAGAACAGATCCTAATTTCCAGTCCAGAGAATAGCCAGCAAAATCCAGCCCGTCTTGGGGGATCAGGCCAGTTTACAGCCAAACACCCACCAGATGACTAACGACTAATGGTTCAGATGACTCAAACATTTTTCTTCTCCTCTTTCTTAGACAGGTAATTGAGAGCTAAAATGACTGCATGAGAAGACCTTGGCTGATGGAGCAACTTGCAGCCCTCTCACCTAGATGATGTAGACAACAACAGAAAGTTCAAGACCCTTCACGGTGCTTTTATAGAATCATAGAATGGTTAAGGTTGGAAGGGACCTCAAAGATCATCTAGTTCCAACCCCCCTGCCATAAGCAGGGTCACCCTCCACTACACCAGGGTGCCCAAAACCTCATCCAATCCTTTTACGAGGACTTTCAGCTCCTTGGAGAGAAGGAAATTCTCCTCTGATATGTGAGACTGACATGCTGCAAAATGGGGCAGCTGTTCTCCAAACTAGCATGGTACTGCTGCAAAACAAGCAGTTCAAAAATATAAAGCAACAAGTTTTTGGGAGAAAAAATATACTGAATATACTTATACTGAAAATGCTTAGATGTACACTGCGTGGCACAGTATTTGCATCCACAGCCTTTGACCAACTGATTTTGGCTCCTTCAGTGTCTCAAAATCCCATAAAGTGTCTTAAAATCCTGTGTCATGGCTGTCAGGCAGATGAAGAGACTTTCCCTCCTCCACCCAGCAAAGCTGTGCTGGGCAGTAACCAACACGGCAAATTCGGGCTGCTCCAATGTAGGGGCACATCGCAGCATTTCTCACTCTGGTAAGTTTGCTAATTACTGTGGGGACTAAAATGACATGGGCTTTGGTTGAACTGACTGCTTGAAGATGGGTTGAAAATAATTTACAGATATATTTGTATGTTTTCCAGGAACAAGCGGACAATCTAGAAAGTTCTGTGATAAAATTTCCATATTTTTTTTTAATCATAGGTTTTCTGTTGTCAACAGGCTGACTATGTGTGGGTGGGTGCTACAGAAAGAGAAAGGACAAAAATTGCTGTGCTCTCACCACAGTTTTTCCAAGTTTGTGATTTTCCTTGGTTTATTTTTCTTTCATTTTGACAAATCAATCCTAGGTTAAGGAAAATTTACAGAAAAAAAAATATTTCTGCATTTCCATGTGAGTTTTTTGGCTGAGAGTGGAATTGCAGAGCTGGAGTTGGTATGGACTGTGATTGATTGGTTTGCATGGAGGGTGGAGAGATAAAAGTATCGTCCTTTCAGCCCACCCATTGCAGCAAGTGCCCTAGGCCTTACAGCAAGGGAGAGTTCACATGCCCACCAAGGCCCACCACCGTTCACACAACCCTCTTGTTATTTTCTTGTTATATGAAGATGAGTTCCAATAAAATTCTTGCATACAGGCCATTTGATAACTCTTCCACACTAATGACCTTGTGAGCAGAGTGACTTTGCAGGAATTGATAGAACAATACTGGTGCATCTCTAAGGAAGTCCTTTAGAAAATTGTTCCAGGTCTCTGGGGGCTTCCACGTAAGGGTTTCTATGTCACTATCTCTAAGGTTCTGTAAGGCTGTCGAGGGAGTAATCTGCTTTTGCAGTCATGGCTTATTACAGATGGAGTAGGCTGACACAGAAGAAGATGCTGAGTGAAGTTGACAGAAGTTGGGCTGGAAAGACATGAAGATGATGAGAGATTTCACAGACTCATGGAAAATAAGTTGAGGTAATCCATACCTATCTCATTTTGGAAAAATATGTGTCTGGTCTGATCTCCATCTCCCAGAGCTGGATTTCCCATCCTTTCTCTGAGAATTTTGCTCCAACCCTCTACTTTACTACTCTAAAGCACCAAATTAGTGTTTTTCTAAACACTTTGCCAAGAATGTTTCATGCTTCTGTAATATCTGGCTCCAATTCAGTCAAAAAAATTATGTGAATAACTTTTCTGATGATGTTATGTTGTAGGCTTTACTCCTCTTGTTGGATTGAATGAAGAAGCAAAGAGGAAATGCAGACTGGGGAAGAAAGTAAAAGCGATGGAATATCTCCAAAACTCAAAACAAATTAAAAAAATGTTTAGGTTTGAGTTCTGGGCATATATTCAGGATGGCTCTGGTTTTATTTGGACAGGGTGGCCCATTTCTATGTTTATTAGGATCACTACACTAATGAAGGCTTAAAGAGAAATGCCGCAAGAACAAATGCTGGGAAAGTCTTTTATGCATCTAATGACACTTAATTTCCATAGTAAATGCCTAATGTTTAACGAGTATTTTATTCTTTCCCAATTTACATATTTATAGTTAACTTTTGTAGCTGCTCATAAGTAATTAGCCGTCTGTTTAAAAGGAGCCTGTGAACTATACAACCACATGCTCATTCCAGTGATGGTAACAAAACTAGCCAAAAAACTTGTTTTGGCGAAATATTTGATTACAGGTAGTTGAAAGAAAGTCAGCAAAAAAACAGCAAGGGATTACATAATGAGTAAAAGACAAGGGAGAAAAAAAAAGACAAAATCTGAAGGGAATTTCTCCAGTTATAGAATCATAGAATCATTTAGATTGGAAAAGACCTTTAAGAACATCCAGTCCAACTGTTAACCCGGCACTGCCAAGTCCACCACTAAACCATGTCCCTCAGCACCACATCTACACATCTTTTAAATCCCTCCAGGGATGGTGACTCCAGCGCTTCCCTGGGCAGCCTGTTCCAATGCTTGACAACCCTTTCGGGGAAGAAATTTTTCCTCATATCCAATCTAAACCTTCCCTGGTGCAACTTGAGGCCATTTCCTCTTGTCCTATCCCTTGTTACTTGGGAGAAGGGACCGACCCCTACCTGGCTACAACCTCCTTCCAGGTAGTTGTAGAGAGCGAGAAGGTCTCCCCTCAGCCTCCTTTTCTCGAGGCTGAACACTCCCAATTCCTTCAGCTGCTCCCCATAACACTTGTGCTCCAGACCCTTCATCAGCTTCATTGCCCTTCTCTGACATGCTCCAGCACCTCCATGTCTTTCTTCTAGGGAGGGGCCCAAAACTGAACACAGGATTTCGAGGTGTGGCTTCAGCAGTGCCAAGTACAGGGGGACAATCACTTCCCTGGTCCTGCTCACCACACTGTTTCTGATACAATAGAATATTTACAGAAGCTGAGAAATCTAAAATAACACTGGCCTCATGTGCCAAGATCATCACCTGTCCCATTGATATAAGGCTTGTGATCACCATAGAAACCTCACAAAGGGACTAAAAATTTTGGAAAAATAAAGCTTTTTTCTGATACAGAAGAGATGAGTTATTACAGAGCTAGAGATGGAGTCATGTTGCTTGTCACCCTGAGGGGAAAGGTCTCAAACCGGCCAAACCACTGCAAGACACTGGATTTCATGATTTGTTGGCTGTTGTTCAGCTGTATTCATGGATGTCTCTATCAGCTTTGTCCAGAAACAAAATAGGAAGAAGCCCTGGAATTCAAGGTGTATCTTTGCTCATCAAAAAGCATCTCTCAGATGCAAAATAGCTGACATCAAGGCAATGGGAGAAAGAGATCTTCTGAATTCAGAGATTAGGGATGTTCTTGTCACTGGCAGTAAAGCCTTGCAGAAAATCATAAAGTCTAGCTTTTTTATTTGCACGCAGTGATCACTGTGACTAAATAGGAATGAAAATTAAGAGTTAAACCCAACTGTAAAGAAAGTGCTTTGGAGAAATGTTTGCTGAAACACACCCTGCATGTTACTGCTGATCAACAACGTTCAGGGAAAGGCCAAGTCTGTGGCTAGGAATAGAATTGAGTTTCCAGGCAGATATTAACAAAGTCATTTATTGTGCTGGCCCATAACCTTGCTACCAAACACAATAATTGGGTGTTTAACCTTTATCTTGATTGCATAAACTAGTCATGCTCTTCTTTTTTTCAAACATTGCCTATGGCTGAAGTCTAGGGAAAATGGCAAATACAATTTATATATATGTGTCTAAAGTCTGGATGTGCGTCTCGGCCAGGTATCCGTCATCCGGGATAAGACCAGTGAATCAGATTCCTCTTAACTCCCACTAATCATCACTGATATCAGCAGAGTCAGATGATGGTAACCAAGTCCAGCACATGAGCTCGTGTTCCCCAGTAGTCTGATAGGGTGTTGGGGTGTGTGTTAAGCCTCGCATCCAGATTAGCATCATTACAGCTCTCATGGAACAAATGGTTCTGAGAGATTGGACACAACTGCCCTTTGAGGTATCTTGTTCACAGGAGAAAGAGCAAGAAAGACCACGGTAAGGGTCAATAGCTCCTGTAAGGTGTATTTTATCTTCTCTCAACTCCTCCTTGAACATCTGTTCAACCACTGCCACTTTTGGAGGCTGTGTTATCCTGAGCAGGCACAGAGACTTCTTATGAAAGTGCCTCAATTGCTCCAGTCATTGGAAAACTTCTGTGCTTCCCAACAATCCTGACTACTTTCAGCATGAGAGTTTATGCACATTGGATCTGCTGCAGAGCTGAATTACATCAGCAGGAGCTTTGATATTTCTCCATGTTGTTTCTAGCAGTGCTGTTCTTCCCTGCTCCATGGTCACGTCCCACGTTTTCCATGGACAGAGAGTGCACAAGAGTTCAATCCTGACCTTTCCAGAGCCATAGGGGCATCACATTGATGTTCCTACCGGAGATGGAGAGCAGCACTTACAAGAGCTTCTGATGGATGGGAGGGAGGCAAACCTGGCAACTAATCTCCACTCATCCATAGGCCCTTCTTCTATAATAGTAGCTTCATCTCAAGTTCTCAAGAAGTGTAAATGCATTGTGTCACATTTTCTAACCCTCAGTTGCACCACACCACGGCAGTTTAGGAGATTGTGAAGCCACTGACCTTGCAGATCTATGACCTCTTAGTGTCTGTAATTTCAGGCTGTTGGAATTCACAGCAAAAATAATGTTCCGAATTCATCTAGCATTTGACCTAAATTCATCTAGCAGGGAGATTCAGCAGGCCTTTTTCCAATGCCCTGCAGCACGTTACATTTTTTTTCCATTTCTATCAGGCTCATGCTCTCACACAGTGGCTGAATCTTCAAATGAGACACATTACATAGTCCCGTATCTGGTTGGCTGAAGCAGGAGCACACAGAGGCAGAGGCAACAGGGTAGGTGTAGTAGAACATGGGGGAGGAGGAAAGATAAGTGGAAGCAAAAAGAAAGCCCAACAGCATACAGAGTGATCAAGACATCATCAAGTGACTTCTTGGTGTCCCTGCCCATGGCAGGGGATTTGGAACTAGATGATCTTTAAGGTCTCTTCCAACCCAAACCATTCTACAATTCTATGATTCTATGATAGTCACCGCTGATCCTTGTTCTGTGTGGACATCAACCACATGAAGATGTCACCAGAGGCCATGTTGTTTGGATGAAGGCCATTCAAGACAAATCCTTCATCACGTCAAGCAGCGTCACAGTTGCGCAAACAGGGTCACAAGGAACACCAAGCCACTTTTCCCATGGACCTCCAGATTACAGCACAGCTCAGAGAAAGAAAAGAAGCATTTGCTTCAGTAAAGCAGAAGAGCTCTTGGAAGTGACAGCATGCCACTCAAATTTCTCAAACTTTTTAGTTTGCTGCATTCTGAGGTCTTCACTAGAGGCATTTAGTTGGTGACTTTATAAACATCTAAAAAGGAGAAGCTGAGGAAAGTACAAATGAGTTTCACCTCCATTTTAATGACTATAATTTTCTCTCGTAACAGTAATTTCAGTAATTAATGGCTGCATTCTTCTATTGTCGCAGTATTTGGAGATGACACAAAATGAGCAAGTGTTTTTGTTTCAATGACAAAAGGAGAAGATTAGCTGGCTGAATGCTGATAGGAAATGTTTGGTGGGAGGAATAAGCAAGGAAGGACTGATAACAAGTTTAGTGGTAGTGTTTCTTTGCTGTATTATCTCTATTTTACTGGAAGGGAACTGCAGCAAGAGCAGTGATCTGATGAGATGCTGAAAATCCCTTTCTCCTCCAAAGAGCTCAGTGGTTTCAGTACCTGGATGGACACATTAGGACAGCTACATCCATCACACAATATGCAAAAAGTGCTTTCTCAATTGGGAGCATGCTATGGGGCTGATTTAAGAGGTCTTGGTTCAAATCTCGGCTCTTCCCAGATTTTCACTGATCATTTAAACACTCTCCCTGGGCACCATCTCATTAGTGAAGAGAACAGTCTCTTCTTTCCTGCTTCCACGAAACGTCCCTAGAAGGGCTTGTAGCTTCCTTGTAGTTTGAACCAAAACTTGGCCAATGGGAATCATAGAATCATAGAATGGTTAGGGTTGGAAGGGACCTCAAAGATCATCTAATTCCAACCCCCCTGACATGGGCAGGGACATCCTCCACTACACCAGGTTGCTCAAAGCCTCATCCAACCTGGCCTTGAACACTTCCAGAGATGGGGCAGCCACAGCTTCTCTGGGAAACCTCTTCCAGTGCCTCACCACCCTCAGAGTGAAGAAGTTCTGCCTTAGATCTAATTTAAATCTCCCCTCTTTCCGTTTAAAGCCATTGCCCCTTGTCCTATCACTACATGCCCTTGTAAAAAGGGCAGCACTCCTATCCCAGCATGAGTATTTTGTGGTTTGTTTCCTTTTTTTAATTTCAGATGAAATATCAAAAATAGTTCAATAGTAATAATAAGAATAAAATTAAAATAGAAATAGAAAAATAAAAATTAAAATTATAATAATAAAATTGTACATGTCAACTTCTTGGATTCCTGCCCAGTGATGCAGGAGTTATATGCCCCATGATAGCTAACACTTCCCAAATAATGCTATCTGAAATAAATTTCTGGTATGAAGCCATGACTGAAGAGGGAAGTATCTCCTCTGCAGATGGCTTGGCTAGTACAGCTCACACGAGGACCGACTTCCTCTCTTCCCCTTGGAGGCCTGTAGTTACGAGGTCTTAATGAGCAACTGGACTTTGCTGTCATACCCTCTTCAGAGGGTTATTTAGGTGAAGAGCCAACTTGACAAGAGTTATCTTCTACATTCAGCTGGCTGGAGACTTGCTAGATGTTTCCAATCTAAATTAGCTTGTCTCCAAAGACTATCTCATGACTTTGTTTCTGAGGCTAGAGGGCAGGAATATAATGAAATCCAAACTTCACCTGTAACCTTCCAAGAAAGGAACAACAATTTTGTACACACCTGGTCCCAGAACGGGGCCATCAACTCACAGGGGTCCCTCTGGAAGCACAATGAGATTTTCTGCACTTAATATATTCACTACATTTCGCTGGGGGAGGTTGAGTTTCACCTCATGACGGTGTTGGGTTTTTTCCCTTTTCCCTTGCCAACTGACTTCTGTTTGTTCATCGCCCTCCACTCGTGCTTTGCCAGCAAGGGAGGATGTTCATGACTGTGTGTCATTTCTGTTCCTGTTCTGGGACCAGGGACTTGACTCAGTGCCTTTTGTGCCTTCCGTTGATGCCACTTAAAATTGACTCCAGTATCTTACACTGCCAAACTGCACCTGTCAGAAAGGTTACAGAAGCCTGTCCAGATATATGTGCCATGTTTTTGGCTCACTCTCCCCATCTTTTACTGCCGAATGTTTGTTAGCTGCAGAAATGGGAAAGAGAAGCATTTCAGCACTGTTTTAGCAACAGAGCTTTTTTCCCGGAGCTCAGAGACTAGACTCAGCTAAGAAATCAACCGTGAGGCGTTCCCTACCTTAAAAATAGGCCCTGTAAGATTCGAAACCCTAAAAAAAAAAAAAAAAATATGTTTCCTAAATGAGGAGGCAGATCTATACTTTTTGCCTTTTGCAAAGTGCTCCTCTCCTGCATGTGGTAGTCCCTGCACTGCAGCTGCTGGGATGGAAGCTTATGACTGCTTCTAGCCATGCCCATGCAAAATCAACCTTTTTAATGCAAGCTGGTGCTGGAGGTGGTTTGAGCCAATACGGCTGATCTTCCACCAAGGCAGGCAGGACCGTGACATACACCACAGCTGCCCAGCTCCCTCCCTCTTGTTGATGGTGTTCAGTCATCAAGCAGAGAGATTTATCTAGCAGCTCTGTCTGTCTCTCTTACTGTAGAGAAAAGGATGCTTTCACAATAGCCTTCCACTCCTCTTTTTTGCTGGCCAAATCTAGACAGGGAGCGTTTTTTTCAGCCATAATGTTTTTTCAGCATGAGAGGGCCACAGGAACTAGGTGGCATCCTAGCCATAGCAAATGGCATGGAGCTGGGTTTGTGTTAGTTAACGAGAGGTCTTCTTGATGTTGGACATGCTCCATTTCTGACTGAGCAACTCATCCTGGCTCCCAGCAGTCCTCTGCCAGGGCTGCCTCTTCCCAGCACTCGCAGCCAGCTACTGTCATGGTGGGAAAATGCCCTCCAGCCTCATTTCACTCAGTTCCACCTTGTTTGTGCTATTCACAGACCCTACTCTTCCTCTTCCAAGGCAGCAGCTGAGCTCTTTCAAAAAACCAAAGCACCTGCACAGCTGAAACCTCCCCAGGTGTCCCAGCTCCCTCCTTGCTTGGAGAAGGGCTCTGCTCCTGCCTGCAGTGGGCTCTTGCTTGCTTACCTTTCCACAACCCTTGGTCCCAACTCCTTGTTTTGAGATTGACCATATGGAAATCTGTCATTAATTACAGTATCTTCTGCTGAAGATGGAGTTACATGAATCCAGAAACAGAATACTGGCTTGCACCATGGTGGGAATTTGAAGTGAGAGGAGGATACCACACGTTAACTACAGAGCTGATTTATGTCAAGTCTTTTCTGCACTACACAAAATCCCGTCTGCTTTCCAGAGGCCATTCTTCCCCTTGAACTGGTGAGGAAGTCCAAGCCAGAGGGTGGAGATCGTATTGAAGTCACTTATACACTACTTCCATCTGGCTTTCCACTTCTGTTGTGTTTGCTTGATCCCTTCCAGGGATGAGTCTGGGGCCCTCACCTTGGTGATATCTCACCCGACAGACATGAGGTCAGAGGCATTTTACAAAGGGATTTATAAGAGCACACCTCATCCAGTGTTTTGATACAGACAGATCTGGTGTAGAGCATGTGTTTGGCAGCACCAGGGCATCAGGGAAGGAAAGCAGTGAAGAAGGTGCCACATGCCTGTTTGTTAACAGCAGTGCTGGCTTACTTCTTTGCTTTTCTGACCTACTTACTTCATCCTGCTTTGCACCAACCTACAAAAATATTTTGGAAGGAGCCTCACGTTGAACTGCCAAGTAAAGATCTGGCTCAGAGCATCGCCTTGGAGACTGCTAAGTGGGCAGCACGTGCAGGAGTGAAAAGAAGGAGCAGGGAGCTCTGCAGAGGAGAGAGGGAAGGCAGGAATCCCCTAATCCAGCATCCCTCCATGGACAGTAGACCATCAACAATCTCATGAGGAAGGTGCAAACATGAGAAGTGGCACCAGTGCATGACCCTGGAAGTGTTCAAGGCCAGGTTGGATGGGGCTTTGAGCAACCTGATCTAGAGGAAGGTGTCCCTGCCCATGGCAGGGGGATTGAAACTAGATCATCTTTGAGGTCCCTTCCAACCCAAACCATTCCATGACTCTAGGATTCTATGATCCGAGCTAAGTGGCACTGACATTAACCCACTGCGTGGTCTTGGACCAAGCGTTACCTCAAGGCAAGAGGACTTGTGGTCACACTAATACGAAAAAAGATCTGGTTTAAATAACTTATTCTTCCCCTTTCTTTTTTCAAGACTACTTTATGTATACATAGAAAATATCTTACAGATCTAGTTTAGAGCACAGGACCCTAAGAGTTCAGCCAATGAAACTGAGATGTAGCTACAGAGGGGGGAAGGATGGGCAGTGGTGGCAGGGAGGAGAAGACAAATCTCAAACCATTTCCATCCCCACAGTATGGTTGCAACTGCAGTTCCCCGTAGCAGACACAGGAGGAAAAAAGTGTGGTTTAGCTCCAGCTTTTAAAAACAATTCTCCCACAATCAAAATATGCAAAAAACCAAAAAGGCATTCAATTATGGGTTGAACCAAACCTGGAATAAATCCTTTGTCTGCTTGTTTCAGCTTTTTCTAAAAATAAAGGCTAGTAGAGGTCAGTTTTGAAATACCACTTCAAACCTCCAAAACCGAAGCATTTTGTGCTGAAATTGGCAATCAAAAGTGATTTCACATCCTCCAAAAAAAATCTCGAACTCTTTGTTATGTGGTTTTAACCAAAATGTTTTGCTAAGTCCAGCCAGAATGAAAAAGCTTTTCTGGTCAGCCTGAATAGATAGGTTTTTTCCGGAGAGATAAAATATTCTACCAAATGTATGCATTTATTTATTATGCATTTTGGCTGTAAATACAAATGCTGCTTTATGCCCACAAAATGCACAAGCTATCATTTAAAAAAAAAATGTTTATATTAACACTGGAAGTTGGGCGTACTGCCTAGCAGAGAAAATAATGTCAATTACCCACACAAATAGCTTTCCAAATCTCTCAGTGCCTGCTTTCTGCATGAGCAGTTAGATTCATAGAAATTAGAGATGGGAAAAGATCTTATTAGCGTATCTCATCTACCTCACTGCTAGCAAAGGTTTGTCCCCCACTGTGTGTCTTCTAGTTAGGTTTGCCCAGTCTAGATTTAAAATGATGGGGGTCTCTAGAGTAGCCTGGGTTTTTTTATGTATGTATCTTCATTAGCAAGCAGAAATATTGAAATTCTGCTGCAGAAAGCAGTGACTTGGAGTCTGGTATCTGTATAAAAGTCTCTCACCTGTAGTCAACATGCAAGAACTGAGAGAAAGCACTCCCCTGGGTTCAGCTTTGGAGAGGTAATGGGCCCTGGAGATGATGTCTCCATCAGCCCTTGATGGCCTGGCGGCACTGTGATGGACAGGGATGGAATCATAGAATCATAGAATGGTTTGGGTTGGAAGCGACCTCAAAGATCATCTAGTTCCAATCCCCCTGACATGGGCAGGGACATCCTCCACTACACCAGGTTGCTCAAAGCCTCATCCAACCTGGCCTTGAACACTTCCAGGGGTGGGACAGCCACAACTTCTCTGGGAAACCTCTTCCAGTGCCTCACCACCCTCAGAGGGGAGAATTTCTTCCTTAGATCTAATCTAAATCTCCCCTCTTTCAGTCTAAAGCCATTGCCCCTTGTCCTATCACTACACGCCCTTGTCAAAAGTCCCTATCCAGCTTTCTTGTAGTCCCTTTAGGTACTGGAAGGCTGCTGGAAGGTCTCCCTGGAGCCTTCTCTTCTCTAGGCTGAACAACCTCAACTCTCTCAGCCTGTCTCCATAGCAGAGGTGCATCAGCCCTCGTACCATCTTTGTTGCCCTCCTCTGGACCTACTTCAACAGCTCCATGTCCTTCTGATGTTGGAGACCCCAGAGCTGAATGTAGCACTGCAGGGGGGGGTCTCAGGAGAGCAGAGCAGAGGGGCAGAAACCCCTCCCTCAGCCTGCTGGCCACGCTGCTTTGAATGCAGCCCAAGATACGATTGGCTTTCTGGGCTGCTAGCACACATTGCCGGCTCATGTTGAGCTTTTCATCGACCAGCAACTCCAAGTCCTTCTCCTCAGGGCTGCTCTCAATCCATTCTCTGCCCAGCCTTTACTTGTGCTTGGAATTGCCTCAACCCATGTACAGGACCTTGCACTTGGCCTTGTTGAACTTCATGAGGTTCTTACAGACCCACCTCTCCAGCTTGTCCAGGTCACTCTGGATGGCATCCCTTCCCTCCAGCGTGTCACCACACAGCTTGGTGTTGTCAGTAAACTTGCTGAAGGTGCACTCAATCACACAAACCAAGTTTGATTAGACAGGGTTGCTCCTCTTCCTCCAGCCTTTACTCCCTCTGCAGTGCTCTAGTACTCACAAAACACTTTCCCAGTGGAAGCCTGCAGAGTAGTTTCCATCCATGGGCTTTCTGACTACGTCCCTGCCCAGCTACTCTCTTGCAGCCCAGCTGGATTTACAGGAATACAGGTGCTGTCTGTGAGATGCTGATTTGGTGTGGGCTGAGCTCTGTGACCTGCTGAGTTCCCCACCTGAGCCGTCCCCACAGCACATTGACCTCCATGGGCACCACATCCAGACAGAAAGCAGAACTGTCCAGAACAGGGTACCTAAGCTCCACCAGCGCACGGGCAACCCTCAACATGAGCCACGTGATTTCCTGGTGTCCCCAGGCAACGTCTGAGATCTGCACTGGCCATGGCTCTCGAAGCTCCTCTGCACTGAAAGGCACCTTCTAACATGGACCAGAACAGCTCAAGGAGACTGCAAAGTTCTGGGAAGTCCCAGGTCAATCTCTTGGGCTACTTGTGTAGTCACTCAGCAAAAGGGGACAACTCATCTCGTTTGTCCTCCTCCCACAGCAACCTTCAGGTGCTCCATGGGTTGGCTTCTGGTATATCTCCCTTGCTGACACTAGTCTAGAGCACCGAAACTTTATGCTTCTGGAAATATGGCCACTGCTGTGACTAGACTTGCAGGAAAATCCCAAATCTGGGATGTGTCCACAGCGGCTGCTGAAGGCTGCTCCACACTGCATGGAGCACTAACTCTGCATCCCTGCTCCTTTCCCACCTTGGAGTAGCCCTGCCAGCCCTGCAAGCCAGACACTGCAGGTTGCAAAACCTGAGAGGAAAAAAAAGCACAAGATGATGGTGCAGCCTCCAGTCCTGGGACTTTCTTGTCCAAGCTCAGCTCGATGGGTGCCAAGTGAAGAGGGGAAGTGAGCTAAAGCTTTGTTTACCCACCAGCTCTCTCCAGGATCAATCAGCTTTTAAATTTGATAGCAACTACATGCCTACGGCTCACGTCCAGCCAAAACAACTTTGACAGTGAAACCTTGTCATGTTCTTTTTAAAGGTCACCGTAAGTGAGCTGGGCTCCTTCTATCAACTTATCAGTTCTTTGCTTAAACCAACTTAAAGAGAAACTTCCCATGGTGAATTATAGTTTAACAGTATGTTATTCTGCGATAAGCACAATCCATGGGGTCTGAGACATTCTCTGCTCCGGAAATTGCTGATAACAGCACATCTCTTTGGTGAGGCACGAAGTTATCTGCCATGATCATAATGCACCTTCTCCTCCATCTAGACACTGAGCATGTAAGGAATAGCTGGGCAAACAAGATTTCCTAGGCAGGATTTCTAGTTTTGACCAAAAAATTAGCCAATTCGTTGCTGCTCTTAGGCAGAGGTACTTATGTATTCTTCAAAGTGTATCTTGTTATCTCAGTCCTGACGATGCTCTGATGCTTTGTGTGTAACCCACTCCATCTCCTGCAGGTTCAGCATCAACACACACCGTGTATGGGTCATCTCTGCTGTCCCAAAGACCAGGTGTGGGTCAGTTCTGCTGCTAACAGCAGTAAATCCCTGGCAGAACTAAACTTTCCTGGAAGTTGTTCTTCCAAGCTTCTGTTTTCAGTGGCTGCAAACATTGCCAAACTGGAACAGTTCAACCTGAAATTTTTGGCATAGTAGATATCCAGCCCAGGCTGTGTGGTCTTGGAAAGCTTTAACTGATATATGGCAGACATCTCTGATTAGAGAACACTCATGTTGTTAAAAATAAAATGATAATAACAGTGATCCTTCTCTCATGGTGTGGGTAGGGATTCCCAGAGCGCTTTTTCTGGGAGGCAGGAAACTGGGGTGCACCAGTACTAAGGATGAAAATGTTCTGAAAACATGTAGACTATGTTTTGCTGCTGGTTCTCGATGCGATGGGAACAGCTGACTTCAGGCAGAGCTGGATCTGCTACTCAGAACGTGAACTATCTCTTACTCATCCCTCCCCGTCCCATCCCCAGCGCATCTCAGTGCCAGCCAGAAATGACACAACAGATTTCCAAGCCAAAGAAAAGCTCCAAAAGTGCATCACTAATGTAAGCAAGATGGTGACTTGCACCCAACTCGGAACAGAGGGTTGACCCATCACTCCCTGAGGGGACAACAGCCTTCTCTGCCTCCCTCCACTGATAAATCTGGGTCCCCACCAGCAGCACTCATAGGAGGGTGGAGGTTGGTAAAACCACATGTGGTATCATTTGTGCTAGATGGACCACAGGTACATGGTGGATGGGAAGGTGATGGGATGATGTCCCCTTTTTCTTATCGCATTGCTGGAAATCCTCTAGGATGCAATCATGTCCACATCACATGGTTCAGGCAACCAGTTATTCCTCTTCCCAGACATCAGGCTTTTCGCACAGGAGGGGTTTTGTGCCTTCAGGTGTACAAAGGCATCCTGAAGCCCCTGTCCATGCCAGCAAGTGTTTCATCCTAGAGATAAAAGAACTGACCAGATGTCCCCAGGACTGCTGCAAGCCAGGTTGAGTGTCAGTCTGAGGCCCTCCAATTACAAAGTTTGTGCAGCTGAAAATCAGACCTGGTCATAGAGATGCCTTCTGCTCCAGGATGAACCTCAAAAGCAGAGTACTGGAGCAGTGGCATGTCTGATGGAGAATAAGTGGGATCTTTTCTGGTCTGGTAGGCCTGAAACCAACCACAGGAAAGGTGCAATGAAACAGTTCCAGGGAGGCAATAATTTGTCATGTCCCTCAGAACTCCACCTCAAGCTTGCTGCTTCCCCTACCTTTTGCAGGTGCATGTCCAAAAGGTGTTCTCAGATCTCACACAATCAGTGTCAGTTTGGACAAATGCTGATGATCCTAACAACGTCACTCTAGGTTTGAACTCAGTGCAGAACTTGCATGTCCTGCCTGCCTGTCTTGGGTGGGGTTGGCAGGAAACCCACCCTGGCAGTGGTGCTCCTCTCAGCCTCTCTGAAAGCATCTCATCAACACTCGCAAAGACTCTTATGCAGCATCATAGGCTAATTCTCCATTAAAGAGATGCAGATTTCCATCAGGTTAGTGTAAGTGTAGAGCAACAGTGCTGGTCCAATCACTCCAGATTTTTGTGGATGCAGCAGGGGCAGAATTCATCCCTTCACTGGTTTTGCTGGACCTCACCTGATCTACACTCAGTCCATAACATGCACAGGCTATTGGAGGTATCATCTGGCTTCTTCCGTATCACACATCTCATCACCCTTCACACTTTTATGGACTGCTGCTCGTAGCCCTACATTACCCAGCCGTGCACAACGCTGCACCAGAAGTTCATGACTGACCTTCACAACAGGGAATGTTACAGCTCCTGTCAAATGAGTCATCTGTTCTTAAAGCTTTTGTTAACCAAAACATGGTGCGAGAGTGATTGACAGAGAGCTGGAGTCCTTCCCTGGCCCTTCACACAGTTGCAGAGTGCTTCATCTCCTGCTGCCAGGGAGCATCTCTGGGACCAAAGCACTGTTCACTCTCTAGGAACATTTGTTTCTTAACCTTGCTGTAGACACAGAGCCATGGGGCTTTACTTGCTCCATCAGGAGGAGAGTGTTGGATCACCAGGGAACAGAATCTGTGTAAATCTGACAACTGTGATATTTATGTTTTTTTAAATAGTCCAAACTGGCTCAGTTCCCTAAAGCCCCGACTCCCCTGCCCTGATCCTGAGTCCTTGTAGCACCATCAGTGCCCACTCAGCAAGGACAATATGTGTCCCTGCCTCCACATCACAGGCTTGGCTTAACCGTGATCCAGATCTTCTCAGAAGAATTCAAAGCCTGAACAGCTCCTGCATTTCAGAGCCAGAAACAAATACAGCACATCTAATCCTGGGACCTATTCCAAGCTCCCTTTGTCACTTCTCTACTGGAAAGCCTTGGGGAAATGAGACCACTCCTCCTCTCCCCTCAACGTTACTTTGACACAGACAGACCTTGGTTGAGGTTTTGGTGCTTTTCTGTAGGTAAATACTGAGTCCCAGGCCCCCCAAAAATGTTGATTTAGCATGACCCTGAGAAATGAATCATACTGAGATTCAGAGACTTACTCAGTGGTGGGGCAGATATTGCAACCAGCTGCCCTTGATTCAAAACTGGCATCTCCTCTACAAGGTCACTTTTGTCCTCCTGAATGTCCCTGAATACTCCACATTCCATTGACACCTTGGCAAGGCTGGGGAAACAAGAGTGGCCCTTCCCACCTCCCGATCATCTTTCCCTAACATCTCACTTATTTACCTTTGTTTATATTTCTCTCCAATTAATTCCTATCCCTCACTTGGTTTCACTTTTTAATTCTCTTCTTTCTTTGTAATAACTTAAAGTCTTACTATAGCAACAGTAATTGACCAAGGAATTCAGGGAGAGGAGCATTTTTTTTGAATAATTTATTTTATTGCTGCTCTTCATTTCCTATTCTCTTGCTGTACTGCCTCTCTGATGTAATCCAGGAGTGGATTTTCTCATTTCCAATCCCCTGCTTGCAGTCAAGTTTCATAAGTATGAGAAGGAAAATTAAAATAGTAATAATAACAACAACAGTGGATAAAAATGAAAGTGTAGCAGCCTGAAGGCAGATAAGTGGTCATTAACACTAGCTAACACTGAGAGATGATGTGCTATGGACTGATCCAGATGTTCATAAGCATGAACATGCTCCATTGGACTCTTGAGGAGTCTCTATTAAAGCCTTCAAATTTTAGGCAAATTCTTCTGCATAGTCTTGAGTCCCTCAAGACCTGATGGGAGACATTTGGGCCAGTGTCCTAGCATCTGTTTCAAGACATGGAAACCAGGGTCTTGGCCCATGAGCTGGCTGTTGGGCTTCACACAGTAGAGGGAAATTGGTGACCCTCAACCACCCAGTCCTTCTCCAATGCATCGTCTTCCTTCAAAACATTTTCTAAATGTCTGCACTGACCTACAAGTCAAAGGACAAACCTCCAGCATGGAAATGTCTGCCATCAACCCACAAACAGACTGAGAACCAGATCCAGGAGGCTTCTCGCATCTGACCACAATGCAGAATGAACCTGCCCACAGCTCCTTCCAGATGCAGCACCATTAAACGTCTTTCTGCAGCTGTGTTTGAGCATAGTTGGACATCCTTTTCCCTGTTTCTTCCTGCGAGAGCTACTAGCAGGGTTAATACCTGAGTGGAAAGGAGCCTGGAAACATTTCTGAGAATATCGCAGGTACCTCTGGTTTTTACGACTTTTATTATTATGCCCATTATTCTGCTCAAATGTGGTTATTGGCTCATTAGTATTTAAATCAGCTGATAATACGTGGAGAGATATTCCTTCTGACACAGGCTTTACAGCCGGTCTCTGTAGTGTGGAGGTTATAATGGTGCCAGTTGATGCCGTTTATGTCAAACGAGCTTTGATTTTTAGCCTGCAGTAGCGATAGAGCAGGGCCATGCAATTTGGTAAGATTAGCATTTTGCCGTCCACAAAGGGAGGATTATGGAGCTTATTGTGGGCTCCGAAAATGAGTTGTGAGGGAGCAAAGCCCGGCGGTTTGCTTTCTTTACGGACAACACAGCCCTGTGGCAGTGTCGAGAGAGGAGCGGAGGGGATGTGTTTTAAGCAGCTTTGGTGGGAGCAGAATCCCGGTTGCTGCCGCTTCATAGGCTGGATAATGAGCCAAATACCACAACTCGCATGGGAAATGGGGGGGAAGAGGCAGGATGGGGAGAGGAGAGCAGAAACTGGGGAGAGAGGGCTGTTTAGCAAGGGAAGGATGAGAGCTGGGGCAGACGGAGAGGCTGGTGGTCCCCTCCCTCCCCACGCGTGCGTATCCTCTCTTTAGACGCTTGCTTTGGCTCTTTGCAAGGAAAAAAGAAAATTGCGTAATTACAGACTTCCATCATCCTTGGACATCCTGCTTGTGATTTTGCCAGCTTTTGCATGGACTTGGGAACTTTCAGGCCTTTGCTTTGGAAATAAAAAATTAGTCTAGCTTTTTCCACCTGGCAGGTCGTTGCAACCCCTGGTGACTCCTTACTTAAGTGATGAATGCAAGGACATATATTGGAGGTACAAAAACGTACAGATCAGATGTCTGTCTCTGCACAAGTCTGTTGGAAACATGGTTTAGTGTGAGGATCCTTCTGGGGAAGATGGGGACTCTGTAGACTTTATCTAGGAGACATCTCTTGTTGAGTGCCACATCTCCAAATCCCATATTTATGGTGCACTACGGAGGTTCAGTATTGCTCCCTACCTATCTTTCCCCAAGCAGACAAAGGACTTGAGAGTTTACCTGGTTTCCAGCTGGACATTTGACTCAGGAGACCCAAATGTCCTAAGACTGGATGTCCTGGTTTTGACTGAGACAGAGTTAGTTTTCCTTTTCAGCAGCTAGAAGAGCTTCGTGTTTTGGATTTAGTCTGGGATTTGTTATGAGAAGAACATTGATAGCGCACTGATGTTTATAGCTGGTGCTGAGACCTCAAGGATGTAGTATATAGATGAGGGTTGACCAGGAAGAAGCTGTTGCTCTTTCAAAGGCTTTCTCAGACTTTCAATCTCTCGGAGCTCTCTCGCACGCTCTCTTTTTGGGCCTCTCACTCATCCGGGATTGCAGTTTCAGGACTTACCTGTTTTGGAATCGTTTGCCAGGATGAGACAGGCGTTGGTCACTGGCTGGTGAGCAATTACACTGTGCACCATTTGTCTGTATATATTATTATCATCATTTATATATATATTAATATGTTGTTATTGTTGTTATGAAATTGTTCTTAACCCACGAGTCTCCTTCCCTTTTCCCCTTTAATTCCTTTCCCCATTCCCCAGGGGTGGTGGAGAGTAAGTGAGCAGCTGCATGGCATTTAGTCGCCAGCCAGGTGAAACTACCACACTGAATGACATAAAACTGCTGGAATTCACCCCAGAACTCAAGATTCTCACGGGTCCTCACTGAGAGGAAGGTCACATGCTCTCCTGTGCCCTCTGAACAGGCAAAAGGGTTGTTCTCACACATCAGGACAGCCACTGGGATGTATTGGACTTAGGGCTCCTTGGGTTAGGAATGAAGAATTGCCTTCAGCAGCATTGGTGTTGAATACAGGTGATGAACCACTTGTGTGCAGGAGCTCAGGTACGTTCCTCTTAATTTTTCCATTGCAAGTGGGAGAGCAGCAGTGAATGATGGTCCTAAACAGACCCCTAATTTCACCCAGTTGCTACCCAAAACTGCTAGCACACATTTCCTCTCCTGCACTAGGGAGGTGGAGCATCTCTTCATATACTATGCACAGGGCTGGGGCTGAAAATCCAACACCACTCCTGTGTTGGAGAAAGGTTTCCACTCTCTCTGTTGTCATTCCCTGCAGGGTTTGTATTCATGGAGGTGTTTGTGAGTGTGGTGTGCAGGCAAACACCCCTGCGAAGGGGCCAGGATCCCACTTCTTGCAGCTGCTGAACTGCCCACCTGCCTCTCCAGCTAATGACTCTACCTCGTTATTTATGTCACATCCTAGTTATTAGCTGTAAGCACTTTAACAGGTTCCCTAAAAGGAACACACGCTTTCTCAGATTCCCCCTCTGTCCCAGCTGGGGAAAAGAGATGCATTTGTATGTAGGGTTAATAGAATTAAAAAAGAAAATGGCTCTGTATTTTCTCCAGTTGTGTGGCTCTGAAGGAAAAAAGAAAACCAGCAACAACAAAAGATCGGCAAAAAAAAAAAGAGCTGAAAACAAAAAACCTCTCAAAAAACCCAACCTCAAACCCTCTGTGCAATTCTTCATTTCAAAACATAAGCTCACTGCGTTCTTGTGCAGGTCTCTCTGTGATAACACAACCTCATTTCACCTATCCCAGGACAGAGAAGAGCAGCAGTCTGAACAGTTTATCTCCTCCCAAAATATAAAAAAACCCATGCACTAATAAAATTAGTATTAAGGAAAGAGGACTATTTTGTTGCTGCCATCAGAGCCTGGAGGCATTGTGCTTTTCCAAGGCTTGATAGCAGAGAGCTGTGGTCACAGAGCCACTCGCACGTCTTCATTTTATTTCTGCAAGGAAAACAGTTGTCACAATTAATTATAACTGTGGTGGAGGAGGTGGTCTCTAGCCATTGAAAACAATTCTGGAAAGAGTTTCTGCACCAGGAAGGATGATCAGGTGCCTGGGCATCTGCCTAAGTATTCAGGAGACAGATGTTCTTGTCCCAGGCACCCTACAGCTTTCTTGGGCAACCTTGGCCAAGCCAGGTGCAGTCTGCCAATGGTGCTGAGCAACATGATTCCTCTTGACAATCCAGTCTGTGGCACCTCAGCACCTTACTTAGGTGCTTGTGAAATGCAGAGGGTGGTCTTCTGGTCTCCTGAGGCTGGAGATTTCCCATTTATTGCCAAGAAGACTTCCTACCTCTCTGCTGTTTGGTGGCCCTGCCTCAGGGGACATAAAGGACAGTGGAAAAAGTCAGATAAAAGGGATAATTGATGTCTTCTTTTGCACACAAAGCCTGCCCAAAGCAGAGGTGGCACAGGGGGGAGTCTTCACCTCTTGGAGATGTGGGAGAAGGAAACGAGCACAGCCTCTTCCAAGCACCCTCCCTGCTTTGAACAGTTCAGCAAATGCATCCCAGCCCTGGAGCGGCAGAAGGATAGTACCAACCTCGCACATTCAGCAGCTGTTTTTCCTGAGGCTGGAAGGCAGCTATCAGTCAAAATTAACACTGCATGAATGCCTGCGGTAAGAGTTTTTCACTGCCAGGCGGGATAGGAAAGGAGAAAAGTTAGCTGGAGAGAACAGCCTTGTGTAGGGGATGAAGGCAAAGGGGGATTTTCACCCTTTTGCTTAGTTGGGGTTTGGGAACATCTGTTTGAAACCCTGCTCTGCCACGCGTTTACTGTATTAGCATAGACCAGAGTCATACAGAGAGATCGAGGTCATGTAGCTTCTGTTCCAGAGCATGAGATTCATATGCTGTGCCAGGGGATGCAGGGTGTTTTTCCACTCATGTCACTGAGATAGCTGGGAGTAGGTCTGGCAGAGAGGTCTTCTGAGTCTGGATGCACCCATGACACTTTTCTCTTGCCTCCTGGCTCCAGGTTGAAATAACAGTCAGGTAACTCATTCCAGTTCAGATGTGGTTTGTCCTGCAAGGGAGCCCTTCACTCTAAGGTGGGGCTACCATCTCCCCTCTCCTATCAGCACGAGCACACGCTGCTCTCTATCTACCCTATCATGCAACCAGTATGGGCACGCAGGACTTGTTGCTCCAGCAGCCTTTGCACCTCTTGCTCCTCCTGGGGACCAGCACATCTCAAAGACCCTTCCTGACCTCCCATGTGGACAGCCACCCCATGCCAACCTGAGGCTGGGGACAACGGGTAGTGGGTAATGGCTTTAACTGAAAGAGAGGAGATTTAGGATGGATATAAGAAAGACATTTTTTACAATGAGGGTGATGAAACACTGGCACAGGTTGCCCAGAGAAGCTGTGGATGCCCCATCTCTGGAATTGTTCAAGGCCAGGTTAGATGAGTCTTTGAGCCACCTGGTGTAGTGGAGGGTGTCCCTGGCCATGGCAGGGTGGTTGGAACTAGGTGATCTTTCAGGTCCCTTCCAACCCAGACCATTCTATGATTCTATGACAAGCTGCCCTGCCAGGCAAGGGGACGAAGGGAAACTATTTCCCTCATGAGGGAGTTGAGCCTGAGTTACAATTTATGGTCCTGCGTTATAGTTTAAAAAAAAAAAGACAGTGTTTCTACCAAAAATAAACCCTATTCTCCTTTTCCACAGTGGGTCTGGTGCCATTCCATCTTTTCTGGGGCATTGCAAGGATCACATCATTCAGGATCTGGCTGACTCTGGATCCTCCAAGGGTGGCCCTAGAGAAAGAAAATAGGGGTCTTACAGGGTGACTGATGTGAGAAGAGTTGGCTGCCTTCATGGCAGTTCCCTGCAAAGAGATATTCCTTGCCATCACCAGACTAATTCTGTAATGAGCGTACATCATTCTCAAGGTACCACAAAACCTGTGTGGACTCAAGCAGAGGCTACAGGACCATTCTCATGGGAGTTGTGCTGTTTTGCTATGACAGGGAGGGGACAGAGACATATCTGATGCTTTGGGCTGCACAGAAAATCAGAGTGAGACAGTTCCCCTGTGTTCTGTTCTTCAGACTAATGCATGAGTCTGAATCTCCTCTTTTTTTCCATTTTAATCTGGTGATATTTTTTCCCTTCTGAACTCAGCAGAACATGTTCCCCCCTTCGCTTCTCTGCAGGATCTCAGCCCAACATTTCAAAGCTCTTTCCTCTCTCTGGACAGAGCCTTAGCAAGCAATATTGATGATCTAAGTTTCTCTCCAAAACGAAAAAGGAATATGCTCCCTGGAGCTCTTGTGTACGGTGTGAAAGCGATCCCCGCAGAGAAGAGTTTGCAAATGAAAAGTGACAGGCACTTCCCACCATGGCATTGCTTCCCTAACCGCCTTCGGCAGCACGGGCAGCAGCCCCCCCTTCTGCTTCCCCTACTTATTCTGCTAGGACAGATGTGGCCCCACGATCTTCCCCTTTCCAGGGCTGGAGGAGGCCAGCAGTATTTTGGGGTCTGAGCCAGAGTTTTGTGAATGCCAGGTTTTCCCCAGTAAAACCCAAGCACAGTGATGCTCAGCTTTCTGTTCCCTACACAAAGCAAGGAGGAACCCCCCATTCGGAAAGGGCATCACCGCTGGATGATGTCCTCTATCATCCCCACTCCTCCCACGTTATCCCATAGGTCTCTCTAGTCAAACTGTGTTGTGCATGGGGTGATAAGCTCATATCAAATATGATACCGGGGGTTTGGAAGACCAAGATGAATGGCTCAGAGGGTGCTTTCATGTCTCACCATGAGACTGGATGTGCCTCTATCACCAGGCAGCAGAGACCTTCCTTCTGCCATGGATGGAGGCAGTTCTGGCCACACAAAGGATAGAAGCCACAGCTACAGATCATGGAGCATCCCACTAAATAGCCCCATAGGTGAATTGTACTCTCCCTGCAGAGTGAAAAATCACTCCATCCTTCAAACTCAAAAAAAACCCACCATCACCACCAAAAAAAACCCACCATGCCCAAAACAAATCAGCAATCAGCTTTCAGGTTGGAGACCTATGCATTTTCATAAGAAAGGCTCCTGCTTGTCCAAATTCCTCATGATTCTGTTTGCAGCCTTTTCTATGCTGCAGGAAATAAGCAGTTCCATTTTAATTGGGAGAATTGCAGTAATAATTTGTTTAAGTAAGTGCATTTTGGACCCATCCAGAGTAAAAACCAAAGAACAGAACAAAATTAAAAATGCAGCGTTACTCCTGCCCCTCGCTTCAAAAAAAAAATCACTTCTTGATGTACGGTGGTAGAATATTATTTTTTTCGTATCTCAAAGGAGACGTTTCAGTTTGTTGCTTCTCCCTCCCTTCATTTTACTTGTATAGTAATCACTGCATTTTGCTAAATTTTGGAACAGGGCAGCACTGGAAAACAGAAAATTAAAACTTTCCATGTGATAAAATTATTAAGATTGAACTGCTGTTACTGTTCTACAGCAGAATAATTTTTAAAACCAACCCCCCCCCCCAAAAAAAAAAAATCCTATAAGTGGCTTTTGACCAAATGGCTGGAAAATTAGTTCACTGAGAGTTTCACTCCAGCCAAATCTGCATTTTCCAGTATAACAAACTATTTGCCCAAACATCATTTCGTGTGCTAGAGTGGCCTCTCTGCTACATATCAATACAAAGGCTTTAAGAAGAGAATGCCCAGCTGGATGCACCGTTAATGTGTCAATTTGCTGCTCGTTTTCCATTATCATATGGTATGGGAGACAAGCTTCTCCGTATTAACTGGGAACCCTGCAGGGACAATGGGGGTTTCAACAGAGTTTTATTCCCCTCCCATCATCCCTGAACTCGCCTTTGCCTCCCGTTGCTCCAGGAAATCTTTTCTGAGCTCATGGCGCATGTGCTTATGTACTCGCAGGAGCGTGTGGTAGAGAGGGTTAGGTGCATCGGGTCTACAGCCTCACTGATCGTAGCAACCAGCCCCATCCATGACCCACCGCACTGCAGCATCCAAGAATTTCCATGCAATTATCTCCTTCCTGCCAGGACAGGATGAAACCTCCCCATCCCTGGAGGTATTCAAGGTCAGGTTGGATGAGGCTTTGAACAACGTGGTCTAGTGGAAGGTGTCCGTGCCCATGGCAGGGGGGTTGGAACTAGATGATCTTGAAGGTCTCTTCCAACCCAAACCATTCCATGATTCTATGAAACAGCCTTGGCCACCAAGATTTTTTTCCCATAAAAGGGCCAGGGAAGCACACCAAAGGCTGGATGAACCTGGGGATGGGGAAGTGGGATGCTGGCTGGAAGGAGGGACGGTGGAGCAGAGCTGTGGAGCGGGGTAAGGGTTTTCCCTTCAAGGAGGCACGAGCAGCTCTGGCCTCCAGCTTTCCACCCAGAGCAGGCGGGGTGGGTGAGACGCAGTAAACGAGCTCATTTGCCAACAAGCAGGAGCCTTTGATTGCCCACATTCGTACAGAAAGATAAAGTGGATAAAGTAATGGGTATTTACTCTTCTCCGCCTGTGTACACAACGGAATTGTGTTTCTTTTAATGGGAGCTCTATTCTAATTGCAGTCATTACCAAAGTGAGACTTTAAGCTCAACACCATCTTTCTATTACCTCTGTGTGTGATGTGCTGCATTTCTGGTCTGCTCTCTTAAAATACCCCCTTCCTTTGACACGATCAGAGCCACAGTCCGCATAACCCTCCCAAAATGCTTTTTTGGCATCCCCTCTGAAGCGTCCCCGGAGCCAGACATGTTCACAGCTCCGCAGGATCCAAAAGATCCTGGTGACGTTTCATTAATGGAGCTCGTCTACCCGCGGATCCAATTTTGTCTGCTCATCAATGCAGCCGGCATGTCGTGTGAACAGCATATGCCACAGCAGATGGCACGGACTCAATTCCAGCGAGCAGCTCTGGAGTGAAATCACTCATCTGCTCTCCCCTGCTTGGGATAGAGCAGGGGTGTTGCTGGGAGAGAGGTTTGAGCTGAAAAGAAAGAAGGAGCAATAACGGAAAACTAGCTGAACTCTGGGTCATTATCTTCATCACCTGGACCCTGCGAAGGTCCCACAGCTGAGCAGCCCCTGATTTTGCTCTGCAGCAGGTCACCAGCTGCTGCACTGCTCCCAGCAGCCAGCCAAGATGCCTTTTCTCCTGGTCACCTCCACAGTGGAGGATGCTGAGGGTTCACATAGGAGGTGGGGAGGTATTTAAAACCCAGCAGTGGACACAACAAGTTGTGGACATCTCAAGGTGCTTTTGTGTTGCAGCTTGTAACTGCTGCGTTGCCTTTCTTACTTGCTAATGTCTGCTCCTGCCTGCATGGGACATGTTATCTGGATGCTCGGTGGTGCTTGGGTTGTGCTTTCTGCTTACTCTGCCTACCTCGCCCTTCCTGCAGAATTAAAGACTCCCTGGCCATGAGTTCTGCCTGAGAGCAGACATGTCAAGAGACATCCCAGTCCCTCTCCCTCTTCTGATTGCTGGCTGCATGAATGTGGGATAGCTAGGCCTTATTGTTTCTCCACACCAGAGCTTTAAACACAAGTCCTGTCCAGAGCTCCACAGCAGCCATGTGCCCTTGACCGTCTGGCTTTGTTGGTCAGCAGGAAGAGAGTTCAGGAGATGGACTTTGAAAACAAACTAATCGGTAAAATGGACTGGACCATTGAATTCTGTAAGCATCCTTCTTGGGTGACTGTGTATGGCTTGGTCCATCCACCTCCTACAACCCAAAGTCATTGTCTGAAGAAGATGCTGTCTGGCATATGTAACAGGTGTGTAACATCTCTTTGGTGTAGTCATTGATGACATGCTTCTGAGCACCTCAGAGCTTCCTCAGCCTTCATTTTTAGCAGTGCTTTGCCTCCAGTGCCAAAGAGTCAAGCTGGTTTGGGCCATATACCTACATATCGTCAGACTGGGCTTTTTGCTTTCACAAGTGAATGGTCTTCATTTGGAATGTAGTTTCCCAAGCAAAGTTTTCCTTTGAACTTTCTCCAGTCATCCATTGATTAAAGAGCTTAGTCACAGCTCCTACCCAACCTTCCAAAGGTTTCTTGCACTCGAGTCTGTGCGAGCTCCATCCCCAAAAGGCATGTGCACTGCCACATGAAGCACAAGCTCATCCCTGCATCCCATTTTCCACCATGGCTGGTGTGTCTTCAGGTCGCTTGGTAGCAGGAGAGATTAGCTTAATTCCTGAAAGCATTGTAGACGCAGTAGTATGGCATCTCGACCTACCCCATTCCACATACTAGTTGAGTTGATTAATTTAGGAGTGTTTCTGTGCTCGTGGTTTGAGTCTCTGTCCCAGCAACCTCTGCAAAGAACAAAGACATGGTTTTGCACAAAGTTTTCCTCTAATTCCACTTGGCCTTTCTTCACTCACATACTGCAGGAGATTTCACGCCTCTTACACCCCTAGTTGGTACCTCCTATGTGTCAGCTGAAAGAGGAGTAAGGATCTTGCTCCTAGAGCAAAATCTACAACCAAGCAAAACTTAGCCCTTGAGTGAGGTCTGTAGATTAACTTTTCTCAGGTTCCTGGGGTCTGTAGATCAGATCATTAACATTCTCTACCATCCCGGTCAAAGATTTGGACGGTGATCAGACAATAGTTCAGTGCATTCAATTTACAATGCAATTACATTTTAATAAGCTGTGACCCTTGAGGCAGGACCTGCCACCTGCCAGCTGAGATCCAGCTGCTGACCTAATCTCAACCATGGATGGATGTGCTGCAGCTGAGTAGGTGGCAGTGTAGTAAAATACAATCTATAGTAATTGTCCAGCCAGAACCTTGCTGTCTGACCTTGGCAAGTGGTGGGAACCTGTCCTGGTTTCGGCTGGGATAGAGATAATTTTCTTCCTAGTAGCTGGTATAGTGCCGTGGTTTGGATATAGGTTGGGAATAATGATGTTTTAGTCATTGCTGAGCAGCGCTTACTCTAAGTCAAGGACTTTTCAGCTTCTCACACTGCCCTGCCAGTGAGGAGGCTGAGGGTGCACCAGAAGCTGGAAGGGGACACAGTCAGGACAGCTAACCCCAACTGGCCAAAAGGATATTCCATACCATATGACGTCATTCTGAACAGTAACGCTGCAGGTGAATTGGCCGGGGGCAGCAGCCACTGCTCGGGGCATCAGTCAGTGGGTGGTGAGCAATCACGTTGTGCATCACTTGTTTTGTATGTTCTTTTATCATTATTATTTTCCCTTCTTTTTCTGTCCTATTAAGCTGTCTGTATCTCAACCCAGGAATCTTATCTTTTTTCTGATTCTCTTCCCCCATCCCACCGTGGGGGAGAGTGAGTGAACGGCTGTGCAGTGCTTATTTGCTTGCTGGGTCAAACCACACTGGAACCAGATGCCTTGGTTTCCCTTTTGGTATAATAGAGGTCTTATTTCTGGCCTCATGAAGACACTGCAGAGCCTTGGAAAGTCCTTTGTCTCTCCTCCCACCAGCATGGAAGGAAAGTAAGACTCTTTGAGGGAAGTGGAAAGCAAACAAAAGCAAAATGTTATGTACCCTCATCTCCACCCTTGCCAAGCTGGACTGAGAGCAAATCCAAATGAGCTTCACCCAGCTCTGACTGCAACTGAAAGACCACCACTGGCTGCAACCACTAAAAAAAAATAATAAATCATCCATAATCCCCGATGACAAATTCCAGAGAGGGTCAAATTCCTTTATGAGGATGAGACGAGAGGTTTTATGATCACACTGCCTTATTATACCCAGCTCCCTGTAGTGCCATATGCATCCTAAGAACCAATTTACTATGTATCTCACTCTCTCTCCAGCAACATTAGGAGCAAAACAGCTTCTAAATATCCTTCCACAGCCATAGCTGTTGTTTTTTTCAGTAAACATTTGCTCAGTGGCATTCAGGGACCTGATCCTTGCAGAAGGGCCAAAGCATCCAAGAATCACTGAGGAGGTAAGTGTTTTTTTGTGGTCCTTTCCTGGGAATAAAGGCTGAATGGCTCATTTTCTTTGTGATAGAAAAGGGTACAGTCTCCTGAGCATGCTGGCTACAGCAAGGATTACATGAGCCTTTCGCTTTTCTTTTTTCAAGTCACTTCCATCATCAGAAGTGAAGAGTCTCTGGCTTAAAGGGAGAGGGCTAATTGCTCCTGCAAGGGGATGATGACTTGGAGAGAACCCTCCCATGCCTTTTTCCCAGAATATGGGCAGTTCTGGTATTTTCAAGGTGCGTTTTTTTTCTTAAATATGCATGGTACATTATCTGTCCCTTGAGACAGAGGAATTAATTTCACCTGGAAGAATAAGAGTGGGACTCAGTCTAGGCACTGTACTTGGTCAAATGCTGGAACAGGCTTCCTAGAGAGGTGGTTGATGCCCCAAGCCTGTCAGTGTTTAAAAGGCATTTGGACAATGCCCTTCTGAAAAGGTCAAGCAGTTGGACTAGATGGACATTGTCGGTCCCTCCTAACTGAAAATAGTCTAGTCTAGTCTACTCTACTCTACTTCTGGTCTCCCTGCAATTGGAGCATGTTGGGCTGCAATCAGGGTGGCAGCCTCTGCACTCACTGTTAGATGCTTCCATGTCTTTATAGGCGGCAGCAGCAGCATCCAGGCATCCCCGTGACAGCTGGATCCATGTTGTTTAAGCACTGTGCATAAGGTAATGACCCCGTTGGAGGACATGGCTAATCAGCATGAACACAGCATCCTGCAGATGAGGGTGTTCTGCCTTGCTATGGAACTCTTGGCTCCACTCCACATTTCCACGCTGCTACTTCCCAAGGGAGCTGAGGGCTGCAAACCACTGGAAAGTCTGTCCCTGAAGGTCCCAGTAGCTTGTACTTGAGAGGGCTTTAAGAGGGTGAGTGTTAACTGATACTTTTTTGCATAAAAACTTTCTGTTTAGGGACTTTCTGAGTCAGATTGTATTCACCGTGCTGCTTTTCATGGATCTTGAGCATTATTCTTCCCTGGATGTCTTCAGCCCATTGGAAGCAGCAGTGCTGAGCTGTTTAGATGCTGGAAAGTGCCATGTCAGAACATTTTTGATGTAATCTCTGACTATGGATGTGTAGAGGGTTGTTACAAGAGGCTCTGGGGGACTAAGTGGTGGAAGGTAATGAGGAGCTTTTTCCTTTCCAGGCTCTCAAGGAGAGGATACGTCACCTGGAGTCAAACACAACTGTCCCAAAGCACTTCAATGCAACAAATTGGGTTCAGTTGTGACCAAGCCACAAAGTCAATGCTAAGAAACGATGGGAGCACCAGCAAAAGCAAGAGCCACGTGGAAGAGCACGGGACCACCTTTCATCTCAGTGATCTTTATTTCCATCATGCAGCCCCATACTTAGAGCTGGCCAGCTAATTTTCCTTGAAAGGGGGACAAACGATGTATGGGAAAAGGGGATTCTTCCTGGGATCTCCTTTCCCAGAAGGGAGTTTCAATCAGTAAACTCTGAGCTCTTAAACCAGCCCGGAAGGATACATTTCACTCGCCTTTTGTATTCCCTCCCTTTGACTTTATTTATTTGTTTTATCTCCTCTTTTCCTTTCTTGTAGTGCTCTCAATCTCCTCTCTCTTCCTTTTCTTTTTTCTTTTCTAATTCATACTTTCAAAGACATCTTTAGCAGAGAGGAGGGGGAGAGGGGAAGACAACCCCATGGAAACTTCCATCTTCTTTATTTTCAAGCTTATTCAAAAAGGAGCAGGGGCGGGGGAGAGAGAAAAAACAGGCAGTGTTAAAAACCCTGGAAATATGCTCCTGCTGCTTTCCTGAATGTCAAGGGAGCGTTATCTGGCCTTGCACACAAGGAAGGAGAACTTGCGCCTTGTGAAGTGTAATAAGGAACACCGAACCTAATGGAAAAATCATTTGCTTGTGGCATTTAATTAAATATGTAAATTTATGAACGGCCCTGAAATCATCAAATTAAAAGGCAGAGCTGTCATGAATTTTGATTTGATTTCCTCCACGGGCTTTCCCTCCATCCTCCCCAACTCCCTTTCCCTTTAATCAAAGAGGTGGCATGTAGGGATGGTTGAGTTGCTGCCAGGGCTGTCCTCGGGGTTTCCCCAGGGGTGACTCTGACACCAGGTGGTTTTATTCCCTGCACGTCAGCCGCTGGTCCAAGGAGACGGCAGATGGGTGGGTGCCTTTTTGCTGCAGGGGGTTGAGTGCACAGAGACACTAATGGTTCTCACCATCCAGTCATGGAGCTTGGTAGAGTGGCACCATGTCCCTCGAGATCTGATACAACAAGTGGTCCCTTAGAACTTAGGCGTCCACAAACCTGCCCATCTACAAACCCACCCTGCATCTGGAGGACTGACATTGCCTTGTATTCTCTGCTATTCCTTGCAGACAGCACAGTCATGCCACCTCTTACTTGATGCACAACCCCCAGCATGGCCATGGAGAAGAAATCCCTTCAGTGAGGGGGCTTCAGTCCAAAATCTGCCTTGAGTTTGTTTCCTAGTGCCACAATTCATGACATTTAGTGCTACCAGGGCATCAAGACTTCTGACATCATGAACCCACAGCTTCAACTTTTTCCCACTGACTCAGAGATTTGGGACTTGTGGTATAGCATGCATTTCTCTAGGGGCCAGTGTGAGTTGCTGACCACCCTCCAAAGAGCTACCATCCATCTTCAGATCTGGGATGACCAGGAAGGCAACTTTGTCAGACTTGGGCTAGTAAATTGGTCCTTTTGGCTTGCAGCTGACCAGACAGAACCTGGAGCTGCCTTCACTTTCCCATGCCCAGCTCAGCTTTTGGGTCTGATGCATAGGCTGTCGGGTTTGTGGTGAACAGTCCCTCCCGATCCTTTTATTTTTGTGTAGTCCTGGTTGTTGCAGTGCATCAAAGACTGTTTCTCAGTGCTGACTTCACGACAACCTGTGTTTATTTCTGACCTGTTGTCTGCCAGAAGCTGCAATGGGTGTTCAGGTGACAGAGCAGAATTGCTTTTCCTCAGCTTACCCTGGTCATCAGTCTACTTCGTACGGTCCATCCAGGTAGGAGTGTGGGAAAATGGGCTTGTGTGGGAAACACCAGCCAAAACCAGAGAGGACAGATTGCAGCCAGGAAGGTTAGAGGCATTTACAGGGACAGCAGAGCCCCATGGCAGCCAAAAGTGAGTAATGAGCTCCAGATGAAAGAATAGCATCGAAAAGGAAAAAATGCGATAAGAGAAGGTGGAGTTTGTGCTGAAAAGGCCATATGTTGAGGTTTGAATAAGCCAGCAGTAAGATTGAAGCCATGTCCATGATGACATGGCCATGGCTTTCTCCATCACAGCGAGCCTTGCAGAAGGCACAGAGCTCTGACCCTTTCTATGATTTACTGAATGCCAGCTCCCAGCTGGAGTGGTAGATGTGGATGTGAGATGGCCTTGTTCCCCCAAACACCCCCCTATGACCACAGCAGTGCCACGTCAGCACACGTATTGTGAGCCAGCAGCAAGAAAAATCCTGAGATTTGAGCAAGTTCCTTTTAAAAGACCCCAGTGTTCCGTTAAAATACCTTGCCTCTTCACCAAGTGGCTGCAGGACATCCCTGCAACAAGTTCATCAGCATTCCCACCAGCTCCAGGCTTTCCCCTCTCTGGTTGCAATGACAACCCAAATCAGGGGGTCAATTCACAGGGGCCACCCCAGGTTTCGAGGGAGTAAAACCGAGCCCCTCATTTATCTATGTCTTTAGGAAAAGTTGGACGCCTTTTCCCGCCTTCCCAGGGCTGCTTTAGATCTGGGGCGAACAGGTCTTGAGGTGCAAAATCCATCTCGATTTGTCACTGACAGCTCAGACCTCGCACAGACTCAACCCCCGGAGCAAGCGATGTGCCTCACGTGCCACTTACGGCTCCTTGCGGGAGATGCCGCGAGCGGATTGCCGACTCCCCAGGAACACCATCGATTACCCGTTTGGTTTATTTATACATCTGTCTGCCGCGGGGAGAAGAAATCTGTCGTGTGTCGAGCAGGGGCACATTTATCCTGCCGAGATGCTGCACGGATACGCTTGGAAAACAGCAAGCAGTGAAGGGGTGTCCTTTCTTTCAGCCCACTCCTATCACCGGTTCTCCGACGAGACCAGGGACAGCTCCAGCTGTGCAAATGAAATTCAAGAGACTTAATAACATTTTAATGCATGCTCTTAGCATTGAGGGTTGGGATTTTTTTCCCCCCCTTCTTGCTTTCCCTTTGATGGTTATAAATGGAGGGGATGTCATTTGCTTGTACAGCTGCAAAGCCAGGTCTTTGGAGAAGGTAGGGAGGATGAGGGAAATTATTTTACCAGGAACTTGAAAGAAGGTATAAAACAGTAATATGGAGGTGTGCTGATTTCCAAGAGAGCTCTAATCAGCTAATAATCTAATCTGTCAGCCTGTCTTAGCAGTGATAAAAGTCTTCATGGCCCCTGGGATGAAACTGCACTAGCCATTATCCCTGCCCCAACATTGAGCTGTTTGGGTTAATGCTGGAGAAGACAGAAACCTGGTCACGAGCATCTGCCCAGGAGCTGCCGGTGGGGAAATGTCCATCCAAGGCCTTTACCTTCACAGAGTCTTGGTCTCTGGGAGAGGTGAAGGACTGTGAAGGCTATAGGAGATAGCTGTGAAGCAGATTGCTACTCCTTTGTCTACAGGACAGCCTGTACTTATGCATGGGATTGCCTCGACCCATGTGCAAGACCTTGCACTTGGCCTTGTTGAACTTCATTAGGCTCTCACAAGCCCACCTCTCCAGCCTGTCAAGGTCCCTCTGGATGGCATCCCTTCCCTCCAGCATGTCCACCACACCACACAACTTGGTGTCATCTGCAAACTTGCTGAGGGTGCACTCAATCCTACTGTCCCTGTTGCCAACAAAGATGTTAAATAGCCCTGTCCCCAGTACTGACCCCTGAAGAACACCACTTGTCACTGGTCTACACTTAGTCATCAGGCTGTTGACTGCATAGTCATGTTGTGACTCGCATCCTGGGACTCATCACGCCCATGCTGAGCTTGGCCCATCCAGAGACAACGACAAAAATTTGAAGTGATGATAGGGTAGAAAATGCTGGGTTTGTGTAATCCACAGTTAGGTCTCTGCTGTGACTCGCTCAGGGGGAATGCTGTGTTCTCCAGGTGGAGCGAGCTCTCTGGAGGTGGCATCCCTGTGACAACGTCACTGTGCTGGAGAAGTTAATGCGGTTGGCTGCGGTGTGATCTGACTGACTACGGAGGGAATAACTGCAGGAGGAATTATCATGGGATGGCCTGTTACCACAATGAGCACATCTTTCTCTTTAGTTAATCAATAGAATTACTGTTTGAAAATCTGTCATGTCTAAGAAAATACCTACGACTAAGAAAATACCTACTTTTGCAGCATGAGGCTTGACCCAAAGGTATGTTAGGAGCAGCATACAGCAAGGTAAAGAGCCATGGCAAAGTAGGCAAGGGACAAGTAGTTGGGTGTTTCCTAGTTCGGAGGCCACAGTCAGGTGAAACCTCTGGTACATGGACATGGAATATAGCCTGAACACCACCAAACATCTCCCAAGCCATCTTCACCCGCCTTATCATCAGAACAATGGAACTAAAAGGGTTGCAAATATTCTTCATCCTCAGGATCAACCAATCTGTTCACAGTATGCCACCGGTTCCCTTGCCCCAAACATCATCCTCCAGCCCTCAGCAAGAAGTCAGTGCTACCTCTAGACCGTTCTGATAAGCAAAGATTTGCAAAAGCTCCCGGGGGTGGCAGGAGGAGTGTTTTTCTGACGCAGGGGGACCATAGGAGTGATCCACACCCTGGGCATGAGTCTCACTGCCCTTGGCGTCCTCCAGCCCATCTTTGAACTGGTTGAGGACAGCAGAGAGCAGCCAGGAGAACTGTCAGCCCCCCGGAGATCTCTGATCATGAAAGACAGCAAAGTTTTATGAACAAATTGAACTCCTCTCCACCATATAACCCAACTGAACTAAATGGAATATCTCTGCAGGTCTGTGTCCAGACCAGGCTGGAAACACTTTCTCTGTCCTTTAGATGCCATTGACCCCCATGCAAACACGCATTTTTCCCTGCACAGAGCTCTCAGAGAGCACGTTATGCATTATTATATCCCCTCCTCCAAATAAAACATCTTCGCCCAGTCAAATCCTTCTGCTCTCCCCTGCACAGATCATTTTCTTTCCAGAGCTCTTGTTGGTTCTGTTTGTTTGGAAAATTGCTGGATGGTGCCATCAGGGAAAAACAACACTGCTCAACATCCCGTGAACTCAGTGCAGAAGTGTTTTGGAAATGCGGTCAGGACAGCCTGCCAGGGAGGGCTTTCAGCTGACTTTGCAGCCAGATCTCTGAATTTCTCCAAGTTCAGCCCAGGGGCTGGCTCACAGCACTCCTTTATGTTACTAGTTTGCTGCTGTTGCATTGCTGTTTATTCTCCTCCTGCCCTGCTGCTCTCCCCTCTGGCAGCTGCTGCATCAAATGCGTGGATCTGGCCCCAGAGCAATTCTGTGGGATGTGCTGAAGCTGAGGCAATGTTCAGAGTTGGACTAAAGCAGAGTGTGAACGTGTAGGGCATCTTCATCTCTCTGTTGGGAGCTATGTCTCCCATCAAAAAGTGCAGGAGCTTTGAGCAATGCAAGTACGTTATAATCAAGGACTCTCCCAGGATCCACCCCAGCCTGTAAAACCCAGCTTGGAGGAAACTAGGGAGAGTGTGTTAAGAAGTGGATCAACTCCAGGCTTACCCTCAAGATCAGGCTCGGAGCTAAGCTGGAGCTGTCACTGCCTCGCTGTAAGTCTGTGCTTGATGCTGCACCGATGGCTCCATCGCAGCATGAGGTTCAGGTCTCCAGCTTAGCAGTGATGCTCCGTCTGCCTGCCAGGTGCCTCGGTGACCGATGTTATCTACGTTGCCTCTGCACCAGATGTTTCTCATTCAAAGCCTGCCTTATTTGTTCTTATCTTTTCTTTCATTCCCATGAAGTCCCTTCTCCTTCTGCTTCCCTTCAGCTGCTCTTTCAGCTGCTCTCAGAGGTGTGGAGCGTGGGAAACAAGCACAGTTTAAGGACCTTCTGTCCGTGACCCTGGGAGACGTTGGAAATGGCAATGCCTGGAGCAGAGCAGGGGCTGACAGCCTCAGTAGAAACTGTTAACTTTGTTATCTACAGCAGAGATGCTAAAGCCAGGAACAGCAGGAGCAGGAGGAGATGAGGAGGTAGTGATGAAGGGCAGGATCTGGAA
Source organism: Tauraco erythrolophus (assembly GCF_009769465.1). Taxonomy (NCBI): domain Eukaryota; kingdom Metazoa; phylum Chordata; class Aves; order Musophagiformes; family Musophagidae; genus Tauraco; species Tauraco erythrolophus. Next base: position 22,545,896 of record NC_141469.1, on the reverse strand, counting down.
GTTACCAAGGTACCTCAAGGAGGTGAGACGGCAGGTGTTTGGAGAAGTGGCCACTGGCACTGGGGGTCACAGTCGTAGAGGTGCACAGAGGGCGTGGGCTGAGGAGGAGGATAGGTGGTGGGATCGAAGAAATCACTGATGCAGCATGATCCTCCTCTCCAGACCTCTCCTGCCAGGTCCTTAATCCAGCTCCTTTCAGCCTTTGGAAGGAATTTATGCAAAAACAACCAAGCCCTGCCAAATTTTACCCCCTTTCTCCTTTCTTCCAGTGCTGTCAGGGCTGGCTAGGAGCTCCAGGCTCTTCCCAAAATGAGAATAAGTGTGATACTGTATGCTGAGCTGCTGAAAACTAGTCCTTTCTTCCTCCTGGACTGGCTTTCTCCTGGCTTACTGAAGCTAAGCTTAATGACTACAAAATGCTATATATGCTCCCCTAAGACTTTTGGGAAACTAAGCCCTGCCCATGCTCTGGGAATTAGGGCAATGAATACTAAAAATCTGAAGTTTCTTATCTGCTGAGGGTGTTTGCTGCCACACTTACCTACTCCAATTCTAAACCCATTTCTGAAGCTCTGCGGGTTTTCAAGGTGGTCTCCTAATTTTGGAACTGAGCTACACTGGGATGCCAAAAAAGAAAAAAAAAATCACTTTTCTTTTTCCTCTCTCTCTCTCAAAAAAAAGCTTTCATCGCTTCCAGCAAAAAGAAGATGGCAGAGGGTTTCTAATTCTGAAGCTGTCAGCTCATTTGTTTTTGTGGCAGCTGGAGCAAGCCGAAGTGACGAGGATCTGGATGTCGATGTGTCTGAAAGCCGTGCCTGAGCCAGCAGTTTTTATCTGGCTAATAATATTTATAATTGGTTGACTTTTATTAGAGGGAGGGGTGAAAAATAAGAAATCAGAAGGCTGAAATCTTGCCTGGAGATTTTAACTCTGTCGAGCACCTGGCAATCTGCCATCATGCTTTTTTTTCTCCATGGCCAGTGTCACAAATTTTGCTGGTGTCTTTCTTGAGCGGAGTTGTCTAGTTAAATTAGTGTTAGTCTTTCACTAGGTCACGCAGGTACCGGCTGCTTCTTCTGCAATGGCTGTCATTATCCTCGTCGATGCTCAGAGAGGACCACGTCAAAGCAGTTGTTTGGAAAGGAGGAATCCACTTTTCATCATTCCCTAGGGCTAGAAGTGTTCATCAGACCTGGTGTCCCCCCACCTTGGTCATGGACCTGGACATCTGGTGAGTAGGACAGCACAGACCAGGTGGCTGGGGAGACCAAAGCTGTATCTCAGTGCACACTTTGCAGAGAATGGACTGTGTACAGCAGTCTTGAGACCCTCTCAAGGGTCCAGATCCTCTCATTTGGACCTCATTCTTCCAACCATGAAATGGAGATGAAGTCATGCTGGGAAAAACTGAGCTTTAGTCTTCTTACCTGCACCCTCCAATGAAACTCGCCCACAGCAGCCAGCTCGCCTTTTCTTTTGACTGGTGATGCTGGATTCCCAGCACAGGGAGACGTCACCAAAGGCCTGGAGGTCTCAGGGAACACGAGTCCCATATCACACCCTGTATTCCCAGAGCCTGAGGCATACCCCACTCAAGGTCAGGTTGGTGGCTGGCTCTCTAGGCAGGACATCAGCAGCTTGGGCAATCAATCAGCAAGACCCAAAGGACAGACAGATCAGGGACATACTGCCACAGTCAACAAGTAGCAGCTCCACATCCTGGTAGCTCAAGACCCTAGAGGTCGTCAAACTAAAGCCCAACCTCTCTTGCAACTGCAAAAGAAAAAAAAAAAATATACATATATCGGCCTTTCAGAGTCACTCAAGTTTCTAAGACAACTCAGTGGGACAGGTTTTTGCTCTCCTTTTGTTAAGTTTGCACTTTTTAGTTTTCTTACAGAAGTGTGGAAGCTGGCAAGGGACCTCCAGCCCAGAGAGGAGGGGAGTTGGTGGATGACACTGGCAGGGTTTGCCCTTCAAAATCCTCTCCCTACTCTTCAGTGATCTGCACTTGGCAGGCGAGGTCCGTTCAAAGACCACAGCCTCTGCTCTGCACCAAGCACGGTCAACCACAGGAGTGCCCAGTCACCATCCCCAGAATTGCAGCTCATTGTCACATTGGGGAACAGGGCCCACGCTGCCTGAGGTGAGTCAGGGAGGAACGAGTATCAAAGGGAGCCGTGCCAGTGGGGAGCCTGGCAGGCATGGAAGCCTCCCTTTGAAGAGTTTATTTAGGACTCCAAGGATACCCAGTGTGCTGGTGTCCTTAGCAACAAAGCATCCTTTGCCTGCAAAGCAGACAAAGCTGAGGACTCACCCCACATGCCTTCCCACGTGTCATGCTCAAGGCGGAAGGGTGACCTTGTCCCTGCCTGACTCATGACAGCCATGGAGGTGCCTTCTCCAGACTTCAAACTCCAAATGATACTGAAAAAGCAGTTTGGCCACACTGAGGTGCCGTGGATGGCTAAAAAATTTTGTTGAGCCAAACTACTGGAAGAGGATGTGGACATCCCACACTCAAAGCCAGAGCATCTTCACGTCATATTCTGGTTAGTGAACATCAGCTTTGCAACCCTCTTCCTCCTTTCTGCATCCCTGGTGGGTGGCTCTGCTCGGGAGACACGGCACGGTGTAAAGCTCATCTCTAGCCTATCTCAGGGCTGCTGCAGGCAGGGAGATCACTGGGCTTGCTGGGCTATTGGACAGGCTTTACCTGGGCAAGCCCAAAGTCTCAACAGCTGACCTGGCCTTAACTGGCAACCACCAGGCTCAGGGCACAGTGGTTGACTCTTTGCAGCAGCCTGGATCTCTTTTCGCCTGAGATTTTGGAGCTGCTAATTTTTCCCTCTCTGCACAGACATGATTCTTCTCTGGAGCGAGGCTGAAAAGGGTCGGGAGACAAAGGGTTTTCTTTTCAGAAATTAAATCAAGCTGGCAATTGTAGGGTGCAGCCTGATCCAGATGATGAAGCAAAAAGGTTTGCTCCTTATCCAGACCTATGTCTGTCCATCACAGACAGACAGACACTGTCGGGCTGGCTGTAACGCTGCCAGGATGGTCAGACCACTGAGACTAGAGTAGAGGAGACAGTTTCTCTCCTTATCCCTATGACTGCAGGGTCATCAATGTCCCTCCATCTACAGATTTGCTCAGACCAAGGAATACTATGTCTGGTACCTCCAGCTAAGTGGGCAATGAATCATCAGAGGAGAATCAGCCATTGAACCAGGGCGGGCTGCCACCATGTAGATCCAGACTCCGCAGTTGTCCACAAAGATCAAATTCGTTATGAATCCAAAAGCATCTACCTCTTGAGACAGAGGAGAAATCCCCTGGCAGAAGCAAAAACAACCAAGGGAGCCAACTCTCCCCTCGTTATCCAGCTCAGCTGCAAAACTCCTTGACACAGGAGGCTGCGGATGCTGTTACGGGGGTTCAGAAAGCAGCCAGAAGGAAATGTGTCAAGAGCTGTTAAATACAAAAAGGCCATCTGTGCCTCTGGAGAGAAGGTTGAAGGTGGCTACTAACCATGACAGTCCTGGGAAATGCTTTCACAGCCAGGAGCTAGGGTGTCTCTGAACATATCCTACGTCTCATCCAGCAACCCTAAAGGTCATTTTTCTACTTGTTCTAATTTTTCTCCTTAATCATCTGCTGGTCAGGGACACTGCTTTGGCTTAGAGGTACTTTTGATTGACCCCAGAGGGCTATTTCACTTTCTCAGGGCCTTCAAAATCAATGAAGTAAGGGGCTGGAGGCAGGAGAAGCTCTTAGACGGATCCAGGCTGATCTCAAAGCTACCTGGTATGCTGGCCACTGATGCCTGGGACAGGCTGATTGTCCTCCACCATGCAGGACCCCTTGCTGCTCCTGATAAACTTGTTCTTCTCCAGCCTGGACAAACCAAAGTGGGCATCGTGGTGGGAAGCAAAGATCAAAAGCCCTTCTTTCATCCTGCCTTGCCTTGTTCCCACCCAGCCTCTACTAGGAACCTGCAGAGACTCACTCAGGCTAATTAAACACCAGTTTATTCTTTATCATCACTTGTCTCTGTTAATGACAGCAGCAGCCTGTGATGGCATAGACCGGGTCACTCTTAATTAGCCGTGAGATGAAGTGATAACCTTGAAGGCCGTGGCAGACCTAAGCAAGGCTAATACCTCCTATCAAACCAGCAGCATTTCAGAGGCTGTAGGCTGAGATGTGCACGAACCAGGGAAAAAAGAAACCTGCTCTCCTGGGCTCCTCCAATGTCTCAGGAGCAGGGAGAGAGGAGGGGAAGGTGAGGAGCATGCACCATGACACCTGGTTCCCTAAAGCAGGGCGAGCTTTGCCTTTGAGCCACCGCTGTGGACAGATGTGCGAACAGCTGGTGCTGGGCTGACGGGCAGCTGGGGGAAGGGGAGCAAAGTGGGACCCCCCACCACTTGGCAGCTAATGAAGTCTGTTGCTCCAAGGCTTTGTCTCCCCAGCTCAGATGCAGCTGTGGGTGGGGGGGAGACAGGCGTTCACAGACGGACACGTGGAGGATAATCGCCAACATTCATTTCCTATGGAAAACAAACTGTGAAGTCTCCCCGAGTCAAGCTGGCTCTGCCTGAGTTCCCACTGGCACAGGAACACAGCCGTGTCCCCACCACACTCTCAGCATCCCCAAATCCTTCCATTCCCAGCTCAGCCTCTCATTTTGGTGATGGAAGTACAGCCAGGGACACCTCCGCTTCACTGCCTCAGTGGATGGTCAAGTGGCTCTTTTGGCCTCAAAGCTTTGTGGAGCAGGAGATGCCTCTGCGAGGGCACTGCTTTAACGCTCTTAAAAAGCATCTGTAAATTTTCATGGAGATTATCAAGCTTTTTTTGCAGAGGCCTGGGCAGACCTCTTGCTGCCCAAGTTCACAAGACAGACTGTGGAAATTGCAGTTGTTTCCAGAGACAGCTGTTAAAACTTGCCTACGGGCATCCTTCTGCTGCATCCCCCTGTCCTCACAGCCAAATTGCTTCACTGGTACCTCCTTCTGCTTGTCTCATATTTGCTGCAGACCTCGATTCCAGATCTGAGCTTCAGCCTGTTGCAGCACCCTCAACTCAAAGCCCAGGGTGGAAAGGGGACCATGTCTTGCGTCTTTTTGGCTCCAGAACATGTGCTTGCTTGTTTGCTTCCAGCTCCTTCTCCAAGATCTTGGTTTCATATCCACCCATGACTGTCTAGAACAGCAACATGCAACTCATGAAGGAGGAAGCTCTGCTCTGCATGGTGCAGAGCCAGAGCAGCATCTCCTTGCTCCAACCCCAAGCTCTTCCCATGAGCTCCAGCAGCCCAGCGGCACTAAGCCAACTTGCTCTCATGTGAGGGTTGACCCCAGAGATCATAAAAAGAAAGAACAAACCAGGATCTGGATGAGTCACATCTTCATTTGCAAGTCTTACTATGCTGGGACACCCAGTCTTTATAAACACAGACCTTGGCAAACCATCTAATGCAAATAGACCATTTTCCACTTGACAAGCCCATGGCACACAACTATCATGGCTATTTTAGACTTTAAGAATGCCACCTCTGTACACACACATGAAGACACACAAGCAGGCTCATGGCACCCTCTCCTTTCTCTTGTACCCTGCTCAGCTTTTCCCAGGCAGCTCCAGCTGGCCTCGGTCATTGGAAACCAGTGCCATGTAAGTGATCCTGCCAACCCGGGCGACATCGGTCCAAGGTGGGAGGGGAGGAGGGGGGAACACAGAGACAAGATGTGCTGCAGAAAGCTGAGCTGAGAGACACATTTCCTTCCCTGTACAGTACTGGAGATGGGGTCTGGGGCTGGTGCCCACAGCTGATCCAATCTTGCAGACGGGCCAGCTCCTCCTGTACAAACCCTCAAGGACATAAGGGAGGGCTCAGCATCTTCTCTAAGGAGGATGTTTTGGCAGCTGCTTGGTCTCAACGCATTAAAGGTCCCTTTCTCCACCCTCGATTGCAAGGAACTCTGGCTTTTGGACTGACAGGAAAGAATCATCGTTTCTCCTTCAGCCAGGACAGCCTGAAATAGCTTGGAATGACTTTGGATCTCCCCAGGCTCCCTTGGGAATGACAGCAATGCTATTTGCACTGCTATCAGTGTATCTGCCACTCCAAAGAGCTAACATCCTGCGAGCAGTGTCCTCCACAAACCCAGAGAGGAGAGAAGGAGGCAGGACATGTGGGTCCTGCTGTTGATTTATTGGGTAACTTTGTCAGAGTCCCTGAAAAGGTGCGCTGATGTGCACACCAGCCCTCATTATCACTGTTGTAAAGTCGAAGTACCCCAGATGCCATTTTGAACGTTGACCTCAAAGCCCTTAATGAACTGGCAGGTGCCAAAATCTATCCATCTTTCATCCTCTGGTTCCGCTCTGTCCCTTGCAGCTCTGTCCATACCTGTCATTTATCCATTGTCGTCTATCCAGGGTGACGACATGGGAACATCTTCCAGGCTGTTTGGCTGCTGGTATGACTGAAACTGCCACTGATGTTTCTCTCCATGGAGGAAAAGATTGTAATGTCCTTTCTAAAGCCTTTTGAGATCCCCTGAATGAGGAATGACTTATGAGACCAAGATCTTACGATACTTCTGCCTTTTACAGATGCAAAACAGAAATACAGTAACATTAAAGGACCATTCCAAAGCTGCAAGCGGAATGGTCTTAAGAGAACCAGAAATGAGACCCACGCACATGAATTACAGTGCAAATGGTAACTACTCCTGGTGTTTTCGCTGCTGAAAGCATGCTGTACCCTAGAGAGTCACACCAGCAGTCAATCTAGCTCAGTATGTTGCTTCCCATGGCACCAATAAGAGACAGAGTTTAGCAAGAAGATGTGAACCAGGGCTCCTTTTTGTTGAGTCCTCTGCCATACTCCTTCAGCATCCCCATTTGTTCTATTGAGGATGTTTAGGGGACACGCCTGCCTCTCTTATATCTCTGTTTATGGACCTGGTGTCAGTAAATTATCTAATTGGCGGGCTAGGATGTGCCATATTCTTGTCTACCTGGGAAGAAAGGTGGAGTACAAGCTGGGGTTGCAGGGCCAGTCTGGGCCAGTCCCTACCCACCGTCGTAAAAAAATTCAGCAGTGCTCCAGGCACTGTGCTCTTTTCACGTCCCAGGAGGTAAAGCTCAGAGGCAGCTCTCCCTGCACAAGTACTTGCAGACTCCTGCCAGCCAGCAACCAGCACTTCAACATGGCATGTTTCACCTAAATCGATGTGTTTTTTTCTTTCTGTGTGCAGCCTCACACCCCAGCCAGAAGCAAATGCTGCTTCTTTAAGACATAGAATCATAGGATCATAGAATGGTTTGGGTTGGAAGGGACCTTCAAGATCATCTAGTTCCAAATCCACTGCCATGGGCAGGACCTGACTCAATTGTGAGCCCTTTGGCCCTGCAGAGCCACAAACACAGACTCCTCCTCTGGTTTTGATCCCTATGGGTGGTATATGGGTGATTCTGCCCATCGATAGCAGAGGAACAATCATAGAATCACAGAATGGTTTGGGTTGGAAGGGACCTCAAAGATCATCTAGTTCCAACCACCCTGCCACGGGCAGGGACACCTTCCACTACACCAGGTTGCTCAAAGCCTCATCTAACCTGGCCTTGAACACTGCCAGGGACAGGACATCTAAAACTTCTCTCACCACCCTCAGAGGGAAGAATTTCTTCCTTAGATCTGCTCTAAATCTAACCTCTTTCAGTTTAAAGCCATTGCCCCTTGTCCTATCACTACACACCCTTGTCCAAAGCCCCTCTCCAGCTTTCTTGTACCTTTAGGTACTGGAAGGCTGCTTAGAAAGTGCCCCCAGAGCTTTCTCTTCTCCAGGCTGAACAACCCCAACTCTCTCAGCCTGTCATCATAGCAGAGGTGCTCCAGGCCTCGGATCCTCTTCGTGACCCTCCTCTGGACCCACTCCAACAGCTCCATGTCCTTCTGACATTGGAGACCCCAGAGCTGAACGCACCTATTGACAAAGACATGGAGGCATCACATCTGGGCTCCACACTACTCTGAGTCCAACTGATCTGCAGGGTAAGATCCAGAGACTTTTGGCAGCGACAGAGGTTGACAGGAGGTGTACATGTGCCCAGGAAGGACAGGGATGAGACCTCCTGCTTTCCCCAGGAAAGGCATCAGCCAGCCCCTTCTGTACACACTTCCTTACAAACATCTGCAGTCACTGCATACCTATCTCCAGCCAGAAACCAAAGAGGGATGGTGATCCCCATGGGCACATCCCACCCTCTGATAAAATGTTTGGCTTCACATCAGGCAGCTCTCTCAGCCGTCTCCAGGATGTTAGCCTCTCCCAGTTGGCTCTCCAGAGGGGTGTAGCTTTTCTGTTTTCCAGCTTCTATGATCAGGGTCCTTTTTTTCCAGCAAAACAATAACACAACAGGTCTCAGTATCCACTTCCCGTACACAAACAGCATGTATGAGCCTTAGCTGTGGCTTTTGTGCAAGAGTAGCACTAGGGCATTTCAACGCACCGACCAACTCGGCATGCTACAAAAGTAGCTCACATTTCAACAAACCCACCAACGTCCGTCTTCCACATCATTGTATTATTATTATTATTATTATTATTATTATTATTATTGCAAATAAAATAATAAAACCTCGCTCCGAGTCTTATGGAGGGGAGCAGCAATTTCTTGCAGAGGTGGTAGGAAACCGGGGAGGTCATGTAGGTACCGCTGCATGTAATAAAAGCCACAATCCTCCCGGGCTGTCATCCAGCTCTGAGAACATCTAGTTGGAGATGGTTCAGAGGGTGGAAGGAGCTTTTTCTCCCTTCACAGGCAGTTTGCAGCCAGAATGGGTCCTGGGAATAAATCCTTCTGGAAACTCACCTCCCTCCCATCTCTCCTGTCTCGACCTCCCAGAAAAAGGAGAGTCTGTGGTGGAGCTGCGAATGGGTGCAAGACGTTGCACTGCCAAGCGTCTGCCTCAACCATGGAGCTTGCAGAAGAAGACTTCCCCAGAGGGGCGAAGGGCTGTGTTTGATGGGTGCAGTCACCCACAGAGCAGCGCTGGGGTCTGCTCTCGACAGGCCAGGCGAAGGGGAAGGTCAGCTCCCAAAGCCGCCAGCCTGAGGCAAAGCCATTGAGGATTTCAAGCATTTAAGAGATTTTCTGCAAAGCTTTTCACTTTGATTGACCTTTAAAAGGCCAATTCTGTTGCTTTTGTAGTTAAAGCTGATCAGTGGGGGATATTGTTAGCACTTATTTACTTCTTTTTTTTCTTACCCCATAGTTTTCCAAAATTACAGTAAACTCTCTAATCCCAGACTCACCTAAACCATCTGGAAAAGCACATTAGTGACTCAGGACTTACTTTTTTTCATGCTCTTGGTCCAGCTTCCCTCTGTCTCCTTGGCCCTGCAGAGCCACAAACCCAGACTCCTCATCCAGTGTCCCCTTTTCACCATGCACCAGGGTCACTTCCAGTGCCTGCTGGATCCCAAACCACCACCCCTGAAGCACAGGCCCTCCATAATTCCCTCTCCTCCTCACCAGCCCCCATAATCACTGTCTTGCCAAAACAGCTCAATACAGTGCCAGGAGCTGTGTCCTGGTGATGGTGGCACTGCTCCTCAGAGGAACGGGTTGTAGGGCAGGAGCAACTGATGCTTCTAGATCAAGCATTTAATGTGTTTCTTACTTTCAGCACATTAAAACGTGATGGGCCAGTATTTGGGATGCAGAGACTTCACTGCCTTCTGTACCAGGGCTTCCCCAAAAGAACTTGCTGGTTCCCCTCAACATTTAAGTATGGTGGTAGCATTGGCTGATGTGTTTTGAGATGTAGAAGAACCACATCTTCATCCTTAACTCTATGTGTTCTGATAACCACCTGTTGGCCTTGAAACTTCACCTCCACATCCCTCACCTCCCCTGCCTCTTGCCACATGCTGATGGCATGAACCATCTCCTGGCTGATGGAGATATCTCTACAAAACCCTCCTCACAGCATCACTCAGCATGGCTTTGTAGGGTTTGAAACAAAAGTGGTAGCAGGGCTCTGGTCCTTTTATCAAGGCCTAAACCCTGCCAAGGATGCTTGTGTTGTAGTTGAAGCCAACTCCACCCTGAGGGTGGTGTAAGCCACCTGGCAGCATTGTGGTGTTGACCTGGGCCATGGGAGATGCTAGCTCACAGGTATTTAGGAGTTCCAGGGGTATCCAAGCTGAGCTCCTGCCTTATGGCACAAGCCTCTCACCCAGGTCACTGCTGGAAGCACCCTCACCCTGACAACTTGGGGACTTGAGTCCCTCTGACAAGGACTGTATTGGTCTGGTGACAGCACCAGGTCCCACATGGTGGGAAAGGATAACATGTGGTCTCACTGGGGATGAGGGAGCATTTACAACAGCAGTAAAAGCAAGCCAGACCATGGGTTCACCTGGCCCAGTGGCCAACAGCAGCTACCAAAGGAAGTGCCTGAAAATCAGCCAGTACATAGTGATAGTTTCCAGACTATTCTTCCTGCTCTTGGCATCTCAGGTTTTCCACAGAAATGGTGCCTTCATTTAATTTACCACATCTGATATCTTTTCTTCCTTGATTTTTTTCCCAGTTACTCCCATGTAACCTCTTGACATTCACAATGTCCTGCAGAAAAGAGTCATCAACTTAACTACTTGTTGCATGGGGCCACTTGCTCTCTATTTGGAGACCATCACCTGTTACATCCTGGTTTTCATCCTGGAGAAGACCCTGAATGCTCAATCTTAGCCACTTTCTCTGTGTGCATCATGGTTTGTAGGCCACCCTCATACTGGTCAGTACTGTCTGTGTGTATTTGTTTGTATATTTATGCATAAAAAGGGGAGGAAAGATTCCTTTCTTATAGCCTAAAATGCTCCAAAAATAGCTACTCCCATCCTACTGGTTTGTTCATGTTGTACCTCTGCTAATGAATTAAGGCTTTTATAAACTAAAAGAGTAGAAGTACCACCACCAAGTAAATTACCTTATCTTCCCCAGCTGAGAGGCAGTGTAAAAAGAGCACAGAGAACTGGTGAGCTGTGGAAAATCATACAAAAGATGTATTGATTTCTTTTTCTTAGTCCCCTTCCCTCTTCCCACCTCCCAGCTGGTGCCAAAGAGGAGATAAGAGCTGCCAGGACTTCTAAGGGGATGAGTCATCTTCTTTCAAGCCCCTGTGACTTGACTTTTTAAAGTCAATGAAAGAAAAGCCTCAGCAAAGTGAAAACTAGGGTCAATGAAAGAAAAGCCTCCACAAAGTGAAAACTGGAAGATTGACCAACCCAGTGCAAAGGAGGAATTATCCAAGGAAGACCTGTTAATGGGAGCAGAAAGGGGAGGTAAGGAGGTTTATATCAAGAAGTAATTTAAAACTTGGCTCTAACCTAGACTCCTGCTCCAACCCTGGGCCAACCTGGTGGGGTTAGGCATCCCCTTAACACCCTGTAATCTTCTATTTCTGCAGCCTGAAAGGATGGGCCACGACCTAAAGCCCCGCACAGCTCAGCCCCTCCTGAGCAGGACACGGGTGTTTTCTGCACCAGCTACAAAAGAAAATTGCACACAGCAGGTTCACCACGGGAAAGCAGCCATGCCAACCCATGCATCCTCTGCAAGGTGGCGAGAGCCCCGTGTGGGTGCTACGTGTCCTCCTGGCAGGAGTAAAACAGAAAGGAGGTGACTGAGAAATTTTTAGGTTATTTCACATAACAAGAGGAGCTTCCAATGATTTCCAGGGCAGGGAGCTTGTGAAAGAGGTTGTCAGCACAGAGGATGCAGAAAGGACGTTTGTTCCCTTTGCCTTCATCCTCCATCGCTTCTAAGCCTCCCAATTATAAGCTTGGTGGCAGGCCTGACTCACAGGAGGCTTCATGGAGGCATTTTCACTGCAAGGCCTCTCTGAGGGCTTTGATGACTCATGGGAGCCTTCGGGCACACTGGCTCCCTGCCCTGCTCTGCCCCTTGGGAAGGACAAGGGAAGGATGCTGCCTTCAGCCTGCATCCCTCATGCTGCTCCGGTCCATGCATTGCACTGTGACTGTGGTTGCTGGCCTTTCCCAGCAGACTCAGGACTCATGGCTGCTTTGGAACTTCCTGGTGCCAATTCTTTACAAGTCTCATCTCATCTCATCTCATCTCATCTCATCTCATCTCATCTCATCTCAATCTCTCTTGACAGCTGCCCAAAGCAAAGTGCTTGACAGGATCGATCCTTGCTCAAAATCACCCTATCCTGCTGTACTGCTGATGGTTGGGTCATGACTCCTTGTCGGTTGTCCTTGGCTTTCGCAGCCAAGGAAAGCCCTGCAGCCTTCTGGTTTCACTGGGTTCAGCATATCTTTGTCACTGTATTTTTGCCTCTATGTATAAGTGTGTATGTCATGATACGGACAGCTCCAGGTATAGGATGATGTGACATTTCCACCCCTTCCCAAGAGCTGTGCATCACTTGGGGTACTCAAGCTTCCCTGGTGCTCCTCAAGCAAACTCCATTGCTTCATCTCTCCTTATGCAGGATGTAGCACCAGGATTTCTCTATCATACACTATTCAGACTCAGCAGGACAGTTACATAGAATATCCACTGTAAATTAGGAATCCATCTCATACACAGACATGCCAGTGTTTCAGGTTGTGGTTTCAGGGGAGGCTCTAATTCATTTCCAAAGCACGGTTCTGAAATCCTCGTACAGGTGACAGCAAGGGGTGGAAAGCTCACATGGCCTCAGGGGCTGATCCCATCCCCCAGGTTAGCTATCTAAGTAAAATACACTGAACCAGAGCCTTAATCACAGATTTCCTGGCAGTGCTCATTATCACAGCATCAGAGTATGTCACAACCCATTAATTAACCAATCTTTGCCTCCTTTGAGTACATTATCCCTACTTATAAATGGAGAACTGAGGTTCAAAGAGCTTAAAACCAAAAGTTTCCAGGAATGCTTATTGCTCAGTATCAGGCACAATCTGGAGCGTTTGCCAGTGCCGGCAGAGTGCTAAACGATACACAACAGAGGCAGTGCCTTCTTCCATTCCTTGTGGTACCAATTATTATATTTCCCATTCCTCCCCTTTTCCATTTATCTTTCTGACTCATTTTTTCCATCTACCTCTTTGCTCGCATTAGATCTCTTAGAAAAACGTCCCCTGCGTCCCATGTCCTTATGGCATTTGTGGCCTTTAGGCTTGTGTTGGAACATGGGACGTGGCAGGTCCTGGTTGATCCAGGTCCACCAGTGGTCATAGCTGTGACCTGGGACATGCTCAGCCTTTACTCCTACTCAAGTGCTTCACTCTCTTGATGTTAAGACTCACCTCAGCTCTCAATCACATGCCTCCAATGGTCATTGAAAATCACCGGCATTTAAAGCTGTTCACTGATGTGGCAGAGAGGTGGGAAGAGGAGAAGTTTGCAGCCTGCCTCCATGCACAGCGATCAGGAGGGTGGATGCACACCAGCCCAGGGCAGCCCAGGGCCACCTGCTCCTCATAGTGCTGCAGGGGTGGGATGACTCCGACCCAGTCTGAAATGGCATGAGACAATTGCCTCCACCATCTCCAGATCTTCCCACTGTTCCTCAAAGCTGGCCTTGGCATCTCTCCTCAGCAGTCTGGTCACTGAAAACTAAAATTTGCCTCCTTGTAGACTCCATGGAGAGCTATTACTATCTTAGGAAAAGCAGTCTGAGAGACAGCAATGCCATCTCCCGATAAACGCCAAGAATAGAAGAGCGAACCTCTTTATGTCTGCCTGTTTTTATGTACCATCTGCTGCACTCCCAGGTAAAAGAAGTCCTACAGAAGAGTAACACCTTTGGCTCTGAAATGTGACCTCCTCAACTGCTGTTTTTCAGAAGAGCTGCTCCAAGATGTCCCCATTTATACTCAGGTCAGATCTGAGCATCCCTTCCCCAGGTGATTTACATCCCACGAAGGTGGTGTTATCCAACAGCAATCATCAGCTCTACAGCTTCAATTGACTATGAAATGGAGAAATTCCCAAATGGGAGTGCAATCTGTGAAGCACTTTTTGATGGATGTTTAATGTGAATATTGACTATCTGGGCTTTTCTGCCTAATAAGTGGAGTGGATTTATGTGAAGGCTCATTGTTCAGCTTTCAATGTCATAAGGCAGCTCTGTTTTGATTATGGTGATTTATTCTGCTCTGCTGCACTATCTGTAACAGTTTATAACTGATTCAATTCGCTATTACCTTCCCTTCCTCAAAAAAAAAAAAAAAATCCAGCTGTGTTTGAGACTTCATAGATTTTTCAGAAAAGCATGAAAAAATCCATGGCGATAATTTTCTCTGACCTGCTGGTCAGCCTAGCCCATCAGCTTTGTGCACTAATTCCTACCTCAGATCCAATAACTGTGATCAAACGAGAATCCCTCCTTTTGAAACACAGCCTGCCTCTGTACAAATATCTTTAGCGATGGAGAACGCAACACAGCCTTTGTCTGCGGCTCCTATGATCAATTACCCTCATGGCTAAAAAAAAAATTGCATCTTTTTCTGGTCTGATTTGTCTAGCTCAAACTTCCAGCCACTGACTCTTGTTATACTTTTGTCTGCAGGACCAGAAAACCTCTGTCATTGATTTCTGTTCTCCATGCAGGCATTCATGGAGTGGCATAAAGTCGTTCCTTCATCCTCTCTTTGTTAAGCGAAACACAATGAGATCCTGGAGCTTCTCATGATAAGCAGGTTCTTGATAAGCATTTTCTTGGCTCTTCCCTGAACCTTCACCAGCCAACTGTTGATCCCAGTCTGGATGCAGTGCTTTTGCAGTGCTGCCAAAAGTCGAGGTGATGATAACCTCCCTTTTGTCACTAATGCATCCATTGTTTATTAAGCCAAGGATGGCATAAGCCTATTTAGCCCCAGGCAGAGAGCTCCTCTTCAACTATCTATTGTGCCTTTTAGGTCTGTTGCAACCTTTGCTTAGAGTCATAGAATCACAGAATTGTTTGAGTTGGAAGGGACCTTCAAGATCATCTAGTTCCAACCCCCCTGCCATGGGCAGGGACACCTTCCACTACAACAGGTTGCTCAAAGTCTCATTCAACCTGGTCTTGAACACTTCCTGGGATGTCACATCCACAAGTCCTCTGGGCAACCTGTTCCAGTATTTCACCACTCTCATTGTAAAAAATTTCTTCCTTAGATCTAATCTAAATCTCCCCTCTTTCAGTTTAAAGCCATTGCCCTTTGTCCTATCACTACACGCCCTTGCCAAAAGTCCCTCTCCAGCATTCTTGTAGGCCCCTTTCTTGGAAAATAGTCTTGCATCCTGTAAGTATGGACAAATCCCAGGAGCTGGAGCTCATATCCTGTCCAGACCCTCAGTAGATCTGACACCCAGTGCATCAATCAGGCTCTACTGAGCCTGGTCCCTCTATACATGTTGTGTTGGCTACATCTGACAAGCCATTTAGCTGGCTGTCCAGACCCAGAAGTGTTTTAAGATGTCCTGTCAGTGTCTCTGAACTGCAGTCCCACGTTTGGATTCTGCTCTTCCATGAATACTAGACCACCAGCAAAGACTACAGTCCTGATCCACTACCCAGTATTGTGCGGACATGCACACTAGTCCGGACTGAGTCCTACGTGGGAGCATCTCATAAAAGTCCATGTAAAAGTCAAGCGACAAGCAGCCACCATTAATTCCCTTTAGCCAGTAAGTTCAACTGGTTGCAAAAGAGCCTTCTCCTCAATTCACCCTCCCCCCTGCCACCCCAGCCCTGGCACCGTTATAGGCAGTGAGTTAAAGCTCTTGAAAAACTGCCCTTCCTTGCCAAGCCCAGCTCAACCAGGCAGTGAGTGACAGTGCTCCTATTCAGCTGTCACACACCATATGAGTCCCTCTTCTGCAACATTGCCAGAGACCTTTTTTTCCTAAGGGTTCGAGTGTTTTAAATCCTTGGTACATGTTTGGTATCTTCATATTTTAAAAGACCGTCAGGAATGTGGGTCAGAGATTCACCGTGGATGTAGAGGAGAATAAATAATTTTTTTATGCAGGAACAGCACTTGTCGCCTGGACTAGCTTAACAAGACGTCTGGACATCAGTCTATGGTTCATAAAACGAGTACTCAAAGCCACTTGATAGCAGAAAGAGCACTCAGCCTACTTTTGCGCATCGTCACATACAGAGGTGACTCCCAGGTTTCCCATCTATTATCCTTCTTTCCTTATTTCCCAGTCCAGAACCAACAGCAAGCCAGTAGATATATCATTACCAGAACCCATCCATTTGCCACCTTAAAATATTGATACTCATGCTTTCTTCTTGTCTTCCAGAAGTTTCAAGACTCAAAAGTGAGAGCTCACTTGTTCAATCTTTTTGCCAACTGAAAGTTAGAAATCTAGTCTGAACTAGTGTAAACTCCCTCTCTAGTCACTGGAGGGAGATCAGCACCTTCAGGAGAGATGGGTAAGGCTGGGTGAGACAAGGTCAGATCTGGGAAGCATCCTGACCAATGCCTTGAAAACTTCCAGGTAAATAAATGTTCCTCACCTGCTGGTGGGTCTGAGTTACCTTCACCAGAAGATGAAATCTCTTACCTATTCCACTTGCCAAGCCAGCCCTTGGACAGGACCTATTTTCCCATCTATCACAGATGAGGTAGTCAGGTCCTTGGAAAGCAATCGTTCCCAAAGAGAGATCTTTTCCTCTCCTTCAGTCACTAGACTTGTGAAAGAGTTTCAAAACTTGGCTCTGCCTCAGGCTGCCCATGTGATTTTTTAGCAAGTTAGATCAGGCCAGGGATTTCAAAGAGCTCAGCTCCTGTTAGAAACCCAAAAAAAAAAAAAAAAAAGCCAGATTTGTTCCTGACCACAAGGCATCTGGCAACTCCCACTGTGACATGAAGAGCCAGATCTTCAAAAGGGCTGGTTGAATTCCAGCCCTCATTCACCCCAGGGCTTCTCTTTCTTCATCCAAAAGGAGAACACTGCCTCAGATCACCGAGGTGTTTCGAGGCCAGACTTGCTAATATCCATGGGCAGCATTTCAGCAGAGGAAGGAAAGGCAGATAAGATATTTGGCTGGACTTTCCTTTCAAGGTCTGCGGGAACTTTGCAATACCATGACAAGACCTCTCCTCAGCCCAATTCCAACGTCCAGCCCCTTGGAGCTTCCCAAACCTGAGAGGGTTAAATAACAACCCTCAGTGCATCTCTTCTCAAGGAACATCTCCAGTTTCCCTTCCCTGTTAACTTTTATTATGCACCATGGTGAAAGTAAAGCGAAGGAGATGGTCTGCCGCATTAGGACCTGCAACATGAAGATCTTCTGCTCTTGCTAGTTGCCTCCAGAGCATGAGGAACCATCCCTTGACCACTACAAGGACATCCCACAGCATGTCAAGGCCATTCTTCTCACTGAAGGGGATGGGAAGAGAAAAGGATATGTCTCGGGAAACAAAAAATTGCCTTGTAATGCTTCAATTAAGCTAAGAGTTGATGGAAAGCAATGAAAAATCACTCCGTTTCAAGGATCTGATTATGGATTGTGATTTCACCAGTGAAAAGCTGCTTTAATAAATTCTTAAAGAATTGTTGAGAAGACTGAGAAGTCGATCTGTGCCATGTAAACATGGATTTTATACACAGAGCAAGCACAAATACCCATAGTTCAGGCTGCCTAACACTTTCCACTACAAGAGCTTATTTGCAATAACTTACAACTCCGCAAACCCGAAACCACATAGTCTAAAATTTTCTACGCAGGATGCTTTACCTCAGATTGACCTCATCTACAGCAACCGTTCAGCTATTTCCAAGAATAAGGTTAAGGGACTATCTACTGGTTTGCTTGTATTCATCATTTTGTGGTAAGTCTTTTGTTCTGGAAATTCCCTTGCCGCGGTACTCTGCAACAGCGAGCAAATGGAAAAAGCCGCGTGCGATCGGCGGAGAGAGCTTGTGTCGTACGTACAGTGGAGAGAGGGGGATGCAGATTACGCAGCCAGCATTTCCCATCTTTGTCCTTTACAGCCTCAATGCTATTTCATCTGGTGTTTATGTCGGGTTTTATTTTTGTCAGGAGAGAGGTGGAAGGGGAAAGCGGCGAGTCCTGCGTAAGACTTATAAGCCCTCCCGCTGGCGTTGGTGTCACAATCTATAGGGACCGCACCACTCCTGACCTCATAAGGAGTTTACCTTTTAATGCAAAACCTTAGGCTTTTGTTTTGGCAGGTCTAAAATTGCTCACTGGAGCCAGTTTTTATCCCAGCGGCCAACCACCTCCGATCCTCGTGTCGGACTGTCATCGTGCTGTTTTGACAGCGTTTTGCCTTCCCTGTTCGTCAGGTCCTAAACACCAGCCTGGTTTTGGGTGTCCCGTGCTCTCTGCAGACAAAAGTGTGGGTCTGGAAGCCTGCTGCTGGTTTTCTGCCACTTCTCCTGGATTTTTGACTCGTTCTGACTTTCTGCTGCAGTTCTGCACACCAGCAGCAGCTGCTTAGTCTGCTAAACAGGGATACAAGTTTTTCCTCAGTTTACTGAATATTTCTCCTGAGTATCCTGCCGCTCACATCACCCATATTTATGCTGCAAAGTGGAGAGGCAGGCAGCATTTTAATGGATACAGCCTCTAATTCACCTGCATGAGGATTTCCAGCTCTGTACTATTCAGCAGACCAGCTCTCCCTACCACGGGCAGCCCAACACTCAGCACCTCCTGCACAGAGGCTGAAAGCCAGAATAACTCTCCCAGACGGCCAAACACCAAGAAATAGGGCGTTTGTAATGGGAACAGAGAGGAAAAACTGCTCATGTCAGAAACAATCCAGCTGCCTTTCCCATCTTCAGCGTAGCAAGGGCTTCAATGGCAAAATGAAGGTAGACACCCAGGATGAAGTCACCAGCGATGCCTTGCCACGAGCAGTTCTCTGTATTATTCAGCAGTGATAAAGCTCTCAGCAAAGGACAGCAGAAGACAGGTCTGTGCAAGGAGCATGGGCCAAACCGTGGTGGCTCTGGAGCAACTGGTCCTCGCTGGAGAGGAGGCGGACCATGGTGCCATGCCACTGCTACATCACTGTACAAGGGAAGGGAGATGTTAGTGATGCATGAGATGGATTTTCAGCTGTGAATGCCTGGGATCAGGGGCAGGTATTTGATTCAGAAGGATTCCAGGCTACCCACCCTGTGTTCCTAACAACTCAAGTCCCAAAGCCCTAATCCCTTATGCATTCAGCCTCCCAAGAGGAGTTCAGCACACCTTCTCTCTCCTCGGAGGTGTTCAGCAGACCAGCTGGGAGTAGTCACACCTTTGCAATGGGTGAGCGGAGATGGCTCCATGGGTCTGAGCCAGTTGTTTACCTGAAATTGTCTTATGGAGTTGCTGGCTGCCTGAGGCAGACCCTTAAAGAGTCTCATTAGTTTCCCTGGATCAGCCCTGTTCTGTGTCCTCTGTGTGGGCACCAAATATCCCCCATAAGCTACTGAAGCAGCCTTAAGAAGGATGCTACAGACAGCTGCGCTGGCAGCCCAGAAAGCCAACCATGTCCTGGGCTGCAAACAAAGCAGCGTGGGCAGCAGGTCAAGGGAGGGGATTTGGCCCTCTGCTGTGTTCTTGTGAGACCCCCCCCCCCGCAGTACTGCATTCAGCTCTCTTCCCAAACTCAAGAAGGACATGGAGCTGTTGGAGCAGGTCCAGAGGAGGCCATGAAGATGATCCAAGGGCTGGAGCACCTCTGCTATGGAGACAGACTGAGAGTTGGTGTTGCTCAGCCTGGAGAAGAGAAGGCTCCAGGGAGACCTTCCAGCAGCCTTCCAGTACCTGAAGGGGCTACAAGAAAGCTGGAGAGGGGCTTTTGACAAGGGCGTGTAGTGGCAGGACAAGGGGCAATGGCTTTAAACTGAAAGAGGGGAGATTTAGATTAGATCTAAGGAAGAAATTTTTTACAGTGAGGGTGGTGAGGCACTGGACCAGGTTGCCCAGAGAAGCTGTGGCTGCCCCATCCCTGCAAGTGTTCAAGGCCAGGTTGGATGAGGCTTTGGGCAACCTGGTGCAGTGGAAGGTGTCCCTGCCCACGGCAGGGGGGTTGGAACTAGATGATCTTGAAGGTCCCTTCCAACCCAAACCATTCTATGATTCTATGATCTCAGCATTTGCCATCCCTTCTTTCTTGCTTGAGACACAAGCTCCCAGAGAACAACCCAGATAGCAAAAGCAGAAAAAGTCAGAGCCATCTCCTAGCAAGCAGTGCCTACTTTTGACTCTCACAGTAACCTGGACTATCATCTCCACTCTGAACATCACCGAATTCAGCTAATTCCCTAAACTCCGAATCACTGGAGACCAGGACAGCCATACCACTTCATGCTGGCCCTCTCCTTCGAGCCTTTCCAGAGCATCAGTCTTAGCCATCCAGTGGTACAGTGGATAGGCGAGCTATTTGGTCTGGCCCAGGAGACTTGTTCTCATCAGAAAGGCCAGCACTGAGCTCCTCTGGTGCCAAAAACACCCAACCCACTCACCTACAGAGGAGCCGTTATTACAGGGCAGCTCTACAGGCGTGGACAGATAGCTGAGGATCTTGGATGCTATTCAGAAGAAAGCTTTCTTCCTGGTATCATGCATTACAGCTAATTCAGTGGTGCTTTTTTTTTCCTACAAAGCACTTACAAAAACAGCAATGACAAAAGATATCCCAACCCAGCCATTTCCAAACCCTGCACTCTCGCCGCTATTAAATGAATGTCTGAAAGGTCTGAATTGTATAAAGCAAAGAGAATATGGAGACCAGATCCTCAGGTGGTGTAAGAGGGCATCCCTCCAAGGGAATCAAATGCCTCTTACCGATTTTTAGCCCAACCAAACACCTTTAAAACTCAGCAGAGAAGATTGCATTGCTATTGATCAGATACCAGCTATCGCCAACGCAGGGGGAGATTTGTGCTTCTTGGGATGCAACAGAACTGGCTCCCAGACCCTGCTGAGAGAAACAGCAATTTAATAAGTGTCGAAACATGCTGTCCACTGAAAGGAAATGGAATAATCACGCAGACTGTCGAGAAGCAAGACATGATTCCTACAGAGGGGAGGGTTTGTTTTTTTTTGTAAAAAGAGGATTAGCAGCCAGAGTCTGAATCCCAGAGGCTTGGCTTCAGACCAGTAGCCCTTGTCTTTTAGAAATCTGCCTGTAATGGAGAAGGAGTCACTTAAAATAACATTAGGGCAGCAGCACCCGCACCAATTTGCCTGATAAAGCCTTTACTCTAATCTTAATAGAAGCCGACAATCGTTGTCATCGTGAGTTAGCAGCTCTGAGCTGCAGCCCAAGACCTGCTGAGAGGACTAAGCTGCAGCTCCTGGAGGGTTTTTTACCGTGTTGGAAGTATGTACAAAATACAGACCGAGGGCTCAATTCATCTCTCTCCTTCTCCAGCCTTTTGCAAAGTCCCTGACAGGATGACAGAGGTGGCAGGTGAGACCTCGCCAAGGTCACCTCGTCCTGGTGCGACTGCCTGTGCAGGCTCCAGGTCTGGTGCCAAGCTTGTTTGTGGGGACCAGGTTGTGCAAAGCCAGGAAAACTCTCCTGGAGTCTTCTGGGCTCAGTTTGACACCAAAATCACATTCAACAGGGACAGGGAAGGCCTGAGAGAAAGCCAAACCTATGCAGTAAGGTGGTAGTTGCAGACATGTCCATGGGGCTACAGGGACAAAAAGAAAACGCGGGGAAACAGGATGGAGCTCCTGCTCCGGAGATGAACCTCTCTAGGCATAATGATGTGAAACACTGATCTGTTCATGTTCTCCTGTCACCTCTGTTTTCTGTCTCGCAGCTCTGATAGCTACAAATATTTGCAATGCACATATCCATTTGTCTCAACTCTCTTTCTAGGCTGCAATTCTTCTTATTGCAGGTAAACATCTGAAAGTAGGTCATATTAACCCAAATGAGGACAAATGAATCCTACCCTGAGTGACAACTTCTGTCATGTGCAGTTCACCCATCTCTCCTTTTTGATTCAGAGTAAGCGTGCAGATCCAGCAGGCAGTGTTATTCTGTAGGAATTGTTTAATTTTTTGTTTTGGGGTGGTTCTTTTCGGCTGTCACTATAGATGTCAGAGACAGGAAGCTGCACCAGAAAATCGTCCTGTCTGATGTTGTGGGTAGACCACAAAAACATTTCACTTCTACAGTATTTTTAGCCAAACTGAAAGCTTGAGGGTGGCTCTCGAAAGACTTACAGAGTCCTTTACGCTCCACAGTCTCAGCAGACCACTGCTCTACATGGTCCTGGCTGTACCTATCTGTTGGCTGGTAAGAGATTGGACACATCAATGTCTTAGATGAGAAGACCTAGACCACTTTGGTCTTACTAATTCTGGCCTGGAAGTCCTATAGGGATTTATCAAGTGTTACACCCAGCTTGGTTTTTTTTGTTGTTTTTTTGCTCCTAAATCCCTGCTGAAGGAGGGCAGAAATTTGTGAGGCTATGAGCAGGACCCAGCAAACGGAGAGACCACCCACCCCGTCCCACCACCATTCCTTCACATCTCTTAGTGGTGGGCTGTCCTGGGGGACACTAAACACAAGAGGGGAATATTTTTCCCCCTATCCCATTCAAGAGAGGGGCTGATTTTGGAGTCGAAAGCTCCCATGCACCTTTCCCACGATGATGGGTAACCAGATTGCAAAGCTCCTTTCACACCTTGCTGCTTCTCACCTTTGTGCAGGGCTGGCAAAACACGCAGGGTAGATGCAACATTCTTCCTATCACCCTCTTTAAAAGCCCTTTGGAGGCAAATAGCTCCACCCTGTTTTCTCCTCTGTTGAAAGATTAACGGCTTAATTTTGCAGCTGTCCCACTCTCTGCCTCTCAGCCCTCCTCCTTTCCAGGACAAAAAACGATTGATGTTTTTTTTTCTCTGTGACATTTCCAGGCATTTTCCTGCCTATGAAAACCACAAAGTGACCAGCACAGATTTAATTGTGTTGGTGGGCAGATCTTAAATAAAGGCCTAAACTGTCTTCACGCTGTGCTTCAAAAGGCTTTGAGGGGGGCATGGTGAGCTTTGCAAAGGGTACTTAAGGGCTTAGTGCTCACTACCCTATCACAGTAGCAAGGAGCAACATCTGGCTTTGCATCATAGCGTGCTCAGAAAACTTTTCCAGGTTTATTTTCTTTTTTCTCCAAATTGCTCCCTGAAACCGTTGACGGTAGATGCTGTGCAGGACACAGGCGTTACTGCTCTTCAGGACTTTATGGCAACAGCTTTCTGCCTCTTCCCTGCCCACCATTCCTGCTATCATTAAGGTGTTTTCCTAATTGCAGAAGCAAGCTATTATCACATATGTCCTCTTCAAACTGCGTAAACTAGATGCGATATTGATTCCACTCGTGTTTCTAAACAGATATATATGAAGTGAAGCAGAGGTGCACTCAGGTCCTAGAAGGGACTTTTCAATAAAAAAGACCCAAGCAGATCACGTGCTGGGGAAGACAGTGCCATCAGCAGTAAAAAAAAAAAAAAAGCACCATTCTGACCCACCTTTCTCTCCCAAATCACTGGCTTTAGGTTAAACTCTTTTTTAGCAAGACCTGGAACATGTGCTCCTTATTAGGCTGCTCGTGTTCAAGGTGTTTGAGGTCTCACTTTTCAGCTTTCCTCCATAATTATAGGAGTTTTTACAAATTAGTTTCAGAAAGAGAAGGAAAAAAAACAGCATAACAATGTAACTCTTGGCACTGGGACTTTATAAGTGCATCAACTGCTGCAATTTTTTTTTTGGACAAAAGTTGTGTTGGTCGTATGTCTTTATGTCCAAACATAATCTTATGACCAACACAACTTTTGGATCACCCATTTTTCTATGGGTGATCTCTGTCTCATGACCATGTGCAAAGAGAGTTGACACAAGCCCTCGAATTCAGAAAAACGATAGTTCCAGTTAAAACACACAAACTTAGTACATTGCCCCAGTACCTTCCTCCTTTTCATGTGCCTTACAGCATCCATATCTGCCCTTTGGTTAGTATCTGGCCAAGTGGGACACACACACTCAGTGCTCTTTCCCAAAGGCCACATTTTACTCATGTATTTGTATTTTTATATGATTTTTAATTATAATTCTAAATGAAATTAAGAGTATTGTGGTGTCCAAATGGCCAGGTGGGCTGCTCATCCCACCTGCCCGGAACAGATGGACAAGGGGCTGCGGAAAAGCAGGTCCCAAGAGGAACCTTGGAACTTCCTTGGAGGCTGATGCTCTTTGCAGCACCCTGAGCTCCCTGGCACTGGGGGCTTTATTATAATCCTCCTGGCAGAAACCAGGATCCACAGACACACAATGGCAGTGGACTACAGTTCTTAATATCAGATCAGATAAGACAACTTGGGCATGTCTCCACACCCTCTCGTCACATCTCCACTCTGACACATGCACACGTTCCGCTGTGCAGCGGGAGATGCCAGGTGCTGCAGATTGCTTATATTGGAGGCATTTGCCAACATTTGAAGGGCAAGAGGGAAGAACCCAAGGCAGGGAAAGCTGGGCACCTTCACAGCATGACATGTCAAACATTTTACAGTGGGCTGGCAGAGCTTGCAGCTGGGCTGACATGCAAGGGAGAAGGAGGAGGAGAAGGCAACAGGGGTGAGCTTAGAGAAGCAGTCCTACTCATGAGAAATTATTTGCTCCAGATTATGCTCTGTTTTGGTAATTGCATGCAAAAATCTGGCTGTTAAGGCAGTCTGCAACCAAACTAAAACCAACTGATGGAGACACATCTTTTTTGGCAGCTTTCTGTGCCTGCACAGGAAAGGAAGGACAGGGCTTGGGAAGACTCGATTGCCACTATGGTTATTAAAAGCAATGCTGCTCATTCAGCGTACTCCTGCAAGACACCAGATTTTCTACCCCGCAGCCCTTTGATGGACAGGTAGGATGATCTAAAATGATCATGGCACACATTAAAGGGATCTAAAGCCCTTGACTGACCTCAGCTTGTGCCGAGAGATGGGAAACATGTGCAAGCAAGATGTGGTGCCCAAGGGATCGGAGCACTCTCATTGTATCTATCGGCGACCCTCAAGGAAACCCCAAGACCCCACTAATGAAGTCTGCAGAAGAAACAAGACCCTGGAAGAATATATTTGTGATACAAGGCAGTCTAGATGATATGGTGAGAAGGACATAAGCAATCAGTGAGCATGTTAACACCATCCAAAGCATAATCAGTACAGAGGCTAACCATGTGAAGATGAAGATGGTGTGGTTTTTGGATGCATAAGTTTGGGATTTTGCAAGGAGAGGTCAAAGTATCACGTCCATGTGTAGCAGTGGCTGTGACTGGGACACTGCATCTTGTTCTGGTATTTACACTGAAAGCAAAGCAGAGGCAGATGAATAACTAGAAAGTCTGAGTTAACAGGAGAGGACACAGGAGTTCAAGTTGTTTTGTTATGAAAGAGGAAGGCCAAAGGGTGGCTGGAGCACAGTCCACAAGACCCCTCATTAAGTGCAGAAATCTGGCATCACTTGTTAGTCGGTCAGTCAAAGAGAAAACAAGATCCAGAGGCTGGATGTTAAAGCAGGAGAAAATCAAACAAGAAATTACATCTGGTTGCTCTTTTACTACAAAGGGTAAATAAAAGTGAAACAACTTCTCAATGGCTGTGCTGGATTGTCCATCGCTGGAAAAGACTGAAAACAGTCCTTGGTGGGTTTTGTTCTTTTTCCCAGAATCTGCTCTCATCCCATTGAATAGAAGGTGGACAATGTCTTCCTGACCTAACCAGAAATGTCCAAAGTCTGAATGTGAGCTGTCAAGTAGTTTCCACATCCACTGAAAAACTCAGGGAGGGAGGGAGCTGCAGAAGTACCAACTAGGCAAGGAATTGCAACAGCTCCCTGGGGTCCCTTCTCTTCTTTTGCAGGACGGAGATGCACTGAGCACAATTCTCTCTTCCTGGGCTGCTGGTTAGCTCTGCACATGTTCATCCTTTCTCTCTTCTGATGAAGAGCTTGAAACCCTTCCCTGGTGCTCATGGGGCACTGGCAAATTTGGTAGCTAGCAGGACAAGGACAAGGAGGTGTTGGAACGGGTCCAGAGGAGAGCCACGAAGATGATCTGAGGGCTGGAGCACCTGTGTTATGAAGACAGGCTGAGAGAGTTGGGGTTGTTCTGCCTGGAGAAGAGAAGGTTCTGAGGAGATCTTCCAGCAGCCTTCCAGTACCTAAAGGGACTACAGGAAAGCTGGAGAGGGACTTTTGACAAGGGCGTGTAGTGGTAGGACACGGGGCAATGGCTTTAAACTGAAAGAGGGGAGATTTTGATTAGATATAAGGAAGAAATTCTTCCCTCTGAGGGTGGTGAGGCACTGGACCAGGTTGCCCAGAGAAGTTGTGGCTGCCCCATCCCTGCAAGTGTTCAAGGCCAGGCTGGATGGGGCTTTGAGCAACCTGGTGCAGTGGAAGGTGTCCCTGCCCATGGCAGGGGGTTGGAACTAGATGATCTTGAAGGGCCCTTCCAACCCAAACTATTCGATGATTCTAAGGGGGACAACCCAGGAGACTTCACAGGGCTCCACATAGCAAAGGGAAAACAGTGTCTGCAGGGAGCAAATGCCTAGAAATAACCCTGTCACAGGCCTGTGCTGTCAGGTGCTTTCCCACAAAAGAGCATGTCCTCCTATATCTATGATTAGATACAGTAATAGCAATAGTGATGAAAATGTACAGTTTAAAAAAAAAAAAAGAGACGAAATACAGCAGCCCCTGAAATCAATGAGCCATTAAATAGGTGATGATCATTTCCCGAGAAGTTTCAAATATTCAATTAGAACAAACCGGAGGAAAGAAAGGTTAAAATAAAACACCTGTCTGGCCTCCAGACCAGCCCCCAATGCCATTGCTCCCCACCACTGGGGACAAAAATTGCAGTGGGTAGAGCAACTGGTTGCAGTTAGTAGAATTCCCATCCAAAATGTTTTTATAGAATCATAAAATCATAGAACGGTTAGGGTTGGAAGGGACCTCAAAGATCAGCTAGTCCCAAGTCCCCTGCCATGGGCAGGGACACCTTCCACTACACCTGGTTGCCCAAAGCCTCATCCAACCTGGCCCTGAACACTTCCAGGGATGGGGCAGCCACAACTTCTCTGGGCAACCTCTTCCAGTGCCTTGCTACCCTCAGAGTGAAAAATTTCTTTCTTATATCCAATCTAAATCTGCCCTCTTTCAGTTTAAAGCCATTGCCCCTTGTCCTATCACTACATACCCTTGTAAAAAGTCCCTCTCCAGCTTTCCTGTAGCCCCTTTAGGTACTGGAAGACTGCTGGTAGGTCTCCCCGGAGCCTTCTCCAGGCTGAACAGCCCCAACTCTCTCAGCTTGTCTCCATAGCAGAGGTGCTCCAGACCTCGGATCATCTTCGTGGCCTCCTCTGGACTCACTCCAGCAGCTCCATGTCCTTCTTGTGTTGGGTTTTCACCGAGCTGACCTAAGAAGTTGGCCGGGACTTGTCTAAGGACAGATAAATCACCTACCAGAGGTTCCAGTCACTCTCTATTGCCAAACTCTGGGGTCTAGAGTGTCATCCTACATCTTATCCATGTGTGTGCTGTTAAGGTTAGGCAAGACAAAGGGAACCCCAAGGCCTAGAAATGTTTTTTACATCATCCCACAGATGCTATGAGCCACTGCTCGACCCATAGCCTGTCGCCAGTCACACGTGCAAGAAGGACTGGTTGTCCTCACAGTGGCCATCACTGATTCGGACACAGTCATGATGAATTTTGGCAGCACTTTCATTGGTCAAGTCCTGCCTCCTTGCCATGACCCCAGGAGCAATCCCAAGCAGATTGGTGCTCCTCCAACCCTGCTTGCTTTTTAGGCCAATAAAAAGCCAAATCCAGGTGTCCATTTTTGGAAGACCATCCCCAGCCCCCACTAGATCGCAGTGGTCTGCCTTCTCATTAACAGTTCGGACACCTCCAGAGAGCTTTTTAAATGCGATTTATTTTCCCTTCAGATGAACACAGGTCTGAATATTGGCACAAGAGGAGGAGCTGGGAGGGAGCAAGGGGTGTAATCTGCAAGCAAACCCCATTGGCTCTGGTTGTTATGTTGAATTGGGCTGCATCTGTCACATCTGATTAGATTGTGTTGTCCTTTTTTATCTCCCTGATCTAAGCTATGATTCTTCTGGTTTTATGTGACATTTCCTTGGCAATATAACTGCTTGGATTATAAATTCAGAATGTTTCCCAAATCGTAAAACATCCAGATTGCAAAGAGTATTTATTTGCACAGTTATGTTTTGCGTTGTTTTGTTTTGGGTTTTTTTAATGCTTTTTTTTTTTTTTGGTGCTGTTGCTGCTTGTAAAGAGGATCTATGAGGCTTTTTGCATTAAAAACTATGAATGGGTTACATTTAGAGCAAGGCTCTCTGTACTATACTCAGGCAAGGAAGGGACTTTGCAGTTCCAAGAACAATATTTCTCTTCTGTTTGACCTGGTGTCAGGGCAGAGTAAATCCATGAAGCCCTTTAGGTCAAGAAAGGTTTAGAGGAGGCAAGAATCTCACCCAAAATGATTGTATCTACACTTCACTTTACTGGAAAGACCCTTGACTATATCTTTGTTTGTAGAAACCATGATTGCTGGCAACAGTGACAAAAATAGGGATCGGGAGCTGATGTTTTTCAAGCTGTGGTATCTCTAAGACCAATCAGTTACACAGCGGGCTGAACTAGCAGCGGAAGAGACAGAATCCTAGCTAATTACCTCTCCAGTTGTGGACATACCTGCAAGTCTGGGTGCAGACAGTCAGGAACCTAATCCTTCCATGCTCTGAGCTGGAAACAGGCTTGATGAGCCCGGGCTCACCATCCAGAAGATCTCAGCCACCCCACAGGTCCATCTAGCCTCATCTGGTGATTTGACCATGAGCCAGATGCAATGCCTAGGAAGCAAGCATGAGAAAGAGGACAAAGAAGGGGAGATCTTTCTCTTATCTCCCTCCAGAGAGAGGGACAGCACCCATCATACTCAGATACTACTGAGTGTGTAATGTCATGCTGAATGGTTGTGATGGGATCTTAAAACCACTCTGGCCTGTGAGAATGAGCTGCCCCAGAGGGCTGAAAGATTGTGCCTGTTATCAAAGGAGATTCTTCCACACATTTCTTCTTCCCTGATGGTACCATCTCATCTCCTCCTTCTAATTCCTCAGAATGGGAGTCAACTCTGAAAGGACTCAACTATACTCAGCTCAGACCATTTCCCAGCCACCCTGGCCTCAACAAGTCCACATGTAAGGTTGTCCCAGTCTTGCACGGCCCTTGCCATTTCAGCAGTCCAGTCCTGACTAGATTGCTAGAACATTTTGTGTCTTTAGAAGTTAACTTTTACGCTGACATTTCCCACCAGCACATGCAGCATGTTCTCCTGTTCTCCAGGTGGTCTACCCGTTTCACTGTTAGCCATCTCCAAAGGACCTTGCATGTCAGAGGCAATTAACAGCAAGTAATAATGACACAGATTCTGACAAGTAGAGATCGTGGGCCAACTTCTCAGTTCTGTCAATAGATGTTACTCTCCGAGCATGAATAGGGTTACACTTATATCAGATGAGAGTTTCAACATTTTTTTCCTCTGAGATACTCCTCATCTACAGCTTTCATTTAATTAGATGGTTTCTTCCAGGTTCCCCTCTTCTTGCACACATTTTGTAACCTTAGACACACTACCCTGCAAGGCCAATGTTGGATCACTTGGTTAACTGACCAGCACAGTTGGAATTTGATGACTGAATGACTGTGGAAAAAATGGGACCAAAGTCCCATTAAATGGCTCAGCTGAATCAAACCTGGCCCACAAGATTCCCTGAGGAGGATTGATGCCATGGCTCCGTAATCATGCAGAGCAGATGCTCAGCCATGGGAACTCACCAGATGATGGCTGTCTTGGTGACATCCACGCTTCGTCTTGGTGGCCCACGGATACACCAACACAAAGGTTGATCGAGGAGTGGTTGGGGAAGATTGTCAGCAGAATGACGGATCCAGCTGGTCCCCACACTGCCCTGCTCTCTCAAACCTGCAAACCCCAGGGCCAAACACTGCCTTGTGAAAAACATCTGACACATCTCTCCATCGACCTGACCCCATCTCACTAAACCTCGTCATATCTTTGCGCCAACACAATCTTTCCTCATTTTCATCCATTATCAGCAAGGGCTGAAAGAGTCTATTAAAAAGCAACTTCCTGCATGTGTGTGTGTGCACTCAGAAGATAAATATAATCACTGGGACTGATTGACTTATAAACTCCTTTCTAGAGTCTGCTGATTGTGCCTATGGAGGCGAAACCATGCTGATGAATTATCAATGGATTATTAGAGTAGTCCTGTGTCCTGTCTGCAGGGCTAATTTTCCTGCAGAGGTAACGTGTGTTTACCAAGCCAAATATTCGACTGTCTTATCTTTGTCTCCTTGTTTGCAAGAAAATAATTCAAAGCTTCCTCACCAAACTGTGGTCATAGATAGGGGAATGATTGAAAGGTTGAACTGATTTGACAGACTGGGAAAAGAGGTTGTGTAAAGAATTGCATCTCAGCTCAAACACAAGACACCTGTTAAATAAACCAACAACAAAGACAAATCAGCTCCTGCAAAGCTTGAGTGCCATCTTTGGCTCTTCTGTTCACCAAGGAGACCTTGCATGTGCAAGTCAGAGATGTCACCTGGACATTTGGTACACTAACAAGGAAGAATAACACCAGAAGGGTGGTTAACTTAGGCACCAAGGCTATTGGGAGCCCCATAACACAGCCAAGGGAACCAAGAGCAACCTTCATATGTAGGTGAGCCTTTGGGATCAAAGCAAGCAACATTTTCTTCTGAGAACAATGGACTCATACAACCATATTCCTTTGCTCTGGTTCTTCAAGGACAATGAGATTGGTGGGCCACAGAAAACCAGCCATAAGTGGACAAGACCAGAACAACCAGGAGGACAAGGCTGAGTAGGGAAGGAACTGAAGATAATTTGGCAACGTATGCTATCTTGGCAGAGTCATGGAAAACAACAGGGCAAAGCCCACAGCTGCCAAATTCCTGCTCCCACACAGGCTTGAAATGGAGTTTCCGTCCCAGGACTGAGCACCCCCTGCTTCACCTCCAGGGATGAGCAAGCCAAGGGAAATTCAAACACTTTCCATTGGAAAGACCCTTTTTCTGAGCCAGGTCTGGCTCTGAGCTCACCATACTGGAACTCTTTAACGGATGTTCTGGGTGAGTTACTGAAACGATATTTTACAGAGGGTTTTTTTTTCCCATTCAACAAATTCTCTGCCTTTGTAAGGTCCTAAATCAATGCTGAAGCCATTCAGTCTCTTTTCTTGTCTTTCCAAAGCATGTTGAAAGCTTTTCAGACTGCACACCTCTCAATCTCAATTCTGCCATGGATGTTGCAATGCTTCAATGGGCTATGCCATATGTGACCACCTGGACCTATCCTCAGCCAAGCAGTTACACGGGATGGTGATGAGGCCAGACTCAATGGCTCGAATCACCTATGGCCTGGCATGTATTTAAGCACCAAATTCCCCCTTGGCATTTTCCCCCAGCCCAGTCTCTCAGCTCTGGTGTTGGAGCAGGCTTCTCAAAGCACAAAGACAAATGAGAAGATAAATGACAGAGAATATGACGTGGAGAATAGCTGTACAATCCCATTCTGGATCTACCTGGGCTGGCTGTGTGGAAGGACCAGGGATCCAGGATGCTCCAAGCACTGAGCCAGGGATGCACCCTCCCCTCACTCGCTCATGAACATGACAGTATTTGCATTTAGATGGGAACAGTTATGAACTCAAATGGCCTTTTGTCACCACACAGCTGCTGCGCACAGCTGCTCCTTGATGCAAAAAGGTCCCTCATGGTTGTTACACATCGGAACCCTGCAGTCCTTTGGTGTCTTCCCCCATCCATCTGAATAAAAGCGCTGGGTGGAAATGCCAGAAAGCAGCGAGATTTCCCTGTGGAGCCGTTCCGTCGGGCTGTGATCCCAGCACCGCCACGCCTGCAAACACACCACGCTGCGCTGGAGAGGGAGACTCTGCACATGGATACAGACACCTATACATAAGCATTTCTGTGCCATCTGGGTGCTTGATTCAGCTGTCTTATGGTGACGTATGACATGAAAGATGCTGTAGGTTATCCATAAGGTCACCACGCTGCAAAGGTGCAAGTCTCCCGTGGTCAGCAGCCCCCATGCAGGCATCTCAGACATTCCTGGGCATCTCAAATGCCACTAGACAGCCATCTTTAAAAAAATGGAGTCAAGCCCCTAATAGATATACACTTGAGCTTGGAGAACAATTCAACTGAGCCTATGTCTGCTCCAGAGGGAACAGAACTGCTCTCCAGAGTCCTTGGACTATACTTAGGGTTTCCACCAAATTACAACATGAGCTCCTGTGCCTTTCTCCTAGGAGATGCCTGCAAGCACAGAGCTAAAGCCAGGGGCTGAATCTGGAGTTCGAGCTGGAGTGCTTTTGGTGTAAAAAAAATAAAATATTATAGTTTAAAAACGTACTTCCTTTATGATATAGCAGCAAAACCAGCCTTTTCCATAATGTCCTGGGAAACTGGGGTGACATTGCACAGAGGGAAAGCCCCAGA
Source organism: Tauraco erythrolophus (assembly GCF_009769465.1). Taxonomy (NCBI): domain Eukaryota; kingdom Metazoa; phylum Chordata; class Aves; order Musophagiformes; family Musophagidae; genus Tauraco; species Tauraco erythrolophus. Next base: position 22,513,215 of record NC_141469.1, on the reverse strand, counting down.
AAGTGTAGATCTGATCTCCCTAACCATCACATCACTCCCTTGATGTCAGCAGTGGTGACTTCACATTTACCCACTGTGACATCCATAGGTTTCCAACGAGCTTTGTGACTCAAGAAGACTGCAGGATTCTTGCCCTCGCCAAAAAAACACCAGTTCACTGCAACTGAAGTGTTTTGCTGAAACACAGTGGTTTGGAGGAGGTCAATGACTCGTGGGCATGTGGGAGCTCCCACTGTTCACTCTTGGAACTGAGAATGGGATAAAAGTTAAACTCTAACATGGTACTTTATTAGGGACCACGAACCCTGTGAGTTCCCAGTGGCTGTAAAAAAAAAAATCCTTCACTTCGTGAATGCAAGAGATTCAACTCAGCAGTTGTAAGGAGGTGGGGTAGACTTAGCAGAGCCAATATTCAAGATGTCTGGACTTTGGATGCTGTAAATCAGAGGAGAGTTACAAAACTGCAATAAAGATCTCATCTGAGTGTTGAGATGTTCACGTATGCAAATTCAGCTGAAATCCTTCTGAATCTGGATGCCTTTCCTTTCTGGAAACTGAAACATTTGTAATGGAAGATTTCCCCTCTCTAGGAAGTGCCCCCCCTGCCCCTTGTAGACGCATCATCTATTTGTTTACCTACCTTATTTTAGAACTAATATTCATCAGTATTACTCTCTTGGTAGGGATGTTTTTTTCCCCCTCAATGGTGAAATTGCATGTGAATTCTGAATTTTCCAGTTAATTGAGCAAACTAAGTGCTGGCAATGCAACAGGCCCCTGTAACGTACATATGCTTTTTTCTGCTTTTCCTCAAGGGGTCCATATTTGAGTAGTCATAAAGAAAAGAAAAGATCTAAAAAAAAAGCGAAGACACTTGCAGTAACTTGCAGGGTCATTTCTTGGCAGTCTCTGAAATCCTTTCCACCTTATTTTCCCTGCATCTTGATGGTCTCTGCATCTCAGGGGTCATCTCAGGATCCCGTAGAAGCAGTGACAGATACCTCTATGAGTGATAGGTTTGAGGGGAAAAGGACTCAAACGGAGCTGGGAAGAGCAGAGGTGATGGGAAACAGGACCTTTGTTCAGGGCAAACAGCAGGAAATGGCCATTCTGAGATGGAAATTTCAGCCTTTCCCATGAAACTGGAACTCCTGGGTCAGGTTTAGGAGTCAAAGTTCAATGCTGACAGCCTATATATACACACATATATATATTTATATAGAGCCTCAGCTATAGGATGGATGCACAGCAAGCTCAGGGCTCAGACCTGAAAAGGGGTAACCTGGAAAACCCCTCTCCAGCAAAAATGATTCTCCAGCCATCCTATCACGGAGCCAACCGCATCTCAAGAAGCCCTTCAGTGCTGACAGCTGGGACTTTCCCAGCAGGGAAAGACAATCCATCCACTCTACAATACAAAACCCATCAGCTCCAAGGCAAGGTGCAATTGAGGGCCAGATCCTTCACTGGTGTAAAGTATTGTGGCCCTGCCAACACACAGCAGCAGAAAGCAGGTGGGATGATGCCAATTTAGAGCCAACGGGGAGCTGGCCGTGTATCCAAACACGCATTAAATCTCCATTTGGGCGATCAGATTTTATTTAACATATGTTCCTCATTGACACAGCTTGTTTTATGTGAAAAAAGGATTCGCATTAGGATCATTGGCAAGAGCAGCAGATGGATGTAAGCAGTGTGCTCAGCAATGGGTCTGTCCCCCGTACTGGAAGGGACAAGACTGGTCAAGCCTCTGGGCTGAATATAGCCCTATATTTTGCAGATAGGTCTTGCTTTCTCTTCCAGGCTTGGGACTGAGTTGCCAGTCAAAATGTGAGTCAGGTGTGACTTCCACTGCCAGTGTTAGTGCAGGAAATTCCCTCCTTTTTCACTAAAAAAAAAAAAGTATTATAATCCTTCTCTTTGAACAGGGGCTTTGCAGGAGCTCTCCTTCGCATGGCCGAAAGCCAGGAATGCAAAGCCCATGTTCTCCACCTTCATGGGTTTGGGATGTCCTTACAACAGAGAGGGACTGATTTCTAGCCTCCTATTTTTAACTTGAATTTTAAGGTCCCAAGAAGAGTTCTTACTTAAGTCCTCCACTTAGGTTTCCCAAGGTATTTCCTTCTGTTCTATTGGCACTGCATCCATCTTTAAAAAGGGGAAAAAAGAAGACCCAGGGAACTACAGGCCAGTCAGTCTCACCTCTGTGCCCGGCAAGATCATGGAGCAGATCCTCCTGGCGACTATGCTAAGGCACATAAAAAATAAGGAGGTGATTGGTGACAGTCAACATGGCTTCACTAAGGGCAAATCCTGCCTGACTAATTTGGTGGCCTTCTATGATGAGGTTATAGCATTGATGGATAGGGGAAGAGCAACTGACATCATCTACCTGGACTTATCCAAAGCATTTGATACTGTCCCACACGACATCCTTGTCTCTAAACTGGAAAGACATGGTTTTGATGGATGGACCACTCGGTGGATAAGGAATTGGCTGGATGGTCGCACTCAAAGAGTTGTGGTCAATGGTTCAATGTCCACATGGAGGCCTGTGACGAGTGGTGTTCCTCAGGGGTCAGTACTGGGACCAGTGTTATTTAACATCTTTGTTGGAGACATGGACAGTGGGATCGAGTGCACCCTCAGCAAGTTTGCAGATGACACCAAGTTGTGTGGTGTTGTGGACACGCTGGAGGGAAGGGATGCCATCCAGAAGGACCTTGACAGGCTGGAGAGGTGGGCCTATGTGAACCTCATGAAGTTGAACAAGGCGAAGCACAAGGTCCTGCACGTGGGTTGGGGCAATCCCAAGCACAAGTACAGGCTGGGCGGAGAATGGATTGAGAGCAGCCCTGAGGAAAAGGACTTGGGAGTGCTGGTTGATGAGAAGCTCAACATGAGCCGGCAATGTGCACTGGCAGCCCAGAAAGCCAACCGTATCCTGGGCTGCATCAAGAGGAGCGTGGCCAGCAGGTCAAGGGAGGTGATTCTGCCCCTCTACTCAGCTCTTGTGAGACCCCACCTGGAATACTGCGTTCAGCTCTGGAGTTCCCAACATAAGAAGGACATGGAGCTACTGGAACGAGTCCAGAGGAGGCCACAAAGATGATTCGAGGGCTGGAGCACCTCTGCTATGAAGACAAGCTGAGAGAGTTGGGGCTGTTCAGCCTGGAGAAGAGAAGGTTCCGGGGTGATCTTATAGCAGCTTTCCAGTACTTAAAGGGGGCCTACGGGAAAGCTGGAGAGAGACTTTTTACAAGGGCGTGTAGTGATAGGACAAGGGGCAATGGATTTAAACTGAAAGAGGGGAGATTTGGATTAGACATAAGGAAGAAATTTTTTACATTGAGGGTGATGAGGTACTGGAACAGGTTGCCCAGAGAAGTTGTGGATGCCCCATCCCTGGAAGTGTTCAAGGCCAGGTTGGATGAGGCTTTCTCTGCCCATGGCAGGGGGAGTGGAACTAGATGATCTTTAAGGTCCCTTCCAACCCTAACCATTCTATGATTCTATGATTCTATGATTCTATTTTAACCATTTCCAGGTCTCTCCAGTTCCTTTCCTACCTCACACTGGAGACTGGGGAAAGTCACTGTATTTCGCACCTTCCCCATCTTCCCTGTCAACCAGCTCTCCCACTGTCTTTTCTTTCCCCATTCCCATCTCAGATATCCCCTACAATACTATTTTTCCCTCTTGCCTCGCAAGAGTTAAGAACAAATCACCTCTGAGTAGCCCAGCCACTTACTCCCAGAAACCTGTTCAAGTGGGACCGGCTGCCAATGCCGGAACACATTTGTATCCCACTGTTCCCAGCCATGTGGCAGGTGATTCTTAGTCACAACGAATTTGCTTTGCTCCTGTACGACTGTCATCTAGTGTTTACTCCGGGACCGCAGGAAATATCGCTGGTCTGAGACAGGGATTGAACATGGAAACTACTCATTTACCATCCTGCACAAGGGTGTCATAATTTTATTAAAACCCAGACGAGCCTGACACCTTGGTGACAGAATATAATTTCCCTAACCAAACGCCTTGACACCGAAAATGAGGCTAAATTGCATTATTTTAAAGGAGCAGATGGGAATGCTAAACACTTACCCAGGGGACCACTTAGATTGCCACAGTCCATTACTGCCACGGCATGGCAGGGTACCTAATGACCTCCATTAGCAAGCGCAGAGCAGAAGCCACAGGTCCATCCCTGGGTGGTCATGTTCCTTCGCAAGAAATAGTTTTGCTCCTCCTCAAACCCAGGCCTGGAGATGCTGGGGGAGAAGAAGGTTTAAAGTGAGGCTGTGAAGATAAGAGGATAAGGGGTTAAAGCGTGACCCGTGGGGTATCTCTCCTTCCCTGCCACATCCACATCAAAGTGTCAGGGATGCAGCTTGGCCAGCTACATCTTCAGAAACCTCTCACTTGCCATTGACTGACCCCTTCACAAGCAATTCCTCCCTGGGCAGTTCAAGTAGAGGGCTACAGCAACGGGACTCCTGACCCACACAGTGTTTGCAGCTTTTGTTCAAGGTGGAGTGACACCACAGACCCCAGGAATGAGCATTACCACCTTTCCAAGTGGCATATGTTGCATGTGGCCAAGCAAGCCGGGAGACATGCCTGTGTCCTTGTCCCAGATGTCAACAGCAGGTCCTCACCCTGGACCGTATCTTCCCCATCTCCAAAGAGCAGGATGGAGACACAAATTTGGAAGCTGTACAGGGTCAAGGAAACATTTGCCTACAGAAGAATTGGGTATTGGGGTGCTTAGATTGGCAGGTGAGAAATCAGGATTCTTGGCGTCTCTGCCCTGTCATCTCTGACTGATTAAATAAAATCTGGAGGAGATATTTGACTTCTTAAGAAAGGTAGTGACGTCTACTGAATCTAGATGGAAAGGAGATATTTTCTGGAAGATGGCTGAGCATTTAGGATCTTCAGCTCAGAATAGCTGGTTGCTTGTGTTAAACCACGGCATTGACTTTTGCACGGGCAGCCATCAGAGTTGCCATTCCCGGACTTAAAGCCCATCAACACAAGCTGAGTTGTACCTCTGGAAATGAACAAATTGTCACACGGAGCAGGAGTTAGATTGGGAATCTGGAGATGTCAGTCTTGGCTTAACCACGTGTTTGTATTGTGACCACAAGTCCTGCAGAGTCATGAACATGTCACAGTAAAAGCCATACACTCAGAAAGCAAATCAAGCTTTATAGTGAGGCTGTGAAGATAAGAGGGGTTAAAGTGTGACCCGTGGGGTATCCCTCCCCAGAAAGTAAATCAAGCTTTATGAGTAGGGCATTTACATCTCACATTTTAACCCCCAGCTGGTCAGAAAACCAACCAAAACTCCACATGTGTGAAGGAGCAACTCACTGCTTCAGCTCTCACATCCTTGGATTCTCACTGGTGGAGGGAGGGAAGATGCAGGTTGGTCCAGGCTGGTCGTCTGCCAACGTCAGGGCTATTCACCATAGCTGCTCTCTCCTGCTCTGTTTCTGGAGAGCACGCAGCTCTCCTTGTACCCCCAGTGACAGATTTGGGGATATATTCATGGAAGAAAACTCCACCAGGTAAACGTCAAGGCAATGTTTTGGCTCCGAAAGGTGCTGCTGGTGACTTGCTCAGGCCTTTTTGGGAAAGTGTCACTGTGTGCATGCTCTGCTCTTCTTCCTTTACCTTTGACATCTGCTACCAACCTTTCTCAGAGGCAGGATATATGCTGACCTGGTGTGGACAGCCTTCTCTTATGCTGAACGCACCAAGGTGCAAAGAAAGGAGGACTGGTTTGTCCCAAGTTGAGGAACACAAAATGTTGCCTTCAGCTGGCCGCAGAGCCAGAGAGGTCCAAGCTTCCCCAAAGCCTCTTTGCTCCCACAAGAAAAGCAAGCTGTTGTGCAAAGATCTCACCAGTTGCTGCCTTGCTGCTGCTGGACCAAAAATAATTCCAAGTGCTGGATGGGGACAACCAAAGCAGCCCACAGTCCCCCCAGTGCATTGCAAACCTGCAACTACCAGCCCTGCACAGGCACGTCAATGGGACTAGGCATGGAAGGGTGGAAGGGACATTGCTCCTGTGGAGTGAAGCATGTCTCGCCCACATTTCTCAAGCAGGCAGTAGCAGAGAGGCAATATCCCTGGGGAAGGAGATGGAATAAGGCAAGGAGGAAAGCTTGAGAAATCTCCTTCACCCAGCAGGAGGCTCTGTCAAGACAACATCCAGCCCCAGGAGATGGAGAGGGATCTGCAGGTTCCAGCAGAGCTACGGCCTAGGAAAGGCAACTAGGTCAGGAGGTGGAACCACTAGCAGACCTGCAGGTTTTTTTCTTGAGGCATAGCTGAGCTCACTGTGTCCACATTCAGCACAGCTGCCCAAGCAAGATCTGACCCAAATTGTGGCTTAGTTTGAGCACTGCTGAGCTTTAATAACCTGAGAAAGCCATTGTGCTTGCCAAATCTTCATTTCTGCCTCAGAGCTTTCTTGCTATTTGCTCCAACTATGGGCAAAGTGAAATCCATGCTAACACGTTAACCCATGTCTTTCCCTGGTAAGCAAGTTTGCCACAGCTCCCATCTTTCTAGTGGCCCTTTTCTGAATGCTTTCCAAATGGTCAATATGCTTTTTGAATCAAGGAATCCATATCCAACTAGTCGTGTCAACAGTTTTGGAGAAGGATGGCACATTCGACCCTCTGGATACTCTCTTGTTACATGTCCAAGGTCCCTCAGAACCTGCCAGCCCCATCCCTGATCTGAAACACCATCAGCTAGAAGTCTCTGTAAAAATAAAACAACTCAGAAAACCCAGGGCAATTTCTAGAATTGTAAACTCAAGTCCAAATGGGAGTAGATTGGACAATTTCTGCACACTCTGGAAGCAGAAATGCAGGGAGTGTTTAAGGAACAGTTGGGGAGAAGGCAATCAAGAGGACAACAACAAAAAAAGAAAAGTAGATGTGAAAAAAAATAAACCAACTTGGCATGCTGGAAACAGCAGTGGTTTAGCTAGAAAGAATCTCCCCAAGAGAGCAAACAGATGATGTTGGGGTGGGGAGGAGAGGGGAGGAAGCAGCATCAGAGAAAAAATATAGCAAAGAGACTGAGCCAGGGAAAGAGAGTGAGAGCCACAAAACAAGCAGAGAGAACACAAAGCAATCATTAATTAGAGGAGAAAAAAGAAATAATGTGCAACAAATTGCAGAGAGTGTTGACAATTAGTGGCAAGGAATCCGTTCCCTTCTGCACACAATAGACGCCAGATAAGAACATCCATTTCAGGATGTTTTGCTCAAGTATCGCTGGAGGGCAAATAGCCATACCAGTGCGGGCATTGGTGCTGGCACTGCCTGTGTGAAGGGAAGAAAGATTTGTCACGAGAGGGAACAGCTGGTGAGGGGGGGACACACAAAGAGATTGGAAAAGTGTGGGTGGCAAAGGATTTAAGAAAATCGTTCCCATTCAATAAGGCTCTGAATAAGCTGAAGTGTGTATTTAAGACCCAGCAACATCAACCACCTGTTCCCTCCATGGGGACCACACTGTGACGTGATGCTAGGTGTCCCTAAACCTGTCTTGACATCTCCAGTAGTGACTTTCTTTGCCTTGAACTATGCAGGACGATGCAGACTTTGCTACCCATATTCCCTCTGGACTCACATGACTCCTTAAATATAACTTAAGTGCTTTGTGCTGGAAAGTCCTACAAAGATTGAAGGAACCAGTTCTCCACCCCAATGACTCTTGAACCAATCCAGTGTACTTTTCATAGATAGAGAGCTCTGCCCTGGTCCGTGACTCGGCATGAGCAAACTACCACAACTCCCCTGCAGCTGAAACCAGCACATCCTAAACTAACATATGCAAGAGCAGTTACCACCAGGTGGCAGCTCTTTAAAGCACAATAGCTCAACTGTTTTTGAGCATGTTGCAAGGGCTTGCTTCTGTCCCAAGTTTTCTGGAAGACTCCCAGCTCCATTAGTCATCATGGCCTGCAATGGAAGGTAGAGACAATGGAGACGGTGTTTCTTCACTTCCTGCCTAGCAAAGGGGTTGCCAAGTTACAGCTCGGGATCTGAGCGAGGACGGTCAAGTACAGCTCCCACACACACTCACTGCAGCTGAGATTTAATTCACTGATCTCAACGCCCACATTTAGATGTTTCCATGTAGGTATCCAAGGGTCTGAGTGCCCACTCAACCCAGTCAAGGCATCCTGTGTTGATCCTGGAGAGACATTCTGTTGACCAGAGAGGTCTAATTTTGGAGAGCTGAGTCACTCCGTAGATCTTCAGTGGTTAAATAGGAGCTTAAATACTTGTTGCACAGTTGGGCATCTACCTAAGGTAGATGGAGGCCAGGCAGGATGTCCTAGAATATCAAAAGGCAGTAGAAATGCTTAGGCAACTGAACTGAGTGTTAAGTGAGCTCACTCCTCACCCAGGACATCCAGTGCCATTGGAAATGGTATTGGGTGTCCTATCTGACCTCCAGCATCTCCTGTAAAATGAATCACCCATTGTCCAACGTCATGTCTGCCACCCTTGAGCAGATGCCTTCAAAATCTTAGGACAGTCCAAATGGTGGAAGTCACCACATCTTGGGAAATGAAGATGACAGGGATGGGGTAGTGGGAGGCATGTAGGAAGAAGAGGAGATACAACAAAAGAACAGGCAGGGTTGGTGGTACACCACTTGCACCAGAGGACAGTGAAGGAAGCAGCAGGCATTGATGGCTGGACAGATGTCATGAGGTTTGGGGGGCGGTAGGGATAGAAGTGATGGGGGAGAGAGCAGACAGGTTTCAAATCCCCAAAGAGTTTGATAACCCTGGAGCCAGTAGAAAAGGTCAAACTCTTTCAGTTGTCCTCCCAGACCTGTCATCCTCTCTGAAGCAGACATCAATCTTAAGCAAAATAAATAATCTACCCCCCTCACATCTCAGTTCACACCTCTCGGTTGTGTTCAGTGAGTTAAACACCACCAAAAGCCATGTGGACCCTGGAAAAGCCGGGTAAAATCCTGCCCTCACCAAAGACAGCAGTGTCAGCGCAGGGACGAGAGGTCTCACTTAGATGACTTCTCAAACATCTTTGAAGATATCACTGCTGCGGTATTGGAAGAAAATGACCCTCAGCCAGTGATTTTTTTCCAAAGAGCATCTCAGAAGGTTTCATCTGTGAGATAAATCGTTGAAGCAAAGGGCTGGGGAGTGGGAGGAAGGAAGGGAAGAGTCTGGAGCACAAACTGGTTAGAGAAGGGGCAAAAAGCAATGCCAGAGGTAGAAACCATCTGGGCTTGGAAACACAGCATGGGACAGGCTGCATCAACATGGTCATCAAGGTAGTTGTGTTTTATAATGGGTAGGCAGAAAAAGACTGTGGGATTTTAGCAGGACTGGGCAAAGAACGTCCAAGGCACAGAAATTACATAAGGAGCCTAAATCTCTTTTCAAAGTAGATGTAGGTACCTACCTTGTTTCTTCCTTCAGATTTTAAAGACCTTTTTCAGTGGCTTTCAACAGTGCAGGCACATGTCACAGCACAACCTGTAGCTCCTCTAGTGCTAAAGGAAAACAAACCAAAGTAATCAAACAATTGCTTTGAAACTCATTGGTTTGGGATATAACTGAGTAAAATACTTATCATACAATTTCTCCCCCAAAAGGGAAAGAGAGAAACATGAACTGAAGCAAGGGGGAATGGAGGAGACACGGGATCTGTCTGTTTGGTAGAGCTAAACAGGATTTCAGATCCAAATACACTGATGTTTGCAAATGAACATCTCACTGTAATTTTGTTTTCTAGGGCGAGTGCTCCTATTTCATCTTTTCTTATTGTTGTGCTGGGAATCAATGAAACATCCAGGAAAAGTCTTGCATTTCAAATATGAGTCTTATGCTTTTCACATTCCAAAACCCACAACTTTTCAACAATTAGAATAATTCAATTCAAAGCAACCTGAAAAGCACATCTTATTTCGTTTCTAAACTTCTTGGCAAAAAAAAAAAATCAAGTCTTTCAACTTAAAGTTTAATTCTACTTCTGTATCAGCACTATTCTGAGGAGAGAATGTCTGGAAACCACAGTTTTGTCAACCAGCCCATGCAACTGGGAAATTATTCCTTCTGCGCAGCTAACACAGCATGCTGACGCTGAGAAAACCTCCTACATTAGATATTAGAATATGAACCTCACGCATGTACCGGGTACCTGGTTACCATGCATCCTTTTACCTCTTTTCTTGAATTTTTTTCACTTCCTCTATCAGAGATGCCATTCACTTTTCAGCTAAACATTTCATTCAGGAGCAATGGATTCTTTTTTTGGATAAATATCTGTCACTGCCGCCTATCAGCAGTAATTAAAGTCGTATGATGCAGCTCTCAGCATCACGGGTGATGAGCGGTTCGTGGCTGTTGTTGATGGGTAACAAATTCTTTTGGGGAAGAAGCTGACAGTCACTGTATCGACATAAAACACCATCAGTTCCTGGATTCTTGCAGGACACAGAGGCCACTGGGACCCACCATCATGCTGCTCCTGGGATACAGCGACTCATTTGCTTCAGCAGGAGACATTGATGATGGAGCTGGAAACGCAACTTCACTTGCTAAGGTCACCCTTGCCCTCAGGGTAGTCTTTCCCCAGCCCCAACCTCCTTCACTCACCACTGAGTCCAGAAAAGTTCTGAGTGTTCTTGTTCAAAGGTCCTCTGACCTTTCAGCTCCGCCTCACTAACCTCCCACACTGGCCACCTCATGCATCTCAATCCAACCCACCTCCCCCTGCCCAGGTTGCTTAACCCATCACTCTGGCTCTGTATTGCTTAGATATAAATATTTATCTGTCCATATAAATATCTGTTGGACAGATATAACTAAGCTTAATTATCTTAGATATTCATTCACATGACTGTCCCATTCGGCCATTTCATCACAGCTCAACCCTCTGTTTTCCTACAAGTCCCCAAAACACCATGTCCCAGGGATTGACAAAAGGAAAATTAAGCCCCAAAAATTCCCACTCCTCCAGTGAAAGGAAAACCTGGACACAGCTCAGAAATGCTGATAACTTACTCCATTACCGTTTCTTAGACCGAGATCCCATCCTCTCTCCTTCCTGCTGCAGCTAAGCTACTCCAGCCCTCAGGAATGGATAGAAGACATTCTTTACAATGAGGGTAGTGAAGCACTGGAACAGGTTGCCCAGAGAAGTTGTGGATGCCCCATCCCTGGAAGTGTTCAAGGCCAGGCTGGATGAGGCTTTGAGCAACCTGGTGTAGTGGAAGGTGTCCCTGTCCATGGCAGGGGGGTTGGAACTAGATGATCTTTGAGGTCCCTTACAATCCAAACCATTCTGTGATTCTATGATTCTATGACCTTACCTTCACCCATATCCTACTCCTGTTTGCAGCATAGATCTGCCTTTGGTATGTCCCTGCGTCATGGTAAGGAGGTGGAGAGACTCCATCTACTTTTGGTCTCAAAGCATGTAAGACTCTCTATCCCCAGGAAACTGAGGGGAGGGAGATGAAGCCGCATTCCTGGGTCACCCTACAAACAGTACGTATTAAACTTACTCACAGTGCAAACCACGCGTGCATCCCTGCTCCCTGCCCTGCTAAAGACCCCAGCTCTGCCTCCAGACCTAAAACATAAGTCAGAGTGTGGAGACCAAGCAGGAGAGATGGGGGTTCTCATTTTCATTCCGGTTCAGTTCAGCATCCTCAAGAAGCAAAGCCATGCACAGACACCGATAGCGGATTTCATACAAAGTAATCAGAAGGCAATAATATTCTCCCCAGTAACCATCCTGGCAAAAGCCTGGGAGATGTTGACATTATTTGCATCTTTATTGTTCCTGAGCAGTAGAGCAATGATGTTGCCGTGTTTTGACTAAATAGATGGAGAGAGATGTTTTGTTGCTTCCTTGAGTGTGGAAAAGATTAAGCCCAATTACACATTCGCTCCATCTCCCCCCGTTCACACATACAGATTCCGCCTTTGCTGAAATTGCAGAACCGCCCTGCGAGTTATTTAAGGTGGGCATTAACGGAGAGCGAGCGTCATCTCTGTGAAATGAATGCCACCTGCCAAGGCAGATTATAATGATTTTATCTAGGTGAGTTGAGTTTGGTGGTGCACAGGAGGTTCCTGCTATCCTAGGAGGCCCCATGGTCCTGGTCCCAGCCCCAGACAAGTTCAGCATGCCAGCATTAGCACACCCAGCCCACGGGCAGTCTGGTAAAGGGAGCTCGAATGCCCCATTGCATCCTCTTTTGCACCGTTGGAGAAGAGAGGACAGCCTCTTGTCCCCAAAGCTGCAGGAGCATCTGAGCAGAAGCCTCAGGGCTCCATGAACCACCACCCCATGGAGATCACATGTGGAGCTGCAGCATGGCTGCATCTCTGGGGAGAACATGGCAAAAACAGAGGCAGTGCTGATCACCCAGTCAAAGAGGACAAGCATCCATCACCATATCTGCTGCCTTCCAGTCCAGAGGGAACCACAATCCAGCACACACCCTGGGCAGACCAAACCCCTCCTTCCATAACCGCAGAGAGCTTTTACAAAGCAAGTCCCATCCTTCCTTCCTTCCTTCCCCCCTTTTTTGCTGTTTGTGTCCTCAGACAACCCAGACTTCTGCAGTTCCCTTGCCAGCAAGAAAATTACAATGTCATTTTGGCTGTCAGGCTTCTGGCTAGGCATCGGCAGACGGCCAGAGGAGGAGGAGAAGGAGGAAGGGCAGGGGGAGCAGGGAGGGGAGGTGAAGGGGGAGAAGAGGAAGGTGAGCAAAGGTTTGTGCGGTAAAGTGGGCAACAGCTGCTGCTGTGAAATACAGATGGCAAGGGGCGAGGACGAATGATGGGTTTTGCTCTCTGGCCTTCCCACCTGGAGGGAAGAAGGAACCATTGGTTGAGTGTCTGGAAGAGAAAATTCAGGTCCAGGTGGCAAAGCTGACTGAAGGCAGCCCACATTAACTGGGTAAAGGTGCCACCTGGTCTTCCCCAGCTTCCCAAGAAAAACAACTCTGATTTGCCATCCTTAAATCTAGTTTTGGAGGTGCCGGGCAGTGAAGTTGGGATCTACTTGCAGTCTAAAACTGAGGTTGCAACAGAGGACCATCCTGGGACCAGGAAACTAATTAACACCCTGTGTGGTACGTCTTCACTTTGCTCTTACCACCCAGGTTGGGCACTTGTGCACAAGCAAGTTGTGATTCCAGCCAGCACTGCTCAAGAGCGCAGCACACAAAAAACACCAAAGGATGGTGCAAGCTGGGATGGAGACTCCTTGTCCCACCTTTGCAGAGGCTGAGGTCCTTTGGTGCAGAGGACCTCCCTTGCTGACTGGCTCCTCCACCTTTCTGCTGACACCCTCCCCAAAGGACGTTTCCTGCAGTCTCTGTAAGCCATCCTCCACCAGCTGCAGCTCCCCAGCCTCGGTGGGGGGAGATCACTCAACCCGCTGTGCAAACAGCATTCGCCCACCCACACATCATGAATCTCTCTTGCTCTGAGCAAGGCAGAGCACTGTCCTGCTTCTTTCCAGCCTTCCAGGTGATTTATTTAAGCTCCTGTCATCCCACTAGGAAAGGAGCTTTGCTAAGGCTTAATGTGTAGCAACAGCTGCTCCTTTTTCCACATCTAGTCTTCTCCTTCCATGATTTTGTCCCGCAAGTTTCTCTCCATCCCTTTCTCTGTGTCCTCCAGAGGTTTCAAACCCACAGATTCCCCAGGGACCTGTGGTTTTGTGGGGATCTGATCAAGATGCCCAGGAAAAGTAGGTTCAACTACTACAGTCCCTGATGGACTTGCCTTTTATTGTAGCGTATTGGGGATTCACAAAGAAAAGGGTTGAAAACTGCAGATGTAGATGATTCCTTCTTGTCTTTTTTCACGTACCTCAAAAAAGCCAGGTTTTCACTGAAGCTTCCCAAACCCATTGCAGGGTCCAGCTGTACCCACTTGTCCACAGACATGTTCATCTTCTCCTCATCCCTCAGGTATCAGCTTGGCCTCTCTCCCTTCTTCTGCCACCTTAGTACCCCAGCGAGATAGGAAATAAAAGGAAATTAATGTCTATTCCCCATGATACTTCCTTTAGAACTTGGTCCCGTCTAAGTTGCATCCTACTACTTTTCAAACATCCTAAAAAACAACAATAAACTCCATTTTCTCAGGGTGAGAGCTGACTTTATCTGCTGTGGGCGATAATGTCCACTCTTTGCTCCACCCTGGCAGGAGGAGCCAAAGACAATTAATGGCTCCCTGGGCAGTGTGGCCTCATGCTGCCAGGGTTACTTTATTTTTAACTCTCCACCTTGGAGGAACTGAGCTGTCAGCAATTAACACTCCTTTTCTCACACTTCCGCCCAATTTCAGAAGAACAGCAGCAGCTACTGTTGGTTTCGTTTATCCTGCTCAAACGAAGAGAGAGTCTGCTGAACTCTTCCAGTTGCAGCCACATCCACAGCTTAGTAAATCAATCTAATTTTCAAAAAATGCAACACAAAGATGGGTGAAAGTACGAGAAGCTGACCGTCATTTAGCAAGAAGGAATAGAGGCAAGGAGAAGCTTTAGTTCCCCAACATATCAGCTTCTTCATAATGAAAAAATAACGGTAGTACGATGCTTATGGGATGGCTTTGGGTTCTCCAAGGGTCTCTATTCATCAGTCAACATGTTCCCAAGTAGGGGAGGAACCCAGCACCAAAAGTGAAGCTGGTGAGGAATCCGGAAGTGGCCAGCAGGTTGAGGGAGGGGATTCTGCCCCTCTGCTCTGCTCTCGTGAGACCCCATCTGCAGTGCTGTGTTCAGCTCTGAGGGCTCCAACACAAGAAGGACATGAAGCTGTTGGAGCAGGTCCAGAGGAGGCCACAAAGATGATCCGAGGTCTGGAGCATCTCTGCTATGGAGACAGGCTGAGAGAGTTGGGGTTGCTCAGCCTGGAGATGAGAAGGCTCCAGGGAGACCTTCCAGCAGCCTTCCAGTACCTGAAGGGGCTACAAGAAAGCTGGAGATGGGCTTTTGACAAAGGCATGTAGTGATAAATGCTATTTTTTTGAGCAGGGAGCAAATGGGAACTGCTGCAGGGATGGCCCTGAGGTGCTGGCTTTGACCATGGGGTTAGCCGTACCTGGAAGATTTTCCCCCTAATTCAGTCCCTGAAGAACAACCAATTGCCCTCTTCTGCAGACAGGAGATCAGGCAACGAGCACTGCGTTTTCTGCTCCCACCACCACCACCTCCTCCCAGGAGTCAGGAAGGCTTTCAAACAGCCCATTTTTTGCCGTTAGCCACTGAGAAAGAAAGGTCAGTTGCTCCTCTCCCTGGGCTGCTGCTGCTCGATGGCCGCGCATGGAAGCAGCAGGCACAAAGCCACCACTGACGGCAGCTGCTGTCAAGTGCCACCAAAGCTCAGTGGAAAATGGGGAATGAGACTCACTAATTAGGCAGTTAACTTCAAGCCCCTCCACAATCCCTCTTTGCCAAGGTGCTTTCGTTGCTCTCTCCAGGTGTAAGAGCCTGCATCAGCCCATGCACAATTTCAACCTGAATTTGAAGACGTAACGAGCTCACCAGCCCCGCACCAGCGTGGATTTCCCTCTCTCACCTCCCAGTTTACCAACCCCTTTCCAACTCAGCAGGACCTCTTGCCTCTGCCCAACCATCGCACCCCATGCAACAGAGAACTTTTAAATACCTGTCCCCTTTGTCCTGAGGAACAGCCACATACTGCCACTCGTGAATGCTTTTGAGTGTGCAAAACCCAGGCATAAAGCTCCCCTTCTCCAGAGTGGTTTTGTGCTTATAAATCTTAATCCTACTAATACTTAGTTTGCAGACTTCACTGGGTTTTCAGCACCTCTGTCTATGATTTCCCTGCTCTGAGCCTTCTGGAGAGGAGCCCCGTGCATTCCCCACACAGCAACTGGCATGGGGAGACCTCTTAGCCCAGCCCTCTGGTCCTCTGCACAGCTCCAGGCTGGAGCCCACAGGTCTCTCCAGCTCTGTTTTCCTTAGGAAGCAATCTTGGCAGCAAGCCCAAAGGTAGGATCAGACATGCTTATCTACCTCTAATAGGAGGGCTTACAACAGTTCCCAACTCCAGAAACTTGGTTTGAGAGACGCTTTTGGATTCACACCTTGTGAGTTTGGATCCTCTCCTTTTTGAAACATTTCTTATCAGTAGCAATGACAGCAAGGAGACCAGCCACATCTGCCCTGTGGCCTCTGTGATCCAGCGTGGCTGGACCCCAGCCACCTCCAAACAGTAATCTTGACTGGTGTGACAGCTCCCACACGACACAGCACGGACACCTGCCCACCTGCCAGGCGGGTCACGGCCCAGCAATATCCTATATTTTAGGCTACTGGTTTCACACAGTCACTGCTGCACCTACTTGACAGCCAGGACAACCTGTATCTGGTGCATCAATAGCTCTGCTGAGCTGTCTGGGCTCCTGGGGTCATCACTGGAGAGCACTCAGCATGGTTTAGCTCATGCTTTGGTGGGCTAACATGAAGGAAAGTAAACACATGCATGTCTGTCTCTCGCCATTTAAGATAAATGGGTTCATGACCTGCTGGAGACAGCAAAAGCTACATCCCACCCATGGTCTTGGGTGAAAACGCCCTGGAAGAAAGCCTTCTCCTTGCATTACAGCTCATCTTCTCCTGGTCTCCAGAGAGACATGGCAATAGGAGAACTCACACAGCTTTAACCCCACCGGCTTGTGGCTCAACCACATCTGTGCCCACCAGGCACATCTGTATCTCAGTAGGAACCAATGGGATTTAGGCGCCTTAGCAAAATTTTTCTTTCTGATGAAAGCTAGGGGGCTTTACAAAACATTTTCTTCTGATTAGCCTTCAATACAACATCCTTTGAAATCCGTGGGGCATCCTGGGAGAAGGATCCTGAAATGCTGAGCTCTTGCTGAATTTGAGTATTGAGCACCTTCCCCAGGGAAATGACCCTTCTCAGGTGTCTAAACAACTGGCTCAGTTAACACCAAACAGCCCTGAAACAGGGCTTAAACAGCAGCATTTCTGCACTTCTCGGTGACATCAGGGATGGTGATTTTGGGGCAGGGGGGTGGCAAGAAAAGCTCTATGATTAAGTGATTGAATTGAAGAAAAACATTCTTTTGGACCTATCTGAAAGGTATACTTTTCAATTTTTTTACTGGCAAATCATTTGAACAAAATAAGCCCATTTTGTTTACTTGGGAACTTCTTTCCATTTAAAATAAATACTTCTGTGTTTTAAGCTGAAGTGAAGCAAGTGAAATATTGCTTCAAACGGAGACATCAAACTGTTTGGGAGGAAAAAAGAAGTAAATTGAAGCTTTTCTTTTTCAAAATTGTCTGTTTTGGTTATTTCAACCCAAACAATGAACCAAGATTGATATAAAACCACAGCATGTTGCAGGTGACCTGAAAGTGAATCTTTCAGCGTAAAAAAGTTCCAGGTGAAAATTTGTTCCTGGCTCCAGCAACGATTGATTCATGAGCAGAATTAGGATTTAAAGCTTGGGCCACACAGTTTAATCCACTCCTCCCAAACCCAGTCAAATCCTCTTTGAACACGACCGGGATGGAGGAGAAGGGGGGTGGGCAGAGAAATCTGCAGGAGAAATACAAGAGCAGCCATAGAAGGCTCTGGCATCCACTTAACTTGAAAATAAGAAAGCAGCATAAGACCAGGACAATAAGATCCTGAGCAACACAGGCCTTTCCAAAAATGAAAGACAGCAGAGGGAATTAATGGGCATAAATGCAAACCAGTAATTAATTGATAAATGGCATTAGAGCGTTTTCTAAAGACAACGACTCCAACGTGACTTATCTTCCCAAAGGCTGAAGACAATTTCTCCCTCCTTTCACCTTGCAGATAAGGACAGAGAGCGGGGACCTTTCAGTTTTGAAGCTTGAGAGGAATCTGGAAGTTGAAGACAAAAGAGGAAGCAAAAAGCCCCACGTAGTAGGAGGAACGACACCAGGGGCTGTTGTTATTTATTGAGCTACTGAAGATGGAGAAGCACAACCTGAAACTATTCACCACCGTATAATTCCTCTTACAAGGGTGGGAGCGAAGTGAGGAGTAAAATGGGAGCGAGAGCAAAGTCCTCCAGCCAAGGCAATGGGATTATATCTTGTAGGGAAGAGGGGAACCCAGCTGGTTCGCAGCTTTCTGCAAAAATCCCTTCACCTTTCCCAGTAGGCAACGGGGTAGGTCTGCAGCGTGGGACCACTTCTGTTTGCTGCAGCTGCAACTCCCGAGCCAGCCCCTCGAGCACGTGCATTGCTCCCCTTGGAGAAGACAAAGCCCAGCCGTGGGCTCTCCACCTCCTCCCCTTGCTACCTCCATGCCAGCTATAAGGTCTCATCTGTCCTTCACCCCAGCCAAGATGCTCAAGCCAATGCCCCCCACAGCCAACCTGCAGGGTCCACCACCTCCTGAGACATCCCGCAAGCAGCTCGGTCACTGGAGGTGCCCAACAGTGCAGCAATGATTTTTTCAAGGTTGAATAAGCCTAATAATTGAGACACTTCCCTCCTGCCCAGCTAGACACTTATATTAACAAGCACATTGAATCCCTAGGCAGGATCAACTGATAGACGGGAACACATAAATTTCAGTGTCTAAGTGTGTCTACACTCCTACCACGGCCAGTGGAGACCAAAGGCTCAGTTCAGTTATCTGAAGTTAGGCATCTTCTGCCATCTGAGTTCATAGAATCATAGAATCACAGAACAGTTTGGGTTGGAAGGGACCTTCAAGATCATTTACTTCCAACCCCCCTGCCATGGGCAGGGACACCTTCCACTACACCAGGTTGCTCAAAGCCTCATCCAACCTGGCCTTGAACACTTCCAGGGATGGGGCAGCCACAACTTCTCTGGGCAACCTGGTCCAGTGCCTCACCACCCTCAGAGGGAAGAATTTCTTCCTTATATCTAATCAAAATCTCCCCTTTTTCAGTTTAAAGCCATTGCCACTTGTCCTGTCACTACACAACCTTGTCAAAAGCCCCTCTCCAGCTTTCTTGTAGCCCCTTTAGGTACTGGAAGGCTGCTGGAAGGTCTCCCCAGAGCCTTCTCTTCTCCAGGCTGAACAATCCCAACTTTCTCAACCTGTCTTCATAGTAGAGGTGCTCCAGCCCTTGGATCATCTTTGTGTCTTCCTCTGGACCTGCTCCAACAGCTCCATGTCTTTCTTATGTTGGGGACCTCGGAGAAACATGTAGGACCTGATGAACTTCATGAGTTTCACCCAAAGGTATGCAAGACATCTGCACCATCTGGATCAGCATGTAGAGGACGGATGAGTTACAGCAGGGTATCAACGTTAAGACCTAGATGACTGGTCTCAGGAGACACCAGCTTCCCAATAGATAAAGGCTGCCAATTAGTCTTTTTAATGTCTGCTGAACAGCAATTTCTCTCCATGCCAACAAGACGTGTGCACTGTGAGTTACCCAGCTTCCTCCAAATGAGACAGGCCCAGCTTGGTTTAAGCAGGAGAGGTAAAATTTGGGCAGAGCAACAGGAGAAAAGTACCGACTGTTGGCCATAGTCAACCCAAATGGAGTGAAGAGGCACAGCTGGATTCTTCCCAGCCTTGGAGGCAGGAGGGTAAGAGTATGGTCAGGCCAGACCAGATAGGTCAGCAGGGATGGGACAACAGCCAAATTCCTCTGAACAGCTGTCCGTACCATGGTCCAGCTCTGCGGTTTGCACAAAAGCCCTTGATCCTCACACAGAGGCAGCTCTGCACCAGTTCATACACCCACCCATTCAGACATGGGCTGTCACAGTGTCATCCCAGCAGAGAACTTGGTCCAGTGATTTCAGCAGAGCAGGCAGGTGAGACCAAAAGATCTGAGATTTCATAGTAGTAGATACCTCCAGAACCACTTCCAAGGTATCACAGACCCTATCTCCCATCCCATTAAAAGACTCCTTTGCAGGAGATGACCTGGACACAGGCACAAGCACAAGGGGTGCTGTGTGTCTGGAGGGTCCATTCTGCTGGACCTACACAGTCAAGGTGTCTGGCTGTCCCTGCCCCCAGCTGGAGTCCTCCTCTGCTGTTTTTGCAGGCTGTACTCATGCAGGGTTCAACCCTGAACCATACAAGAGGTTTTTCTGTGCTTGATAGGGTTGTGAGGTGGCACAACGCATGCCTAAGTCTTGTTCCTCCATGGACAATAGGATTTAGCTAGGACCTATTCCTATAGGTTCTGGGAACTAGGAAGACCTTGGCTTCCCCAACCCAGGCATCATCTCTACTCCATGAACTGGTGATAGTAAAGTAAGGTCTATGACTGGAAATGTATCAAGTATTTTTCTGGCACTCTAACTTTTCCCGGAGCAGATCCTCCATTCCCAGTCCCGCTGGGTACCAGGCAGACAGAACAGCTCAGCAGCTATTCATTCCTGTCATGAAAATAGGTGTAATCTCCAGCCAAAGCAGCGAAAACCCGCACGGTTGCCCTGAGCTGAATCAATAGCCCCCCAGCTTCATCGCTGGAACAGGTCACCCACTTATCAAGGGAAAGCTGAAATCGTTCATAGGACGCTTGTGGATTTGCTGTCCTTGCAGTGGCTTTCCTGAACTCTGTCCAAAGCAGAGACGTGTCATTTAGATTCTATTAAAACAAAAGTGCACGTCCGCACGCGCGGGAAGAGGAGGAGGGAAGAGAAAAAAAGGAGGAGGGAGCTGGCTGTCCTTGAGGTCATGTAATCTAACAAATCATGGAGAAGCCATTAGCACCACGGAATGACAGGAGGCAAAACAAGGCAGAACGTTAAGCGCCCAGCGCTACCAAATCCATCAGCTGCCCCCGTTATTCTGATGGTGTGTCGGTGCAGCGTATAATCATCAAAATTGGTATTCTGCTGCAAACCATCCGTCTCCTGCTTTCACTCCAGGCTGAGTTTTGCTGGTCATTAGGGAACAAGGAGAAAGTACAGAGTCCACCTCGCATCACTTCTTCCACAAAGTCTGCTCAGCCCTCCATCATCGGCAGAGCAAGCAAACAGAGTCCTATGTAGAATAATTCCCATTGTGAGCTGGTAGGGAGGGGAAATTTCCAGGGTGATGAAACACTGGAAGAGGTTTCCCAGAGAAGTTGTGGCTGTCCCATCCCTGGAGGTGTTCAAGGCCAGGTTGGACGAGGCTTTGAGCAACCTGATCTAGTGGAAGGTGTCCCTGCCCATGGCAGGGGGGTTGGAACTAGATGCTCTTGAAGGTCCCTTCCAACTCAAACCATTTTATGATTCTATGATTCTGTAATAATATGAAATAAGTGGGAGAGAGGCTTTATCAGCCATGGAGTCATGAAGACTTCAAGTGTGATGTTATTTTGGAGGTGGATAGTGGCAAAGCCAGTAATGTGCTAGATCTTCAAGGCTTTGGGGCTGGGTCAGTGTTTGGCAGAGTCCTTGTGTCATTTACAGAGCTGTGATGGTAAAAAAGTGAATCACTCCAGTCAGAGCTGGAACAATCTGACCCTAGCAGGTGGTGTAACCCACACACATGCACATACGGCTGTCACTGAGGGGACAGGAGCTGAAAGGGGCCCTGAGGAGTCTTGCAAGGAGAGACTGGCTCTTACCAAGCATAGGACTTGTCCCTCCAGCATAGATCAGGTTCTCCAAGACTCCCTTGTTGAAGCTGGCAAGGATGTTAGTATTGACCAGACACTAAGTGCAATCACCACCAGCCTTTTCCTGGAAAGAAAAAGAGAAAAGGCTCTGAGCAGACACTCCAGACATTCAACGGAAATCTGTTCCAACCAGCACCTCTGCAATTCTTGGGAACAGATGAAATCCACATTCTGCAAACCAAGAGAGTGTCTTGTCTCATCCAGAGGGTCACAGAGCTTTGCAGCACCAGGGGATCTCCATCATGGTCAGGGCTTGCCCAGGAGTGGTTGCCAGAAACTCCATGGTCATTCCCTGGCTCTCAAGGAGAAATCAACATCGCAAGCTCTACTTGAAAGAACTCCAAGGACCCCTGCTCTCTGCAGGTTAGGTCCAGGTAGCAGAATCCAGACCAGGTATGATGCTACTGAGACCATTTCACAGAGAAAATGGCCAGCAGGTCTTAAAGCTGGTTTTACATCAAGCTTTTGTCTGAACAGTATTGGAGATCCAGCACATAGCTGATGGGCATCCGAAAGGGCAATATCACATCACTTTTACCTGTGCTCCTCCATCCTCAAGCCCAGCCACAAGATATTCCCTGCAGGACAACTGAAAGGGATAGCATCATCTGGATGTTTGGGATGGCCCAGTCTCACCTCTCCAAGCCCTGGAGAAGATCCTGACCTCCTGCTGAAGATACAGCAGAGCTCAATTTAGCTGTACTCAAGGCCCTGTTCTCTAACCAGAGAAGAAAAGAAGAGCAGCCATTTCCCATCCCAGAAAACAATGTGTTTTTTGAAGTTTTACAGAGAAAGTTCTCCAGCCAATTGTCTGGTGGGGTTTTTTTAAAGTACTGTGCATGTCACTCAGTGCCAAGGATTTCAAAGTGTGTCATCGTTGATTTTCTTTTGTCATTAACTGCCAGGTTTGGGGGGTGGTTCAGAGCTGAGCCGGAGGAAGATCGGAGGCAAAGCTGACTTGATTAAGACTGTGTTTTGAAACCTTTCTGCATCTTGTTTAAATTGATTTTCTTCTGCTTCTGCTTCTGCTCTAAAAGGGGAAGAGGGAAAAAAATAATAAAACCAAGAGTTTCATCCAAGGGAACATCAAAGGGAACTGAGCTATTTTCACTGCTGGTATAAAAACGAAAAACATGCAAAGACCAAACCGCATGACTGATGCTAATAAAGTGCCCAGGAACAGAGCCCTGTAGAGACAAGGCACAAGAAGGGATGATAATACCTTGACTCAGTCCTGAGCTGCTCGCAATACAAAAGCTTCACATGCGCAAAACCCTCCTGGGAAAGACACTGTTGAGGAGAGAGTGTGGTGTAAAAAAAAATCACGCCAGGAACGATTTGAAACTGAAAAAATGACTAAACTTTGCCTTGCAGTCATGGTTTTCTTTCTGGAAAGGGCAGGTGGGGGGAGAAAACCCAACAAAACAAAGCAGAAGAAAAAAATAGTCGAAAAAGCCACCTGTTATTTTTACGCCCAGGAGAAAATTAGGCTGTTTATCCAAACTGTGGCTCATTTTGGATTCACTAAGCAAAGCCAAGCAGAATGGCTTGGCAGGTTGGACCATTGGTCACCTCAAGGACTACTAGGTGTTTGACGGTTGCTCGAGTTGCCAATGGAAATCGGATACCTCCTGTCACATGTTCCCCAGATGACATCTGTACCGCTTGCATATTTGATGTGATGTCTATACTCAGCTCAGGTCCTGCACCAACACTCACATCTATGGCTGGAGACCTTTGCACAGTGGGAACATCCCTGATGGGGCGACCACAGGAGAGTAGGTGTCAGGCTTTGGAGACCCTCTATGTCAGTCCTACCATGGTAGGTCCTGTCCTGCAGCTGTAAGCTCTGCCTTGCCCTGCCCCTTGTGCTTTCTGCCCTGCTTCATGTTAGCAGAAGCTTGCTGTGAATCCAAAAGGGTAAATTCACAACTTGCTAGAAAATTAGTCCAAAAGCTATATTGAGTTGATACAGCCAGGAATGGTAAGGTCATAAATGAAAGAGGCCTTGCAAGGGTGCTAACATTTTCTTGTTCCTCTTAGACACATTTGACTGCAGGAATAACCAGCTTCTCACAATGAAAGCGGATGTTGGCACCAGGGACTCCTCATCTAGACATTTAGAGGTACCTCTCAGATCAGTCCTTTTGCATTAATGCTATCTAAGATGATTTAAGAATTCTCTTCTTCTCTCTCCACCCATTCGCTACCAACCATCTCCAGAAGCAGGAGGGCCAAAACTGGACCATCCATGGTTGAGGAAAGCCATGGAGATGAAATATGTCCCGTCTTAGCTAGTCCCCAAAGCTGTGTCTGTACTCGTGAAATGAACAGTGGGCTGAACTCAAGCTGCTGAATTGTTAGTCCTTCCTGACACACGTTTGACCTTAGCACAATGCTCTGATTCTTGCGTCGGTCAGCCTCTTATGTGGCCCATGAATCATGCCAGCAGACAGTTTGCTGATGGCCACTTTGTTCTGATGCTAGGAGAATGTAATAACACAGATGAAGACTGCTCTGTGCCATTGGTCTCAGGACCCTCAAAACATTCCCAAGCACATTTTAATCTATAAGACACAGACATGGCCAAAGCTTCTTGCTCTGCAAGCCTAGAGATCACCAAGTGCATCAAGTCCTTCAGTCACAGAAGGCTACTTTGGACTCAAAGCAGCTTCTTTACTTGTTTTTATGCAAACTCAATAAAGATAAAATGACCTCTTTTTGACAAAAGTTTTGTCTTACATGGATTTCTTTAAAGGAACTTTGGGTACCAAAGAAGTGGCAGTGATCACAATAAACAGCCCTCTGTCCCTGGGTGAGTGTGCTACCAGATTTCTCTGCCCAGGTAGGAAGGCTGGTGAGCAGCATCCTGACCTTCAGTGTTTTGCTGCAGGCAAGCACAGTGGAGGTATGGGCTGGGGGGGTGACAGCAAACTCAGCCATTCTCCTGGGCACTGTCAGTCCCATTCAGTCCCTGGCCAGTCATGATTGTCCTCTGCAAACATCTCACGGTATGTCATCGGTGACCACTGTGTAAAGGAGACCAGGAAAGAGCTTTGAGATGTATTTCCCAAGGCAGTAATTCGATCTGTCTTTGCTAATTAAGCCAGAACAGCTCCTCCTTCATTTATATATCCATAAATATATATCTTTATATAAATATATAAATATTTATTTTTTTATTTATTTCTATAGATTGAGGAAGGGAATTCTGCCCCTCTACTCTGCTCTCAATGAGACCCCACCTGCAGTGCTGTGTTTAGCTCTTGGGCCCCCAATATAAGAAGGACACAGAGCTGCTGGAGCGGGTCCAGAGGAGGCCATGAAGATGATTCAAGGTCTGGAGCACCTCTGCTATGGAGACAGGTTGAGAGAGTTGGGGTTGTTCAGCCTGGAGAAGAGAAGGCTCTGGGGAGACCTTCCAGCAGCCTTCCAGTACCTAAAGGGTGCTTACAGGAAAGCAGAAGAGGGACTTTTTACAAGGGCATGTAGTGATAGGACAAGGGGCAATGGCTTTAAACTGAAAGAGGAGAGATTTAGATTAGATCTAAGGAAGAAATTTTTTACACTGAGAGTGGTGAGGCACTGGACCAGGTTGCTCAGAGAAGTTGTGCCTGCCCCATCCCTGCAAGTGTTCAAGGCCAGGTTGGATGAGGCTTTGAGTAACCTGGTATAGTGGAAGGTGTCCCTGCCCATGGCAGGGGGGTTGGAACTAGGTTCAGGTCCCTTCCAACCCAAACCATTCTATGATACTATGATTCTGTGACCTCATCTGCTGACAAGAGATGGACATCTGGGTCTCATGCAGTGCGTTTGAAGCCATGCTGTGGTGTTTCCGCCCCCATTTTTACATCTTCTCACTTCCTAATTTTACTTCTTTGGAATGGTTTGGTTTGATTATCTCAGATTAGCACCTGGGACCAGAACAGGCACGTTGCACACGCACTGCCTGACATCTATGTACAGCCCTGTCTCCACTCACCGATGTTCTTCAAACCACAGTGGACAGCAGAAACAGTGTCCTTGCATCGAGATGCCACATCATCATGAAGCCATGGGCTAGGGCTTCTCCTCGGCTCCAAACATTGTCCAAACTTGGACTGATTTCTTCATTTGTTTCTCTGAGCAAGGATATAAATCAGAAAGGAAAGCTGGAGAGGGAGGGAGAGCTACATCCTGCTTTGACACTGCTGACACAAAAGTGCTCCATCTCCAAGCTCGCTTTGTACTTCATAGCGCTGGGACTTGAAAGACACTCACTTCTTTAAGAAATACTTGGAAATTAGGGAGATAAGACATCAGCTTTAGGCAACACTTCAGTGACAGCACTCAACAGGACCTCAGTCTTTAGTATGTGCGTGTATAATATTACAAATTTATTTCTCTCCTTCTCTCCATATATATATCGCAATGTTGACGCAGTGAATTAAAATCGAGCTGTGCTTTATACTTCCGGTTTTAATGGGACCATTCTTGGCTCCAAGGAGAGAGCTATCAGCCCCTGAACGGCAGGAATGGGTGGAGAGAGCACTGCCTTCTGCCAAAGACTAATAAAGTAAAAGGAAAGGCACTGGAAGATGATGAATGGTCCAACCTCCTTGACTACAGAAGCCTCTTCATTAACCGCTTCACTGCCTTTTTCTTCTCTTTTTCTCTGCTTTTGGGGTTTTTTCCTTTGGTTCTGTGCGTGCACCTGTCTGCCTGCAGCTCTGTATGCCCACGAGCGTGTTGTTGTCCATGGCCGTGTGGTCCCAGTTCAGGTGTCCATCCCCCCTCATCTCTCCCATGCCAGGACGCAGCATTAAATGAGAAAAAGAAAAAGAAGGTGGTTTTACATTTTTCATGAGCAACGTCACCTTGTGCCGCATCCCAGGGGACCGCATCCCAGGGGACAAAGCCTGCCTGGTGCCAGGACGCTCATGGCAGACTCACCGCAAACTTGGTGCACCTCAAAATCCAGGCTCCAGAGATCCAAGGAGGACACTTCTTGTCCCAAGGTGACTTCCCTAGTGTGCTCCAGAAGAGCCTTCCAATTTCTGAAGCTCACTGGAAGCCACTCAATCACTAGGGATTCTCCCCTGTCCCCTTCATTGCTTGGGCCTTCCTCCACATCCCACTTCATCCCTTGGAAACCCCTGCAGAGCCCAAGCAGGCCAGAAGCTCATGGAGCTGCTGTGGGTCAGGATCTGGCCTCTTGCTGTGGCTCTTGCACCCCAGGATCAAGATGAAGTCCCCAGGTGGGACAGATGAAGGACTGATGGCTCTGTTTCACAAACAGAGGGGAACCGAGGCATGAAGAAAGAGGCAACGACTTGCCCAAGGGCAAGGAGATCTTGCCAGCTTCATCGTGAGTGTGGTGGGTGATTGACTCCCTGAAATGGCCAAGGAGGTACAGTCCTGAGTCCCTTTGCAAGCTGAGCTTGCTTCTGCTCCATAGAGACAAGCAGCCAGTCCCAATGAGCCCATTAATGTGCTGGGACAGCTATTCTGGGACTGGACATCCACAGAGCTATGGTGTCCTCCTCCCAGTGATCTACATCAATCCTGCCTCAAATGCAGGACCTAACCCAGGCCCAGAGTCCTGGCCAGGTCTGCCTGTGATGCAGCCTCAGGGTGGAGGTGCCAGCATGGTGATGAAGATGGCTGTAGCCTCCCCTCCACTGCCACTCGAGCTGTTTCCCCACAGTTTCACACCTCCTTGGCCACCTCCCGGACCAGAATGGGCCCAAATGAGCCCTATCAGCTCAGCAGGACCTTTCTCCTGGGTTGAGGCTGTGCCTGTCATATCACCTGGGTGTTTAGCCCAAAGGAGGCCATCGTGTTAAAAGGAAACCTATGAGATGTTAAAACAACTCCACGCACACTCCTACACCCACAAATCAGCACCAGTAAGAGCAAAAGTGTCCAGAAAGTGCAGAAGCCCCTACCAATTTCATAGCAGGCTGGATCACGAGCCCTCGGTTTTGCTGTTTGCGAAGTGCCTGGTGTGCAGGGACCGCAGAAGCCTTGGCAAGAACACTGACAGTGATGAGACATGGCAAGGGGAGAGCAGCTGCTCAGAGAAGGAGACATTGCTGGAGATGACTCACTCAAGTTACCCCAGCGTAACTTCTACCCCATTTCTTTGGCACAGGACCTGGAGCATCTCAGTGCAGGAGGAAGATGAAGACCAGTGAATCAGATCAAAGCTGGGAAAAACATTTGTGCTACTGGGAGGTACAGGAAGATGCTCCCTGGAGCGGTGTGGGCTCCCCATTGCTGGAGGGTTGAAGAACATAAGGGCAATTATACCGAGAGAGAGCAAATAGCTGGCACCAGGCTCCATCAGAGATGAGGTTAAAATCTGAAAGGAGCTGGGCTTTGCTCCACCTCATCTTCTGAAATGTCTGGATCTTGTTGCTGTTGGAAGTTGGACATCAGATTAGATGGACCAAGGAGATGGACCCATCCTATCTTCCAAGATGTTACTGGGAATTAAAAGCATGGTTGCTCTCTCCAGCAGGTACAATGTTAAGCTATTTGATGTAGACGTCTTCTCCTGAGGCAAACAGGAGGTTTTTGTCTTCCCTGTTTCAACCTCACAGACTCTGCTACGTAGACAAATGAGAAACGTGCATGCAAAGAGACTGCTCAAACCACCACCAAAGCATTAGCCCGAGCCTCTCAGCCTCAGCCCTTGCTCAAGACCTCACTGGAGGTCGAGAGTGTCAGCACACATTTCCATAATCATGGTCCCAGGTTCTCCCTTATCTGACCAGAGGAGAAATGGTGAAGCCCAACCTCCCGACATACACAGCATTTTGTGGACATTTTTGTGTCCAGACACCCAGGCCAATGCCAAAAAATGCAGAAGGGCTAAAGCAGGTTACAGCACTTGGTGTACTTACTCTGGTGCTGGTCTCCACCTCGAACTCCATACAGGGACAGACATGATATATGAGTTGGCCTATACAGCAGCAAAGCTGGGACAAGCACCCAGAAACGCCAAGGTGATGAAGGCAAAAAGTGGTCTGATCCTCTATCCCGCACCTCCAAGCCTTAGAGAGAATGAAAGACATTCCATTGCTTGTCTGAGCAAGGCTCCGTTAGCCAAGAAGGTGCCTTTGACGCCGAAGATACGGCATGGTGAAGGGCTGTTGTTTTTCAGCTCTCCTAATATCATTTTCCAAAGGTACCCAAACTGGCAGCAGACCCCTTTATAAAGGGGAAAGCTCCACTTGGATGGACTTCAAGCTCAAAAAGTCTTCAGAGGCACTCCACAGCTTTCACGTCCAGCTCACGCTTTTAACGGATTTGCAGATGATGGGGCAGGGGAGAAAGAGCAAGGAGAAAAGCTGCAGGATCCGGTCCTTGCAAATCCCAGCAACAATTCAGAGGTAACGCTGAGCAGAAGATTTCATGATCGTCTGCTGCCATCTAGTGTCAGCTGGACACCCGAAACCCCTCCATGGATTCATGAATTTCTCTAACCAGGCCTCAAGTCCTGCTCATCCCATGGACCACAAGGCCACGTCTTACATTTGTGGATGCATCAGGATGGACATCATCCATCTGTACTCCCTGTGACCATCTCAGGTGAGACAAAGCCTACAAACAGACCGTCATGCATCACCCCTGAATTACAATCTTCTCATACCTCTGCTCCAAGCAGGGAGGCAGCTTGCAGCTCAAGGGCAAAGGGGTTGGGTTCATCTGGGCATGTGGACTGGGAAGGCTGTTCTCAGCATTGCTGCTCTGCCTGGCGAAAAGGGACATGGCAGGTCATTCTGCACCATGGCACAGCCAATCTGCCTCAAGAAAAACCCACTGGTGCATGCAAGGATATCTCCCAGGAAGAGAAAAGATCTTTGACAAGGTGAAAGTATCTTTTGAGCACTTCTTGTGCTGCTGAGCAGGGTCCCAGACCAGTACATGGTTGCAGGATTCCTGAGATCAGAAATGGGGGTTTCCATCAATTCCTTTCCACCCTGAATAGCTCAAATTTAGCCTCTGAATGCACGTGTCCCAGCTCTTCACTGTTGGTGAAGTTTGCGCAGCTGTAGAGGGTGAACTCCCCATCTCGTCACACTGGCAATAGAAGGAGTCGAAAGGGAGTATGATGGCCAGGTGAGTGACATTAATGGTGAAGAATCCAAGCCCAGGGATATTGCATCAGCTTGATGTGATCAATCAATTGCTGGTCTCACAGGAAAGTGTTTTTTGACTGCAGTGCTGTCATCTCTCACTTCGTCGTTAAGTTAAATCGTCCAACTCAGAAAAGATTTTTCCAACCAATTCATCATTGCAGCAACTTCTCCAAACCCTCTCCAACTGTTTAACCCTCTTCTAACACTTATACAAGGGAGGGGATTCACAGCCAGGGAGCAGGGTTTCCCCTCTCCAGGAGCTCCGTAGGCTCTTCCGCAAGTCTGACCATGTCATAAGTCCTTGGGACATCACTAAACAGAATGGGACCTTGGAGAGGTTTAAGAATCAGTTCATTTATCCTGTCCTCTGGAAGCCATCTGAGGATGATCTCAAGAGGTTCCTTTCAACCTAAATGACTCTGTGCTTTTGTGACTTGTTATCAGAGTAATAACAAGTGATCCAGGGGATGCTGGATCCTACATCCCACCTAGATACCCACCAACCAAGAAAGAGATGGAGGTACCAGAGATGCTTCGGGAAAGACCCATGTGCCTGACTAAAGACTTTGAAACAAAGCCTGATCTTAAGAGAATAAGGACAGCGTAGGTTAAGGTGGCCTTAACCACAGCCTGCAATCAGCAGCCCATTTTGTACCACTGAGGATATAATGAAACACCAGGACAGTTTCCTGAGGCTCGTCCCTGAGCCTACATCATGAACAACCTTTACACTGTTTGGACACATCTCAAAAAGGTTTGTCCTAGTCAGATGGGATAGATCCCAGGGTAGCTGGGACGTCTCACACAGTTGGAGCAAATGATCCCAGGTTTAAAGGCTAAGAGACAGGGTTCCAGGGATCTGGCTGCCACGGTGTGGCAGGAGACCTTGGTGTATAAAGGCTCAAAGAACTTCTGAGCAAGAAAAGAGCCAGAGGAGCCAAGGGACTGTACAAAGCCTTTGTTTTCATTTCAGACCCTGACAGAGCCGCATGTCAAGTCATAGGAAAAAGTGGCACGGTATAATACTGTGCATGTCAACAGCACCTTTCATCTGAGGATTGTAAAGCCCTTTCAAGACATCAGTTTGTTAAACCTCACAACACCCCTGTGAGGTAGGTATCACCCCCATTTTACAGACGAGGGGAACTGAGGCACAGAGAAATGCAATGGCTTGGCCAAGGCCTTTGGGCAAGCCAATGGCATGGGCAGGAGGTCTTCCCGCTCTTGTTCCCGGCTTGTGGCTCCTTCCCCCTTTGGACAGCAGAGTATTAGCAGCTCACAGAGTCACTGCTGGGCTTGCCCCATGAGCAGGGAACATGCAGTGTTTATGGAGGGCTCTTGAGCCCCTTGAAAGCACCCTGGTAACCAGTTGCCCTCAGCACTTCAGACATTAAACCATTTCCCAGACAGCTTCTCCTTCCAGGTATGGCCCCAGGATTGTCACTGTTTTTTCTTGTGCAATCAGGCAGGAGGCCAGGAGGAGCCCGAGAACTTGGATCCTTCATGGAAATGTCCCAGCACTATATGACACAGTCCAAACTGGAAACCACTTTTCTCTCATGGCAAATGTCTCCCCGGAGACAATGCCCAGCATTGAACTCTGGTGGCAACGGGTGGTGGAGGGGTCTCACCAGGCCTGGAGGAGAAGGAGGAGGTAGCTAGAAGGATATTACATGGCTTCCACTGCCACTGTCGTCAGCATCTTTTGTCAGTGTTGGATATTCACTTGACCCCAAGCAACCCCATACCAGCCCATGTGCAATGTCAAGAGGAAACTAAAGCTGGAGGGTAAATTGGCAAGGAAGCAAGGCAAGGAGGTGTGGTGGAGTCTCCATCGTGGTAACCCCACCATCAGCCCATCCCAACCCTTAGTTATGTCATGGTACCGATTTCTCCTTTCCTCCCCCCCACCGCTACAGTTTTTGTGCTGAATACATATTCTGCCTTATAAAAATAGTCCTCTGGTATCAAAAGACAAATAAAACAAGAGAGGAATAAAAGACCCCTGTCGCCAGCAGCAGTGCAAATCGGGAGAGCCAGCTCAGGAAGGATGGGCTTAAGGTGTCCTTGGTTTGTCACTTCTTCAAGGGGAAGGAGGCTGATTGGACTTTGATGGCTGGGACTGGCCTAGAGCAGGAAGAGAGAGAAAAACCCATTCAAGTTCAAAGACCAAGCATCCACCACCTCCACCACAACCATCCTTCCACAGCCCAGGGAAGACAAACCAGCTGCTGTCCCTGAGACCAGAGAGGACCTGGGTCTGTTGTGGTCATCCATGTTCTCTCTCAAAAATACAACCCCGGATTGTATCGCTTTGAGGCGTTTTCTTTTGGCGTACCCTCAAAACCCCGACAGGATGCAGAGTCCACCAAAACATGTGGTGGCACTGGCCAGTAACAAGCAGTGAGAACTGGGAGCCCACCAGCTGCCAGAGTCATGTTACTGCTCTTGGCTTCCCAAGAACAGCCAAGATGGTTCGTGCATGACCAAGAAACATTACCAAATCAACCACTCCAACATGGACCCACCCTGGGAATTCATGAAATCTTTCACCTCATCCATCCAAGAAAGACAACAGTTCCCTGGCCCTCTCCTGGCATGTTGGTGGTGCCAAGTAACGAATCCAGACCAGGACAGGGGCACGTCCTGCATCCTTACAAAAATCTGGCCCTGCCAGTCAACGCTTTCTTCCATGAGAACCAGTTCAAGAGAAGATGGCGAGGGACTGCCCTCAGTGGGCAGCCAGGACAAAACTACACCATTTGGAGAGGGAGCTGAGTTTGGCTGTTGGGATGTGCCAAATTTTTCTCTTTCGGGACACCAGTTTTATCTACTACAAGAGATGAGCTACAGGGACTGAGTTACACTGGGAAATATTCAGCCTCCTTGTGGTGGCAACTACAAAGACATAGAAACTAAAATGATCCAAGAAGGTCAAAGTAGTAATTAGCAAAGCAGAATGTCTGGGGATGAGGGCCAACTTCAGTCCAGCATGGTGCCGTCTCTCCATGGCTGGATATGGCCCACAAGCCTGGCTAGCAGGAACGTATGCGAGCACGATCCCCTGAGGCTCCACTCAACTATTTCCAGAGGATTTAGCAATATAGGAAGAGCTGGAGGTAGTAGAGATACTGTAAAGGACTTGGACTCAATACTCCAGCTCCAAATTGGAAAGTCTGTGTCCTCCATTCCCTTGGACACAGGTGCCCAAGGCCTGCTATTATTCGGGTACCCAGAGGGGCTACGTCCTGCTCATCTAAGAACCTCTGGGAAGGGAGACATTTAATCTCAGTCTCTTGGGCCCCAGATCAGTGTTTAACCAAAGACCCAGTCCCACAGGCAGCAAAGACCATCTCCACCTGGTCCTGCACGGTGTCTGCGACTCACCTTTGAGGTGGCATCGGTCTGTAGGGAGGAAAGACGAAACAGAACATCAACGTACATCCTTTCACTCCACTATCCCCAGCAGCTCTCCAACAGCCCCTCCATGCTCTGGGACAGGGGGCCATACACACCCTCAAAGGATGGCATCTCCCTTAACCCATCAGGACCCTACAAGACCCAAAGTCCCAACCTCGGTCACTGTTGGCCAACTTTGGCCAAACCCTGTGGGCTCCTGCCAGGTGGAGGCATGGCTGCAGACCCCAGACACCCACAGGTACCTTGCTCTGGTGGGCAGGTTTTTCTCATGCACTATGCAAGAGAGGGCACGGGCACAGGGTTATTTATGTATGTAGGGTTCCCATCTGGACAAACACTTTGGTTGCAGTTGCTCCTTAGGTAGTAGGATTTCAGATGTCTTCTTATTTCCTTTCTACCTGTTGCTGCTGCCCTCAGATGCTCCATACCAAAGATCCTCAATGCCCTACAGGTCAGTTACCTCAAAGTTGGTGGGCTTCAAACTTCTCTGTAGCTACAGCAGCAGGTACAGGCCCACACAGCCCAGAGCAGAGCATTTCTCCTGCTCCTCAGCAGCCTGACCTGACACACCAGCCATATCGGGAAGGAGCAGGAGAAACCCAGGCCACAGTGAAGACACCATGAGGGGCAGACCAGAGCACACCATAGTGACATTTGGGATGTCCCACCCAAACACAACCCACAAGATTCCCCACTGTGTCCACCTGCAGGACCCCAGCAGTGGTGGGCAGTAGCTCAACTCCTCTCCCAACTTACTTTAACGGCCTTGTGGGGTGGCTCATGGCACTTGTACCCGACGCCTTGAAGTTGGTAGGAGGGACCATGACCAGCAGGGTCTGTCCATGTGCAGAAGGCAGCTCTTTGGCCAGAAGAGGACTTCCAGGCAGTGGCCGACGGGGCGGCTGGTGCTTTGGGACAACCTGGGATCACAAAGCGTATGGGGAGAGACAACATCCTCAGACAAACATCCAGTGATCTACTACAAACCTCTCTCCCGTGCTGCAGAGCTGAGATGCTTCAAAGCACGTAACAGCAACACCCAAACTACCTTAAAATATTCTCATTATCTACTGAACTTTCTTCACCCCTGCAACAGATTCATGCCTTACAGTGGCATGAGAGCTTCTCAATAGCACCCAACCCAAAAGAGCCACAGGCAGCCAAAAACCAGGGAATTTCTATCAGTCTGGCAGCAAAGCACAGCCAATCAGCAAAGCTCACCAGTGGGGTCCTCACGGGGCTGCTGGGGAGAGGTTTCTTTGGAGGCGGCAGCTTAGCCTGCGAGACGACCGTTTTGGTGGGGACCATGGGTGATTTGCTGACTGGCGGAGGTGGCCTGGCCGGCTTGGGGTCTCTTGGGCGCGGAGGGACGGAGTGGGGAGCTGGGCGAAGAGGGTGGACAACATTGACAGGCTGGGAGCCTGGCTGGTGAGCACTGGGTTTGCAGGGGAACGCAGCCCGCGTTGCCTGCAGGGACAAGAAAAGCAGAAGTATGGAGAAAACCCTTAGAGGCATTGCAGGAGGAGCACTGGGTATTTATTCCACTTTCTGGGACAACCATTTTCACCATCCTGCCCAAAAGCTTCACACGTTTGCTCCTCGCTACATACAAGAGGGCACAGGGATGAGAAAGGTGCTGGTCTCAGGAGATCTGGGGCAGGGCCAGCTCTGGAGAATCCAAACCACATTTGCACCAGACTGAATTACAGACGGAAGACATCATCCATTCTGCCCTGCTCTCAGCCACTATGGTTGTGCTCAAAAACACCATTGGTTTCTTCCTAAATTTAGGCTGGGGATTGACCATCCCAAGGTCATCAGAGCTGACACAACCAGCAGCAGAAGCATCTGCCTCCCCAAAGACCCAGCACAAAGTCAACCCAGTGGGATTGCAGAGCTCCTGCTAAGCTTTGCCGTGGTGATGGACAATTTCCTAGTGGAGGCTCCCAGCAATCACTGGAGTCTTTTGAAGCAGGCAGAGCTCAACAGACTCACTCTTAGGAGGGATAGGTACTACTGACGAAGGGCTCACAGTGTAGACCCAAGGCCAAACCAGCACGGAGTACCAGTTGCTTGCCCAGTTGCTAGAGATGTGATCACCCACAAGTATCAAGTCCCAGGGAGGGAAAGTAAACCTGGAAGATGAGTTATTACTTACTTTATTAGTGTGGCTGGAGGTGGAAATGTTCCGCAAGGTGAAAGCAGCTTTGGGACGGCCACCAGTTGACTTCCGACTGATGGTTTTGTTCCTGTCCGGGATCACAATGGTAAATCACAGATGGCAAAATAAAGTAACCGACTTTGCAACAGCTGCCTCTCGAAATGCTGCGCATCAGCAAGAGACTGTCTCCGTTAACAGACCGTTAACAGCCTTGCAGTGCTGGGTGAGCAGGGACAACAAGTCTGTCTTGAGATAATGAGGGTAATGAAGGAGGTTGTTGGTTCTGGGATTTTTTTTTCTCAAATTATTGCAAGGGCTCCGAGGTATGTGTGTGTCTGTACCTGTACTGGGAGGGGAAATAATGAGACTACCTAAATTCAGTGATCCTTTACTGCCCTTCTTGCAGCCTGCTAGGAGCAGATGGCAAGAAAGCTCCTTGGTACCAGGTCACCTTTGTCATTAGTCTCTGGGGTTGTCCCGTCCAACTGACAGTTCCTGTCCTCTGCTCACAGGAGACCTGAGAACCTCAGACTGCCCCAGAAGAGAGCTCTTCATATCTCAACCACGTCTCATACCACTTTGAAACAGGCCCTGTGCACCACCAGCTCGCCCAGAACTGTTCCTACCAGGCTAGACACTGCCAGTAGCAAGAAAACAAGGTTTCAAAGTCTCACTGGGTCCTCAAGAAAGAAGGGATTTACGATGTATCACCCACCGATATGTCTCCTGGCTCCTCTTCCTCATCTCCTTTATCCATTTATTCAGAAGAGAGTTCTCCCGTCGGTACCAAAAGTAGATGATCATCATAAGCACCGGGAGGAAGAGGAGGAAGATGAGCAGAAGGGTTATTAAGATGGCTTCATGATCTGGCAGGGAAAGCACAAACATGAGTGCAGGGCTGGGACAGCCAGCAGCCTCCAGCTTCACTCGATGGAAACGTCGGTCCCGTCTGCCCATCGCCAGCCACCCAGGCTAGAGACATCATGCTGATCACACCTCCAAAAAGGGAGCAGTACCATCCGGTGGCCTCCGATAAAAATGAGTGGCCACACCAAGCAACCAGAGCCGGGCACAGGCTGCGAGTCTGCCAGAACAGGCCCGACCCAGCGTATTTGGGAGTGGAGCCAACAGCAGCTTTATCGTGCCATCTCTCCCTCTCGTAGCATCGCTGCAGCCCCACCAGCGTCACAAGGCACCAGAAGAGAAGTCGTGACTCACTGTCGTGCTGCACGGGGCCACTGTCCACGCTGCCACCCAAGCCCGGCTTCTCGCAGTACGGGGGAGCCCAGCCCGCATCGCAGTGGCAGTTCTTGTTGCTGTTGCAGACCTGCAAGGAGAGAAGGAGGGCTGGAGATCATGAGGGACATATGGAGACGATGGTCTGTACAGTGGGGACGAGAGCAGATGGCCAATGGCAGGAGGCCAGGCTGAAGGAGCTTAACCCCTGCCAATATTCACCCCTTGAGCACCACTTGGATCATGTCTGCGTTGCCCTCAAATCTGTGATTGCAACATACAGAGATGTTTTGTTGCTGACACTTTTATTTCGCTGCTCGTTGTAGAAACCTTGAGGACAGGTATCTCACACCCTCAGTTTTCACGCCGCGGGACTAGACAAGCCTGATGCCCTTAATATTTTGCCTTAGGCGAGAAGTTTGTTAAACATCTTCCCCTTGGGATCTTCCCACTGAACCACAGCACTGCTGTTGCCTTATTTGACACAGCCCTGCGTTCTGCAGAGGTCCGATCTTTGTAGCCTTTAAGCTTTGGACAATAATGGCTCTTTCTATTCGCTGAACCATTTCCCTGACTTTGTGCAGTCCCAGTTGTTTCTAACTCTTGTTTTACCATCAGAGGGAACAAGCACCTCGTCTGAGCTCTAAACGCTCTCCAGTTCTAATGGGATCCTGATCCAAATTTTGCAGATGGTCCTTACATCACAAATGACCTTCTTCGTCTAACTTGGACACGGGTAAGCAAAGACCTCAGCTCAGTCTCACCCATAGCTGATGCACATGAGTTACGAAAAGCAGATGCCCACCACACTGCAAGGCTCATCCCTGTGGGAGTCACTTGGTTTTGCTTAAGAACCTGTGCTCATCTCAGAAGCCTGCTGTAGGTCTCAGGCAATAACTCACCCCATGACCGTTGCACCGGGAAACACACTTTTCCAGCTCAAAAAGGGAGGCGTTCTGGCACCGGCGATCTTTGCAAACCTGAGAGAGAGCCAAGAAGCTGAGGTTAGAGAAAGACCCAAGAGAGGGGAGACAGTGATCTTCTGGCTTCAAAGATGGGAGCCCTCTCGAAGGATGCTGTCCGTTGGAAAATGCTGATTGGTTAAATTGTATTGTTCCAGGTCGATGCATTTCACTCCAATTGTCAGCACAGCCCAGGAAACCTCTGCCATTCTCCCATCCAGCACAGCTCAGCGGACACCAGCCACCACCACTTCCACCTCTCTCCCCTGACAACCCACCTGGCAGCTCCTGGAGAAGGCATTTCCCATCTGGCCCTAAAATGCCGGCACCAGACAAAAAAAAAAACAACACTGGATTTCAAAACCAGCCATCCTTTCTCATGAAAACATCGACATTTTGGCCTTCTATCCCAAACTGGGATGAAAATTTCACGATTAAAATGTCAAATAGCAAAGGCCATATCTCCACAGCCAACTCTGTCTGGCATGCATCCCTGCTACCATGTCCTCTACCAGGCTTTTGCCCTTTTTTCTGCCCTCTGTAAAGTACTTGGAGATACAGAAGCAGTAAAGGAGACTAACACTCAGTTAGCAGCATCTGACTGGATCTGTCGTCTTGATTCCTAACAGTTTTTCCCTGGGAAACAATTTATTAATAGGAGGAAGCCTCATCCATCAAGTCCTACGCCATGTAGTTCTTGTTGGGGTTGCTCCACTA
This sequence comes from Tauraco erythrolophus, assembly GCF_009769465.1. NCBI lineage: Eukaryota > Metazoa > Chordata > Aves > Musophagiformes > Musophagidae > Tauraco > Tauraco erythrolophus. Next base: position 22,474,911 of record NC_141469.1, on the reverse strand, counting down.
TGCATTAAGTTAGTAAAGAAGCATGGAGGCCAGAGAGGAGAATCTGGTGGCCTACCCACAAGCATCTGGTGATGTCTAGAAATGCCCCGGTTGAGATGTCACCAGGGCAATATCTGCAAACATAGAGGAAAACATGTCCCATGGCCAGGCTGTAATGCAGGGAACAGCCAACATCCACAGTAGAGCTGGGATAAAAGGCAAGGAGATGATCTCCTGGAGGAGATCCCAGCCCCAGAGAGAAGCACTCACCATCCCATCTCCACATTTCGTCCCCGTCATCACCAGCCCAGGGTCAGAGAGGTCTTCCTCATCGTCCTTTGAGGTATACATGTAGGTGCCTCGGCACTTCACCTCCCGCCCATTGAAGCGGATGGTGGTGTCGATGGAGACAGTGTTGGTCCCTTGGGGCTTCTTCGCTGAGCTCTGGCACTGGATCTTGCCACACATAGCATCCCTAGGAGCAGGACACAGCTGAGGTGAGGGCAGGAGATGTGGGTACCCACCACTTCACCTTCCCTGCCCCATCACCCCCTGCCCTGCTGCCTGCTGGTTCACCTTCCTCTGAATTTATGGCCATGGGCGGTTGTGTTGGGAGAGGCTCAACAGGTTCAGAAAGGGCTTGGATAAATCATGGACAGCACAGAGCAATGCTGGAGAGAACAGTTGGGGGTGGTCCCTCTAACATCCGTAGTCTAACTGGGAATACTGGAGAGCACACATTTCCTAAACAGCATCTCCTGCTGTTGCTCTCTTTGATTGTCCCTTCAGGTTGGGCTGGGAGGTGATCCATGGTGGGACAACCTCCCAGTAGTGATGGGGACTGAACCCAAGAAAGACCTAGTGGCTTCCTCAGGTCCAAAACTGAGCTGACCTGAGGGGTGATGCCAGGAGGTTGAGGTAGGACCCTGCCAGTCCCTTCGCATGGGGGCTGCGGATGTGGGAGGAGGAGATGGGGCACCCATGGGTGCCAGTGCTGCACCCACCTCTTGTCACATTTCACATAGCGCCCTTGGCTGTCTTTGCCGCAGTTGCCATAGGTGTTGCCAGCCATGTTCACGTCCTGGAAACAGGCATCTGGGGCCGGCCAGGCACCTGCAGAGAGGAAGGAAAGGTCCCACATGAGATGGGGAAACCCATCAGCAGGGAGAAATACCAAAACTGGGACCGGCAGCTGGATGCTTATGGAGAAAACACCATGGAAAAGTCCATCAGAGAGCTCCTGCTGCAGGTGCCAGGACACAAACAGCACAAGAGGAGTGAAATCCCCTTTGCTCCAGGATCTTGCAGACAATTTGGCCCTGGGGGAGGATTCCCCCCTGTGCCTGCTGCACTGCTATGTAAATGGGGACCTATGTTCCCATACGAGGTGGAAGCAGTGGTGGGGTGCACATGGGCACAAGCCGGGTGTTGGGAGTGTGGGTATGGGGGCTGCAGTGCGCACACGGGCAGGGTGCAGCACGTGGCTGCGCGTGGTCATACGTAGCGTGGAGGCTCTATGCAGCATGGGGTCGTACACAGCTGAGGTCCATAGGCAGCAGATGGCCATATGGAGCACATGAGCTACGGGCCATATGCAGAGTGGAGGTTGTATGCAGTCTGTGGCCACATAAAATGTGCATGTATACATATATATATATGAAGCGTGTAACAACCATATGAAGCATTTGGCCATGTACACCTTATGAGCCACATCATCGGATCAAAGATGATCCAAGGGCTGGAGCATCTCTGCTATGGAGACGGGCTGAGAGAGTTGGGGTTGTTCAGCCTGGAGAAAAGAAGGCTCAGGGAAGACCTTCCAGCGGCCTTCCAGTACCTAAAGGGGCTACAAGAAAGCTGGAGAGGGGCTTTGGACAAGGGCATGGAGTGATAGGACAAGGGGCAATGGCTTTAAACTGAAGGAGGGAAGATTTCAATTAGATCTAAGGAAGAAATTTTTTACAATGAGGGTGGTGAGGCACTGGAACAGGTTGCTCAGAGAAGCTGTGGCTGCCCCATCCCTGGAAGTGTTCAAGGCCAGGTTAGATGATGCTTTGAGCAACCTGGTGTAGTGGAAGGTGTCTCTGCCCATGGCGGAGGGGTTGGAACTAGATGATCTTGAAGTTGCCTTCCAATCCAAACCATTCTATGATTTTATGATCTATAGGCCATTTGCAGTATAGGGTCTGCAGGCCATGTGAGGGCCATAGGTAGAATATGGGCTAACTAAAGCAAGGAGGCCATATACAGTCTGTGCAGCCCATGAGCTGTACACAGCATTGAAGCCATATGTAGTGTATGGGCTGCACTACAGCGTGGAGGTCACTTGCAGCATATGGAGTCATGGGCAACATGGGGGCCATAGGCAGCACGGGGGCTGTATGTAATGCATGGGCTATATGCAGTGTGGGAGCCATAGGCAATGGGTAGAAGGGCACAGCAGAAGACCAGGCATCCAGGAGTGTGCATGCACAGCACCCCCAGCCCTCCATGTCAGCCCCACAGGATGTCGACCCCAACCCTGGATGGGGACAGCACAACCCCTCCATCCACCACCCATGGGCAGGGGACATGGAGACTCCATCCATGTGCAGACACAGTGCTGAGACCCACCGTGGCTCCTGCTCCGGAGAGGGGTGGCAAGGAGGCAGGGCTGGGGCTGGTGGGACTCACCTGGTCCCCAGAGCTGGATGCACTGCTGGTGGTGGGTCATGCACATGCCATTGTTGCAGTAAGCCTCGCCGTAGGCGCAGGACGAGCCATCCAGAAGGTATACGTTGGCTGGGCAGTAGGCTGAGGCACCCGTGCAGTATTCCGGGAGGTCACAGGATCCCGCTGCTTCCCTGCAGATCGTCCCAGCCACCTTTAGCTGCCACAGGAAGAGAGAGAAACATCAGCACTGAGTGACAGCAAAGGGGTCAATTCGGGATTGCTACTGCCTCCAGGTACAGCTTGGGGCCATAAACCATCTATAATGTCGGGCAGATTTTGATTAGATCTAAGGAAGAAATTTTTTTACACTGAGGGTGGTGAGGCACTGGAATAGGTTGCCCAGAGAATTTGTGGCTGCTCCATCCCTGGAAGTGTTCAAGGTCAGGTTGGATGAGGCTTTGGAGCAACCTGGTGTAGTGGAAGGTGTCCCTGGCCATGGCAGGGGGGTTGGAACTGGATAATCTTTGAGGTCCCTTCCAACCCAAACCATTCTGTGATTCTGTGTCCCCTGTGGGACTATACGGGGCTGTCAAGGTATAAAAACCAAATTCCTGGGCTGGACCTCAGCCACAAAGCAGCCAGCAGAGACTCTCCTGCGGACACAAGTTTACGCGTAACTCTCCTCATTTGGCACGAGGGTGAGTTGACCTTATGGACATGAAGCATGTGAGTCCCGAGGGAATGGTGGGGGCCGTATCTCCCTGCTGAGCCCATGGGTGGCCAGGTGGGCACAGTGGGGGACACTGTGGAGGGACTCACCTTGCAGTTCTGGCAGCAGTCGCCGTGGGCACATTGGGCCCCTGCCTTGAGTGTGCAGTTGTGTGCGTTGCAGCATGGGTTGGTGCACTCCTACGTGGGGGGAAGAAGAAGACACCACCACAATCAGTGAGTCCATCCCTTCCCCGTTGCTGCCCCCAGACCTTTCTCCATCCATCACAGAATCGCTTTTCTTACTTTGCTGATGGGGAAACTGAGGCATGAGGGGGATGAAGAAAATCTGAGCACTCTGGAGCAATGCCAAGAAGAAAGCCAGATCAGGTTAAATGGATTTAGGAAGGCGGGACTGGGAAAAGCCCTTTGGATGGAGTCCCTGTGGTGACCAGCAAACCCCATTCCCTTGGAAATACCCCTCTGCACGTGGGACGCATCCTGCCACCCAGCAGCAAACGCCTCTGCAGGAAAGCAATGCAGCACCCAGCACCGTACCTCCACTTCCCCGCAGTCACAGTCTTCTCCTTCCTCCAGAAAGCCATTGCCACATTTCCGTCCCACCACCAGGTCCTTGGTGTCGGGCAGGTTGAAGAGACACATGCCACCTCCCTTCTGGAAGTAGTTCTCCAGCTGTCTCTTGCTGCAGGAGCTGAACACGCGAGGGAAGGGGTGTCTGCACAGGGGACAGATGGGGAGGGATGGGAACCGGGGCCATCGGGACGAGGAGAAGGTGAAAAAACACAGTCAGAGCTTGGAAATAAGGACACGGGCAAACTGATGCAAACCCTTCCGAGAGCAGAAGCCACTATCGGCCAGATGCATCAAGATGTATCCCCCACCCTGACTTGCACCATCTGGCTGAGCATGTGATTGACAACCAGTGGACACCACACTGAACCCAAATATTCTCCAGAATGGGATGGGGTGGACAAGCAGAGACGCTATACGTCACCCCCAGAACATCAACCCTCCAGCAAAGAACCTCTTGGAGACTGGAGACCCGAGATTGGAGACTGAAAGCCCAGGGAGCACCCATGCCTGCAGGCCCTGCCAGCTCAATGCTGGTGTAGGTGCTACCTCCGTGACTCAGTCCCCAGCACCTGGGACACCACAGACCGTCCCTGTCCTAACCGCAAGGCGGGTCCTCCACATCTGCTGTGACCATCTGCTCAGGATGTCTGCAAAATACGTGCTCGTTATCACAGAGCTGCTGCTGGGAAATACCCGTTTGGGGCCATTTAAATACTTCTGAGGCTGAGATGGAACCAAATCATCTACAAAATTAAAGAAAAATGGAAAAGTACTCAGGAAAAAAAAACAGAAAGACCCACAAACCTGTACTAAATCATCCACAAGACCTAAGTAGCAAAAACAAATAAATAAATCAGAGCTTTCTACATGCAAAGTCATTTCTCTAACAGCCTTTTCTGTAAGGAGCTGGAGAGAAACGGTGATTTTCTAGAGAAGCTCCGAGCACAGTTCTTCCTTAATTTTGCACAAGTTTTGTGGGGGTGTCTGTTTTGTGCTGAGGTACTAAGAAGAAGGAAGCAGAGAGCAAGAGCCATGCACCGCTCTCCGCTTCTGCGCTGGTTTCATTTCCTCCTAGCAATGAAAATAAAAAAATATGTTTATCTCATATTAGGCCAGCTCATTTCCGAGATGACACAGAGGGCTTTTTCTAAAAGTAATTTTGAAGTCTGGGGGAAATCTCTTGAGCTGCAGGGAAAGCTGTTAAGTCCACACAGGTGATGGGAGGGTGAGTAAATAAATATACCGTGAGCTCAGACACGAGCTTGCAAATAGGGAGAGGTTGAAAAAGAGTCAAAAATGTGTTTCCCGCTCACGGGGGGTGAAAAAAAAATAAAGTATTTCAGCAAAAAAAGGAAGGGAAGAAACGTGGCAGGGAGATGGCAGCTCGGAGAACTTTGCCTGCAGGGGTGAGCAAGGGCACGGCTGAGCTCCAGCATCTGCTACTGCTTTGCAGCCAGCTCCGGCGGGGGGCACGGTAATTAGTTATTGGGATAACTAAACAAAAATGTGAACAACTGCCTCGTCCTGGAAATCCAGTGCTTTTCCCCACCACAATCCCCAGTGCTTTTCCCCACTGGCAGAGACAGAAGCCAGGGGTCAGGGCCATGGTCTGCCAGCCCTGAGAGCCGTGGAAGAACAACCTGGGGACACTCCAAAACCTCATCGTGGGTTTGGTCTGTTATTTATTAATGGGAAGAGCGGGTGGGTTCAAATAACGGTGAATAAACAGCTGCTTTTCTGCAGCTCGCAGGGAAATCCAGGACGGCTGTCTTGGCGGGAGGTGGAAAACCCAATGGGACAAGGACTTTGGAAGGGAAAGTGGTACCAACCAGCTGAACTTCATACAGCTCTGGGCCGAATTAATGGGGAAAAGCAAAGGAAAACAAACTCTGGAGGGCACAAAAGCTAATGACTGCCACTCCGGAGCATGTCACATCCAGATTTAATGGGGTTGGAGTGAGGGATGTGAGCTCACCCCACCGCAGCCCCGCAATGCCATCAGTCCCTGCTGGCATGGCCAGGCACTGGGCACCTCTTCGCCTTCCGGTCATAAAATAAAGAATTGTAGAACAGTTTGGGTTGGAAAGGACCTCAAAGATCATCTAGTTCCAACTCCCCTGCCATGAGCAGGGACACTCTCCACTACACCAAGTTGCCCAAAGCCCCATCCAACCTGGCCTTGAACACTTCCAGGGATGGGGCAGCCACAGCTTCTCTGGGCAACTTCTTCCAGTGCCTCATCACCCTCAGTGTATAAAATTTCTTCTTTAGATCTAATCTAAATCTCCCCTCTTTCAGTTTAAAGCCATTGCCCCTTGTCCTGTCACTACATGCCCTTGTCCAAAGCCCCTCTCCAGCTTTCCTGTAGCCCCTTTAGGTACTGGAAGGCTGCTGGAAGGTCTCCCCAGAGCCTTCTCCAGGCTCAAGAGCCCCAACTCTCTCAGCCTGTCTCCATAGCAGAGGCATTCCAGCCCTCGCATCATCTTCGTGGCCCTTCTCTGGACACGCTTCAACAGGTCCATGTTCTTCTGATGTTGGGGACCCCAGAGCTGAACACAGCACTGCAGGGGGGAGTCTCAGGAGAGCAGAGCAGAGGGGCAGAATCCCCTCCCTCGACCTGCTGTCCACGCTGCTTTGGATGCAGCCCAGGACATGGTTGGCTTTCTGGGCTGCCAGCGCACATTGCTGGTTCATGTTGAGCTTCTCATCAACCAACACCCCCAAGACCTTCTCCTCAGGGCTGCTCTCCATCCATTCTCCACCCAGCCTGTACTTGTGCTTGGGAATAATTTCATCACGCTGAGTTGTGGGCACAGGAAAATGCCTGGGACTCCTGTAACATAGCTAGCAGCGAACATCCACTTGGGTACATCCCTGGCTGTTTTGGGATGGGGCTGCTATCCCTCTGCTACCCCCTGCTCTCCCTCAGAGACCACCAGCCCTGCCTACTCCTGGGCCCCAGGATGTCCTCGCTCCAGGGAACTGAGATGTGACGTGCAAACGGGGAGGAGGTCTACCAGCCAGGTCCTCCTTGGCAACGAGGCACCGACTCCCTCCCCACTCCCCGTCCCTCCCAGAATCCACAACCTGCTGAGTAGGGCTTAGGGGCCGCAACCTGTCCCCACTGCCACTTACCCGGTGGCCGCTGCCATGACACAGCCACCTTGCTCTGGGGTGGCCTCCACGCAGCAGCCCGTGCTATCGTGGCTCATGCCAAAATTGTGGCCGATTTCGTGGGCCATAGTGGCGGCTGCTCCGATGGGCTGCTCCGAGTGGTCCTGTGTAGGGATGGGGGATACATCAGCACAGCAGCCAGGAACCATGGAGAAGGGTGGACCCCCAGCAGGGAGTGGGGGTGGGGTGATGGAGGGACTACAACATCCCTGGGATTGCAACTGGATCCCACGGGAGGGGCAGAGAGAGGGATGGAGGATGATTCATGGCAGAAGTGGGCTTCAGTCTCCTAAAAGTCCCACACGGGACTGTTGGGAAGCTCTCTGGCTGGAACCAACTGCTGAAAACCTGGGGCCTTGGAAGGCACATCCCAAAAACCAGGAACCTCGGTGCCCCACACCACCACCACCACCCTGCTTAGGGACCACAGGTCACCAGGGCCACCATCACCCGGATAAGAATTACATGGGGTGGAGATGACCCTACACAACTAGAGCGCAGAAGCAGGGAACAAGCAGGGGCTATTCACTATGAGGGGCAGAAGCAACTCAGGAGATCCCACCACTGCTGCTAGCTACAAGCTAGGGGTGTGCATGGGGTGGGAGACTCTTAAACCAGCCCTTTCTCACGCTCCTTAGCACTTGGACAACATCTGAGAGGGGTAAGGGGCTACCAGCATCATCGTTCGCTCTCAGGATGCATTCCAGGACCAGCCCTGGCTGGCTGGTCCTCCGAGCCCATGAAGCACCCCAACAAGAGGAGTTGGTGATGGGGACCCCCAGCCTGGGAGGAGCAGCAAGGACCCCCGTGCCCCTCTTACCACACTGACGCCTCCAGAGTTATCTGCGCTGCACATCCCCTCCAGCGGGGCCATGCCGATAGTTGTCCCCCTGAACGTCTTCCCTCTGCTCAGAAAGGAAAACGGAGGAGCAGTTAGGACACCAGGGGTGGTTTGCAGACCTCAATCCAAGCTGGGACCCCCCCTGCCCCAACATCTCCAGGTCCATCGGGGTGCTCACGTCAGCAGCTGGGCATTGTCATGCTTCTTGCGTGACCTCAGCGCCTTCTTCCATTGCAGGAAGGACCAGAGCGTGGCGTTGGCATCGCTGGTGACGGTGCACTGGTCCCGCTCCGTCCACACCTCCAAGCCGATCAGGGCCACCTTGATGTTGAGCGACCTGTAAAACTGCAGGAAGGGAACAGGGATGGAGGGAACAGGCATTTGCTGCACATACTCCATCCCCACCACAGCATCTCATCTGGTTGCGTCTCCATGCCTTCCCTCCAGCGGGGTGACTCAGGGACACACTTGTCCCAAATCCACCTGCAAAGATGAGCTCTACAGGCACCGGTGTGGGCACGGGAGCCAGGCAGGATGGCACAATGCCATCCATCTGCTGCCAGCATTGATCCCCATTGCCACAGCAGAGCAAAAAGCCAGCACCTTTTTCACTGCTGCAGCTCCATCAACAAGTGACAAAGCATTTCCCACCACGTGCTCACATCTGCCACCTAAACTGCTCACTGCAGTGACACAGGGACAGTCCTTGAGGACCACCATCAGGCTGGCCCTGACCTCAGCTGCTTTCACGTGCACCAGGAATGATGGAAGTGGTGACAAGAGACCAGCAGGTCCCTCTGGCCAGCTGTTACCTTGTCCACATAGTTGGCAATCTCCACGATGCGCTGCTTGGTGTGGCCCAGGTTGAGGTTCTGGTTCCTGTACTGCAGAGAGACAGGGATGGGGAAGGGTCACCAGAGGGAAAGGAGGGAGGGAAACAGAGAAAGGTCCTGGCTTTTCAGCAGGGGATCAGTTTTGTGCCTCCCACAGCACTCACCAGCGTGTGATCAGCAACAATGAAGAGCTCCATGTACTTCATGGTCCTCCAGGCATCTCTCTTCACCTGCAAAGCCAGACAGAAAAGTTCAGAGGAGCAAAGGAGCAGGCAGCCCCACGGCTCTGGGCATCTCAGGCTTCCCAGAGCGGCTCAGGAAGGACAGCTGCGAGGGGAAACTGAGGCACGAGGCGACAAGGAGAATTTGAGCAGCTACAGTGCAATTCCCAGCGTTACCTCACGGCACGTCCCACACCATACGGCACAGCACCGCTCCCCAACTCACACCTCCTCCCTTTGAGGTCTCCTGCCCAAACTCAGACCAGGAACACTGCCCACGCAGGCTCCTCACGTCCCACTTGCCTGCACAACCCCGCCCAGACGCCAGAGTGACAGGCACCCCGCCACAAGCTGCAGGCAGTCAGCAGGAGTGCAGACCACCCTGCTCCCAGGCCTCTGTCCCTCCCCAGCGAAGGACGCTGGGGTGGATTTACCCGGCCATGAGCTGGCTGGAAGAACCCAGCGATGTCGGCGACGGTGCTCCCGATATCGTCGCCGTGGCCGCAGGTCCCACCTCGGATGGGCAAGTGCTCTGCGCGGTGGATGATGTGGTGGCCTGGCTCGGGGGTCCCCAGGGGTTGCAGGTAGTAGCTGGCGTTGCTGCTGAGCACTATCAGGCCCCTGGTAACGGAGAGCAGCCCCTGATGGCTCCCGTGGTGCTTCCGCCCCACTCCCCCAGCCCCTCCTGAGGCCCCACAAACTCACTGCACCTCAGCTTGGTCCATACCCAGCACAGGGCAGAGCCAAGAGACGGGGGTCTCTGTGAATACAGCCCTATGAGCTAATATGTCTTTGACATTCAACCCTCCGTGCCAGTCCGACCATGCGGACGCAGGACAGCAGCTAGCAGACGCGACGGGACGATGCTCGGTTCTGGGGTACCCGCTGTGAGGTGCGGGGTCTCGCCTCCTCCAGAGACAAATTTCCTTGAAGGCAGTTCATGCTGCCAGAAAAATGGCCTCTGCCCTGTCACCGCCACCCACTCCCAGGGTTGGGTGAAGGATGGGAGAATGGGAGCAATGGAAAATCAGCCCGAAGCATCTAGAGCTGGGCTTGGAGGACCATCGGTGCTGCTCCAGGGGGTCCCCACAGACAGGAAGCATGTAGATGGATCCATCCCTCTTCTTCATCAGCCCTACAAGCCCCATGGCCCCACACGTCTCCGTACCGTATTCCCGAGCAGGTGCTGAGGACAACCCAGGAGCTGCCATAGCTCTGGACGTGCCCGTGGTAGTAGCAGTGGTCCTGCAAGAGAAGCAATGGAGACCCTCTGTTAGTGTTGGGCAGCAACAAACCCCACGTGCTCATCCCATAAAAAACCCACCCGTTCGTGTCCCTCTGCACAGGGAAACAGGAAGGATGGAGCCAGGAGGCTGCTGGCTCCAACGGTTCAGCCCAGGACACAGCCAGCCCTGAACCACCACATTCCTCCCACAGACCAGCACCGGGGACGCCACCAGCCAAAACGCTGTCCCGGTGGGGCTTTGGCTTCATCCCAAGTGCCAAAGTGCCCCGAAAAAAGACAGGAGACGAGCTCTGCCCATCCCCCGGCACCCACCGTGTGGTTGGGAGTCAAGGTCATGGGCTGCCCATCCGCGGCGTAGTGCGTCTCAGTGTAGCCCGGTGCCAGCAGCCTGCAGTGGGAGGAGAGGGGGAGAGGGGTGAGACCCTGGGGCTGGTCTGGGTGTCCTGTAGGGCGCAGGGGCTGAGTCATCCACACGGTTCCCCTTCACAGCCTCCCCGTGCAAAGCTTCAGGCGGTGGAGCTGGCAGTGAAGCCGTCACTGCTGAGTCAGGGCTGGTCCCCAGCCACCGGTTGCCCACGGCTAGCGGGGACATGAATCGCAGTCCAATGTCTCTGTGTCCCCCTTTGCATCTCTGCAAGGAAAGGGGGTGTCTGTCCTGCTTCAGGGTCCTCCTGGTCTGAGGCTGCTGACCCACATAGCAGGAGACCGGCTGCCCACCCACCCCCTGGCTCAGGGGCCACCACCAAGGATGAGCAGTCAGAGAGGGTGACAGCTTCTCCATAGGGATCAAACCTGCCATGGAACTACCAAAGTCCCCGGGGGGAAGCAAAGACAGAGTCAACCTCATACTTGGAGTCCACAGAATCATAGAATGGTTTGGGTTGGAAGGGAACTCAAAGATCATCTAGTTCCAACCCCCCTGCCATGGGCAGAGACACCTTCCACTACACCAGGTTGCTCAAAGCCTCGTCCAGCCTGGCCTTGAACACTTCCAGGGATGGGGTGGCCACAGCTTCTCTGGGCAACCTGTGCCAGCGTTTCACCACCCTCATTGTAAAAAATTTCTTCCTTAGATCTCATAGAATTCTGCCCTCTTTCAGTTCAAATCCATTACCCCTTGCCCTGTCACTACACGCCCTTGTCAAAAGCCCCTCTCCAGCTTTCTTGTAGCCCCTTTAGGTACTGGAAGGCTGCTGGAAGGTCTCCCTGGAGCCTTCTCTTCTCCAGGCTGAACAACCCCAACTCTCTCAGCCTGTCTCCATAGCAGAGGTGCTCCAGCCCTTGGATCATCTTTATGGTCTCCTTTGGACCCACTCCAGCAGCTCCATGTCCTTCTTGTGTTGGGGACATCAGCTAAGGACAGGGAAGGTTTTGAGTCTCCGACAAAGCCACCCCCTCCAGCCTTGGGCATGTCCCTCTGCCTCACCCACAGCACAGAGCAGCTGATGCTCCCACTGGAACAGGGCGGAGGGTCCCCATAAAAACCAGAGCTGATAATGAGAAAGCTCAGCCTGCTTTTAGCAGAGCCCGCACCCCTCTGCCTTCACCCCAGATGCCAGCCATCTCCCACCAAGGCTGGTCCAGGAGCCACCCGTGATGCAATCCCATCCCATGCTGACACATTGCTTCCTGTCGTGGGGCAGAGCCAGAGCTGAGCTTGCAACCAGCAACCGTGTGGGGCTGGGGGTGCCGAGGAGTAGACAGGGGAGATAGAGACTGAAATGGGCCCATGGGTGGTGGGAGAGAAGAGAAGGGCACATGAGTTTCCCGCACTGCCCAAATCTGCATGATGTTGCCCAGATGCCAGGGTGATGGGCGTCCCACCACAAGCTTGCAGACACCGTGGGGACACTGGGTCCCCCAAGGGACAGCGTCCACGCAGGGCTCTTGGCTGCCTGGAGAAGGACAAAGCAGGGCTGGGTTTAACCCTGCTGACTGTCTGGCCCTCGAGTCGCAGGGTTTGGCCTCGTCCCAGGAGTTTTATTCTGCAGCAGAAGAAAATAAACCGAGCAGCCAGCCCCAGAATAGTCCTCCCGCCTCTTGGTTTCTATTTTGCAACCAGTGTGGTCCCAAAAATGTCACTGTGGGCACATTCCCGCCTTCCCAGCCCGCCGGCGAGTGGGTGCCTGGCACCAGGAACTCCAGTTACAGCAGAGACCGGAGACGGGAGCTCAGCCCGAGTCCTGGAACGGGGCCTGTGGGCAGTCTGGCGAGACAAGCAGCCAGCCAGTGTGGGCACAGAGGGACAGCTGCCCACACAGGATGGGGACAGGGATGGGTTAGTTGACAACAGCAGAGAGGTAAAAGCCTTTATGCCATGCCCAGGGAATGAGCAGAACTGGGAGAGTTGAGCCAATTCCCCAACTGGGGGCACAGCAAGTCCCTGCATGACTCAGACCACCGGGATGTCCTCTCCAGGGCAGGCTAAGGACCAGGAGCCCTGAGGAAGGAAAGGCATGGGGATGTGTCTTCTCCACCAGCACAAGGGAATGTCTTGTTGTAAAACACCACAAAGGATGGTTTTAGAAGCCAGTCACATCTCCCAGTATCAGAACAAGGAAGATTTGAGGTCTAGCATGGCCTCACCGGCCCATGAGCAAGCAGGGCTAAGGTAGCCCTGTTAGCTGGCACAAGACAGCAGTGTAGATGGCCAGGGCTGCACTGGTCTTTCCAGTAGACACAAACAGTAGGTACAGCCAGTCTTGGGTGCTGTGGACCACCCTGGGTGCCATGTGGACTATCTTTGGTACCATGGATGGTCTTGGGGACTATAGACTGTCTTGGGTGTTATGGATGGTCCTCATTGCCATAGATACTCTTGGGTGCCACGGACTGCCTTGGGCACCACAGATGGTCCTGGGTGCCATGGAAGTTCTTGGGTGTCATGTCTTTGATGTTATGGACTCTCCTGGGTGCCACAGATGCACTTGGATGCCACATACTGTCCTGGGTGCCACGGATGATCTTGAGTGCTGTGGACTACCCTGAGTGCCATGGATGGTCCTGTGTGCTACAGATGCTCTTTGATGCCATGGAAAGTCCTGGGTGCCTCAGAGAGTTCTGGGTGCCACCGATGGCTCCAGGTGCCACAGGCAGTCCTGAGTGTCAGAGACAGTCCTGGGTGCCACAAATGCTTTTTGTGGGTACCACAGATGGTCCTGGGTGCCATGGACTGCCCGGGGTGCTCAGCTCCTTTTTGCTGCCACCAACCCCCTCATCTGTTTCACTGCGTCCTAGTCCAGAGCTCAGCACCCTGCAGTGCCCTGTGCTCCTCCAGTCCTGCCAGTGGATGCTCTTCATCCCTCCTGGCCACACTCATCCCTTCAGCAGGGCAAAGTGACACAAAGCCAGAATGAGGGTCATGAGAGGACATACAAATATCTCCAGGCCTGGTGCACCAGCTAGAAACAAGACTAAGCTTTGCATGTGAGCTTTCAACCCCCACTGCCAAACCCCTCACTGCCCACAGTCATAAAACACAACGTGCACGAGAACCCTCCAGTTCTCCTTCCCGCACACCAAAAGCCTCTCGCAGGTCACTGGGACCTGCTGCCCAGCAGGACTGTTTGGGGACACTGTGGTGACTGCCTTTGCACCCAAACAGCAGTAAGAAGAGGGTTCTGCCAGCCACGAGCCTCCCAGAGCTGCTGGTGAGAAGCAGAAGTACACTGCAGAGATTGCCTTTCCACCCTGCTCCACCGCAGGGGCCACCCAGCACCAGGAGGGACCTGAACCTGCAAAGGGACAAATGTCATGAGGCCTTGTCCAACAGCTCCATGTCCTTCTTGTGTTGGGGACCCCAGAGCTGAATGCAGCACTGCAGGGGGGGTCTCAGGAGAGCAGAGCAGAGGGGCAGAATCCCCTCCCTCAACCGGATGCCCACACTGCTTTGGATGCAGCCCAGGACACGGTTGGCTTTCTGGGCTGCCAGCGCACGTTGCTGGCTCATGTTGAGCTTCTCATCAACTAACACCCCCAACTCCTTCTCCTTAGGGCTGTTCTCAATCCATTCTCTGCCCAGCCCATACTTGTGCTTGGGATTGTCCCGAACCACGTGCAGGACCTTGCACTTGGTCTTGTTGAACTGCGTAAGGTTCGCACAGGGCCACCTCTCCAGCCTGGAGATGATTGTTCTCCTCTGCCCTGCTCCAGCCCTGATGCAAGGAGATGCCAGGCTAGGTGAGTGTCACGGCAGACAGATGCTGCTGGCACCTGCATACAAGTCAAACCAGAGACAGGGCCCTAAAAGGGTCGAGTAAGGTCACCTATGAAGGGTGCCAGACTGTGGACCCCAAGAACGGACCAGCAGAAGAACAGCAGAGGTTTCCAAATCACTGCCAGCAGTCAGCATGGCCCACCATGAGATACCTCCAAAGACCTCACAGGATCAGCCCTATCAGGGGGACAGCAGCTCAAGAGTCCCCTGTCCCGCTAAGCCCTGCCTGGCCCATCCCCATCCCCTCAGCACCCTCCACCACCTCCACCCGGGCTGGGCCCCCACCGCCACGTCGAGCCAAGGCTGTTTCTTGCACGACATGGGTGTGGGCAGCGGAAAAAAAGGAACATTTCAGCCCAAACTGCCGCATCGGCCACAGCTGGCAGGAAGCCACATCGGGCTGTCCCTTCCCCTGTGCGCGGGAGAACCAGGACAGGGCAGCCAGGATACTATTGCTCCAGCTGAGATCATGCCAGGGACATCCAACGCCCCTTCCCCAACCCAACACCAACACTTACTGGTTCCTCTCCAGCACCAGAATGAGCTCTCTGCCCTCAACCATCACGGCCACCTTTGCCCGGGCAGGCGCTGGCACCTGCAGAGGAAGAAGAGGAGGGACGGGGTTAGAAAAGACAAAGCCCAGGATGGTGCCAGCCAGATGTCTGTCCATCATCCTGCCCGCCTGTATTATTGTAGGACCTACTGCTCCGTTAGCAGCACAGAGCACAGTGGCTGTGATGAATTTCGAGCACCGTCCTTGCTTGGGAAAGTAAAGCAAAGCAAAAATGCAGTGGGAACTGGGAGAGCAGGGGCAGGGGTGAGTGGGGACATGGGGACCAGGAGGTCCCTGAGCATCCCCAGCCACTCTGCAGGTGACAACCCACACCAACCCACACCAGCTCTCACCTCCTGAAAGCTCAGCCCCCCTCAATTCAAGATGGGAATGGACCACGGGGCGCACTGCGCTGCTCCCACCACACACTATTCCCTCTGTCCACCCTTGTCCCCCACACCTCCCTCTGCTCCCCAGCTCAGGCCATATCCCAGCCTCTCCTCCGTGGATCTGCTCCACCTACTCCATCCCCTGCCGCAAGCCCGTGGAAGGTGAGAACTAAACCTTCCTGCTTGATTTCCCGTGAATTCCCTCCCATAGCAGGCGGTAAAAGAGGATCCGCACTGGGATTTGCCCTGCAAGGATGGGGGTGAGACAGCAAATCCCACCTCTGCTGGCAGCTTCTCCAGGGAAAGGCAGCGAGATGGGATACAGGATGGGGAGCATTACCCCGAGCATCCCAAGTGGGGTGTCTGTGTGCTCCATCCCAGCATGGCTCCATCCCATCACGGCTCATGAGCCAGTGGAAATGGCCTTGTCTCCTGCAGAGGCTGGTCCCGGGGTGGGCTGGCACCCACCCGCACCCCTATGGGCTACGGAAATACACGGCAACCGCCGGGGCACCGGATAACTGCACTGTTAAAAATACCGTGGGGCAGCCAGAGGAAACGATTGACTCAGCTTCCCCAGGATGCTGGTGGTTTTACTCACTCCCTCACTTTGGAACGCGTTGAACAGGAACCCTACGCCCAGATCCACGCCACGCACAGCTCCTCTGGCATGTGACGGGATGGGCTGGAGCCCAAACTGCCGCCCTCCATGTCCCCACGTCCCTTTCCCAGCTCCAGCACTAAAACCAGCACCCTGTCTCCGGTTCTGGCCCAGCCGGTGGAGCTGGCTCCATCTCCCTCGGTCCTTCCCCATCCATCCATGACGGATGCAGGGAGCCCGGCGGGCTGCCAGCCCTCGGCCCCATGCTTGGGATCTGCCGCGGGGCCCCGGCACCCTGGCGAGGTTTTCACAGGGATGCTCCTGGAGACCCATGGCTCCGAACCCTTATGGCCCCATTATCCAAGGACTGGGAGGTGCTGGTCACCCCAGCCCGTGGCAGCATGGGGACGGAGTCGGGCTGGCTGAGCCCCTCCTCCGCCTCCAACCATCTTCCTAGCTCCTAAAAAGGAGACCAGACACTGCATTAAAAAAAAATCCAAACCACAACAGTAAAGCGCGCCGAGGCCGAGGTCCTGCCGCTTCCCAGCGAGCCCCTTTGGCACGGCCACGGCACGGCCACAGCCACGGTCCCCGCTCCCGGAGGGGCCCCGTGCGATGTGGGGAGGAGGAAGCCGGGGCAGAGGGGTCCCCTCCTTCGGCAGCGGTGGGAACGGGCTGTATTTTTAGAACATGATCTTATACAAACATCACTCCTTGGCCAAACATGGTCTGTACGTTTTTCTTGCCGTTTCCCCTCTTTCCTTTGCCTTGCCCTCCCTTTTTTCAAGCCCATTTCTCCCCATCTCTGAGCTCCCTAACACCCTCTCCCCCCAGCCCTTCCTCCTCCTCCTTCTCCTCCCCCCCCGCCAAGTCCCTGTCAGCTCCTTCCCAGTTTTGAATTCCCCAGCAATTACTCCCTGCCTTGACTTAAGGGCCTTTACTGGCAAAATGCTCTTTCCCAGCTGTCGTCTTAAAGGGACACGTGTGTATGCCGGGTTATCCCGGCGTTTGCAGCTCCCCGTGCATGCACCGTCCCGTCTCCCAAAGGCTGCTAATGGGATCCGTGTCTGACCCCTGCCAGGTGATGCGTCGCGAGATCTCCCCTTCCTCATGCCTCAGTTTCCCCTGAGAGCGTGTGGAGAGGCGGCGGGGAGCAGGGGACTGATCCTGCTTTCGGCTGGGGTGGGCTGAAACCAGCTCAGCCCCTGGAGAAATGAATAGCGATGGAGTAAGACGAGGGAGGAGGCAGTGAGCACCACTCATGCCGGGCAGGAGTCAAATAACCCAACTCGAAGGCCAGGAGAGGTTATTGCATTAATTAAACGCCGAGAATTTTGCCTTGAGCCTCTTAACTGGCAGGCAGTTGGGTCCCCAGGAGCTGCCAGCCAAGACATTGCGCACCAGGAATGAGCAAGGATGAGCATCTCTGGGCTCCAGCATCACCCCAGGCTCCAGCATCCTCCTCAGCTCTACCATCATTTCAAGCTCCAGCATCATCCCAGGTTCTAATCTCACCCTAGGCTCCAGCACCTTTGCAGGCTCCATAATCATCCAGGGCTCTAGCACCTTCGCAGGCTCCAGCATCATCCCAAGCTCCAGCATCATCCCAGGCTCCAGAATCATCTAGGGCTCCAGCACCTTCGCAGGCTCCAGCATCATCCCAAACTCCAGCATCATCCCAGGTTCCAGTATCATCCTGGGCTCCAGCACCTTCCCAGGCTCCAGAACCATCCAGGGCTCCAGCACCTTTGCAGGCTCCAGCATCATTCCAGGCTCCAGAATCAGCCAGGGCTCCAGCACCTTCCCAGGCTCCAGCATCATCCCAAGCTCCACTGTCATCCTGGGCTCCAGCACCTTCCCAGGCTCCAGAATCATCTTCCTCCTGCACTCAAAACCCACCATCTCCTTTCTCCAGCAACCACGAAAAGGATGTACCAGTCCTCGACATAAGCTGCAGGAACCACCTTCCCTTGGCCCTGGCTGGGTGTGGAGGTGGTGGCCTCTCTCCAGGACACCCCAGCAAAGCCAGTCCCACCAGAGGCTGGGCTGGGAGAGGCGACGAGCAGCTGGGATAAATCTGCCCTGGCCAGGACCCAACCCAGAAGACTGGGCCGAGCTCGAGACTATTTTTCTTTTCCAACCCACTGATCAGAAGAACCGCAGCGATGTTTGCAGTGGAGCTGAGGCCAAGGGGGTTGAGTTGCTCTTCGAGGGGAAAGACGATCTTCTGTTCCTCCCCACGGCTCCCGACCATCCTCCTTGCCCAGGCTCCCTCCACCACCCGTGCCGGAAGGTTCCCGCTGCCCTGCAGGAGAGGGGCTGGCCGGGGAGCGGGCTCGGAGAGCTCTGAGCTCCTCGGGAAACCACTAGTTAAGCCAAAATCCAAAATCCACATCCAAATCACAGCCCGGCCATCTGCTCAGCCAGCTCCCACAAGCCCTGATTTCCTAAGGCTGGATGGAACGAGAGACACGGGGCCCGGAGTCACCAGGAGATGCTCTGGACAGCATGTAGAGATGGGTTTTGCAGCTGGAGCGTCACGGTCCTCCCCAGGCAGCTGGATCCCAGCAGCAGGGAGGGTTTGAAGAGCACAGCCTGAGGACTGCGCCGCCTTCTCCTGAATGGGCACCAGGATCAGGAGCCCAGACCTCAAGGACAAGCCTCTCGCTCCAGCTCCTCACTGGAAATGCATCCCAGGGGCAGGTAGCTCCAAGGAATTCAGGAGGACCCAAGGTAATCCAGGCTCCGGAGGGAGAGAGGCAGGATTTTGGTTGTTCCAAAGCAAACTTGGCTCAGGGACCACGGCAGGGTTTGCTCTGTCCTGCCACACATTGCCAAAAGAGCTTCCTTGCAGGAAACAGATTGCAGGAGTGCGTGTCCTTGGCACCTGCAGCTTGCCCTGAACCACGGGCGGTCCTTCTCCTCCCTTCCTCCTCCTCCTGAGCAGGGCTGTGACCCCACATGGATGTGATGTTCTCAGGGGAGGGGTCCGCACCGCAGGGCTGGGGGAGGGCTGGGGTATCGCAACCCAACCGTGACCGGTGGGGATGCTCTGTGCATTGGTCAGCGAGGATGAAGAGGATGGCCACGTCCCACCCCCAGGACAGGCAGACACTGGCTGCTCCAGGGACTCAGTGGGTGATGCCATGGTGTGAGGGGCAGCAGTGGGTGGAAGGATGCTCGATTGGTGCCAGGAGAGACCCAGAGGGAGGTTGAGGGGCTTTTCTGCCTGGGTGCTCCTCAGTCCTCATGGTTTATAGAATCATAGAATGGTTTGGGTTGGAAGGCACCTTCAAGATCATCTAGTTCCAACCCCCCTGCCATGGGCAGGGACACCTTCCACTACACCAGGTTGCTCAAAGCCCCATCCAACCTGGCCTTGAACACTTCCAGAGATGGGGCAGCCACAACTTCTCTGGGTAGCCTGGTCCACTGTCTCACCACCTTCATCGTAAGACATTTCTTCCTATGTCCAACCTAAACCCACTCTCTTTCAGTTAAAAACCATGGCAGCGAGACACCACGCTTGGGAAAAAGCAACTACAAAGGGAAAGAAATAAGGAGGGAACACCACGACAGGCTTGGTGGGTCCCCAGGGTGGAGACAGGGGACTCCTGTGTCTCACGGCTGGATACTGGTGGGACATCTGGGCCAGGATGCTGGGCACAACCTCCAGTTCCAGCTCTGAAAGGTTAGAAAAGGCCACAGTCAGCTCTGGCAGCCTTCGCTCCGCACCCTGAGCCGAGAAGGACCAGGAGGAGGAGGAGGAGGATGCCGGCAGCAGCCGGGCAAGATCTCACCCCGAGCCGGCGGTGACAAAGGAGCTGTTTGCAATCACGGTCCCCACAACCTCCTCCCCAGCCTCTCCGAAATCGCTTCCATGTGTGCCGGGAGCCGTGGAGCCCATGGGGAGCTCAGCCCTGAACAATAGGAGAGTGGAGAGTGTGGAGGGGGGAGGCAGGGGCCACCCCCCCAGCCCACACACGACGGGACCGCGAGGCCACCATCTCCATCTTCCTCCTCCTCTCCCCGCCAGCTCGACCTCGCTCCTCCGGGAGGAGGAAGAGGAGACGCAGTGATGTCCTCTGGTACCGTGGCATGGGCCACGTCGCGGCGTCCCACCTGCCGCGCGGAGGAGCAGATCCCGAGGAAGGGACAGAGAAGCCTCGGGGTGGTTGCCACCCTTCGACCCATCATCTCAGGTGCTCGGATGTCTTCTCCTTACAGACTCCCGCCCCTCAAGCGGGCCATACACAAATTTGGGCAGCCTCGTGTTAGCGAGAGTATAAATAAACCTCCTGCTGCTGCGCAGTCCCAGCCTCAAGTGTCCTCCAACCTAAATATGGCCCGATCCGGGGCTGCTAGGAAGGGAGGGGACATCTCTGTGGCCACAGCATTCCCAACACCATGGGCTGTTTCAGCTACCGGAGAACCACAATTCCCAGCAGCCAGCACCAATGGGAGCGACGCTCCCAAATCCTCTGGGAAAAGGCATCATCCAGCACCTCCAGAGGAGGTGGGGGAGCACAGAACCCCTCTCCGCTTTCGGTGCTGGGAAGCGTAGTTGACTCCCCCCTCAGTATCTCCTGCCTGGAGCAAGAAGGTCTCACTTGGAGGCATCTCAGACAGCTTCAAAGCTACATCCTCAGCCTCTCCTCCAGGGAGACACCACCAGAGAAGGTCACTTCCCAAAATCTGCTCAGCCCCAAAACGCAACCACTTCCTGCAACCATCCACATCAGTGCTCGTTGTGCTGGGAAGCGATTTTGATCTGCCCCAAAGGAGACCACAGCCCCCGAGACACTCCCAGCTGCTGGGCACGAGGACTGGCTGCTGCGGCCGATGGGCAGCTGCGGAGCCGGTTGACCCCAGAGCCAGGCAAGGTGCCAAACCCAGGCAAGGGTCACCACAAGCATCTCATAAAGTGGATTTGGAGACGGTGGAGGCGGCGGGGAGGGCCACCAGAACAACCCTGGGAAGAGATGTCCTCTCTGCCATGCAGCCCATGACCAGCTTCTCTGCAGCCTTCCCAAGAACATCACTCGTAAATCCTGCAGCACTTTCCCACTAGCAAATACTGTTGGTCTGTCTATCCTGGCCAAACCACCACTCTGATGAACCACCTCCATCTCCTCTCTCCAAAGTGCCCAACTCCTCTCCACTCACCCTATAGCTCTGGCCCATCCTTCTTACTGACCAATATTTAAGACCACGCTCCATTGACTTGCTGTTGAACCCTCTGCTTTCCCTGTTCATCACCTGGACAGGGTGATGGGTCCTATGAACTCAACGTCCTGCTCACAGGTCCTGCAAACTCAACATCTCCATGCGGGTCCCACCAACGAAGACCTCTGGGTGCAGGACCTGGCTGCACAGTGCAGGGGGAGGAACCGTCTCTGCCCTCACCTTTTCATCCAGACTGACGGCTCGTCTGGTGCGGCCCCTGAGCAGCCAGTGTGGGGTGACCCGCTCTCCATGGGACGGTGGACCTGGAAAAGAGAACACCTGGTGAGCACACGAACAGACTATGCAAGTCCCTGAGAGAGGGAGCTTCTCTGCAGCTACACCAAGAGAGAAATGGGGGAAAAGGCAGAGCTGGGGGGTCTGGACAACATCCAGGGTCATCTCTGGGGTGATTCTGGGTGATGGCCACCAGCACAAAGCCAAAGCATCACCCCCTCCCCAGGCCAGTGCCCTCATCGCTGCCCCAGCCTTCCTCCTGGAAGCCTCCCAGGAGCATCGCTGCCCACCTAGGTCCCAAATCCATGGTCTAAATCCCCAGAAACCTGCCCTGGAGAAGCAGCCGGTGCACGAGTGCCACCACCTCGGCCCTGCTCCGAGAGTCATCACCGGCCACCCCAGGCAAAGCCCACTGAGCACCCCAGCCCCGGGTGAGGGTCCGTGGGCAGCAGCGCATCTTCCTGCCCTCTCTCTCAAATTTTTTCTCCTTTGTTTTTTTTTTTTGTTTTGTTTTTTTTTTTTCCGCTTTATGCTTTTACACCATTGATTGTCATCGTTTATGGGATGGAGAAGCGTGGGTCCATCACCCAGAAACAGAGCCATCATCTTTCCAGCCAGAGCTGGGCTCCAGCAGGGAGCCGAGGAGCTAAAATAGCTACAGCACATTACGGGTTTCTCGGAGCCATCCCAACTCCCCTGGGCAGAGCAGTACTAGCGATTCCTTGGCTCGATTAGAGACCGACAGACTATTAGAGACCGACAGACTTTCTAAGATTTTTTTTCTGATTATTTTTTTTCCTAAACAACGTGGCCGTGTTTCCTTGCAGCAAAGTGAGCAGCTACCGACAACTCAAGCCCGGACAACGACAGAAAAAAATAATAAAACAAAATCCGAAGATGCTGCAGAGAGGGGAAGAGGTCTGGCAAAAAAAGCCAAGGGCTGGAGCACCTCGCCAAGCCAAACGTTGCCCGTGACAGCTTGGATCTGGTAACCTTCCCCAGCAAAGGGTGAAGTTATTTACTAAGGGAGTGGAACAATAACAGGGCTTACGGCTTTATAATGTTATACACTTGTTTTGGTTCGCCGTGCAACGAGCTGGGGGGATTTGGCTGGAGGAAAGATGAAGTTACTGATAAGTTAAAACAAAAAAAAGCTGGAATTAGGGGTTGGGAACTGCAGGTTGAGTGTTTAACGTGATCGAGCGACCCAGCCCGGCCATATCCGTCCCTCGAGGCCCCGGGACGCGCCCGGCGCTATCGCATGGTGGCATTTAATCAGCTTTCATTATATATAGCATTTAATCAGATTCCAGGAATAACTGTAGATAAGGTGGTGGCACGATCCCAGTTTCCTTCTCTTCACCTCCTCCGAAAGCATTAGGGAGGCCCTCCAATCCCCTCAGCCATATATAAGCCTCATTTTCTGGTGGGGAAACTGAGGCACGGCCACTATGTGAATTGCATTCAGCCACAAAGGGTGGGCAGCTCCGGCAGGGTTTGCTGCCTTCCCATATCAGAGAAAAAGGGGGAAAAATCCTATTTTTCCCTTTGCTGGCTGCAGCAGAGGGAGAAGGGCAGGGAGATGCTGCCTCTCCCAGCTTCCTGCACAGCTCGTCTTGCTCCCACGCTGTCTGGGGAGACGAGGGGACGCGAGGGGCAGCCGTTCTGCAGGGATTACGGGGCTGGGCTTCGGGCCACGTCGTAAAAACCCCTCAGTTATTACATTAAGCTTCTCGCTCTTTTGACTACAGCTTTTGCTGGGAAATCGGAGAGACACGGAGCATGAGACAGGGCCTTAAAAATCTAAGTCAAATAAACCAAAATGTAATGCAGAGAGGGTTTCCCACCCCCCTTCTTCTCTTTCTTTTTTTTTTTTTCCTGGAAAACATACATTCCCAGCCCTTTCTGGGAATGCTGCGGCGGGAACAGCGTTGTTTCAGCGTTTGGGATGTTTGCACCGTTGGGGCCGGGCAGCCCCGCGTTTGGGGGATGCTGGAGCCTGAAGATGAACCCCGTGGCACCCAGGCAAAGTGGGCAGCTCTCTCGTCTGCTTCTCCCCTTCTTTTTAACACAAACAGAGGTTTCTGGCTCCCACCGCCCTCCCTGTTCCTCTCCCAGCTGCGCCCCTCGCACGGGTCTCTCTCTCAGAGTTGCTGGAAAACTTTGTTTGCAGCAGCAGAGAACCCAGCAAAGCTCGGAAGTAAAAAACAATAATAACAAAAATTGTGCTTCAAGCCCCAGCTTCTTGGTGGGGTTGTGGAAGGAATCAGGGATGGAGGAGAGAGACTAGAGGAGGCTAAATCCAACCTGGCAATGCTCCTCCTCCCCATTTGAAAAGCGATAGGAACCTCCGGAGAAAACAATGTATTTCCTCAACAACAGAAAAAGCCAAGTTTCACCCCAAAACGCACCCAAACCCCTGCCAGTTCCCTTTCAAGGTGCCACTGCCCAGAACTGGGATGTTTGCGGTGACCCATTGGAGGTGCAGGATGAGGAGATGAGGGGGAGTCTCTGCTGTTTAGGGGTGCTGGGGGAGCAGGGGCGGGGGGAATGAGGAGCCCACCTCCCCCTCGCAGGGGACGCCGGCGGGTCCCAGCCCTCCCATCCCAACCAGCCCATATAGAGTCAAAGCGGAGAGTCCGGCCGCCCCGGGCAGCGCCGGGATGGGGGTGGATTTGGGGTGGGGGATTTGGGGGGCACAGCCCCAGCAAGACAAGGGGGCCAAAGGGAGGGAGCGCTGCCCACAGTCATCGTCCCCCCACCTCCCATCCCAGAGATGCGACCACCCCCTCCCTCCGGGGTACCCCCACCCTGGCCTGGGGCCCGCCTCCTCTTCCCCCTCCCGCCTTACCTCGCGGTCCGGACGCATCCCCCCGCCCGGGGAGCAGCAGCAGCAACAACCACCCCCCCCAGAAGAAGCAGCCGCAGTTCCCCCCGAAAGCGGCCGAGCCCCCGCGGCCGCAGCGCTGGCGGGGGGCCCGCCCGGCCATGCCGCCGCTCCCCGGGGCTGTCACCGCCTCTGCTCGCTGCCTCTGGCCCTGCCCTCCCCTCTTATGCTCTCGGCTGCCCCCCCCTCCGCCCGCGTTCCCCCCGCCAGCCCCATGCGTGCGCCCCGAGCGCGGCCGGAGCCCCCGTTCCCAGGCGCGCGGCGGGATGCTGGGAGGGGGGTGGCCGGGGAGGGGGGGGCGGCATTGTTCGCTTTTATTTATTGCTGTGTTTCTTGGCCCGGCCGGGCCGCCTAATGAAAACCAGAGCGGAGGAGGAGGAGGAGGAGGCTGCTCCCAGGCTCCCTCCGCCCGGGCGTCCCGCCGCAGGGGGGCCGGCAGCCCCCGGCCCCCCGCCCCGGGCTCCCCGCAGCCGCTTCAGCCCCTTCCCCCGGGAGGAAAAAGGGGATGGGGAGGGGGAGAGAGGCTGCCTGCACAAGGTGGGATTGTTTCATTGCTTTCCCCCCATCCATCCCAACAGGGCGAGACGGAGCAGAGACCCCTCTGCCATCCTCAGTACGCTCCACAGCTGCTATTAAGAGTAATATTAATAATAATATTACTATTTTTTTTCTAACACAGCAGCGTGGGGAGGGGGTGCTGCTCGCTTTCCTTTCCTGCAAGCACACACAGAGCATCTTCCCTGCTCTGCTGCAGCCTCTTTGGTTCCTTTCCTGGGGTCACCCAACCCTCTCCCTTAATTCCTCAATGGTTATGGAAGCCTTAATAATAATATTAATTAACGCTAGTAATTAAAGCTTTGTGAATGATTTTACTCTAAAAACGGAGACAGCTGCAAGACACCCTCACCTGAAGTGCTCTGGGACCTCTGGGCATGCCGGCCCGAGGTGACATTTGAGAGAGGAAAGGACAGGGGACATTCCTGGGGTTTCCCAACACAAAGGGCAAATCTAATGGGCACAGCCCTGGCAGCAGTGCAGTCAGAGCCCTCCTGGCACTCAAGCTCATGTTGAGGTCCCATTAACAGGGCTCTCGGATGCAACCAGCAGATGCAAACATCTGGACAGCGTTAGCAAGCCTTCCCCAGCTCAGCAGCACCTTCCAGCCCCCGTCAGCCTCAAACGCAGCGTTTCTCAGGTGGGTTAATGCTGTTTAGCAACACCTCGCGATCACCACAAGCTCTCCCAAGCATCTTCTGCCCTTTCTGGTTCCAGCTCTGCAGAGCATTGGGAAGGACTCCCCGAAGCTTGAAGACGTTCTCCTGCTAAAGTTCACCATGGAGGAGCTGTGCAGGTCTCACGGCTTCCACGAGAGGATGATCACTGCAAAAATAAATAAAGTCACTCCAAAGAATAAACCTGCGGAAGCGTGGTGAGAAACAGAAGGTATTCCTGACCCTTCTCGGATCCAGACAGCTCGGTGGAAGTTCAGCAGAGCAGCTGTAAATCACCACACAACTAGGAGACTCAAATGCATGACGGGGCTTTGAGCCATTAGGAAACCACCACCATCATCAGCAAGGTCCAGAGGGAGAAGGCTGTGCGGAGCTGCAGGGCACTGGGAACGTCTTTCCAAGGGCAGTTGGTGGCCAGGACTTCCGTGGAGGGGTCAGCCAGGGGCTGGGATGGAGTAGGGACCGTAAGCCAGAGGAAACCCTGGGCAGCCAACAGTCTCCAGTCTTCCCCCAGCAGCTTGTCACAGCTTCTCTGTTACTACACCTTATGTGACATTTTCCCTCATTCCTCTGCTTTCTCAGCCAGTGCAAACTACTCCAAGTAGCGCAGTCCCAGGGGTAGGTGGAGGCAGAAGACTCTGCTTCTCACCAGCACAGGGAACCTGAGCGTAGCCATTGGTCATGGAGAAATACGTGGCCCTACACGGGGCTGGGGATTGCAACGGCTGGTGGTTACCCAGAGCAGCTTACAAAAGGCCTTTTTGTGCAAAGGAACAGGCGTTCTCCCCCTGCCTACAGCCTCGATCACTTGATATCTCTCCTCACAAAAGCCTACAGAAGCTGTGGCACCCGACCACGGTCTGCAGCTGGGGCATGCAGCCGGGCAGCTGAGGCTGAGATCCGGGATTTCTGCGTCCGGGAGTAAGCCAAAAGCAGCACGTGTGAAGCAGGGGCGGGGAATCACTCACAACTGTGGAATTAAAGACAGGGACAGCCCCTCTGGGTCTATTTTCAGGGTGCTCCTGTCCTCCCAGGCACTCATTCTTCATAGCATGAAGGAGGCAACCAGCACATCGAGTGCACAAGCACAGGAGGTGGGCTCAGGAGGATCCTGGGCACTCACACTTTGGGTCTTCCACCACTGTTTCATCAGCACAAATGGTCTGAGCGTGTTACGGGTCCTTCTGCAAAGGACAAGGACAGTTGTAGTGTAGTAAAGCAGCTCTAGGCCATTCATAAAAACTTGTGCCCTGACAGACAAAAAAAAAAAAAGTCTCCTTAGACTAAATTTCATAGAATCATGGAATGGTTTGGGTTGGAAGGGACCTGAAAGATCATCTAGTTTCAACCCCCCTGCCACGGGCAGGGACACCTTCCACCAGATCAGGTTGCTTAAAGCCCCATCCAACCTAGCCTTGAACACTTCCAGGGATGGGGCACCCACAGTTCCTTGGGACAACCTGTTCCAGTGCCTCACCACCCTCAGAGTGAAGAATTTCTTCTCGATATCTAATCTAAATCTCCCCTCTTTCAGTTTAAAGCCATTGCCCCTTGTCCCATCACTACACGTTCTTGTCCAAAGTCCCTCTCCAGCTTTCATTAGGCGCCCCTTTAAGTTCTGGAAGGCTGCTGTTTCACATAATCTATTAAAATGGCTATTCAATCTGCACACAATGCCACAGGAACTCAACTCCTCACGCACAGGTGTTCAGGAGGCCACGGCACGTAGCTGTCATGCTACATCCTCCGAGTCCAACCAGCAAGTCTGAGAGTCCAAGAGACTTACTCTTCTCCAGGGGAAAGCCAGGGCTGGCTACTCAGCAGATGACTCAATGAGACTTGGCAGAGGCCAGCAGCAAGCCCCTGACAGCAGAGTGACTCATGGGACATACTGGATTGAACTTGGGTAGAGAAGCCAACACAACTTTGGGAAAACGAGCTGGAGTCTCTCCTTTCTTTTGCATCATGAAGATGAGTTTGAAGTAACTTCTGATAAAGCAACAAGGCTGCAGCACATGAATAAAGTCAGATTGTGTTTAAAAAGAAACCTCGAACCCTTCTCCCCTATCAAGACTTCTTACAACTGTCCTCATCACCGTGGAATTTGAGCGCCTTCCAGAAGTGTATTAATCAACATGGCTTTCATTTGTCATGCGGAGGTCACTCATCCTCCCGCAGGGTCTAATTTGGCCTGGAGAATTCACTTTATCTGCTGATGTAGGGAGAAAAACATTAATAAAAGTTTGACTTTCAAACTTTGCTTGTGCGAAAGAATCATGTCTTTTCCATTTCCAGCCGTTCAGCTGAATTCCTTCCCAAAGCCTCCGATGAGCATGTCCAATGACTCCACGTTACACTTCTAAGCTCTACAGAAGTACAGCCGCCCAGTTGGCCAGCTCATAAATGCAGCACAAAGGAAGCAATATATTCCGGTCTTCTTTACTGGATTAAAGCTTGATCTGGACTAACAAACTGCCAGCCAGGAAGTACTTTTTCTTCGTTAGGGTATTGTTTCAGGAAAAGTGAATTATAAACCAGGATGCTCTCACGGAGGAGTGGAAGCGATTAGCTTACCTGCTTTCACACGGGGCAAATCTCCTTCTTCAGTCTCCTCCTCTGCAAAGTCACAGAATCACAGAATGTCAGGGATTGGAAGGGACCTCAAAGGATCATCTAGTCCAATCCCCCTGCCGGAGCAGGACCACCTAGATCAGATCACACAAGAACCCATCCACGCAGGTTTTGAACATCTCCAGAGAAAGAGACTCCACAACCTCTCTGGGCAGCCTGTTCCAGGGTTCTGTTACCCTTACTGGGAAGAAGTTCTTCCTCATGTTTAAGCAGAACCTCCTATGTCCCAGCTTATATCCATTTCCCCTTGTCCTATCATTGGATGCCACTGAGAAGAGCCTGGCTCCATCCTCATGACAGTCACCCTTTACATATTTATAAACATTAATGAGGTCTCCCCTCAGTCTCCTCTTCTCCAAGCTAAGGAGACCCAGCTCCCTCAGCCTTTCCTCATAAGGGAGATGCTCCACTCCATCATCTTTGTGGCCCTGCGCTGGACTCTCTCAAGCAGTTTCTTGTCCTTCTTGAACTGAGAAGCCCAGAACTGGACACAATATTCCAGATGCAGCCTCACCAGGGCAGAGTAGAGGGGGAGGAGAACCTCTCCCGACCTACTAACCACACCCCTTCTAATACACCCCAGGATGCCATTGGCCTTCTTGGCCACAAGGGCACATTGCTGGCTCATTCAGTCGCCTTCTCCTACAGACAGAATCAGTAACAAATTTAACACTGACACAGGCAGGCAGCAGAAGTCCTCAGGGAAGCAGTCCTCCAGGAGTCCATCACTCTGGACCAGGCCATACCTAGACAGACTTACAGCAACACAACTATATTCTGCGGGGAACTTCCTTTTCCAAGGAAGTCACACACTTCAACTTGTTCTTTTACATCCTCCTTGCAATTGGTTTCCATGGCGATCTTTCCAGTTACCAGCAATGAGCGAACATGTCCCAAAATGACATCTGCTCAAGCTCCTCACACATTCCCCCATTGCTACCTGATGCAGCAGACCTCCAACTTCAGACTGGTTCTCCATAGAAAGGACTCCAAAAACATCCACCAAGAACCAAAGGACTTAACCGTGTTTTTATAAAAAGTCCATCAGGTCAGAATCCAAAAGGTTGAACTCGTGGAAATGACCATTAAAGGGGAAACAGAAGGTGTTTCTGAAGGGCAAACAAGCCTCTTACTCTAAAATAAGGAACCTTTCAAAGCCTAAGGTGGCTTTTTCACATCCCTTTTCTCTGCTGTTTCCTTGCCTCGTCCACCTCAGCTGCACATCCATCACGCTTCCCACCTCAGGTTCAGTCTGTAGACAGCGCATCTACAGGCAGTCCAAAGCCAAAGACCAGTCATTACCTTGACTTGATGATGAACAAGGTAGAAATGAACAATGACAGTACTAGATCAAAGCTGCGTTCGGCTTCTGGGGACAACTCAACAGGCAACCGTGCTGGCCTTTTCCAGTTTTTGGGACAGTAGCTGGCCTTTTGGTGAGACTCAAACACACAATAATAATTGTGAAGGGTGGGCATGGCAAATGCTGATCAAAGAACGTTTCTGATGAACTAAGAATGAAAGCCTGCTCCTGTAGGACTGAAAAAAAAAAATAAAATAAATAGTTCTGCCCTCTTTAAACTTCCAAAGATTTCAGAACTTACCCTAAAAGTCTTTGTGTAGCAGCGGATTAAGAAGAGATGACTCCACTCTGGAATCAACACAAGACAAGCATAATTTCCTGAGTTTCTGGAAAGAAGTTTTGCAAGTTGGAACCAATGACTTCAAACGTCAACAGCCTCCTTCCATAGAATTATAAACAGTGGATGCTTTGCACCCAGCATGAGCCTTATCTGACCCAATGACAAGGAATGGTAGTGGAACGGGTGTGAGTCAGCTTCGCTAGCATCCCTCATGGAGAAATCAAGAGAAGGACAGATAACGCTGTTGGAGCACAGGGCTGAGGAGGAGACCTGCCTCCTTTAAAGCTGGCCACGTGGGACCAAATTTTCAGAACTTCTGAGAGGCTGCAGCTCCTTCTGATTCTATCTGGAATTGCAGGTGCTCACTTCTACAAGGAGAAAAGTCAAACAATCTTACACTGTTGTTCCTCCACAAAACTTTCTTTTTCCTTCTGCGTGCAAAGAGAATGTTTGCTCTACAGTATTTCAGAAAGCAGAGTGTAAACTCTTTGTGCCGCCCGAGACCAACGTAAGACATTCACGCCCGGCCTTCAGATCACACACAGATACATTAAAATGTGCCCAAACAGAGAATTTTTACCAGAAGCAAACGCTTCTCCCTTGGCAAAGGAAAAATGCTACAACAGTTTTACCAAATGAGGAATTACAGCTGCTTGTAGCTAAATCTCTCCAGCGGCAACTCTAACAACTCACAGAATGACAGTGACTCTTATGTGACTTTGGTAGTTAGTGAACATTTTTAAACGAGGTAAAACATTAAAAAAAGCAATTTGAAGCAGCTCTTCCTTTGTTTTGAAAGGTTTTACACAATGTGTATTTCTCTACTTAGATGAGGATGGGTACTCCAACTAGTTGAAATGGACCACCTCTACCTGTCTTTGATTTGCAACGTGCTTCAGTAGTGGCCTCTATGCTTTTGTCAGGGAGCAATGCTCAGGCACGCTATGGACGTTAAAATAAAAACATCCAGATAAATTACACATCTGAGACCCAGATATATTCTTACACTTTATTTCCTTCTGACTCTGGGGTAGGACATAACAGCTGCTTTACAGAGTTGGGGTTGTTCAGCCTGGAGAAGAGAAGGCTCCGGGGAGACCTTCCAGCAGCCTTCCAGTAGCTAAAGGGGCTACAAGAAAGCTGGAGAGGGGCTTTTGACAAGGGTGTGCAGTGACAGGACATGGGGCAATGGCTTTAAACTGAAAGAGGGGAGATTTAGATTAGATCTAAGGAAGAAATTCTTCACTCTGAGAGTGGTGAGGCACTGGCCCAGGTTGCTCAGAGAAGTTGTGGCTGCCCCATCCCTGGAAGTGTTCAAGGCCAGGTTGGATGGGGCTTTCAGCAGCCTGGTGTAGTGGAAGGTGTCCCTGCCCATGGCAGGGGAGTTGGAACTTGATGATCTTTCAGGTCCCTTCCAACCCAAGCCATTCCATGATTCCATGATTTAACAGCATGTGGTACCACCAGCCCAGGACACAGTTTGAAAAATACTATGCCAAATCTTTTGTCTAGTGTAATTTAGTGTAATTCGACTGACCTTCAAGGGAATCACATTATTTCCCATCATTTGAAGGTTTGATTCATTACATCCCAATGTGAACTCCAGGGGTAACTGGCAGAGCTGGACTGTAGCTGGATGGGTTAGCCAAGGGGTGAAACAACAAGTTCTGTGAAGTTCTTAGTGAACACAACAGGTCAAAATCTCCAAGTTGTGCCTCACCCTCTGCAGAATCGGGTGTACCGTTACAGCTGTCCCTTGATCTCAACCGCTATGAACATCTCAAGCACTGAAAATAGGAAACCACTGCTCGCACCCACTTAGTTTTCCTCAGATGTCTTTTCCTGTTTATACATCATATGCACTCTGTCATGATAAGCAAATGAAACTGAGATTTCAGGCTTCTATCACCAAGAACCACAACCTTTATATCCCATCTTTTGCCACTGTGATGCTAGTTAAGTGTACAACCAAGTCCCCTGTCAGAATGCAAACATGGAATGAAGTGTGGAGGACTCTCCCAGGCAAGGCTTAAAAATTCCTAACATCATAAAAAAATTCTCTGATTAGACTCTCCTGGTTTATACAGAAAGATACCAAACCAAGTGGAAGGTCAGTGACGTCATGACTTCCATTCTTTTAGGTGCTAATAACGTCCAGTTTAAACAGTCATTACAGTTACCTCGTAACTTCTTAAACCGTTCCTTTCGATGTTGTCCATATGGACAAAGAAGATACATTTCATGACTGCTGCAATAGTTACTACAAACTGATCTGAGCTTATTTATTTAAGGGATTTTTGCATTACAGAACATTACAAGTAAGTTTTCCACATTGAGATAGGAAATAAAAAAATAAAAAAATCCTCATTAGAACCAATTTAAGATAAATATATAAAACTGCTATTCCAATATATTACAAACCAAGTACTTCCAACCTATGTTTACTTTGGAAGTGCATTAACATCACTAGGAAAACCAGTCATTTATTTAAAAACCTGTCATTCATATCAAATCACTGATTCTTACCCACGGCGAGATGATATTAGTACAAAAGTGACACAACTGAATACCACAAAACATGCACTGCACAAGTATTCACTGCATCGCATTTTTCGCATCAGAGTCTCCTCTATGCTGCAAGCTCACTAAGCACAATACACCTTCACTTGAACAGATCTTTATCAGTTCCAGGGCACCTTCCTCCCTAAGACACGGCTGGTGATTTTCTGAAAGATAAAAACAAAGTGAGAGAGATCAGTTACTACTCCTCTAAAAAGTAACAATGCTAAGCATGAAGATACTGTTAATAAGTGCTCTGAACAGAGTATCAAGGGGTAACACGACACTAAGAAATGGCTATTTACGCCTTTTAGGACAGCTCAAGCAGCCTAACTGTTTCTCACTCATTGGTATGAAAAACATGAGGATATTCCTGTGCTGGCTGCTGTGGAAATTGGTCAGAAACAAGTCTAAGGAGCCAGAACACATCTCGACAGTAGCTGACAGACTGTTTCCCCAAGTAACTATTATGCATGTCTCACTCTTCACCTTCTGAATACAAACTCCTGGGTGTCACACGTTCCCCAGTTTGTGATACATTTATGAAAAGACACAGGAAAACTCGTAGAGTTATAAGGAAGAGTAACAAGCACAGTGGAAGACACAGAAAGTGTTTTCTACAATAAACAACGGAATAAATTAGGACTCTTCACTACAGTGCGAGGGATGAGTCACAACTGAAGGGGAAGAGATGAAGGTCTGTATAATCCTAAACAGCCTGAAGCAGGTGAAAAGCTAATGGTATTTGCAGGCTCTTCTGAAAATAATCTGGGGAGGCATCATATAAAATAACTGGTAATAGATTTTAAAGAAACAAAATAAAACAACAAAAAAAACCAGAATACTTTGTGTGAAGTTTTGTGCAGTTGAACTGTGGACCTCTGCCCTGTGGTGTTGTTAACATCAGCCACTTACACTTCACAAAGCAAGTGGACAAACATGAAAGAAAAAAAGAAACAAACCATCAACTCAAAGGTGGATTCAAAGCCCCTTGGACATAAATTACACCAGAGTGTAAGAGCATCTTTGCTGGCTTTGTCATGGTATTCTGCCCCAGGCACCTGAGGCTCTTACGACGTTGGGCAATCCAGATAATGAAACATCGCATCATTCTGCTAACTCAGCCAGAAATCACTGAGGTTTTGAAGCAGGGAATACATATTACGTGGCTTTATAGAAGTGTACCATACAGTAAGAGCTTGAAGTAACTCATCTATTATTAACAGCAGTGGGAATGATGCAGCCATCACCTGACGGGACCTTTTGCATCACACAGATGAACACAACACCCAGCTCAGCTCTTCATACACAGGAGTAAGCAGTGGATGTGTATATCGTACATACACACAGTATATATCGTGCATATACCAATACGGAATATACTCTGCTTCCATACATACATACAAACTGCAGCAAAGCTGCTGACGTGAACCTCCGTGTGGAATCTGTCCCCAACACCTCATGACACCTCAGAAGGGCTCAAAACACCTCAACACACAAGACCTCTGATCGGGCCTCACAGCTCACCGGCCCTTTTGCAACCTAATAAGCAAACCCAGCTACAATTAGATGCTATCTCACCTCTCCGTTTCACTTCAAGGAAGCGACTGCAAAACAAAAGCCGTAACATGTTGCTGACAGGAGAGAAAACTTAGCCAAGGGGATGAAAAACAAACATTAAAAAAAAAAAAAATACCATAAAGCAGCAAGCGAAGTGAATTCAGTTTCACACCTCCAGAAGCATGTGCTGCTTCCTTTGGAGTACTGACACCTCGTGGCCCCTGTCTTCAATAGGCTCTAAAGGACACATCCCATCCAGAAACAGAAGGGTGTTTAGTGTTCCTGAATGCTAGCGCCTTTTGTCTTTTTTAAGGCGTAGAGGTAAGTACCTCAATTAATAACTTTGCTATCCCCTTTATGGAGGTTTCTCCCACGCCCGCCCCATCTACAACAATTACAAACTCACTCCGCCTAACGGAAAAGCTGCAGTAATGGAACAAATTTGTATCTGAAAAAAATCATAAAATTCATTTTCACTTCATTTCACCGCGGTTGAAAGAGTTCTGATTTATGCTGCCATCGGATCAGAAATCTGTCTCCACTATACAGTTTTCTAAATTAAAGGGCATGCACCATTCCCTTATCCAACTAGTATAATTTTACGCTCTATTTGAAATTAAAAGTACAAAAGCAAAGGGATACTGGGACAGAACATCAGCCCAGACCCATGTGCATCCTGTGATAAAAATAACTTTGCTATCTTAATAAAGACAAGTATTTAACAATTCAAAAAATTAAGAATGTCTGTGCAACCCTCAGTTGCTTTCTAGCATAGGAATTTTGATGAATTTCCAGTTATAAGGGTGGAGAATGGATGAACAGCCCTGACGAGAAGGACTTGGGAGTGCTGGTTGATGAGAAGCTCAAGTTGCGCTGGCAACGTGCACTGGCAGCCCAGAAAGCCAACCGTGTCCTGGGCTGCATCCAAAGCAGTGTGGGCAGCAGGTTGAGGGAGGGGATTCTGCCCCTCTGCTCTGCTGAGACCCCCCCTGGAATACTGCATTCAGCTCTGGAGTCCCCAACCTCAGAAGGACATGGAGATGTTGATGCGGGTCCAGAGGAGGCCACGAAGATGATGCAAGGGCTGGAGCACCTCTGCTATGAGGACAGGCTGAGAGTTGGGGTTGTTCAGCCTGGAGAAGAGACGGCTGTGGGGAGACCTTCCAGCAGCCTTCCAGCACCTAAAGGGGCTACAAGAAAGCTGGAGAGGGACTTTTGACAAGGGTGTGTAGTGATAGAACAAGGGGCAATGGCTTTAAACTGAAAGAGGGGAGATTTAGATTAGATATTGAGAAGAAATTCTTCACTCTGAGGGTGCCAAGGCACTGGAGCAGGTTGCCCAGAGAAGCTGTGGATGCCCCATCCCTGGAAGTGTTCAAGGCCAGGTTGGACGGGGCTTTGGGCAACCTGGTGTAGTGGAGGGTGTCCCTGCCCATGGCAGGGGGGTTGGAACTAGATGATCTTTGAGTTCCCTTCCAACCCAAACCGTTCTATGATTATATACATGAGCCCATACTGTGTCCTCCCAAGGATCCCATCCTCACTCAGTGCTAACAAACCTGTTATTTCTTTCTCTCTTCACCTCCCACCACATTGCCCCACAGTGTCACTGTAGCACATAAATGCCTTAAAACAAGCACAGACAGCCCTTACTGTAAATGTGTCCTGTACGAGTATTTTCACTTGTCCTTTACAAAAGGTAAGCAAATTTCGTTCATATATATTCGCTAGCTTGGGGTCTTACTTTGAGCCAAATAGACTCAGTTTCATCTCGTTCCTCAACCTAGACACTAAGATCATTATTCCTGGTTCCCTACAGCTGATGCCTCCAGAGAGCAGTATGCGCCACACAGTAGCTGTCGTTGCTCACACTGGAAACATACAATTCTGTTTGTTTTCTCCTCACAACACATTTCTAAGAAGCTGGTGTTTGTTTATCTTCTGAAGCATCGGCCCACAAATCACATCAATATGCAGTTAAACCCAAAGTACCTTTAAATTCTGGTGTGAGGGTACTTCAGGAAACGACACTTGTCCATGTTCACGTACGTACAGATAAAAGCATGTATACATGTTTAATTCATCGCTTCCTTTCCCAAATTTTCATCACCCCTAATCCGTGAGCCCCCAAGCCCCTGTAGAAACAGCATGTATGCTCTACTGCTGGATAATCCCATCCTCAGGTACGCTCTACTGCTGGATAATCCCATCCTCAGGGTCAGCTGTACTGCTACTAGTGAGGTGTAGGCCTAATTTAACTTTTACATACGTACTCTTTAGTATCAGTGACAGAAACAGAAGCAACCAGTGTCCCAGGGCCATATGACATCATGGCTGAGATGTGCTTATATCCTAAATTTATTACACTTCACTATCACAACAAAGTGTTCAGCCACAGGTGCTGGAAGAGGAGAAGAAGTGCTCAGACTCTCCTTCACTGAGCCAACTGGTCTGGCAGTTCAAGACATCCCCACCTGCCCAGCTGTTTCATTAGTGCTCCTCTACCAGATACTAACATCTGCACAGCAGAAAGTCAGCCAAGGAAATATGAATGTAAGCCTCAGACATTCCAGAAGAGGATGCCTCAGCACATATTTCTACCAGCAGTTTAACCTACTAAGCTGCATTCTGGAGTGGCTGGGGCACAAGAACATCCTTTCTCCATCAAGATGTCCAGCACTAGCTGGTCAAAGGCTTAAGAGTGAAGGACAAGGAAATTTCATTATCATAGAATCACAGAATGGTTTGGGTTGGAAGGGAACTCAAAGATCATCTAGTTCCAACATTCCACTGGACACATTCCACTACACCAGGTTGCTCAAAACCTCATCCAACCTGGCCTTGAACACTTCCAGGGATGGGGCAGCCACAGCTCCTCTGGGCGACCTGGTCCAGTGCCTTGGCACCCTCAGAGTGAAGAATTTCTTCCTTAGATCCAATCTAAATCTCCCCTCTTTCAGCCTAAAGCCATTGCCCCTTGTCCTACCACCACACGCCCTTGTCAAAAGCCCCTCTCCAGCTTTCATTAGGGACAAATCACACCACTAAACACTGACCTGGCAGTCACAGAACATGAGTACTATGCCTGGCTCCACCACTGACCCACACACAAACTTGAGCAGGGCACTCGACTCTCTCTGCCTCCCTCTCCTTTCCCGAGCTTTGCCTGGATACATGCCAAGCAGTCTTGGAAGGAACTGTCCCTGACTAGGTTTGTATAAGGCACAACAGGACTGCTCCAGGTGACTGCAATTAAAGTAAGAGTCAGATCTATTCCAGAGTCCTGATCTTCTACACCAGCAGTTCACAAACCAGTCACTATGAGAGGTACAGTGCTACAGATCATTTAAACGATATGACCCCAGATTACATACATTTTTAGCCTAGTTTTTGTACCAGCCGTTTTCTTCTCCTAATACTCTGTCATCTTTGGAGTCATTCCGCAGAATCTGTGGTTCTTCTTTTCATGCACAATCAGATCCACTTAGAGAAACTGATGCTCTCAGCAACACATTAACCAAATTCTAAACAAACCATTCACTGTATTTACAGCTACTCACTACAGCTATTCTGCATCATCAAGGAAGGCAAAAAGATTACAATATTTACTGCAATGAATCATCATCCTGCTCCCAATCAAAACCACACTTGTATACAAAATTCCTGATCTGATTCTCTTTCTGCTTCCAGCTGACTATGCTATTCAAGCCAACAACTGCCACCATACATTAACTCTTAAGACCTTACTGTACCAGCATCTGAGATTCTCAGAGTAGTGGAAAAAAAAAAAGTCCTGAATATACCCTGCAAAAGCACAGCATCAAATTCAACTAATTCTAGTGGTAAGTACCCACAATCAGATTAGGAAGGTATTCTGGATAATATATTGCGTTATAAGCCCTGACTTTTAAAATCCAATTACTGCTGTTCCTAACAAATAACCAACCCCATTATTCCAGCTCTGGTAGGACAACTCAGCCAGGAAAGAGCTGCAATGCTGTAACCGAAGCGCAATCTTAAGATCCAGAGGAAAAAAAATGTTTTAATTCTTAATGCCTGTCCTTAAACCACTGAGACTTATAACACAGTTTATTGCCTGCTGCTAGAGTTCTCCAAAAGGCCACGTTTTATGTTTTTTTGGTTAGTTAAAGGGCAAGAAGATAAGTCAGGTTAGAACCTCAGAGTTTGTATTGCAAACTGTTGTCTCTCATCTCTGAGTTCTTACTAAGTCTTAAGAGAAAGCTTAAGCATATGGACGCCTAGAACAGCTCAAAAACTGAAAACACTGGTCAGTTTTGGAGATGCACTTCTCAGAGGGGACAAACAGGCCTCCTCTGTTTTATCAGGACATTTATCACATCATTGTGTATAAATTGATACTGCTTGTTACGTAGAAATACTGGATAATTCGATGTGTGCACATGGGAGGGCACAGGAACAGAAAACTCTTGTTACTTATCGCGCTTAACCCAGGTGAGTCTCCAGCAGAGTTCTTCAACCCTTCTATTATTAATTAAACCCGTGCTTTGTGTCTGTTACCCATTACACATGTTAACATGTTACACAGCTTGGATAGCCAGGGAATAAGAGCATTAGCAGCAGTTGTTAGCTGGGACAGAAGCAGCTCCCTGCAGGGATCTCACTGCCTCACGGCAGAATGAGGCAGGATTCAGCAGAGTCCTAGAGCAACCCAGCAAAATGGGCCCCACCGTTTCCTTCTGCTCACCAAAATCCGGGAGCCCCCACCCCACTTCTTCCCTGCTGCTGGTTTTGTGGTGCGGTCCCAGCACAGAAACTGTTCTTGAACTGTTGGATGAGTGTGGTTCAAAGTTAGTCACACACATGTTTAGGGATACTGGTTTATTCTACAGCTTGCCAGACAGAGGACATCCTTGACTGATCAGTGCCAGTGTGGCAAGACCACACCATCAGCTGAACAAACACTTAATGGTGAAATCCACAGCCCCTGAAGTTAACAGATTACCACCAGGACTGACAACTCTCCACTGCAGCAAAATTAAGAATGATGATTCCAGGCTTTGTTAACCATGGTTGCGAAGTTACCTGTGAACTGTGAAAGCTAAATCCATCTAGAGGAAGGGTGCATGAGAGCAAAACCAGCAGCCTTCAGTTCAAAGCATGGTCCTTCTTTAAACATGCTCCATGATCCCTCTGTTTTGCCCTCAAGACTCTGTGCAAGGGCTTTTTTGTATACATTAATCGGAACCGTGCTTCCTTGTCTTTTTTCCATACACCATGAGTAGGTACCAGCAGGATTTTAGGTTAGGTAGGGGGATTTTTTTGTTCTGTTTTGCTAAGCTTGACTGCTTTGATCCTGATTAAATGCTAATATATCCTAACCACTTAAAAGTTGCAAAATAATACCACAGAATTAGCATTTAGTAAATATTACTATAACACTTGTGACCTCAAAAAAAAATAATTCTAAAACGTTCCAATATCAATACTTTACCAGAACACCTACTGTTTTGTAAAGCTGTGCTTTCAGGCGGTACGAGTTGTATTCCATTTTTCTCTTCTCTTCCTCTCGCTTCTTCTGCACCTCTGGCAGCTGCTCATAGATCCTTAAGTGAAAACACAAAAAGGCAAAAATAGTGACTCGGGAGGAAGGAACTTACTGATATTAAAAAAAAAAATCCTCCATTTTATCTTCACATTCTGTCAAAGGCTACTGGCCAGCTACATCACAGAGACATTTATTTGGGGGTTTACTAGTGTCACACAGGGAAAATGTGAAATACATAGCAGTATTTCACATTCCGGTATGCATACCGGAAGTTCCCACATCTCATAATGCCTTTCTCTTACAAGCAGCACCTCCTAAACAGAATATTTATAACACTAAAATGACCATACAGCTGATATGATTACCCAGCTGCAAAGGGCAGAGCTTTAATATCTTCAGTACAGAATAGCCCCATTGCTGCTCTGTATTGGCTACGCTGATTCCCAGTACCATGTTTATCCCTCAATAGTAGTATCCTTATCACAAGAACAACCCAATTTAAGCTATTTAGTCTTTTCTTTTTTTCCAAAATTTCCGTATTTTCAACATTCAACAACGTTGCCCTGTTTAGATGAATGCTTTGCCTTCTCCAGCGCTGAACTTCTCCCATTCCAGAGCCAGTGCACTATTGCAGTCTAGTTTACACACTACTGTCTAAAGGAGGGACCTGAGAGCTGGGAGGGCAGTGTACTGCTCACACCACCTTCCCCAAATCTTTCTTTAAGATCATAAAGCTTTACTAATTTCATGACAGTGGCTGCCGAGAAATACACAGCTTCAAAACCACTGCTGTTTACAAGAGGTGGAAATGAATGATGTTCAGAAATTTCAGTCCTGTAATATTTACACAGCAAAGCAAATCCTACAACTCCTTTCTTAACATGCTGATTTGATAACCAGTAAATAGAAAAAAACCACCTACGTTTGTAACAGATACAACACTGCATTATACTCTTTTAGAGACTGTTTTGTTCTTTATGTCAGGATAATATCTCTGCATAATTACTGTTGGCACTTCAAATATTTTTAAACGTATCTCTGGCCAATTGGTATTATCTGAAAGTACATCGACACATTCCATTTTGAACGTTGTAAATCAGTACAGCCCATCAGCCAGGAGAGGCATCTTTGACAGTTGTCTTGGTACTAATCCCAGCAGAAAACAAAGTCATAAGAAGCTGCATGATAACGCAGAACTAAGGCAGAATCAAGAAAGCAAAGATCAAATCCAAATCTCAATTAGTACGGAATTTTATCTCCCGTCTAAATCACCAGCTAGGGAGAGCCATACACATTTGTAGCTTCTACAGCCCCCCACACAAATGTGTTTACCAGTCGAAGCTTCACAATGGAATTGTTGAGCAAGTAAATACACACCCAGCACCAAAAAAAGGAAAAAAAGAAAAAAAAAGGTTCAACTGCACTCCCAGTGACCTACCTTCCTGTGTATCCCTATTTTCCTACTGTGTCTGCAGCTGTTTTTAGGAGGTTATCTTTTCCAAAAACATCACTACCCACATTACAGCTACAGAAAAGAGGAAATAAATCACATTTTGATGTTTATTTTACTTCTCTTATGCTTAGCTGGCAGGCAGCAGAGGGTGCTAGGTCCATCTATACATCACTGGATGGGAGCAGGGAGACCACCAAGATTTGGAGGTCTGCTTTCCTACCATCTCACCATTCTCTGAAGGCTTTCGCCATCCTAGGGCTCTCCTCAACAAGGGACCACAATCCACCTCTCACAAACCATCCCACCATAAAGATGTTTAGAACAAGAAGTGGGCAATACATAATTGTAGGTAAATTAATTGAAAATTGTTTTCATTACCTCTAGTTAATTTGCCATGAGAAATTCTGTGTTTATCCTCGGAGGAAAAGAAAAAGCTTCTGCCCTCATTATAGGTGTGGATTTCAAAAGAATGGTACAGAATAAATTACTTCTCAGCTCCAACTGAGTGCTGGGGCATGACAGCAGCAAGAACAAAATAGACACCAAGTGTGACTGCCTGAATCGGACTCCACAGAAATCCTGCTAACTTCAGTTATTATGAAATCAGAACTTCTGAAAATATGAGATCAGATACATCGATCTCACAGTCCGAGCGACCCAAACTCGAATCCTACTTCAGCTAAAACATGTGTAGGTACATTCCTTGGGGAACTGGCATATTTACCATATTCACCACTTCTGCCCTGAAAAGACTTTAAAATGCCAAAGACTATTGAAATAAAATATTGGTTTTGGACTTTCCCAACATATATATCAAGGGGTTTATTTTATCTATTGCATATTCCAGCAGGTATTTTGTGAAATCACAGAGTGACTGTGACTCCGGAGGTCACCTCATCCAGCCCCCTCTCAAAGCAGGACTAACTTCAAGGCTAGATCGGGTTGCTCAGGCCTCCTCCTGTCACCTTGTGACTACTCCTAAGGATGAAGATTCGACCACCTTTGTGGGTCCTGGTCCAGCACTTCATCATCCTCTTCATGAAAAACTGGTTTCCTTGTCTCCAGTTAGAATTCCTCCTTGCTGTAACACATCATCACTGCCGCTTGTCCTGTCACTGTGCACCTCCAAGAAGAGGCTTCCTCTGCCTTCTCTAAACCTTCCTTCTGGCAGGGACGCACCACTGCCAGATCCTCACCTTCAGCCTCCCCCTCCCCAGGCCCAACCAGCCCAGCCTCCCCTCCACAGCTGTGTTGGTGGCCTCCACCAGACTCAGGCTACTTTGTTGACCCCTCTTTTGTCCTGGCAGTCCAGAACGGGAGACAGGATCCAGCTGTGGCCCCCTGAGTGCCAAGCAGAGGAATATCCACTTCCCTCCCCCTGCATGAAACGCAGCGTGGAGCTGGCCTTCATCCCTGCAAGAGCATACTGCCAACTCACGTTCAATCTGCTGTCCATCAGCTGTCAGGTCCCCAAGGCCCTTTCCAGAAGGACCTCTCCATGGGCAGTCTGTCCTCAGACACTGCCAAGGGGGATGTCCTTGGGGGAGTTTCTGGCCCAAGGAGACACTTGGCATTTACGATTGTTGAACTTCGTAAGATTTCTCTTGGCCTCTTTCTCCAGCCTGCACAGACCTCTAGAAACTGCAGACCTACTCTCCAGCATGCTGACTGGTCCTCCCAGTTCAGTGTCACCTACAAAGCTGCCGAGGTGCGCTCCATCCCACTGCTACTACCGATGAAGTTGAGTCTCTAATTTCCTTCTAAGTATTTATGCTGTTTCTCAACTAGTACTCTTCCAAACCACCTCTTCTTGAGCACAACACCATTTCAGAATACAGCTGTGATATACCCAATTTTTTACTTATATCTTCTCATGCTCTCTCTGTAGCACAGGCATTCCAAATATTTAATATCTTGTTAGTGTGCTGTGCACTTCACATATGAATGGCTTGGGTCAAAAATAAGGCAAACTCTCTCATAAGGTGGTTTTCTTCAAGGGTAAAAGCCTTCATATTCCTTTGAGGACACATATTTCTTACACAAAGCGACTTT
The DNA here is from genome assembly GCF_009769465.1 of Tauraco erythrolophus. NCBI lineage: Eukaryota > Metazoa > Chordata > Aves > Musophagiformes > Musophagidae > Tauraco > Tauraco erythrolophus. Next base: position 22,431,900 of record NC_141469.1, on the reverse strand, counting down.
CATTTGGTGAAATGATACTTCACTTCCTGCATCACTTACCTAGTTTGTTCATGTTTAAAACTATACAGATGCTCCAGTGGCCCACACCCTACATTTCCCCTTCTTTCCAGCTCCAGTACTCACACAGTTTGTTGTAGTGCCTGGGTGGCAGATACTGCCACAGAATACTCAAAAATCATCTTTCCAAAATGATCTTCTTTCTCAGATATTATAAATAAGTGCTTTCTCCTTCTGATAAGGTGCCCACATCTTGCGCTGAAAAAGCTGAGTTATCCTCCACACTCAGTTCTTTGACTACAGATACAATTCATCCATTTTTCCTACCCATTTACTCAGGTCACTTATCTGAAACAAAGTTTTCTTAATCTTACCGTTTAGATCTTTGAATCATTTCACTCTTTGGAATTGTTCTTCTCTTTTCTCTAATCAGAAAACCTAAACGGAAAATTTTGAGATGACAGAACGGTGAACAAGTCTACTTCTCACAAAGAATATTACTGCAACAACCTGACTCCGTTATAAGTTACGGATTCTTATAGACAATGAAGTTAAATAATTGTAATACTTTTATGGAAAATACACACACCTTTAAGTATAATATGGAAATTCATTTATTACTATAGAACGTACAAAGCAGAACCATGAAGGTACCTCTGTCGGACAGCATGTGACTTGCATTCCTGGAGCCCTTTCTCTTCTCTGGAGGATTAAACAGCTCTCCTTGTTTGGCCTGCAGTACGCTCTGTATCCTCCTTTCCTCCATTACAAGCTTCAGATGTTTCACACGCTCCCCAGAGCGGGAGATGAAATCAGGGCGATGCACTGCAAGAGCCTCCTAAGATGAGATGACACAAAACAAAGTCTACAGTGACCAGACTGCTTCCCTACAGCTGGAAGGGAATAACCAAAATATCTAACACCACTACAAAAACCATGGGGAAAAAAAAAAAATCCCATCAAAGTAGTATTTGGTATAACATACAAAATCTTGTATCCTTAATGCCAGATAGATCCTCAGACCTTGTTGAAAAAACTATTTGTCAACAACCAGGAAACTAATCAGCCAGAAAGGGGAAAAAAAAAAATTTATACAGTAATTAGCAAAAGAGACACAAAACTCTTCTCAAAAAAGCACAGTAAAGTTAAAGTTGAGCCCAAAGGACAGAAGATTCTGTAACTTATTACAGTCTCCCTTGCTATAAATCAGTGGGAACGTCAACATCAGCAATTCGTTTTGGATCAGGAGTAGAATTTTGAAAGCAATCTCCTGGTATCTCTGTTTGCCACACTTCAATCTCCATCACAGGGCCATCTCTGAGCACACGAACAGATGCAACTGAACTTAAAGAAACTTCAGAAGTGCACCTTAATTAGCACTTCCTAATTTACATTTCACTTGCTGTGCACCATCTCTTTCCAAAACATTTCTGTACACTACCTCTGTGTTTTTCCACAGATATTTAGAGTGAGTGCACCCGATGTGAAATGCACACTGTATATGCACGTGTGTGTATGTACACACACAGTTTGCACTGAATGAATTGAAGTCCATTTTAGTCACGTATTATGTACATCACAGTACTATTTCTGCATGGAAGCAAGTAGGACTTGACACTAAATCATAGAATCATCTGGTTGGAAGAGACCCTCAAGTTCATCGAGTCCAACCATTCACCTTGCACTGTCAGCGTCCCTAAACCATGTTCCTCAACACCAAATCTACGTGGTTTTTAAACACCTCCAGGGATGGCGACTCCACCACCTCCCTGGGCAGCCTGTTCCAATACTTCACAACCCTCTCTGTAAAGAAATTTTTCCTGATATCTAACCTAAATTTCCCCTGGTGTAATTTGAGGCCATTCCCTCTCATCCTGTCATTCATAATGTGGGAGAAGAGACCGACCCCCATCTCCCTACAACTTCCTTTCAGGTAATTGTAGAGAGCGATAAGGTCCCCCCTGAGCCTCCTCTTCTCCAGACTAAACAGTCCCAGCTCCCTCAGCCCCTCTTCACAGGACAAGTTCTCTAAACCATTCACTAGTTTGGTTACTGTTCTCTGAACCCATTCCAGCACCTCAACATCCTTTTTGAAGTGAGGGGCTTCAGTCACATTCCCTCTAGTTCCTGATGCCAAATGATTTAAGCCCTAAAATATGAGGTCATTTCAAATATATTAGTATATTGTGGAAAGCCAGATCACTATAACCAAACAGGACTGACAAATTCATTGGTTTTCTTGGTTTTGTTGGGGTTTTTTGATTGTTTGTTGGGTTTTTTTTTTGTTTGGTTTTGTTGTTTGTTTTCTCAAGCAGAAGCAGTCTGTAACATGTTGACTTCCACTGATTATAAAGGCGAAATAACAAAACAAAAAAAAGGAACAAGATGTGTTTCCACAAGATTCAGCATTACTCCTGAAATCCTACTGAGATCCCAGCAGCCTTTACCTGTAGCGTAAGCTTCACAAACGGCGGCAAGGACCTGTTCTCAGCATCTCTTCCTGGAACAGCTGGCTGAACGATGTTGCTGTACTGGTGCTCTTGCCAGTTCTTCTCTCGGAGAGGCTCTCTCCAAGGTTTTGTGCTGGTCAACGGTTCAAACCAAGACAGACCAGGACCAGAAAAGCAATTGGAATGGTTTTCTTTTCTAGATTCAGATTTCAAGTCTTCTGCTTGGACGAACCATGAAATCCCTGTTAAAAGACCAGAGAGGAGAATAAGAATTTGTAGGCACTCACGCCCAAGGTCTTAGCTAAACACAGTCAAGTGGCCTAACACTGCAGTGAATAGTCACTTCAGCTTAGTGACAGTGGGACTCAGTATCAGACACTTTTGGCGCTTTCAAAAGAATTTCTTTGCCAAGTGTCAGAAAACCAGCAAGTCTTTATCAAACAACACTTTGGAAAAGGCACAAAATGTCTTAGTTCACAAGTTTTTCCCTTTATAGAAAGAACAGTTATTTATCAGCAATTACACATTTTTAAGGAGCCTCTGTGCTGTTTTAAGTCCTACAGCTTTTTAGAGATATTTTTGAAGATCAAATGCTTTACATCTTCCAAATGTTAAATATGCATACAAGAATTAGATTACTCACAGTTTACATATATAATGGGATTTGAATACATCAGCTAGTACTCTGAGCAGATATTCTAAATTTTCCAAATTAAACCAGTGTGAGAGAGAATGATTTGTCCCTGCAACAACAACGATGATGACTAAGGAAAATATTTTTAAACATTTAATCATGACATTGTGAAGACTGACAGTAAATTTTCTTTTTCAAAAAAAAAAAAAAAGCCCAGAGGCTACACCATCAGCCCAAAAATGCAACTCTAGCTAAAAGAGACAGATGAGTCAAGTTCTTCTGGTACCATGATCTTCCCTCAAGTACTCCTGAAAAAATACTTGTTCTTTGAAGCCTCAGTACATAAAACAGCAAGTACAACTTACAGTGACCAGTTACTCAGAGCTTAACAAAACCTTTTATACCTCGGAAAAAAAAAAAAAGTATCTACATGATTCTCATCTCATTCATCTTTCCTTGCCTTATTCATCACTTCCTATCTACTGCCTTTACAGGCCAGGTTGCATCTAACGGTGTGATTGAAAGCGCCATCATAATAGAGCACTAGAGAGTTCACTTGACATAGTGTTTTTGTTTAAAATTCATTGATTAAAAACAGAGTAAGAACTGACTGTACTAGTGACAGACTACTCTGTGTCCTAGCTAATCCTCCTCACATATTTTGCTAGTTGTTGTTGAGATGTACAGCTTTTCTGGTCTGCAGAGAACGTGTATTTTGGGACTGACCTTGTGGTAAATGCAGCCTGCTCCTTTTCGTCCTTTTCTCCACGAAAAAATTGCCAGGCTGTCCCTTCTGCTTACCCTTGCTTCCTGCTGCCTGATGATCTGTGACCGTACCATCTGACTCTCCAAAAATATCATCAACACAGTGCCAGGGTTCCTGCGGCCGTTGATTTGGCTGGTTGGATCTTGGGGTAGGAAAAGTCACACCAACATCTCGAGTGTTTTTCTTAGTTGCGCTGTTCACAATCTCCAAGTCTCCTGTAGTTGAAAATGAAGCAGCAACATCTTATTCCAGAGCAGCTGGAAGTAATTCAACATCAGCACGCGTGTCACGCATAGTTCAGGGGGTGACCCTCAATTTCTACTGTAAAGCTGAAGGATCACTTTCTTTACTCCACCTTCAAAAGGCAAAATCTTTCATATTCCCACTTCCAGTTCAAGGAGAGTTGACAGTGACTCAGGATTGTTACTATACGATAATCTGAGTAAAATTAAAGTCATTTAAAGAAAGTACCCCAAGCAAAACAGGCACTTTATATACATATATATAGGGAGTGGGACTTAAACTCGAACCAACTATGCCTGTGCTGGGGGCCTGAGTTGACTCTCTGAAGAGTCAGCTTCAAACCTGCTGCTAAAAGACACAATGCAGCTAAACATAGGCTGCCCAGGGAGGTGGTTGAGTCCCCATCCCTGGATGTGTTTAAGAATAGGGTGGATGATCTACTTGAGGATATGGTTTAATGGGGATTAGGGATGGTTGGACTCGATGATCTCTAAGGTCTTTTCCAACCTAGAAATCTATGAAATCTATGAAATCTATGAAACATACCGTTCTGGACAACGGAACCGCAGGTTTTTCTGGACCTGTTAGTTTACCCTTTGCATCCCATCCAAAACTATGTTTTAGCTATAGAAGACTGGTTTGCCCACAGCACTACAAATATTTAACAAATATATAAAGTGGAAGGTGTCAACTAACATTCAACAAGTTGTGACACAATCTTGAAAACAAGCTTTTGATTCAATCCACTTGCACATGAAAAAAAAAAAAAGGAGTAATAAATAAATAATTGATATGTCTGATGAATAAAACAAAGCCATTATTCAATCTTATGATGGGAACTTGGCGTGTTAATAAAAGCAATGAAGAAACTGATAATTGCCACCAGAAAAACCCAAATGAGAGAACTGCACCAGTCCAGGATTAGCTTATTTTAAATAGAAGATAACATCCAAAATATTACCAAGAAGAATATGAAACACTGCAGTTGCTTTCTGAAATAGCATATGCCCACAAAATACCTTCTGTGAGTAACAGATGTCTTGTGGAGAAAACAATACATAAAAAAATACAGTTAGTTCACTTTTACTATTGAAATAGATCAGAAGCTTAGGTTAATAAACTTGTAAGTAAGTGAGAAAACTGGTTACTACTCAAGCAGGCCAAGAAAGGAATTGAAATGGCTCATTTTAATTAAAGTGTAACATCTTTCTCTAAAAGAATCCCAAATGAATTGAAGAATGTTGCGTGGACACACCCATCACCAGAAACATGCAGCAGACTTTGGAGAACGGTTTCCAAAGAGGTGAAAGGCAGAAACAACCAGAGAAAAGAAAAGCCTGGAATTCAACAACTCACCTGCTTGGATACCTTTGTTTAACATCCGCGTCCGTCGCTTGTTACTAAGAGCAGAGCTTGGCCCCCAAGAACTGCTGACTGCGGAAGTTGAATCTGATGAAAGGGAGATTATCTTCTAGGAAAAAAAAACAAGCAAGAGAACAGAAATCCCTGAAATACTAGCTGAAATGAACATAAAGCAGGTTTTAAACAGCAAAAAAAAAAAAGAGTTCTAGCCATTACTGTTTACTTGTTGTACCTTGATTCTACTGTTATTTAGATGTTTATCACAGGCTGACCAGTGTCTCTTATGACTGTGCCACACAACAGCCAGCCTTGACTCTACCCTCGTGCACCATGGCGCTTTCTGCATCCCATTCTAGTAAGAAGAATGCACAGTTTCTGTAGGCAAGAGCTTGCCTGTGATCGCATTCTGTACAGCGCTGAGCATCCTCCAATTTGTTTCTCCAGAGTTCCTGAGACAATGTGGCCTGTCAAGACAGACTTACAAAAACACTTTGCTTGAGGCAAGATCATTTGTTGGCTGTACTTTCATGTAAGACCGTAAAGTGTGAAATATTTCTGATTTGGAAAAAAGGGGAATAAACCCCTAAACTGAATCCTATATCCTATAATCCTTCTGCTCTGCTCTCTTGAGATCCCCCCTGCAGTACTGTGTTCAGCTCTGGGGCCTCCAAACCAAGAAGGAGATGGAGCTGTTGGAGCGGGTGCAGAGGAGGCCAAGGAGATGATTTGAGGGCTGGAGCACTTCTGCTATGGAGACAGGCTGAGAGAGTTGGGGCTGTTCAGCCTGGAGAACAGAAGGCTGCAGGGACACCTAGCAGCCTTCCAGTTCCTAAAGGGGCTACAAGAAAGCTGGAGAGGGGCTTTTGACAAGGGCATGTAGTGACAGGACACGGGGCAATGGCTTTAAACTGAAAGAGGGGAGATTTAGATTAGATGAAAGAAATTTTTTACATTGAGGGTGGTGAGGCACTGGAACAGGTTGCCCAGAGACGTTGTGGCTGCCCCATCCCTGGAAGTGTTCAAGGCCAGGTTGGATGAGGCGTTGAGCAACCTGGTGTAGTGGAAGGTGTCCCTGCCCATGGCAGGGGAGTTGGAACCAGATGAACTTTAAGGTCCCTTCCAACCCAAACCATTCTGTGATTCCTACCCTCTCAAATGAAAAGCCTTTAAAGGTTGCTGGGTTTGCTGAATGGACAAACTGTCTTGAAAGATTAACATGTTGCTTTGTAAATTCACACTGAACTCCGGTTCTGTACCATTGGCACAGAAGAGCAAAGTCCTTTCAAAACTTGGGAAGTTCTCTCACCTTGTGATCCTCATTACACAAAGTTCTCCAGGTGGAGAAAATTAAACTCAATAAAAAAAGAAATGGAAGACACATGGTAAGAGATTGGCTTAAGCAAAATACTAGTTTCACGTCTTCACCATTCACACAAAGAAATTCCAGCTGCAGGGATGTAAGCAGCACAACTCTTGTTACAACAAATTCACTTAAATTTGATGACACGTTATAACTTTACAGCCATTTAAAAAGGAACATACTCTGTAAGTGTAATGCATCTAGTCCACACGCTTTTTGGCTACATAAAATACAGAGAAGGTTAGTGCTTTATTAACAGCAATTAACTGCCAGTGCTTCCCCAGGCTTCAAATCCAACGGTGCGGCACAGACCAATCTCTGCAACTCTGCTGAATTTAATTTTTAATTATGAAACAGATTTTTTTTTTCTCCTTGATCAGAGCAATTAGTATCCTATTAGTAACTCATAACACTAGCCAGGATGGAAATGAACAGAAGCTTTTTTATTACCTTTTTATTGAACCTCTGCTATCACCACTTCAATGCAAAACATAATTTCATCTCCACATTAAAAGGAGGCAGTTTTTACTCTCATGCATACTGGCAAGAATTGGTTTCTAGTTTCATAAACCTATTTCAGCCCTAGTAGAGTGCACCAGACAGATGTAGTAGATATTTATCTTCTTTCAGAGAACAGAAGCAAATTTGAACATGTGCTCAGCAAAAGGGAAGACAGTACAAAGTAAAGGAAAAAAAAAACACCCAGACAACCCATTTACTGCATGGGTTATGCCTATCAGCCCGCAGAAATAAACACAAGCAGCCATTCAACACTGAGTATTGACATGCATATTCCTAGTTGGACTAGAATATTCAGCGTGGGGCTTTGGAAGCCCGTCAGCAGTTGAACAGCACAACCTTTCGCTTTGTACCTGCTACCAGCTGGCAGCTTGAAGAGTGCTTTAGAAATAACCCAAACTGGAATAGAGAAAAACCTTCTGGGATGGGTTCAGCGTCTAGAAATAAAAAAAGCTGTAACCAAGTTTTCTGGAACCAGGGCTGACAATAGGCTCTCTTAAAAAAACTGAGCTACAAAATGCAGCACTCTTCTGAGAGATTCACAGAATCACAGCATGTCAGGGATTGGAAGGGACCTCAAAGGATCATCTAGTCCAATCCCCCTGCCGGAGCAGGACCACCTAGATCAGATCACACAAGAACCCATCCACGCAGGTTTTGAACATCTCCAGAGAAGGAGACTCCACAACCTCTCTGGGCAGCCTGTTCCAGGGTTCTGTTACCCTTACTGGGAAGAAGTTTTTCCTCATGTTTAAGCGGAACCTCCTGTGTTCCAGCTTATATCCATTTCCCCTTGTCCTATCATCAGATGCCACTGAGAAGAGCCTGGCTCCATCCTCATGACAGTCACCCTTTACATATTTATAAACACGAATGAGGTCAAACATACAGACTGAGTTTGAGTTATTTCTATTAAAAAAAACAACTAACTCATTTCAATGAAATCTATTAGTAACGGTGACACTACCACTTTCCTCAGCTAATACAAAAAAAAAGAAATATTTCTCACTTGTTCCTGTACTTTTCAGCATTAATGTATATTACAGACCACTAAAATTACCTCTGTAATTTCTTACTATAATGACCAAACCCATGCTAAGGCCTCCTCTCAGGAAATTAATTTTCATTTCTCCTCCAAGAGGCAATGGCCAAATTCAACTGAAGTAATCAGAAAGATTTTACCCACTTTAAAATAGTTTACTCCAGACTTTTCACCTAGAATCCTTAGGACCAAGACCTGGTCTTTTAATAAGCCTAAACTTCCAAATACAGAAATTGAAGAAGCTTACAACCAACACTCAGCAAGACAAAAGAATTCCAACATTTGAAATAGACAAACAGTAAGGAAAATTCAAATAATAATTCCCATTTTTATGAAATTGGATTTATCGTTTCCCAGAGATATTCAGGTAGCAACATGCAGTCAAAAACCTACAACCTCAACTTACCACCACCGTCCTCAGGATTACTAAAGCACAGAACCTGCAGGTAACTAGAAATCAGATACAGCAGGATCTTGCTTCCCAAGACAAATAAAGGAAGAGGAAAAAAAACCCCACAAATAAGAACAAAGGGAAAGAAAGCACAATTGACGTTTTAAGACATTTTGATCTCATCCTTATTCCTGGAAAGGCAGGACACTTGTTTGAGCTCCTTCGATCAAAGACAGAAGTCTACCAAATAAACAACGCTCTCTGTGAAGTTTTAAACGATTCTCCAAATGACAAATTCTACTACTGTACAGGAGTTAAAGAGTTCCTGCAAGATTAGTTAAAATTGTCTTTTGGTCTAACTGACCACATACCTGGATCTCTTTCCTTTTCCTGTGTCTCTCAGAAGTAACCTTTGGGTATTCCACACCCACTGCTTTGCCACTTCCCTTGTCCCACTTTTCAGAGCGACTTTTCTGGTGGTCGATGGTGCAATAAAGCTGGGAGAGTCTTGGTGACACGCGCACTCTTTCATGCCCAAAAGCCCTGATCAGCCTAGCAGTATCGATGGTGGAAATGGAACTGCTCCCCTCAGTCAGAGTTGCAGTTTCCATCTCCGTTTGGCTCACCGTGTCTGATTCTGAGGTGGTGGAACTGATGGTGGTGCCATGATCTCTACTAAGCCTTGCCTCTGAGGAAGTGTCACTAGGAGTTTCCAAGCACTGCTGGTGCTCCGAAATTTTATTCATGTGGCAAATAGTGCTCTCTCCTGACCTATTTTTCCTGAGCTCAACAAGGCTATTTTTATCATGGATGATACGCGGTCTTTCTTCGACACATGTTGCATTAGGCTCTAAGGTACTTTCAGACACGCTCTCTTCTGGCAGTCTTATTTTCTTCTGTTCTTTCCCCTTTATTTTCTTTTCAGAAACATTCTTTTCAGATTTTGTTGGTATTAGTGTATGCTTAATGGGATTCTGAAGGACCCTGGCCAATCGATCGAGACGTTCCACAAGGGACAGCTCACCATTCCTCCTAAAATCATGGTGCTGGTGTTTCTTCTGGCACTCCAAAAACTTAATCCAGAGTTCATCTAAGCTACCACCGGAGTGGGTTCTCTGTCTTGGTGGGAGGTCTTTCTCCACGTTCTCATTAAAGCCAGTTGTTTGGCCACATGGATAATTTCTAGCTGCCTTTTGTTCTGCTTCTCTTCTGCCACGTTGAGGCAGCTCCTTCCCGGATGTTTCATTCCCCAAAGATGCACTAACATTTAGATCCGCGTTCTTGCTGTAATCTGCTTCTGCAGTGAGTGGAAAGAATTCAATTGCACCATCTTTTTTACGGCGAACAGAGAAAACACGTTGATGACCATGTGCTCTTTCCTGATTCTGCAAGACAGCCCTGGAGGAAGCTCTAGCATGTCCAGTTCCAGAACTGTTTTCTGAGAGGTCGCTGTTAGACAAGAAGTAGCTCTCACACATAGGCATCGGACGGTGACGGTAGAACCGTGCAGATTTGAAGACTGAATGAGTGGTTTTCACAGACTTAGAGTGATTTGTGCATTCTAGAAGAGAAGAAAACATTTTAATTTTTTGTTTCTTTACAGAGAAGCAGGTAGCAAACAGCAAATCATCAAACAGGCTGACTTTCATCCTAAAGCTTCCAATCACTTCAAAGGGTTAAAAAGCAGGAATCACTGTACCTGTTCCTGAAATGCAACAAACTTACATTTTTAAGTTTCAGCATTATTAAAAGTTCATAAATAATATCTTCTATCATTCGCAACACGAAATTCAAGAGAATATTACATCCAACGGAATCTGAAGGAGGGATCTAGTTACACCACAGGTAATTACTCTGACCAAAATTTGGACTGAGTCTTTATTTTGTATTTATGGAAACTCATGACAGGCAGCTGCTACTCATTTTGCCTCTTTTCAGGCAAATGCCCAGGGAGTACAAACGTCCCCTAAAGCCATGCCTGAACGTTATCTGGGAACAGCACTATATATAAGACAACCAATACCACTTTCTACATAGCTCCTAGAACCATCTCTGATGGCACACCAAGATCTAGCTCTGACACATTTTAGGTTGATGCAGCAGAGAAATCCCCCCGGAATACACTACTATCTGAAATTACAAAGGACTATGTGCAGAAATCCAACGATAAACTCAGTTGTAATAGACATACAGTAAGTATGCACACAGCATGTGCTAGCAGGAATATATTCCAAAATAATTTTAAAGCCATTTATAACATACTGTAAAAAAAAAAAATAAAAATCAGGTTTTAAAAAGTAAAACTGTGTTTCATGTTATGTTCTTTGTATAATGGACTGAATTATATAATGATCCATGAAGGCAGAAAGTAGAAATTATAGATGCTAGCACCAGAAGAATTTCCCAAGCCCCTATGCTTACGGCAAGATATTCCATGCCCCTGTAGCCAAGTATGTCATTTAAAGATGCCTTCTAGAGTAGTAACAGCTTTAATAGAAATAAAGAAGTCAACACAAAGAAAGAACAGTCCATTTACTAACGGTAACGCCAGTGACCAGGTAATGGGGAGCTGTCAGCAAATACGTATCAAGCTCCAACAATGGCAGGAATCACACTCATACTCATTTTTTTCTACCGTTCCAACATTCCTCCCAAGTTTGTTTTTTTTTCCAGTGTTTTTGTTGTTTTGTTTGAAATTGAAACGAGAACAGAACTGGAAATCAGGTCTTCCTTTCTTCATTTGAGCAAGCTTGGCCACTGATTCAGCAGAAGGGTAGCAAGTCCCACAACCAAGCTTTCTCCCTACCCCTGGAGGAAAATACCTGCCTACCTCCTCAAGAATCACCAGCTAGGTTTATATTAAACCTCCACTCCACTTGGGAAAAAGTGATGCAAGATAAGCTCAGGAGGGGTTACGATTGTGTGAATTCTTACTGTTAATGCTGCCTTATAAGTCTTTTACTTCTCTTTAGGCGCCTGCTTTCCTTACGTTTTATACATCTCTTCCTTTCCCAACACAGAGGCACTTCAGTGTAATGTCAAGATCATGAATAGCATAGTCAGACCTAGTCTCACTAACTCTGAAATTGGGGGAATTGGTCTTTCCATACCAGGTCAATGTTTATATATTCATGTAAGAGGACTTTTCCACATCCTCTTGACAAATGTGTTCAGGCTTGGGAATACTGTGCAGAATTTTTGCTATTTCTGTACTTTTAAAAAGTTACCAACAAAATGGAAGGAATGCAAACAGACAAAAAATGAAAACAAGTTTATATAGGGAAACTTTTTTTAAAAAAAACACATAACTTGCATAATTTTAAGCTCTAGACAAGTTCTGTGGGTAGAGGTAATCTTTTATTAGACCATCTAAATATATAGTTGAAGAAGTCAGAGAAGATTTTAAGACATGCAAGTCTCTTCAGAAAGCTTGCCTAAATTTCCAACTGTGTTGGCTGGTTTAATGAAAGATTATTTCTACTTAAGTTCTTTTCTTGCCTGTGTCTTTAGACCATCACAGCTACAGAAAAATACTATTAGATAATTTCATATTAACACTTGTGTTCCCCTTCCATTTTTATCCAAGCTATTCAGAGAGACAGATATCCACTGATCTCTGCTCCAACAGGATATTTTGTTTGTTACTGCAGGTTCTTGTTTGGAGAGCTCACTTCTATACGCACACTCTTTCTTCAGCTCTGCTGCCATGACCCAGCATTATTCTTCCGAGCTACTCGCAGTGAAAGAAGAAAAGCATTTTTTTATCTTACTCCACTTGTTTCCGTATCCTTGCATTTTATAAACGCTCATAGAGAATTATTTCTTTCATTAGAAAAACCAGGTTAAGAGAACATCATTTTCACTGTTGCACTAATGAACTATTGGTCCTATGTACACTCACCAAAAAAAAAAGTAAAATGAATTTGAAATGATTCATTATTTTATCTTATCTTCTGGAAATAAAAGTTATCTCCAATTAAAATAATTAGAAGGAATCCCTATCAATACATCAGCACAGCTCTGTGGGGTGACCTTATCCCAGGCATACTGAGCTGCCTGCTTAAAAAGGACAACCACCATCACACTGATGTACTCCATAAAAATCTGTTTCATTAAATGTCTTCATATAACAAGTTTACACGATACTAAGAAAAATAAACGGGCTCCCAAAAACCCTATATATGGGACTGCCTAGAAGAGAGCAGGAACTCTCTAACTCAGAATCCATTATGCTGTTCACGTGCTTTAGGTCCCATTCCTCATTAACAGCTACAATTATATTACCTCCTTGCACTTTGCTCGCTTTTAGTTTAATACAGTACATGTTGCAAAATACTGTACTGTGCAATAAACACCTTCCCTGAGGAACGAGTAGCTGTATTTAGAAGAGATGGCAACCACTCACCAATTTTCTGTTTACAGGTACTTCTGTCCAGGAACAAGATGCAACTCTCAAACACAACAAAAATCCTCATCCCTACTCAGACTCGAGGAAGTTCATTAGCCACTCAAAAATCACAGAATGAGGGTTTGTACAAAAAAAGTGTTCATCAGGACTAATTTTAGCTACTGTCATAAGATACAGTGTCAAAATCATCAGTCAGCACAGCATAATTTCATTTTGTCAGCATTCTCAACAAATAAAGTCTTAAAATAGGCTACTATAGTAGTAAACCCTGACCTTCATCCCTCAGGAGTACCATCCAACAAGGCTAATGGAGGGGAGGGAGAAGGAGACGTCAGCCAAATCAAATTAAAATTCAGTTAAATACCAACATTACAAAGATACTTTACATGACATCAGCATGTTTGTGGGTAGGAACACAACTCCAAGCCAATATACAGAGCCATCCCACCTGCTTTTATCTACCAGGAAATTTCTGTCATTTTCTACATGGGCATCCTTTGCACTTGACAAATTTTAGAGTGCCTTAAAAAACAAAAAAAAAACCACACAAAAACCACCACAGAAAACACCACAAACAACAACAAAATCCAAACTCCACCCAACCCCCCAAAAAAATCTTACAAAGGCTCCAGTAAGCACTGGGGCTGCTGGAATGCTAGCAAATACTAAAGTCCAAGTATTTGGGCAGTCGGGGAGAAGCAGAAATATGGGGAAGAGAAAAATGAGTCAAACTCAGCACCTTCGGGCAGACCATCAGCAATATTACAAGACCAGAAATCACAGATTCTGAAATGCAATTCTTTTGCTCTACTTTCTTTCCGGCGTATGAAAACACAAGTAAAATTAAACACACAATTTAACTACCTGGGGAAGCTTCCAGTGGTATTGTTTGCTCCTCAGCCCAGGCTCGCTTGGGCTTGGCCCTCTTACTGGAGATTCCTTCTTTATGCATGACAGCTGTACTGTCTGGAGGATTATCATCCCTTAAACTAAGCGCGTTTGCCGGAAACCTTGGAGGAGGAGCATCATTTGACCCTGCAGAGAAAGAGAGCAACAATTATGAGTAAAAAGAGGAAGCAGGAAAAATAGATACAGAAATTTCACAGGACAATATAAAAAAAAAAAGCCCATGATCCAAATATTAGTACCAGTTTATTCACCTACCAACAATCAGGATCCCTATGGAGCTGTTCTAGTGACTAATACAGCAGCAGTAGGGATTGTGCCACATTGTTTTCCATGATTCTTGGTGACAAGGTTCTTCCCTGAGAGGCAGATACATTTTACTTACTCTACTAATGAGCAGAGAAGACGACAATAAAATAAGCATTAGAGGAGCCTGCTAGGAAGCCAGACACAAGGCTTGGAATGTCCAGACTCTCTCCTGCTCACATTAAAATTCCAGACATTTTCACTGACTGATGTAAATATCTATTTTCTCGGCTCAGAATAGCAATGGAGAAAAACTAGAAGACTAGAGTAGGTCAGTAAAATCTCTACACAAGACAACATCAGCAGAGCTCTCTTACTATCATATCATGGTCTCCTAACATTAGAAACCTAAAATGGCCCTTAACTGATTTACCATCCTTGTCAACACCACCTGGTCACATTCAGCAGACTTACTCAACTCCATTTCCTTCAGCTACTACTCATGAGCGAAGAATCCTAGCTGCACCAGGGATTTTAAAAAACAAAATTGACTTTTTATTCTGCTGTACATTTCCCAGAATCTTGCACTGCCTCATATGCATACTGAATTTTTATATCTAGCATCATAGTTTCTGCAAAACAACAGACTCGCATCACATTTGTTTCTCTTGTTTTGACCATATTACAACAGACAGACTGGAAAAAGGTAATGAGCAGAGACAGGCATAAACAATTAAAAGTACAAATTGTGGCTATGAGGACTAACCTGTGCACTTACTGTCATTGGTGTACACCCTACTCCCCTGGGGCACATCTGTCAGGAACTGGACATCTCTGTATTATTAGTTTTGTCTACAAATAACTTTGGATGTCAAAAAGCTCTGACTGATAACAACCTGCAAATAAGACCTATAAAGCTTCAGTGATGCGTTCCTTACGTATAGGAGAGAACCGAAAAATAACAGCAGGCAAAGCAAAAGAAGTTGACGGATCACAGAGCATCCTTTCCTCCGGTAAATGAGAAGTGTTTTTTACTGGGAGATGGGAGGATGTGGATATATTTTAAACCACAGTTACGAGTTACATTGTTTACAGAAAAGCTTTCTACACTGGAATTTCCTAACAGGGAGAAAAACTCAGTACTGAGAAAGCTGTTATCTGAAATGCATGTTGTATTATGCTGATATTTCAGAATGCACGCATAACCAAATGAATAAAAAAAGGGGGAGAATGTACATAAATAAAGGAACTAAAAAGAATGAGAACTGACAGAGATATGAACAAGTCCAACCTGAAGAGTTACTCCTAAAGGATAGTAAAGAATTATCAAGCTGTAAAACATTCAGCCTCGTTGCTTTCCACTGCCAGATTGGAATACTAACATCCCTTTCATCAAAGGAATTTAAACCGTAGCCTTCAGTCAGGACTCGTACATCTTTGTGTTATAAAATGGTATGAACATGAACAAAGCCATTTTTCTGTTAAAATCAACGCACTTACTCTGAACTGGCAGGACAGAAGAATTCTGAGCTCGACTGAGACAATTCTGCATATGAAATAGATATAATTTTGATCCATGAACTACAACCATCATTTGGCATTTGGAAGACCTACGATACGTACCTGAGTGAGAGCTCTCAACACCAGTTTCTGACTCAACTGGAGAAATTTTGGATCCTGCCTTTAGGTAAGGAACGTAATACATCCCAGTACTTCCAGAAGGCTTGTACGGCAGCAATATGGGCTGATCTGTGGGGACAGAAGGCAAAGCAATTAACAGAAGTCAGGCTTTAATCCTTTAACATAACTTAAAACAAAGCAATAGATAGGACCGAAGGACACTGCTGAAGATGTTCACTGTGGTTAATCTGGAGAAATAGCACATGCTTTAGGAAAATGAATTGCGATTGTTAATTATTTAATTCATACTCACCCAATGGTTAGAGGGTTGACTGTTATCTAGCTAGAAAAAATAGCTTACTTACCTATTCAATATTAAACTTGTGACTAGGGTGACAAACACTGACTTAAAAAAAACCAAAAACAAACCAACTCACATACCCATATACTCCCAGTTCATCTATGTTTAAAGAAATAATTTTAAATGAGCACGGATACCTGTCTCTCAAGTCAATAAAAAGTGCGCTGTCACAACAGAACTCCAGCAATTTTTGGACCAGCACATGAGCTTTTACTATTAAAGTGTTGATCTGATAGCTGAAATATTTTTTGTACTCTGATATAACAAAAGAAACTGTTCTCTCAACTCATACTATTTTAAACACCTTGAGAATAGAGATACAAAGCCTGGAGCCCAAGAAAAATCATGAAAACTACACAAGTCTGCACACATCAGTAGTATAAAACACCACTGTGGGAAACCACTGCACAACATCCACATTCTTCTGTCAACAGATTTTAAAAGCTCTGCAGCTCTGCACGTTTTTCTATTTTATTCTGTTGAAAATAGCCACGTGCATATTTTCCTCTTTGTGTACTACCCTGACTAGAGAGTAAATCAGTAATCAGATATATTTTTTGATAAACTCTAAGCAGTGAACCAAATCAAACCATCTAGAAACAAATGTCAGAAAATGTTCTTATACCCAACAAACTCAGTTCCAGACAAACCCGAACTGAGCTACAACTCTACACATCTCCCTACTGACAAGACTGCAGAGCCCAAGTTTAAGGCTTGAGATTTTCCTATATAAGCAACTATAAAAATCAAAATTACGTCAAGAATACTACTTCCACAAAAAAGCTGGGTTTGTTTTTGGTTTTTCTCGAACTTGAATAGATGAGAGTCTACATATACATATAATACACTAATTTGCTCACCACCCTGCCTCAGGAAAGAGGAAATCTTAAGAGATGAAGCTGTATTGTTGGGAAGTTCATGTGCTTTCTGGAGAGACAACTGGTGGACGGCATTTTCACCGTCTTGTGAATTAACATAAATTTCTGCTGAAAAGGTGGTTTTTTCAGGACTTTCTGTTGTTATCTGAGTGGTAGCATCAGAAGTACTTTTCCCAGTTTTTGCAGGAACTATAGAGTTGAAGGTATTCTCCAGATTACATCCCCCTGAACCCAGAACAGTGAGTTGTGGTCTCTCACTGCTTTGCAGAGGCAGCTCTTGTGCTGCTCTGCTTGTAAGAGAGGAAAGCACTAGGCAGGGATCTGCTGAAGACACTGGCATTGGGAAAGACGAAGATCTTTGATCTTCTGGAATAAGGTCAGCAGCTGATAATTTAGAACCAGTTTCTATTAAAGTTTCTGGAGTTTTTAAAGACACTGGTTGAGTACTAACTTCAGCTTTATCCCATGATCTCATCTGATTTTCAGTATTTGCGTCACTATGCAGCTCTGAGTTATTGCACGTTGAGGAAAGAGTTATGTGGACACAAGACAGTACTTTCTTAGTTGGTGATGAAAGAGATCCAGATGTGGTGGATAAAACCTCATCCGTAGATGAAGGGTGAGACGTACTGATTTGGTCTCTCGCAGACTCTTTCTGTACGAGAAGTACTTCATCAGAAGGACTTTTCTTCTCTTCTTCCAACAATTTATCATGGCCCTTCAGCAAATCAGTTTGTACGGCTGGATTTGAACCTTCTAAGCTCTCATACAATTGGATGTGGCCAGGTGGGCTGCCTTTGTCCTGCTGGTAAGAGCTTATAGAGTGGGGTTCATTCAATCTATTCGTTCCTTGACTGAATCTTGTATCGCTGTCAATCTCCACGAGTCTGGCACTATGCCTGCTCAATTCAGTCACATCTTGAAGCAGAACATCAGAATTTGTTGCACTAAGGGTCTGTCTTTTATCAGCATGGATGCTCACAGAATCTTGATCTGACGAACAGTCTGTTTCTTGATAAGCTCCAACTCTGTTACTGTCAGCAGAGACATGATGAAACCTGTCTTTCTCAGCAGTAAAAGAAATCTCATTAGACACTGAGCCAGCAAGCATTGGACTTGAAGCAGGACAGGTCTTAGATCTTTCCCAGTGTTGTTTTCCACGCCTTTGTTCCTCGGTGCCAGCAAAGTCAACCTCCAAAGGCATTATCCCATCAAGACCATCTCTAGTAAGACTACAGCTGAGCGCCACAGAAGCCAACGGTGACTGCAAACGTTTCCGGGATGAAAAGGTGATAGAAGTAATTTGCTTAGCCATATCCTCAGAGCACTTTTCCATTGACTGCTTCTCCTGAGCTGGTAACAGGGCTTCTGTTTGTAAATCGGAAGCAGCTGCAGACCTTACTGCATAGGTGTTCCATTCCTTCTGCAGTGGTGGATGAAGCTCAACAACAGCATCGGAATGACCAGTTGCAACTGTTAGATGTTGGTTGCAGGTAGGTGTTTGAACAGTACTCAAAGTTTTAAACTGCGTGTCCTTCAGCAGGCAACAATCAGAAGCATCAGCTCTGTGTAGTGGCACGGCATGTCGTAAGCTTGAGTCTACGAGCTCCTCAGTCCTGACAGCTTGTGTTTGTTTGTCAGTTTGAAATCTTTTGTCACTTGGAGCTTTGAAACGCTCCATGTCCTGTTCCCCATCATGGCTATACTCAGAAGCAGGTTCCAAACTGCATCTCCACGAATCCTGAAAAGCACAGAAGAATTCACATAGGCTACGTGGACAACTTCCTGTCCTTGCCAAAATCTGGACTGCAGAATTAAAAAAAAAATTAGTGCTGTCAATAATCAAGAGTCTGTCATCATGAATGAGCACATGCTTTCTCTGGAACTCATCTGTTAATTAGGCTAATTAAAAATTCATCATATTTTAAATGCCAGCAAATTAGCTAACATGGTTTTGATACTACAACGAAGAGCAGCAGTGACATCTGTAACAGAAACCTTCAGTTTTGTGAACTATAAAGTTGTAATTCTGTTACTTACGCTGACTAAGTTGTAAATACCTCTCAACATCACTCCACTCACTGCAAAACAAGAATAAAACTTTCTTCCTTTCTATCAGTTGGCTCCATACACAGCTGGACATTTATCATAAACCCAGTTCATAACGTACTGGGAAAAATTACTGTCTTTTGATTAATATGTATTCACTAAATTCAGAGAGATTTAGGGAGACAAACACATCTCACTAAAGCTTTGTGATTTCAGTGATAATTTTATTAATTTAAAAAGATAGCCAATTAGCTACACAAAATCACAGAACCACTTAGGCTGGAAGAGACCTCTGGAAGTCTCTAGTCTGACCTCTCCCTCGAAGCAGGGCTAACTTCAACATTGGAACAGGTTGCTCAGGGCCTTGTCCCATCAAGTTCCAAAAATCTCCAAGGATGGAGATCTTGTGATCCGTAAATTACTGGTGAAAGGCATCCCTTCACAGCTCCACGGAAAAACAAAACAAGACAGAAACCCACATTTACTTCCAGTTGTAAGTACTCAAACCTTAACCAAGTATGTAACGTTAAGTTCTGGTGACCTCCAAGAAACCAGGTAGTAGGTACACACTGATACTCTTCTGGTTTGGACCAGAGTCCAGACAAACCCCAGGCTATCAAAGCACGACATTGCGTGACATTTTAGGGTCTGCATCTGACATTTTGCTATGCCACAACTATCATTACAGGAAATAGAACTTGATGTAAAAGTTTTTCCCTTGCATGGGAGTTGTTTGACTCTAGTGTTTATGAAACAGAACTAAAATGGAAGGAGCTCAGTTACATGGGAACAAGCAAGAAGAAAAAAAAAAGGGCATGAGAAAATATTTAATTAGAAAAGCTTTAATTTTCCATAATTGATATTCCTCTTTTCCCCTAAAACAAGTATACCAATTTCCCTCTCAGACAAGAGCTGTAATAAATCTTTTCTTATTTTATGGCCACCGCCCACTGCTGACAATAATTAAAAAATGACTGAAAATAATCAGAACTTTGATGTGCTGTTTAAGGTAAATGAAAACTTGCAAAAACTTTCCAGTTCTGAGGGGCAGATCATTTTCATTCCCCCATCAAAACAGGTATGTTTGCCTCAAATACAATTTTTTTGTTTGGAAAGCTGGTGACAATGCTTCAAAAAAGGGAACATATTCTTAGCAACTGAGAAGACACTAATCCCACCAAAACCAAGGAAGTGCACTGTCAGGGCTCTTTGTTCGTAAAATCTTGTTAAAAATAAGTTACATTTACACCTTTGTCTGACCATGCACATTGTCCCACATCTGTTAAACCCACCAATATCAGAGCCACTATATTTAGGATTCTGCTATTTGACTAATGTATTAGGGCATCTCTGGCATGTATTTTACAAAACAATATGAAACATCATGTCCTAAATTACCTGCCCGGGGTCATTTAGGAAATTGAAACTAATAATTTACTTTAGTACTAACTTCCGTCCTCGTTTCTTTGCCTGATTTTACTAACCATTCCCATTTTCAGCATGCTTTCCAGTCCTCATTGCTTCTTCTCCTGTATCTCAAGCCTCATTCCACCATCGAAAAAAAGGTCCCAACGGCAACAATCAACAGCAACTTATCATTCCAGGTAAATAAAATAAAAGCAACATATGCTATAGCCCCTCAGCAGAATCGGACAAAAATAACCCACACCCTGCTCTCTAAGCATACTCATCAGCCTTTCAGCTGTCTATTAATGAGGCACATTACTGACACTGCAGTTAACTGGAAAATTCCCAGGGTTACAGATCCTGCTCACTAAGGAACCTACACGTTCTTCTGGCCTCTCAAAATCTAACCAGATTTCTCAACATAGCTTTTACAAACAAAGCACTAAATACACCACACAGAGACAAAAGTTATGAAGGTCAGAGGGCTGGAGCACCTTTGCTATGAAGACAGACTCAGAGAGTTGGGGTTGTTCAGCCTGGAGAAGAGAAGGCTCTGGGGAGACCTTCCAGCAGCCTTCCAGTACCTAAAGGGGATACAAGAAAGCTGGAGAGGGGCTTTTGACAAGGGCATGTAGTGATGGGACACAGGGCAATGGCTTTAAACTGAAAGAGGGGAGATTTCGGTGAGATCTAAGGAAGAAATTCTTCCCTCTAAGGGTGGTGAGGCACTGGCACAGGTTGCCCAGAGAAATTGTGGCTGCCCCATCCCTGGAAGTGTTCAAGGCCAGGTCGGATGAGGCTTTGAGCAATCTGGTGTAGTGGAGGGTGTTTCTGCCCATGGCAGGGGCGTTGGAACTAGATGATCTTTCAGATCTCTTCCAACCCAAACCATTCTAAGAGTTCAGCAAATGGTTCTAGTTACTTGTCAAGCAAAGTAGAAATAAATGTGTCTAAATAACTCGACGAAGTTCGGATATTCCAAACTCTTCTTTCAACTCAGTACAAACAGCAGATACTAACAAGACACATTCATTATCTGCAGAGATTTAGTGAGATCAACAAGACAAACAAAACGGGATCCTCTCTCTCTGACTGGCTCACCACCCTCATTTCCCTACTTTCGTCAACTCTCCATGCTTTTGGAGGGATCAGGAGGTAGGGATGGACAGGATCTTTGCTTCCAAGACTTTTCTTATCACAGCAGAAGCTCTCAAAGGCTGACAACAGCAACTTACCTGACTGGTGTAAAGAGAATGTAGTTTGGAAAAAAAGAAATGCAAATGCCTCTAGATTAAAGATCATACTACAAACAAGAGAAAACACCGCACTCCCAGATGCATGCAGAAAGCCTGCTACTCTAAGCACAAAGAGAAAGCCTTGCAAGTACAACCGGGAAAACCTGAAGTTACCAGTCAACAGTAATTTATTACTGTCAGTGTTGATCAAAAAACTGCAACAGATTTTGCCCTGATGCATATTAAGGCAACTACTCACCTGATCCATTAACACTGCACCTCCAATGAGGGCCAATAACAAACTGAAACACTAACCTTTGGAAGGAGCTGTATCTGTTCTAGAGAAAAGGACATTTATTTACATGCTGAGGTTCCCCTCACTTCGACACACACTAAGACAGGCATCGTACAGTTAGTCCCCCTCCTGACACACAACACACCAGATTTCACACCGCATGCTGGAAAGCAGCTCCCTCTTACGTTGCTGCACCCCGATTCTTTTTAACAGGTTGGTGTAGCGTCAGAGGCACTATCATGGTTAGTGAACACTGGAAATGGACGAGACAAAAGACAAATAATTTCATCAGCATCCAAACCTCACATCAAAATCATTAGAGCTCATGTCAGCGAATGTGAAACTATATGATACCTGTCTTCTCTAGGGAGAATTTAAGTGTGGACATCATTTTAATAATTTATCAGTATCTGTCTGCACTTCATTAATGTAAGTGTCATTAAAAATTACAATACTTTCATTGAGGTGCAGAGAGCAAACGTGAGATAAATGTACTGCCATGGAGACAGTCCAGATAAGTTTAAACAAAAATAAAAACCTAGACTATATTTATTTTTTCCTACTGATTGCAACAACTGTGGAAATGGCAGAGTATATTTCATTAATAAAGTGCAACACAGGTCCCTGGATGGTTACATCCTCAGCAGCTACTTGGAATTTGGAAATAAAAATCAGTCAAAAACATTTTTTGGTGTAAGTCACAAAGTATAAACAAGCATTCCACAACGGATTTTCCATCCGTTCTACATCCCAGATGTCATTAGTAGGAAACTATTTCAGCAAGGTCTGGATTATTATTTCAAAGCAGTACTTTTCTGTGGCCTTACCTATTCTAAGCAAGTAAACTAGTTTATGTGGCCTCCTGTATTTCGTATAGTCAAGAGGGACAACAAGGGACTGCAGAAGAATGCAAGAACACAGAGCAGTCCTGTGCCAGGGCACAGGTGCTCCCGAGACCCATCTCTTTCCTAAACCATGTACCAGTTCAATGGCCTGAAGTAATACACAGCAACTCCTACTACCAAAAGCCAGCACAGAAGTTGCTATAAACTCATCTTCCCAAGCCTTTCACATGTTTTATTGTGCTTGTTATGTGTCATCTTTCCAAAAAAGATCTGTATGGCATATGATCCACAAGAGATTGCAGTGCAAATTTATAGCTACAACTCAAGTGAACTTCCTGAAAAAGTGTGAAAGTACAAGGAGTGGAAAAATACAGCATATAGTGGAAGAATACAGTGCACAAAGAGAGAACACTCTTAGGTAAGTCAAGAGGTAGCTATTTGGCATGCAGAAAAATACAGGTGGAGTAACAAGGTCCTCAATGTAGAAGAAAAATTATCAGGTTTAATATGCTGAAGCTTTACTTACATTAACAGTAACTCAAACCCCCTCAATCTCAACTGGAGGACTAAACCAAACGTACATGTATAAACAGCACAAGGAGGAAGGTTAAATCTGAAAGACAATGCTCCTGGAACAGAAGACCACCTATAAGTCTTCGGCTTTTCCTAGTTTCTTACTCTTGAAATTCTTCTTATGTGGAAAGACCCTAATGATTTCAGTGGAAGAACAGTAACCAGGCTGATTTCTGGAGCCCAGGACGGACTTTACATATGCTCTTCTTAAAAATCCCAGAAAGACTGGGATTTTCATGTTGTTCTTTGGCTCTTTATGACTGAAGAGCATCACCCACCCCAGGGTTAAACTCCTCAAGCCTATTAAAAGAATAAGTACTCTACCACCAATTACCTGCTCAGGCGAAAAACAGATCTTTACAGCCGCCCCAGTATGGCCACAGATGTAGGAATTATTCATCAAACAGTAAACTATCTATAGGAACGTCTTGGCAACTCTCTGCCTCCCTTCACCACAAAGAAGTTTATACGAGAGTGTCATCAGCTTATCCAAGTTTCACAAGACCCATCTCTGGACAATCTGAAATGTAACTTTTCTCACGCACATTCACAAAACATTTGCAGTTAATAAAGCCACAGCCTTTGTCTCCTTTTCCTCCTAAAAGAGCTCAATGCACTGTACTTTGTCTTTCCATGAATGGCCAATTAGGACCTTTAGGAAGAGTTAGTATCATATGGAGTCAGAATGAAATCTAGAAGAAAAACCCTCTTTGTCAAAAGTTCCATGTTTGCCATCTATTCCTAAGCATTTCCACAAAGCTTTAGTGTTTATTATAAAACGTAACAGTGTGAGTAGAGTATTTCTCTCCTTGTGTAGTGGAAGGGCTACAAAATCACCAGGAAGGCTCCACAAATCGAGGGTACAGAGAACAGATTCACTATTGCAAGGTTTATCAATTTTACAGAAGAGAAAACAAAGAAAATAAAACCCTGAGTTACACTCCTGAGCATTACTTGCTATTAGAGATACTTCCTCAAAATTACATTTTCATACTGAATGTTCCTTTTTTTGGGCCACTATTCAGCTGAGCACTGGAGTACATGTCTGGAGCCCATTTGTGTGCATATGTCCCAATCACCTCCTTAAACACTCTGCTCAGCTAGAACTTGAGAAATCATTATGATGCTTCATTTTTAGAGCGTCTGTTAACACATCACCAGTGACAAACAGCTATCAAACAGATCCTTGACTATCTCAAAAGATGGAACAATCTTTAGAAGTAAAAGATCACTGAGAAAACTTTCCCAAGCTGTCCTGCTCCTTCATCGCATTTTCTTTTTTTTTTTTTTTTCTTTTTTTTATAGACAAGCTTCACACGCTTCCTGCAGGAAACAATAAAATATCACAGTGGTACATTATATTTCTTGAGTTGTCACCTAAAAAAATGAGAGGCAGAGTCTAAAGCTTCTAAAAAAAACACTCATCATAAGCCTGCATCACAAGCACTAAATAAAGATGACGGTCTGACGAAAGAACTGCTCGCCTGAGCGCTAGGAACAGTTTGTCTTTCTCAGCCTTTAGAGTTTAGGAGAAGGAAAATATCTTTTCATAATCTTTGTCCTGTTCTTTTTAAGTCAGCACATCAAGTCAGCCAGCTTTGCTCTATAAATTCAACAGGTATTTTACAGAACAGTTTCCATTAAGTTTATAGTACATTATTTTGTCAGCAATAAAACTGGCTGCATTTTTTTCAGTTACATAGTTTTCAACAACCTGTATTTTTCAGTGACATAGTGTTCTTCTTGGAAGGAAAAATACATTTATCTTAAGTATAACAAAAAAATCCAGCCACTTTCGTTCTGCAAATTCAAAACTATTTCTTTTATCTCAAATTAAAGTCATTGTAGAGCAAAAACATTTTCAAGATCAAAGCAGAAAGGTTGTGGTTGATGAAAAGCAATTTCTTGGAGTCTTGGTTTGCAAAACAAATTAATTTTTTCTTACTCTAAATTGGAATAAAACAATTCATAGCTGACACCAAATCACATAAAGGCAAAATACTTGGTTCCAGTTTGTAACAAGTTAATGTCAGGAACAAAGCTGTGATCTAACAAAATCTAAAAGCTGGAAAAAAAATAGCTTCAAGGCCTCTAGTTTTTAATGAGTAGACTGAAGCAAAAATGTATTTTTTTTTTCTTTTTAAAGAATTTCTATATTTCTAAAAATAAATAAAATTGTTAAAATACAATTGTTTTTCTGGCTTCCCAGTCAAAGATTACATCAATATATTAATAACCGAAAGAAAACAAAAACAACAAAAAAAGAAATAAAAAAGGAATATATATTGCTAAAGCTAAAGGCGCTTATGTGAAATGTCAAATCTAGGACAAATTATCACTGTTATTTTTAAATGTAAATTTTCTATGTTCTCCTCAGAAACTGCCCCAACCTTTAGCTCTGCCCAATTATCTAGTCTCTCTTCCACCAACTCTGGATTGTCTATCCCGCACACACGGATACATCATCCACCCCCTACTCATGTTACACAAACATCTCCGCGTTTTTCCAGTCTGTTGGTTTGTTTAAAATACTCCGTATGAATAGCACCCTATCTCGGGACACACGGACAGCCCCTACAAATCGTGACATAACTGGACTGGACATCAGATGAATGCTGAAAATGGATATTTAAAGTCAAACTGAAGGTAATATACTCCTGCTTAGACAAATTCCATCACTATTTTAATATACGAACGAGAAACGTTCCAAAGGATATATGCAAAACACGACAACAATTCAATGTCAAGTTTTCACAGAAAAATAGAGCTGTAAGAGACTGAAAGCCCCTCTAGTCTATATCCCTGCCCCAAATCAGCATTAACTACACTTAGATTATTCTTTACCGATACATGCCCAAGCTCTTCTTAAAAACATACTATGATTAACACTCCATAACCTTCCTCTCATCATCCTTACCATCAAGGAGTTTCTTTTCTAATAAGAATCTTCCTCGCACTTGAAGCCCATTACCTTTGACGCAGTCGACATAAAGGAGGATCCATTTACTCCCTTCTTCCCTGCAGCATCCTCTCAGAAATAAATATCTCCTTTGTAAACACTTCAGAACACACGGGAAGTAACGCAACAAATACTGCTATCACCCAGACAATATTGCACTGCACAGTATCCACACAAGGAGGAGTTTACCAGGCACAGTCAACACATGGATAAATATTTTGTGAAAAGCAGAACTCGTTAAGCCAATTAAGAACCATAAGCTGTGTGCACTTCCTCACCACAATAACACCAATTCTCCCATCACATCATCACCAACCACATCTCCATCCTTCATACCTTCCTTCAGAACATCTTCAGCTGTGTGCCACCGCCCCACACCCAAAATATCAAACTACTGTCTGGGGAAAACCCAAAAAAAACCCCCAAAAATCCCATCAGACGTGGCTGGTCCTAATACATATGTAGGAACTGACTAAGCATCTCCACTAAACAGAGTTCTCATTAGTTTGCATCCTCCTCCCTCTCTCTAGCCACCAATTTTCAAAAATATTGCAGGAATACAATTCATCATTTTAAGATGACAGGCAAGACAGTAGCCTTTATCCCCAGTTCAAAAATCTCCTCCAGAGCAGCTGGTTTGGCTGGTTTGTACCTTGGCTAGTGCAGATTTCTTGGCACTCAGAAGCAGCTCTGCCTTTATTTCCTCTATTCTTCGTTGGTCCTCTTCATTCCAGTCTGACACAGATTCCTGAGATCCGCTGGCCAGTTTTATCTTCACCCATGCTAGACAAAGAACAGAAAACAGAAACCAGTTCCCTTTCCACTTTCTCACATCATGTACAATAAGAGTTTAATAAATTAAAATCAAAACTCTGCTATGCGTTTTTAGCTACCGTGACTGAGGGAACAAGGACCACTATCAAATACCAGAGCTCATGGACTGACCAGAAAAAAAATTTAAAACAGGTCTTTTGAACATTTCTTTGGAAAGATGGATCCAGGACTCCTTGCCTGGTTCTGTCATCTTTACAGTCACAGACTCAAGCCAACACTCTTTCACACAATCCTTTCCCAAATTCTTAATGTAGCACATGCCGAATAGCTACGTGGACAAAGCATTTCCTTGTGCCAATGCTAGGCAAGGAAGGTACTCAAACTGGAAGAGTCCAATTCTATCTTATTCTATCATGCCACATATGATCAATGCTTTTCAGTCATCTCTTAAGCCCTGTCCCATCAAAGCTTATCATTAATAATATAATATAAACACCTTTACAATCAGGGGAACAGATTCAGCTCCTCTTACGCCCACACCTCATCATTTCAAAGCAATCTCAAACAAACACGTAAATATTTGCCATTCTAACATAACACTTGATAAAATACAACTGACACATTTTATTACCTCGTGCTTTCCTCTCCTCGTCATCTGCACGCTTCAGAATTTGTGCTGCACATAGCACAGGCGGTCTGTTCCTCAGAAGGTTTTTGACACGGGCAGCTAGTGAGTCTCCGCTGCTGCTGTCGTCGCTCTCCTGCATGACTCCTGCTTTGCCTCTGGCTGCGCCAGCTTTGGACAACGTGCTCTGGAAGCCTCCTGTGACACCAGTGACACTGCCTAAAGGCTCTGAGAAAGAAGGATTCCTCAGAAGGTTTTTGACACGGGCAGCTAGCGAGTCTCCGCTGCTACTGTCGTCACTCTCTTGCATGCCTCCTGCTTTGCTTCTGGCTGCACCAGCTTTGGACAACATGCTCTGGAAGCCTCCTGTGACACCAGTGACACTGCCTAGAGCCTCTGAGGAAGAAGGATTCCCCAGAAGGTTTCTGACATGGGCAGCTAGTGAGTCTCCACTGCTACTGTTATCACTCTCTTGCACGCCTCCTGCTTTGCATTCGGCTACACCAGCTTTAGACAACATGCTCTGGAAGCCTCCTGTGACACCAGCAACACTGCCTAAAGGCTCTGAGGAAGAAGGATTCCCCAGAAGGTTTCTGACACGGGCAGCTAGTGAGTCTCCACTGCTACTGTTATCACTCTCTCGCACACCTCCTACTTTGCGTCCAGCTACGCCAACTTTAGACAACATGCTCTGGAAACCTCCTGCAACATCAGTGACACTGCCTAGAGCCTCTGAGGAAGAAGGATTCCCCAGCCCTGAAGTTCTTCCAGTGCTGACTTCACTACTTCCATTGCTTTGTGAAAGACCCACAAAACCAGGTTGATTTCTGTCTGTAGTTACACTACTACAGCCTTCTGGCTCAGACCTTCCTACAGATTTTCCCGTCCTAAACTCTTTGGTTGTTTCCTTCATCATCTCTTCACTATCACACAAATTGACAGCAAAAGAATTCTCCCATCTTAAATTGCCTGTGTTATAGTTCAGAGGCTTTACTACTGACCCCTCCTCTTGCATGCTTCTTCGGGTCACAGTCTCATCCCATGACAGCATCTTCTGAAACTGAGGGACGTTGTCTTTCACCAACATGGCATCTTTGGGACCACCCTCCTTTCTAACCAGCACTAGAGAAGACTCACCAGTTTCTCTAGGAGAGGCAGTGAAAAAGCTAGGATCACACCACCTCCCAGCTATATCCTCTGCCTCTGCCAAAAGCTTATGTATTTCTTGCAACGCACCAGATCCAGTCAAAGAATCACTTTCTTGACCCTTATTTCTCTTACTATGTGCACTTGAAGTCTGTGATTCTCCATCAACTTTCATTTCATTTTTAACTCCAGTCAAAGAACTGGCAGTCCATCTCTGCAGGCTGCTATTCACATCTTTTGACTCATTTTTAGCAAGCAGATCCTGAACACTTTTTGCAACAAGCATGGGATACTCTCCGTCAGAACGGCAGTCAGGTAAAACTCTCTGCTGCTGCTGGTTTGGTTCAGCTGTTTTGGAGACAGCTGAACACTCTGCCTCCCATTGTGTGGAAAGCGGAGCCTTTATCTCCAGTTGGTGGCATGACATACTGCACTGACTCGCTGGTTTGTCTCCAAAAGATCTTGAGAAGCGGGGAGAGAGTTCACGGGGTGACAGAATGTCAGAGCCAACTTCTGAATTCATTGGTATAGACATACTGAGAGTGGAAGTGCCAGAGTTAAAACTTGTTTGCGTAATTTCAAGCGCTGACAGCAAATCACCTACAAAGAAACAGAAGATTCATTAAGTTTGGGGCTCCAGAAAGCAGTCGCATCAGTAAAGACTACTTTTTCTCATACTAGAAGAAAAAAAGAGGGAAGAACTCAAATACTGAAAACATTTAGGAAACTGTTTTTAGAATGAGATTTGAACTACAACTCTCATGGGAATTGTCTACTGAAAGAAATCCCTTAGATGATTTTGGATAAGTATCAAAGAAACTACAGAACTTGACTTAAATAACTTGCTTTAAAATAAATGCTTAAAGTAGATTTTAAATAAATGTTCTCAGATAAATGACATAATGGCGCTTGTATGTCCAAACGAACACTTGAACTACGAAACTATCCCTGCAAGAAACCAGATGGCTGTGGGGCAGCATTTCCAAAATATCCTTTTGGAAAAAAGCAAAGGACACGCTATGGATAAGCTTGTTTCCCACTGCTGGTTCGAAACGCTCAAAAGCAGACAAGACGTACATTTAGCACTTGGATATATTACACCTAATTGCTTTTAAAAAATTAAAAGAAGTCAAGTCCAAATGCTGGTCTTAAATCCACACTGGCAGGTACACACAACAGCGAAGAGCCAGCTCCCAAGCATGACTGCCAACAGCTATTTCATTTGTTTCAAACACAATTTTGTGTCATGGCCCAACCACCGATGTTTTCAAGTACATTAACTAGTCCAGTTGAATCGTATCTCTACTGAGGACAACTCTGCCCCTGTACCCATCGCCAAGTTGTGTCAGTTGCCAAGTTTCCCACAATGGTTAAAGAAGGGAAAAATAATAAAAGAAAATAAGTAAGCCCTACAGGGATGAGAAGAGATGCATTTAATCACTTCTGGTCAGAAAGACAGGTCAGTGAAGGATTCTTGAAGTCACAGATATTGAAAGGGTTAGACAGGTACTTGTGGAGAGCCTTTAGATCCGCTCTTCCCCTACTGGGAACAAGATGTGAATGTCAAAAGAGAATATGCTAAGGAAACGACACATCTGAAGTAGCTGCAACGCGCATTTTCACATTTTAATGACATACTACATGGGCATGCCACTGAGGAACATCTTCACCTTAACTGGGCACACACTGTTCTTCATATACAAATGACTCAACACTCGTTAAGGTCATATCGATTTATTTTTTCACGTTGAGATGGATGGATTTGTGAACTGATCTGGACAGTTATAAAACGCATATGACTTTTCGTCACACTGAACATACCAAGAAGTCTCAGAAATAAAGAGAAAACAAGACTTATTTCTCGCACAGGAAGAAAAAGTCTGATAACATTTCTTTAGTCTTTCGATGGATAAGGAATTGGCTCAATGGCCGCACTCAGAGAGTAGTGGTCAACGGCTCAATGTCCAAGTGGAGACCGGTCACGAGTGGCGTCCCTCAGGGGTCCGTGTTGGGCCCGGCCCTCTTCAACATCTTTGTCGGTGACGTGGACAGTGGCATGGAGTGCACCCTCAGCAAGTTCGCCGATGACACCAAGCTGTGTGGCGCCGTCGACACGCTGGAAGGGAGGGATGCCATCCAGAGGGACCTTGACAGGCTGGAGAGGTGGGCCCGTACCAACCTCATGAAGTTTAACCAGGCCAAATGCAAGGTCCTACATCTGGGTCGTGGCAATCCCAGGCATAAATACAGACTGGGTGGTGATTGGATCGAGAGCAGCCCTGAGGAGAAGGACTTGGGAGTACTGGTGGACGAGAAGCTCAATATGAGCCGGCAATGTGCTCTTGCGGCCCAGAAGGCCAACCGCGTCCTGGGCTGCATCAAGAGGAGTGTGGCCAGCAGGTCGAGGGAGGTGATTCTCCCCCTCTACTCTGCCCTTGTGAGACCTCACTTAGAGTACTGCGTCCAGTTCTGGAGCCCCCAACATAAGAAGGACATAGACCAGTTGGAGAGGGTCCAGAGGAGGGCCACGAAGATGATAAGAGGACTGGAGCACCTTTCCTATGAGGACAGGCTGAAAGAGTTGGGGCTGTTCAGCCTGGAGAAGAGGAGGCTCCGGGGTGACCTTATAGCGGTCTTCCAGTACCTCAAGGGGGCCTACAGGAAAGATGGGGAGAGGCTGTTCAGGAGGGCCAGTTATGATAGGACAAGGGGTAATGGTTTTAAAATAGAGGTAGGTAGGTTCAGGTTGGATATTAGGAAAAAATTTTTTACTATGCGAGTGGTAGAACACTGGAACAGGTTGCCCAGAGAGGTGGTGGATGCTCCATCCCTGGAGACGTTCAAGGCCAGGTTGGACAAGGCCCTGAGCAACCTGATCTAGTTGGAGATATCCCTGTTCCTTGCAGGGGGGTTGGACTAGATGACCTTTGAAGGTCCCTTCCAGCCCTAACCATTCTATGATTCTATGATTCTATGATGCAAAACATTTCCTTCTTAAGAACTGTTGTAAAAAGAGAAATAAAGAAAAAAAGAAAAAAGATAAAATGCCACTGCACTGGCTAAATGCTGCCACATAGCCATGACTCCTTAGTGAGAAGGCATGTTTTCAAAGGTTTTAATACTTTTTCAATGTCAAATATCTTACATTTGAGATGGGAGAAGATCAACTCATACGAATGAAACGGACCATCACGTGAGAAGAAACACACTTGACACTACCAGGCCAAGAGCAACCTCACAGGTGTGCCTGAAGTTCTATATTCTCTAAGACTTGCACAGCATAAGGTCCTCCTTGCCCATACCTTGCGGCTGTGGAGCCGTCCTCGTCAGCGTGTCAGTGGAGTCCTTCAGCGTTCTAAGCTCAGAAAGGGAAAATTCAACTTCCCTGATCGGTCCTCGGGGTACAAATGGCATCAGTATACTTCCAGGTGACTGATCAATGCCAAGGTTGTGAAGATATATCTGACAAAAGAAGAAGTAAGTAAAACATACAGCACTCTTACAGAATGTCAATGGATTCTGAAGTTGCACGTTTTCCGTGTCACCTCAAACGCAAACAACTTGGTTTACAATATCTCAAGTCTCAGTGGTGTTCGACTTGCACTAAGTTTACCCAAAACACTAGAACAGCCCCATAATACATCATCTCCAGCTTATTCTGTTCTTTGGACCCCGAGCAACAATTTTCTAGCTGGTATCACTGGGCCTATGGAACAGGCACCTCACAAGCCACGTGCAGCCCAGCAGAACTCATACATCCTGCAATCTATTCCTCATTGATTTATGTTTGGCAACAATTCAGAAATAAGTTGCAAGAACTGTTCTGGTGCTGATAGCTTGTGTTTGCACTCACAGTTTTTCCCTGGTGTCTTCCTGGCCCTTTCTTCATCATGTGGCAAAGATGGCACCAAACCAGTGTCCAGCCCTTTTCACGGGATCCAGAAACAATGGAAAAAGTCAGCAAAGAAGGGGCCACACATCTTATTCTTGTGACAACAGCCAAGTGCTTATATTCTTTTTACTCAAGCACATGCTCT
Organism: Tauraco erythrolophus; assembly: GCF_009769465.1. Lineage (NCBI taxonomy): Eukaryota > Metazoa > Chordata > Aves > Musophagiformes > Musophagidae > Tauraco > Tauraco erythrolophus. Next base: position 22,398,772 of record NC_141469.1, on the reverse strand, counting down.
GTACGCTACACGAGCAAGAAGTCTGATACCTGGGAGGAGATTAGTAAGCTTCAGCCTCACCTCTTTAAAATGACATTTGCCAGCTGGAAGGAGAACACAAAGGTTTGGTTCAACAACCTTTTTCTCCCCGAATGACTGCTGCACAGAAAACATTATCAGACTTTGAAACCGAGGCAAGGCAGTGGGAAAGTTCCTCACTCTTAAGGACGAGCTCATTATGGGCTAGTCTTCAAAGCAAATAAGTGGGAACTCTTTGTCAAAGCTGGTTAAAAACCACCATGAAACAGCTCTTGTGACGTTGCCGTAGGGAATAAACTTGTACTAGCCAAGGGGTAGAAGTACTTTCTGCTCTTGATAGCTTTATGAAGAAACACAGGCAGTCTAATATGTAATTGTCCACCTACTCAGTGGCCTAACAGGCAAGGAACAAATTTCAGCAGTACTGGCTGAAAAAAACTCCCTGGCTATGAAACCATTTCTGGATCCAACGTACTGCACTGGTCTAAGTCTATAGAATATAGGATATTCAAGCGTACAGATTCTATATACAACCAAGATCTAGTTTCACTAGTGCAGCTAAAGGAAAAATAAACCCCTTCTTAGTAAAGACAGCATAAAATACATCTTTCTCCCTTTTTCCTAAGTACAGAACAGACACACACGAGTGCTTTTTGCATTCGTATACCACATATATATGTTACTATCCAAGTATAACTTCATTAACATTAAACAAAGCAGTCTGATTTTTGTTTGGCTTCTCTAAACTTACTCACAACCTAAAACTCTGTGATGTACTATAGACAAACGTTACGGGGATGAGACTGACTCTGTCTGTGCAACGGTCAGGAGATTGTCAGTTCAGATGCACGCAGCATCATTCCCTATATTAGTATATTTTGAAAGCTGGAGGAGTCTTGTGGAGGTAAGAGCCTACCAAAGGCCATCTAGGATCTCCTGAGAAAGTAATTTCTTCCCTTTTAACAGAGGATCTAAGTTTACATACAGACATTATATGCAGGAAAAAAAAAATTGCCTTGACTTAATCACCTATAGGGGCATGTTAATTTCAACTCATCTATTCTATGTCCTAAACTAGCCAACAAAATGAAATAAATTGCCTTACAGACCTCAGCCAAGTCTATGACTTCATTATAAACCCATATATTAATCGCCATATATGTGACCAAATCTCCTCTACCTTGTCAGTGACTTAGGCGAGCAGAATTCCTCAGAACTAGGACTGGAGAACACACCTAATTACAGTCATTAAAAAACAGGAGGTAACAGACAGTCTTTACATCTCATAAATTTCATTTAAAATATCCTCCCTACAATATTTATATTTGTTTCCACACGTATTTGCAAAGACAACTGAGAGAAGAGTCCTTCTAAAACAGTTCCAAAAACCTAATGATTATAGGAGTCATCTTGTGAGAGGAACAGCCACTTACTCAGAAGATAATTACATGTTTATCATTAACATAAATCTGCATTTAATTTTCTCTAACACTCAACAGCTATTAGTACAGTTAACATGGCTGCCACAAGCTGCCCTCCATTCTCACCAACCACCCGAAAATGGGAAAGGGAGGCAAGAAATCTGCATTTGCCACATAAGATGAAAAGGAGGAAAGGTACGCAGAGGCTTCAAACGTCCTTTATGAGCAATATACAAAGAATCAAGAATTTATGCCTTAGATACTGGAGCAAAGTGAACAAGCAACAAGAGTATTTCTAGAAAAAAAAAAGGCAATTTGATTTGCCAAAGAGCTCTGTGTTGGTTTTGCTGTTATTGCAGATCCGTGGGTGTGTGAAGTTCATCTTTCTTCTGCAGCCCAGCATTTCCTTAGTCAGCAGTTGAGTCTCAACCCCATGTTTGGATAATTATAACCTGATCTTTTAGAATCATAGAATCATAGAATGGTTAGGGCTGGAAGGGACCTTCAAAGGTCATCTAGTCCAACCCCCCTGCAAGGAACAGGGATATCTCCAACTAGATCAGGTTGCTCAGGGCCTTGTCCAACCTGGCCTTGAACGTCTCCAGGGATGGAGCATCCACCACCTCTCTGGGCAACCTGTTCCAGTGTTCTACCACTCTCATAGTAAAAAATTTTTTCCTAATATCCAACCTGAACCTACCTCCCTCTATTTTAAAACCTTTCTTTTGAAAGAATCTGGAAGATCAGAAATGGCTTATCAATGCTCTGCTAAAAGAGCTATAACCAATTCATTTACAAGTCTTTTATCAAGCAGATTTCACTTTTTATCACTAACACTATAACCTGTTCTTGTGCCCTTTATGTTCTCTCACCATTAGCCACCAATCTTTACATTTCTCTTGCACTCTGTTACCAGGATATTATCATGAATACCTGGAACAAACAAACAAACAAAGTCTTTCCCATATCCAACCCTTTCTTTGCCAATGTTAAATACTACCTAAAAGTTCTCTTCCACCTTTGTATTTAAGCCAAGCTGAATTTCATGGACAAAATTCACCAGTAGCACAGACTAGTGTAAAACCATTTCACTTTGTCTAGTGATGTAGACCCTACCAGAGTCTCCTAAAAAGACAGTGGGGAAAAAAATGGGATAACTCTGAAACCAGAGTTTAAAATTAGAATCAGTTATAAAGGGTCCTTTAAGATTTTTTTAGCCTTACATAAAACACATATTTGCTAGTATTTCTAGAAGATGAACTATTGCATGACAGGTTCCCAACACGACTGGATATCGGGAACTAACTATAAGCACACGAGTGTCTGGCTCCCATGATACCTTCTGCTCTGCTCACTCTATGACAGCTGAGCGTACTCGGATTTCTCCATAAGGAAAAGGTAAAGAAGAGTGTATTGGGTCTGCGTGACAAGGTTTTGGCAGCAGGGGGGCTGCAGGGGCAGCCTCCCCCATGTCTGATAGAGACAACACCAGCCGGTTCCAAGACAGCTTCCACCGCTGGGCCAAGGCCAAGCCCATCAGTGACAGTGGCAGCACCTCTGGGATAACATGTTTAAAGAGGGGAAAAAACTCCTGTGAAAACAGCAGCAGAGAGGAGTGAGAATATGTAAGAGAAACAACTCTGAAGACACCAAGGTCAGTGAAGATGGATGAGAAGGAGGTGCTCCTGGCACCAGAGCACAGACTCCTCTACAGCCCGTGGTGAAGTCCACCGCTGTCCCCCACAGCCCATAGAGGTCCGTGGTGAAGCGGAGATCCACCTGCAGCCAGTGGAGAACCCCACACCGGAGCAGGTGGATCCCCGAAGGAGGCTGCTGCCCCATGGGAAGCCCATGCTGCAGAAGGCTCCTGGCAGGGCCTGTGGACCCATGGAGAGAAGCCCACAGTGGAGCAGGTTTGTTGGCAAGACTTGTGACCCTGTGGGGGACCCACGCTGGAGCAGTCTGCTCCTGAAAGACTGCACCCTGTGGGAGGGACCCACGCTGGAGCAGTTCGTGAAGAACTGCATCCCATGGGAAGGATGATGCTGGAGAAGTTCGTGGAGGACTGTCTCCCGTGGGAGGGACCCCATGCTGGAGCCAGGGAGGAGTGTGAGGAGTCCTCCTCCTGAAGAGGAACGAGCAGCAGAAACAACGTGTGATGAACTGACCCCGACCCCCATTCCCCATCCCCCTGCGCTGCTGAGGGGAGGAGGTAGAGAAATCGGGTGTAAAGTTGAGCCCAGGAAGAAGGGAGGGGTGGGGTGAAGGTGTTCTTAAGATTCAGTTTTATTTCTCATTATCCTACTCTGATTCGATTGGTAATAAATTAAATTATTTTTCCCCAAGTCAAGTCTGGTTTGCCCATGACGGTAACTGCTAAGTGATCTCTGCCTGCCCTTATCTTGACCCACAAGCCTTTACATTTTGTCACCTGTCCAGCTGAGGAGGGGGAGTGACAGCAGCTTTGGTGGGCACCTGGTGTCCAGCCAGCATCAACCCACTACAAAGAGTTACAAACTTTTGTTAGAAACTAACTTACTGGGATCCTTTCTTCAATATTAAGTTCTTCTTTCTCTGGAGTTTCCAAAGAAGTTGCTCCAACAGGGATGAAGTTATCTTCTGCACTGCTGAAGAAGTACCTGGAAACCACCGAAGAGAACCCTACACAGCCCAAGCCCCCTTGGCTACTTTCTCCAGAACTAACAGGAAGATTCAAACTATCTGGGGAAATACCACCAAAATTGTCCATGTCGACATGGCCAGCAGGAATATTTAGGTTATGAGACTGTCTTTGATTTTCAAGAGCATCCCAGTTCTTCTGGTCATCAGTTGGAGAGTTTCCATCCTCTCTAAGGTGCTGAGCGACTCCTTCACCCAAAACAAAAACATTTGGGACTGAATTTTGTCCTGGACTATTGCTTTCTGCATCTTCACCACTAGGTCCAGAAACAGTCACAGCTGTAAAATTCTGTATCATGGAGCCTCCTAAACTATTTTCAGACTTTCCTAAAACATTACTTTTTTCTTCTTGAGGCTGTACTGCCTCTGTTGAGTTTGCTGGCGGAATAACTTCAACTAAGGATGTGCTCCTGCTGGAAACATTTACTGTGTTGTCAGACTGAGACCTAGTAAGCGGGTGGAGAAGCAGTGAGTTTTTACTATGAAAAGGCAAACTTCCCAAGGAACCTGACTCTCTACAAGAAGCAGCAACATAATCTTTGGGGTCTCTACCACTTTTTTGTATTGACAAAACATTGTTTGAAGAACTGGCAATTTCACTGTAGGCTTTCCTTCTAGGAGAAGCTCTGTCTGGGTCACATGAAGTCAATGCATCAGATGTCTCCTCTGGCTGGCTCATGTTCCAAGCCCCTACCTTCTCCATGAAGCTAAGCGATGGGAGAGACTGAATTCTTCCAGTGTGGGGATATTTCAATTTTAAGGACTCTAAGTGTTCATTATTTTCTTTCTGAGCACATTGGAGTGAATGTTGAGAAGCAACAGATACAGGTGTACTGGTAGACGAGTCCCCCGAAGTTTCTTCATTTAAGCATGAAGGAGAGACCTGAATATCTGATTTGATCACACAGACACCAAGTTCTTCTGCCTTAACATTATTCTTTAGAAGTATCCCCGGAGTAGATTGATAGCTTGGATGAGCCAAGTGTACAGAGAACGAGCCATCACCATTAAAAGAAGGCGAAATGCCTGTAACTTTATGTCCCCTTTCTATGAAAAAATCTGAAATAGTTAATTCACTCCTGCTTACTCCAGGTTCTACTTCCACTGGGGCATCCTCACTGTGTGAAGAAGGAGCTTCCATGTCAGTCACAACTAGTTGTTTAGGTGCACAATCACTGGTGCTTGTCACAGTAGGGATAATCTCCTGTTTCTCAAATCTCACTGCAGGAGATAGATCATCAGTGGAAACAACTACGAAAGCTCCCTGGAGCTCCTCAGTAACAGCCCCAAACTTCAAGCTTTCAGAGCCATTTAAATGCACTCCATGTTCCTTTGACATTCCTACACCTGTTTCAGAAGTCTTTGCAGAAAAAAGATGCCGAGCATCTGAATTTTTACAATTGTCTTTCCTCAAATCATCAGATAAATTATTAGACAAATCAAGCTCATGAACCTTCTTTTCTTCTTCCAGCTTCTCCAGCTGCCTCACACGCCTTTCTGACCAACTCTCGGCCATTTTTACCTTTTCCTTTTGCATCTCTGTTTCACTTCTTTCTGAATTCTTAGTCAGTGCTCTTTTACAACAGGAGGTTTCTGAAGATGAGAACTCATCATGCCTCAGTAACCCTTTTTCTTTCTTCAAAAGCTCAAAAACAGTAGCTGGTACACTGCTGTCATGGGAGAAACGTTCATCTTTTACAGACATCCTACAGGTTTGCTTTGCAAGAGAAGCTTCCGTTTGGTTCAGTCTATTTGTCTTGGTTAGCATCACCTCTGAAGTGGAGTTTGCTAAATTGTCACTTGTTTGGGGAATCAGTGCCTTCTCATTAGTATCATTTTTAAAGTCTTCGCTTGCCTCCTTGTTTACAAGCAGTTGTTCAGAAAAAGAGGTTTGCTGAGACAAACAATCGGTACAGCCGGCATCAGAAAGTTCCACGTGTCTGAATGGAAGAGGATGCTGGGATAAAGTATAGCAGTCACTGGGTGCATCAGAGGAAGATTGCGTGTCTGTCAGTGACACAGCTTCATGGATGGGCGAAGGCTTTAAATGCTCGTCAGATACACCAGAAACATCAGGGACTCCTCTAGAAGAGGCAAGAAAAGTAAGTGAATGTCTCATCACATTTTATTTCAACATCCATATTCTCTGCTTTAATATAAGAGGCAAAAGTAGAACTTCACTCAAATGACTGCAGTTTAGCAACATGCACACAAACACATCTAAATGGGTCAAAACGTGAAGAAGTGTAAAGAAAGTTCAAACAATATCAAAAAGCCCTATTACTCTATAAAATAAAGGTTTAAAAATAATATTAGTCTGCTTAGTATGTCAATATTTTTCAAGCAACTTAAGACTGAAGTATTTTTTTACTAATAGGATGTTTATTAGATAAATAAAATATAGGAGTTGCTTACACATATATAAATTTGTGATTTTTTTAAATATAAATCACCCACTACAGTTTCAGCATATCAATTATTTCTTTAAAGGATATAAAATAAGTCAGGACTCAGACAAACACAAGCAACAGATTCCTATAAACTTCTAATATTTTTACTGTGGATTTTGAATTAAGTCATTTTATACGAAAATTATCATCTAACCTCAATAACATTACTCCACGCAAAGTAGGTCACCAGCCATGGTGGAACTAAGTTCTGACCCACAAAGTGAGGTCACAGTGTATGGAAACATTAGGAAACAAATCTATCTCCTGTCACACACCAAAAAACATACAAGGAAGCCCAAACATCAATCACACTGTAAATATGTCAGTAGTTTTATGCACACTTTGGGTTTTTTTCCTCTTTTTAATAAAGGGCAGAGGACCTTTTGCCTTCTTTGCACAAAAGGAATAATTTGTCACACCTTGAAACGATGGCTTGGACAAAGACTTTTAGTGAAATCGTTGTTATTATGTATTCAAACTTTACATAAAAATATGTATTTTAAATTACACATAACGTAGATTACTCCAGTATATGCAAACTAGAATATTATTACATGTATATGTATGCATGTATTTACTACTGTAAATACAAGTTGTATCTGATTTTTGTCCCTAAAATCTCAAGAAGTTTAGTTCAGAGCCTAAGAAAGCTAAAAAAAGATGTCTGTGGTTCTCCTCATTTTCACATTTTCTTCAGGAACATTAGGGATGACAAATTCAGAAGAGGCTTGTTCTGGTTTTCCCTTGTTCAAACTCTTTTGAAGGCAAAATAAAAAGATGAGTACAACTCTGACAGTGCCTTCTCTCTATACAAAACAAAAAGTAAACCACACCTTTGCCTTATTTCTGTGAACATAAAACTGTAATTATTTAGCTATCAAATATAGGACAATTCACAGCCACTCAGGTAAAAAGGTTTGCGTTCTGTCATGACACCAGGTAACTTCATCCTACCTTAAAGGAATAAAATTCATTTCTGATTGCTGGAGAAGCGTCTCATCTGGAAATCTTTGGCCTTGTGTTGAATACATCAGCAGTGGAAGACAGGGAGAGAATTGACTGTCCTGAATATCTGTTGAAAATAACAATAGCACGGTAATAAAAGCTTGCCAGGCAATCCTTCTTTAAACTGCCCTACCAACCAATACAGCCTTCAAAATTCAGAAACATGCCAACTGCAGTGAAAATGATGTAATCTCATCATTCAAATCCTCTGCTGAAGCATGTTCCCTCAGGCATTAAATTCATTTTTCTTATCACATATCAAATTCAGGCTTCTTCTCGTCCATCTCAAAATGCTGCATGACACTGACATCTCTAACTTACCCTCTTATCCTTAAAAATCTTTTTGTGCACATCCCTATCCTCTTCCGCTCACTAGTCAGCACCTCCCCTGTTATTTACATGCAGTCTGCACATGTCGGAGAATGTCCACAGGTCTTCTACTCAGATCATCACTTACCTCTTTCAAAACCAAGAATCCTCACTGTTGCCTTTGTCAGTCTCCATTTTACCATAAATTTTGATTATGGAAAAGGCTGCATACGTTTTTTTTCGTCAGGGTTTGAAAATTATTATTTAATAATTTAAAAATAAAATTTATTATTTCCATCATATATTTCTTTGTTCTTTGAAGTAGTTGGTACTTCTTTTTTCAGTTCACTGAAAAGTGGAACTGGTTTATAGCACAAGAATAAAAACAACTATATGCTGGTATCTGATAAATGCAAGACTACATGCACATTTGACAGATGCAAAAAAAATTACTTTCAATACTTTGATAAGTAAGCTTTTTTTTAAAAAAAAGCAGCAAAAAAGCTATTTGTCACTACGAGTATGACTTTCAGAACCAGAATTCACATTCATTTAATTTAGGTTCATTAGTTTTCAACCATCTCAGACAAGCTATGCTCTGTATCACTTACAGAAGCATAATCACATCAGATAAGACGACCATTACATACAAAGAATCAAGTTTACATTACGTCAGCTTTATCCTGAGGCTTTCTGCAGTCTGTATTACATCACCTGAGGAGTAGTATCCAACCACAAGATGACCTCTCTGATTCATTTTTAATTGAATACGTCCAATTAACATTCTTTTAATTACTTCAGAACACTATGTAGTGAGAGGATAATCATATGGATAGAAATAATGCTACATCACACAGCAAAGCTGGCTCAGAATTTGGATGCCCCCTAGTCCCACCCCATCAGCAGCTAGGAAAATAATAATATGATTGCTATCCAGTTTCAAAGATTCCCTTCTATCTCAGCAGCTGTCTCTACCACATGGCCAGCCTAAAGTCTCCTAGAGGAAGCCAAATTTATACTTTAGCATCTGTAGCACAGATGGCACAAACATGCTACAGCAACTTAAGTGGGGAACCTTTGTTTTTCTAGCACCCAGCACCTCTTTAAAGCTAAACGCTCCCCATTACTTTATTGGATAAATGCACTGCACTAGTCACCATTCCATTGCGCTTTCGTCTTTACTATTTGCAATACCAAACATGAATGAAAAGTAAGGGAAAACCATCTGGTTTTTTGGAAGCTTATAGGAAAAGAAGTTATATTTATTTGCAAAAAAAACAGGTATGAATAGCTACTCCTGAGCAACTTGACAAGAGGAGGCATGCAGAAGAGGCTCCAATGTAGACTGGTAAGCATCTGTGCAAAGCTGGATGAAAAAATAATTATTACACACATGGAAGTGTAAAAAAAAAAGTAGAGGAGAAAACTCAGGACTGGCAGCATCAGCATAGAGGGAGCATGAGCCAAGAAAATAAGGAACAAGGTCAGGGATATCTCAGCGCCTCGGGACTCTGCTATATTATAGAGCACAACCAGGACTGTGGTGTAATGTACCAGACTGACTGGTACTCACATGATTAAAATCACAGTTTGAATCACGATTTAAAATTGTAGAACAGGAGACAGATTTAATTCACTGTAATCTCCTTTGCATTTATTTCATATGTACTTCACAGAAAACAGAGGTTTGTCTTCAGTGGCTGATACTGACTTAGAACCAGAGTTTGCCCATTAGATTTCTTATTCCCAACCACTAACTGGGAGTAGACAATATTTACAACACATGTATTCTGTTTGGTGTACATTTACTCAAACGATTTTTGGTTGTTATACTTGGAAACACTGAGTAGATTCACCATAGCTAGTGCTGATACAGAATTACATTAAAGATGCAAAAATGTATATTTTAAGAAATATTAAGCAAATTGGAATCTAAACTATGTTAGCTGTGCTAGATGTACTTTTTTCCTCCCAAATCTTGCTTTACATTTAAAATGATATTAGCGAACAAAGGCAATTGCAGTTACTGAATTAGATTTGTCATCTCACATCATGACACGCTTCATGTTGTCAGAACTGGTATCTCATTTTTAGTCATACAATAGAAGAGGAAAATAAGCTTCCCTGATGTTCAGCTTAACTTCTTCACTTTGAATGAAAATGTGTTTTCAAGCTAAACTGAAAATCAGGAGTAATTAAAGAAAACGCTTTTCCACACAATGAAGACTGGGTGTGCTGTCTTTGGAAATGAAGAAACAAAAAAGACTGAAGGAGGGAATCAAAAAAAGATCAAAAATAGAACTTGCCAAACAATTCTAATGCATCCACACACGTATTGATAAAATTAACACTCATATACACATATATACACATACAACACAAAGTCACGAGATTCGGCTGATAAATCAAGGCTTTTAAGATATATTGTGTCAACAAAAATCTAAATACCACTCACCACTTGTATTAAGAAAGTCAGCCCAGCACAGATGAAACATAATTTAGTGTTCTCCAGGTAGAATTATAAACAAGAAATCCTCACTGCTTGGGTATGCACTTAGTCAGTTCCTTCACAAGCCCTTCTTGCCCCTGCCCTGTCTGAAGCTTCAGAAACCCTTAAGCTCTCACGGAGAAGGCATAGAGACGAGGCAGATATTGGCCAAGCAATAAATATCTCACTGCATAGACCATGGATACGGGGCAGTCTGGGTGACCTGGCATCACAGCATGGCAAAGAACACAAGTTTTAGTGTAACTGAAGCCCAGCCATAGGTTGGTGGGAACGAAGCACCCCAGCAGATCTAACAGAGTCAAGGACTACCTTAGAAAGCAACAACTCGGACGAGGACCTGGGGCCATGATGAACAGGAGACCAATGCAATACTGCATCCAAAGCTGCAAGCAAATTTGTCATACATATGAAAAGAAGACTAGTGAGTAAGTAGTACCAGGACTATTCTTTCTAACGTTGTACTAAAACTGCTATTGAAACGGTATTTGCAGGTTCGGATGATCGTAACTCCATATTCACAAATATCACAGGAGGATCAGGGAAAACAGCTAAGAGACTGGAGAAACATGGCTCATCACAAGAACCTCCCGGAACGAAACCTGTTCAGTATAACCAAAGAGAAGATTAAGGGTGACTCGATTACATTTGTATGCATGTATGCAAGACCAGAAATTTGGTCAATAAGAGCATTTCAGTTCAGGTAACATATAACAAGAATCTAATGCAAAACACCAAAGCTATGCAAACCTAGGTGATAAATAAGACACTTGTGAGTGCATTGACAGGATACAACAGCACAGCTGGCTCTCCACAAAACCTGCAAGGCCATTTAGATATATCATTAATGGCTTCAATAGTTATTTGAATGGCACAAAGAGGTTTTGCTTCAGTTGTCCCTTCCTCCCTCAGCCTCTTACATGTAGTCCTGAAGAAGAGCCCCCGAGTTCTCTGTATCCACCTGAAGCAGTGAGACTACACCTCAGCAAGAAGGGACAGACCCAATCTCCCCCTCCCAGCCCACAGATGTTTTTGCACAGGCAAGAGAACTCTGATCCAGCTGAAATGTAACCATCTCCTTTTCCAATCCTACCATTACATTTTGGTCTGAACGGCAAGCTGACCTGATTGCACCAGCTCACACGGTGGGTTTAGAAGGGATGCAGGATAAACAAGCACACAAGACAAGGAAAAGCCAGACCCTTCATTTTCAGTAGCAGACTTCAGCTGACTAAACATACTGCAAAACTGGCCCCTCTGACTCGCCTCCATTTCAGGCAGTCTTCCTCCCCTGACTTCTCCAAAGAGCATTCTGGTGTTGCCATGTAGCAGCATGTCTGCCTTAAGCTGACAGTACTCTGCCTTCCCCAGAGGTTTCTCATCAGAGGAACAGTGGTGGTGATCACTGACTTGAAGCAGCAGATGACTGACAAGTCCAGGAAAGAAGAGTGAGGGAAAAAAGAGAACAGGGGGGAGAGAAAAAAAAAAAAAAAAAAAAAAAAAGAGAGAGAATAGTCAAGATTCACTGCAGCCACATCCTCAGTGGAAATCCTCTCCTCCAGCTTGCCCCCTGTGGCAACCTGCAGAGACAACCTGGAAAAACACCCTTATGGAATTCAGTAGATGGCATTTAACTGGGATTACAAAACTATTTTTTTTATATATATAAAATATAACTCCAGCCATGTCACATGTTCTACCTCCTCCAGCTTTTTTAAACATTTTCTAATCTAATGTTTTCAGTAACTTATTTCCTTCAGGAGGCAGAAAGATCATCGCTATCATATTTTGGATGCACACAATGATTTAGGGGCTCATTACCCTCAGACACAACCCAGGTTTTGCCGGCAGAGAAGCAGGTGCTGGACGCTTAAAGCAGCGAGTGACGTCAGTACAACACTCTTCGAGCATCTTGTGTCAAAACAGTAATTCTTCCTGCTGTCTCTCTGAAGGTCAAAAGCTTCCTCACAGTTGAATTCACTGAAGGAGGAAAGCTGGGCATGCTACTTTATCTTACAGCATGCTGACAATTCTGAATGCCAGAGTCAAATTGCCATTTGAGGGAGACAAAAAAGGAAGGCAAAACAAAAACAAAACCTTCTTGGCTTTGTCAATCTGTTCCACAATGCAGCAGAAGCAATTTCAATGCAACTGTCATTGTGACTTCCTCCCCAAATGAAATTCAAAACACTTTTTGAGCAGAAGGAATAAATTAGTGTTATACCTTATGTTTCTCCCTTCCCTCTCACCTTTCCTCCCATATCTGCAAATTTAAGTGCATATACAAAAAGGCTGTAGCTACTGGCACACTCGCTAGAGAGCAAAAAATAAAATACCAGCAGTACACTGAATTCTTGTATCTTTGCATCATATTAAAAAGCCTTATGTTTTCTCTTTAATTCCAGTTGCATTTAAACAGTAAGTTTTGACAAATATCAGGAAATTTTTCTTGATTTCAGTTCTGCAAACCACAATAATGTGTACGAAATGCTATTAGATATACTAAATACAACAATCCTATATAGAGGATGTAGGCAAAAACAAAGCCTGCCTAATCTACTGTGTCTTTCTGCTTTTTAATATCTGTATTAAACCTGAATTTCATATGTGGCAAAACAAAACAAACAAAAAAAAAAAAAAAAAAAAAAGCCAAGTTTTATTCAATATTAACCAACTCTAGCCACACAGCAAGGCATGCATGGCTTTTAATTGCAAAGCTATCTGTACATTCAAACATGAGATAGCCAAGAGTGCATTTTATTTCATAAAGGAGAAAACCTCTTCAAAAACATCTCAGAAGCAGTTCCAAATTCAAAGCAGCCAGCAATTAATTTAGCCACACCAAGCTTGTCCACCTGCGTTGTTATGTCAGAATAGGACCTCACTTCATCTTTCTAACATGTTGTCTGAAAAAAAAAAAAAGGCTTAGAGCAGCAAGGGACAGGGCTTAGTGTTCAGTGTGGACTAAAACCAACATATCAACTCTACACTGGCATATGTTTGGGATTTCCAGTAAATTACCTGAGTTTTCTAAGAAGCCAAAAAAAGTGCTGGTCTTCTCTTTTATGCTTTTGTATCACACACAGGGTTTTAAAAGTTCCTTCAGCAAATGTATTACCTCTACCAAAGCTAACCTAGTCTCAGATTCTGCCTTTACAGAGAGAAGTCATCTTCTGTCTTGTTTTCCTTCATGGAAATACCTGTATACTCACCACCATAAAGTTAACAGAGAACGACAAACAAGAGAATTTCTGAACCAGTAAAGTAAGATGTTCAAGCAGAGAAACAGCAATTTTTTGCATCAGATAATCCAAGTTGCCAAAAACAAATTTAGTCTTTGGAAAAAAGCGTAACAGGAGACACAAGGGACAGTTGCAGTCATCAGTGCAAGATGTACAGTGGAAGGCACTGAGCCTGGGGACTCAGAGGGGTTCAGTATGAACGAGAACTTCTGGATCCAGGCCCACCAGACAGAGATGTTCTCTCTCTCCCCTCACAGGCTCCTTTACAAAGGATGGATCAAAGCATTGTCAAAATAACCACAAAAACTGATGAAAACGAGCAAGAGCTGCACATTGTAATAACAGCCAAACTCATAAAGCCTTCAGGAGCTGCCATGAATGTTTAACAGGCTATTGTCAAGGCAATTTCAACTCCATCCCCTTAAGCAGTTATTTAACTTCAGTACAAAAAAAAAGAAAAAAAAAACACACACCACAAAAAGCAACCTACATACATGTAAGATTACACAAGCAGGTACAGGAATGGCAAATTGAAAGTCAAACTTGCAGTTAACTGGAAGCAATGCAGGTTTATTTAAAACTATCACAAGCAATCATGTTATTTGCTTATAATAATTTTGTTTGTTCATGAAAAATCCCTAGCCCAACAGTGTAGCAAAACTCGTCTTAGGAGCTGCTTTAATCAGCAATTTCAGTTACATCCTGGAAAAGTGAGTCACGATATAATAACCTGATGGGCGGGGTAACACTTGATTTTGCAGAGTGATCCTCTAAGGGATACCAATACAAAGAGACACAATGTGGGCTTAGTAACTGCATTGTTAAGTTCTATGTTTCCAAGGAAGCGTATGCAAGTACATGCATAAAATGAGTCTAAGTGGGGTGTTGCAAAAGTAAAGAAGAAAGAAAAACAAGCGTTAACAGCAGGTAAGAAGTTAACAGATGACATAACAGTAAGTTACAGTACACATACCCGAAGGTTTGCGCTGGAAAAATTAACAATTAACTGAGACTGAGACAGAGCTAACTTTGAAAGTCAAATGGTAACATGCAGCGCGTGATCAAACTTGGTGTTAGAACTAGCATTTAAGTGTTAAAAAAAAAAAAATAATCTATGCCTAAATGTAACAACCGCTGATTTAAGAGTGGAACAATGGATAACTTCATGTCTGGGGGTCTGGCGAACAGTTGTTTAGCACAGTAACTTGGATGCGTAAAGAAGCAGAAACACAATAAATGGAAATAACACAACTAAAGTAAGGCAAGCAAGGAAAATGTTCCAACTTGGGTAACTACAACAGCTATGGAAAACAGTCTTAGCTAATTTTGTCTTCCACAGGTAGCACAGAAGAGAAAGGAAACCACTTCAGCCGGATGAGTATTACTAACTATACATCGCTTGGTTCTGCTTTTGCTGGTTTTGATTTCATTAAATGTGTGCATACAAAAAGGGAAAGGCAATTCCTTACAGATTAACTGCCACAGCTGAAGCTTGAAATTAAAAAACAAGAGGAAAATATGAGTAAATAAAGGTAATAAAGAAAAACAGACCTGAAAAAAGTTGGCTTTATTTCCAAGAACAACAAGTCTTGTTGGGCACAGATGCGTTTCCTATGATTAACAGCAATGAGTGAAAAAAGTAAGAGTCTCTGCTTCCACCATTTTGAAGATTATTAGAAATTTTTACAAAGAATCAGTAATGGTTTGTGTCTTAAGATGCAGAAAATAATGCTGTGCTATAACGTGAAGTTTTCATTTTCAAAGATGTACCACTACCAGTGGATTAAAAATTACACACCAGAATTGACTAGAACACTGACTCCACATGGATGAAAACAAATGTAACCAAGAACAGATAAAGGTGAAATATTAAATCTTGGAACTTCTCAAGCCAATCTTTACCTGAACTGTGACAATCAGACGTGAAAGGAAGCAATAGAAATGCTTAGCTTTTCTAAAGTAGAGGTGTTAGAACTGAAAAATGTTACTGCCAGTAACACAAATTGCACTCAAATGCAAGTGGTAGCAATAAGGACTACTAATAGAATATTAAACACTACAAGTAGTAGTTTATTGCCACAAAGATATAAATAATCTGAACAGTCAGGGGAGGGGGGGACAGAGAGAAAAACAAACAAAAAAACCCCAGTGTCTAGATTGGTATAAATTCCAGGCAATGCAACAGAATGCAGTCATGTCATGAAAACAAACAAAACCCAGGATATTTTATGTCAAAAATAAAGATGACTGCCAAATAATAGATGTACAAGCCCCACTAGCATCACCGAAAATAATCCATCAGTCACATTGGATACGTACAGTGAGAGCCTGACGCATCCCTACCGCTGTATTAACAGAGCTAAGAACGTGTTATGAAAAATGGAGGGATAATAACTTCATTTCTCCTCCATGAACACAGCCTGGAGAACGCTGCACTTGGATGCACACAGGCACTAATTAGCAGTCAGCATTTCTCTCACCTATGACACCGGAAATAGCTGCGTACCTGTTCTTTCTCTGTATCCAGCCCAGTGGGGGATCACACTGGAAAAGTGAACCCCACGTGAAAAAAACAGTAACGTCCTTCCCATATGTATCAAGGATGAAACAGAAACAGGGTCCACCCATATCATGCGTCAGCTATCGGAATTATATAATGTGGAAGAGCGCACACTGGGATTAGCATGGCTGGAACAAACTTACTGGTGAATCCCAATAAAAAGAATAAGAAGCTAAAGTACGAGGAAAGACCACATCGGAAAACTCAT
This sequence comes from Tauraco erythrolophus, assembly GCF_009769465.1. NCBI lineage: Eukaryota > Metazoa > Chordata > Aves > Musophagiformes > Musophagidae > Tauraco > Tauraco erythrolophus. The sequence goes on along the minus strand of NC_141469.1, from coordinate 22,382,374 downwards.
TATTATGTAGGAAAACCAGCAGCTGTTACGATTAACTGATGCAGAAACCTTAACTATTCATCACTGGTGTATTATTCTTAAAGGACGCTCACAGCTGTATTACAATTTGGTTTTTAACACGCCACAGGTTTTTTGTATTTCAAATTGTATTGTTAATCATAAAATCATAGAATGGTTTGGGTTGGAAGGGACCTCAAAGATCATCTAGTTCCAACCCCCCTGCCATGGGCAGGGACACCCTCCACTACACCAGGTTGCCCAAAGCCCCATCCAACCTGGCCTTGAACACTTCCAAGGAGGGGGCAGCCACAGCTTCTCTGAGCAACCTGTGCCAGTGCCTCACCACCATCATGAGAGCAGAGCAGAGGGGCAGAATTCCCTCCCTTGACCTGCTGCCCACACTGCTTTGGATGCAGCCCAGGATACAGTTGACTTTCTGGGCTGCAAGCACACATTGCTGGGTCACATTGAGCTTCTCCTCAACCAACCCTCTCAAGTCCTTTTCCTCAGGGCTGCTCTCAATCCATTCTCCGCCCAGCCTGTACTTGTGCTTGAGACTGCCCCAACCCATGTGCAGGACCTTGCACTTGGCCTTGTTGAACTTCATGAGGTTGTCACATGCTCACCTCTCCAGCCTGTCATGGCCCCTCTGGACGACATCCCTTCCCTTCAGCGTGTCAACCACCCCACACAGCTTGGTGTCATCTGCAAACTTGCTGAGGGTGCACTCGATCCCACTGTCCACACTGCACAGAGGTTTTCACATCACTGCACTATGATTAACAATACTGAAGATAGCACACCAATTCAAAAAGCATTCTGAGGCCCAGACAACCAATATATTGGAAAGAATCAATATCCATATGAACGTGATACATTCCAACAAGGGTATTGTCCAAACCCAGAGAGAAAGGTAAGGACTTGTAACAAAGATATTAACACTGATATGAATGAAGCAAGAATATGTGTATAAACTTGTGTTTAAGCACCAGAGCAGAGGACTCGTTAGCAGGAGGCCTGGTGCTCTGACACAGGGAGCATGACAACAATGTTGCTGCATTTCATACACACAGCTCCTTTTTCTGGTAGCCCAATGGGACAGCAGACTACAGCAAAGCATCGCCCCAGAACTCGATAGCTAGTATACACAAGCCACCACGTTACAGGCAAGCTGGACCACTGTGGGGCGGGGGGAAACAAACGCCAAAAAAAAAAATCACAATAAAAAAGACTTGGTGCTTGTGAGTGTGACAGTGAAAGTGCGTAAACACCAACTTAGACGTTTTGTAAATAATTACCACCTTCTCCTTCCATGTAGTCTTTGTCATGATAACTTCCTACATAAGCAAATCTCTTTCTCTGGATAGTTTGGGTTAAATCTTGCAGTAGTACAGTACTTCTAGATATAATTTCTCAGTTTTTCCTCTTATCTGAAAAGGAATACATACACTGCTTAAATAGAGAGCCATAACAATTAAAAGATACCTTTGCAAAGGGATATTGAAAACCTTTTAAAACTGTATTTGGAGATTGCTTTGTCCATAAAGAAATCCTATAAGCAGCAGTGAAACATAAAAGCAGTACACAGTAGTCTGAATATACAAGAAAGGGGTGCAGGTACACATACACTCTTATCAAATAGCTTTTCATTTACAATTTCAATTCCATTTCATTTATTTTCAATACAATTAAATCTATTTTACCATTTTGAAATAAGAAAGATTTTTGACTAACGAATTAATACAGATTTTAAGGACACAGAGAACTATTACCTCACTTAGAGAGAACCCCGAAACTTCCTATCTTTACTCAGGTTTACTATTAATTCTGAAGGAAAACAAGACTACAGTTTTACCTGTGACCAAAGATAATCGGTCCACCTGTTAAAAGTTGCAGGGAAGGCACAGAAGCCCTCCATCTCATTTTGAAGATGGGCTTTGACAATAAAATTACACAGAACGTATTTTGTAAACTCCAATTCTCACCAAAAGAAGTCAAATCCAGGCTAGGAATTGATTTAAAAGGACAAGTAAAACCTTAATTGTTCAGCAGTAAAACAAAAGGCAACTTTGAACATACCTAGCAGTAAGCCATGTGCTCTGTCTCCAGGAGATTGCCTTCTAGATGCTTCTGCTGAAGGCAGCACTCCTTCCTCCAGCGTAGGGAACTCCGTCAGGTCATTTCTATCACAAGTCAGGCCAAGCTTCATCTCTGAGGCAGCAGTTAGATGGCTCACATCCACTTCTGCTGGAAGTTGATACCATGACTCAATTCCCTAAGAACAGCGGGGGAGAAAAAAAGTGCTCAAGCATCAAGAAAGTTTTGTAAGACGTATTTCCAAAGGAAATAAGACTAAGTTATGAAACAATGGAATTATTGCTTCTAAATTGTATTTTCTATACAAATATTCCATTTTTAATGTAAAAGGATTATGATGCACTATGAACTGCTAAAGCCCACAGGCAGCTCTCACAAGTGCCTAAGTTCTCATCGTTCTCTACCTGAACACCAGCCTTTCACCACCCATCTGAAACTGAGCTCTGTCTCCAAATCCTGCCACTGCAGAAGACCTTTTCCAAACAACAAGGAAATCTCTCACTTAGAAAGAAAAATCATGATAAGGACAAACACTTCAGTAGGATGCTGGGCCAATACAGTACCTGACACTGCACAGTAAAGATGTTTTGCACTATACAACTGAGGATTAACAAGCGGAACAGTTTCTGATTTGTCTTTAAAGAAAGTTTCTAGGTACAGAAATTCTGAGTTCACACAGATAATGCCTGAGAATCCTGCCAACTCTCTGGTATATTTTAAGAAAATGACTTTCAGTTCAAGTTCAAATGGAAAGGAGCATCTTTAGTTCACGTAATTCATTAAAGAATTTGCATTGGGATTACTGGCGAAGTAATTAAACAGATAAATTTTAATTACAGAAAGGGCACAGACCAGTCTTCAGTGCAGAGAATTAAGAATATCAATCATTTATAAGGCAAACCATTATCATCAGCATATATAACTTATCATTCCCTATGTGTTAATGTAAGCAAGAAAGTGTCCCAATGGATTGGTAGAAGTACAGTACTATCCCTACTTAACAGCTGCAAGCTCTTCTACCTTTTCAAATACTACTAAGGTATCAAAAGCTACTCTTCACCTCAGAATTCTGCTATATGAACTACAATTTTTGCACAAGATTCGTACAATCACTTGGAAATAAAATATTTTATCAACCTAGTCTTTTCAAAACACTTGTGATCTTATGCAGTTCTCAAGAGTAAGTCAATATTTGGCAGCGTATCCATCAGATCAAACTACTATGACTGTATCACAGCGTGAGTGCAGTTCTCCTTCATCACATACAGAACATGTCATTAAAAGGAAGGTCTCAAAGCAGTCAGATTCCACATGAACTGACACATGGCTCTGCACTAACATGTAAATTGGCTATTTTGAGGTAGATAGATCTGACAATTTAAGAGGCAGGAGCAGGATTATAGCAAATTACAAAGCGAACACACATCAAAGATACTCTTGCAAAGAAAAAACATTACGCTGGAAAATACACTAGATTTATAATCAGAAAACAGAAGAGGGGAGAAGGGAGAGAAAAAAAAAAAGGAAATGGAAAAAGCCCCATCACTTAACTATTGGGAATTCAGTTTTGAATGACAAATGTCAAAAAGGTTTGTAGCACTTGGATCAAGACTAAGTGAGATGACTTGTCAGAGTTCACAACAGTCCTATTTTTCTGCTGTTCCAAGATATAGAAACATACACCTTTACAGGGTGAGGATGGTGTAGGTCTAAATTATACAGATAAAGCACTTCATATCATTTTCCATCACATAATTAATGTGCAACCACAAGCAACACAAAGCACAGTACAAGTACCGAGTTAATGGCAGTCCTCTGACGTATTGCTTCTCCTAAGGAAATCCCACTAGTAACTGATGCCTGGGTTTCACTGCTGCTGTGGCTTAAGGATTCCTCCTTCCAGTCACGACGCGGTGGAGTTGTTGCAATAGGCTAAAAGAAATAACAGGTGTTTTTAAAACAGAAAACAATTTCTTGGTATTTCAACGTGTGTATATATTTAAGTAATGGACAACGAAATAAAGAAAATACTTAAGCCATCCCCAACACTGAAAGTTGGGCGTCTACCTTAACGTACTTAGGTGGCAACCTAAATCCCACCTAGAGTCCCAAAACTTAACTAAAAGGGGCAGATTCACTTGCCACTTTAGATCCCAAAAAACAGCAAGCATGATTTTCTGCACATTAGCCAATCATTTCAGAGGGCCAGGAATTTATTTCTCATTCCCAGTCCATGTACGTGTAGCTCTGAGTAAATCACAAAATACCAGAAAGACTCATCACCTTAATCAAAGTCAGGTTCTGGCATTTGTCGTGTCTGGTTTATCAACAGTGGTTGTTTGGGTTTTTAATGGTAATTTTTTAACTCACTTTTTATATTTATTATTTTATTAAAAGCAGAAGGGTTTTACTTCTATCAATGTTGTAAACTAAATTTTAAAAGACATCTTATGTAAATATCTTAAAGCAAGACTAGTTGATTTCTAAACTACAGTTCAGCAATACTTGACACGCTTCGAGGGCACGAATTGAAGTTAAATTGGCCTGCTGCCTGGAAAAGCAGCTGTAACATTTTTTCCCCCACAAGGTAACAGAGGAAGCTGTTCTGTAGTCAGAATGAAATTTCTCTTCTATCATATCCCATGCCTGAGGTCACAGTGTCACACAGCTTTCCCCAGACAAGACAGCCAGCCAGGTTCAAACATAATGGTATATAATTGTGAAAATAGATATTTCTGGAACACCAAGGTTCAGCCCAAACCAAAGTGTTCCAGGAAAGCAGTTTAAAACACCTGGAGACTAGTGCTGGAGAATATCAGGTAATGTTATTAACGCAGTAACGTAACATGAAGCCTCAACCAGAAGGACTTCTAGCTCCTCCACCTCTTTAATACCCCTCCCTGCCCTCATCCTCTTCCTCACGTCAATTCTAGTTCCAGTTCAACTTGCTTGGACTGAGCAACCTTTACCACAAAGCAAGCACACCATGAGAGTTTTCATGAAGACGTTAATCACGTTCTACGAGAAGAGATCAGAGACAAACCTAAGAGAAGTCCAGAACACAGATCTGCTTCAACATGAAAGAAACACCTAAAATTCAGCGTTTGACACAGTTTTCTGTAAATGTGAATATTACCTACTAGATGAGCTAAATTGACACCTGAATTCTGTTTCATTCTTCTTATTCACATCTTTTCCAGCTTTTTAGTGCATAAGAGCTTGAGATTTTTCAAAATTTATTACAAGACTGCTAGTCCATATTGAAACTTAAGACAGACAAGTCGACTATTTATGGCACCTCAGTTGAACATGATTCTTACACAAAACATGACAATATCTTCAATCCATCAAAAAAATTAATTACAGCCATTGCAAATGAACATTTATCCATCTCTTACATTCCTAAGAAGCCATTTATTCTGCCACAAAGACCGTGGATTTACAAATTGAGGAAAACCCCTTAAATTCCAGCTCACCTGTTCAAGAGCCACCTGAAATAATCACCATCCAGGGTGTCACCTAGAGAGTCTGGGCCTTCCCTCTAATTCCCAATTACCAGGCATCCAAGCTTCCAGTGAATACCTTATTTTCACCCTCACTAAGTCAGAGAAGACCCAGAGTTGAAGACAGGCGGAACTTTCCTTGCCTTTAAAGAGCATTTGGTCTGGGGTCTGCCAAGACTGACTGGCAAAGCGCCACATGGACTCCTGTAAGGTTCAGCCCCAATTCTGCCCGTGAACAACAGAAACCCTGCAGCTCTTCCTCCCTGGAAAGTGCAGCCCACTTCACTTGTAAGATGGGGTCCCAATTCAGGATTCTTCCTTTTACCTCTTAAAAGCCCAGTTTTTCCTTTAAAATAAGCCACTCACTCAAATGTCCAGTCGCAAACCAAAGAACGTACTGGGGCAACGTCTGCATTTTTCAGGCACAGTTACAAAAACCTCAACTCTACACAGCAATCTCATGAATTTTAGCTTTTGGAAGGACAATGATCTCCAGAATTTCAGTACCATATGCCATCTTAAATCCTGCCACAAAATAGCATCACCGAAATAAAAACGTGACATAGCTTTCTATACAGGTCAGCACTGCAAAGTCAATTACTTGGAATGGCAAGAATATTTTTGTCCAAGGTTAAAAAAACATTAAGCACTCCAAAGGAAGATGTTTATTACTGATCATGTGAAAATCACACCTATGAAACTCAGACTCAACAAGGAAGAAACTACTCTTCCAAATTAATTCCCAGCACAAAATAAGTTTGTTTGGGCTTTGTATCGGGACTGAAGATAATAACCACAGCCAGTATGCATATATTCAATCCCTGTTGCATTCCCCTAGTTCCTATTGTGCATACTAATCAAGCCATTAAAAGAAGCAGCACAGGAGCGTACGTGACAATAGCTGTGAAGGCAGAGCACTCCAGCAGCTATTTGGTAATTTGATTAAGGCCTACAATTGAAAATTTGGTTTTACAATATGCATCTTCAGAAAAGGGCAATTTTATTAATCCAACTGGAAATTAATAGCATTAAGTACTGGAAATTAATAGTGATAGGTAAGGGACCCATGCTGTGATTAGAAAACTAATTAAAAAAATTCAATTCAAAAATACTGATTTTGTTTAGATATGCTGAGCATAGCTAATTAAGTGGGTGTTCTAGAGGATATTAGAACAGATGAGTAATGACAGCATTCAAGATGCACACAATAAATAGAAGACTAAACAACCAAATCGTGCTTGTTATTCTTCATTCTCCCCTTTGAAATTACCTTCTTTAGCCTATGGTGAGCAATCCCTCTCAAAAACGTTTAATTACTCGTATACGTGGCAGTCCCTTCAATTAAAACCCTTTTTCTATGCTGCAGCAGTTGCATCGCAGGCTTCCCTCACTCAACCCACAAGCACGCCAGAGGAACCGCTTCAAATGAAGAGAATTCTTCACTTCCCAAAGCCTACTGATGAACTTGCTTTCAGAAAAAACACAAAGTTGACCAGCAACCTAAAGAAAATATGACTAAGATTATAATATTGTTAAATCATACAGCCCAACTTTGAGTTTGAGCCTTTTTCCATATAGTTTCAACGCACCTGGAGTGACATCTCTTTTGTCACAACACTGCAAGAAAAATAACATGAAAAATATCATCTGAACAGGTTTCTTCTACCTGTAGCTTCATTATCTCAGTCTTTTACCAAAATATTTTATTATAGAAAGATTAAAAAAAAGCGCAATTCACTATCAACTGACGACAGCAAGAATCTTCCTTGGAGAGAGAATTTAACTTGAACAAGTTTCGGCAAATGAGGATAATAAAATGAGATTATAGAAGGACAAAACACAACTGAGCTTCCACTTTGAGGAAATTTCTTTCCCAGAAGTACTTCCTCCTCTCAAACACCCCCTTAAGCACTTACAGTTTTCAAAACCCATTCATTTCACATTAGAATTTGGAATAGGTTGGACCAGTCTTATTTTGGGAAAACAGAGCCAGAGACGTATCACATGCAGATTTCTCGAGAAGAAATCGGTGGAGAAATGCTAATGAGTTATGATGCGATGGCTACAAATAGCAATATTCTAGAAGATTCAGAGTACAATTATATCCAGAGCTACCAAAGGCTCAAATACTCAGAAGAGCAGGAAGGAATCAAAGTAGTATCGCTATTGCTAAGAGTACTTACATAGCACCTTCCATGGAAAGGCCCAAAAACATTCCATGAACACTAATTCACAGCACTAATTTAGAACGTACACAATAAATATTTACCCTCCTCTCACTAGGCACAGAGAGCTCGGTGTTCAACAATACGGCAAATCGGTGGCAGAGCTGATTCCCCGAGTAGTCTGATCTGATCATAATGCTCATCCCTTATTTGATGCTCTAAAATTTCATCTCTCTTTGCCCGTAGGTTATGAGAAAAAGTGAAAAAGAGCACCTACAGCATCACAAGCCACAGGGATTAAGCATGAACGAGAATAAGAAATAAGATAGGAAATAACAGTTTGTATCACAATTAGATAATATGATACACTTTACCTCTTTTAATATTTCATGCAAGTAGCTGCTGTCATGGTCACAGTGATGCTGTAGCATCACAAACATGAAAAGTGGTCTGCACAGTGGCAGACTGTAAAAGAAAGCGGCAGAACTGTGGAGAAAGGGTATTTAGAGTCAATTCTTGTTAAAACATAATTCAAATGTTTTTCCAGCAAGCACCTCCCTGATCTAAACAAGAAACATACTTTTTTGTTCAAGCAAGCAGAAAAAAATATGATGACAGAGAAGCAAGAAACACTCATTGTTAGTCTCCCAACTCCACCCAGATTTACCAGTTTGGATTTCTAGCTCACTGTTTGTCAATGTTTCGCATCAAAACGCCCATAAACTATTGATCTCTTTGCAAAGCTACTGGGAGGTGGGAGAGAAAGAGGATTTGAACTGGGGGTGGTGGGAGGAAGATGAAGCAGGACCCTTGAGAAAGGAACATATTTATAATTAGTCATGAGTTCTCTATTGAAACACGCTCCTCAGAAAACATCAGTAGTGTTGAACTCAAGAAATCTCCTGTGAAAGAAAAAGTTACCATCAATGAATGATTCTCCCAGGAAGGCAACCATTCTGAAAAATGAGCCCCCCAGTAAACCAAAAGCTCCACAAGTCAAGAAGCAGTTTTACCGCCCCAGCTTCAGAGCAGCCCACCTAGCAAATGCTCAGTGAAATCAATACGTTTACCAATTCCAATACTACTATTTAAATCATCCAACTCTTGTACATCATCACAAGAACCATGTCCATGATTCTCACAAACCGTGTAAGTTATACCACAGCATTTCACAAAATCTTCCCTGAAAAACCTAAGACTACTCTGGAGTTTGCTCTTTCAAAATTTCCTTCAAAGAAAACAAAAAAATGCAAGTTTTACACCACTGCACATACCCACGACTGCACGTATCCAAATTTTACGCTCTGACATCAAAGAGAATCAAAATCCAACCATGCTCAAGATACTGAAGTAACAGGAGGACCTTAAGGAACGATGATCTCTTCCTGAAGTCAAACACTTCCCACACAGGCAGGATTCTCCTGCTAGCACCAAAGCTTGATGTGTGTTTCCATAGAACAAATGCCCTGGCCTGAAGCACCAGGGCTCAAGGCTGTGCTGTCCATTTAGCATTTCACTTTAAAGGAACCTGACACAGCACTAAGGAAACCCCAGAAAGGAAATAATCTCTCCTTTCCAAAGACAGCCAAGTCACTCGGACCTCACGGGTTAGCAGCTGGAAGGAAGCAAACAGGCAACAGCACATTCTGTTTCATTACTTCCTTCTTAATCCTCATACCACAGAGCAATATTAGGGAAACAGCACAATGGAAGAGAGCTGCTACACATTAGCACCATGTGTACCAGGGCACAGGGTACATAACAAAGCAGTTGCAAGCAAAAAACAAATTAGGATTTAGTAAATTAGTATAATCACCTCTGAGAGCTTCCATGTAATTAAACTCCAATGAAGAAATTTAACAAGGTTTTTCATCCTGAAATCCAACGCATCAAAAAGTTCGCTTTTGCTGCAAAATACATAATGAGAGCAAAAGACAAAAATAAAGCTGAACTACAACCACCCCCACACAACACAGTGCCATTAACTTAAATGGTAGGAACAGCACATCCTGGTTGGCATTCTTAACTGGTGCTGCCTTTCAGAGAAAGAAATAGGAACATTTCTCAGTTTCAAACCACCGAAAGTTTGAATATGTAGGCTCAGCCTTCCTTACTTTATTCTGACCCACAGACCACTGAAAATATCCCAGTAAAAACATCATACAATAGAACACAGCACAACAAAGAAAAAGATCTAGAGAGAGATGGGAAAGAGAACTTCCTCCAGAGTAATTCTAACAATCTGATCTTTCCAAAACTTCAGAAACGCACTGTGATTTCTTCCGAACACTTCATTTCATCTTGTTCCTCCCTCCTAAAAATCAGAGGTACAGGGCCAGGTTAATTCAGTATAAATCTGCATTTCAGTCTCCTTATCTGTCTGAACATGCAGCTGCAAAATCACCAACCCTGCAACACCAGGCAGTTGGGTTCAGGACCAACACTTCAGACACCAACGAGCATTTACACCAAGTTAAGGTGATCACAGAACAGTGTCAGAGGCAGATCCCACTCTGAACTTGCCTTCGCTGCATTTCATCTTGCTAATTTCAGGACTTTGTTTCCCTCATTCTGTCAAGAACATTCCCGATTCCAATATCATTTTCCAAAGCATTTATCACTTTCCCCAGCATAGCCTTACCTACTTATTTTCTAGGTCTCACCATCCACCACGTATCTTCATTGATGAATCGCAGGATTAACAGGAACGAGACAGGAAAAAACATCAAAAACTGCACCTGAAATGCCTTCCAAACTCACTGCATATTTCCTTAGTTTGTCCCGAGATCAAAATCTCTTCTGAGGTTACGATACAATCATACGCCATCACCCCTTTAGCTATTAGATCACTTATCCTCCCAAAGATTATAATTAAATGGGTTTGAAATCAATTGTCCTTAACAAAGTCACGCTGGGTATTTTCTTAATAATTTATTTCAAGTGTTTTCAAATAGTTTGTTCTAAATTCTTGCATTTCTCAGCTTTAATCGCCTACTCCTAGTAGATAAACAGGTATATAATATAAAAACCACAATCAACGAATAATCAAATAAGCAACATTTTCCGTTCCTGACAAGCACCAATTTGACTGACTGTATACAAAATTAGTTTTGAATGCAAGGGAAGTCCCCATCGCACAAATCCCAGGCACATTTGCCGAATAACTGGACCCAACAGACCCATGACTGAAATCCCTTCACTGGAGGTTTCTTCACAGCTGCACAATTTGTACTACGTACCTAAAGGTCCTCATTCTTATCTGTCCGTTAGGTTTGTATTCAAATTGTATGCAGTAGTAACTTTCAAAAAAGCTAGAAAATGTTGTCACAAATAATACCTCAATCAAGCTTTCCAGCCTGTAGCATGGCCTTCTCCCTGGTCTGGGAAGGCTTAGGAAGCAGAAGGCAGGTGAGGTGTGAGCTCCCTCCTTCCCATCACCTGTAAGGACAGTGCAGTGGAAGCCTCATGCCACTTGGAGTCAGCAAGCCACTGCTGCAGGGCAAGGTCTAGCCCAGCTGTGAGGAGGGAACAAAGGAACATGGAAAAAACAAGCACATGTTTACCTGTTAAAATGTGGAATCGACCACTGTGTCCCTGAAGATTAAAGAAACAATTTTGCCAGAACACCAAGAACGTAGGTCACGCTGTCTTACACCTACCTGCTTGTTTCATGGCACCATTATCAGCTCGTAAGGAATGGTCATGGAAAAGCAAAGGAACTGTCGCACGAAAGCACTTCGAAGGCTAAACGCAAACTCAAAATTTCCTCAACGCTACATAAATTTGACTGCATTTCACAATAACCCAACAATTTAATTTATTGTGGCTTTATAGTCTGTATCAACTCTGCTTTGTGTGTCAGAACACAAAGCAGAAAAAAAAAGTCTCATTCAAATGCAGAACAAGTTTTTACATCAGAGATTTTTTTTTTTGGCCAGAAGCCCAGTACCACAAGTCATATGAAAAATTTTAGCATTTAAGTCCAGCTACTGAAATCAGTAACAAAACTCCCATTGTCTGCAAATGGTTCAGCACCAGAAGTTCATCTATGAACATACCAGTAAATACCATTGACTTCACAAATATTATTTCAAAAACCAGCAACGATTTGGTGCTGTCAGGTATGAGAAATACAAAATATTGAAGCTGTACCTTGTTTTTTCAACAAGGCCTGGCATGCTAGTAGTGCTTTTCAGATCCACACCATTCCCTTCCGGCACGGAGTTAACACCAACCAGTACATCAGACACTACGTAAATTCTACTCTGTTTTATCACCCTCGTGCAACGAACATTGGGCTTTCAAACGGCCACGAGAGATCAGAGTCAGTGTGGCAGATCTGAGATGCAGCAAGGGAAGATTCATGACACAGCCAACCGTCAAGGATGTGCTTGAAAGCATTCCAGAAGGGTAACCTGTACGTGTACACAACATACACTGACGCTGCAGATTGCTAATGCATCATTTTGAATCTTCCAAAACTAGTCAAGTTTGTAACATCAGTATAGAATCACAGAATGGTTTGGGTTGGAAGGGACCTTCAAGATCATCCAGTTCCAACCTCCCTGCCATGGGCAGAGACACCTTCCACTACACCAGATTGCTCAAAGCCCCATCCAACCTGGCCTTGAACACTTCCAGGGATGGGGCAGCCATGTCATCTCTGGGCGACCTGTGCCAGCGCCTCACCACCCTTAGTGTAAAACAGCAGCTTTAAGAAGTGCCCTAAAATGACAAGTGGAAAATTAATCACTGCTGATCTGTAACAAGTCTGCCTCTTTGTCGCTTGGTTTCCCAGGAAAGTCAGGCTTCCCGGGCTGAGAGCGCTCTGCTCACACTCACACCCGGCTGTGGCCATGGTAGGGCAATCTGAAAGCCGATTACTGTAACACTCTCCAATGCCTGAAGCGGAAGTTTTATTCATGTAATCACAGTGTAACTCATGTTGAAAGGGACCTCCGGAGGTCACCTCGTCCAACCCCGTCTCGAAGCAGGACTAACTTCAAGGCTAGATCGGGTTGCTCAGGCCTCCTCCTGTCACCTTGTGACTATTTCCAAGGATGGAGATTCAACCATCTTTGTGGGTCCTGGTCCAGCACTTCACCATCCTCTTCATGAAAAACTGGTTTCCTTGTCTCCAGTTAGAATTTCTCCTTGCTTGTCCTGTCACTGTGCACCTCCAAGAAGAGGCTTCCTCTATCTTCTCTAAAACTCCCTTCTGGCAGGGACACACCACTGCCAGATCCTCACCTTCAGCCTCCCCCTCCCCAGGCCAAACCAGACCAGCCACCACAGCTCACACACCACATGCTCCAGCCCCCTGAATATCTTGGCAGCCTCCACCAGAGTCAGGCCACTCTGTTGACCTCTCTCTTGTCCTGGCAGCCCAGAACAGGAGTCAGGACCCAGCTGTGGCCAAGAGAAGGAAGATTTAGTTCCCTCCAGCTGCAAGTTATGCTCTTATTAACGCAAACTTATGCATGGCAGGCCTTCATTGCTGCAAAGAGAGAGCTGTCAACTCACATCCAACTTGCTGTCCAAGATGTAGCCATCAAGTCGCAGCATTTAAGAATGAGAACCAAAAACTTGATCCTAATGGATCTTGTTTGTAACACCTATGCTTAGCTAAATGCAGCATAAAAAACTTTGGAGGACAGTGCTTAAATCATCTTCATAATCAAAAAACTGAAAGAGGAAACAGACAAAGTGTTTTCACTGATAAAAAACAGCATAAACAGTAAAAAGTATCACTATGTTGGTTACAGAATTTCTTTTCACTCTTTTATAGTCTGATGCCAGAAGTTCCATAATGTCTTTAAAAGATCATAAACTGGCCGTTTGTCTGGAAGATGCTGTCCCAGTCTCTCTTCAGTAAGCAAAAACTCAAGGTAAGAACTGAGCAGATGTTCCTTAAGCCAATTTTAACTGCACTTAGCAGCCCACTGCCTAGTTGTGCTGGTTTGTTGCCTGTTGGAACACGTGACAAAACGACACAGAGGCGAAAAGAAGTAACCAGGGCACAGCAGCACAGGCCACTTCATTGGATAGGTGAGCTGGGGCTTCCTGATTTATACGGCCTAGCACGTTGCAAGTTACAAACACAGGTTTTCAGTGTTATTCTCTGCCATTTGGAATTATAGTTAAAATAGTGTTTTGCAACAGAAATATGCAATAAAGATGTAAAATCAGTGGTACTACGACAGATTCCGCCTGGCCTGCTGTCTATGTGCACCTGCATCCCCTTAGCCCAGAAGAGCAGCAGTACAGTAGCAACAAGCTTGGCTCAGCTCCATCGCGTATTCCCAGAGCTGAGCTCTGGTTGTCAGAGCAGCAATTAAGCCACAGTGCAAAACAAACACAGGAAAGGAAGCGATGGCCACCATAAAACAAAAAAACTTGGCGCTCAGAAAGGATCAAAATAAACTGACCTATGATGAAGAGCATGAAGGTGAAACAAGAAGCAGGAGGCGAGTTCATTGGTCCATAACATCACATACAACTTAGAATCATAAAGTTAACTGTGAGATTTGCCTTTAAATCAGCATTCAAGTGAATTTCATTTCTACTTAAAACATATACAGGGATACACAGTAGTGCAAGAACTGTCCCTTCTATCCTATCAGCCTTCCTGAAAACATATGGTGAAGGTCTTTCAGTACAAGGCTTTTGGAAACTGAATTGCAACTACACTGAGTTCCCATATTCACATGTTTGTTACAGCCAGACTTGCCTTTAACATGTCATATTTATTCACATGGCTGTTTCCATTCTTTGTTTTAGTTTCTATGAATTTTCCTGATAGGACTGAAATCTATACTAATCCATGGCTCTTCCCAGAGAACATTTGTAAAAATTTATATAGCATCTTTCACTGTTGCACCTTCAAGCTGCATTAGAGCTCTGTGATGAAGCTCTGGAGTGATCACACCCATCCTCGTAACTTTTCATTTTGGGTTGTCCTCTTGTACCTTTCCTAATACAAAACTGTGGACATGACATCCAGAAACATCTCCAGACCCAAGCGTCTGACATCAGCTGTTCGAGTACCCTGCACAAAGATGCCCCCTAATAGTTTGCAAGAGTCAGAACTTGTGCAGGTGCTACAAGCCCTTTACACTTCTGGAAACCACCATGAGGACAGCAGGACAGTCAAGACCAGGTGCCAGAACAGTGCGACACCACAGGAAGGAAGCTTCCCACTGCTCTCACAAGAGGCAAGTTCAGGAAGACATTGATCCCAGAACATGGGGGTGGCAGCATGCAATGGGAGACCCATGACCTCCAGAAATTTCCTCTTCTTCTCCAGCACTGATATGAACACAGCGAAGCACACAGAGCCACGTATGAGCCCTCCAAGGGCACAAACGGCTCCATAGGGCCACTCCAGTCCCACTGGCTCTGACTTTCCAGGAGGGTCAGTGACCAAGCCAGCTACACTCATCCCTCTCCAGGGCACAAAGGAAACACGACAATTACACACACAGGACGGGAGGAGGAATCAGAACAGTTACTGCTCCCCTTTTGTCCAGGGCAGGGGAAGAGGGGCCGGGGAGGCTCAGTTCAGCTGCATCCTCCCTTTTTCTGGGGCAGAACCAGCCAGTAAGAGTCCCAGGGCAGAAGGCGAGATCAGGCCAGTTTCCACACACACACGGACAGGGAAGGAGACAGAGGAGGGAACCAGCCTGTCATACCCTCGGCACAAGGCCGGAGACGGGCTGAGGGGCTGCTCGGAGCAGTCACCGCCTCCCTCCCAAAGGCCACCTGCCCGAACCCCTCCGCAGACCCCGTACTCACAGGAACCGGAACCTGCTCGTGCTCGTGCTCGTGCTCGTTGTTCTCCTCCTCCTCCTCCTCCTCCTCCTCTCCCGGCTCCATAGCGGCAGGCGGACCCACAGCCCCTTCTTCTCCTCACGGCAGCCGCCCCGGGACGGCAGGACGGCGCCAGCCCGCCCCGCCCCGCCGCGCCGCGCCGCGCATGCGCCGCCTCCCTGCCAACCGCGCCGTCGTTAGGGACTCGCTCCCGCCCTGCGCATGCGCAGGTGCCGCCTCCTTGGCCGTTGGCGGGCGGGGCGGGGCGGGGCGGGCGCCGCCGAGCGGCGGGTGCGGTGATGACGGCGGCCGTTTTGGCGCGCAGCGCGGCTGTGAGTGCCCGGATGGGATCGCTGCGGCGCGGGTCTCCTCACAGCAACCAGCCGCCCGCCTCGGCTCTGTCTCCCGGCCCTCAGAGCCGCCCGCTGGGTCAGAGTACGCTGGAAGTGCATGGACGCTGAGGGGAGATTTCTGTGAGAGGTTTTTCCAATGAATGCGGTGGCTGCTTTGCTTTTCCTGTGGCAGGGAACTGTTTCTCCTGCTCTTCTGTGCCATTCCGCTTGTAGAGAGGCAGTACGTGATCATAGAGAGCGTTGGGACTTGGTCGCGAGTGTACATTACAATCCAGGGGCGGGCATTTTGAGATAGCGAAGGTGTCACCAGGGAACAAGATGGATTTCGCAGGTGAGAAGTCCAGTCAGCTCACTGAGAGCTCTCCCCCAGGAGAGGCGGTCTGTCTGTGGCTCTGTCAGGGACCATCTGCCCAGTCAGGCTGGAGAAAGGACAGGCCTCGAGTTTGGGGGAGATACTTGGCCACCTGGGCAGGCAGAGAAGCTGAGATGAACCCCTGCAAGGACCAGTTTAGGCCTGGGTGTCAGCGGGCTGCCCCTAGTCCTTCATTCCTTCCCTTTGGAAGTGCCACGAAGGAAGGAGGAGCTCCACATTTCCCTTGACGCAGCTGTAATGCTCTCCCTGAGGTGTTCAGTACAAGTACTGACTGTAACAGTGTTTTATGTTTCAGCTGGTTGTTGGCAAGGGCGAGGAAGGAATTTCCCCCTAAAAGTATGATCGTCCAGCTGTATTTTATTTATTTACCCTTCCTCCAGAGCACCAAGAGCAGGTGACAGCTGAAGCCAGAGCAGCAGAAGATGCAGATCATTGATCTGGCACGGTACTGACAGTCCTTCCCCCATGGCTCAAGAGGTATGGAGAAGTGAGAGGAGTCTCCAGGGTCATTGACTGCAGCTTCACGATCCATACTTCACAGACAGAACATCATTTAATCTTTCATAAAGTTATTGAGCTCCTTCTAAAAAGCAATTAAGCTTTGCTGGTGTTGGTATAAGCAATATGTCTAGCTGTCCATAGGAATATAGCTTCAAACTGTCCACCTCTCTGCATGTAAGACAATAAATAACTGCACCAGTTTTCATTCTCTATTAAGCAGAGGGAAGCTGAAGTAGACTGAAAAATAAAGGCGCCTCCATAACATTTTCTGTCTCCCAAGTTATTTATTCTCCTTGTAGCAGTTATCTGCCGTGTATCCAAAGTAACGTTTCCCAAAAGGCAGTGTATGTTCATTTTTATCTGCGTTGATTCTGCAGCAAATTGGGTGTTATTTTTCAGTGCTAGATAAATCAGAACACTAAAGTACGTCAAGGCAAACATGCCTTAAAATAATTAAAATGCTGACAAGAAAATGCAGCTTTATATCTGAACTCATCTCCTATTACAAATGCAATTAAATTTGCTGGTCTCAGCCTATCCTAGTCCTTGCTTATGCACATCCCCAAAAATCATCACCTAATAATTTACGAGTGAGGCTTGAGAAAATAACACCTATTGGATGCTATGCCTGGGGTGACTGGATGAGGGAGAGAGAGCAATAAAAAAGTAAATACCACTGCAAGAAGCAGAGATTCCGTGCTTGCTTTTGCTGGGAAGCACAAGGAACAGCCTGCTTGATTTCAGAGCTGTTTTCCCCTAATTACAGCGGTGCAAGGGAGAGCAGAATCTAGCCCATACATTGTAGCACTAATAACAGTTCCAAATGTCATCTGTGAGAAAGCTTGCCATTTGCTTTTCTCTGCTGCAAATGACTGAAGGGCTCCTCTTGTCATACAATACAGAAATTCTGTCATTCCCTTTATTTTTAGAAGAGCAATTCACAGGCAGAGAGGGGAGGAGGAAGGGTTTTCTGAATGTTTATCGCTTACACATCATACAGGAAGCTCTTCACATTCTTTATTAATTTTCTAACAATATCCAGAGACTTACTCAGTCTGAGATGTAATATGCTAAAATCTTTTCCAATAAAATGTCACTTGAAATGAAAATTGGAGAGGAATTTTTAAAAAGGCCATCCCAGTGGAAGATTTTCAGAGAGAGCCAGGCCTGACCAGCCCTGCCTGGTTCAGCTTCCCCAAAACTCTGTAAAACCCCAAGGGCTTTTAAAGGTGAAATACAATACAGCGATTAATTAATGTGCTAATTCCAGAGGAGAATATAAAACACAGGTGTCCCTCATGATTGCAAATATCTCGTAAAAAGGAATATTTAAAAAATCAGGTCCTAGCTTGTGCCAGTGGCATGTTAATTGAAAAGCTTTTGACGTAGGGATTCTTTCGACCTAGTGCAAAAGCACCCCGGCAGCAAAGGGCTCAGGATGTGACCTCGGTGGAAGTGGTTAATAAAAGCAGATATAGAGCACTGTGAATATTACCACCTGTTAATTAGGAGTCTCTGTCCTTTGCCACAACTGACAGTACCAGGCAGCCTGAGAGGATAAAAAGTGATCTACGGAAAGCTGTGATATCCTCAGCTACTGCACTTTGTAACCGACCTCTTGGCACGCCAGTGAAATGCTAAACTGTTTTTCAAGTATTTTACTAAAGATCTAATTGTGTTTTCAGGCTGTCAGATTTGGATGCGCTGAGGTGGTTGGAAACTCGTAATTACTGGGAGCTGGTCAACAGAATTCTTTAGCTGGCTTGGAAAATCTCAGCTATTTTAGTGTTTGCATATTTCCTTATCACGTACCTCAAGAACACTTAATACCTGATGGAGCCGGCTCCGCTCTGTCTTTTCCTGTTTTGTGAATGAAAAAATGTGTGTGGTTTGGTGGGAGAGACCCAGGTGATCCCTACATCTAGTCTGGGTTAAAAAAAAAAAGTGAGGGGAAAAAGCAAGTAAGTGAAGATAAAGTGTGTCAGTGGGCAGGAGGGTGGGCAGCAAGGAGAAAGAAAATGCTCGTATGTGAGAAGACTCGTTAAGTAGGTGATTCAATTAGTGAAAGGACAGTGGGAGTGCTCCGTTAAAAGAAGAGCTGAAATGTGTATGTATTGGTGCCAGTGAAGGAGTTGGAGCTGCGGGTGCAGGACATGAAACCAGGTATTAGGATGATAAATGATGAGTTAGTATGGCACCAATCATTCTTACCCAGCTGGACTGAGTTGAAGATAATGACTAATTAACTACTCAACTCAAGGTACCTATCCTGCCTACAAGAGGCAGGCCATTTCCTCCTGGTTGTGGAGGATGCAACAGTGTCCTTGGTGCTGCAGCCCAGGCTGGTGAGCAACAACTGGTGACCCCGACGTGATATATCCGTGAGACCCTGGGAAGCCCTGACTCCCTTGCCGAGCTGAGAGCCCGAGCCAAAAGAGCCGGAGCCAGTGCCGGAGCCGGGAGCTCGAGCGAGGGTCCTTCGGAGAAGAAGGTAAAGCCGCAAGCCCCGATGTGGTATTCGTGGGAAGGAAGCGTGCTGGAGTTGGATGAATGGGCCGGGTCTCTGCTCACCCATAAAGCCTTTGTGAAAACAAAAATACTAAAACAAAAAGGGGGAATTATGGTACCAATCATTCTTACCCAGCTGGACTGAGTTGAAGATAATGACTAATTAACTACTCAACTCAAGGTACCTATCCTGCCTACAAGAGGCAGGCCATTTCCTCCTGGCCACGGAGGATGCAACAGTGTCCTTGGTGCCGCAGCCCAGGCTGGTGAGTGACAAGTTAGAGCTAATGATTAGAGCACGGGCACCAAAGAGTCAGTGCTGCTCGGGGAAAATGGAAATAAATGTATGAATGGGGAGGCTGTGCTACGTGTCGTGGCTTCCTAGGCTGGAGAAATAGGAGGTGGAAAGAGTGGGACAGAACTGGCATAGGTCAACATGACTTTGAGGAAAGCTGGAAGAAGGTTTTTCTCCTCGCTGTCTGTGGTAGCAGTAGCAGTCTGCCGTAATTGCTGAAATACCATCAGAGAAAGCAGGAGGGTTTATTAGCTGATTCTGTCTGAATTAGATTGAGGGATAAACAGAATCTGGGCTTAACTGCTGTTTCTCATCTGAAAAGAGCAAATCAGGATTAAACTGAGAAAACTGTTTAATGAGATAAAACGCTCTGAGAAACATGGGCCCAGCATCACTGCACCAAACCTCGGGCACCTCACTGGGGTATCTATGTTGGGACGATGGTTGCCTCACAGTCCCTAATGAGGTATAGGATCACAGAATGGTTTGGTTCGGAAGGGACCTTTGAAGATCATCTAGTTCCAACCCCCCTGCCATGGGCAGGGACACCTTCCACTACACCAGGTTGCTCAAAGCCTCATCCAACCCCAGTCCCTTGAACACTTCCAGGGATGGGGCAGCCAAAACTCCTCTGGGCAACCTGGTCCAATGTCTCATCACCGTCATCTTAAAAAAATTATTCAACATGCCTAAGATCCACTCTCTAAGGGTACGTAGTTCCTTCCAGTGACCCCAGAAGGTACCTAGGATAACTAAACTAAAGTTAGAGACTCTGGTAAGATGCTCAAAATTATTTTAAATAGACCCAAGTTTTGAGGACCTGCACATGGAGAAAGCTTGAAAATTCTTTCTGCCAGTGGTGCGTGAGTTTTTTAAAATTTTGTTCCATATACAGGAGGGAAAACCCTGCATCGAAAGGCTCTGGACCTGAGTGACAAACAACCTCAAAGAGAGTACTGGGAATAAACAGGGACCCTAAGAGAGTGATCAAGAGCACTAGTCACCAAGGAAAGGTTTTTCTTAGGGATGAGAAAGCTCAGGATGCAATTAGGAGCGTGGAAGGGTGAGCTGGGATGAGAAAAGGAACCCCAATGCCTTCCTGCCAAAGAGCGCGTAGTGCTGAGCCCCCATTTTCAAGCAAAAAGAGAACATTTTAGCCAATCTTCCTCTAGTGACCCAAAGTAGGCTGGTGTCGCCGCTGCCAAGTGTGCTGCTTGTTGACATCCCAACTGACGAGCAGACAGTGCAGCTCCTGCAAGTATCACAGTCACAGATTCAGGACTGGTGTCTTGACTCACGTCTTATGCAATCCTTCTCCTCACTGGGAAGTGAGAAAGAACCTATTAAATCTGCCCACACAGCCTCTAAAATGCCTGAGCTGAAAGTGGTAGGAAATTATGATGGATGTATGGAGCCCTTCCCCAGGTTTCAGGCAAATCAGGGGAAAGTTCCTTCGGAAAAAAATGTGAGACTAATTATGGATTTTCCAGCTGCGATAACATTTGGAGGTCTAAGTCTTTCTTTAATTAAATCAGAGGTTTACGACTGAACACTTCCATTTCTGGTAGGAGTCTGTAGGGAGTAGCCTTTGAATTGGTAAATCAGCTGCCTGAACAAACCACTTGCCAAGCTAAAACGTTACGTCCTCTGAGCTATGTGCTAAGTTTAAACAAGAAAATAAATAAGTGAATTTAGTGGGGATGAAAAATGACAAACTGGCAGTGCTGGAAACTGGAGTCTTTCTGTTACCCCCCTAGATCAGAATTGCTCCTGCAGTACTTTTTGCCAGTGCCATCCCATCAGCGTGCCTCTACTCCATCACCCAGTCAGACCTTGCTCTCTGTGCTGCACGAGGCTGCCAGAAATACATTCATTTCTGCTAATTGTACTGGTGGCTTTTAGACACTTGGGACTTGGTTGTGCCAGGGCTACCTGGTTCACAGATTTAATAGATTTCATAGATTTCTAGGTTGGAAAAGACCTTAGAGATCATCGAGTCCAACCATCCCTAATCCCCATTAAACCATATCCTCAAGTAGATCATCCACCCTATTCTTAAACACATCCAGGGATGGGGACTCAACCACCTCCCTGGGCAGCCTATTCCAGTGACTGACAACCCTTTCAGAGAAGAAATACTTGCTAACATCCAACCTGAATCTCCCCTGACTAAGCTTATACCCATTTCCTCTTGTTCTATCACCCAACACTAATGTAAAGAGCCCTTCCCCCACCTCCCCACCATCTTTTCTCAAGTATTTGTAGGCTGTAACCAGGTCTCCCCTCAGCCTCCTCTTCTCCAGGCTAAACAGCCCCAACTCCCTCAGCCGCTCCTCATAAGTTTTATTTTCCAGCCCCTTGACCAGTTTAGTCGCCCTTCTTTGGACTCGCTCCAGGAGTTCTGGTTCTTCAGAACCAGATTCCAATCTGGTTCTTCAGACCGATTTCCCTGATAAAATCTGCAGTAGCGTCAGGGCTCTAAGGCTTTGCCTGTGGAAGCCAAGACATCTGTTTTGTGTTTGAAATGTTGAGAAGTCCATTGAAGCTTTCTGTCTTCTTCAGTAGCACACTCCTGAGTCCGTCCACCACACCAATATCCTCGTGTGTTGGCATCCAGGGTATCTGAATTACAGACCAAGGGTGGAGTTCAGCTGACAGGTAAAAACACGTCTGAGTTTAAGTCTCTACATAGAGGTTTCTACATGTGAATTGTGTGTTTAAACCCCTCTACAATCAGTGGCAATGCAGGATGGGATCCAGTTGCCTAAAAATAGTGCCTAATTTGGTCTGAGGTATTTCCACATCTGCCTGGAGCTGGTGGGGAGAAGGC
Source organism: Tauraco erythrolophus (assembly GCF_009769465.1). NCBI lineage: Eukaryota > Metazoa > Chordata > Aves > Musophagiformes > Musophagidae > Tauraco > Tauraco erythrolophus. The sequence goes on along the minus strand of NC_141469.1, from coordinate 22,359,940 downwards.
CCATACCCTTCTGCAACAGCAGCTTTCAGTGATTCCTGAGGGATTCAACTGCCAAAATGTGGGTATCTGCTCTGGGGTCGGTTGAATCACTCCTACACTTCATTGGGCTCAACTCTTGTTACCTACACACAGACATCTAGTGCCACCTGAGACGTAGCAGAGTGCCCAAGACATCCGTGGTTTATCTTAGCTGGTAAATCCGACACCAGACCTATGGGAGACCTGTGGCCTTATGGAAATGGAGATGTGATACCGCTGGGCATCTCAAGTAGCACTCGATGCCTATGTTTGGGCAACAGAATTGATCCTCTGTTTGTAGTTGGCTGTAAAGGGAGCTTAGGCACCTCATTCAGATGCAGGTGTTCACATGTTCTCATGCTGCTCTTTCAGGAGCCCCAGTCTCGTACTTGCAACTCTTAGTCGACTTTCACACTCTCAAGAGAAGCCACTCACTCAACACTCTCCAGACACGTTTTCTCTGATGGCATTTTCTGATGCAACCTGCCCTCTTTCAGCATTGACCATAAACCCATAGTCAGTTTTTCCATGACGACCAGATGACCAGTATTCATTGTCTTCTGCGCTCAGCCACTTATTTTGTCTCCAGTCCTCAGTCTCTTCCGCCATTGACTCTTCTGCCCTTCTTTCCCACTGCAAGGTTGCCCAGTCTTAGCTCATCCCTGATACCAGTTCTCTGCTCCCGTATTCCCACTGCAGTGTTTGGGGTGGATGGGGAGCATGGCAGTGAGCTAAAATTATTTTCCGAAAGTATAGACATCTCATCTGAACTCAGGTATGTAAGCTGCCTTTATAATCTGTGGGGTAAAATCATACTATTTTAGGGCATGAGTCAGCTGATCTGTTTTAGATCTCTATTTTAGGATGAGATGAAGTGTGCCCTCCAAGTTTCTGTTCTTCTGTGTTGACTTTAAAGGGAAGCCAGGGTGACTTGCTCAAATGGAGATATCTGTGCTACGAAAGCCTATCTTTGGTCTGATGAATCGCAACAATGAAGAGCAGGGACGACTTCATGCATTATATATTCATTCTTTTGAGTGGATTCGCTCAATCTCGAGTTCTGCTACCTGGCTAATGCACTGCTCTCTCCTTGTAGTTCCCTTTCTTCTTCACTGTGCTTCTCCTCCAGGACAGGATCTTGCCTAATACTTCCAAGAGTTTATGGACAAGACATATTGTCACCCTTCTCTACCTTTGTGCTTCCCTGTTCTCAATCTGCCTTTCATTCTTCTCCTCCTCCATGATCACCAATGCAGGAGCTTCTTGATCGTCCCCACAATTGCCTCAAACATCTCACGCTGTCTCCTTTGCGCACACTTTCACCTCATCTCCTACTCTCTCCTTACACCTCTAGACTGCTAATTTCTCCTCGCAGTACAATCACGCTTCAAGTTGTCATTTCCAAAAACTCTCACTCTGAAACCCATTTGCCACCTCCATTCCTGCCCCACCTTGCCTTTTCTCTCCATGTCTAAGCTCATTGAACACACTGAACAATTGCTGCCACGGATTCATAGAATACTTCAGGGCTGGAAGGGACTTAGCAGATCCAACTAGATGAGGTTGCTCAGGACTTTGTCCAGTGAAGTTCTGGATGTCTCTAAGGATGGATGTACCAAACCTATCTTGGATTCTTCTAGCGTCCATCCATTTCAATACCTAAGAAATGTTCATTCCAGAGTCTCTCATGACTTCTTTAAAATTAAATCTCAGAACTGATACTTCATCCTCACTTTCCCTGACCTGTCAATCAATACCAGAAGTTACACTGATATTCTTGAAGTCTTGTCCTTATCTGGCATCTTCCTATTTTTCCAGTAGATCCTTCAGTATGGACTTTGAAAAATATTTCTTTTCTCGCTCCCAGGCTGTCTGTGTAGGTCTCACAGGGCTCTATATGCTGTGCCCTGTATGGTCTCATTGTTACATCTCCTCTGGGAGAAACTCATAGACACAAACCCAGATAGTGCCTCTGTGACAGCAACTCACAGGTCCAGCCCTTTACTCTACCTGCCCTCCTCAGTCTGGGGCAGAAGCCCAGCCTGGTTTTGGTATCCTCACATTATGGATGTCAATTCAAGCTCTGAATGCCTTCTGCCAGTCTTCCTCTACTTTTCGTAGCAGACTATCAAGAAGGACATGGAGCTGTTAGAGCGGGTCCAGACGAGGGCTGCAAAAACGATCCGAGGGCTGTAGCACCTCTGCTGTGGAGACAGGCTGAGAGAGTTGAGGTTGTTCAGCCTGGAGAAGAGAAGGCTCCAGGGACACCTTCTAGCAGCCTTCCAGTAGCTAAAGGGGCTACAAGAAAGCTGGAGAGGGGCTTTTGACAAGAATGTGTAGCGATAGGACACAGGGCAATGGCTTTAAACTGAAAGAGAGGAGATTTAGATTAGATCTAAGGAAGAAATTTTTTACAGTGAGGGTGGTGAGGCACTGGAATGGTTTTTCCAGAGAAGTTGTGGCTGCCCTATCCCTGGAAGTGTTCAAGGCCAGGCTGGATGAGGCTTTGAGCAACCTGGTGTAGTGGAAGGTGTCCCTGCCTGTGGGATGATCTTGAAGATCTCTTCCAACTCAAACCATTCTATGATTCTATTACTCACACCTTTCATTTGGGCCCCACCTTTGACTTGAGTCTTCCTCTCAAACCCTTCACTCAAGCTGTCTAAATGTCTCTGACTCTTTCCACCTGAAGGCTCTGAGATGCAGCCACCAGCACCCAGCCATCGCCCATCCCAAATGCTGCCATATCCCCTTCTCTGGACTTCACAGCTTAAACCCACCTCTCCTTAGCCAAGGGGCAGCTGCAAAACCTGACTTTTTTCTTCTGCTGTCCCGCATCCTCTGGCTCCCTCCTCTCCGTTGCCTCCAACTGAAAAGCTTCCTCTTCATTTTCAAGGCCCTTTTTTCTTACTCTCGGCGCAATCCCTCACCTTTCCTCGGCGTCAGGAAGCCAGCTCGGTCTGCCAGCGGTGCCAGCCTTCGTCGCCTCCGTGCTCGCCCGACGACAAGCACCTTCATGCTCTTTCCCGTGCCGTTCCTCGCATTTTGCTGCGATTCCTGCAAAAAAGAAGCTGCCTACCAGACTACTGGGGTGCTGAGCTGACTTCCCGTCATGCTGGCTGACATTGTATCATTGTTTTCTTGCTTTCCTCCATCTGTCTGTTTCCATCTGTTGTATCTTGCCTTATCCTTAGACCAGAGCCCTTGCAAGACGGAGACTGTCCTTTTTATTGCTGTGTTTGTGCAGCGCGTGGTACAGCGTGGCCCTTGTCTGTGAGTAGGGCTGAAAGACTCTTGAATAAAGTAAGAGTTAATTTTATTAATAAAACAATAATTTTTATTTAAATTTTGTTTATTCTATTCATTTTATTAATAAACTAATAGTTTATTTCATTGGACCCACAGCAACGAGCCCCTAGCCTTTGACTCTCACGAGAAAGAAGAGAGGCCTTGAATTTTTAGAGGACTCCACCTCTATTCCCCAAATCCTCTTTAGAGGTAACGGGAGACTCCCTCAGTTTTAACCGTCTGATCATCCTCGAATTACTTATGTTACAATTATAAACCTCCAGAGTAAGACTAATAACATGCAACTGTAGTTCATTTGCAGACTTGGCTAAGAAAAGGCTGTAACCAGACTGAGCAATTTTGATGTAAGCAAATTAAGGCTTTCAATTTGGCACGCTAACTAAAATCCTGCAAATCATAAAGCGTCGCCCTGTGTTAAAACGGCACGATCATCGTCTTCTCATCGTTCCATATTCTAGAACATCCTGGTTTCTTGGTTTCTGACCGGTCTAAAAGCATCGTTATGGTATTAGTCATGCAATGAATGTCTGGGAACTTACAATGCTTAACATTTTGTTTCTTTTTTACTTCATGGAAGGGATGGGGGGGGGGGGTTGATCACTTTACTATTAAAGTACAGTACTATTTTTGGATAGAAACCTTTAAAACGAACTGAATTTTTATACTTTGTAAAAATAAGAGGCCTACATGAGAAACTGTCTATTTAAATGCTCATTCTTCAATTTAATATTGAGTACCAGAAGCAGTAAAAGATTTTGCTCTTAATCATATTAATGAACTTGATTATTTTAGGAATACATGCTGCCAAGCAGGTTATCTATTTTAGAATGTAATAGCATCATAAATTAAATGTAGCAATTAAAAGAAAATGTGTAGCAAATAACAGATGCATGGAAGTTTTCACAAGGTGGGTGGGTGGGGGGAGAATAGTACGAAAGCAACAGAGTACCAAATATGTGTTTTATAGGATCCAGTTGTCCCAGTTGGTCATTTCCAGTACAGTCAAGAAGGAAACAGGATTTTCTTGAGCAGAAATTAGGATTATGTTATCAGTAGATGTTTTCTACGTGGGCCTCCTTTTTTTTTTTTCATAAAATATATATATTTTATATAAATATAAACATATATCTATATATCCCAGAATTATGTGCATATATACCCCAGAAATTTTTCAGACTCTGCATACAGAATTACTCTGGGGAAACCTGATAATCAAAAGAAATATTTATGTCTTGTCATTTTAGAAGCCCCAGCCAGAAACAAAGTGCTAGGCACTGTCCAAGAGGAGGAAGGAGATCTTTGCTATACAGAATTACCCTCCGCAGGCTGAGACAAGAAGTAATTACCAAAACTGTACTGTGGTAGAGACAATCTTCTCTTTGGGGCCTTTGGCTGTTGAAAAATCCCGTCAACCTTTGCTTCACCACCAACCTGCTGTAAGGAGCTTCCTCTGGAGTTCCCATCATGAGAGCAGTTGTGAGCTCTTCCTAATCACCCTCACAAATTCTGCTCCCAGCTCCTCTTTGCCCCAGGTCACCCGTGCGTTGGAGACAACAGGTTCTCGTGGAGGTTAGAGGACTTGGAGCCTCATCTGTGCTACTTCCCATTGTGCATAAGTCTGTCTTGAAGGCACGCACCCATCAGTAGCTCTGTGGAAAGAGCGTTTATGTGATAGTGCTATTAACTTCACAACATCTCCAGAAGATAAGAGAGAAAATTAGCCTTCGCCATCACAGCAGTTTGCCAGTTCTAATGAAGAACAATTTACTGCTGGGGAATAGTAAATGTTTCCCGTTGGCAGGTTTCCTTCTCGCAGCCCACAGCTCCCCGTGAGGGTGGCAGCCACTTGCTTTGCCTAAGCTGAGAGCCAGCCTTGGTGAGGGAAACGATATTCAGGTCTCAGCTATCGTCAGTTCTAAATCATTCGTGCCCGTTTCAACCCACAGATGGGTTCTGGTTAGTTTTACAACGTGGTCTCTTCACTGCCTGGGAAGAGCTCGCTTACTCATCCATGCCATTGAGAGCCATCCGGTGAGGCAACGTTGGATGCGCTGTCCGTTTAGGCTGCGTTAGGACTGCCAGCCTAGAGCTGGAGGGTGATTAAAGAAAGATGAGATGCAAGGAAACGAAAGATGATTGATAAAAATATAATTCCACTGGTAATTCCATCTGTCAGTCTAATAACTTGCTCGTAATGTTTTTTTAATAATAATAACTTGTGCTTGCATAATAGCTCCTATATGTGGCTTTTGGAGCAGTTTGTAAGTATTAATTAAAGCCCAAAACAGCCGTGTGAGGCAGGTGGGAATTCACATCGAATATCGCTGTCATCACTCCCTCATTCCACAGGCAGAGCAGTTGGCAGAGCTGGATACAGCCTTCACAGCGCTGCAGGCAAAATGCGTTTTGCTCTGAACAAACTTGTTCCCCTCCGTGATGTGCAGAGACGCAGGCACGGAGCGAGGTCAGACGAGTGGGCAGGAGGGTTTGGGCAACCTCTTGCCAGCACAACTTCGTTCAGACTTCAGATCCAGCAGTCCCCAGGGCAGCCTCGGCTGTCGTGAACCAGCGTAAACTGGGCAGAGCCCTGATTGCTGCTGTGGCATTTGGAATTCATAGAATCATAGAGTGGTTTGGGTTGGAAGGGACCTTCAAGATCATCTAGTTCCAACCCCCCTGCCATGGGCAGGGACACCTTCCACTACACCAGGTTGCTCAAAGCCTCATCCAACTTGGCCTTGAACACTTCCAGGGATGGGGCAGCCACAGCTTCTCTGGGCAGCCTGTTCCAGTGCCTCACCACCCTCAGAGGGAAGAATTTCTTCCTGTATTTAGTCTAAATCTCCCCTCTTTCAGTTTAAAGCCATTGTCACTTGTCCTATCACTGCACATCCTTGTGAAAAGCCCCTTTCCAGCTTCCTTCTAGCCCCTTTAGGTACTGGAAGGCTGCTGGAAGGTCTTCCCTGAGCCTTCTCTTCTCCAGGCTGAACAAACCCAACTCTCAGCTCCAGCCCTCGAATCATCTTCATGGCCTCCTCTGGACCCGCTCCAACAGCTCCATGTCCTTCCTGTGATGGGGACCCCAGAGCCAAATGCAGTACTGCAGGTGGGATCTCACGAGAGCAGAGGGGCAGAATCCCCTCCCTTGACCTTCTGCCCACGCTGCTTTGGATGCAGCCCAGGACACGGTTGACTTTCTGGGCTGCCAGCGCACATTGCCGGCTGGCTCGTGGTGAGCTTTTCATTAACCAACACCACCCCAAGTCCTTCTCCTCAGAGCTGCTCTCAATCCATTCTCCACTCAACCTGTACTTGTGCTTGGGATTGCCCCGACCCAATTGTCTTCATCTTGCTCGAAGCTCAACTTCCGCTGCTCTAGGTAACCACTTTGTCTGTGTCTAAAGACAGTTCTGGGAACCAGGAAGAAGTGCTGGGTAATAAATCGGTAATCAACCCAGAAGACGAGTGGGTTCTCTTCATACACATCCCTGGGTTATAGAGAACCTTCCTCCCCACTGCTGTCCTCCTGAGTGGACAAGAAAAATGCAATTGGCATTTGTCAATCAGTTCTCTGTAGCTGCTGTGCATGTGAAGTCAAGTCCTGTAAATTCTCACGCATAGTCCCTGAACTCCCTGTGATGACTTGGAAATCACAATATGTGGTGTTATCTGGAGCAGTCCTTTATTATTTTATATTTTTTTTACTTATTATCGTTGATATGCTTATTTGGGTCCTGGCTGTAGTCCAACAAAGAAATAGTTCCCTTGGACTTCAAGGCACAGAGGTGTGATAGTTTGATGTGTCGGGGGGTGTTCTGGTGGCAGGGGAGGGGATTTGCTCCCTGTGCCACCAGATCTGAGTCCCATCCCCCCCGGGGGAGGTTGAGCCAAATCGGCGCCTCTGCGAATGGCCCTGTTTAAGTTGGGACAAAGGGGCGGGAAAGGGCTTTTGCTCAGGAGCGAGGAGAGAGCAGGAGGGCGCGGCCCTCGCTCCCGGCTCCCGGCCGGGCGGCCGCTCGGGCCCGGGCCGGTGCCACGTGCTCAAGATGGCGCTGGGGGAGCTGCATGGGGGACTCAGTAAGCGCCCCACTCCCGGGGTGCCCGCCGGGCCGAGCTCCCCCAGAGAGGATTAATATCTAAGAGAAAACAACCACAACGACGGGGTCAGTCAAGATGGAGCAGGAGGAGGTGTGCTGGAGCTGAGGTTTCCCTTGCAATCGGTGTGAAGATGGCAGGCGGCCCCCCTGCAGCCAGGGTGTACTCGGCGGAGCAGAGACCCACTCGTGGCCCGTGGAGAAACCCACGTCGGGAAGGAGATGCCTGAGCCCGGGAGAGGTCGTGGAGCAGGGGATGCGCGACTAGGTACTGTTAACAATGGGGCATGGGATGCATGACGAGGTCGTGGAGGCATCTGGAATCCGTGGGACGACTCACGCCGACGCGAGTGGCAGCAGCTCCCTAAGAGGCCGAGACTGGTAAAGCTCGAACTGGTGCAATCCATGGGGAAGGATTGCAATCCTGCAGGCGGGACTTATGGTGGAAAAGTTTGGGGATTTTTTCTTCGTGAGTAGGGGATCCACTGAATCAAGGGAAAAATGGTGTAAGGACTCCTCCTCCTTTAAGAAAGGAGCGGCAGTAACAACATGGATGAACTGACCTGCACTCCCCATTCCCTGTCCCCCTGCGCCGCTGGGGAGAGGTAGAGCCAGGAACGAAAGGAAATAGGGGGTGGGGAGGTGTTGTTTTAAGATCTGGCCTTGTTTTCTCTTTTCTCCTCTCAAGTAACCGGTTTCGTTCCCTTGTGTCTCCTGTTTAGTAACTGTTAATAAATTGTTTTGTTTTATGAAGAAAGCCTGAGTCATGTTTTGCCCGGGACCATGGTTGGTGGGTGCTCCCTCTCGGTTCTTGTCTCGACCCTCAGTCAAAAAACCACGACAAGAAGTACAACTCCAAGTCGTTTGGTCTAAGCTGAAAGCAAAGAGGCACACAAGATGACCCCACATTATATGTCTATGCATGGGTGCCCACTTCTACAACAGGCATCCGAGGTCCCATGCAGTCAATGGAGATCAGGCGGTGGAGCCCAGGGAGTGATTCACATGCCCTAAAACAGGTCCTTGTATTTGCTGTGCTCTTCTTTAGACCATCCAAGCAGATCAGGTGTGTGTGAGACCGTAGGCATAGAGCCTGTTTATACCAGCATAGAACTTCATCTACTTATTTTAAAAAACAAGCCTGTAAGTGCCCTCTGCAGATTCTGTTTGCTGAACCAAATAATCTACAGTGTGTTCTCTCTTGGGTTTTAAGTTGTAATTTTTAGTTGCAAAGACAAAATGAAAACCCGCCATGCAGCCTTAGGAAGGGTCACACATTCACTGTTACCACAGAAGATCATCAACTCCTCTTTTATATCCCTGAAATCCTGGCACAGAGGTTAAATGTATAGCCCGTCCCCACCTATTGACCCTCACTTTCCTGGTGAATCACTTTGTCTATGCTCCCTCAACCTTTTTCATGTTCTCCCCCGCTCCTTTCAAGATAGAAACAGATCTAAAATGGTGATTGCTTTTAAAAGTGCATTTTATTCCCTTTCGTCCGTTTCGGATGCTGCCAGGCTGATATTTCTCACACAAGCGCATTGTCAGAGCCTGTTACCAAGAAAGCATGATGTTGACTTTTGTCTGGCAGGTCACTTCTAGTGTGGGGGTTTATGAATCAATGCTTGAGAGGTGTAAGACATCCATCCTAATTCCTTGAGCTATCTCAGACATCTATGAGCCTGGCTTCCTTGGAAACACGGCTTAGGTGACTATGCGTGCATCCGTCTGTCTGTTCATCTTCCTAATTTTAAAGGAATAAAGTCCTAACTGGCTGATAGCCATTGGGCAGCTTCAACCAAGTGTTGTGAATGTCCCAACCATGGAAGGGCTTTTATAGTCTCTTAATTAGAGCCTTACAAGAGACATCAGGAGACCCAATTAAGAGCTACAGCTCTGTGGGACATCAGCTTCACTGGTTCTACTTATCACTGCCCACCTTGTTCACTTATGTGGTTCATTACACTTTGTGGGCCAAGCTCACCATGTGTGGAGGCCTCACTTTCACTCAACCTAAACCTGAGTTAACAAGTTACCTGTAAGGCAAAGAAGTCAAGCAATAGTTTGTGCCCTGCTGTAGCTCTCTTTTCTCTCCCATTTGCAGCCAGCACACGTGAACCCCTCTCCATAAACAGAACCTCTGCACTTTTGAGAAAGACCATGCTCCAGTTCATGCCCTTCAAGCAGAGCATGAGGCCAAATAGACAGCTACCTGTCTCCTCAGCAGATAGCCCAAACAGGACTCAACAAATGGTTGACCATTGACCAGACAGTCAACCCAAGCTACAGCCCACAGTGGGAAAGAAGAGGTGGGAGATCTTGGCACGTGTAGGGCTGATTCTGAGCCTGCTTCAGCATCTGGCACAGAGGGTTCAGTGCCCTACAGTTGCCTGTCAGATCTAAGAGGGCAGTGCCTGCTCATGGATCGAGATTCGGAAATGCTGAATAACACATCTGAGGGCACTGATGTGTTGAGCAGGACACATCCCACTTTGCCAGCTTGCCTTTGTTGGAGATACTCTTCCTCTGAGCTCAAACACAGGCTACCACTCTGTCCTATCCATGACCTGCCTGTGTTGGCACTACTCTCATCGTCTTCAAAGTATTCTTTATTCGAGAAGTTACCCTTTCCAATTCCATCCCCTTCTCATCGTCTCTTCCATTACATTACCCTTTTCCCCATTTGGTTTTCGTTTCTCCTTGACATGCCCATGATATGCCGACACTGACTTCTTGATCTTTCACAGTGACTAACACTTCCATTTTGCCAACCGCTCTGAATCATTCTGGCTGGTTCAGCACATATTGACAGAACTGACACACATCATTATTCTTGGACGCAAAGTTATAGGAAGGAATTGTGTCCCCTCAGGTTGCTTTTCTAGTTGCCATTTTTGGCTACAGGATCACCCAGAATTTGCATGAAAAAAAAAAAAAAATCCAGTAGCCTATGTGTTGTGGGTGTGTTACAGTTTTCAGTAATTTTATCAGCATGATTGCTGTATCTTTCCATCTGTGAAGCGAGATGCCCTTGGCTTATATATTTGTCATCCACTCTACTAAGATTTTAGAAGCTCCTCTGAAAATCCAGGCAACACAAGTTCAGGATTTTCTGTTGCTAAACAAAGCCTGCCGTGGCTAACCACAGACCTCAAGAAGACCCTGGAATCCCATCTCCTCAGAAAGAGAAGACACCTGCTTTTTGGGTTCCTTCACTACAGAAACATAATTCAATCATAAAGGCCAAAATGTCCATGGTTTTGATCTTGGGGCAAGAGAATTATCAGGAAGCAAGAGGCAAGACTCCACACAGTGCAGATGAGTAGTAAGTGTACTTGTGTTACAACGTTTTGCCAGTACAGAAGCCAAATGTTCAACTAAAATGAAGTTTCATGGATGCAAAGCTAAAGAAGCTGTTACTGTAGGTAGCACACACAGTCCATGACCGGTTCCTCTTGCTCCAGCTTCATTAAGGCAGCCCGGCTTTTCCCATTTCCAACGCCTGCTTTCTGTTGCTCAGAACTTTTGCCAAACTGTAATTGTTTGGACAAGGATTTTGTGGGACAAATGTCTCTCTCCAGCTGAGATTTTGTGTAAAGTTTCAGATGAAACAGTTCTGTGGTTTTTCAGGAATGAGCGGAGGAGAAAAATACGTTGGTTTGCCAGATTAAAAAAAGTTTTGGAGTGTTAGAAAATGATCAAGGAGATACCTATCCCAGGAAAATCCACCTGAACATGGTTAGGTAAACGCCTTTGAAAAGTCTTTTTTTCCTTGTGTTCAGTGAGATTTATGGCAAATTGGCAGGCATGTTCTGCGAACACGAATGAGTCTGTCTCAGCCCTCCACTGCTCCTAAATGTGAACAGCATGTGCTCTACAGCCTGCTCCTGCAGCACATGGGACATATGTTGGGAATATAGGAGCTCAAGACAACTTTCTTGGCCAGTGCCAAGTATGATATGGGCAAGAGCTGACATGAGTAGCAGGAGTCTATCTGCCTCTTCCCAAGGCACCACAGAGGGGTGAGATACATGTGTCTCATATAGGAGGACCAAAGGGGTAAGGAGGTTAGGAGAAAGGAAAGAGAGGGAAGACGAGCCAGGCAGAATAGGAGCAGGTAATAGGAGAGACTGGGACAAAAATCAGGAGCTTAAACCTTGGCATTTGGTGTCCTGACAGGGTCATCTGCTTGAGCTCTACCTGCCACTCCAGGAGGGCACAGGTCTTCTGCAGACCGACCATCATTTCTGGAGATGTCAGGGGGCACCTCAAATGACTCCAAATGCTGATGTTTGGGCAGCTCAGTCCTTCTCTAGGAGTGAACATCTCAGGTGGATGAGGTAGAAAGTTGGTACGCCTCGCTGTAGCCTCGCCCTTGATGTAGATCATTTTGAGACCAGCACCTCAAGGCGTGCTGTATCAGTTTTGACATAGTCTGGTGTCTCTCTGCAAAGGACCGCACGGGCAACCTTACTTCTGGTGTTCCTAAATTGGGACAATCTGTCCTGCAAGGTCATTTGCTGTGCGTGCTGTAGGCCGGTAGTGTTTGTGTCACTGGAGGAAATACAGAATCATAGACTCAGAGAATGGTTTGGGTTGGAAGGGACCTTCAAGGTCATCTAGTTCCAACCCCCCTGCCATGGGCAGGGATACCTTCCACTAGATCAGGTTGCTCAAAGCATCATCCCACTTGGCCTTGAATACCTCCAGGGATGGGGCATCCACAGCTCCTCTGGAATGGTGGAATAATAGGACTGGAAGCCCTTAATATACATGTTACTTAATTTTCCTTCCAAATTACCCTGATTTAACAAGTTCTAGGGTTAATAATGAAAAGTGAATACAGACATTCTGGCAAAGAGCATGATAGGATTTTGAACATCGCTCAGGAGTTGAAGCCACAGCTTTCAGGCTTCTCTGGAAGAGTAATTCAACACCAGCCAATTTCATGAGTCAGCTCCTCCGTTAGTGTCAATTGGTTGGCTCCAGTGACTGGCTTGGCCCCGTGATTCCGTGGAAATCGACATGTAATGCCTGTTTTTCATGAACTTAAACATGACAAAGGGGAAGTGAAACCTGACAGTCGGAAAAAAACATTCCAGGCTCAGTTCAGGCAAGAGCCTGACATTTGCAAAACGGTGCGGTATTTTATTTAACACATCAGAGAAGTATCAAATATTATTAATCACCTTATTCCATGACTGCAGAGGAAGCTGGAGCAATGAGAGGTTACAATCACTGAAGAGGAGGAGAAAGTGCTGAACCACCGTTTCTGATATAATGAACCTTCAAAGTGTTGTTCCACAGGAAAGTCACAGCAGTACCAACGAAACGTGGCCTTGTTTCATCTCCTGGAAACAACAGACATGTTTCTTCCCCTGAAACATTTGAAATTCCTTGCTTTGTAATTTTTAGACCTTTTACTATCACTAAGTGAATCTGAAGTCTAAGGAATTCACTAAGGGAATCTGAAGTCTAAGGGAAGGCACAAAATAAACCTAATCTTACTAGCAGGGACTGAAAGGTTGCAGAGGGAGTTGGGTCCTGACCTGCTGGGAGAGGGATGCACACTGGCTAACTTTGGGCAATTAAATGGGAGCTCAAATCTCACTATTCAGCCGGTGGGAAAAGCTACTGATCCCAGATGGCAATTTAAAATGCCCAAATTTGAGACTGAACTCACTGTTTTGTTGATTTTTTTATCATGAGATCGTGATTTTCCCTATCACCTAAACTGAGTAGTCAGAGCTCACTGCAGCTCAACATCCTTTCTGGCGTAGCCAGGCTCAGGGGATGAAGAAGAGGAGAGGGTTAGGTCAGTGACTGCCCAGGGTTCACCTTGAGATGGAGCTGGGATGGACCCAGAAAGTGGGAGAGATCGGATTTGGGACCTCCAGAAGTTTTCCCAGTTAAAATATAACCTCAGTTAGGTGCGTAGGTACTGTCTAATCTAGATTCTTGCAATCGTGATGGTCAGAGACAAGTGTGAGAATTTCCTCGACACCCGAAAGCAGAAAGCAAATTTGAAAAAAAGAAGAAATCAAACCTTTTTCTCTCTACACAGATCTAGCAATCGGGGGAAGTCACCTTTGTGCGTTCTGAATGCTTTAGGTCCACAGTTCTGACCGCATCCTCATCTCTGGGTATTTCTCCTGGCTGTATGGGAGAGGAATGCTTATTTTTCACAGGAACTCATTGATTTGACGATTTTTCCTAAGCAGAGGTTTAAAGGGTCAGCACTGAAGGAGGTGACCTAGCTTTAGAGATGCCTCCAGTCAGGAACATCCCGTTTTATTTTTATTTCTCTATTGCCCCACAATTCCTTGAAGCAGACTCGGCTCCTTCTGCTTATTTTTAGTTGTGAACTGAAGCAGCGAAGGAGAAATCAGCGTGAGCTGAGCGTGCACCTGCCATCACTAGCTGTCATGACACCAGAGACGCCGTGTTCGTCCCTTGCCTTGCACCCGCCATCATCCCCAGCAATTACATCCCTCTTTCCAGTAAAAAAAAGAAAAAAAGAAAACTGAAAACCAGGAAGTTTACAACATCAACCGGCTACGGCACTCTTCCTGCCATCGTTAAATTAGCATCAGGTTCTCCTGTCAGGGGTTTCTATGGAGACGTTGCACTGTCCTGGCAGGCGGTTTATGCTTCGTGCCAGTTATATTTATCTGGCTTTGTCGATGAACCAGAGTTGGCCAAGCCCAGCTCTGTCCGTTGGGAGTAACGCAGGATTCCCAATGGCTCCCTCCAGCAGAGCTCTGAGCGCCAAACAAGGAGGCACGCCATTGTTTTCTACTAGGGCTTCCTTGTAGGGTTTATTTAATCCTTCACAGCTGTTCTGCAAAGAGAGGGGAGTCCTTTTAGCATGCCAGAACAGCTGGCTGCAAACCTGTCTCATAGCGGAGTTGTGTCTGGTCCCGTGCTGGATAGGTGGGGCCTGCGGGAATAAGGGATGCTACAGAGCCCGTGACGTCAGATGTATTATTTGGGATGGTTGTGAACACGTGCCATAGACTGCAAGTGGGATATCCCTGCTCCAGGACAACCTGTGTGCTTTGTGAATGGCACACTCCATTAGCGACTGCCTGCAAACCACCCTGCTACATCCCAATTTTATATCATAGAATCACAGAATCATGGAATGGTTTGGGTTGGAAGGGACCTCAAAGATCATCTAGTTCCAACTCCCCTGACATGGGCAGGGACACCTTCCACTACGCCAGGTTGCTTAAAGCCTCATCCAACTTGGCCTTGAACACTTCCAGGGATGGGGCAGCCACAACTCCTCTGGGCAACCTCTTCCAGTGCCTCACCACCCTCAATGTAAAAAATTTCTTCCATATATCTAATTGAAATCTCCCCTCTTTCAGTTTAAAGCCATTGCCACTTGTCCTGTCACTACGCACCCTTATCAAAAGCCCCTCTCCAGCTTTCTTGTAGTCCCTTTAGGCATTAGAAGGCTGCTGGAAGGTCTCCCCAGAGCCTTCTCTTCTCCAGGCTGAACAACCCCAACTCTCTCAGCCTGTCTGCATAGCAGAGGTGCTCCAGCCCTCGGATCATCTTCGTGGCCTCCTCTGGACCCGCTCCAATAGCTCCGTGTCTTTCTTATGTTGGGGGCCCCAGAGCTGAACGCAGCACTGCAGGTGAGGTCTCAGGAGAGCAGAGCAGAGGGGCAGAATCCCCTCCCTTGACCTGCTGGCCACGCTGCTTTGGGTGCAGCCCAGGACGCGGTTGGCTTTCTGGGCTGCCAGTGCACATTGCTGGCTGATGTTGAGCTTCTCATCAACCACCACCCCTAAGTCAAAGAAAAGACCCTTCTGTTAACTTCAGAGAGGAGCTGAATTCGAAGAGTAAATATTCTCACTGATGTGTGACATTGGGATGATTGATATGTTTATAGGAAAGTTTCAACCTTGTCCCTCATTTTCCAGCTAAGACTAATGCTCATATAGAGCATCTTCACTGCATTGTTTAACAATCTGATCCCAGCTCCAGCTGATCCTAGCAAAAAGGTGATGTACAGCCCAGAAAACATGGGCCAGCTGCTGGCATGGTTTTCTCATCTGTGCTCTGCACCTGTAAATTTCTGGAAGCATGTTGTTCTCCTGGAAGGAGCATCTCTGGCCTGTGCCTTGTGCTCGAGGTTCTGCTCTGAGCCTGATGGAGACAAGATGCATCAACTCTTTCACGTACTGGGCTCATGCAGAAACAGCATTGACCCAGTTGAGTGTTTGAGTGCAAATATAGCCAGACGTGATGCAGCCAGTTTATTCCCTTCAACACATTCTGGTACACCTTAGCCACAGTAGTCCACGTTGTTCCTAGGACAAACCTTGGATTGGAGAATTACCCTCTTCTTAGGAACAAACCGGACTCGAACATGTCACTGAACTGAATAATCCACCAAAGTCCAGATGCTGCCGAGTGTGTGACCTCAGCAGGAGATGCTGGACTGTCATGAAACAATCCAAGAAGGTTTCCTTCCTCCTGCACCATAGTGATGGGATGATGTCCTGGAGCAGGAACGTAGAGTTGGTCACTCTAGAAAACCAATCTAGCCACGTACTTCATCCCCTTGACAGTGGCCACGGATGGATGCCTGGAGGAAGGTATAAGGAGGCATCCATCTGCACTCAGATTCCCTTGGTAAGTCCTTCCAGATTCTGGCAATCTGTAGCAATTGGCTCCAAAATGCAGCTTAAGACGTTTTTAAGAGCAGGTAAAATTCGCTTTCTCCCGTGGTATTTTGGGGTAAAAACATGCACTCTAGCATATACATTCTAGAGTGACACTTTTCCCACTTGTGACTTTGAGCAGCCTGATTCCTGCAAGTGAGACGGCAAATTCTGCTCCTCTCGTAGCTGAACTACATTAACAGATATAACTTGTATTAATTTACATACCATACTATATTTAATAGTTTTCCTAATTATATGCTGAGAGACCAGAGCAGTTAATTTCGAAGAGTTCCGTGAATTTCCACACACTCCCAACCTTTGGCATGAATATCATTAAGTTTTATTAACATAATTAATACTAATGACAAAAAAAAGGACTGCTATCATTTCACTTTTGTATTTCGGATATGAGTCGAGATCACGATGCTGTAACCACAAGCAACGAATCAGAACTTGATCGATGGATTTGCCTTCGTTAGCAGCTGATGGTGACAGCCTTTAAATTTACTTGGGAGCAAGAATTGATGGCAGAGAAAGCTGACTTTGGAGGCTGATGGTTTTATTTCATGGAGAGGAGAGTTAATAAATCTTCGTGCTGCTCTGATTAATGATTCTGGAGAGCGTCTCTCTCCGAATTCTTGGAAACTTTCCTGAAAAGGAGCAGTGAGCTGGTCAAGGAAGCAAATAACACTCACAAATGAAAAGCTGTGGGATAAATTCATCTCCGTGCCGGCACCGGGCCAAGTGTGTGTGTCCCCCCTCTCTTTGCAATCAGAGGGTAAGTAATTAAGCACGATTCAAGGGCACGATTTGCAGTCAGTGGTTAGAAAGTAACAGGGGCTGCAAGGAGCATGGATTTTGCTCCAGTCTCCGCAACAGCCTCTCTGCAACATCCTTGGTCAACTCACTCAGTTTGCGCCGGTGCGTACAAAAATAACCCTTTTAACTCCGAAACTCTCCAAGAACCCCCTTGCCCGTTCCCAGGGTTGACCCCAATTCCCATTAATCCCTGTAGGCATTGAGAAAACAGGTCTCGAAACCAGCTGGCTGCCTGGGGAGGGAGGGATAGGTGGAAGCAAAGCAACCTCCAGACTTCATTCCTTTTCCCAGGCGAGGAAACACGCTCCTCCCTCTCCAGCCAGCTTAGCTTTCCTTATCTGTCCTTCCCAAAAGGGATTTTATTCTAATGGTTTGTTAATGAACGCCTTTATCTGATTGCAAGGCAGCTCTTTCGGGTAAAGGGGCCAATGCGCGTTTGCATCTCACTCGGAGTGTGCATCCCGGCATAATTCCGCGTATCGCTTGCGAAGCCGGAGCCCCAAGGCTGCCGGGTGCCAGGCGAGACTCTGCTTGCCCGAAACGAAACCTGCCTGGGCTGCGGGACCATGGTGAGTCAAGCAGAAGAGAAGACAACCAACCTTCTTGGTTTTCATCTGCGATAGGGACTGAGATGTCCTGCAGCCTCATGAGGATGGAGCCTAACGATGCTCGGGGCTCCTTTCGGAGCTCGAGCTCCTGTTCAAAGCCCCTTCCTGGAAACTACAAAAATAAAAGGTCCAGATGTTTTGCTTCAGGCTTTTTCTAAATTAAACAGACCAACAATTTGGTTTAAAGAAGGCTTTATTTTAAAACAGACATCATTTTTTTAGGGGTGATTAAAACTGGTGTGAGAATGAGTGGAGAAACGCCGATTTTGGGCTCGGTGAATGATTTCATTCAAACTGGGAGGCAGGTTTGCTTGGGAGTGTTTGCAGCTTCCCAGTCAGCACATCAAAGCAGACAGACTCTGAGAAAAAAATGTGAATTTGGAAAGAAGTTGAGAAAATTGTCCCCTCCTGCTTTATTACTTTATTGCAGCCAAATCGCTGTGTTCCTGGCAGCCCCGGCTTCAGCCCCGTGCTTATACCGAGCCCAATTAATCTGCGCACCCCTGACCGACACGTGCAAAAGCACGTGCTAAAAATATTGTGATTAGGATGGGGAGATGAAGGAGAGAATTAGAAACACCACTTCTCCCCTCCGTCGACTTCTCCGAGAGCTGGCAGCGTTAGCCTTTAGCATTGGGTTTGATTTTATCATTCAGGGGGCAGGGGGGAGCAGGAGACAAGATTATTCCTGACTATAACCTATTTTTAGGAAGTGATGTGATCGCGGGCGCTGCAGCGACCTCTCTGCTTTGCCAAGACGCTCTGCCGTCCCCGTGTGCAGTCACTGCCGGGCTGGAATTCCCCCTGGGCTAAACTGCAGGTAGCAGCCAAATTTGAGGCTTTTTACCCCAAAACTCAGCCACTCGTGATAAAAAAGCGAGGATGCGGGAGAAGCGACACAGGGAGAGCTGTTATCGCTGGCTGAGCACCCGGAGAATATGGTGATGAGCAGCAACATAAAACCCGGAGTGAGATAGCCATCCGCCCCGACCTCCCGCTGCGCCCGGGCTCTGAAATTCCAGCCACCAATTCCTGGTAATTAAAGCAAAAAAGGAAAAAAAACCTTTCGGGAGGCATTTCATAGAGCCTTACGTGCTGGTTAAATCAGCTGAGGCCACCTGGGCATGCCCGAGGAAAGATGCTCTCGGGCAAAGATCCTCCAAGCATCCCTTCGCCGCTGTCCCGGGGCTGGCGGTGAGGTTGGCAGGTGGTGGTGAGCTCCTTCTTGACCTCTCCGGGTTGTCTCCTCTGTCACACGAGCATCCTCTCCCCGCGCCAGGAATAGGTATGCAGTGGAGACAGCCCTGCTGGTCGCGTGCCAGTTGCCATGGAAACACGGAGCGATGGATTCTAGAAGTTTTCCTGGAAGGGGAGATGATTGGAGGGATCGAAAAGGGAGATGGAGGGCAAAGGGATGAGATCCAATGCTGGTCTGTGACCCATCGACGTGTTATCTCTGATGGCCATCCCAGGAGAAGTCACTGCTGAGTGCCATCGTGCCATCCATCCCCCCTGCAAAATCTGTTGCCGGCTTCAAAATTTTGGGATGCCGCTCCCTTCGCCATCTCAGAGGGCTGGAGGAGGGATGTTTGGGGTGGTTTATAAAAGAATCTGGGCTTTGCAGTTGTCTTTTGGTGTGTTTTTTGATGGGGGTGGTTTAAAGGAGATGCTGTGCAGACAGGTGATGGGAGTCATGAAAGGTAATTCAGGGGTTTGTGTGGAGCACGGGGTGATACCGGCAGCTCCCATGCACCCAAACGGCAGCTTGTGAACCATGGGTGCTTGTAGGGCAGCTGCCCCTTTGGGTGCCCACCTCTGCCCCTGCCCCTAACACCATGGGGGAAAGCAACAACACTTCCCAGAGGGATTCTTTTAAAATACCCGATTCCACCTGCTGCTCAGCCCCTTCTGCAGAGCAAACCTGAACAACAAGCAGAAAATCCAAGGGGCACCATTGGCCATAAGAGATGGAAATGCTGGGGAGCAAGGGGAGGTGGGCAGCGCTGCAGGGTTGTTGCGTTTTCCCCAGCTTCCAGGCAAAAAACACTTTTGAGTCACAGAAACATCTTAAATATCAAAGACCAGTGGCTCAGAGTCAACAGAGCCACTTTCTTGCCCTAGAATCATAGATTCACAGAATGGTTTGAGTTGGAAGGGACCATAAAGAGCATCTAGTTCCAACCCCTCTGCCATGGCCAGAGACACCTTCCACTACACCAGGTTGCTCAAAGCCTCATCCAGCCTGGCCTTGAACACTTCCAGAGATGGAGCAGCCACAGCTTCTCTGGGCAACTTGTTCCAGTGCCTCACCACCATCATTGTAAAAATGAGAGAAGCCCTTGGAAGAGGTTAGCATTACCAGCAGGGAATTTCCCAGCTGTACTCATCACCACAGAGAAGTTTTGATCACCAGGAGGAGGGAATTTATCGCCCCGTGTGAGCAGCCAGCAGATTTATCTCACACACACCCATTTGCTTGGAGGCTTTTCCGAAGCTGCCAGCGTGGAGGCGGTGGGCACGCTCCAAACAAAGAGATTTCTTCACCTAAAACTCAGCTCTTCTCACAGTGCAGAGGATTCTAAGAGTTCAAAAAGGAATGAGAGAGTGGAAAAAAATCCGCTGAGGACCTTTAAATATAAGACATCAGGTCAAATGCAGAAGATACATGAGCTGTGAATACTTGGGGCTTGGAGAAGACACATGGAAATTACACTTTTGCCTAGATATCTGTTGGCTTTGGGCACATGAGCTCAAGTTTGGCTGCCAAAGTAGTATTGCCATGAACCAAGACTTAGCCCATCCCTTTGGAGAAATGAATTCCAGCCTCAGATCGGTGCTGCCCATCTCTGCCCTTGCCAGTGGCTCCAGGGCTGCTTCCTCTTGCCCAGCCTTGGTGCTGCGATGGGGAACGTGCTCCCCAGAACTTCCCCCAGCTCCTGCTGGCTCATGGCAAGGCAAGGCAGGAGGAAAAGGATGATTTGCCTCCTTTCCTCCTTTCCATGGCAGCTTCTCCCTTAAATAGGGCTGAGAGTCCTGGGAGCATCCAACCCCCTGCCAAAATCCCTGCACTCTAAAGAAGACAACAGACCAAGCCCTCCAAGATGAAACCCTGGGGAAAAATATGGGACAAAGCCAAGAATTAAGGCTCAATTTCCATGCTATAACCCCAATTGGGAGCACAGACTGGGAAACTGGAGGGGAAGGCAGGCTGACGTGCCATGGCAATGGATTGTATGTGGTGTGGTGGGATGGTCAGCAGGAAGGTGACCTCTGGGACCAAGGTGGCCCCCGGCTCTGCAGGAGAAACATCTGGGTGGATCAAGCAGGACCCAGTGAGGAGCTCGCTAAGCGAGCACTCGGCCTGGCTGGAAGGGGTGGGCAGGCACCCAGGAATGGTGGCTTGTGCCAGCTGGTTCCAGATGGCAGGTGACTGGGGGAGTCCCGGGCTGGCAGCCTGCGCGCTGCGGCACGCTTGGAGGGCTGCGGTCTGGGGTGAGCTTGGGGCTGAGCAACCTGTGCCCTGCCAGAAAGCTCAGAGACACCTTTCAGGCTCACAGCATTCCTGGAGCAAAACCTCTCCTTTCTTTTGGGGTCTTCATTTGCTGGCCCAAAGATGCTCCCACCGCACAGGATGTGCATGGAGGGTCCAGGAGCCCAAAGCTCTTCTGCTTGGGTGAACCTTTGCTGTGAGATGCCCCACAAACACACACAGGGGCTTTCCAAACCATGTCAGCTCTTAAAGACCTTAAGCAAAGCTTCTCTTAGCATCTCAGGGACCTGAGAAAGAGAGGGAAGACCCAAAAGTGGGGGCAGAGCCTGATCTCTGGTGCCTCCCCAGGATGTCCACGTGTGGCGGGGGGACCTGGCTGCTTCACGGATTTCCTCCCCGTATTTTTATGACGACACATTTCTCCCCGGGAAGGCTATCCCGCCTCCTTGCCAGCCAAGTGCCCCTTCTGGGAAGGGAAACGCTGTGCCAGCACCTGCTCCCAGAGCTTGGCTTTGGTTGTGGTCACGTTTTCCCATTACCTCATGCGTCGTGTCACCCCCACAGTTGGAGCTAACAGAGCCACGCTCCTCCCATGGAAAGTGCCATCCAAGAGGGTCACTTTAGATTGGCTTTTTTTTTAATACAAGTGGATTTCTATTTATCTCGGGCTTAAAAGAAAAATGCATTCATCCGGAGGAAGAGGACACATGAGACAGCACCTGTACGGCCACCCTGAACAGTCAGCAGCGCTCTCCCGGGCAGACAAAGTGTATATAAACCACACGATATTGTTTATTTTCTTGTCTGGGGAACTGAAATGTCACCACCATCTTCAGATCATCTCTGAGGATGGAAAGCGGTTTACCAGAGAGGCCTCCAGCTCACAGCAGTAGCAGGAGACCTTCCACGGCACGTTAGGGTGGGACAAAAAACATGGGACAGTTTTTTCCATCTCCAGGAGAAAAGGAGAGCTGCTTGTCCTGACAGTAATTGTCCGAGGGATGGGCATGGCAGCAGGCAAGGGTGAAGATCTGACCTCCAGCTCAGAGGCAGGAGGCCCTACACATCCTCAAGCCTGACATCCCAGTCAAAATGTGACACAGTACAATAAAATAAGAGCGACCAAGGTCTAATGGGTCCACCAGCCAAGGAGAGGTGAAGAAGAAAGCAAGGACCCCGAGGTCCATTCCTTGGTCATATCCCACCAGCATCCAGCAGATGATTAAGCAGCAAGTCAGGGTTGTGTTTAGTAGCCACAGACAGACTATTTTTGAACCTGTTTACCACCTTGGTCCCCATACATCCTGAAGTGCCGAGTGCCAGCAGCATCGGGAGCTGCAGGGCTAAGTATTGCCTTTGATTCGCCCAGAACCCATTTTCTGGTCATTGCACTGGGCTCCCCCCAGCTCCTATGAGATGAGAAATCATGAATAACTGGATCCCACTCACCATTTCCACACTCGATAATTTTCTGGATCTCTCTCTATCCCTTCTTTTATTTCCAACCTGAACCTTACAGCTCATTCCCTGACACTCCCTGAATCACCAGCTGGGCTTAATGCTTCTTCTGCACCTTTTCGCCAGCGACCTCGGGCTGTTCCGCAGAGGCAACGATGACCAGTGTGCTCCTGGTGTGGGGAAACACTGCTGGACACTGTTCGGAGTGATTTGCCCGAGGTGACGTAGTGAGTCATTGCTGGAGCCAGGAATAGCACCAGAGCAGGGCCCCATTTCAGCTGCACCCGGCTCGAGCGTCGCTTGGCCCCACCGATGTGGATGCTGGCACTGCTGCACATCTCCAATGGATCCAACCTTCCAGAAGGTTGGAAGCACATGGAAGCAGGGAAAATAGCCAGGTAGGGAGGCAGGGGAGAGGTCTTCTCCTCCTTTCTAGCTCCTTTGCACCCCGCAGCTTTCTCCTGCAGACCCCGTTGCGGAGGTAACCTTCTCAGAAATGGTGGGTTTGCAATTATACCTGTAAAAATATTTTGATCTCTGTGTTTTATAGTGGGCTCTGAACCCAACAGCCAAGTGACCGGAGAAAAATTTCCCCTCCCCATCCAAACTGCCTGTGCTGGATGCTGGTGGCGATCCACTCCCCAAAGTATCGCCACTCATCCAGGATTGGCTCCGAATCCATGATGGAAATTTGGGAATCTCCAAACAACTAAGCAGGGAAAGTAGCAGCCTCCAGACTTGCTTCACTGGGGGCTTCGCCCCACCGCAGCAACTGGAAGGGGTCGGCATGATGCTCAGGGAAGTGCCAGGATCCTTCCGAACCCCCGCTTGTGTTGAGCCCTCTCTTCAAACATCCCCTTTGACAAGCCGGTGGGATTTACTGCATGGATCTGCCCTCTCCCAGCCCAAATCCGTGCCCATCACACGCCAGCCTGGGTGAGAGCCATGAACTCGGATGACTGAAACACAGTGAGGGAGCTGGCCGCAGTGTTCGCCTTCTCTTTTTGGCCACTCGCTCGATCACAGGAGGAGCTGGCATCCACTTCATGGCTCCAAACCGGAGCAGATACGGAACGCCAGCAGAAAGTATTGCAAAATCAGGCACGGAAAGGAGGGGAGGAAGTAGGGGGGGAACAGCAAACCCGGCACCTTTCGCGCTTCTAGAAGGCAACAAAAAGCATTCACGGGGGGGGGGGGAATAGCGTAAGGCAAATAAGAGCCTGGGAGATGTAAATCTGGAAGAACAGCAGCCCACGTTGGGAGGGGAGCCAAAGCCCCAGTGCATCACTGCGGCGCAAGGGCCGGATCCGGAGGGGTGCCCAGCATTCTCCGCCCCACCCCCCCCCCCCCCCCGAGCTCCCAGCCATGGGAAAACTGCAGGGGCAAAGCTGAAGGCGGTGGAGAAAAGTGCAGCCTTTTGTGCATATATATAATTATACATATATATATATTTATATCTATAAAGCGCCTATCACCATTCTGTGATAGAAGATAAACATTCTTTGGAACCCCTCTGACGGCGTGCACACGCGTGTGCGCGCACACGGGGGTGGCGGGGTGTGCACACGCGTGTGCAAGGGTGTGTTGATGCAGAAGGTGTGATGGGGGCTGCGGGCAGGATTGGGGGGGTGCGGGGCTGGTGGGGGGATGCTGTGCACACACACAGAGCAGCAGCCGCGGGCCCTGCAGCGATTTGTTAAAAATATCGCGATTATTAGTTAAAAAGAGAGCTGGAACGGGGAAAGAATAAGGAAAAAAAAAAAAAACAGAGGGAGAGAAAAGGGGGAGGGTAGGGGGGGGGAGGGGAGGGAGGGGGCAGCGCGTCACGGGAGAGATTTCCTTATTGGGACTCCCTAGCCTACATCCTGAGTCCATATATGGGCATTTACGTCACGGCAGCCTCACTGGGGACTCCAGAAATGGCTGCGGCGGAAGGGTCGGAGCAGCCCCGCTGCAGCTATAAAGGGGGCGGCGGGGAGGGAGAACCGGGCGTCTGCACGGGCTGCCACTGCTGCCGGCCCCTGCCTGCCCCCCCTCCCCCGGGACCTGCCCCCCCAGCCCACCCCCCCCCCGGGGCACAGCACCCCCCGCACCGCTCCCGGCACCCAGCCCGAGCATCCCCCGCATCGCCCCGAGCATCCTCCGGGCGGTCCCCGGCACCTTCCCCGAGCATCTCTCGGTTCGCTCTGAGCATCCCCCGGCTTGGTCCGGGCACCTCGCAGCATCCCCCCGGTTCGCCCCGAGCATCCCCCCCTCCCCGGCTCCGGTCGTGCCTTTAGCGGAGATGCTCAACGTTATGGATTTCTCCTGCCCGGATCCGCTTTACTCCAAGTACGAGGAGAGCTGCGAAATGAAAACCGGAGACCTGCAGGGCTTGGGGCAACCTGAGCACCAACTTCTGGCAGAGGCCGATTTCCTCGGAGGTAAGGGCAGGGGGGGAGGCGGGCAGGGGTGAGGGACCCCGCTGGGGAGCGATGGCTGCAGCCAGGAATCCGGCATCTTCCCCTCCTCTGCCCTCAGCCCCTGGCTGGGGGTTCAGCAGTCCCCTGCCAGCCCAGGGTGGGGGTCCTGGGGGTCCTGCTGGGGAAGGAGGGAGTGATGCCCAGGGCTCCCTGTGTGGTCCCGGGGACCTCATGGTGACGCAACATCAGCCTCCCGCTGTTCCCCTCTGTCCCGCCCCCCACCACGACCATCCCCGCATCCCTCTGTCCCTCTGACCGCCATCCCCTCTGCGTCCTCAGGTGAGCTGCTGGGCACCCCGGCGAGCAGCGGGGCGGTGGATTACTCCCTCCTGGGCAGCCAGCCCTCTCCTTCGCTCAGCTACACTGGCAGCTTCTTCATCAAGGCAGTACCGGAGCATCCCCAGGACCAGGAATCCCTCTTCAACCTGATGTCAGGGATCCTGGGCATCTCCCCCTTCGCCTCCTCTGAGGGCCACCAAAGGCACCTGGATGCTCTTTACCCCTGCCCCGAGGTGGCTCAGAGCCAGCTGGACCTTTACGCCGCCTGCCAGCCCGAAATGAATGGATCCCCCCAAGCCCCCTTCCCGGAGCAGGGCTACAGCAGTTTCCCCACGGCGGAGGGTGCTCAACCCCTCCAGGCACAACCCACCTTAGGAAACACCTCGCAGTGCTTCTTCCAGCCCAAGCTCCTGGACAACAAGCAGGACATCAAGCTGCCATCTGGTTCCCCGCCCTTGGACAAGTTTAAAGCCTCCTGTGCCCAGTGGGATCCAGTCACTCAGCATCAGGCCTACTTGCCCACCGGCTACCATTCTCCTGAAGCCTTCCCGGCTGCAGAGAGCGACCAGGGGCTGTTCCACCCACCGGGCTCCAAGATGGAGAACGTCTTGTCCATCAGCTGCCAGTCGGAGCTCGGCAGCCTGGCGGAGGATGCTGCCTGCTTCGGCACCCATCTGGGCTTCGGCTGCGAGCCAGAAAACTTCCCAGCCCGTGGGGACTTCGCCGATACCAAGATCCACAACCTCCCTCCTCCATTAATGCCGGAGTTTGACACCTCCTTGACCCAGCCCGAAGTCCTGCCAGGTCTGATGAGCTCTGCCGAGCTCCTCCATCCTCACCCCACACCCTCTGTCCCCCCTACGGACTTTTTGGGCCACCCCACCTCTTCCTCCATCCCTTCCCTGCTGCCCACCAACCCTCCTGCCTTGGCCGAGCCCAAGAAGAAGACTCGCCGGACCAAGTGCTCTTCCAAATGCTTCTGCCCAAAACCCCATGAGAAGGCTTTCGCCTGCCCGGTGGAGAACTGCATCCGGAGCTTCGCCCGCTCCGATGAGCTCAACAGGCACCTCCGCATCCATACGGGCCACAAACCCTTCCAGTGCCGCATCTGCCTGAGGAATTTCAGCCGCAGTGACCACCTCACCACCCACATCCGCACCCACACCGGCGAGAAGCCCTTCTCCTGCGACACCTGCGGCCGCCGCTTCGCCAGGAGCGACGAGAAGAAGCGGCACAGCAAGGTCCACCTGAAGCAGAAAGCCCGGACAGAGGAGAAGCTCAAAGGTTTGGGGTTCTTCTCGGTGGGTCTCTCCTTCGGGACACTGTGAAGCTCCAACCTGAGAGCTGGGAGATGGCGTTTCCCGAAGGTCCCCCGAGCATCTCACGGGAGAGCCGGGGTGGGAACATCCTCCTGGGGTGGCCCCGGAGAAGATGACGGCAGATCGGGCCGTGCCAGGGAGGAGAAGAACATGTGGAAGGCAGAGGCGATGCCGCGGCACCGGACCACATGCTGCCAAGGTGGGACGTGGCAGCTCTGGCCGCCCGCAGCCGTCTCCAAACTGCAGGAACTGAGTCGTTTTTATAGCTCCTATTCCAAGGAGGGGACAGAAAAAAACATGTACAGAAAGAAATCACCACCGAGATGGGGTTTGGGGTTTTTTTGTATCCCCGAACCCACGGACATGCTGCGTTTGTAGCGACCTGGCTGTGATTTCCCCTGCCAGCACTTTACACAACGCTCCCGACCGGTGATTTCCCGGCCGGCACGGTTGAGGGCTGCGGCTGCACCGGACCTTTCTCCCGAAGGAGAGAAATGCCGCTGGGCCCCAGCAACTGGTGCGTAACAGTCCCTTTGAAAAGGTGATGTCCTTATTGTTATTATTTTCCTGTTTGTAAAACAACAACAACAAAAAATCTATCAGGAATATTAGAAGATTGTGTCTATTTTTCTAATTAAAGATTTAAGCTTTCCTGGGGTTGCTCCGTCTTTCCATCCCGCATAGCAGCCGACGCCGGTGGTATTTCTGCTGCGTTTTTGCCCTCCAGCTGCCACGTATCAGGGGGGAAAAGGTGCTTAAACAATTAGCAGAGAGAGAAAAATGACTCGGTGCAGCAGCGACCCTCCTCCCGAGCACCCCCAAATCCCCAGGATGGGGGGCTCATCCTGGGACAAGGGGCTCATTCCAGAGCAAGTGAATTCCCTCTCTGAAAAGGGGGACGTGGCTCTGGGTTTATTCTGGTGGGGCCGAGCCCTGGAGGGATCTGCCCTACTTGGATCTCGAGCCACAGGGTCCATCGCAGGGACACCAAAGCCCAGCCCAGAGCCACCCCACCCTGGGGTGCTGGTGTCCCCTGGGGTGTGGCCCCCTGCGAAGCTGGGGGGGCTGTTTGCTCCCTCCCTTTCAGCATTTTAGACGGCCAGGAGATGCCATCTCCCTTCTCCTGGGACCAGCCGGATGGCTCGAAAGGATATTTTGCAGCCTGGAAGGTGCTGCTGATAGCAGATCCTCCCTCCTCCAGCAGTTAAAAATCAACCGAAATCGTATATTACCCAAAATCTCGTCTTTCTAACAGGAGGTGCTCACTCAGATGGGGCATGCTGGTCATTGGTTTTAATCAATTGGGGAACTGCCTGTGGGAACGGAGCGAGCTGGGAGGCGGGGACAAGGTGGCACGTCTCTGGGTCGGGTCGGGGCTCAGCGATCATCAACGGTGTTCAGGCATTTTGGGGGTTATTGGCCTTTTCTTGCAGAGGGGGAAACTGAGGCAGGGAAGGGGCTCTGAGCACAGGTGTAAATCCGCTCTCTCCAACAGATTTGGTCCCTTCCACCAGCCCTGGAGAGGGGGGATCTGCCCCACAACTGTGGTATGGAGGAGGGAGGTCTTATTTCCCAGGTCCCCTTGTGTCCCCCAGCCCTTTGCCACCATGTGGGCTGGAGCATCCCGGGGTTAAATCCCAGTTAAATCCCAGTTAAATTGTTATCCCAGCAAAATCCACTGCCCGGCACCAAGCTTGCCATGGGGTGAGAGGACCCCATGGCCATGGGGTGGGAAGCTGGGCAGGGGACATGGGGTCCCTGAGGACTACCAGCAGGGATGGAATGGGGCAAGGGGCCAGAAGGAAACCTCGTTGAGGGATAAATCCTAAACGTCCCCTCGGACTCGCCTCTAAGAGCTCACACCTCTGATGGCACCCAAGGGTGCTCGTGCCCCTTGGCTGGGCACCCACTAGCCCCAAGCACTGCTGGCCCCAGCAGCCCAACCGTCCCACGTGCGTGAGAGCCTGATCCCAAGCGAGGACCAATCCGTGGGATGCAGATGACCCCAGGCCTCAGGAAAAACCCTTTCTCTTGAAGGACACCCCACATATTGTCCGTAAGGACCTCAGCACCCAGGTTTCCTTCAGGAAGAGGAGTCTTCTGGGCACCTCTCCATGAAACATCAGCTCCTGCTGGGCAATAAACAGCCCTGCTTCCCGCCGTGCCGCTGGCCATGCATGATTTATTAATACTCCTCCGAAAGTGCGTCTCTTATTGACGCTGGGTCTGGAAGCTCTGCGAAGGCACCGGGGCTCAAGCCTTCACCCTCTGCTCCCCGGGCCGGTGCTGCCGAGGGAGGGTGGGAGGGAGGAGGCCACCCATCACGGCAGCTGGGTGCAGCTGTTTCTGCGGTGGGTTGGGACTGAGCACATGTGATTGTGTTTTTAGGAGAGGAGGAGCAGTTGCACCCCGAAACCTGAGGCTGCTCAGGGGTGAGGACAACCATCCGTCCCAGGGTGGCAGCATCCCTGTCCCAAAGCTGCAGTCTTCCCCGTGTCCACATCAGCGATGAGAAAATGCGTCAGTGCTGGATGTTGTTGGCACTGGGGACCAAGCTGAGGTGCTCAGGGCTGGGTCAAGACCAAGCCAGGGATTAAGCCAGAGTGATCCAGGATCAGATCAGAACCAAGGCAGGGACCAAGCTGAGGTGCTCAGGGGATGGTTCAGGACCAAGCTGAGGAACAAGCCAGGGTGCTCGGGGACTCCAAGCCAGGAATTAAGCCAGGGTGATGGGTGATTGGATCAGGACCAAGCTGGAGACTAAGCTGAGGTGTTCAGGGACCAGATCAGGACCAAGCCAGGGAGCAATCCAGGGTGCTCAGGGACTAGCTGGAGACCAAGTCAGGGACCAAGCCAGGATGCTCAGGGACCAGAACAGGACCAAGCTGGGGTGCTCAGGGACTGGATCAGGACCAAGCCAGAGACCTTGCAACTGTTGGTCTAGCCTGGGATGGGGAATGAGCAACGCAGGTGCCCAGGCTCTGCCACACCTCCCACACCTGCTGCCCCCCTCCTTGGGGGGGATGGTCTGGGGTGATCCCAGGCAGGAGGATCCCAGGGGCTCCACTGCTGGGGCCAAGGGTGGGCTCGGGGAGGCAGGGGAGATGCAGGATGAGGCCGGTGGCTGCCGCATGGCAGCCAGGCCCGGCGGAGGGCCCGCGGTGTTCGTGGGGAGACAGGCAGAGGGAGCTGCGAGGGAGGAGAGCGGAGAGAAACAGTCCGGGCTCAGGCTGCAAAGGAGAAGGAGGAGGAGGCTGCGAGCGTTCGCCCTCCCTTCCTCCATCCCTCCGTCCCTCCATCATTCCACCCTCCATCCCTCGCCCCTGCCTTCGCCCAGCTCCCCCTGAAGCCGCCCCTGGGGTGCCCAGCAGCCTTCGCCCTCGCCCCACCCCCCCCGGGGCCTTCGGCCTCTGCCCCCTTCCTCCTTCCTCCTCCTTCTCCTCCTCCTCCTCCCTCAAGCCACCACCCTCCCTCCTTCCCCGAGGCCTGGCTGGCACGGAGGTACCGGCCGCAGGGAGCCGGCTGCTTCCCGCCGCTCCTGCCTCCTCCCCGGGCTGCGCATCCCCCCTGCCCGGCATCCCCCCCCCCCCCCGACAAAGCCCTCAGCCGCTCAGCAGCCGCCTCCTTTTGTGCACCGGAGCGGGTGTGCGTGTTCCGTCCCCCCCCCGCCCCCGCTCCCACCCTCCGTACCCCCTCCCGGACTCGCTCCGCTCGGCCGGGGAGGCGGGAGAGATGCTGCCCTCGCCGGAGGTGCCCAGCGCCGGAGCTCGGCGGCGAGAAGCAGGTACGGGGGGATGCAGGATGCTGAGCTGGGACGAGGGGGGCTTGTCCCCAGGGTGCCCCTCGCCCAGGGTCCCCGGGGAACGGGGAGGGGGGGACAACAAAAGCCACTGCCTGGAGGTGGGGGACCCGCCGCTCCTTGCTCCGGGTGTTGGGGATGCTCAAAGGAACCCCGGCTTTTCGTGCCCACCTCCCGCAAGCCCCCCCACCCCGAGCTTCACCCCTCGCCCCCCGCCGTGCCCCCACCCCCTGCTCCTTCCCACCCCGCTGCCGCTGCAGCCTCAGCCGGGGGGGGCCGGGGAGCAGCGGGCACAAGGCACCGGCAGCATCCGCCACCCCGGCAGCAACCGCCACCGCCGCCCCTCCTCTCCATTCCCCCCTTTCCCTTCTCAACCAGGCACTGGAGCTGCTGGTAAATTAATTATTTTTATTATTAATTTTTATTTTTATCTTTTTTTTGGAGATGGAGGGAGGGGGGGACGGAAAAACCGTGGAACAATGCAAAGAAAGGATCCATGATGAATCGCAGGTAGCAGCCCCGGGATGGATTTCTCCTGCTGCTGCAAAATCTCCCGGCAGCCGGGAGCGTTTTCCAGCTCCCCATGTCTCTGGGCTTTATCAGCCGTGGTCATGACTCCGCTAATAATTTCCTTAAATCCTGATCGTTGCTGGGGGGATTGGGAGAAAGGAGAGGTTTTTGTGGTCAGGGTAGGACCTGTCCAGGGCACGAATAAGCGATGTGGGCAACCAGACCCACCTGGGCCAGATCCTGCCTATGGCTTCTGGCTGGGAAATACAGACCGAGGCTGATCAGACGCCCCGGGAGACGCGGGCAGGAATCCAGGCCTGAGATATTGGTGACACGATGCTGTGGCTCCATCCTCACGATGGAAAAGCGCTTTCTCATCCCATCGGCATCAACCGAAGTTGCCGGCGGTGCTTTGTGTTCGCCGGGTTTCGGCTGCATGGGAGCTAGTGGTCGCCCAGGCGGGGTTGACATGCCAGGGTACATTTTGTAATGACCCAAAACACAGCTCCAGAAATCCTCCCACCACATCTTGGTTTTATTTATGTTTTTTAGCATGGATTTCCTGCCATTAACTGATTTTTCCTGAAAAATGGTTTCCCAAACCTCGTGGCCCGGTTGTGCCCTCCGAGGGGACACGGAGCCGTCGGGGATGCTGCCCTGGGGACGAGCACGGCTGGAGGGATCGATGGCCATTTAGTGCTTGCCAAGGGTGGCGGTTGTGGGGTGCAGGGGAGCTTGGGAGGGTTTTAGGGTGATGAGATGAGCCCTTTGTGGGATATTGCAGAAGGATGATCCCACCCATTGATGCCCTGGGTGCTTTGGGGTGAAAGTGTTGCAGCCGTGCACCCAATGTGTGCTCGTGCCTCCCAGGCTGGAGGAGACCACCGTGATCTCCCAGGCTGGATTTTTTCTGGCTTATCGCATTTCACAAGGGTGGGGTTTCCCCCCCACCCCCCACACCTTGGAGGATTTTGTGAGCAGGAGATAAACCAGGTCCCCACGGGGACCCTCACTTGCACAGGCATGGGAAGCCACCTCTGCATCGGACAGTGTGGAGGTCCCATGGCCCTGGAGGGGATCATTGATGAGGTAACTCTTGGAGATGAATCCTGCTGTGAGGCTGCATGGATTGATCTAGTAGGAGTGGGTCACTCTTTGCTTGGAGAAGGTGGCTCCCAGCAACTCGAGGTGCTCCTGGGGCCTGGAGACCTCTGATGCTGCAGGGGCTTATTTTGTGGTGGGTGGGCAAGAAAGCACATGGGTCACCCCTCCATGGCAAGCTCAGGGCAGATGGAGAGAGATTTCCCAAGGGTTGTCCACCTTCCTGGTGGCTGCGCTCCTCCCAAATAGTTGTGAACCTTCCCAAGGGGTGGGGGACCTTCTCAATGATTATGGAACTTCCCAAAGGCTGTGGAGCTTCCCAAGGGTTGTGCACATTCCCAAGGACTGTGCATGAGTGGGAGGAACACAGGAGGCTAGGATGGAGGCAGAGAGGGGACCAAGAAGAAGGACCAAGGAGAGACTTCTGGGGACCCACCATCCTTGTATCACTAACCCCGCCTCTCTCTTCCAGCGCTTGGCACCAGCCGATGCTGACACACCCCCCAGAACTGCTGGACCCCCTGCTTCCATCCTAGGGCTCTCACCCCACCATGCCCCAGCGGAGCCGCAGCCCCACCGCCCGGGGCTCCCTGCCCCATCCCGCATGCCACCACTCCATCCATCCCGCGCCATGAGCAGGGCTGTGCGGTTCCCCTGCGTCGGGGCACGTAGCTGAGGGATGGCCTCGCTGGACCTGCCCTACCGGTGTCCGCGGTGCGGGGAGCACAAGCGCTTCCGCAGCCTCTCCTCGCTGCGGGCGCACCTGGAGTACAACCACACCTATGAGACCCTCTACGTCCTCTCCAAGACCAACAGCATCTGCGATGCCGCCGTCTTCCCCTTGGCCGCTGACGGGGCCCTGCTGACACCTGCTGCCCGGCGGGACTATTTTGAGAGCACTTCCTTCCAAGGCAAGGACCAGCGCTTCTCCTGCGACCTCGTCCCCGCCGAGGAGCTGGAGCCGGCCCCGTCCTCCTCCCCCTCGCCCCGCTATGTCCACGAGATCGAGATCCCGCTGACGGAGATCTTCACCCGGGGTAAAGCTGTGGCGCCGGCCCCTGCGCCACCGGCCACGATGGACACTGCCTACGAGGAAGGCTTGGCCCGCCTGAAGATCCGTGCCTTTGAGAAGCTGGAGGTGGACAAGCGGCTGGAGAAGCTGACGGAGGAGGTGGAGCAGAAGATCGCTTCGCAGGTGGGCCGGCTCCAGGTTGAGCTGGACCGCAAGAGCTCGGAGCTGGAGAAGGCCAAACAGGAGAGCCTGCGGCTCAGCCGGGAGAAGCAGGAGCTGGAGGACCGGGCATCTGAACTGTCTCGCCAGGTGGACGTCAGCGTGGAGATGCTGGCCTCCCTCAAGCAGGACCTGGTGCAGAAGGAGCAGGAGCTCACTCGCAAGCAACAGTGAGTCCTTTGCCCCCTCTCCCAGCTGCAGGGTGGGGGGAGATCAGTCCCTGGTGGGCAGCCCTGAGGAGCCCAACACTATCACCAAACCCTGAGACCAAGTGCTAGGGTGCAATCCCCTTGGCAATGCCCATTAGCATCATCTCTCATCAGGTTTTGCATCTTCTCCCACACAGACAGTGCCCGCGTAGACCTGAGCCTCTCCATGTCTGTGACCAAGATGAGTGATGTCATGCCAGACTTTGTCCCAGAGCCACCAGTGTCCACAGGACATAGCCAGGCTGGGGATGCGCATGACCATCCTGCTGTCCTGCCAAGGAACATGGTGTTGGCCATGTTGCTGCAGCCTATCTCTAGTACCAAAGGGTGTCCCCTCAAAACCAGAGCTGGGTCATCCCCTCTGGCTCCACAGCTGGAGCATCCAGTGCTGTACAACCTCAGCAGTCCCATCAACATGTCCCATGGTCATAAACATGAGAGGGGCCACCTCGGCCATGCCTAATTCAGGATTTTTCTCACAGAAGGTGGGTAGAACAGCCCAAGCAGTGTGATCTCCACTTCCTGTTAGGACCATGGCACTGTCATCCTCATTTTTCATCCCACATTCCCCACCCAGTGCCCCCTTCCCACCCCAGCGCTGCTCCTGACTTTCCCTCCAGTCAAGCGTTGGGTCATTTTGCCCATCAGTGTTGCTCAAGCAAACTAGACCTTGTTCCTCAGAAGTTTCGCAGCAAAGCTGGAGGCCACCACGGGGTCCCAAAAGTCAGTGAGGAGCAGGGGAGTCAGGGACAGTCATGGTTTTTCTGGGCTGGGAGGACTGGTAGGCTTCCTCAAGGACTTGTCTTGATCCCCACCATCGTCAGCATGTTCATTAATGACTTCGACTCCAAAATAGCAACTGCAGCTCAGAAATCCTGCAGTTCACAGGATTTACTGGTGGTGGGGATGGTCCTGGGCTGAGGAGTGGGATGACGCTGGGGCTGCATAAGGGCAACACCTCTTGGTTTGGATGCATGTGCATGGGACAGGCAATGGGGAGGTTTGGGGGCTGCCTCGTGGTGTTGTCCAGGGATATCTTGGAGGTGCGTGGTGGCAGGAGGAGGGCCAAGAGGGTGGACAGCTCTGGAGCAGGGCCTGGAGAGATGTGAGGGAGTGCAGACAGAGGGTCACCAATGGGTCAAATGCATCTTGTTTGGTCCATGGTGGAGCCTGGACACTGTTACCACCTGAGAACATGGTTTTATGTCCCAAAACTACCTACTGGAATTCCCTTTCCTTAGAGAAACCCTCCTGCTCCTTGACTGTCCCCATCAGTCCCCAGACTCCTCCACCTAGAGCAACAAAATCACGTGCCAGGTTGCAGACAGAGCATGGGAAGAGCTGACGAAAAGAGATCGGGTTTTCCTTGATGGTGGGAAATCATCGGAAATCATTTTAATCAGCAAAGCGAGTTTCACCCTTCCCCAAGAACAAAACATTGCCCGGGACATTTCCCAGCCCTGCCACCTCCGAAGCACCACGAGGCCGTTGTCCCTATGGGAGGCTTTTTGCTCCTGGGCTCCATTTGCTTTGCTGGGGGTGTTTTTTCCGCCTGGTCCATGGGAATGAGCGATGCAGGTGATAACCATCAGCATCACCTTACACCTGCAGTGCCAGCACCCCATTTGCCTTCCAAATCTCCAGGGCCTCCTCGCCCCGAGCCTTCCCAAATCATTACCAGGGAGCTCCCAGGCTCACCCTGCAAATGGGAGGTTGGGGGACAATTAATTGGTAATTAAATGGCAATTAATAACCAGCAATGGGAATTATGTCACTAAGGGCTGCCCCCTCCTTTTCCTTCATGCTCCGGTGCAGACTGGTGCAACTGGGTGTGCACGGTTGGGTGTGCACGGTTGGGTGTGCATGGGTGGGTATGTGCATGGTTAGGTGTGCACAGTCGGGTATGCACAGGCAAGTGGGCAAGGTTGGCTGTGCATGGTTGGGTGTGCGCGGTCAGGTGTGCACAGTTAGATGTGCATGGTTGGGTGGGTATGGTCAGGTGCGCATGGTCAGGTGAGCACAGTCGGATGTGCATTGTCGGGTGTGCACAGTCAGGCGTGCAGGGTTGAGTATGCATGGTTGAGTGTGCATGGTCAAGTGTGCACAGTCAGGTGTGCACAGTCGAGTGTGCATGGTTGGGTGTACATGGTTGGGTGTGCACAGTTGGGTGTGCACAGTCAAGTGTGCATGTTCGGGTGTGCACAGTCGGGTGTACATGGCTGGGTGTGTGCAGTTGGGTGTGCGCAGTCAGGTGTACATGGTCAGGTGTGCACAGTTGGGTGTGCACAGTCAGGTGTGCACAAGACAGACGGTCAGAGGTGTATTTGTGCGTCCGTGGGGGCTCATGGATGCTGTGTGAAGGTGTGAGAGCAGTTGTGCACACGTGTGTGTGTGCCATCGACCGTGCGGGTGTGATTGGTGCTGTGTGTGCACGTGCCCAACTGTACATATGTCTGGGGGTGTGTGCGCACGTGTGAGCCTGCCCGTGGTTTTGGGCAGCGGATGGAGTCGCCGGGGGTGAGCGTGCTCGTGTTTTTTGAGAAGTGGATGGAGTTGGCAGGGGTGAGCGTGCCCATGTTTTTGGGCAGCAGATGAGGTCAGCAGGGGTGAACACGCCCATGTTTTTGGGCAGCAGATGAAGTCAGTGGGGGTGAGCATGCCTGTGTTTTTGGGCAGCAGATGAGGTCGGCGGGCGTAAGTGTGCCCGTGTTTTTTGGGAAGTGGATGGAGTCGGCAGGGGTGAGCGCGCCCGTGTTTTTGGGCAGCAGATGAGGTCGGCATGTGAGGTCTGCATGGCGGGAGCATCTCTTGGTCCCTGCTCTGCCTCAAACCATGCCCAGGAGCCTCCTGGTCTGGCATGGAACACCCCGGAGGTGTTCAAGGCCAAGTTGGTTGAGGCTTTGAGCAACCTGATCTAGTGGAAGGTGTCCCTGCCCATGGCAGGGGGGTTGGAACTAGATGATCTTGAAGGTCCCTTCCAACCCAAACCATTCTATGAAATTAGGCTGATGATGGAACGGTCCAGATGTGCACAAACATGCTTTACCTTGACCTCCCAATCCAGCACACAGACAGGGATGGAGACACTTAACAGGAACGGGAGGGAAAGGACTAAGGTGTTCACCCGCTGGTCTCTCCACGCAGGGAGGTGCTGCAGATCGACCAGTTCCTGAAGGAGACGGCCGCCCGTGAAGCCAATGCCAAGGTCCGCCTCCAGCACTTCATCGAGGAGCTGCTGGACCGGGCGGACCGGGCCGAGAAGCAGCTTCAGATCATCAGCAGCAGCTGCGGCACCACCCCGAATGGCAGCCTGGGACGCTGCGGCACGCCGGGGGCCAAGGCCATCGGCCGAGGGCCACCTGCACGGGCACAGGCACGAGCACCCCAGTGGCTTCGGGCATGCACCTTCTCTGATGGCTGCCAAGGGTTGAGAGGGGAGGTGTGGGGGCCCCCATCTCGTTCCCATGGGGAAACAGATGATCCTGGGTGGGGGGATCCCAAAGAGAAGTTGCTTCTCAGTGGGTCTGTGTGTCCATGGCGAGTGTGGGGAAGGTGCTGGGGTGATGCTGGAGATGCTATTATGCATCCCGCTTGGGTATGGCCTCACCGCACAGCGTGGCTGGCACCGGGTGTGTTATTGGGGTTGTCTCCCTTGGAATTTTGGGGGTTCGCCACGTTGGCTCCTCTTGTCCCGTCTCCCCGCAGAGAGATCGGCACCCAGGGCCGGGGGTGGCCGTGCATGGTCCTTATGGAGTGTCCAACCAGCGCTCCTCCTCCAGCACCGGGTGAGTCCCTTATCCGTGCTGCCTGTTGGGGATTTTAACGGAACGCTCATTTTTTGGCGGGCAAGGGGCTGCTGGGAAGCGCTGAGGTGGAGCATCCCTGTCCCCCCAGGGCCTCGAGCCGGGCCAAAGCCGTGTCACAGAGCTCGGGCTGCTACGACAGCGACAGCGCGGAGCCATGCCCCACCGACGACACCACCGACGGGCATCCCTCCGCGGCGCGGGATGGTGCCCGGGGCTCGGGGCTGCGCCGGCAGGCCATCCAAAACTGGCACCGCCGGCCCTACCGCAACAGCACCGAGGGCGAGGAAGGCGACGTCTCCGACGTGGGCTCCCGCACCACCGAGTCGGAGGCTGAGGGCTGGGAGCCCGATGCAGCCGGGTCCGCCTCATCCCGACCCGCCGGCAGCTGCCGGCTGACGGGTGAGACCACACTGGGCTCTTCTGGTGGGGTGGGAGGACAGGGAGGCTGGAAGGTGGAGGACGCGGATGGCTCCTTGGCTCTGCCAGGAACATCCCTTCACCACCATCCTCCCTGGCCACCGGTGCCCACTGATGCCGGGTGTCCCACAGCCAGGACCGAGGGGGCCGGGGGCAAGGCGGGCCGGCTGGAGAGGGGCAGCCCGGGCCACTCCAGCGAGGTGATCAGCCCGAGATCCTCAAGATGCGAGCGGCTCTCTTCTGCATCTTTACCTACCTGGACACCAAGACCCTGCTGCGGGCGGCCGAGGTGTGCAAGGACTGGAAGTTCGTGGCCCGGCACCCAGCCGTGTGGACACGGGTGCTGCTGGAGAATGCCAGGGTGTCCTCCAAGGTACCGGGGATGGGGAGGGGGATGGCACCTTCTGGAGTGAGACCTTTCTTCCAGAAAGATGAAGCTGTGCAAGCATCTTGCTTGCGTTGATTGTCCTGCTGCTGTGGTCATGGGAAAGTGGGTGTGTTGCACATGCTTGTGGGCACAAGCTCACATGTGCACATGTTTTCACGTGTTTTCGTGATCGCACTCATGATTTTGCTACACGCATCCTTGCGTGACCTCGTATGTGCATTTTCACATATTCATGGCATGTGTGCGCATGCAGAAATGCTTGTGTGTGCATGTGTGTGCACAGATCTGCCCAAAGATGGCCAAGGATGGGTGGCGTGGGGAATGCTGAGGGTGTCTCCCTCGATGATGGCCACCCCTGTTCCCCCAGTTCCTCGCCATGCTGTCACAGTGGTGCACCCAGATGCACTCCCTCACCCTCCAAAACCTCAAGCCACGACAGCGAGGGAAGAAGGAGAGCAAGGAGGACTACATGAAGAGCACGCGGTGAGTCCCCGCGTCCTGGACACCCTCCTCCCACAGCCGGAGCTGCTGGTCCTCAGGGATGATGATGTTCCATGAACCCCAATGTCCCGTTCCCACTGACGGACATTCATCACACATCAGCTCCTGCTGTGGGTTTTGGGCATCCTGGAGCCACAGATCCCAATGGGACATGTCACCCTCCTGCGGTGGCAT
Organism: Tauraco erythrolophus; assembly: GCF_009769465.1. NCBI lineage: Eukaryota > Metazoa > Chordata > Aves > Musophagiformes > Musophagidae > Tauraco > Tauraco erythrolophus. The sequence continues at coordinate 22,321,264 of NC_141469.1, read as the reverse complement.
CGGGGTGGCCATGGGGAGTGTGAGCACGGGCACCCATGCCTTACCCTGCCTCCATCCCTGGTAGGGGCTGCCTGGAAGCTGGGCTGGAGTCCCTGCTGAAGGCAACGGGCAGCAACCTGCTCATCCTCCGCATCTCGCACTGCCCCAACGTGCTGACGGACCGCTCGCTCTGGCTGGCCAGCTGCTACTGCCGGGCCCTGCAGGCTGTCACCTACCGGTAAGGATGGCCACCGGCAACCCCTTCCCCCCTTGCAGGGGACCATGTGGTTCCCTGACTGGGACAAGGCTGGGAACACCCATGGGTTGTGCTGGGGCTCCTCTGATGCGCATCCCTGTTACCGGTCAGAACGCAGCCCGTCTGGCCGGGTGCGAAGGACCCACCTTTCCATGTCCCCAGCCCAGCGGCAGCCCCAGTGTCCAGTGTCCCCAGTGCAAGCTGCCCTTGCAACTCTCGTCCTCTTCTGGCATGTTCCCATGCAGATGTTTCACTTCCAGCTCCATTCCCACCATCCTGTTACTGATCTCGCCCCAGCTGCAGCCGTGACCAGGGTCTTGGTATGGGGACGTTGCTTTATGTTAAAGAAGGGTTAAGAAGACGTGCACCAGCACTGGGGCCGAGTGAGGTCCCACCTGACTGTCACCCACTGACGAAGACTTCTAACAGGGAGAAGAGACCTCGAGGTCCCTCTGCCCTGTGAGGGAGGAATAGCTCTGACACAGGATTGCTAAAACCTAATTTGGAGACCTTGCCTGAGGTCAAGGACACAAGGCCCATGATGGTGTAGGTCCTAGAGGAGGTCACTGATTGCTCCTTGGTCTTGACCACTTTCCGAAGAGGCTCTGCCTCCCATGGAGACAGGATAAAGCTTTCCTGCGCCCTAATGGAGGATGATCCTTGCGCCACTGTACCCTGCAGACGACCACTTCAGCCTCTGCATCCATTCGCCTGCAGCCAAAGGGTGTCCTCATCTAGCCCATGATGGAGAGTCCTTCAGGTGGGAAAGCACACCCAGCCAGCTTCTCCCTGTTGAACCAAACAATCTCAAACACGGCGCTGATCTGGGGATCCCACACTGTGAGGCAGCCCAATGCTGATGGGTTTAACCCAAAGACGCCTCCATCGGCCCTTCCAAGGGCATTAGAGCAAGCCCAAGCGCTCCTGACACATTGCTAACCTGTGACTCTGACTCACGGTCTAATTAACCCGCCGCGCTCGCAGGGGACTCTTGGCAGGCTTCTTCAGTGGAGGCATGTGAAACACTCAAGATAACACCCATCACTTATTTTTAGGCTCGCCTGAAGTTTCGAAGTAGGTCATTTCGAGTTAGGAAGTGCAGCCTCAGTCTTTGGGAAGCAGCCTGGTGCGGTGAAATGGCCAGGAGCCTCTGTTTGGGCTGGTGGCACCAGGATGACGCTCTCTGACATCTCTCCTCCATTGACTTGTAGCTGGGACCCAACAGCATCAGTGAAAGCTCTTCTGAGCCAGTGGCACAAATGCCGGGTGGGCGGGCAGCATGGCTGCATCTGATCAATGCTGCAATTCATGGTAAACCTCCACCTCCACCATGCCCCTGCACGAATCCAGCGTCATCCCACAAGATCTGTTTTGATACCTCCAAAAAGACCAAGGAGAAGCCCGCAGCAAACCTCTGCAGCAACATTTGGCCAACAGACACCTACAGGTGTGGGAGCACAACTGCAGAGCTGGTACAGGGACCGTGGAGGAGCCGCTTCCCTTGGCTGGAACTTACCGCCCATCAGCCGAAACATCTTTACTGCCTCCTGACACCTTCGCCATCCAGGCTGGGCAGGTGGCGAGCAAAACCAACCCAACGGGATCTTCAGGGACGTTATATTTGCTCTGCGAGGGTACACAGCCTGGCAGTCTCAGTTCCATCACTTGCCACCTTTGCATCTGGAAGACTTCTGCCTTCACCTTCAACTTCACTTTCAACCATCAACCTCACCCGCAACTATCAACCTCACCTTCAGCCTTTCCCTTCAGTCTTACCTCATCTTCAATCACACCTTCAGCCTCACCTTCAACCCCACCTTCTTCCTTTTTTCTTGACATTGCACATCAGTAGGCACAATTCCAGATAGAAATGCCTTCGGCCTTCCTGCATGGGTTGGTGTTGGGACTGTCTGGTTCATGGGCAGATCACGGGTTACAAATAATGACCAGATTTGTACCTCCAGGCACAGGGAGATGTAGCAACATGGAGGCTTCAGACAGCCCCCGCGGCAACATCACTGCCAGTGGGGGCCACCATGTGTCCTCTTTGTTGTTCCAGGAGCTCTACAGATCCCGTGGGTCATGAAGTCATCTGGGCCCTTGGAGCAGGTTGCAGGGACATCATCTCCCTCCAAGTCGCACCTCTGCACCCATGGTAAGAATCATGTTAGGCGAAGGTCAAGTTGAGTGTGAGGCGCGTCACCGGGCTGGAAAGAAATTGCATGCCCGATTCAGATGTGCTTAGGGGGTGCAGTCCTTGTGGGATGAGCAACAATCCTGGAGGCCAGTTTGTGGGACCAGGAGCTCAGCTCCATCCCTCCCTGAGAAGGCTGGGAGCTGTTTGGTGTAGGCATCTCCCTGCCAAGCTGGGAACATTTCCTAGGAGGCTGCTAACACCAGAGATGAAAGGGGAGCTGTGATGGGTCTGGTAGGCAACACTGAACATTAAACACATGTCTGAGCACCTTAATGCTCCTTTAACAGCATCCCTGAAGGGCCTGGATGTTTTTAGAAGGGTGTTGAGTTGCTGCTTAGGGGGACAACTGCAGTCGTCCTCACTTTGGAAAAGCATTTTGGAATCGTGAAGACTCTGGCGGTTCCCCACCCTGCAGCATCTGGGTGCTCAGGAGTTCACGGCTCTCAGAGCAGGTCACAGGGCTCCGTGCCACAGGGCTGCCTCCTGGGCAGCTCTTCTTGTCTTGGGAGGTTTGTTGCAATGTCATGTCCCCCATCAGCCTGGACTGAGGTGTACAGAGAGGGATGTCTCTTAGCAGGAGAAGCTGGAAGTCAAGTCCCTGACGGCTTATTTCTTCCCCGGGGGAAACACCACATGGCATGTAGGCTTCTCCACCCAAGGTAGAGGTCCCGGCTTCCACTACTGGTTTGATCACTGCAAGCAGTGGAGTTCAGGGCCTGATTCAGATCTCCAAAGGTGGAGGGTTGTGGACAGAGGGACTCCACTGGTAGCAAGGACCTGCCCTGTCCTGGTTGCAGAACAGCCCAGGGTGGTTGCTCAGATGGAGACATCTGCTCTGGAGACAGGTCCTTATGGTGTGGCAATCCCCGGGTTGGTGGGGTGGGAGAGGTCCCAATCCCACACCTCTTGCCGGCGTGCTCGGGACGGGGGAAGGTGAGCTTTTCTGCCAGCCCTCCCCAGCTCTTTCTTCTTCATCTCCCCAGCCAGCAGCCAACACGTTTCAGCAACCGCTGCCTTCAGATGATCGGCCGGTGCTGGCCGCACCTGCGCGCGCTGGGCATTGGAGGGGCAGGCTGCGGCGTCCAGGGACTGGCCTCCTTAGGTAGGCAGCTCTCCTCTGATGGGACAAGGAGATGGGGATCTTGCTGGAGGTAGGGTATATCCCCTAGGAGATGCTTCATGAGGATCTCAATGGAAAAGCCCACCCCAAGGAGCACGGGTGCACCCTGCCCCTCATTGATGCCACCCGTCCCTCCTACCACCCCATTCCCACTGGCTGTCCTCATCCCTTCCCCGTGGGACGCTGACAGGTGCTCTGTCCTTCCAGCCCGAAACTGCATGCGGCTTCAGGTCCTGGAGCTGGACCATGTGGCGGAGATCAACCAGGAGGTTGCGGCGGAGATGTGTCGAGAGGGGCTGAAGGGGCTGGAGATGCTAGTGCTGACCTCCACGCCGGTCACCCCCAAAGCCCTGCTGCACTTCAACAGTGAGTAGCCATGCCAGGGAGGAGTGCATAGCATCATCCATTGACCAAAAGGCCACCAGATATCCAGATCCATGAGCCAGACTCCCATCTTCCAGCCCCACCCACTGGCGACCACTACCAACACTGGAAGGTACTAGGAGCTCCATGGTGGAAGGTTTTTAAGAGGGGACTCAACAGCCCCACACCAAGAATGGGTTAAGATGAGTTGGTGTTGCCCTGGGCCATAGGGAGGATGGAGACACTCCCTCCATGCTCCTCTCATCGTAATCAAGGCTTCAGTGTCTGTGGCACACCTGAGGTTCACCCTGGTGTGTCTGAGTTTGAAATCACACCATTTACTGAAGCCATTTGCCAGGACGGGAGCTCTTAGGGAAAAGAGGTCTGCAGCTGGCAGGAGAGTTTGTTGAAGGTGCCGTTCCTGGTGGTCATGGCACATGCAACTGTGGTTGGACTTGCTGGGAACCCTCCCCTCTGGGTGGAAGGGTAAGGGTTTCCCAAAGAAATAGTAGCACTGCTGATCTGGGATAGGACAATCAGGGACCATCTCGTAAACCACCGTTCTCCCTACAGAGGTCTTGGTCACCAAAAGCAGGTCTCCTCCATCTTCAGGAATGAGGTTTCCCTAAATGCATAAGACCTTGAGGAGCACTGAGTGGGTTTTGGGGTCCATCCTGGCTGCAAGGAGGGTATCTCCCCACCAAATATGGTGAGGCCAGGCAATATCTGCATGCAAACCTCATGAAGTTCAACAAGGCCAGGTGCAAGGTCCTGCACATGGGACAGGGCCATCCCAAGCACGAGTACAGACTGGGCGGCGAATGGATTGAGAGCAGCCCTGAGGAGAAGGTGCTGGTTGAAGAGAAGCTCAACATGAGCCGGCAACGCGCGCTGGTAGCTCAGAAAGCCAACCATATCTTGGAACCAGATGATCCTGAAGGTCCTTTCCAACCCAAATCATTCTATGATTCTGTGATTCTCTCTGCCCCCAGGTGTGTGTCGAAACCTGAAGTCCATCGTCGTGCAGGTGGGCATTGTGGACTACTTCAAGGAGCCCCACAGCCCTGAAGCCAAGAAGATGTTTGAAGAAATGGTGAACAAACTCCAGGTAAAGGATGCTGTTTCCAGGTTACCCATATGTCACCAGTCTCATGTCCCCATGGGGCCTGAGGACAAATTCTTGCCGACCACTGAATTTCCTCAGTAGAGAACATTTTAGCTCACTAGGGACATCCTGAAGGCTCACTGCCCTGACATGCCCCAAACGCTGAAACAAGACCTAACGTGCTGAGATTTCTTTCCATTGCTTTAACCAGGACTGCTTCTCCGTGGGTCTTGTCCTCAGGGGCAGAAAAGGGCTGTTGTCTCCTTTGCTGGGCCACTTGCTTGCCAAACACTGAGAGATTAAAAATCCACTCATGAAAGCAGAAATAGAGTTAATTTTAGTTAGGCTGAGTTGCAGACCTTGATTCACTTGAGATGCTCAACAGGGCTTGGGCTGTCCTTGATCTGCTCAATGTCTCCAAGGCAGACATCTCCATCCATGTCCAAGGGGAAAAATAGGTGTCTCCATTTCACTTTGTCCTCTGCTTGACTTCATTCTGCAGCAGGTCAGGGTCCCATGGGGACATAAGGTGAAACTCCCACGAGATGCAAAGCAGGACTTGGGGAGCGGAGGCCACCAGAACAGTCAGATGGGGTCAGATGGCTCATGAGGTTTCAGCTCCACTGCCAATCCTGGCATGGGGACGACAGTGGGCAGCACGACAGACCTACATCCACCCCCAGGTTGGGGTTCACTTCACTGGAGAGAAGAGCCATTTCAGAAGAGCTTTCCTTGCGCGGCCACCCACCGCCGCACTTTGCAAATCCCACCTGCCCCTGCATGTTGAGGTCATCTGCCCCAAACTACTACTGTCCTCTGGAAACGGCGTTAGAACCAAGCAGAAACCAAATCCAGAGCCAACTTCAAGGGCATGGGATTAAGGAGCGCGTAACCAGTCCTGCAAGGGATGCGGCGGCGGGGATGGGACCAGGGTGGACCCCTTCCCATGGTGGGGACTCGAGATGTCCTCTCCTCACTCTTGCTCAACCTGTGGGGCAGCAAGACTGCCACGTCCTGCACCAACCACGCTCTTTGCTCCTCTTCCAGGCCCTGAGGAAGAGACCCGGCTTCTCCAAGATTTTACACATCAAAGTGGAAGGAGGCTGTTAGACCTTCAGGGAACCACAAAGCACATTCCTTCCTCTGCCCGGCAAGAGCCAGAGGCCCGGTGAAACCAAACCCACCATCCACCGCTCATCCGATGCCGGACCTGGAGCACAGAGACACTGGTCCATGCACAAAAAAAAAACCCCACAAAATCCCAAACTCTTGCAGGCCTTAGTGACTGGCAGCCGATGCTCGTCCCCGGGGCCAGCTCGCGGGCGAGAAGGTGCTACTTAAGGATATTTTCCAGCTGCCCAAAGAGGGCTACAATTTTTCCTGGGAGGGAAGAAGGCTTCGAACCCCCTGCGGCTGCTCGTTGCCAAGGATCTTTGTTTGGGGAATGTCTTTTTCTTCAAGCTCTCTTTCTGGGGGATTTTTTTGGCCATTTGATGGTGTGGGAGATGAGGATGGCTCAGTCCGTCCCTGTGGTCCTTGCAGAGCGCTGGGCTCGATGCCGCTGCGTCACGGCTGGACAAGCCCCATCCTCTCCGTGGGCTGGTGGAGGTGGGGTGGGAAGGGGCTGTTCCTCCAGGGGAAATGGTGCCTAGCATTCCTGCAGGGTTTCCGCTCGTTTTCATTTCATTTGTTTAACAGAGGGACACCAAAACCTGGGTAAATGCTGCCCAGAAACCAGCAGCCACAGCGGCACAAGCCCAGATGACAGATCTGTATCTTGGGGGCTGTACGAGCCAGAGGACGCCAGGAGAGATGGTCGCTCTTCCAGAGGTTTCCAGCCTCACTTCGTCTCCACCCAAACCTTCCTGCCAAGGCAATAAACCATCTCCAAAATCCTCGTCCACCAGGAAACATGGGTCATGCTTCTGTCCCCACCAAGATCCACCACCTGCTCAGGCTTCCTCTGGAGCGAGTTGTCCCATATGGAGACAGGGACTGGCATGGGACACCCATGTTTGCCATCTCATCACCTTCCCAAGCAGTCTGAAGGAAAAACTGTGGCCAAATTGTCCTGAAATCCAAAGTTGCTGGTGAAAGCACCAACCCAACTACCCTGGTAGATCCCTTATCTATGGCCATGGCTGGTTTTTTAATTCTGCTTTTTTCTTCTGGCTATCTTCTGCCTGCAAGGATGTCATCGCCCCCAAAATACTCTTCTTTTTCCAAAGGAAAAGGGTTTTGAAAGGCCTCCAACAGGGTCAGGCGTCTCCATCCTCCACCCTGGGGAGAAGGTGCCAGGAGGTGCCCACACCATGGGGGAACGCCCGTCGCAGCACTGCCAGCAGCAGGGACACACCAGCCTTAACCACAGCCCCCTGCCACCCCCACCTCCAACCAGGCATGCTTGGACCCGATGTGCTGAGCTGAGAGGAGCCAACAGGGAAAAGCAGATTTTGGGGGTTTGTCCTCTTCTTTGGACCATCACTGGCGGTTTCACTGTCTGTTGGCCAGCATGGTTGCGAGGACATAACCCTTCCCAGGGCATCTCCCCTTCCTCCAGCCCTTCCAGGGTGATGGGCTGCCGTGGAGCATCCCCTCGAGAGGGAGAAGGCTGCAGACCCATCCTGGTACCACCTTCCTCATCCATGTCACGAGAGCTGCAGACCTCAGCCAAGGGCTCTCAGCATTCCAGGACCTTGATAGAAAATAAAATCAATTCCAAATCGCTGAAGCAGGTGGTGGGCTGGAGACAGCTCCTGGGTCTCCAACCTCAGAAGGAACCTCAGGAGATCATTTCATCCAACCCCCATTCCATCTGTGCTGTTTCCTCCAAAGCAGGGTAGGGTTTTTTGGCCATAATTCCCCATTTGAAGAACCTCCATTCCCCTGCTGACTGCAGCTTTCCAGGAGAAGGCTGTTCCCTGTATGCACAAAATGTGGGAGCCCAAAAAACCACCCGCGAGAAACTACCATGTCCCACCGTGTCCCCATGGGAAGCATTGGACAAAGTCCCCGGCACCAGTGACAAGCTCCCCGCCGTGCCCACCGCGGGTTTACCTCCATCCCGGGGAGGCTGGGACACACATAATCCAGGGGCAAGAGGAGCAAGGGATGCCCCGACCAGCAAAAAAAAACCACCCAGCAAAGCTCAAACTCCCCTGGGGACCAGCCAGCCACCATCCCACAAGTGTGGTCCCAGTGGAGATACCACTGTTCGAAACGGCGCAGAGACTTGTGAAATTCCCTTTAAAAAAAAAAAACAAAAAACAAAGTAAGTATTTATTTCTATAAAGAAGAGAAGGAAAGAAAAAAAGATTTTAAAGGAAAATTATATACTCAGCATGTTTATACACTCTATGCTTAAAGACTATCGTCTTGGAGAGTCGTGTCCGAAGACTGATGGTGGCTGCTCCAGGTGTGCCGTGTGCCCGGCCCCTCACCCGGATCCTCCAGGCCACGGGGAAGGGAAGGACAGGCTGATGGAAAGCAGGGGGAGATGTTGAGGACTCTTGAAGAAACCTTCTGTGCTCAGCAGCGAGGCTGGAGCGGCTGCCGGTGCCATCGGTGGCTGTGGCTGCTGGTGGCCACGGTGGCACAGAGCGTGAGTGGGTGTGTGACATCCCCGCCCCCCCGCTGCCGCGAGGGTTTTCTAAGTCACGGTAGAAGAACCTCACCTGAATTTGGTCATAGAGTCGTAGAACGGTTTGGGTTGGAAAGGACCTTCAGGATCATTCAGTTCCAACCCCAGCATCGCCAAGACCAGGCCAAACCATCTGCCTCCCCTTGGGGCATTCCCAAAAAGTCCAACTTCTGGCTTAGCAAAGCCACATTTTCACAAAAATCTTGCGATGACACAAAACCTTGAGCAGGTTCATGGGTTAGAAGATGGAAAGTGGGTTTTTTTTCCTCATTTTGCCTGGGCTTGGATGGATCCCTTCCTCCTCCTCCTCGACTAGGGATGAAGGTGGTGGCCCAGTGTCACAAGCTTGGAGGCAATGACAGCCCTGTGGCTCCTAATTGCCCAGGGTGTTCATGGCAACGAGCTCATTAACGGCTCTGTATTTCTTCCACTGAAATGTCATCTGGACTGTTTCCCTGCTGCTTTCCCTCTCCATCCCGCTGGCACGCAGCCCCGCTGGCTCGCCCACAACCCCCCATCGCCCACCCCAGCCCCACGGGCTGCTCAGGCGACGCTGCCCGTGGCGTAGGATTCACCACCTCTGTCATAGGGTTTCAGCTCCATTTCCTCTGGAAAAGATGGAGATGCACAGAAATACCAAATCCCTTGGGAAAGCCTTGAAATCACGGAGCATGTTTGGGTGCCGATAGGGAAAGGACAGCTGCAGAAGGAAGGGACAGCTGTGGTTTCTAGTGAGTTTGCCCAAAGTTTCCCCACAGCGAACGCTCACGGAATTCCCCTTCACTTGGATTCGGGTGCTGGTCAGGGATCTCAAGAAGAACATCATCAGTAAAACCAACTTGGGGGCCAAATTTATCCCGAATCCATGTTTTTCTGTCTCCCTCATGCGTTGGATTTTGCTCCTTGTCCATCACTCCAAGCCCCCAGGAGCTGAGGATGCTCCAGGGACCGGCTGCCTCCTCCTGCCTTCATCCCTGGGCCCCCAGACTGAAGGGGCCCAGGGGTGTAAGGTCTCCAGGTTGGCACCATCCAAGGAGGTTTTTAAACTTCTTTATCAAGCACAGAAGGCAAGAAAAAATATCCCACCTCCCGCCATGTGTCACGCTCCCAGCTGCCACCCAAGGCACAGCCACGGCCACATCTTGGACAGCTTGTTTGGATCCTTCAAAAGGCTCCAAATTTGGTTAAAACAGAACAAAAAATCCCACAAAAAGTGTTGATAAAGGGTCTTAAAGCAGTTAAACGATGTTTCCTCCAGGCTTTTAGAGGAGCCCACCCCAGGAGCTGGTGCATCGCTTCGGCCTCTCATTTTGGGTTGAAAACCTGCAGGTTTGGGTGGAACAAAAGCATTTGGGAATCGGTGCCAAATGATAAAATGCTTTAAAATGAAAGGAAAAAAAAAAAAAAGAAAAAAAAAAAAACAGTGGGAAGATTTCAGCAAGCAGAGATGGTTTGTTTTGACCGAAGCATCGCGGGGTGTCACTGCGAGGCGAGCAGTGGCAATGCAGGACCTTCTCCGGTGGCAGGATGTAAAATAATCCCGGCAGTGGGTGAAATGGTCCCTCCTGTCCGAAGGAAAAGCTGCTGCAAATCCTTCTGCCCAAAAGCAAGAAAACTGCCCAAAAGCAAGAAAAACGAGATTTTCTGATCCAGCCTCTGGATTGAGCCCCATGGAAAGGGGGGACGAGGCGGGCTGAGGCCGGGGCCAAGTGGGTGCAATGGTGCGGGAAGGCAGGATGGCTTTTGGGGAGCGAGCGTGGGAACGCACACTTGCTTCGAGATAATCAGAGGACGCGCTCCCGCGGGGAGAGGGAGATATAGAGACTATATATATATATATACAGGAATCGCAATCGTTTCCCTGAAGCACTTCCTCGCAGCGGTGTTTGCTCCCCAGGAAGCTCAGCCTCCGGGGAGCGAGTTCCGAGGGGCCCTGTACAGTGACCCCTCCTCCTCCCCCCGAAAGGTAACAAGTTTGCCTCCTAAGTTATTTTTTTAAATCTCTATAAATTTAGGTCTATTTTAGTCTTTGGCGGCGATGTGCCAGTGTCTGGAGAACCAAACGTCCCTTTTTCCCCCCCTCCCATCCCAGCCCAGCCCCACAGATCCTTGATGCAAAATCCATCAGAGGCTGCTGCCCTGGAGGAGGGGGAGCAGCAGGGATGGGGGTGCAGCCCGATGTGGGGTTGGGGGGGTCGGGGGAGGCACTGGGTGGTTTTGGCAACAGGGTCCCAGGGCAGCCCGGCAGAGGGGGACTGGTGCCCGTACGGCGCGGGAGACCGTCTGTTGAGCACTTTGGTTGGGACTATCACCTGTAGACGCACTTTGATGTTGTTGCTTTGAGACTTTGCCGAGTGTAAACCATGTGTATTTAAAGAATTACAGAAAAAGATTAAAAAAAAAAAAAGTGTGCAAAGAGCTATTTTATGATTCAGTGTTGAATAAAGACTCTTGAGATTGAAGCCCCCACCTCGCTCTACCAGAGGCCACACCAAACCGTGCTGGCCAGCTCCAGCACCAAACCAGGGAGACCAGTTGCTGTTTTGAGGCTTACTGGAAGGATCCCTCCTCCCACCTCCCCTCTCCCTGCAGGCACAGGGGTTTCAGGGCCTGCAGCCTCTGTTGGGCCAGCCCCACGGGGCACAGGGACAAAGCGGAGTACAGGGGCAGCCTGGGGGGGAGCAGCTTCCCTCAGGAGCACTTGGCAGTGCCAGATGCTGTTGGATGGCTCAGAGGCACTGGCAGGCAAAGGGAGGACTCAGAAAAAGAAATAGATATTATTTCTGAAGAGTCCTGGAAGAACAAGGAGGAAGGCCCAGCCCTGCAGGCTGCAGAGCTGTGTTTTCCCCAGGACTGTCCGTGTTTAAATGCCAGCACCAAAAAACATGGAGAGGGTTTTACACAGAGGCGGTAACCGCACTCACTCTGCAGAACCACCGCTCACATGCTTCCAGACGTGCTCCAGCCGTGACAAGCAACCACGGGGGTCACATGAAGGGACACCTCTACACCTCCAACAGGGCTTGAGCTGGCTGTCACACCACAGCCGCTCATGAACAGGGCAGCAGTAACACGTTTGTGGTGTAACAGACCAGCCATTTGCCTAATCAAATGAGATCTCAAAGGGTTGATACGAGGCAGATATCAAATTTCTTCTGCTGTCCTCCATTAATACTTTCAACCTACCAGACCCACGTTACCCCAGATAATTTTCCTGCCAGAGACACCCCAAGCACGACAAATCCATTCCTGAAGCAGCTCCAGCCCCACAGCCCCTCCCGGGGCAGGAGGTGTCAGACCTTGGGTCAGGAAAAAGCCAAGAGGTCAACGGCCCATCCAGCAAAAGCAAGTAGAAACATCACCGAGAACATGGGAGAGCTCCAAGAGAGCTAACAAGCACAGAGGCGACCTGTCTTGGAAGCACAGGGAACTGGGGTGCACTGGGAGTCGCTCTCTGCTTTTAACACGGGGCAAAAACCAGTTTAACCTTTAAATTCTAACCACAAGCTCCCACCCTGCAGAACGAAGCCAAGCACAGCAGAGAAGTGTGGAAGCCCCCAGTTTGCCACTGTAACACCATTGTCATCGTTTTATTGTGTTGTGCCAGGGTTCAAAACGCCCGGGAGGAGGAGGGGGATACAATAAGAGTATAAATACGGACAAACCCCACGTGCTCGCCGCACTACCTGCCAGCGGTGCAGAGGGCTCCGCTCAGCGCGGCTTCCAAGCGGAAGGATGAGGCGAGCCTAAGGGGATCAGCGCTGTGAGGGAAACGTTGGGGCACGGCCTCTCACGGGAGGTGGCCACTGCCGAGGCCAAGATTTGACTCTAATTAAACAAGGCCAGTGGTGGCCTGTGAGGCCTCGAAATGACCATCTGGTCAACGGCCCGTTAATTAAGCGAGAAATCGACTCTTTTTCACTTTGCACGCTGGAGGAGATGCCAGCCCCTGTCGCAACGCAGAGAGGGAGAGGGGTGTCAGTGGTTGTGGGGTCTGCCCCGGCCCCGGCCCCGGCCACTGGGTGCGGCGTCCGCGGTGGAACGAGGGTTCTTGATGGTTTCGTCCACGGAGACGATGAGGCAGGCGGCCTCGGAGGCCGCCGTCAGCGCGTTGATGCGCACGATGGCCGGCTCCCACACGCAGGCTTCAAAGTTATCGGCGATGTCCTCGTTGTTCACATCCACACCGTACCACATGCCTCCCTGGTGGGACAGAAGAGGGAAGAGCGTCTTGTTACAGGGCTGGTCAGGACTTCCAGGCTGGCGCACTGGGAAGCGGACACATGCAAATGTTCAGGGAGACGCAGAGATCGGACCTCACTGTATGAAGGAGGAATATTTGAGGGAAATACAAAAGGGAAAAAAAAAAAAAAGCAGCCTTTGTTGTCAAACAGTGCCAGCAAAGCCTCATAGAACAGGAGACATGCTCCACTTGACAAGGAAGCTGTAGATTTACAGGACTGACTTCCACTCCACTGCTCATTCCCCTACCCACAGCTCCAGTTTTGGCAGCCCAAGATACAGCTGCTGATGTCAGAGTGTTTCCCGTAATCCCACAATCACCATCAGGATGAAACGTGGTGGGAGTCACCTCACAACGCTGCAGCTGCTTCCAAAGGAAGCAAAGGGGCAACTTCCAACTGCCTGAACCAGGACTGCGCGTGCATGCACGCGTTCCACAAGATCCAAAAGGATCGCAAGCAATCAGGACCCTCAGACTGCAGCTCCTCTGGAAAACACGGCTCAGCCAACTCCTAGACTCTCGTTACTTTAATGTTTAATATTAGAAGCCTCCCTCCTGACAAATGGTGCATTTTTAAAAAGCGAATCAGAACTGCCAGCTCCACAAGTCACCCGACAGCTGTGATCAAAGGGAAAACAGATCATTTCCTCTTATAGAAACCTGCGCCAAGCCCACACCCAATCTGAAAACAAAACACTGCGTTTCATCAAAGAGGGCACAAGCCTCACATGGGTTTAGCTGAACTACACCGGACCTGTCACGCTCAAATTAAAAAAAAAAAAAATAAAGAAATCACACACTACTGGTTCTCCCCAACAGTCCTCGGTTCCAAGGTGGGCACCCACCTGCGCATGCTTGGCTCGGAGCTTGTTCAGGATGTTGGTGGCATCAAAGCCAGCGTTGTCGCAGAGCTGGCGGGGAATGATCTCGAGGGCTTTAGCGTAAGCACCTATCAGCAGCTGCTGCTTGCCTGGAATGGTCCTGGAATAGTCCCGGAGGTATTTGGAAAGCTCCATCTCTATCGCACCACCGCCGGCTACAACAGAGTCGTTCTGAAAGAAAAGGAGAAACTCTCAGTCTCATTCCAGGAAGGGGGAGAGCAGGAAAGCCTCCTGTCCTCTAAGTGCCGCATGTCAGGGTGACGCAGACACACCAGGTGCAGGGGAATCTATAGCCCAAGTTGCTGCCATCCCCGGGAGCACCTGCCAGCTTTGCTGGGAGCTTTAGAAACAGGTCAAGAACCTTCAGTGGCAGCTACCAGCTGCCCTTCCCAGCTATGTGCAAGGTACAGGGGTAGTTTGGGGATGCTCTGGCAGGGCAGGGACGGCAGACCACAGCCCCCTTGTGCTGAGCAAGCTTCCCTCACTTCTGTAAAACATTTAAAACTGAAGATATTTGCAGCAGCACTCAGCAGCCAAGTTCTGCTATTTTTTCCCTTCCCTATTTGCTTCAGCAGGGAGCTCAGATGTTCTTTCTGCAAGGAAAAAAGTTCTAAAAATCTTGACATGCTTCATCCCCTCTGGGCGCTCAGCTAGAAGCTGTTTTTACCCAGAAAACACCACATTAACACATTACCGCAGGAACAACCCAGGAACGCCTGCAGTTAGGCAGCATCTAGTGCACAGGACCAGCAACTCCCCAAGCAGAACACGCACCCACACGTGCCTCAGGCTTCTCTCTCGGTGCTCCCAGCCAGCGGACAGTCACCTCCTCAGACTGGTCACCAAGAGAGGGAACAAGTGGCTCCAACGGGTGCTGACACGCAACCTTTAGGACAGAGGTGTTCACAGAACACACCACAAGCCAGCAAGCGCGAGTAACTGCTGCACTGAAGGGAACGTAAAAGCCAGGCGTGCCCGAGAAGCAGCTGGCAACACTGCAGAGACAAGGCTGCTTTGGCCAAGGAACAGCACTTGAGTTAATCAATCGGATGGTGCCTGTCTGCACACTCCACTCCCTGAGAGCTCCTGGTCTCTCCCGAGAGACCTCGGTCAAACGCCGGTGTGTGAAAAGGTTTCTAGGAAGAGTTAGAGCCATGCCAAGTCTGATCAACAACCCCAATGTCAATCCAGCAGGGAGGTACCTTCACTGGTCCTTACCTTGATTGCTCTCCTGACTATCATGATGGCATCGTGCAGGGACCGTTCCGTCTCCTCCATGAACTGCTCTGCCCCCCCTCGCAGGATTATCGTGCAAGTCTTTGCCTTCGGGCAGCCTGTGAAGAAGTTATATCTGCCAACGACACGAGAAGGGCTAAGGTGAGGGAGAAGCAGTGCTGCTGCTGAGCAGGCTTTGCACCAGTACGACAGTACAGGGACAGAGAAATTCCTTCCGAGCCAGATGCACGACTGAAGTCATTTCGCCGTACACAGTGCCCGTCAGATCCTGAGCTAAGGAGGAGCAGAGCCAGGCAATACACAAGTGAAATTCAAGATGATCCAAGAAAATTCACTCTCTTCCTGTTGCTAGGGATTTGCACTAAACCAGTGCTCTCATTTTCACTTGGCAGGAACACAGCAGATGTTAGGAGAGAGCCCCAAAGAGGATTTTCTCCTCCAGCGACAGGAAGAACTCATTATACCCAGCTTCATTTGTGCTGAGAGTAAAGTGTCACTGTGGGGTATCAGACGAGTGCCACAATCAACCCCAAAAAACGCTGCTTTCAAGTTATGAATGAAAGAATCCCACTATGCTTTCTACGAGACAGTGGGGAATAAGCATATATATTTAAAAGCATATAAGAGAAAATCTATATGAAACCTTTCTCCTGCTCCCTCAGCTTCATAAAAAACAGGAATAACACAATTTTGTTTTCACACCGTCACCGTGAGAGATGCTCAAACCTGCTAACATTAACATTAACCTACCCTAACTTTTCAAACTAATACTGAGTGCTTGCACAGGACTAGAGGTTCACAGCTGGTGTACTTACCTCTCTCCTCCAATCTGAGTCTCCTCAAAGACCTCGCATCTGCCCAGAACATCATCTGACAGGGCGTTGACACTGGTCTGAATAGAACCGCCGCAGGCCTGCATGAAAAGGAGGTAAAGCATAGCATCACCAACACTGGCAAACAGTCAAATTTGCCCAGTGGCCTCTCACCCTTCAGAGACAGCCCAGCCTTTTAGCTGATGCGAAACCACCCTGCAGGCCAGATTCAGGAAAAAAAACCCTTTCTACTTCCCCTCCTATCTCATGCATCTAGGCAGGCTACCAACATCAGAAATAATCCTCAACAGCAAAATAAGATGATGGTTCTTCCAAGTGCTGATTCACAGGCTCTAAAGTCCAGCAGCTACACAAAGAAAGCTGAGGAAAACAACACTCATGATGGAACATAAAAGAACTAGGAGAAGAAAAAAAAAAAAAGGCTACCAATGCAATGTATAGACCTTAATGTACAAGAACATCAGAGAAACAAGAGAGCAGTGCAGGTGCAATTAACAAGGGGTTGTTCATACTGACAAAGCTGTTCCTTGATGGAATAAGGCAACTTCACATAACAATCACACTGGCAAAAATTATGCCATTTTAATGTTACCTCTTTGTAAGGAACAGTGTGTTCAGTCGATCGCTGGTCTGTTCTGGGAATGACCAGCCTGGCACCGTTAAACCTAAATCAGAAGTCTTTATTGTGAAACAAGGCAGCTCACCATCATAGTCCGCTTGAGATCCTCTTCCGGGACACGGCCGGCACAAAACATGTCTCTATCCGCAAAGTACTGAGTTGCCACATCACCGATAGGAAGTTTGGACAGGACGACTTTGGCTCCTGACTTGTGGATTTTGTCTAGTTTGTCATACAAGATGTTCCACTCAGCATCCACAATGGCCTGGTAATCCTGCGAGGGACACGAGAGGAAGGGACAGGCGCTCCCGTTACAAAGGGCTGCAAATGCCACCCCGCAGTGCCTGCAAAGGGACAGCTCGTCTGAAACCACGGCAGCAGCGAGGCTGCTCCATGCAGCCCCAGCAGACAACTGCTTTCCAAGACTCGCAGGTGATTTTAGGTCACTCCAAGAGTCATGCCTGTTAAAATGCTTCTAGCAGCAGAACTGAATTCGTAAAGGGGCTGGATGAACTGGCAAGGAGGCTCAAGAGCAAGCACAAGGAGAAGAAGGGATTATACTGATGTCTGAGACACCTTTACAGAACCCTGCAAGGATGCTGGGGTGGAGAGACTTACAGCATCCATCAGAGGTAAAACACAGATCCTGAGAAACCTCATGCTTTACCAGAATGACCAGGCTGGACAGGCCACACAGCCAGCCTGCTGTGTTCTGGCCGTCAGCGAAACAGCCACGGACAGCTGGGAAAGCTTCCAACAGCACACAGCAACACCACACGCCGCAGCCGACTACAACAGAAAAGACCATCGTGTTCATCGCAGCATAGAGAATAACTTGAAGGAAACAGTTACTGAGGTGACGGAGGGGACAAGACCCCAGAAACAAAGCACCCAGAGATCTTTAGATACCACAATGACGCAGGCACCAAACGCAGGCAACACTGCGGTACTGGCCAAGAACGTGTCAGAGAACAACCGCATTTCACACAGGTGTTTTAACAAGATGCAAAGAGAACTATCATCCAAATGCCCCTTGTTTGCTTAAATAGGCAGAGGCTTTTCCAGCATTTTAAGCACTGCTTAATAAGCTTGCCCTGGAAGGCCACTTGTCAGGGGTAAAGAAGTCACCACGCAGCTGATGACTTATCACAGCGTAGCTGTGGCACAACAACTGAGCAGAAACATGCCCTAAACCTGCTGCAACCTCAAGTCTGCCATACCCTTCTTCCAAACAAGCCAGCATAACTCACCAGCTATTTTCAGGGAGGGAAGGGCGTGCAGAAGGAAATCCCATTTATCCCACTGGCTCCCAAGCAGCCACCACGTCCTGCAGGCATGAGGAAAGGGGACAGGCCCCTTTGTCGGCTCTTACCTCCACTGTGTTTACTCGGACTTCAGCGTTGTCCTTCTCGGCTTTGAGCTCCAGCTCCACGTTCAACAAGGCGATCTTGGGTGACTGGTACTTCTTGGGCTGCATTTCAAACCCAGCATAAGAGAATGTCTTCTTAAAGGCAACTCCGGCCACCAGCTGAGAGTCCTTGAAGACAGGGATTTGTGTTAGGCTCAGCTTCCCAAGGTTTTCCCAACAGGGTCAATAACTCCCACAGGAGACTCCCTACCTTCAGAGTCCTCATTTACAAAGCACTCACCAACTGCTGTCTCCTTTGATTAACCCACTTCTAGAGAAAACAAGCAAGTATTTTCTTCTCTGTTCCCAAAACCAGCTTCTATCACTTCCTTTCTACCCCTCAAGACGCCGCAGCGAAAGATGTCATACACAATCTGAAGATCAAGGGATGGAGCAATCTGTTCTCTCTCTGATGTCTTTCCCATTTCTATCCTTTGAAGATGGATTCTTCTCATCCACAGCCTCACACTCGGGGATTTTTTTTTTGTTTTTCCAAGCTCCATCACCACCTCTGGGATTGTTTTGCAGCAGGACTGCCCTGCCCAACTCTGCCCCCTGAAGTGAACTTCTTGACTTCATGGCTGGGAGAGAAATCAGCATCCAAAGCTCTTACCCCGTGAGTACCTAACCATGCGCTACAGACCTGGCGCTGCCCGGCCACCGAAGCCCAGAGGGCCCTTGTCCCTCCTAAGCTAGGACAGGCACAGCCTTTCTCTGCTCTAGCTGACAAGGTGAGATGACCCAGGATCTCTCACAAGCTAACCCTGAAAAGTAGTGTGCTGAATTATTTGTCTCATCCTCACACAGGTCTCCAAGGAGTCTGACAGCAGAACAGAAGAGCCAAACAATAGGGAGTAGGGAGAGCAGCTTTTATCCAGAACGGGAGACACCACGCTCCCCAGGGGACCAATTTCTGCAATCCTTGGAATACCAGCAGGCCCAGGCACCACAAAAGCAGACGCTGAAACATTCCTAATTCACTAAATTAGTTGTCTGGGCAAGATAATGGCATAATTATAATGTCTCTTCTCAATGAAAACGCTCGTGCAGAGTGTTTACAGACAGCAACAGCCACAGAATAATAATTTACAGAGACTGTGGTGGGCTTTACTTTTCAGCAGAGGACTCCCAAGCGATGGGCCAAAGTTACACAGGATACAGGGAGGAGAGAGCAGACACACCAACTCAACCGCAGCCCAAGAATAAATCCCCACCACACACCCGCGCACAGCCCTGTGCCTGACGGGTGTTCCAGCCCTGTGGTATGAACCACACATCCCACCTGCCCTGCCCACCACCAGATCAGCTCCTTCACAACGTTCTCCTTGCATTTTTCCCAATCCAGTACTCATGCACAGAACTGGCACTGTATGGCTTTGGGTTCCAGAAGTAACAAAGACTTCCTACCAAAAAATTTATTTCATTATTTGCAGAGATATAAATGGAATTTGTATCAGAAGCAACATTTGCTGCAGAGGGCAGCGAGATAAGAGCGTATTTGGCTTTAAAAAAAAAAATCAGATTTCCTACCTACAGAAAAGAAATCCAGCCCTGCTCGCTAAGTAAGCTTTTTCCTCACATCAACAGCTTTGTTTTGCTTTGGTCATTCCCCAAAAGATATTATCAAGCCGGGCTGCACTTCTGCTGGAGTCAATCCATCAAAAGAGCTGCGATCACTGTCTCCTATCCTTTCAGGACAAGCTACAACAGAACTTACTTCCAGAGCACCTCCTTGCACCTTCTTTATTCCAATCATTTTGAGTTGTAACAAGTCATCTAACATCATGACAGCATCTACGACCATCTTGGAAAAAAACTCCTTGCTCTGGGAGATCAGTTTAGAGCTCAGGGCTGTGGCTGCACACTTCTCCAGCAGGCTTCTCAGCTCACTGCAAGAAAGAAATTAAAAACCAAGGTTTTGTTCACTCGCCAATCCTTTTCACAAGAACACTGTGCATGGTAGGACTAATCTGCTCGGACAGAGGGAAAGATCAGCTCCCTTCTATCAACAGGGAAAACAAGGCACACGTGTCAAAGTCCAGACTGTCCAAGCATGATTCTCTCTTTCAGAGCATGAGCACCAGACAAGCACTGGCAGGGTCGGTTGGCTTTTGGACACCACAGGCCTGGGCAAAACAGAAGGGGCTCAGCATCCTCTCCATCCAAAGGCAGCAAGGAGTTTCTGAAATCCTCTAAAAGTGGCACATTCTCTAAAGTATTATCTCAGGTAACGTATGCTGTAACAGAGTGGATGATACACGGGACACCAGGGAAACATGGATCTAACTCCCAGGCTCTATCATCCAAGTTACTGCTGACCATGAGAATTGTTTCGTGTCACAGCACAGCAGAAAGGATGTAACTCATGTCAGTTTATTTAAGATGATTACACGTTCAACTTGAACTTTTACTGCAGGTATTAGTGATGTCAGATCAAGCAGACGAGCGCGTAAACCGCAGTGAGAAATGAGCTCCAGTATTGTCACCTCAGCTGAGGGGATCATTTCCTTACTGCTATTAGCTATCTAACTTCATGCATTCAACAGCTAAAAGCGATCTGACTTTCAGAGAAGCGCTGAGCATTTAACACTGCCACTGATTGCAGGAAAAGCTGCCACCACTGGAAAAAAGAAATCGGTCTGCTTATTTTGGTACCTAGTTTCCTCCATGTGGACTGTAAGACACTGGCCTACATACTTCACTGCAGCCCAGCTGAGATTATGGCATCTTCCCCGGAGGAGCAGGAAACTCCAAAAGCTCAGGAATAACCCCAGGGTGGGGCCACCACTGTTCAGCCCGACCTTGAGACCTCAGCCAGAGCCATAGCAGAAGTCAGAAACACCCTCACACCAGCTAACTGAAGCCCAGGTATACAACCAGGTCATCTGTACGGGAAACTTACTCTTTATCTTCCTTCTTCACTGCAACAGCAATGTCTTTGATCTTGTTTACAGCCTGTCAAAACACAAGCCAACAGTTGAATTAATGATTCATGCTCCCAAGTTGATCAGATCTCCAACCTACCTCTTTGCATTTTATGTTACTTTTTATTCTCTACTTCAACATCACTGAAGTTTCAAGCATTTAACCTGCTCCACCCCTTCCAGGACAGTAATTCTAAGAAACACAATAATCTAAGTTTAAGAGGATCAGGAAGAGGCTCAGAGCTGCTCCACTGTTTTCAGCAGAGATCTGGGGAACCAAAGGGCTACTGAGGGAGTTAAGCTCCAGAGAAAATTCAGCTTAACAGGACTGATGGGCTTCACAAGACGTAAGGTTTACTAAGGAGCAGTAGAGATCAGGAGAAGGAGAAACAAGTTTTCCCATTTATTCATTGCTCCTTGGAAATAAAACAAAGGACGCGATAGCACTCCAGAGGTATCAGCTGGTAATAACAGCTCTCTGACTCCAGAGAAGGCAGCTGATGTTTGCAGTAAGATATCATGAGATTGCTACTGTCACCCCCCCATGCCCATTCATTACTGAATTTTGCCTGGAAGTGTGTTATTTTCCTCTTTGGCACAGAACTCCTCTCCCTAGATGCTCTAGTGGAGCTCAGCACACCCCTCGGCTCTGTAGCAGCAGCCGAGCCCTCCCTCGGCTATGAGCAGCGCTGCCTTACCAACTGCGTTGCTGTGCGGAAGGCACGGATGATGATTTGAGGATGGAGGCCTTCCTCCACGTAGGGTTTCACTTGTTTCAGGAATTCAGCAGCAAGCAGAGTTACCGATGTGGTACCATCACCAACCTGCACAGAGAGGAAACACTCTGTGTCATCCACACACTGCAGAACTGCTCCAACAGCAGCTTCAAAACCACGCAAGGGCTTCCAGAGGAAATCAGATTTCATTACTTTCTCCACTCTCAGATTTGCAGCCGGATTTTTGGGTGATTAAGAAGGGCTGGGTTCAGACCACATCCTGTTTGAGGGTGAAGTCTTATTTCCCAGTCACCTGTGTTCATGGAATGTGAATTTTATATCTTTGAAACTTCTAACTCCCCATCAGACTTGATGGAAACAGCATAAAAGATTTTAAAG
Source organism: Tauraco erythrolophus (assembly GCF_009769465.1). NCBI lineage: Eukaryota > Metazoa > Chordata > Aves > Musophagiformes > Musophagidae > Tauraco > Tauraco erythrolophus. The sequence goes on along the minus strand of NC_141469.1, from coordinate 22,299,345 downwards.
TTATCACAAAAGAGAAGGTGTCAATGAAGAAACCAGAATAAACGCCTGCCCTCTGTGAGCAATTCCCACCCGTTAACACAGAGCCCACACAACCACTGACAGGAGCAAGCTTGCTGCCGCACGTTACGCTTCCAAGCACAGCCAGGCCACTCCCTACCTCTGCATCTTGAGATTTGGCGATGTCCACTAACGTCTTCGCCGCCGGATGGACAACGTCGAGGAGCTTCAGGATGGTGGCACCATCGTTGGAGATAGTGGCTTTGCCTGGGATTGATGTACAAAAGGAAGTCAAGCTCAACTGCCACGAGTGAAGCCCTGGTTGCTCTGAAAGGGCACCCCGACACCCAAGGGAGCTTTTCAGAACCTCAGAGAGACATTAAGACAACAGTCACTTCAGACCAGCCAGTCTCTCTCTGCTTCACCAGTTCACCTTTCAGGTCAAACGTGTCTCCAACCTGATATTACGCTACAGTGTTCCCCAATCAAGCCCTGGTCCTGCACCATTATGAATTCTGTCATGTCTAAAGAACCACAGGCTCTCGGCCCAAATTTCCACTTAAAAGTCATTTTTCTTCCGCCAAATGACTGTTTTCTTCCTCCTGTGTGATTTGAGACGTGATCACCACAGTATTTTTATACACTCCTACAGCCAGATACACGACTATAAACTGGCTGAAAAGGAAAGCGAAAGGGTCACGCTCATGGAGAGGGGAAGCCAGAACAGCTGTTTCACAGAGGGTGTCTCAGCAGATGCCCCCATTCCATACTACGAGCGTCTTTCTAGTCCATTTTTGGAACAGATTAAATGAAGTTAGTCTGAGTTAGTCTTCGCACCAATTAAGAGAGGCTTTAAATTCATTCCCTTCTTACTTCTCGATATACTGCCTCCGCAGACAGATAAAAACAGATATTCTAGTCTGAAACCTACACGATGAAAGAGACTAGAAATCAATCATATTAGTTATTAGGCAAATTGAAATCCAATTACCCTTTTTAATAAAACTTATTACGGTTCCTATCTGTAAAAACTATTTCAAGACAATGCTAAGACCTTCCACCCCATCCTTCAGCAACAAAAACCCACAAGCAATATATTAGTTTGGCAACTTCATGCAAGTCTTTCCAGAGGGGGGCGAGTCTCATCCCTAAATTACATTGGAAAAAAAAAAAAAAATCCATCCAGTAACTTCCACTGACCTCATGCTCAGCCACAACAAGAGCTGAGTAACTCCACACGTATGTGAGCCTCATGTGAAAAATAAATAAATAGAGATGGTCAGGGATACCTGAAGACCAGGTTCAAGACAGTTTCTTCTTTCTGGCACAGATTTTCTCACATCTAGTCCCACTAACCTGAATCTACCCAACCTCACAACAAAGACCACAGCTGTCTTAAGTCAGACTAGTAGGCAGCAAGCACGTGGTTCCTCAGGTGGGTCTGACAACGATCTTCTCAACAGCAGAGGCCAGAGTCAAGGTGTTAAACTGAACACAGAGACAGACGCTGAACCTCTATTGTGAGAGTTGTGCAGTATATGGGGTGTGGAAGTTGAAGTCTGCATACATGCAAATGCTGGTTTTAATTGCTATGAAGACATGAGTAAATATGCAGCTGCCAGTGTGCACTGCGCTTGGAGATGATTTCCCAGTCTGTGGTTTCCATGATTTCTACATAGCTGTGAGACACCACTGCCCAGTGCTTACCCCGGTCATCCACAATGAGCTTGTCCATGCCCCGAGGTCCCAGGGTAGTGCGCACGGCTTCCGCAATAACCTGGCAGGCATTGATGTTACTGACGAGCTGGGGGATCCCCTGTGAGGTGTCCGTCCCCTCCTTCAGCAGGATAACCGGTGTTGGCTGAAGAGAGAACCCACAGCAGACTTGTTACTCCAATCCCAACAGCCTGCGGACAACCTGGAGCTAACTCCTCACACAAAAAAGGTCGAGATCAAAACATGCAGCCTCCTTCAAGTTTCTCTGCCTTCACGCAAGCTAAGCACTTTCCATCTCCCACAGTGTAACTGGAATTCACCCAGCTGTCTCCAGTAGATGCTCTGGGACCATCCCATAACCGTCCCCAAAATAAGTGGGTTTCCTCCGCACAGCGTAGTTCAGCAAAGTTCTGATTTTGATGCTAGACTGAAGGAGACAGTACATGCGGCATTTACTGACACAGCAGGGAACTGCACAAGTGCTGCAATTGGATCAGTGATTTTTTTTTAGCATAGCACCAGCAAGATGGTCAGGAGAACAGGCACAGCAGCGCTTTCCCTGTCATGTGTCCCTCAAATCAGAGTCCAAGCTGCCCCAAAGATGGCAACTGCTGAACGGTGCTCTCACAGAGAGGAGGTGGCAGAGGAGCACAACTGAAGCGATTACACCCGCCTGACAGGAAACTGTGCTGGAGACAGCTTGGAGGGTACCAGAGACCACAGGAGACAAGGGCTTCTCGCTGTGCTCCAAGAGCGCACCGGCCCTTTCCAGAACGCAAACCAAACGTGCCTTACAGGCAAAGCTTACCGCCCCGGCACAGCCAAAGCCTGTGAGGCGCTCGGTATTAAACCACCGCCTGCGGGCGGAGAGGAAAATCATACTACGGCTGTTACACGGCAGAGTGACAAGGCTGGCGCTGAGGGTCCGCCTGCCGTGCGAGGGTCACGGCCAAGCCTCCCTAAATCCTGGGAAGATCTCGCAGAAGAAAACGTACCGAGTTCTTCCACACCCACACTGCAGAGACCTCAAGGGAACAAGAAACTCTCGCAGTCCGGAGAAAGTGAGGGGGGAAGCAAGCCTTGTGCCGCAGCCCGTCCGCTCCCCAGCAACAGCACCGCGGCCGAGAGCTGGGGAGCGCCGGACTGGAAGAACCGGAGCCGGCGGGGGACAGCCGGGCCGCGCGGCCGAGAGGCCCCAGGGGCCGGGGCTCCGGGACCGCCACGCACCGGGGCGCACGACTACGGCTCCCGGGGCGCACAGCTCCCGCCCAGCGCCTCTCGGCCGGCCCCGCCGCGCCGCCTCACGCCGCGGGCAGCAGCAGGCCTCTGCGGCGGGGAGGCCTCCGCCATCCCCGCCCCACCCGGGACAGCCCGAGCGCGCACCGGCCCCGCCCAGCACGGCACGGCTCCTGGAAGGCGGCGGAGGCCGAGCGGGCCGCCGCGCGGCAGCGGGGCGCGGCGGCGGCGCGGATGCCGGCGGATGGCACTCACCAGCATCCCGGCTGCGCTCCTCTCCGCGCCTTCGCCGGCCTCGGACGAGCCCCCACCCCACAATGCACCGCGCCCACCGAGAAGCTTCCCCGGGCGGGAGAGGAAGCGCGAGAGAGTCACTCGGCAGATTGATGGCGGCGCCGGCCAATAGCAAGGCACGGGGCGGGGGCGCCGCCAATGGGCGCGGGGTGGGGGCGGGGCGTCTGGCTGCGCCGGGCGCAGCCATGCTCCGCCGCTCGCTCTGGCTCTGCCTTTGCCTCTGCTCCTGCCCGGCCCGCGGTGAGTGCGAGCGGCCCGCGCGGCCCCGGCACCCGCACCCCGTCCCGCCCCGCTGCCTTTCCCCTCCTGCACCCCAGCCCGGGAGCATTTCCCCTCCGTGCACCCGCCCCCTTGCATTTCCCCTCCGTGCACCGCGACCTAATGGCATTTTCCCATCCAGCACCTCGTGCTGGTTGCACTTCCCCTCCTGCACCCCAGTCTGGGTGCATTTCCCCTCCGTGCATGGCGATCCAGGTGCCTTTCCCCTCCGTGCACCGCGATCCAGGTGCATTTCCCCTCCGTGCACTGCGGTTCAGGTGCCTGTCCCCTCGCTGCACTCTGGCCCCGTTGCATTTCGTCGCCGTCCACCGTGATCCAGGGGCGTTTCGCCTCCTGCACCCCAGTGCGGGTGCATTTCCCCTCGGCGCACCCTGGCTCCATTGCATTTCGCCTCCATGCACCGCGATCCAGATGCATTTCCCCTCCACGCACCCCGGTCCGGGTGCATTTCCCCTCCATGCCCCCCAGCTCCATTGCATTTCCTCTCCTGCACCCCGGTCCGGATGCATTTCCCCTCCATGCACCCCACCCCCCATCCAGCACCCCAGTCGTCTGTGTTTCCCCTCGGTGCACCTGGCACCATTGTATTTCCTCTCCTGCACCCCAGTCCAGGTGCATTTGCCCTTGGTGCACCATGGCCCCACTGCATCCCCCCACCCAGCACCTCATTCCAGGTGCATTTCTTTTCAGGGTGCTTCAGTCCAAGCACGTTTTCCCTCTGTGCACCTCGATCTGGGTGCCTGTCACCCCTATTCCCTTCGTGGTCCAGCTGCGTTTTCCCCTTCCCCCAGTGCACCCCAGTCCCCGTGCCTTTCCCCCGTCTGTGCTCCTGGGTGCTGGTGCATTTCCCCTCGCAGCGCTCCAGGCTAAACCCGGCATTTTGGGTCCTCTGCCTCAGGGCCCGGCTGGGAGCTGGCATTGCCGACGGGTGCGTTCCCTTCTGTGTGATGCAGTTAGGGAGCAGTAGTTGGGTATTTTCGCTTTTTTTCAGGAATTTTCCTTATTGTTTTCTCTGCCTCTCACCTCTCTCCATGCACACCCAGGTTTACGCATCCATGAATACTTGTATTTCCAAGTGCTGAGCCCTGGAGACATCCGCTACATCTTCACCGCCACTCCGGCCAAGGATTTTGGTGGTGTGTTTGTAAGTATTAAGAACTGAACATGTCTTAGGTCCCTCCGTCCTGATGTTTCTCCACTGCATGGCCTGGTGATTTGAAGCCTTTTATAAAAATGGAGCTAATTGCTCTTCCCTGAGCCTTCCCTTAGGAATGAGATCCCCGTTTTTGACCTCAGCAGACTTTCAGAGGGGGAGTTTGGTCCCATGTGTGTTCAGGGAGCACGTGCCCCACTCTTTCCTCCTCCAAGGGCTGAGACAGGCACAGCCATGTCCCAGAAGGGCTGGTCGGGCTGCCATGGGGAACAGCAGAGATAAACCAGCTGGTCTGAAGATGTAAGACCTTCCCCTGAATAAACCCAGAGTCAGAATGGGGGTGCAGGAGCAGATCTGCTGGGAAACGTGTGAGGCATCGAGGACTGGAGGAAGAGATGCTTTCTGGCTCTGCACATGTTCCCTGGGAACACTTGGATGTGTCCATGCACGTGGGTGCTCCTGGAGACCCACCAACTCTCCGTGTCTTGTAAAGTTGGCACTGCATGGCCTTGCATAGCTCCCAGCACAGCGCCGTGCCTCAGTTTCCCCTCCCCGCAGTGACAGCGAGATCTAGGCAAGCTGTTGAGTGAATTGGGATGGCTCTGCAGGGGCTGGAATGGGGCAACCAGCATCCCTGCACCTGGGAGCCCTCAGTCTCCCCAGAAGCACACCCTGCACAGCGCAGGGGACAGCGGGGACAGCGGCGGTGGGGCTGGGGATGGGAAGCAGCCCTGACCCCCCTCACTCACCCCTGCCTGTCTCCTTCTCGGAGAACACAAGGTACGATCAGATCCACCTGGTCCCAGCGGATCCCCCTGAAGCCTGCGGAGAGCTGAATAATGGCGTCTTCATCCAGGACCAGATTGCCTTGGTGGAGAGGGGGTACGTCTGGCACCATGGGAGCTGTTTGGGGGGGACCAATGGGCAGGAGGGCAGATGCCCGCGCTGCAGAGGGTGACAGTGCAATAGCCACATTTTATCTTCACCTCTAACTCCTTCCCATGACTTACCCCACATGGGTATATGAGGAAAACGTCGGGATGCTCTTACCCCAGAATATTTCATGTTGTGTCTTTTAGAGAACAGCCTGTGCTAAGCTGGAAAAAGCCCTATTTTGTTTTATTTTATTTTATTTTATTTTATTTTATTTTATTTTATTTTTTGCTCAGCAGAAAGTGACAGAGAGTGGGCAGCCTCTGCCTGAACTACAGACTCAAAGAGGATCAGGGCTTGGGGGAGGCACGGGGCCAGGGAGACAGTCCCAGGTTTGGGCATCTCCAGGCAAGCTCTGGCACTCGCAGGTTTCGAACCTGCCAAGGAACTGCCTGCAGCCGCCAGAGATTTGTCCCTCTCTGCCCCAGGGGTTGCTCGTTCCTGTCGAAGACGCGTGTGATCCAGGAGCACGGCGGACGGGCGGTGATCATCGCGGATAACGCCTACGACAACGACAGCTTCTACATCGAGATGATCCAGGACAGCACCAGGCGCACAGCCGACATCCCCGCGCTCTTCCTGCTGGGCAGGGATGGGTAGGTACCTCTGCCAACAGACATCTCGTCTTCCCAAGTGCGGAAGATCTCATGGGGAGGGCCAAGTGACAGCCTTGTCCCCACAAAATGGGGAGGTCCCAGTGATCAGCATGTCCCACCTGGGCTTGGTGAACCAGATTGTTAGTGGATTCAGTCATAATCCACTGGAGCAGGTTTCTCAGAGAAGTTGTGGCTGCCCCATCCCTGGAAGTGTTCATGGCCAGGTTGGATAAGGCTTTGGGCAACCTGGTGTAGTGGAGGGTGTCCCATGGCAGGGGGGTTGGAACTAGATGATCTTGAAGGTCCCTTCCAACCCAAACCATTCTAGGATTCTATAATTAATCCACCAAGTGTCTCTTTGAGCCAGTTCATGGTTTAGGCTCACGTCTGGGCTCCACTCTCCCAACGCTGGTGGTTCAGGCAAGCCTGTCACCTCTCTGTCCTTCCAGGTACATGATCAGACGCTCCCTGGAGCAGCATGGGCTCCCCTGGGCCATCATCTCCATTCCCGTCAACGTCACCAGCATCCCCACGTACGAAATGATGCAGCCCCCCTGGACCTTCTGGTAGCAGTGGGAGGTCGCAGTGGACCGAGGACTTGTCGGTGTATCCCAGGAGCTGGCCTCAGGGACCAGATTTGAGGAAAGGGTCCCAATGCACTCCAGAGATCCCACCGCCCAGCCTCGCCGGATTCAGAAATGGGGAGATCTTTCTGCCGGCACATGGCTGAAGGGAGAACACCAGCACCCGCGGTGGAGAACCTAGAGTCTGGCACCGAGGACCCTTTGTGGTGACTTTCTGGGCGGGAGGTGATGGCCCAGAGGAGGCCACCACTTCCCCGAGAAACATTTTAACTGCGTTAAGATGCCACTGGTAATTTGTGCTGCTGATTTAGAGGGATGCAGGGTTACATGGATGCAGTCTGGCAGGGATGGGAGAGTGAGGTACAGGCTTGGTCTGTGCTAGCAGGGCTCGCCCAACATCTGTATATTTTTGTCTGAGCCCATGAAATCTAAACAAGTTTTAGAGAAAGGGAAGTTTCTCTTTTTTTTCAGCGGTCAAAGGGACAAATCTCATCCCCTGACAACGTTTTTCCCAGTGAACTTCCTAAGCTGCCTCCTGCAGCCAGGGCAGGGCTGACTTCTGACCCTGCACAGCATGCATCAGTCACACACTGGGGCAGAAACAGCTTCATGGGGCAGCGTTGCCTCTGGCATCTGTCCCCAAGGGTGGGCTGGTCACAGATCCAGAGCCCAAACCTCAGTGGGCATCTGTTCCCTCATCCCCAGACCTCCAAGTCTGGGGAGGATATTGTAGTGGGAATCTACAATATCTACTGGATATTGTAGTGGGAATCTGCTACAGGCCACCCTATCAGGACGGTGAGGCTGATGAACTATTTTTTAAACAACTGGGGGAAGTCTCGCGCTCACTAGCCCTTGTCCTTGTGGGTGACTTTAACCTACCTGATGTCTGTTGGAAGTATAACATGGCAGTCAGGAAACAATCTAGGCAATTCCTGCAGTGTGTGGAGGACAACTTCCTATCACAACCGGTCAGTGAACCGACTAGAGAAGGTGCTCCCCTAGACCTGCTGTTTGTGAACAGAGAAGGTCTCGTGGGAGATGTGATGGTTGGAGGACGCCTGGGGCATAGTGACCATGAGATAATAGAATTCTCAATTCTAGGGGAAGTTAGGAGAGGGAGCACTAAAACGGCCAAGCTGGACTTTGGGAGAGCTGACTTTGAACTGTTTAGAAGTCTGGTTAATAAAGTCCAATGGGAGATAGCTCTCAAGGGTAAGGGGGCGCAAGAGGGATGGTTACTACTCAAAAAGGAAATTCTGGAGGCACAGGAGCGAGCTGTCCCTGTGTGCCGGAAATCGAGCCGCCGGAGTAGAAAACCAGCTTGGATGACCAAGATGTGGGAACACCTCAAAAGAAAAAGGGAAGTCTATATGTCTTGGAAGAATGGGCAGGCATCCAGGGAGGAATACAGGGAGGAAGTTAGGGCATGTAGGGAGATAATCAGGGGGGCAAAAGCCCAACTGGAACTTAGACTAGCCAGCTCCGTAAAGGACAACAAAAAGTCCTTCTATAAATACATTAATAACAAAAGGAGGGCTAAAGATCACCTCCAGCCCCTACTGGACTCAGGGGGTACGTTAGTCACTAGGGATGAGGACAAGGCTGAGGTCCTTAATGCCTTCTTTGCCTCAGTCTTTAATAATAAGGTCAGTAGTTCCCAGGTGAGCCGGCCTATGGTGTCTGAGGGCAGGGAGGGAGAGCAAATCGAAGCTCCTGTGATCCAAGAGGAACAGGATTTGCTTCGCCAGCTGGATGCCCACAAGTTTATGGGGCCTGATGGTATCCACCCGAGAGTCCTGAGAGAGCTGGCGGATGTCATTGCCAAACCCCTGTCCATTATCTTTGGGCAGTCTTGGCTCACTGGGGAAGTTCCGCTGGACTGGAGGCTGGCGGATGTTACCCCCATTTACAAAAAAGGGCAAAAGGAGGATCCGGGGAACTACAGGCCTGTCAGTCTGACCTTGGTGACGGGCAAAGTCATGGAACAGGTTATCTTGAGTGCTATTAATGAGCACATACAGGTTAACCGGGTGATCAGGCCCAGTCAACACGGGTTTATGAAAGGCAGGTCTTGCCAATCAAACCTGATCACCTTCTATGATGGGGTGACCCGCCTGGTTGACGAGGGAAGGGCTGTGGATGTAGTTTTCCTTGACCTCAGTAAAGCCTTTGATACAGTTTCTCATAGTGTTCTGCTTGAGAAACTGATAACTGCTGGCCTGGATAGGCACACCCTCCTTTGGGTTAAAAACTGGCTGGATGGCCAGGCCCAAAGAGTGGTGGTAAATGGGGCTAAATCCGGCTGGAGGCCGGTCACCAGTGGGGTTCCCCAGGGCTCAGTGCTGGGTCCAGTTCTGTTTAACATCAATGACCTGGATGAGGGGATTGAATGTACCCTCAGTAAATTTGCGGACGACACCAAGCTGGGAGGCTGTGTCGATCTGCTCGAGGGTAGGGAGGCCCTTCAGAGGGATTTGAACAGACTGGATCGTTGGGCTGAGGCCAATGGCATGAGCTTTAATAAGGCCAAGTGCAGAGTCCTTCACTTGGGGTATAAAAACCCAAGCATCGCTATAGGCTCGGGGAAGAGTGGCTGGAGAGCTGCCTGGCGGAGAAGGACCTGGGGGTGTTGGTTGACTACCGGCTTGATATGAGCCAGCAGTGAGCCCAGGTGGCCAAAAAGGCCAATGGGATACTGGCATGTATCAAGAATAGTGTGACCAGCAGGAACAGGGAAGTGATCCTGCTCCTGTACTCGGCACTGGTGAGGCCGCACCTGGAACATTGTGTCCAGTTTTGGGCCCCTCGCTTTAAGAGAGATATTGAGCTCCTGGAGCAGGTCCAAAGAAGGGCGACTAAACTGGTCAAGGGGCTGGAAAATAAAACTTATGAGGAGCAGCTAAGGGAGGTGGGGCTGTTTAGCCTGGAGAAGAGGAGGCTGAGGGGAGACCTGATTACAGCCTACAAATACTTGAGAAGGGACGGTGGGGAGGTGGGGGAAGGGCTCTTTACATTAGTGATGGGTGATAGGACAAGAGGAAATGGGTATAAGCTTAGTCAGGGGAGATTCAGGTTGGATGTTAGCAAGTATTTCTTCTCTGAAAGGGTTGTCAGCCACTGGAATAGGCTGCCCAGGGAGGTGGTTGAGTCCCCATCCCTGGATGTGTTTAAGAAAAGGGTGGATGAACTACTTAGGGACATGGTTTAATGGGGGATTAGGGACGGTTGGACTGGATGATCTCTAAGGTCTTTTCCAACCTAGAAATCTATGAAGTCCCCACCAGGACCAGCCCCTGGATCGTAGCCCTTGCCTCTGCACTCGCCACCCTCCAGTTTACCGGTACAAACGACATGGCCCCACTTCTCACCAGTCTTGGTTTATTATGAATACTGAGGGGGACGCGGCCCCGGGACGGCTGGGGACGAGCAGTGGGGTGCGGGGCTGCCAGTGGTGGTAGTGCCAGAGGTGCCCATCTACAGCGTCGTCCTCCATCCCGCAATCCAGCTGCCACGGGCCTGGAGGAAGTGGTGGCAGGAGAACAGCTCCCCAGAATCCAAGAGGGCTGGAAAATAGCCCAGGCGCATCCCCAACCTGCTGTCTGTTCATTGCCTGGAGCCGTCTTTGCCGCGCAGCACGTGGTCCACAGACAGGGACACCACACAGAGCAGCATGGCCTCATCGATCGTTGGCAGCGTGGGATGGATGACAACACTCAGCTGCTGGTGACATCATGGTGAGCCCACTGAGCTCGGCGTGGGGAAGGACACAGCGCCATGCTGCGTCCCTGGCCACAGCAACTCCCGCTCGGGCACATGCTCCTCCTGAAGTGGCCCATGGCCAGATGGGTCAGCAGGGTGGCTCACTCTCTGCAAAACCCAAAACGTCTTACGGGCTTTGGATGGTGACTTTGCTTACAGAACACCATGGTCCACGTTGGCTCTGGGCTAGCAGCAGCCTGGCTGTTCCACCTCCCCGAAAAGCCCAGCAATCGGCTCACGGGGCTTTGCATCGTGCAAACGATGGGGCTGTGGTGCCAAGGTCAGCCCCACGCTCCCCACTGGTCTCAGACATCTGAGCCACCCTCTAAGGTGTCTGTCCCACCTGCAAAACCGTTTTGCCCCCTGCTGCTCACTGAGCCAAGGCATGGGATGGAGTATATATAAGGACCCCAGCTCCTTGGTGTGTAGATAGTGCTAACACAGACATTAAATAGTACCCCTTGTGCACAAACACACACACGCACACACGTTCCCCTCATCCCTGCAAGGCAGGAAAGGAGACGCTCCTCTGTACCCACGGCCGGCACAGACACAGCGGAGCAGCCTCGGAGGCGGCCACAAGGTGACCACTGTGATGTCCCCTACCCCAGCCCAGGGGCTGGCTGGACCCTGCTGTCCTCCAGTCTCCCCTGCAAGAACCAGCCAGCCCCTCCGGGGACCAGGAGGTGGCAGGGGGCCACCAGCTCACAGCCTGTCCTCACAGGGAGGACGGGGACGCCCAACACTTGCTCGCTCGCACGCACACACACACACACGGCACACACGGCACGCACCACGGACAGGCGGGAGCAGGGCCTGCCTCCGGCTCCCCCGCTGCCCCACTCTGCCAGACCTCTGCACCCGTCACTGGCACATGGCCTCCCTCCCGACCCCACAACACAACCCTGTTTCTAGTATTGAAGCTGCTGCCTTCTGGAGGACCCTCCCTGTCACTTCCCTCTCCTCTCGCCCTGGGTCAGGATCAAACGTCAGTCATCTCATCCTCCAGCTCGGCATCATCCGTCTCTCCTTCGCCCTCCTCCTCTTCATCCGACGTCACATCAGCATCGTCGGCTTGCGCTAGGCACTTGGGACACGAGCAGGTAAACAAGTAGTTCTCCCTGGAAGAAGGGAAGGATGAAGGAGGAAGAGTGATGGATGGCATTGAAACAGGCACAACCCCAACGCTGCTGCTGGGCAGGGGGTTGGGCACAGAGCAGGCAGGAAGGGGCTAAACATGGTAAACCCGGAGGAGTTTGCGGGGTCGATCATGCTGGGCTCAGCTGGGGTGGAGGTAGTCTGGGTGGAGAGGGGGATTTCTCAGCTCCTCGGGAGTGATGGGACATGGGGATGGTGACCATCAGCAGGAAACCCTACCCTTGAAGGGCAGAGAAGGAAAAGGAAGGTAGGCAAGGACAGCATGGGTTTACAGGAGCCAACTGCAGAGCGGAGCAAGAGAGGGGAAGCCCAAATCCTGGGTCCTTGGGGCTCCAACCCACAAGAAGTGAGAACGGGGAGCTCCAGCCTCACTCAGAGACGAGTCCTTCATGGCCTGATGGCAGCACGGAGGAAGCCCGGAAGTGCCACGTGCTGCACGCACACCTTGACACAAGCACACCAGCTCGTGCACGGCCGCACGCCAGGGCACGCACAGGGCCCCGAGGCGAGGACGCGGCCCAGGCCGACTGGCTGGGGGTGCCCAGGGGGACCGCGTCCCCCCGGGTTCCTCCGAGCAGCCCCTACCTGAGTATCTTGTTGCGGCTGTGTCTGCTCCGCTCCCTCTGGCAGCAGTCTAAGTAACTGATGCAGATTTCCTGTGAGCAAAGAGAAACAGCTGGGCTGGGAACCACCTCCCAAGAACCCAAAGCAGCACTATTTATGCCAGTTGCTCCGAGAATCGGGCACAAACATGGGGTCCGGCAGCCCTTACATGAACAAGGCACAAATTCCTCTGCCGAGACAATACAAAGGGCAGAAGGTACGGGGCTGGGGTCAACAGGAGATGTAGGGGACACAGGGACCCTCTGCCAAGATGCGATGCCACCGCAGGTCCATCCGAGCCCTGCTGTCTCACCTCTCCTGCTTCGATGTCCTCCAGAGCCGTCAGATGCAGGAGGAAGTTGTTTTCCGGGAAGGATGTCTCAGCATTGGGGATGCAGCTGTGGTTACCTATAGGGAAGACGGGATGCAGCTGTGCAGGTGTGTGCAGAGGAACGGGAAAGCACAGGCAGGGTCGGAGACCCCACACAGCCCACGGGGCTCGTGCTTGCCCTTCTGTGTAGCCTGGGCACGTGGGAGCCAGTGCCTCCAACTGGGAAAGCCAAGGCCTGGCTAAGGATAAGGCAGCACAAGGCTGCGGCCACCCCATCTGCCTCGGGGACACCAGCACTGCACTCACACTGAGGACTAGAGGGTCCAGCGGCGCAGCGCCAGGGCTCTCCCTCCGACCCACAAAAATCACTGAGAAAGAGCAAGCTGTCCTGGATCAACCCCAGGGATGCACAGCACCATCTCCTGCTTCCACGTGCTGGAGGAAGGATGCGCAAGGCTGTACATCTCCCCCACTTCCCAGCTCTCCCAGCAGTCAGTTCCCAGGCCCTGCTCGTCCTTGCTCTGCCGTTAATGCTAAGGAGTGAAAGGAGGCAGCTCTAGGTACTGAGACACCATCTCCTACGTCCCCATGGCCCAGCCAAGAAAGGTTCTCTCCCTTAATGGTTTGTTCAGCTCCATTTTGCTCAGACAAGGATGGAGATGGTCTCTTGCTAACTGCACACGTGGCTCCCACAGCTTGTGTCGCATCCAAGTTCATTCAAGCCAGGACTGACCGCTTCATAGCCAGGTGAGACAGCAGGAGACCCCAGCAGCAGCCAGGCTTCAGGGCAGCACCCATCCCAATCCACCCCTGGATGGGAAGTGAAAACCCCTTTCTCCAGAGGCTTTTAGGAAGAGGTTGAGCTAGTCTATCCCAGGACATCCCCCTCCTCACTACTAGTTTTCCTCCCAGACCTTGTGTTACTTACAGCAGCTCTGGAGCACGTAGAGACCAGATCCCTCGCAGTTGAGGAACTCTCCTGACTCTGCAGCACAGAGAGGGGGGTCAGAGCTTCCCATGGGCCATTCTCGCTCTTCCGCACGCGCAACTCAGCACAAGCATGACGGGATATCCACCAATGCTGAACGCACCCAGCTAGCATTGCTTTGGGGACTGGGTGTTGGAAGGTGATTTCCAAAGCACCCTTCCCTCCCCACCGAGAGGGGATGGAGGACATGAAGATTTGCACCCTCAGCTCAAGTGTGGCTGTGCCTGTACTCATACAGCTGCATCAGCCAAAAAAGTATTAAACCTGTCTTTGAACATTTAGCATAGATGGGAATTTTCTGCTGAGGATACCTCCACATCAGCCCTTCAGCCACTCCCAACCTGCCACAGTTCCTGCTGCCCACAAATTTGGACTTGCCCTATCCACACAGCAAGCCAAAGACCGCAGGCACGGCTTGCGTGGACCAGGGCAAGTGGGATCTCCCAGTCCCCAGCAGGAACCTCTCCTCGTCCCTGAATCCTGAGAAGAGTCTCCAGCAGCAGGAACTTAGCCAGGTACTGCAAAAAGCACTGCTTGATGCTGCCCATGGTCACTTAGAGCCTCACCCTTCTCGATGTCCTTGTAGAGCTGGTCGATGAAGGCGTCCAGCTCCTCTCGCTGCAGCATGGGGAGATCCAGCGCATCGCACGCGTGCACCCACTGGCTCAGAGAGCTGTCAGAAAGCAGAGGGACACCGCTATAGTCCCACACTGCTGCTGGCACACGATGGGACCTCGCGGTGGGGATCTAAGGGTTAAACTCGGTGGCTCCAAGCGGCCAAGGTCTGGCAGAGGGATGTGAAAGGGCTGGACACAGTCAAGATGAAGGACCACTTTTAAGTTTGCCTCTCCATCTCCCTCTCTTGCGTCTAAACCCAGCCACTACCCAGGTCATCACGAATTTACAGATGGCATCCCCTCCATGCCATCTCTGCTGCCCTGCAAGGAGCACCCAGAAAGTCCCGTTACCTTGTTCCTATGCCTTGGCCATTGGTCCCAACGAGGGCAAAGAGGGATCGAAAGCCTTCTGGAGTGAACCACTGCAGAAGGGAGATGAGAAAGCAGCTGAGCCCACGCCAGCCTGCGGCAGCACCCCACTCTGCAAGTGCCTCAAATCCCACAGGGAGCTTTGGGGGAAGCAAGGAACAGGTAGAGTCCCAGGGGAAGTCCTGGCATTCAGGGCAGACATGACTCAGGGGGGCTGGCACCAAGTAGACAGTCCCGCCACACTCCTGGGCCAGTCAGGAGGTGGCTCAACTCACCCTGCTGAGATGTTCATCGTAAAGGGCTTCTGTGAAGAGCAACCGCAGCAGCTCCAGCTGGCCCTGGCAGGACACGGCAACACCATCAGAGCGGGGAGACACTGCTGGGAGTCAGACCCAGGCTGATGGCCAAGCCCAGCACAGGCCTCAGAGCAGTGAAAGCCACTCATTTTAGCAGCAAAAGCCACCTACTCAGCAGCTAAGCATCACCCTGTCCCATCCCACAGCAGAAGCATCTCCACCACAGGAATGAGAAGCATCTCCTGCTGAAGCACCACAAGCCCAAAGCCCTCTAAGCAACCTGTTTCCTCTCTGTCAGGTTAGCCAGCCCCTAATGGGGAGCTTTGTGCCCTTACTTTGAGCCCGGGGTTTCCAGTGTCTCCCATCCCAACTGTAACAGGGCCTCTGCACCCGTAGGCTCACGGACACAGGCAGAGAGAGGGCAGGCTCAGGGATTCAACACAGCCAAGCATTGCCAGGCTCTTACCTTAAATTTGTCCCCCAACAGCTTGTGCACAATCTCCTCTTCTTCGTTTGCTGTCTTATTGCAGAACTGGGAGAACGCCTTAATCCACCACTCCTTGTCTTTAGCCTGACAAAGGAATGAAGGAAAGGCCTTGCACCAACACCGCTTTCCTCCCCAGCCAAGAGAGAGGGAGGAGAGGACAAGCTCCGCTGAGCTCAGAGGTATCCAGCCTGCTGTCAAGAATGACCAGAAGCAATTGCATGGTGTTGTCAGAATAAACACTGAAAAAGCCAGGCCAAAGAAACAGAGCCAAAGGAAAGGTTCCGTTCTGACTAACTATTTTGGTATGGAAAAAAAAGACCTGCTGGGCTTAGGACATAGGAACCTCCTTTGCTGTTTGCTATCTCCATAACCAGAGACCACTAGATGTTGAAATTTATTCAAGCAGAAACCCCACCAGTCCCCGGAGAAGAGATCAGTCCTTGGGAATAACAGGATGCGGAAACCACACACCAGGAGACGTGGCTCTAAACTGCAGACGTACCTGTTTGACGGTGGCGACCATCCGGGCCATCAACATGATGCTGGAAGTCTCCGGTGGATAATGCATGTTTCTGCAGGATAAGAATGAAGAGAAGAGATGAGCAGATCAGTCCTGGTATGGAAATAAAAAGCTGGAGGGAGGCAGAGGCAGCTGCCATCCATCACTCATCCGTCACGCTGGAGTGGCCAGTGAAGCATCGTTACACGGGGACCCAGCACTGCTCAGGGCAAGAAGCCTGCACCCACCTGCCGGCTCTGAGGGTACAAATAATCCCCTACCATCACGTGAAACTAGAGCCTGGGCCTCATACGAAGCCCAGGCCTGCAGTGAGAGCTGGGTTTGTGACAAGCTTTGGGTCAGGGACGTTGCTTCTTCCCTCTCTGCCCATTTTGTCATCTGCAAGCAGGGACCGCAATTTATGTACCCGCAGGGGTGCTACAAGGAGGATCTCCCAGAGGCTAGAGATCTGCATGAGCACTATAAAATTGCAGGAGTGAGGGACGGACAGCTCAGGGCTTTGCAGCTCTTTACTGGGAGAAAAATAAGAACTGCTCAAGCCGTGTTGCACTGCCAACACAAATTCACCTGCTGCCCAACCAGCAGGTGGAGCTGGACAACGTCCCACAGCCACCACCACCATCCAGTCACCTCATGCAGGGACGCAAAGCAAGGACAGTCCTCAGCCCTGGTCCCAAGCAGCGTCACCCAGCCCAGGAGAGCCACCTCCTCTGCCCGTGGAGCAACAGGCAGGTCGGTCCCCTACCTCCATGCCTCCTGCAGCTTGTTGAGGGGGTGCGTGGGGTCATCACGGGACGGGCCAAGGCAGAGGACCTGGTGGTACTGCTCCAAAGCGGCCTGCCTGCATTCAGCACTGCAGTACGTCACCTAGAGCGAGGCACAGCGCCCGGCATTGGCTACGGCAGCAGGAAAAGGGGGTCCTAGGCCCAGCTGTGCCCCCTCCCTGACATATGAGCCCCAGCTCTTTAGCCATCGCGACGCAGAAGGGAAAGGCAGACACCCATCTTGGGGCTGCGCAAGTGACTGGCTAGATTCTGTAAAAGTGCCGGTGACTCCAGCAAGACCATGGTTCCTCCTGGCAGCCCCATACCTGGCAGCGGGGACATTGCTGGTGCAGGTCTTTCCGGATGCTGCACTGCTCTGGGTGAGGCAGCACCAGTGAGCTCTTCCCCAACAGCCGCTGGGCGTTTTCCTCTGCCGTCTCCAAAGCCCGCAGGCAGTGATCGCAGGCTATGGGGAGACAAGACGGACGGATGCCACAGTGAGAAAAGGAAAGGGACCAGGGACCACGGCAGGACAGCACGACTGGTACCAGCACCATCTCCGAGCTGGAGGCACCAGTCTCTTACCGCTCCCTCCATAGCAAAGACCATTTCTGCTGCAATTTTAACTTCCCCCAGCCCCTGCCCTGTTACGCTGGGAAGTGTTTAAGGGCCATACGATGCCAAGGGTCCCTATGCCACTGACCTGCAACAGAGCTCAGCAGACAGCAGAGTCTAGGTAGGACAAAAAAAGTCTAAAGTCCTGCTCTTAGAACTCTTATTTTTTGATCTGACACCTCCGCAGAGCGCCAGCACCTTTGCAGGCTATACCCTTCCATGATGAGATTCGGACAGGACGCACGTCACTAAAAAATAATGGTTCCCACACAGACGGTGCCCGACGGTGGCACACGGTGCTTTCACAGAATCATAGAATGGTTTGGGTTGGAAGGGAACTCAAAGATCATCCAGTTCCAAGCCCTCTGCCATGGGCAGGGACACCCTCCACTACACCAGTCTTCTCAAAGCCTCATCCAACCTGGCCTTGAACACTTCCTCCAGGGATGGGGCAGCCACAACTTCTCTAGACAACCTGTTCCACTACCTCACCACCCTCAGAGGGAAGAATTTCTTCCTCAGATCTAATCTGAATCTCCCCTCTTTCAGTTTAAAGCCATTGCCCCGTGTCCTGTCACTACATGCCCTTGTCCAAAGCCCCTCTCCAGCTTTCCTGTAGCCCCTTTAGGTACTGGAAGGCTGCTAGAAGGTCTCCCTGGAACCTTCTCTTCTCCAGGCTGAACAACCCCAACTCTCTCAGCCTGTCTCCATAGCAGAGGTGCTCCAGCCCTCAGATCACCTCCCTGGCCTCGCTCCAACAGCTCCATGTCCTTCTTGCGTTGGGGACCCCAGAGCTGAACGCAGCACTGCAGGGGGGGTCTCAGGAGAGCAGAGCAGAGGGGCAGAATCCCCTCCCTGGACCTGCTGCCCACGCTGCTTTGGATGCAGCCCAGGACACGGTTGGCTTTCTGGGCTGCCAGCGCACGTTGCCGGCTGGCTCATGGTGAGCTTCTCATCCACGAGCACCCCCAAGTCCTTCTCCTCCGTGCCGCTTTCCCCCAGGTCTGATGGAAGCCACCATCCCTGGAACAGCCCCAACCCTTCCAACGCACCAACAACCTGTGTAGCGCAGAGGCAGAACCGGCAGCAGGGCCACCTTCTTGGCGGTGCTGAGCCGAACCCAAACCTTTCCCTAAAAACCGGGCAGCTCCTTCGGGACGCCGCAGTCACCCCGCCGGGGACGCGCCGCCACCGCCCGCCACTCACCTCGGTAGTTGTACAGGGCGTTCCAGAGGAACTGGGACGACACCACCGGCCTCTCCACGAAGACGGTTTCCCCTTTGCGGATGCTCTTGGTGGCGAACAAGCCTTTCCCCTGCCGAGGGAGAGCCGTGGGCATGGGGCGCGCCCGAAGCCGAAACCCACCCGCGGGCCGAGGGGACGCCCCTCCCGCCCGTCCAGCCTGAGGGGGGGCTGCCGCGCTTTTCCTCCCTTTCCCCCCCAAAAAATTGGATCTGCCGCAGCGTGAGGGAAGGGAGGGACCCCCGCGGCGGAGGGACCGGCGGGCCCGCTGGGCTCACCTTGGCGCTGCTGATGAACCGCGCCTCTGCCGCGGCCCCGGCCCCGGCGCGGCCGTCCGCCACGGCGCCGCACACGTCCCCCGCCGCGGCGGCCATCTTCGGGCGGCGACTTCCCCGCTCTGACCCGCCGAGGGCGGGCAGCGCCTCTTCCTCTTCCTCCTCCTCCTCCTCCGCCCCTCTCACCCACCGCGCCGCACGAAGATGGCTGCCGGCGCCCCCTTGGGGGTCCGCGCTCGCCATCACCCCCCTCCTCACCCCCGGGGCGGGCGGGGGTTGGCCGCCATCTTAGCCCTCCCCTCAGCCCCCCGCCACGAACACCGCCAAAAAGCCCCGAAACGGCGCTGCGGCGCTTTCGCAGCCCCGCAAACAGCAGGCAGGAGTTTTGCTGCTTCTCCCCTAATTAATTACTATTATTAAACGGTACAGCCGGAGGACGAACAGCCTTCGTAACCCTGTCAGGCGGCATCACAAGCTACCCCCTCACCGGGCAAGGAGGCATCGCCCCCTGCCCCTGCGCACCCAAAACTGGCCCGACTTTCCTAAAAAAAACCCTTCAAACCACACTAACGTGGCCCCTGCGCCCTTGCTGCCGCCTGCTAGGCTGGCTGCAAACGCCCGAAACGCACGATATTTAGTTGCATTTACTAATTCACACCGGCGCTGCCAACGCCCGTTCGGATTCGGTCTCGCTCTTCCATCAGCCAGGTGGCTGCAGCGGGTTCGGGAATACGGGACGGATATTCGGGGCTTTCTTGCGGGGTGTTTTGGGGTCGCTAGGTGTCACTGTCGGCGCGTGGCTGCCCCCGAGCCGGACCCGCAGCCACGGAGCCGCCCGGCCGCAGCGCCGGGACATCGCCCGGCCGCCCGACCGGTGACACGGGGCGGATAAAGCGCCCTGCGCCGCCCGGGCTGCCTTCTCCGGCTGGATTTTGGGGTCTGGCCCCGGCGAACCCGGGAGCGGGCTGTGAGGGCACTGCTCCGCCGCGCAGTGCCCGTCCCTGGGGTCTAGACACGGGTGGAGCGATGCCACCTTATGACTCCTTCTTCAATTCCATCTTCCTATTACTAGCAGAAAGACTAGTCGTTATTGTATTAACAGCATTACGTGTCCTGTTTTTCCAAGGTTTCAGTGCTAAGCAGCAGGGTGTTTCATTCATCGAGCACCAGCTCGAGTCACAGCAACACTTCGAAGCATCCCTCGTGTCTCCAAACCATCCCCGGTGCCGACAGCATTGATTTGTAGTATTTGTGAAGCAGGGCCAGGATTGTGTCTGCTTCTGTGTTTGCAGAGCACAGGGAAAACTTTCTCCTGGACGGCGGTTTGCTAAAACATCAGCCTGGCAGAGCAGGAGCTGCACAGGTTTGGCTGCATCCACTTGTTCTCCAAGTCCTTGTTCTCCAGGAGCAGCAACCCAAACCTGAGCACCCCATGATAATGAGACATGTTTCGTACTATAAATGTAGTTCTATCTCTGTAGGGCCAGAAAGAATAAGTCATGTTATCTACTTTCGCCCATGATATGGGTTATCAATCAATTCCTAAAAAAAAACCCACCTTTTTTTTTTTCTGCATTTGTGTTGTCCAAAACAGTTTATTAAGAAAAAAAAACCTCAAACTTTTGGGAAGGATGAAAATACATTAAAGGGAGGGTTGTTAATAATTTCAATTAAAAATTAAAATAAGAGTAGTTGGAATGTGTTTTCCTCCTGTTTTTTTTTTTTTTTTGACACAGGTTTTCAGCTGATCTGTTTAAAAGCTGTTCTTGCTCCACTTCAAATGTTGAAGCTTGAGATGAGTCCACAGGTTTACCAGCAAAGGCACAAGTGTGGGGCAAAAAACTGCTTTCCCATTTGTATTGGCATGAAAACGTGTGAGAGGAAATCACACTGTCATGAAGAAATCACCCTTTCGTGGCTTCTGCTGTTAGAAAGCAGCTTTTACTTTTTAACAACAGGGGTCCTATTAAGAGAAGAAGGTCCATTTCTCATTTTCTCTTTTTATTAAGAAGCAAAGCAAACCAAATAAATAAGTGACACTTATTAAGGAGAAAAAAAAAGTTATTTCTATAAATAACAATAATAAAGTGATGTACAGTGTTCTGGGCCAGAAAGAGACGCAATAAATTACCCTGAGCTGATGGGACGTGGTGCCTGGTACCCTGCGCAGGCCTAGGAAGGCGAGGCGACAGCCGGAGCGCTGACAGCCTAGCCTAAGAGCACTTAGCTGCTAACAAACAGACCAGGAGCGTCCGTCCAGTAGTTAGTCCCGACCCCTCAAAGCCCTCCCACCCATCAGAAATGCAACTGCTAACTGCACTGGGCGGTTACAGATGTGCTCGCCCAACACTCCAGGTGCCGTTTCCCACAGCACCTGCAGGTATAATGAGGAGAGAACAGAGTGACTGCAGTCTGGGCCAGAATCAGCACATCTGGATGAGGGGCAGGGGGTCGTCTGAAGCACCAGAGGTGTTGGAAAGCTGCCTTTTTATAACAGCCCCGATCCCCGCACCTCGGCCAGCCTGAGTGCCTCATTCCCTGCTGCAGCAGCACACGCACACACCTTGGCGCAGTGAGGCAATGCCAGAAGGAAGACAGACCCAGGGAGTTTCTGGCCTCCAGGTTTGGGAAGCCAAAACAAAGGCACAAATACATCAAGGCACAGGACAAGAGGAGGCACTTGTGTTCCAGGGGCAGGATCAGACCCTGTTCATCTTATTGCAAGAGCAATGACAGTCTGCAGGTGGGAGCAAAGGGCTTTCCAATTTGCACTTTGTTGTTGTTGTGATCTGAGCATCAAACATGGGAGTCAAGCTGACCAGGAAAACAATCAGGGTTGATTCTGCTCCCAGCACAGGTCTACGTCCTATGAGCACAGAGCCACATGCCACACAAGTGACCCCATGTTCAAACACCCTTATGCTCACAGCTGTCAGAGACACTGATTGTCATCCCAGCCTCTCTGCTGGAAGCTGTTTATGTGTCCTGGTGCTTCAAGAGCAAACAGGAGAGATCACATGCCTTGCCACAGCTATGGCACCATCAAGGACAACCAGCCTGATGATGAAGCCCCAGGAATTACAGCACATGGCTACCAAACAGCAGCCAAACAATATTTAGGGGGTTCCTCCCAGCCAGCTGCAGTTTGTCCTGTAGCTCAAACTCTCAGATTGAGAGTGCAATGTCTTGCTTGGACCAAAGAAGCAGAGATGTGCCTGCATCCCCAGTAACTCCACTAAGCAGACACGGCTGGAAAAATAACAGTGACAGCTGAATCTCATCAGCTGTTCAAAGCTCCACGTCCACGGTGTCCTCCTCGTGGTCCTTGACGTCCGTTGAGTCTGCAGTGGCAGGCTGCATCACCCCAAACTGTGACAGCTTTGCCGCTTTCTGTTCCATGCTCTGTTTCCTCCATTTGATCCTCCGGTTCTGGAACCACACTTTCACCTAGCAGGAAAAGAGCACTACGGCTTAGCCCAAGGTCTCCAGGAGCCCCTTTCCAATGGTGGCTGTTGCCACATGCTTCCGAGGCAGATGTCCCCAAAAAGCAGAGTTCCTTAAAGAGGGGGACATGCCCCTTCTCTGCTTGGGACACAGTGCATGTGAGCAGTAGGAGGTGACATTATGGAGGGCAGTATGGTGCTGGGAGGAAGGACCAGGGGAAAGGGGGACACAGATGCACCAAGGAGGCTCTGGCCAGAGGAGCAACGAAGCTCTTCCCCTAGCTCCCGTGAGCCACTGAACCCATCCCTGGGGCCAGAGAGCACGATGAGACACCCACCTACCCCCTGCCACTGCTCCCTACATTGTTCACACCCACCCAGAACTACCCTTGCTTTGTTCTCCCTTTTCCCCAGCTGAATTTGGATTCCACCACGGAAGATCACATGGCTCCTCCTTTCCACAATAAATAAGCAGCCTGCAGCGAGAGGGGCAGAAACATACTGGGAAGAGCAGAAAAAAATTTGGATCCAGTGTCATAAAAGGGCACTTAAAGCATAAACTGTCTCCAGAGGATCATAACAATGTAGATACATGAGTCCAGCCTGGCTTGAATGCTAAAGCAAGCAGGTTTGTGCTCCTAAATGCTTTTTGTTCCACTTCATGGATTAAGAAAAGGATGTTCTTATTCATAAACCATCTGAACCTATCTCGCATCCCTCCAGGCACGTGGCTTCCATGTCATCTTGCAGCAGGGAGTCCCATGGGTCACGTCCCCTTCACGGCAGGGGAATCACCACAGACCAAACCCAGACCTGGGGTCTATGATGCCATCATGTTGTGGTGGTTTTACCCGGCCGGCAACCAAATGCCAGGCAGCCACTCGCTCACCCTCCCCCACTCAGGGGCATGAGGAAGAGAATTAAAGGGGAAAAGGGAAGGAGACTCATGGGTTGAGATAAGAATATTGTTGTTGTTATTATTATTATTATTTACTATAATATAATAATAATGTGATAGTGATAAAATAATATTGTATGACTATATATATAAATGATGATAATAGTATATAAAACAAGTGATGCACAGTGTAATTACTCACCACCCAGTGACCAACACCTGTCCTGTCCCAGCAAGTGATCCTGAAACTGTTAAGAGTCCTGACACGGCAATCCCAGATGAGTGAGAGGCGCAAGAAAAGAGCAAAGAACTCCAAGAGACCAAGCGAGTCTCACAAAAGAGAACTCCCCAACTTAAGGAATAATTTTTTTACACTGAGGGTGGTGAGGCACTGGAAGAAGTTGCCCAGAGAAGTTGTGGCTGCCCCATCCCTGGAAGTGTTCAAGGCCAGGTTGGATGAGGCTTTGAGCAACCTGGTGTAGTTGAAGGTGTCCCTGCCCATGGCAGGGGGGTTGGAACTAGATGATCTTTGAGGTCCCTTCCAACCCAAACCATTCTATGATTCTATGAACTTCCCAGTCAACCCTCATCTATATTCCGGGCATGATGCTGCATGATATGGAATGCTCCATCAGCCAATTTGGCCCTCAATCTTAAGTCTAAGTTGAAATTCTAAGGGGAGTTATGGGCCCTTTGTCCCAGCCGTGCTTCCCGCAACCTGTTGTGCTCCTGCACACTGGCAAAACATGGGAAGCTTGTTTTTCCAGTGTGCAGGAGCAAGGTCCTTGAGGTCTCAGCATCAACTATAAACATCAGTGTGCTATCAATGTTCTTCTCATAACAAATCCCAGACTAAATCCAAAACACAGCGCTATACTAGCTACTAAAAAGGAAAAGCTAACTGTCCCAGCCGAAATCAGAACACATCCCCAGCTCTCTCGTTTCTTACCTGAGTCTCTGTGAGATGCAGAGTTGCAGCCAGGTCTACTCGCTCTGTGCCCACCATGTACTGCTGCTTGAGGAACTCTTGCTCCAGCCGCTCCAGCTGCTCTGGTTTGAAGACTGTGCGGACCCTCTTCATCTTGCAGGGTCCCCCGGACCTCCAAGGCCCAGCAGGGCCCAGCGAGTTGGCCCCTACGCAGTGAGACAACTCCAGACCTGCAAGCGAGAAGCAGCGACTGAAGGGGTCTGCAAATGCAGCTAAAGGGGGCTGGGAGAAAGTAGCACCGAAAAGAAAAGCAGGGATGACCCTCCCCTGTCCCCTACCTAGATCATCTCATCTAGGCTCTCTTTCCCATAACAGGTTGGACCAGATGATCTTTCAAGGTCCCTTCCAACCTATTCTGTGATTCTACCCACAGGTACAATCTAGGACAGTCCTGGACGGGCAGCCAGACCCAAAGAAGCCAGCTCTCAATGTGGTGGGCAGGGTTTGACCTCCATCTGTACAGGATCTTTGTAACAGAATAGTAAAGTCCATCAAGAGCTGCTGAATGCAAGAATCCTATCTCCGTCTCAAGAAATGCCTAATCACAAGCATCTAAAGGTTGGAGGAGTTTACTCCACGCTGGCCCCTGCTTTTACCCTTCCCTTGGCACCCGTAGTCAGCCAGTGTCCAGGAGAAGACACAACCTGGCAGACTGGCTTGAAGAAGACAAGAGTCACCAGCCCTTGTGCAGGTACCCATCCTGGACCTTAGTCCTTTGGTCTCAGTAGGTTCAACTGATCCATACAGTTCCCCATGTGCAAAGGCATTACCAGGACTAACAAGTGGATCCAGTCTAGGTCTCCTATCTAGCTGAGACCTAGATGATAACCATAATTACCTGCTTAACATACGGTACAACACCAGCACTGTCACGGGACCAGCCAGCACCAGCCTAAGAGTGGTGCCGTCCCTCATCCTGCCAGCACAGACTGCGATTCACGCACATCTCGATGTATAGGAGGAGCCTGTGACTGCTACACCCCAACCATCCCCCAGGAGCCACAGGGCACATCCTGGCCAGCTCTGTCCTCCTGAAGGACCTTCACTTGAGCCAGATCTCACTGCCAGGAGGACTGCAGAGTAGAGAGACCGCAGTTGAGGGCTGAGGGATGTAGCGACGGAGGGAAGGAAGCTGCAGCCATCAAGGCAAAAAAAATCTCTGCATCCAAGATGCTGGTTTTGGAGTTACAACACAGAAAGATTGGTGTAGACTTGGCACATCTGAGAGTGAAGCATTGGAAGCTTTGGAGTCCCAGCAAGACTGCAGGAAGCGGGAGCTGCCTGCACAAGTGAGACCACTGGGTGCTGAGAACACCTCCAAGTATCAAAGTACAGTCGTGAAGGTATTAGGAACCAGCTAAGGCCAGCACGAATGTTTGTCTGACGGTCCCTCAGCTTCTGTCCTACCAACATCTCGGAACAAGCCTAACTTTAAGAAAGAACCCACTAGTACAACCCAACGGGACCTTTCTGGGTGGGAAGCGTTGTACACGATCTGTATTGGCAGGATGAGGCCATTAACGCTCCCCACCATTGCTGTTCTGAAGTCTCAGCCCCCAGGCAACAGGATCTGGCTTTGAGATCCTGTTGGAGCAGAAGTTGGATTCAGCACCCCGAAGAGGTCCCTGTCAGCTAGAGTCATTGCACACTGTCAGCAGGGTCTGAGAACAGCACCCACAAGAGACGTTGGACTGTTGCAATACATCCTGACAAGCCAAGTTTCTTTAACTTTCATGGAAATACTGCACAAAACGACCCCGATTCACACCCACTACTTATCCCTCCTTTACTGACTGATGTTGTCATGTTCTCCAGGCATGAATGGGCACCTCGACCTACTTCGTTTCATCAATCGGGTGTAAATTCTGCGTGTGTTTAAGGACTTGTGGGATGGGGACCTGACAGCTTAACAGCTGTAATTGCACTTAAAACTATTTCCATCGTTAAAATAATTTCACCCGTCAGATTTTGTTTCTATTTCAACACTCAGATAATAGCAAGTGTAATTTCAAACATGAAATACATTGTGGAAATAGCTTTGCATATCGTTTAACTGTATTTTCATACCTGTATATTTGATATAATACATAGACTAACACACGGCTACGCAGGTGCTGTCTCGTAAAATCAAGAATAGCTTAAGTAGTGATGCTAAATAGTCAGAAAAAAAGATCGAGTAGCAAACACTTCTGGTGTCTGAATATTGTAGCTATCAAGATCAAATCAGGCATTCCTGATACCAGTAAAAGATGTGCTTGGCCGCAGGTTTTTTGCCTGGGAAACGACGAGATGAGGCTCTGAATGCTAAAAAGATACTTAAATTTCAAGAAAAGCAAGCTATTCTGAATAGAGGCACTTTGTTAAAACAGACGAGTAATTTTGCTGATAAAGAGTTACAACGCTCCTGAAAATAGAGAGAGCCTGATGGGTTAGTCGGTATCATCCAACCACCGCGTAACTTTTACCCACGGATTAACAACAAAAAAACTTTTTCCTTAGGTAACCCTTGAGAAGCAGGTGGAGGCACACGCGGATATGGGGGGCAGCCAAACCTGAAGGATGCAAACCGTTATCATCAGGGTGTCACTCCACTCGGTCACCATATATTGCTGGGGGAAACGCTAATATTAATTATCGATCGCTACAGAGGGAAAATTAATTATCGGAAAATTCTTCCCTCCCCTTCCTTCATTTCCCACAGCCCGAACTCAACTTTTTACCTTGGGGGTCGGTCGAGAGGCTGTAGGAAATGAAACTACGACAGTTGGCGGGGGGGGGGGGGGGGGGGGGGAGACAATTTTGGGGGGCTCGGAAAAAAAAAAAAAGGCATTTTTTGGTGACAAAAAAGAAAAAAGGTCATTTTTGGCGACCCAAACCGAGCAGCTGATTCCAGCCAAGCGCCCGGCAGAGGGTCCCCGCACCCCGCGCCTGCGGAGCCCCTCGCCCGCCCCGCAGCCGCGGCAGCCCCCGGGCCGCGCTCCCCCACCCACCCACCCACCCACCTACCCGCGACGGACGGACGGACGGACGGGACCCCCCCGCCGCCCCGCTCACCTGCACCGCCCCGCCCGGCCGCGGCGCAGCCCCAGCCCCAGCCCCAGGCGCCCGGCAGCGGCCCCAGCCCCGGGCCCGGGCCCGCCGCCGGCCAGCGCGGGGGCGGCGGGGCGGAGGAGGCGGCGGGGCAGCGGCGCGGCGGCTCCCGGGCGAGGAGCGCTTCGATGTGGAAGGGGGTCTTGGAGGGCGGCGGGCCGGGCCGGGGGCGCGGCGGGCTGCGCAGCATGGCCGGGCCGGTGCGGCGGGGGCCGGGCCGGTGTGGCGGCCGCCGGCTTATATGGAGGGCGCGGTGGGGTGGGATGAGCCGCACTCTTATGCAAAGCGGCGGCGGGGGGCGGCGGGGGGCTGCAAGGCGCCCCCACGGACACCCCTTGCTCCCCACCGACACCCTCACGGACACGCCTTGTTCCCACCGACACCCCCACGGACACCCTCCTTCCTGGCCCCCCTGGCTCCTCCGCTGACCCCCCACCCAGACACCCGCAGCTTCCCCCCCAGCTCCCACGTTCCTTCCCCACAGACCCTCACACTGACACCTGCTTCTTCCCCATGGACACCCAAACCGACAACTACTCCTTTCCCACAGACACTTGCTTCTAACCCCATGGACACCTAAACCAACAGCCAAACTCCTTCCTCATGGACCTCCACACCAACACCCACTCCTTACCCGCAGACACCCACACTGGCACCCATTCCTTACCCACAGACACCTGAAACAACACTCGAACTCCTTCTCCACGGACCCCCACATTGACACCCACTCCTTCCTCATGGACACTTTCTCCTGCCCCATGGACACCCACACCAACACCCACTCCTGCCCCATGGACACCCACACTGGCACCCATTCTTTCCCCATGGACACCCAAACCAACATTTGAACTCCTTCTCCACATACCCACACTGACACCTACTCCTACCCCATGGACACCCACACTGACACCAGTTCCTTCCCCACAGACGCCTTCTCCTGCCCCAGGGACACCCACACCAACACCCACGCCAGACAGACACCCACATGCACTTTCTGCCGCAGACACCCCCTTACCTTCCCCATGGCCAGCTACGCCTTGCCCCCCCAACCTTGGTGGCACCTTCACCTTCCCCCACAGGCACCCACATGGACAGATGCAGCTCCCAATCCCACTAACACCCACATGGACACCTGCACCTTCCCGCCCCATCTCCCATACCTTCCCCCACTGACACCCAAAGCCCCCCGACACCCACACATGTCCACGTGTACCTGCCCAGCTGTGTCGGAGGGCATACGTATATCTGGGATATGGGAAAAATGCATCAGGAGCTCTTGCACAAGATGAAAGATGACTGCCGTGGAAATTTCACTGGTGGTGTGGTCTGGGTGACATGCCCGTGTGATGCCCATGGGGACAAGCGCAGCAGTGTGGTCTGATGGAGAGGTGCGGGTGGCACTGACACCTCGCCCAGATGTGAACGTACCCAGCAAACACAACGCCGGGGGTTCGCAGCCCAGTGCGTGCACAAACGTTCCTGCTCAGATCTCTGCAAGCACCGAATTCGCACTGAAAATCCACTCCAGCGCATGCGAATGTGGAGAAATCCCCAGACCAGAGTCTCCTGGCTAATAAACATGGAGCAAAAATCCTCCATGGCTTAATCACCCAGCATTAAACGTCTGTGTGCGCGGGTTAGCTGTCCGTACCCCATAAATCCTGCCTCAAATCAGGGATTTGTGCCATGTAAAGTTTTTTTTCACTGCTCAAGCTGTAGAAATAGACCTTGCTATAAATGAGCATCTCTATATTTTCGAGTGTTTGAAAGCAAACGGAAATTATAGGAATGCATGGGCAGGACTATCCTGCTTGCGAGGAAGCACCCTGGGGATGCCTACGGGAACCTTGGAGAAGAGGATGCCCACAGGAGACAAAAGAGTCCCTCAAGTTTGCCTTTAAACCCCTTTTTTCCTCCCATTTAGCATCCTGCCTTCCACGGCGGCTTCAAAATAAGAGAATAAATACAGCTGCCGCTTTATTGCTCCTTATCCAAACAGCCATCCCCAATCCTGCCGCCGTGGAACTCGGTGCTTAATTGAAATCACACGTTCAAAGCTGGGCAAGTGCCGAAGCCTCTCCCAGAAAACAAGCCGGCACCAAGAAAAAAAAACCCACAGGGATTCGCAGCTTCTGGCTTCGCTTGCACAGAGGTCCTGTGGATTGAAACACAGGTGGCATTAGACGAGTTTTTGACTTGTTTTATTAAAAGCCTGTTAAATCTCTTCATTTTATTTCCTCTTTATAATAGGTCATGACTGGTGCTGTAATTCGGGTGTGGTTTCCCATGGAAAGAGGTGTTGGAGACACTGTGGTTATTAAGGGGACAGTTTTACATCGCAGAGCAGGGAGGAAGGACAGACGGACAGACAGAGGGACGGGCGAGGGGCGAAAGCACAGCCTGAGTTCTCACTTGGGCTTCCCCGCCTTGGCCAAATTCGCTGCCTAATGACGCGTCCTGTTTCCCATTAGTACTGTGTGCTCAGCTAATGCATTTCGGGTCGAAAGCTGGAAATTTTCACTCGCTAGTAATGACTTGGGAAATATAGCACCCAGCAGCCAGGCAGAGTGGGGGCCCGGGCACCCGCTGCCCCTGCCCATGGGAGGTCGAACCACCAGCTCCCATGTGCTCCCAGCAAAAGGGTCTTTTTGCAGGAGCTGGGAAGGGGAGATGAAAGGACGGATCCTGATCTTTTTTGCTGGTGGGGTTTTGGTGTTTGGGTTGTTGTGGGTTTTTTTTTTAATTTTATTTTATTTCAGTTTTGGTTTTCGAGAGTACAGAAAATAAAAGGGGAGGTGGAGTTTCTTAGGGGGGTAAAAAAAAAAAAACACCACAAAACAAACCCAACAACACCACAAAAAAAAGGCCCCAGCCCTTTGTAAACATCCCCCCTGAGCAAAGGGAAGGGGGTGAAAAGCATTTCCTGATAACTCCATTAAAGAATGAGGCTGCATTAACATTCCAAGTACCTCGACAAGAGATGAAAGTGAGGAACTTGAGCTCAGCCTCTCCTGCTCCAGATGTTATTATGGGCTCCCTGAAAGGTTTTTTTATTTCTTTTTCTGCAAAGAGACAAAGATGTTGCCTACTTCAAACGGGGCTAATTGATGCTAATGACTATCAGATAGAGTGGGGGCCCTTATTCCCCCCTGCAAAGGGGAAAGAGAGAGCGCATTTTACAATCCCCCATAGAAAACGCCCCACTCTTCAAACCAGGTTGCTGCTTTGGGGATTTTTCTTTCTCTCTGGCTGCTGCTTTCTCTCTCCCCCCCCTTCATCTTTTCTGTCCCCCTTCTTCTGGGCACCCCGCAGCTCTCACTTGTTTGCCCATGAGAAATTTCACACCTCGCCTGGGTCGGTGGGGAGAGCCTGGTGCCATTTCCATCCTTCTCCGAACCGCAAAACCAGCCCAGCGGGCAAAAAGAAGGGGGGGAAATTTCCCCAATCCCCCAGCAAGCACACGCGAAAACGTGACAGGGGATTTTGTGCATCTGTAATCCGGGGCGCGAGTCCTTCCGCAAGTGGGAAAACATCTTCTCGACCAAGAGAGTGTCCTTTCCAATCGCATCCTATTAGGGAGAAGATGGATCCCAGGGCTCCTGTCGCTGATTAGACAGGCGTGTGCTTGTGCTCATTAGGATAACTAGCCTGGCACCGCCAACCTAAGGAGTCTGAAATCATGAGCTCATGCCTTTAACTCTTAAAAGAACCCGAAAATGGCTTAAAAATGGGGTGCTGAACACCAGCTTTAGCTTTTAGCTTTGTGTCAGATTTTTGCAGCCGTGATAATCTATAATAATAAATAATAATCCATAATCCAAGGATAAAAAGGCGATAAAGAACATCCTCAAATCATGTGGCTCCTGGAGCTGGTGATTTGTCCCTTCTCAAGCCAAATCTCACTGAATCTCATAGGGAGAGGGGAACAGGGCTTTGTCTTCACTGCAAAAAGAGGAGCACGGGGTTTCTCCCGAGAGAATAACTGATGAGTGTTCGTTCCTTCATCATAAAGTCTAGATGAGAGAAATTACTCAGGCTAAAGATCGTTACTGTGTGTGCTCTCAGCTCCGGGAGCACCCAGCAGTGCCGAGTGCTGGAGTGCTGCCCTGCCGTGGCTTTACCACCTTCAGCGAGGTGCTGGGGAGCTCCAGAACAAGGTGCTGGTGTCAACTGCTCTTGGCAAACCCTGTCTCTCCTGTTTGTGGCAAGATCTGGCCACAATCCACTTCACCTTCTCGATCCTTGGCACCTTGCGGGGTCCCATTAACAAACCCAAACTGGGATGAGGACAGGAGCAATGGCACGACACTGTCTGCACTTTAAGGGTGTTATACAGCCATGGGGGCCCCGGATGCAGGTGGCAAGAGCACGTCCAGCCCCATACATCTCCCTGCAAGGGCCCAGCACAGGGACAGCCGCTGTCTCGGGGGAAATGCTTCATCTGAGATCAAGGTTACTTTGCAGCTGAGTGCTCCTCGGTTTGATAGGAGCACCTCTGCTGTGAAGACAGGCTGAGAGAGTTGGGGTTGTTCAGCCTGGAGAAGAGAAGGCTCCGGGGAGACCTTCCAGCAGCCTTCCAGCACCTAAAGGGGCTACAAGAAAGCTGGAGAGGAGCTTTTGACAAGAATGTGTAGCGATAGGACACAGGGCAATGGCTTTAAACTGAAAGAGGGGAGATTTAGATTAGATCTAAGGAAGAAATTTTTTACAGTGAGGGTGGTGAGGCACTGGAATGGTTTTTCCAAAGAAGTTGTGGCTGCCCCATCCCTGGAAGTGTTCAAGGCCAGGCTGGATGAGGCTTTGAGCAACCTGGTGTAGTGGAAGGTGTCCCTGCCTGTGGGGCAGGGGGGTTGGAACTAGATGATCTTTGAGGTCCCTTCCAACCCAAACCATTCTATGATTCTATGACCCACCGCCCAAGCACTGGACGGGCTGCAAAAGCCTCCTGCAAGTAGCAAGGTGCGATGGAGCATGAGGATTTGTAAGTTTCCTCCAAGAGGGTTATGTCGAACACCAGTCTATAGAAGAGGTAGCCCAGCTCCCCCGTCCTCTCCAGCCCTATCACCTTACTCCAGCCCTGGCTCAGCGAACCTCTCGGGGAGCTGGTTCACGGTGTTTTCATGCAATGGAAAACTAACTCTGCAAAATGCAGGGCCTTTGCTTTCAGCTCAGGGGTACGGGCAGAGGGAGCTGGCACAGGGGGGAGGCAGAGGGCAGCACCTTCCTCTGCCCCTAGCCCCAGACAGCCAATACACACCCCAGCCGCCCTTCAGACACCGGCCCCGGCTTCATTGTCAGGTTAATTTGGGATAATGGCCTGCAAAGCACCTCAGTCCCATCCAGGTCTCATTAGCACTTGATAATATCAAGCATCCTGAGGAATGACGGCTCTTTCCCCCTCTTCCCCAAGGCACGGAGCCCTGCACCCAGCCGGGGCAGGGTGGCCCTTGGGGATGGGGACAGGACCTGCTGCTCTTGCTAATCCATGGCCAAGCTTGTGGGGCAAAGCACCTCTGTTCCCATAGCCTCGGGGTTTTCCTGTGATTTATCACCCTGGCTGATATTTCCAGGCAAGATCTGAATTAATCCCAGGCTACGATGTGGCTCAGCCGGGCTGAATCCTTTCGGCGGGGAGATGTTGTGCTTGATCCAAGCAGGGCTTTTCCTCGCGTGTCACATCCCTCCGTGTCACATCTGGCCTCGTATCTCAGCCAGATGTGAAATGAAGGAGCAGGGACCTGCTGCATCCCACCACTCTCACCCTCCTCGGCTGCTGGGGACCTGCCTGGGGTCCCCCCAAGTACAGCGTGGGTTGATGCCACGGGTTGAGTGATGGAGCTACACTTCAGCTGACAGCAAAGTCTGGGTGACCCCCCCAAAAAAAAATAAGCTACTACCCTCCCTCAAGGCCTCAGAAGATGCTCCGTGGTCCTGCCAAGCACAGACCCGAACACCGCGGGGTTCCCGGGGTCTGCAATTGCGGGTATGGAGAGCATCCCGAAACCACGCATTTAAAATTAATTGGGAATTATAAACAAATTAAGCATTGAGGCAGCCCTGGTACAGGCCTGAGTGCGTGATCAGCCCGCTGCTCCCTTCAATTATCTTTTTTTTTTTTCTCCCACATTGTTCTCTCCTAATGAGGAGGCTAATGACCAAAGGATGGTTCATAAGTGGTTCCCAGACTCTCCTTGCCCTGGGCAAACATCGTCCACAATAGGATCACAAATTGTAGGGAGAAGCCCCGGCTGATCACATCAGAAACGGTGCAGGGATTTATCTCTCTGCCTTAACAATAACAGTATGTTCTTAATCGCCACTCCAAAGGGACAGCTAGCAGGGGATCTGCCCGGCCTCATCATTAAAAACTGGCAGCATCTTTGCTAGCGCTGCCCCTTTGTTCATCTTTTATTATTCCAACGCTCCGGCCCCGTTAATTCCTCTCCATCTTATTAAATCAATAGAGATGGAGCAGGGGAAGGATGGGGCAGAGCAGGGCTCGGATCCGGCTCGGCTCTCAGCAGGGGTGCTGAGTGGGATCACACCCGGCTCAGATAAGCACGAGTCGAGCTGATACCGCGCGTCTCCAAAGCTGTATTTACTCAGCTCCTGCAGCTGGGGAAACTGAGGCACGGGAGAGTCGCAGCCGAGAAGTCTCAAGAGGAGGTTTCAACAGAGCGGGGAGCACTTTCTCTGACTGCCAGTCCTGCACCTCCCCTTCTTCATCACACATCGTCAAAACTTACTTGATTTAACGATTTAATCAACTTTTTAAAACAAAATCACAGCACTGCCTAGTGCCAGGGCCCCAGGTCCATCCCTAGCGGAAGCCCAGCCAAACCGTGCCAGGGCAGCGGTGTCACCAGGGACAAGGGATTTTGTGTCACCAACTGTTTGCAAAGGGGGAGATGGTGCCATTTTCATCATTTTTTTCTTTTCCTAACAGTTTGTCTCACCGAAACCAAGTAAACTGGTTTCTGGCAGGTGCGGCCATGTGCATGGCTGGGAGCAGAGCCGGGGAGGAATTTCCTCCCAGTTTTTCCATTTTTGAGGCTGGGATGGGAGGTGAGGAAGGAGCAGGGAGGAGGAGGGCTGATGGGGTGAGCACCAACAGCTCTTTGAGAGCCGATGCGCCCCATGGCAAACCCCGACCAGGGCTGATGGGGTTCCCGTCCCAGACCCTGCACCTCCCGACACAGGATTTAGGTATAAATCACTCGCTCTTGCTCTGACAGCGCTCGGTGCACGGTCCTGCTCTGCTGCCCTGTGTTTCTTCCTGCAGGAAGAACCTTTTTTTAAACCCAGAGATTTTGGCCAGTACAATTGTTATCCAATTTTTGTTTTCGATGACACAATGCTGACCTGATTTGAGGGGTCCCCTTAGTCGCCTGGTTCCCCTGCTGCATTTCCAGGCAGGTCACCCCGTTTCACCCCTGTTTTCACACAGCCAAGAGCTACTTCCCAGATGAGACTTTAATGCAAAGAATACAGATTCTTTGGCTTCTTGCTTTTTGGCTGAGTAAGGCACCTTGGGGCAAATTCATCCCAGAAAGACTGCAAAAAATGGGATGTCGTGGCACTTCCTCCCATTGCTCAGGATGTCTTTTTTTTTTTTTTTTTTTTTATTCCTGCTGAAACCAGGCAGCGTGGAGCCGTCGGAGCTGCCCCAGCAGCCTCAGGAAGCTTTATTTGATGTTTCAATCAGGAATTAAAGGGAGGGAGAAGCAGGGGGAAATGCTCCCTGACCATTTAACAAGATTACATGATGAGATGGAGCCTGGAAACATGCACGGCCGACCCCGGCGCCCCACATCCCGGCTTGAGTCGGACTTTGCCTTGAATCTCTGTCGCCGGCAGGTTGCCCTCCCTGGCACATGGTAATCCCATTTAGCAAAACCCCCCAAAAAGAGAGTGTGAGGGGGCAATCAGCTGAGAATGAGGCTGCCAGTTCGGGGAAGAGATGCAAAAGGCGCCTGGGAAAGCGACTGGGTCACGGGGATTGAGGGGGCTGGAGCCCCATCCTGCAAACTTCGACTGTCCTGAGTAAACGCGACTTGTGCAAACAAATCGCGTCCGTCGCCGTGTGCTCAGCAGGAATAATCCTGGCAGGAAGGACAGAGGGGAGGGGGGACGTGGAGAAGCTGTAGCATACACCCAGTTATCCCTTCTCCTATCTCTACATCCATCTCTCCATCTCATCCCATTTACCCAGCCACCCGTTTGCACCTATTTGCCAGTGTTCATCCCCAATCATCCACCCATCCAGCTACCTCCATGCAGACCAGGCTGTTCCTCCAGGCAAATAGTCCACCCCAATACATCCAGCCACCCGTCTCACAACCTACCTGTCCTCCTGCAAGCTGCCTACTTATCTAGAGAGCAGAGATTTGCTGGGGAGGGCTCAGCACTGCATCTTTAACAGATAACCTTCATCCTCTTAATAAGGTTGTTTAATTCTCACTTATAGTTATCTGCCACTCAAAGTCAACTGTTTTTTTGCAGACAGGTGTAAAAACCCAGTGTCTTTAAGAAAGCAACGTGATACACAGGATTGGGAAAGGACTAGCGGGGTCTTTGGGATGCATGTGGGGTTTGAGTAAGGACGTGCAGGCAAAATGATCTTATTCTGCCCGGGCTTTCCTGGGGGCTGAGAAGAGCCAAGGTTCTGTCCCAGGTAGGCTGATCCAGCCCAAGACCTTCCCAAGCTCTCTGGGTGTCTCTCTCTTAATTTCCACGGTGCCAAATCGCTGTGTCCATGTTTGATCCCAATCCATGTGCCCCAGTCAAGCTGCCAGGATGGAGCTGCACTGCAGGACCTGCTCCCTGGACTAGGGAGGGAGAGGGCTCCACCTGTGTTTCCACTCCCTTTCTGGGGTGCCAGGGATAGTGAGGATTTGGCAGGGCATAAAATGTGCCAGCTGAATCCAGTTTTTCTGAAAACGATCAACTTCATTCCATTATTAGGGTCAGACCTGGGCATTCAGCTCTTCTCATCCCACTGGAGCAGTAATCAGCCTCTTTGTCCTGCAGATATGGTCCCTTCCCCACCCTAAGGAACCTCAGAACGGGTTAATCACTGGGTGGGAGGAAGGCAGGGGATAGCCTTCCCCCAGCACCTGGCTGTCCCCTGGCAGGTAGGAAAGGGCTCCCAGGCATCCTGAGCCCCGTGCACCCCCAGGGACTGGCCACCCCCTCAAGGATCATCACCCACCGTCAGAAAAGTCTCCTAGCCAAAGCCCAAGGTGCCAGAGGGATGAACACAGCTTAGTTCAGCTCACATAAAAATTAACCTTTTGAAAAACTCAAATCAAGCCCAGCAGTTTTAATTAAAGTCATTTCCCTGGTCGGACACTGCCCAAAGAGGAGTCCAGGCTGGGCAGACCCCGCAGGAGCATCCCCTGGAGCGGGGATGGGTCCCCCATTGCCTGTCCTGGAGCAGCTCAGCACCACCAGCTCCCAGGAGATTAAAGGTGTCCTGAGAACAACTTAAGTCTCACAATCAGCTCGGCCCCCGGCCGGGCGATATTAAACCATCCCCCGTAAGCCCCGTTGTCTCGGGATGATTGCAATAAACCCGCCGGCATGCGAGATTAGCGCGGTAAACCCGCCGGCGCGGCCCGGGCTCTCGGCAGACATGTGAAGACATTAGCACAGTTTGGGCTCTTTGAGACCCGCCGGCTAATCCCGGCTCTGAGATCAGCTGGAACAAAGGGCAGCTTCCGTCACATCGTCCCCTTCTCCTGGCACCAGCCCCTTCTTCTTCCACTGTCCCCGTCTTGCGTCGCCCCCCTCTCCTTGCACCAGTCCCTTCTTGCATCGCCCCTTTCTTCTTGAGTCATCCCCTTATATTGTCCCCTTCTCCTTGCGCTTTCCACTTCACCTGGCATCATTGCCCCTTTCCCTGCACCATCCCCTTAATTGTTCCCCCTCTCCTTGCATTGTCCCCCTTCTCCTTCAATTGTCCCCTTCTCTTTGCCTCATCCTTGCATCAAGTTTCACACTTGCCCAAATAAAGCCTCCACCTGGGTTCCTTCTTCCCCCAGCCCCAAGCCCAGGACAGACAAGGAGAAAATATGGTGAGCAGGAGCTGGTGCTGCCCAGGCGAGCACCCAGGTGTCCCCATTGCCACTCTTATCTAGGAGGTCCAGGGGCCCAAACATGCTGGATTTGGAACCTCTACATCTGCCTAAGCAGAGCTAAGCAATTACAATTAAAACCTGGCTAATCCCTGCTCAGCTGAGATGGCACTCCAGGTGCCCAGCCCAGCTTGCAAAGCCACCACCGACTCAGCTCTCCAGGCATGTTTTCCCAACTTTCCCAGCTCTGAAAACCCCAGAGAGCAGGATCATAGAATGGTTTGAGTTGGAAGGGACCTTAAAGATCATCTACTTCCAACTCCCCTGCCATGGGCAGGGACACCTTCCACTAGACCAAGGTGCTCAAAGGATGCCACCACGGGATGAGCTGTAGGCAGAGCAGGGTGTTACAGTGAAGATGGCACTGGCAGGAAGGAAGATGGAGACGGATGGACCATGACATGGAGGTCCTCTACAAGGATCTGGGCTTTGTGAAGGT
Source organism: Tauraco erythrolophus (assembly GCF_009769465.1). NCBI lineage: Eukaryota > Metazoa > Chordata > Aves > Musophagiformes > Musophagidae > Tauraco > Tauraco erythrolophus. The sequence goes on along the minus strand of NC_141469.1, from coordinate 22,261,536 downwards.
CCTGAGCTATTTTAGAGGGCAAGGAGGTATCTGAGCACCCAGCACCTTTGGGATGAACCAGGCTATGGGACTGCTTGCGGGTGGGGGGTTCAAGCAGCCCCCGTTTCCCCAGACTTGCTGCCACTGCAGGCTTGTGTTCCTGTTCCTCCTCCTCCTCCTGATGCAAAGAGGAGCCCAAGAGTTGCATAAATAATTTATTTTTGCACTGCAAAAATAGTCGGTGCCCTGTATATATTATATTAGATAGGCTCATTGCCAGCTATGATACAACCATATAATACACACGGAAACGCAGCCCCAAGGGGCGATTCAGCAGCTCTTTGCCACAGTCTGTGCAGGTGCCGTCCTGGAGCCCGGGGAAGAGGCCGTGTCCTCCTGGCCATCCTCCGACTCTGCTGGGAAGTCCTTGTCCTCCTCGCCGTGGTGGCTCTGTGAGTCGGGGCTCCTCTGCGGGGTGGTCAAACCCATTTTGGCCAGTTTGGCCTGTTGCTGTTCCAGGCTTTGTTTCCTCCACTTGATCCTTCGGTTTTGGAACCAGACTTTCACCTGAGGAAGAGGTAAAGCTTGGCTTTCAAATCGAGTTTCTCCATGGACCGTGGGGTCATGGTCTACTAAACCCCCATGGCTCAGACACTTCACAAACCCTTAGGTGCCCGCAGCCTCAGACATCCCTTGGCTGGCCAGGACAGAGGTCCCTTGCCACACTCAGTCTCTAGCAAGATGGAAAACTGTCCCTTGCAACCCAGGAGCTGAGCCTGCATTGGCAAGCTGGGACCTGCCGGCGGTGGAGAAGGTCCAGCCTTAAGATGGACACAAGTTCAAGCCCTCCATGTGGCCATAGGACAGCCACTTTGTGACTCGGTTTCCCCATCTGTGATGCTCCGTCTTTTTAATGTAAACTATCTGCAACTGCTACCCCACATGGCTCCCGCCCCAGGCTGAGGGACACGGCCCAGGTCCCACCCGTTAGCATGCAGGTTTGGGAGCCTCCCTGGATGTTCTGGTGGAGGCAGGTGGAGATGGAGCATGGTGGGACTCACCTGCTCTTCGGTGAGGTGCAGAGAGGACGCGAGCAGGCACCTCTCCGTGCCCACCATGTACTGCTGCCGTGCAAACTCCTTCTCCAGCCGGGCCAGCTGGTCACTGGTGAAGATGGTCCGGACTCGCTTGGCTTTGCCAGTTTTGGCTTTGAAGAGGGGGAAGCAGCACTTGGAGATCAGGAAGCCTGGAGGAGAGAGAGAGACAGGAGGTCAGGGTGGAGAGGAGACCTTGGAAGGGTCCCCTTTAGATTGGGGTCCTCCCATTGGAAAATCCTTTCTTGTAGGGGCAGAAAGGATCTTCTCATTTGGAGATGTCCCCTTTGGAGAGGCGTAAGGGGTCTCTTTGGAGGGGGTCCCCCATTCAAAGAGGTGGGAGATGGTCCTCCATTTAGAGAGGATCACCTTGGAGAAGTGAATACTGATCCCTCTTGTAGCGAGTCCCTTTGGAGGAGGTGCTCAGGAAGAGGTAGAAGGAGCTCTCCCATTTGGAGATGTCCCCCTTGAGAGAGGCCAGAGGGTCCCATTTGGGGGGGCAGAAGAGGGTCCTTGTTGGGGAGATTCCCTTGGGAGGTGACAGAGGAGGTCCCCCATTTGGGTACACGTGAATGGGAGATGTGGACAGGGGTCAACTCCCTGGCAAAGGGCCCATTGAGAGAGAGGTCTCCTACTCGGAGAGGTGGCCAAGGGCTCTTCCTTGGAGAGATGAAAGGAGGGCCCCCATTTGGGGGAATCTCGAGAGAGGTAGGCATGGGTCCCCTTGGAAGAGATCCCCTTTGGAGGGCCCCCCCTTGGAGAGGTGAACAGAAATCCCCATTTGGAGATGTCCCAATAGGACAGGTGGATTCAGGTCCCCATTTGGAGATGTCCCCATGGGAGAGGTGGATTCATGTCCCCATTTAGAGATGTCCCCATGGGAGAGGTGGATTCAGGTCCCCATTTGGAGATGTCCCCATGGGAGAGGTGGATTCAGGTCCCCATTTGGAGATGTCCCCTTTGGAGAGGGTCCCCTTGAAGAGGTGGAAGGAGACTGCCAGTTATAGATGTCCCCATGGGACAGGTAAATTCAGGTCCCCATTTAGAGATGTCCCCACAGGAGAGGTGGCTGTAGGTCCCCCTGGAAGAGTTTTCCTTGCGAAGGGTCCCCCCTTGGGCAACCGGACCGCATTTGGGGGTGTCCCCACGGGCGAGGCGGACGCAGGGGTGTCCCGGTACGGGGTGTCCGGGGGGGTGGCGGTACCTGTTGTCCCCAGCCGGGTGGCCCAGGCGGGCGGGACCCCGCAGCAGGCGGTGCAGAGCGGCCGGGGGGCGGCGGGCGGCGGCAGCAGGACCCGGGCGGCGGCGGCGGCGGGACCGGGAGCCGGGGGCGGCCCCCAGAGCGGCGGCGGCGGAACCGGGGGGGCCGGGGGGGGAGGCGCGTCCCAGCAGCGCGGCGATGGTGAAGGCCTGGCCGGGCTGGGCGGGGGGTGGCGGGGCCGGGGCCGGCATGGCGGGGCTGAGCGCGGGGCCGGACCGCCCGTCTTTATACGGCCGCCCCGACCGGCCCCCGCGGGACTCCCGGCCGCCCCCGGGAGCTGGCGGGGGGGCGGAGGGGACGGGGCGGGATGGGGCGGGTCGGCACCGATGGCATCGCCCCTGTGCCCTGCCCGGGGCGGGGCGGGGCGGGGGTGCCGTGTCACCCCGGGGTCGCCCTGCCCTCGGCTGGGGTGTCCCCTCTGTGTGCCCCCGCCCTCTACTGGGGTGTCCCCCCCATGTCTCCCTGCCCTCTATTGGGGTGTCGCCGCACGTCCCCCTGCCCCTGGGGTGGAGACCCCCGTGTCCCCCTCCCAGGGTGGCTTTGGCCCTGAAGTGCTCAGGCAGGAGGATCCAGGTGCCTGGGGAACACCTCAGGGCAGCCATTGTCACCCCAAGGCCACCATAAGCCCCCAGACTGGTCTCGAGGTCCCACTCTGGTACTCTGAGTCCGTCGTGCTGGCATGCACCCCACTGCACAGCCGCTTTTTTAGGGGGCATAATGTACCCCGGGACAGTGAGGCAAAGGGACAGGACCAGGGATGCTCCGAGAGGCAGTGGCAGAGGTGGGGGGCTGTCCCTGCACCCCTCCCTCCAGCTCGCCCCTCTCGGCTGATGGGATTCAGATGGTCATTAGGCTCTGAGATTCTTAAAATCGCGCAGCTTTTCCTAATGAGCTGGGAAAAGTCACACCTCGGGCCCGGCGCGGCGGGGGAGCGAGCCCCGGTCAAAGGACTCCACCGGGGCTCGTGGGTTTATTGGGGAGGAAATGGGGCGCGGGGGAGTCGGGGGGCCAGGGCCCACATCTGCACTGCAGTAGCCCCCCTTGCTCGGCTTTCACGAGGTCCCTGGGACCCAGCACACACGTGTGCGACTCCCCAAGCTGGGAAAAGAATTCCCAAGGGATGGCTCTGACACTGAGAAAGCCATTACAGGGCTCTGCCCTGGTGAGGAGCACGCTCCGCTCTGCAGCTGTGTGCCCACCTCGGGGATGGGGACGGGGAACCCCCCGGTTCCACAGTACTGGGGCACATCCGAGCCCAGTACTGGCAGGTGAAGGCTCCCCGGGGGTGTTTTTATAGCAAAAAAGCCATAAAAATCCGGTGGTGGGCACTGTGCCAGTGGTGATGCCACCTTCCCCGGCTCATCACGGAGGCATAACCCCGTAGTCACTGCTATGGGGGCAAATAAAGGTCGGGGGCAGGGGGGAGGACAGAGATGAAAGGGCGGCAGATTTGGCATTATTAGTTCTTAATTACAGTCTTGAAAAGGCCGAGATAAAAAGGCAGGAGGCCCCTGCCTGGGCTTGGTGGGCTCGGACGTGTTTGGTTAGGAGGTGCTTTCCCTTTTTTATATGCCCCTTTTCCTCTCCCTCTGTTTGATGGAGCTCAGCAAACATCCCCCTGGCATCCCCAAGCAGCAGGGCTGCCCCAGGACCAGAGGGGAGGTGCCCAGCACCCCTGTGCTGGATGGGATGCTAATGGCATCCATGGGGTGGGGATCCAGGTGATATGGGGCCAAAATGGGGATACTGGTGCCCAGTGGTTCTTTGGGACAGGCAGGTGGGAAAATCCTGTCCTGGAGAGATGCAGGGCGGGGGATTTAGTAATTTGAGGGGTGCAAGCAAAGGAGCACGGGAGGGCTGGAATTGAGGGGTTCACCGCCCAAAAAACGAGCCACCTCCTTTCATCAGGTTCACATCCAGAGCAGGGGCCCGAACCCAGGGATGGCTCCTGCCTAATTTGAGGCAAAAATTGCCCCGAGGCTCTGGCTTCTGAGCTAATTAATAACAATGCTGCTCATTAGCCCAAGGCCCCGGCTGTCTGGGCAGGTTGTGGATTGTCTGTCTGCAGAGGAGTGAGGCTTCCAGGGTCACCCCCTTGTCCCCGGATATCTTCAGGGGTCACCCCGGAGCCCCAGGGCCCCCACTTTGGTCTTTTGTCCATTCCCTGTCCTGCAGCATCCTTCTCTCTGGCCATTGACTGTCCATCCATCCCAGCTCTCCGAGCTTTTCACCCACAAAATCCCTTTGTGTCTGACTGCCAATGCGCGTGCCGGTCCTGTGCTGGGGGCTGGGGGCCACGGACACCCACAATTTGCAGGGAAAAGGAGTATTTTCTACCAATTGAGCGGAAATTATTGGAATAAAAGCAAAGTGTTTGGACACCCACTGCCATCGAGTGGCTGCGGAGGCTCCAGGCCTGACCCTCAGTGTCCTGTCCCCCTCGAATCATTTTAGCTGAATCCCAGATCTGCCCCCGCGCCCACCATCCCCCCAGTTAAATCCACTCTTCCTTGGTGTTATTAAAGGTCTCGCCACCTGGATTTGGGACGCAGAGCGAAGCCCTCCCTTAAGCATCGTAAGATATGCGGATCCGTTGCTTCTCTCGATGGACTTGACCCAGCTCTGGGGAGGTTTTCTCAAGCAGGACTCGTACGTGCGCAGGTCACCGTCACTGCTGGGGGCTAGTTATGGGTGCAAAAGGCAGAAAAAAAAAATAAAGCAAAATACCTTTTTTAAACCTTGCAAGTGACTGACCTGGGGGACGCCTTGTCCAGGAGCTCTTGGAGGCTGAGAGCTTCGCCAGAGGAGTTTCTGCAAATAATAACATCTGTAGTGGTATGATAAGGGCTAAAATATGCCGTGCCCCAAGGCGGGGGAGTCCTGCAGCAGAGCCGGGTGGCTCAGTGCTGGGATGGGTCTCCCTGGGGCTGGGAAGAGTCCCCCGGGGCTGGGATGGGTGCCCACCCAGCAGACAAGTGGGTTATAGAAATGCCTTCAAGAACTGAAGCAGGAGGGATATGTCTTCTTTAAAGGTTCTGCACCTTTCCATGCACCTGAAGGAAAACTGGTGTGGTTTGTTTTGTTGTTATTTTTTTTCACACAATCTTCCTTATTTCTGTTTCGTGGCTATTTAGAGCTGTGGCTCATGGGGGTTGTGGCTAAGGACTGATCCTGCTCTGCCCTGTTCACACTGCTTTGGTCCTGGTCCGTACTGGAGCTCTTTTGGATGCCGGTAGTGGCAACACAGCCACTTCCAGCAAAACATCTGCTGCTTGGGGCATCTGGAACCACTTCCCAAAGGCACCTGAAGTGCTGAGCATCTCTGACCCACATGGAGCCAAGAGCATCCCAGTTAGTGGGGATCCCAGTTAGCAAGCACCACTGTTAGTGAGCATACCAGTTAACAGGCGTCCCCATTGGTGGGCATTCCAGTTACTGGGCTTTCCAGTTAGCGAGCATCCCGATTAGTAGGATCCCAGTGAGTGAGGATCCCAGTGAGTAAGCATCCCAGTTAGTGAGCATCCCAGTTAGTGAGCATCCCAGCTACTGGGCATCCCAGTTACTGGGCATCCCAGTTATTGGGCTTTCCACTTAGCAAGCATCCCTGTGGGTAAGGATCCCAGGTGGTGAGCTTCCCAGTCAGTGAGTATCCCAGTTAGCAGGGATCCCAGTAAGCAAGGACCCAACTAGCATGCTTGTTAGTGGGGATCCCAGTTAGTGAGCATCCCAGTTAGCAGGGATCCCCGTTAACAGGCACCCCAGTCAGCACAATTCCAGTCAACAGGCTGCCAGTTAAAGAGAGTTCCAGTTATCAAACACCCCAATTAGCAGGTTGCTAATTACTGGGGATGCCAGTTTGTGTGCATCGATCCTGCTTAGTGCGTTGCTACTTGTCAGAGATCTGGTTAGCGGGGATCCCAGTTAGCGGGGAGCCTGGTTAGCGGGGAGCCCGGCTAGCGGCGATCCCAGTTAGCGGGGCTCCCAGTTAGGCTCCCAGTTCATGGGGGTCCCGGCCGGGCTGTTCACCTCGCTGACCGCCAGAGGGCGCTGCCTGACCGCGCTGAGCCCCGGCACCGGCCGGGACCGCGGGACCGGGGACACCGGGCTGGGGGACAGCGTGGGGGGGCACCCCGGGACGGGACACATTGGGAAGGGACACCCTGGGATGGGACACCCCAGGATAGGACACAGCAGGCTGGGACACGCCAGGACAGGATACCCTGAGATGGGACACCCTGGGATGGGACACAGCAGGCTGGGACCCATGAGAATGGGACACACACACCAGGCTGGAACACACCAGGATAGGACACCCTGAGATGGGACACCCTGGGATGGGACACAGCAGGCTGGGACACACTGAGAAAGGACACACTGGGATGGGACCTACTGGGATGGAACACATTAGGGCTGGGACACATTGGGAAGGGACACATCGGAGTGGGTGCCTGAGATGGGACACCCAGGAATGGGATACAGCAGGCTGGGACACACAGAGATGGGACACACACACTCCAGGTAGGGACACAAAAGTGCTGGGACACACCAGAATAGGACACCCTGGGATGAGACACGTGAGGGTGCAACACTGAACCTGGTACACACCAGGGCTAGGACACACCAGGCTTGTACACACCAGAATGAGACACATCAGGATGGACACACTGGTATGGGACACATCGGGATGGGACACAGCAGGCTGAAACACACCAGGACGGGACATCCTGAGGCTGAGACACATTGAGGCTGGCACTGGGACACATTGAGGCTGGCATACTCCAGGGCGAGGAGGTTTCTCTCAAGACACTGTGTGGATAAAGGGGGTCCAAGTGGAGGGTGACCACTTGTCTCCTCTCCATGCATGGGTGCCACCACTGGCCTTGCGAGCTCTGGCTGAACTTTCAGGTGGTACGGAGATGATGGGGTCCACATCCAGGAGAAAGCCAAGCACAGTCCCACCATGCGTGCAAGTAAGCCAAGGGCAGACCAAGGACAGCATCACTGCCCTGCTCTGCCCCACAGCATGGGGGTTTCTAGGGGTTGAAATCTGCCTTGGAGCTCAATCCAAACTGCGTGACTTCCATGCCAAGACGCATGAACTCTGCAGGGATGGTTCCATCCACAGCATCCCACTTGTTGACTGACCCCAAGGCGAGCCAAATTCAGCCCATCACTAACCAGGAGAACATGTGTGGGCTCCAACCAACCCCCAAAACCTATTAATCAGCCCTAAAAAGGCAACACGGTAAGGCCGTGCCTGTCCCCACCATCCCAAGGGATGGCATCAAGTGAGGGCAATGGGAAGGTTGAGGTTTATCCTGGTGATGGGGCAGTGGGGCCAAACGTGCCCCACAACAGTGTCTCTCTTCTGACTTACCCCTGGCTGGAACCTGATGCAGGGGGTTCGCAGCATCCCCAGGGCCACCAGTATCTCTGCAAGGTCCCCTCTCCCATTTTTGTGCTTCCATCTGCCCTTAAAATCTAGGAGTGAGTCAGAACCCCCCGTCCATCTGCCCAGCCGGGAAAGTCAAAAGCAGTGTCATTGCCAAATCCGGAGGCACCCGCGGAATTGATGGCGACGGATTTCCACCCGTATTTGTCAACAAGGCTTGTTGGCCTCCCCCCCCCAGCCCCGCCAAGCCCCCTTAATCTCCCGTACAATTGCAGTTTGCTGTGCAAACAGCCCGGGGGGGTCGGCGTGGGGTTTGCATGAGAAACGTGTCATTTGGGGGCGGCGGGCAGCCTCGCGGGTAAGCCAGCGAGTGGATCGCGGCATCGCTAACGCCGGATTGAAACGATTTCGAAGGAATTGCCCTTCACTAACCCTAATCCTCGGCCGCGAAGGGGAGTTTTTTAACTCCTGGCCGTTATTCCCGCCTTATTATCTATTGATTGACTTTTAGAAAGGGTAATAACATAAATAGATTGATGCTCTGAATCCCGCCCCGGAGATCAAATGGAGCCGAGGCTTGGTTTTCCATGCGGAATCCAGAGGTTAAAACCCAGAGGTTTGATTTTGTTCCCCCACACCGAAGCGGAGCTGGGGGTGAAGGGGTGATGGGGGGCAAGGAGATGGGGAAAGGGGGGGGAACATGGACCTGCGGGGAGCAGCCTCCGTCCCTCCCCGCTCCGCCAAACAATCCGAATAAAAGCAAATTATTTCTCCTATTTTCCTTCCCGAGATGAACGATAAACTGTCCATCCCCGAAAAGAAACTGATAACACCTCTAATTTTACTGGAAGGCCTAAAAATGTCATTTCTACGCAAAATAGGGTGCCACTCTCCTCCCCGGCCAGCCTTTGATAAATGGTGGTGGTTTGCTTTTTTTTTTTTGCTTTTTTTTTTTTTCCCTATTTCGCTTTCGGTTGGCGAGGGGAAATGCCCCCGGAGCTACAAACAACGCACAATAAAGCAAAATAATATTTTAGTCAAAATAGGCAGACGGTGCTCGCAGCCAACTTTCAAATTAGCATTTTGAGGGCAAATATGCAGACAATTTGAGATAATGAGGCCTGATTATTCAATCCAATGAATGTTAAATAGGCAGCGAGGGCGCCCGCGTCTTATCTCCCCCGCTTTCGATTTATTTTAGTTTAGTTTAGTTTTAATCGTTTCCCATTTGAACTCTTTATTTGTCTTGGCTCCTGCCCCCTCCCCTCTCCCTCCTTCTCTTCCCGGGCATCCCTGCGCTGCCAGCTGGGATTTTGCAGCAGGAAATCACTGTCATGGACCCACCATCCCCTTCGCAACCCGTTTTCAGGGAGAATTTTGCAGCTCGTCCCCCCAAAAATTGGAGCCGTGAGAAGTTTGGGTGCTGCTGTCAGACCTGGCCCATGGTCCCCCTAACTCGGGGATGTTTTTTGACAATGACGTGAATATTCGCAGGGATTTGCATCGTCAGTGCAGAGATTTGGGGTGACGTGACCCCGACTTCGGCTCATCCTCCATCCCCAGGGCTGTTTGTGCAGGCGACAGTGCAGTTGCTCCCACTCTGGGTCTCAGCACCCATCGGAAAATGATCCCAAACAGCAAACGAAGCCCAGGGGAGATGATCCCAGCACCCGCTTCCAGCCCAAAGCAAAGCCCAGTTCAGCATCCCACCCAGCTCAGCATCCCACCCTGCTGCCCCCGTGACTTTCCAGCAGCATTTTGCTTCGCTTTCATGGAAATGCAATTATTTTGCAACCCCAACGAGGTGCATTTCCCATCCCCAAGGGGAGAAGGGTCAGCTCCAGGGTGGGGAGCTCCTGGAGGTGAGCAGCACTGGGTGCTGCCACGGCCAAGATGATGGAGACGGCATTTTGGACCAAAAGTGGGGGAAAAAAGCAAAATTATGCAATTAGCATCGTTTTCCAGCTCCTCACTGGCAAGGCAGCTGGGTTAGATGAGAGCCTTCATCAGGGATACCATTGCGATGAGATTTAGGAAAACTGGGAATTTAGGTGAACTGGACGAGATGCACAGCTGCCACAGAGGAGGGGGAAGCAAAGATTAAAAATCAGCAAAAATTCAGGTTGAAGAACAATGTGAAGTTGAAGAAATATTAAAGTCAAAGGGAAAAATGAAGTTGAAGCAAAAATTAAGGCTGAAGCAAAAATTAAAACTGAAGGAAAAATTAAATTGAAGTAAAAATTAAGACTGAAGAAAAAAATAAAGTTAAAACAAAAATTAAAGTTGAAGCAAAAGTTAAAGTTGAAGCAAAAGTTAAAGCAGAATTTAACCCAGCCCGGGCTCACCGAGGACAGTGTAAAGGGCGCCCGTAAGGCAGCGGCACGGTCCCGGTGCTGCTGCTAACCCGTTTTTCCTGGGATTCAAGAAAAGAATAAAAAAAAGTTAATTGATTTCAGGAGTAATTAAAAAACCTCTTTATGCTTAAAATGCAACGGTGGCGGTAAAAATCAAAGAGATGAATAAACAAGAGCTGGGAAGCAAAGCAGGGCAAGGAAGGTGAAGGAAGAGAGGAAAAAAAACCCCAATTACGGAGGCGAGGATGGAAAGCGGCGGAGAGGAGGAGATACAGCGAGAGGAGAGATAATCAGAAGCAGGAAAAAAAAAAGGGGGAAAAACAATCAAAAGAAGGTAAAATAAAAAGCAGATGCTGAGGGGGGATAAGAGGCGGCCGGCGGAGCGGGGCCGGGCACCGGACCGGAGGGATAATTGGATTTCAGTTCGGCTCAGGGACGATAAGAAATTCCCCGTGTAGTTTTTTCCCTGTTTGCAGCATATTTCGATGTGAGATTTGCATGCGGCTGGGGCAGCGCGGCCCCCCCCGAAAAACTACGGGTTGCTGAGGGGTTTTCCCCCCGTTTCCCCTGGTTTATGCACTCACTTGGAGGCTTTTTGAGGGAGAACGAGGTTATTCCTGCATTCATCAGCTCCAGTCTCATTAGCAGCTGTTTGGGGTGGGCAGGAGTGGTGTGAACCCCAAAAGCAAGGAGAGAGAATGCAGCAACCCCACAGGGGACACAACAACCTCAAAGGGGATATTGCACACCCAAAGGAGACATTGCACACCCAAAGGGGACACAGGCATCGCAAAGGGGACACAGCAAGTCCCAAAAGGTTTGTTGCACCCCTAAAGGGGACACAGCACCCCCAAAGGGGATGTAGTAACCCCAAAGGAGACATTTCACACCCAAAGGGGATGTAGCAACCCCAAAGGGGACACAGGCATCCCAAAGGGGACACAGCAAATCCCAGAGGAGTTGCTGCAACTCCAAAGGGGACACAGCAAATTCCAAAAGAGATGTAGTAACTCCAAAGGGGACATTTCACACCCAAAGGGGATTTGGCAACCTCAAAGGGGACACAAGGATCCCAAAGGGGACACAGGGATCCCAAAGGGGACGTAGCAACCCCAAAGGGGCCGTTGCACCTGTGCAACGCCCTGTAACCCCGTCGGGGCAGCCTGCGTCCCTGCGGCCGAGCGGAACGGATGGCCCCGGCCCCCGGGGACGGGACGCAAAGCAGAAGGAGGCAGAAAAAACTGCTGCTGGGTCGATGCCGGAGATGGGAGCGATAGAGCAGAGCAGCCCAGCTCCGTCCTATTAACCGAGGTGGCCCCGAACGTCCCTTATCGCGACGACATCAGAGCCCCGGGGCCCGGATCGCCCCGTCGTAACCTGGCCGTGAGCACCCGAAGCGCCGGTACCGAGCGCGGCGCAGCCCGGCACGGCTTTTTGGCGTGACCTTGCTTGAGGGGCCGGGAACGCCGGGCTGAGTCGTGCCGTCGAGTCCTTAGGGTCAGCGGAGAGGTTTTTAATGGCTTGTTAGGATTGGGGCCCTGCCGGGAATGCTGCTGTCCCCCTGCCCGGCTGCTGCGTGGGAAACGCTGCTCCATAGTTAAAGTGAAGCTGAGGGAAGGGAAAGGTTATGCACGGCTCCCTGCCGCCATCAACGCGGGAATAATCCCGGGGGGACACAGGGAATCTGCTCCCCCCGTGTGTGTGAGTTCAAGGGCGAAGCAAGCTGCAAGCCACCGGTGGTGTGGGTGCTCTGCAAAGCCCCTGGTCATCCTGGGGTGCAGGGGGTGCTCCAGCAGCAAACAGTGCATGCACCTGCACGCTCACGTTTGCATGTGCATGTGACGCGCATGCCCGTGCTTGGATGCGCATGCCCGTGTGCACATGCACAGACGTACATGCACATGCTTGCATGTGCATGGACATGCATGGACACACAAGCGCACGTTTGCACATGCATGGACAGACAAGCACACGCTTGCACATGCATGGACACACATGCTTGTGCACGCACATGCACGGACACACAAGCACACGTTTGCACGTGCATGGACACACATGCTCACGCTTGCACACGTGTGCAAATGCACGCATACAAGTGCACGCCGGTGCTCATGCATGCACGTGCATGCACTCGCCTGCACACACGCACATCCTGGGGCAGGGTAACAGGATCGAGGAAGGGAAACGGAGGGGACCCGGGTGGCTGCGGCAGGATGGCGGGGCACACAGGCCTCCTCCCGGCTCGGCCGGGCGAGCGGGACTTGTCGCGGTACTCTGGCTGGCCCACCGCGGCTTTGCGAAGGCCCAGCCTGCTGCGTGTCCAGGCCGACACGTCCCGCTGTCCGGCCCGGTGCAGGGACGGACCGCTACACAACGCAGCCCAGCGCACCGTGCGCTGCGTGCTGCGTCCTGCGCCCCGCAGCCCCGGTGCACGCCCAGGTCCGGTGCCCGCCCCGTGCCGGTCCGGTGCCCGCCCCGTGCACGCGCCCCCGCGCACCGCTCCCCCCATCAGCCCCTCCGGGCCGGCGGGGCGGGGCGGGGCCGGCGGGCGGAGAGAGGCGTGGCCTCGGGGCGGGGGCGGGGCTAGAGCGGGGCGGGGCGTGGTCTCGGGGCGGGGGCGGGGCTGCGGCCGCGCGCGGGGGCGGGGCTAGAGCCGGGGCGGGGCGGGGCGGGGCGGGGCGGCCGGTGGCGCTCGCGCTGCGGCCCGGCTGCGGCAGCGGCGGCGGCGGCGGAGCGGGGTCCGGCCCGGTGCGGCCCGGTCCGGTTCCGTCCCGTCCCGTCCGGTTCTGTCCGGCCCGGCGCTTCGTCAGCGTCCCGCCATGGCGCTGTTGCGAGCGGGCGCGCTTCCCTCCGAGGGGTCTCCGGCCTGGCTGCCCACCCACGTCCAGGTGACGGTGGTGCGGGCCCGCGGGCTGCGGTGCAAGGGCAGCGGCAAACCGGGCACCAGCGACGCCTACACCATCATCCAGCTGGGCCGCGAGAAGTACAGCACCTCGGTGGCCGAGAAGAGCACCGGCAACCCCGAATGGCGGGAGGAGTGCGCCTTCGAGCTGCCCCCCGAGCTGGGCTCTCTGCCGGGCCTGGCCCGCGGTGGCCTGGTGCTCACCGTCATGCACCGGGCCCTCGTGGGCATGGACCGCTTCCTGGGCCAGGCCCTGGTGCCCCTGGAGCCCGCCCTGCAGCAGGGCCGCGCGCCCGACGAGCGGTGAGTGGGTCCCGCCGGGCACTGACCGACACCCGCAGGGGCAGAGCAGGGGAGGCCTCTGGGATGGGTGTCACGCATCGCAGTGGGTGGGGTGCCATGGGGTCCACGTGTGCCCCAGGGAGGGCATCGCAGTGGATGGAGTGCCATGGGGTCCACGTGTGCCCCAGGGAGGACATCGCAGTGGGTGGAGTGCCGTGGGGTCCACGTGTGCCCCAGGGAGGGCATCGCAGTGGATGGAGTGCCATGGGGTCCACGTGTGCCCCAGGGAGGACATTGCAGTGGGTGGGGTGCCATGGGGTCCACATGTGCCCCAGGGAGGGCACTACAGGAGACGGGGTGTGGGGAGGTCCATGTGTGCTCAGTGAAAGGGCTTTGCAGGATGTAGGGCATCATAGGGTCCCTGCATGCCTCAAGAAGGGTGTCGCTGGGGACAGGGAATCGTGGGGACCGCGCATGCCCCAGGAAGGGCACTGCAGGAGGTAGGGTGTGGTAGGGTCTGTGCATGCCCCGGGAAGGGCGTTGTGGAAGGTAGGACATCACAGGGTCTGTTGACACCCTAGGGAGAGTGTCACGGGGAGGAGGGTGTCACGGGTCCAGGCATGCCCCAGGAAGGGCTTTGCAGGGGGTCATCCACCATCAGAGGGGCTGTGCATGCACCAAGAAGGGTGTCTTGGGGATGGGGCACTGCAGGGTCCATGGGTGTCCTGGGAAGGGTGTCACAGAAGACGGAGTGGCACAGGGTCTGTGCATGACCCAGGAAGGGCATTGCCGGGTACAGGGTATCGCAGGGACTGTGGATGCTCCAGGAAGGGCATCACAGGGGATAGGATGACATGTGTGCTCCAGGAAGGGTGTTGTGGAGGATGGGGTGTCTCAGGATCCCTCTGTCTCCTTAGGAAGGGAGTCGTGCGAGACAAGGCATCACGGGATCCTTCCTCCCCCTGGGAAGGGGGTCCCACGGGACAGAGTGCTGTGATGTTCCTCTGCATGCCGGGAGGGTCCCCCTTGGCAAGCTGTGGCACAGGTGCCCACGGTGATTTGTCCTTCTGATGGCTGTGATGGCTTTGCAGCCCCCACCGCTCGGTGGGGCCACCGGTGTGACCTGGTTTGTCGTGGTGCTGCTGCAGGAGGGTCCCCCAGTTCAGGGAAGCGAACCCCAGCCCTGCGTCACCTCCGGCATAAACTGCTGCGTATGTGGGATTTGCTGTTCTTCCTCCTTCCCCCAGAAGGGTTTAAACCAATAATTATGTTTTCTAGCCTTTGCCAGGCAGAGAAGTGCAGGAATGTGGATGGAATTCCTTTAGGGAAGAAGTTTTTTGAGCTTTGCTCTATGCAGACCTGGCTGGGCTGCTGTGTGCCTCCAGGAGCATCCCCGCTGCTCGCTGGCTCCCAGGACCCGAGGAATTCGGCTGGCTCGCTGCCTGAAGCTGCAGGCTTGGAGAGGAGCCTCCTTCACCCTCCTGCTCAGGGCACGGCCGGGGAGGCGGCTGAGGGAGCGCCGAGGCTTGGCAGACGGCACAGCCTCGCTCCCAGAGAGCGGGATTAGCGTGAAAAGGGGTTGGAAAAACTTTTCCTGGGGAGAAATGCAGCTCGTTTGCATCCGCAGCCCATGGGGACTCCTGCTTGCCCTAAAATGGGAGTATGAGCATGGAGGAAAAGTGACTAACTATGGAGTTAGTGTCTGAGTGTTTCCCCCCCAGCCTTTATTTTGCTTTTATTAGCGCTGCCTGGAGAATGGGCGGTGTCGGAGAAGCTGGATCGGAATTCTTCGGGCCTAATTCAAACCAGCGTCGTGCGCAGACTTCAGAGCCTGCGAGCCGACCTGCAGCCTTTCGGGTGCGCCGAGAGAGACGTGTTGTTTTGGCACGGGAAGATGTGAGACAACTTTCCATCCTCTTTGCGGTTTGGGTAGCGAGCCCTGCGCCGGGAGCCGTGTCTCGAGGAAAGCCACGCTCTTGTTGGCAGAGGTTTACGAAGCCCTGCAAAGCAGGGAGCCCTGCGACAGTCCCGCAGGGATTTCAGGAGGCTGAGCCTGTGGTCTTGTCTCAAAGGTCTCGGCGTCAGGGGCTGTTAATCCCACGGGTGCAACGTCCAACATGGCTGGACCCTGTGCTGCCTGTCACGGCTGCCCGTCGCTCCGGTGGCACCGTTACTGCAGCCCAAGGAGGGAATCTGGGCTGCGAGGCAGGAGATCCTCAGGATTTTTGCTGTCCGTTTCCCTCCCTTCCTGTAGCTTCGCTTGCATAAGGAAAATTAACTTCCCCTCGCACCATTCAGGATCGCAAGAGCTTTTAAGGCTCTTTATCTTTGCCCGTGGCCCCCGATGATGGAAGCGAGCACGGAAAACATGACGGAGAGCTCTTACCCTGCGCCCTGAGCATCTCTGTTTGCTCAAACCCCTGAGCTGGAAGGTGTCTCGAGGGTGGGTGGCAGGTCTGCAATGTGGAAGGCGCTGCACTTTTTTTAGGAGGGGAGTCCTGAGCGCTGGAGCTTGTGGAGAAGGGTTGGGGGGAGCCCCAGCAGTCTGGCTCCGCAAGCCTTGTAAGCTTCCAACAACTTCAGGTGTCTGGTTCGGCCCTGCTGCAAACAACTTTGTTTAGGAGGAAATTTTAGTCCCAGATTAAAAACGAGCAAAGCAAACACAGGCTGCCCCCGCCTCCGGGACTGCACTGCGGAGCGCGCCCAGGCCTGTGCAGCGCAGATAACAGTTGGCCCCCGAGCGAGGGATGTGTGAGTTGAGTCTCTGCCATACACTGGTTTTTAGGACCCCATCTGCAGTCCTCACTCCTGGGCATAAAACTGCTGCCAGTTGGAATGGGATCCTGCTTAAAAAAAAAAAAAAAAAAAAAGCCTTGGTTGTCAGCATGTTGACCTTGCTCTCGTTTTCCTGCTGATTTTTGTTGCACGGAAACTTTACTGGCGATGATTTTTATCCTTATTTTCAGCTCGATGGAAAATGTTTTGTCAAACTTGGACTCTCCTCCAGGAACGAGCCGTCAGCCGGCGTCCAGGGGTGTTTACGAGCTGCCTCGTTCAGCTGAACGTCTCAGTCGTTTCAGTGTTTTGCCCGGGAGAAAATCAACTCTTGGATTTGCACAAGAGCAGTCTGAGAGCTCTTGTGGCCTCTTTGGGCATCCCAAGGCTTGTCCCACACTCAGCCAGCTCCAAGGCTTGGGGTTGGCAAGCGCAGTAACTGCTGAGCATCGTTTCTCCCTTTCCACTTGAGCCGTGCCGTGCTTTTATTTTTCACCCGTGCCTTTTACTTCCGTGCTGAGCCCGATGCGCATCCCTGGACACGGTTCCTTTCCACATCAAAAAACTCCTGCGCCGTGGCCCTGCCCGGGCAGGATGCTCCTGCTCCTCACCTCTCCCTCCTGTGACTTGGTCCCTGCGGCTCTCTCTCCTGCCTCATTTTTTGGGAGCCCAAAGCCCAGCGCTGTCAGCAGGGTAAGACCATGCAATAAAGTGTTTGCGTAATGGCGTGGTGACCATCACTGCGTCTGGCCATAACGCTCTGCCGGTGGGTCCTCGAGCGCTGCCAGCTTGGCACAGGTTTTCAGGGAGATGTGGTTGGTTGGTGGGGTGGTCAGTCCTTCCAAAACACAGGCTCAGCCCAGCAGAAGAGGGTTTTTTCTCTGTGCTTACAAGGCAGCTATTGCTTCTGCTTCCTGACATCCAGGAAATGCCGTTGTAGTCCCCTGCGGGGGCTCATCCTGCCTTCCCTGCAGCGTGGCAGCGAGCCGGGGAGCGTACCTCTCCATCCACCCCCATCAACAGAGCATCTGGAGAGGGTGGAAGTGCCTCCAGCTGCAGCGAGATGAGGCCTTCGATCCGACACCCGTCAGGCTGTGTTTTCCCCTTGGCCAATGTGGTCTGGTGGGTGGGTGGCGTGGCAAGGTTATGGCGTTGGGGAGGGCAGCAGGTAGACAGTAACGCCTGCGGGGTTGGACCTTGGACTTGGCTGCGTGGGGGCCCAAAAAGACCTTGATTTTGCTCCGTGGACTGCAAGGCCAATGACAGGGAGGGATGGTGGGCACCCAGAGTTTCCTAGGCTGTGCAAAGAAAAACCCTAATTGTTGTTACCTCCTCTCTCCCCCTTTGAAATACCATTTTCATTTGCTTTCTTTCCCTAAGACCTCGCAGCCCCATGGCGAAGGGGAAAGGTTAAAGCTGTGAGCCTTCCAAGGCGAAGCTCTGCTTGCTGTGCCAACACCGGGCTGCTGGAGCTCAGTCTTCGGAGAGCAAAATTCAGGGCTTCGCAGTGCTAGGATCCTGTGGGTAGGGAGACAGGGAAGTTGTCTTGTGGAGTTGTTACCTGTGCAAAATTAGCCCAGCTCTAAATTCCCCAAAGCTCTCCCTGCCACAGTTCCCTTTACTTGTTCCTGTCCCTCCCCAGCTGTGGAGGGGCTGGGGCCGGTTGCTGCAGGGATTGCCCGGGCAGCCGCAGCATCTCCACCCTGGCAGCAGGAACAAGACACTTTGCTTCCCGCTCTCCATCGGCGAGGAAGCTACTCGGAGTACAAAACCTTTCCTCTGGGTGCTAAGCTTTTGTAGATGAAGTCCTGGAGGCCACCGAGGCTTCTCCTCTCCCCTTGCTCAGTGCTAGGGCAAGGCTCAGTGGAGAAGGGATAGGGGTTTCCTTGGGCTCGGAGGGAAGGTGTCATGTAGTCAGACCAAGACAACTGGCAGAGCTGGTCGGAGAAGGAGCTCGTCAGCCCCATGACTGCCTGTAGCTACGTGGCTTAGCACGGGGAGGGAGAAGCAGCATGGCTGAGGGGAAGGAAGGGGCTGAAACAGAGGTGGCTCAAGAGGGGACGTTGCTCTGAATTCTCTTTGGCCCCAGGGTGCACTGAGAAGCCCTCTGGAAGATCACACCATTGCCCAGTGATGTGTGCTGCCCGTCTGCTCAGCAGCAGAGCAGCGTTGGGACCTCGGAGGGGCGAGAAGCACCCTCAGGGCCAAGGGATGGTGGCTGAATCCCTGCCGGGGCTCCCACGCTATCTGTTGGTCCTTCTCGAGCTAAGCCCCATGCCAGGCACTCTTCCCTTCCCCTTTGCTGGTTGTACCCATCACGTCCCCTCCTTAATGTGGCGAGAGTAGATGGGTAATGTGCTTTCCGTGCCACTGTCCTCGTGTTTCCCCCAGGCATGGACCCACTCTCATCTCTTCTGCCAACCCCCCTGTCAGCCCATGGCATGCTTGTGGCCATCGCCCTCCCTCGTTAAATTAAAAGCAGTGGAGATCGTTAGCAGCAGAGCACGCACTGTGGCCTGCGGGCTCTTGGCTGTGGCATCTCTATCAGATGCAGTGGTTTGTGCTCGTTGCCGTGCCCACCGTGGCTGGGGCTCCTGGCTGCATCTCTTATGGGAGATTTTCGCACCCGAGGTCGGAGTTCGCGTTCTGCTCCCTATCAGGCAAAAGCCAAATCTCTGCAGCCGTGTCCTCCGCACGTCTGTCCTTAAGCCTGGGAGAGAAAGAGACCTTGCAGCAGGGCGGGGAGGAAATAGCTGCTTCGTGATAGTTGTGGGATGGAAAGTTTTAATAGAAGGGCAAACAGCCCTCTTCCCTGAGGCCTCTGCTTGGAGGTGCCCAGCAAGGCTGCTGAAGGTCTTTGGGGTGGCCGAGAGTAGCAGCGAGGTCCTCAGACACCTTGGCCTGTGATGAAATCCTTGTTTTGGGGCTGGAAAGGCAGCTCTGAGAGGTTGTTGCAGCTCAGCCGAGCCAGGAAACACCCTGTTGTGTCGAAACGCCACTGAGGAGGGGGAGGAGAGGGTTAGTGCTGCCAAAAATCGGGTCGAGATGCTCTCTGTGGTGCCAGAGGCAAGGCTGGGCAGGAGACGGTCAGGTGTTGGGATAGAGCCCTTGGCGGCCAGCTTGGGCTAGCATTTGCCCCTAGCTGGGAGCCCAGGGGCGAGTGCCAAGGCACTGCAGTGATGCTGCTTGTGAAATGGTGGCAGGGCTTAATTTTGCTTCTACCTGCCCAGTTAACTCCATTTTCACCCGGTTGCCAACACCGCTTTAAGGGGTTTAAGGCCCTCTCTCTGTCCTGCTCCAGGAAGGCTCCGCTTTTGTTGGTTTTTCCAAAAGGTATTTGAGCAGTTTGATCCCAGCTTTGCAAGTCTGGCACATTGGGTTTGGACGGTGGCCGAGAGCGCTGGCTCGTCACCCCCCATCAACTTAAAAACCAAAAAGCTGCAGATTCAGGCTTCTTTC
The DNA here is from genome assembly GCF_009769465.1 of Tauraco erythrolophus. Lineage (NCBI taxonomy): Eukaryota > Metazoa > Chordata > Aves > Musophagiformes > Musophagidae > Tauraco > Tauraco erythrolophus. The sequence goes on along the minus strand of NC_141469.1, from coordinate 22,242,038 downwards.
TCGGTTTCTCTCTGATCTTCAGAGCCCTAACTGCCTCCAGCTGTCTTTTTCCCTTAGCAGCTGCAGAAAAACCCGCAGCCAGCTCAGAAAACACCTTGAACCTGTTGGTGCAAAGCTCCAGACACGGGTGGAGCCAGTGCTATTGCATGTGTCAAGTTCAGCTAGTGCTCATGCCATGCTTCAGGAGCCTCGCCACCTCGGTTCGGCTTTCCAACGTGACTCCCTCCCTTCCCTACATATTCTACCAAAACATCTTATACCAGTCCTTCCTCTCGGATGACCAGAAAGGCAGGGTGGGCTCTGCCCTTAGCTCCTCTCAGCCTTCAAGAGGAAAGCATCTGCGGGCACCCTCAGCTGCACCCCGGCAGCATAGTCCCTTGGAGCAATGTGTCACAGCTTGGGGGTCTGCTGGAGACATCCCCCTTTCTTTGTCACTGTCACCAGAGCGAGAGCATCCGTTGGGGTGGAGAGCGTGTCCGTGCCGTGGCTGCTGCCAGGGCAGAGTCTAGACTGGGTTATTCTGCCCGTCTGCTGTAGCCACCTTGGAAATGTGCTTACGAAGGTGCCTGCACAATGGGAAAATGATGGGTGGGCTCCAGGTGCTCTGGTGTTGTCTCACCTGTTGAAATCCTCTTGCTCTGGAGGCTGCTCCGTTGCAGGCGTGCCAGCATGGGCTGCTGCCTCTGCACAGGGTTTTTTTCACAACTTGAGTCCAGAAAAGACCTTGCATCTTTTCTGCATGCGGTCTGTCGAGTGAAAATTGTTTTTTAAACTTTGCTGCCGCCTCTTTTCCCTCCCCGCAGCTTGTTGGAGCCTGCGCTCGGCAAAGGTGTGCAAGTAACTGCCATGGGAATTCGCTTTCTTTGTCGGAAGCTTGGCTGGGGATGCGTGGTTTGGGTTTCCAGCAGGACGGCCTTCCCAGCCCAGACTGGGAATTCAGGACCCTGTCCCTGGAGCAGCATCCCCCAGCCTCCCCAGCTCTGCGTTTCCAGCACATGGGTCTCTTCTCCAGCGAGTCCACTGAGGATAACACCGTGTGTAATCAGAGCAACCTGCTGCTGGGCTTAAGATTTGTTCCTTTTTCCCTTTTTCTCCCTTTTTCACATGCGTGGCTCATGCCCAGGAGCGGGTTGCAGCATCTGTTGATGCAATGAATGAACAATCGGTGCGTGACCTGCTGCCAAAGCGGGCGTAGCCGGTATTTTCAGCTGCATGGAGCCCTTGGGGCTGGCTTCCCCTTTGGACAACAGGCACAGCGTTCCCAAGCCTCGCGTTGCCTCCAGGTACTAGGTTCTCTGTGCAAGCCCTGCTGTGATGCTCTTCCCAGCTGGAAGTGGAAAAGGATTTACAGCAAAAACTTGTTTCTCCTGCCCATCCTGTGCACGTAGAGTGTGCATTAGGTAGCTCTGCAGAAGCAGGTGCACCAGGGGAACCTGTGGAGCAGCTCCTCGATGTCAGTCGTGCTTTGCAATCCTGCAAAGTCAGCTCGGGGCTCGGGTTTTTAACTTTTCTTTGTGCCCTTGGCTTCTTGTGCAGCGGGTCAGCAGATTGCCAGCACTGCCTCCTCTCCCGTCCTCGCACAGGGATGTCTTCCCCTGTCTGTCCTGCTGTGCCCAGACAGTGCTGACTTGGTGGTCCAGGTCATTCGGTGACCACAAATGTGGTTTATTGGCTTGTCCACGACTTGGAGAACGCAAACCTTGGATGCTCTGGAGCGTAAACAGATAAATATAGCTGAAGAGATCGCATTCTGTCTCCTGCTATTACTATCTCCTCTTCATTCATAAATGTTTCATGCTCTGTTTTACAGCTTCTTAAATCTTCCCTCCCTTCCTCTTCCTACCTGCCCATCCTGCGCTAGAGAGGGGAAAGCCTCTGATCTTCTTAGCCTGAACTGATTTGTGATGAAGTTACCCGCCCTTGCTGTCATGCCAGCACTGTCTTGGTGATTGATAGCTCTTCTCCATCCCTGGTGTCTAGCCTGCTCCTGAAACTGTGCCCCTCCGTGCCGTCACACCACCCTGTTTGCCTCTGCCGGCCAGCACAGGGGCTGTAGGGGCAGACTTGGGGGCAGTGGGGTGGCTGGGGTGGTGTTGCACCAGGCTTGCCAGTGAGCTGTGGACACAAGCAGGGCTGGATTTTTTCCTGGTTTTCATCATGCCTTGCAGGTTTGCAGGCTGTTCCCTGCCATTGAGACCCACTGGAGTGACAATATCTCTGTTCCTGGCCTGTGAGTCGTGGGATGAGCCCTTCAGCAGGGCACGGACACGGCAGAGCATGGACAGCTTCTCTGTCCCGGCACGAGTGTGAGTCGGTGGTGGGATTTTCTCATGTGGGTTCCTGGTTTTCCCATGCTCCCACATTGGCTGCAGTAATACATCACTTGGAGCACCAGCGCCGACTCCGTAGCTCCATCCTCTTGCACCCCTCACCGCACGTGGCGCCTGCTCTTTGTTTCCGACGTCCCATCTAGCCAGCACTCTCTTGAGCAGCTGAGTTGGTCGTGTCAAAGCTGGAACCCATTAGAGGAGCGGGGCTGAGTTGCTTCATTAGCGGTGAGCGGAGTTATCTAACGAGCTGTGGGGGTCTGGCTTGTTCAAGTTTGTTTTTGAGCACTTCTCAGAGGAACGTTTGGAGAGATGAACTTCTTCCCACCTCAGTCACCCGAGGCCTTTCTTCCCCATCTGCGGGGGAATCAGCCTGTGTTTATTTTCCATCTGTGCTTTTAGCAGCTTACAGGAATCACCTTACAAAATAGGCCATCCAAAACCAACACGAAAACGAACCTACGCTGCAGAAAAGCTTCCCAGTGCCGGCGGGGGAAGCTGTGTCAAAAACATGAAGCCAGACAAAAAGCACAGAACTCCCCAGGGTTGGGTTGTTTTCCATCCTACGCTTCCCTTCTTGGGTAGGTGAGCTTCCTCCTGGCGCGATGCGATGTGCGTGTTTCCGCAGGGCTGCTTCAGCTCTTGTCTCACCAAAATGCCTCTTCGCTGCCTGTGCTGTGCCCATCGAGGGGGGTCGGTGCCAGGAGGAGCGGTGCCCCTTCTGCCAACGTTTGTGTTTTACCTGGATTGCTCTGTCCTGCTCTGTCACTGCAGGGGCCCAAGTAGTCTTTAATTAAATACTTGGGGCTCTTCTTGTGAGCCAGGCTGACCTTGTTGCAGGGATGAATCAGCAGTAAATGACAGACTGGTGTGGTCAGGGAAGAGGCATTGGCTCCGCATTGGGCTGTCTCTTGCTCCGTGCTGCAGCTCGTGAGACTGAGATGTGCAGGCCAGGAGCGTTTCTGCTCAGTTCGAGGTGAACCTCGACCACCCTGACAACGCTGAGTGGTTTTGGGAGACTTTTGGGAAGCACCTGATGGCTGAAGCGCTCTAGAAACGCTCCAGAAGCACTCCAGCTGTTCATCCTTCCCCATGTGCATCCATGAACACTGCAAGTTCTTGAACACACTGCTGTAAAACACTGGGACCAGTCCAAAAGCGAAAATGGAGAACCATTGCTGAAGGTACCCAGGGTGTGTTGGACAGGTCCGTTGGGGCAAGGTAGGTCCAGCTGAGCTGGAGGGTGGATTGGGATCTCTTGAGAGCCCCAACCAGACCGATGGGAGAGCAAAAGTGGTCCTCCTTGGAAGGACCCACATCCTTTTTGGAAGGACCCATGTGGTCCCTGAAAGTAGGGCAGGATGGTGCCCTGATGGTGGACATGGCATCTCTGAGAGCTGTGTCACGTGCTGCCCTGCTTGTCTGATCTCATCCCAGTGTTGCTGGGCTTTCTCCTCTGCGTGATGTTGCATGTGACTGTAGTAATCCCGAATCGATGACATGAGCTTGGATCACCCCAGGGCTTTGGGATGCCTACTCACAAAGCTGCTGACAGGATGGAGGCTTTGGCTTTGTGCTTGGTTTTGTGCTGAAGGAGTTGCTTGATCAGGAAGGAGATGTGGAAGGGACAAGGTGATGGAAAGCCTTGGATCCTGGCCAGCGTTGCCTGTCTCAGAGGGGTTGGCTCTGTGTCCTCCTGGTCATCCCAGCAGCTTGTCTTCCCGTCCTGGGAGGTGCTGGGGCAGCCCACGCAGACCAGATGTCTCATAAACCCAACGAGTTTTCTCACTGACAGGCAGCAAACGCTGCCCAAGCGTTTTCCCCCTGTAGCTCGGATTCCCAACATGGGGGTACCTCCCCGTGCCCCCCGTCAATGGCCCCCACAGCCCAAAGGAGGACAAAGAGCAGCGGAGAGGGGACAGTGCGAACCGGGTGCTGACCCAGAGCAAAACCATCCTGTCTCCGTCCTCCGTGGGGTTGCTTTCCCTCCTTAGCAAATGGCTCTTACACTCTTGTTTCCATGCTAGGATGTGTTTTCCTTTTGCTCAGCACTAGCTGACTTTCCGGGATGGGATGCTGCTGAAGGATGAGGGAAGGGACATGTTTTTTTGGGAGCCTGGAGATACAGCAGCGCTTTGTGTTCTGCTCTCCGTGCCTCCTTTGCTTCTCCAATTGATCCTGGCAACAGCAAATGTAAAAATAGATGCCGGGCGCTTTCCGCCTTTCCTCAACCTGCCTTTTGGCAGCCGTGCGTCGTGGCTCGCCGTTCTCCTTGTCTCTCAGCAGAGGCGAGTGGGAGGAGAGAGGAGTCTCTGCACGGAAAGGGTTTTACTGGACCTCTCTGGAGGCAGTTCGGATGCGCTGATTAAACACGGTGACCTAAATGAGCGTGCGCAGCCGTGCGGGGGGCTGCCGAGCCCTCCGCCGGACACCGACGCTCCCGAGCAGTGTCACTGCAGTGGGATGTGAGCTTGCAAACCCTCAGAGCACGTCTCGCTTCCGAGGAGCTGCCCGAGACCTCACAGAGGCCTCCAGCTGCTTCCCCTTTCCAGGGCATCTGCGGGGAGTTTTCTGTTTGAGGTTTCCTCTCCTGTCCCTGTGTGCTGGGGCCGCTTGCTGTTTCCTTCCCCCCACAGAGATCCCCAGGGTCTGGGTGCCTGCATGCTACCCCTTCCCTGCCACGGCATCCGTGGAGGGCGGATCCCAGGGTGAGGCTGGGAGAAGCCCTTTGCCTTTGGGAGATGCACACCCAGCAGGGTGCAGTGCTACAAGTAGGCAATGCACAGAGATGCTGGACCTGTGGGATGTAAGATGGAAGAATATCGGGGTTTTTAGCGAAAGGTGGTTGCCTGAACATGCAGCTTGTGTCCTCAGGCTGGCTCGAGCTGTGTTGCCTGGACGTGCAGCGTTGGAGATGTCTCTGAGCAAGCCCATCTCTGCACAGGGCCAGGGCCGTGGTGTCTCAGCAGAAGCATCGCCTTGCAGTGGAGGTGGGCAGTAGCTAACGGGTGGAAAGGAGCAGTTTTCCACTGAGCAGAAGGGTGTTGATATGGGACCAGCAGACTGGGAAGCTGCAGGTTTCATCTTCTGCTCCGTGTTCAGGGGGAGACCTGTTTCCATTTGCAGGAAGCAAGGGAAAGAGCACAGACTCCGGAACCGAGCATGTCTCCTTAGCTAGGAGCAATCCTGTCCCCACCAGCTCCAGCACTGGGACAAGACAGCTTCTTTAATTCAGCATTTTTTAACAAGCAAAATCCATGTCAGGCCCCTCCAAACCTTGCTGAGAACAGCACCCCAGGAGTAGGTGGCCAGAGATGGTTGGCTTTTCCTGGCTGTCCTGTGCAGCAAGGAGCTGGGCCCAAGCTGGTGGCACTTTCCTCAAGAGATGTCTCCAAAACACCTCCGAGAAGCTGGTCCTCGCAGTCCTGGGTCCCTGTTGCTGGATGTGCTCGGCATTGTGCTCCTTGGTGCCAGCGCCTCTTCCACAGTCTGATTAATATAACCCAGTTAAATTCAGAGTGATTGGTCTGAGCCTGAGCTGCGAAGCCCAAGGCTGCTATTTCAGACCTGGAAAAGGGTTTGTACGTGCAGAAGCTGTTATTTTTGACCTGGGCATATCATCTAGTCCCCTAAAAGAGACCTCTCTCATGTCCCTCTCTGAGGCTTTGGCTCGGGTGGCCCTAATTTGGAACCCCCCACCTAGGGCTTGCCCCTCAAGGGCATCTCGTGAAGGACAGATGGGAGACCGAGGGGTGTGGGATGGGGTTAATAGCGAAAGGATGCTGCAGGAGTTTGTGTTTAGCAGGACTGGGACTTGAAACCTGCCCTGATCTGCTCTCCTGCCGCAGCCTGGCTGAGGCAGTGTTTGCACCTCCTGTTTCCACTGGAACTGATTCATGAAAAAAAACAACAGAAAAAACCCAACATGGAACGACTTAATCCTCCCAAATGCTCATCTTGTGCCATAAACTTCAAGCTCAACCTAAAAATAGCGCGGTTCCCTGTTTGAGGTGTAGTCCCAGCTGCTTGCAGACTGCTGATTAGGTCTTGGGAACCAAAAATAGCTCCTTAATCCAGCGCCAGCATAAGCAGAGGTTTTTCCTTGAACGGATGTTTTTTGAAGCAAATCAAGTTTTAAAGCTTGTTCTTTCAAAGGTGTTGCCGCCGAGCACCCAAATTAATTTTAATCACCGCAACATTATGGGATGGGAGATGCTGAGAGCGTATCCGTGTGAGCCGAGCCAGCGCTGAGCTCTTAGGGGCTGTTACATCTCATCGTCCTCAGAAGCTCATGCCTTTCCTTATGTTAATCCACCCAGATTTTTTCTCTGTTTTTCTTTTTCCATAGGATGACGTAAGAGATAAAAACTGCTTGCAAGATTTTTTTTTTTTTTTTCCCCCTGCTAAACGATTCAGCCCCCAAATCTCTCCTCTCCCAGCTGGCAGCCTGCTGCAGCCCTTCCCTGTTGAACTTCTTCCAGGTCTTGCATCAAACTGAGCAACGTAATATTTGATGTGCTGTGGCCGCAGCCTGTTCCAAGCAGCCTTTTCCTCAGCGTTCCTACGGGAAGAGTCTGCCTGACTCACCTAGTCCTGCTCCCCTAACTGCTTCCTGGCAGCGGATCAGCCTCTTCGGGTGTCTCTTTGCAGCCGATGACTCGCTGTAAGGGGTTAATGTTTTTCCATGTTTTTTTTTTTTTTTGCATGCGTGGATATTTTCAAGCTCGGAAGTCTGGGTACTGAGAGTTTTGCAGTGGGCATGGTATGGGAGTGGGATAAGCAAGTGGTAGGAATAGGAATGGGTTCACTGGGGATTTAATGCTGCGTCTGTGCCCAGCAAAGTCCCAGCGCTGTCCCTCCTGCATTTTGGCAGCAGCAGAACTGGATGGCGAAGGACCTGGGTGCATCCAGCTGTACACTCCTGTTGTTTATCCGGGCATCCCAGCAGGGAGTTGGGGGTTTTATGCCCCCTTCCCAAGGTCCAATGTAGGCTCCCCAGGCTTCCCAGCTCCTCTTTTCATCCAAGATGCAGTTAACTTCCCCAGCAGTAATTCAGAAACTTCTGGAGAACACGATTCAAGTTTTCTCCTTGCCCTGCTGATTTCAGCACGGTCACACCCGTCTCTGTCCCTTCACATTTTCCTTCCCTTATTTTTTTTCTTTTCAGTGACTTCACTTTTCAAGTGGATGTAAAACACCGCCGGGATTTTTATTTTCTGGAAAATCATTGGGAAATTTTTAACCCAGGTCTAGAAATTTCCGTCACCTCCTGTTGCTGCCTGCTTCGCTTGCAAAGCATGTCACAGAGAAATAGGGTCTGTAGGTCCTGAACCTACAGATTTCCTTGCACCTTGTTAAGGGGAATTTTAATACTTTGATCCGGGAGGGATCGGAGCTGCCGGGGCAGCGGCTGTGCTGGAGACCTGCTTGTCCTGCTGCAGCCACCCCGGGAGGCAGCACCTGGAACTGGTACAGAAAGACGGGGCATCTCAAGGGAGGAGAAGGGAGCGAAGGACTGCTGGGTTGGCGGAAGTTTTGGGGAAGAAATGGTTCCCTCGTGGCCCGTGTTTCGTGCTGCCACATCTGAACGTGGTACTGGTGTGAACTGGAGAACTAGAAGGTGTATCCAGGCATCTCTTGTTTTGGTGTCCTCTCACTCGTTCATTCCAGCTGGCTGGAGACAAGTCCCTTCTCCCAACGCATACCAGCGGTTGCTCTGTGCCCTGCCAGTGCACAGGTTATTCCCTGCGGAAGGATTGGGCCCTAAATGAGCGTTGGGAGGTTTATATTCCCTTCTGCAGTGAATATTTTGGAGGCTCTTCCCATGTTCCTTCCATCTCTGTGTGCAAAGCTATGGAGCAAAGTTTGTGTTATGAGTTTTGTCTGGGGCAGGGCAGCGGGGAGCATTCCCCAGTAACCTGCAGCAGAGTCGACTGAAGCTTTTGCGCTGGTGGCTATGGCCAATTTCTCCTTTGGGAGGTCTCACCAGCCCCTGCAGCACCGTGCTGGGCTTTGGCAACCAGAGCGAGTCCTGTTAAAATAGAGTCCTTGTCCCTCCTCAGCTCAGGCTTCTGGCTGCCTCAAATTTTACAGACATTTCAACAGAATTGAGGGATTTGGAGGAGGGAAAGGTGATGGACATATAGATTTGCTGCGTCCTCTACCATCACCAATCGCATCAAGTCATTACAGATCCCAAAGCTGTATCGTAGGCTGGAGACTGCCATCGGCCAGCTGTGGGAATGCAGATATGTCCCAAAAATCCAGCAACCTGGGTAGGGATGAGTTGAGTTGGGTAGGGTTGGGTAGGATAGGTGCAACACGGCAGCTCCTCCTGCCTGTGAAGGGCTCCAGGATGCAGCGTCCTCTAAATGCTTGATGCAAGGACACTTCTAGGCAAACTTCAGCCTCTTTGTTTAGGGTGAGGCACAGAGGGTCTGGCATAAAGTTATTTTAATGGATGTTGTTGAGTGCCTTTGCCATTACGGTACTGTCTCCGACTTGAAGGGTTTTGTTCTGAGTCACTGGCTCTTGAATATTTAAAACACAAGCACAAAGTGCTGTCTTTAACACGGGTTCACGGCAACGCATCAACTGACCGTACGAAAATTTGGCCACCAGTAACTTTCCCCCTGACACCTCGGGTGAGTGAGATGGTGTTTGCCAGGTTATTTAGTGGAAGTGCTTTAGGAGAGGGATGGAGACAGGGCTCTTACAGAGCTGCTGTGGTTCAGGGAGAGGTCTGGTTCCGTGTGACACCTCCATACCTGGTGTTTGTGTGTCTCTGACTCAGGTCTTAGGTGTCTTCTGGGGCGCTTGTGCTAACTCCCACCCAGCAGCATCCTGGCTTGTGGCTCTTGGAAATGACAGAGGGGCCTTTCCTTTTCTTTCCTCTCTGGCTTCAGGTGGCACAAGCTACACTCCAAGGCTGGGAAGAAGGAGAAGGAGCGTGGTGAGATCCTGGTGAGCATCCAGTTCACACGCAACAACCTCACAGCCAGCATGTTCGACTTGTCCATGAAGGACAAGCCACGATCGCCCTTTGGCAAGCTGAAGGACAAGGTGAAGGGCAAGAAGAAATATGACTTGGAGTCGGCCTCTGCCATCATTCCCAGCAGCATGGGCGCCCTCGACATGGAGGATGACTATGACATTGGGGGCAAGAAGTCCAAAGTCAAGGGCTTCTTCCTGAAGAACAAGCTGCGCAAGTCGTCCCTCACGCAATCCAACACCTCCCTGGGATCCGACAGCACCATCTCTTCTGCCAGCCTGGGCTTGGCCACCAACGTTCCCGAGGTAACCAAATCCCCGAGCAGACACAGCAGTCTGTCCACCGAACGCTCTGGTAAGAGGATAACGGTTTTAATCCTCACCGCCCCCCCCCCGCCTTCCCCCCCCCCCCCCGTCTTTTCTTTGTAAGGAGCTGTTGAGGCTTTCCTGAAAATCTGTTAACTAATTGCTTACCTAAGAAGCACCGTCCTGCACAAACCCTTTGAAACCTTCTACGTGCCTGCCAGGACGGGGGGAGACGTCTTAAGATTTTGCTTTTCATGCAGAGCCTGTATACGAACAGCCTGACTTAACGTTGGTGCCGCACGTGCTCCCTGCGGCGCACCAGGGCTACGAGGGTGCTTTAGGACCGTTTCTTCTCTGCCCCCTAAAAGCAGGTGGCTGACACTGCCTCGGAGCAGTAACCCCTGGGAGAGGGCTGGGCGAAGCAGAGCGCGTCGCTGCTGCCCGGCTGTCTCATGAGCCGCCTCCGGCTTGGAGGTGAAGCTGAAACAGTGACCGGTTCCCGGTGATTAAAGCAATCTGAGCTCTTGGCGCTCGGAGAGCGGCGATTTGCAAACAAAAAAGGCCCTTGTAGTGACTTAATTCTCGCTGTCCCTTGAAAACAAAATATATAATTAAATGGTTTAATTGGCTGGAGACAGCAAATTCCCATACTGAGTGGGAGTCCCTGGGTACGTGCTGCTTCTCACCGTGCTGCTGAAGCCACTCGCGTGATCCCTCTCGGTTTCTGCTGGGTGACATTCCCGTGCGTGGCTGGAGAGCGAGCAGAGACACTGGTCTGGCCTCGTCATCCTCACGTCGTGGTGAAGGAGACAGCATCTCTGGCAAGGAGGGGAGAGTGTCTGTGTGTCACCTAAAGTCCGGGCAGGCCTTCTCACCGGGCTCTCCTCGTAGTCTCAAAAATCTGCTGAGCGTTAGCAATAGCCACAGGGTCAGGCAGTGGGAGGGAGAAGCAGGCACTGGATCCTCCTGCCTTACATCACACAAAGCAGCAGCCTGGCCCGCCGGAGCGGAGCTCAGAGGCTCATCATCTTCTGTTCAATGCAAACTCTTAAATCACATGGAAGCATAAGCCCTTTAAGTAGCTTCTGGGTAGTTTCTTGCATTTATTATTGATCTCAGATCCTCTCAGACAAGGAGTTTGTCATCTTACAGAGACTCCTCTCTGGATCCTGCAGTGGGAGGTGATGTGCTTGGGGAGGATATCGTGTAGCTTGTAGAGCCACATACTTGCGACCCGTGCTTTGCATTTCTAGTGATTTAATTATAATCCGGTAGAGCCTGCGAGGGAAAAAGCCGGTATGGTTTCACAGATCTCCTTAATGTTTGCAAGTAGAAGATAACGATACTTGTCATACCTGTGCCTGTTACTCAGGTGGCCTTACCTCTGTTTTGTGTTTTATTTCCCCCCAGTGAAAGATTACTTGCCGTCTCCAAAGCTGACCCACAAGAGAGCACTCAGCGACGATGTCTCCAAAGTCAGCCCGGTCCTGGAGCCGAAACCAATCCAAAGCCTGAAGCCAAAGAACGATCCTGTGTCCCAGTCTTCCCTCTGCATCAACGGGAGCCACGTTTACAGCGACGAGCCTGCACCAAAGAGCCCCGTGTCTGTCCCACAGAGCTCTGCGCCGCTGCCTGTGCCCAGTGTCCCCAGGCGGCAGGAGGAGACCTTCGGCTTCACCCCACTCCATCCTGACTCCCATGAGGTGCCTTGGGGGGTCAGCAACTTTGAGAAGACACAGCAGAGAGACGAGCCCAGGTTCATCCCGTCTCCTCCCAGCTTAGCCTTGCAAGAAGAGCTCAAAGTCTCCACGAAAGCCGTCACTCTCAGTAACCATCTGGGCAGAGCCAAGATGGAAGAAAACAGTCGCTTAGAGAACAAGCCCACTCAAGCTGCGACACCCATGGTCTTCTCCGCAGAGATGATGAAGGACAAACAACCTGAGGAAACAAAGAAGGAAGACAAGAAAGCGAAGGGTGGCCTCTTCCACCACGGGGGCAACAAGAGTGACGTGGGGAGCAAAGGCCAGGGGGAGAAAGTGGGACCCTCCCCCGGCTCGTCCGTCCATGCGACAGCAGGGAGAGACGAGAGGAACAAGACCAGCGGCTGGTTCGGTTCAAAGGAGCCCAAAGAGTCCTCTCAGAAACCCAGGTCAGTGAAACGGGTGTGTTGACGTCTAGGCCATTAACTAGCTGCCCCAGCCTCCCGTCTTCAATGGCTGCGCTGTTAAATGCTCTCCAGCATCAGTGGAGGACCTGTCCCCATTGCTCAGACAAGATGATAGCAAGGAAAATGCTTCCTTGGTCTTAAATGTCTCAAAGGGAGGGTGATTTTTCCTGAATCCTCCCCTGGCTTCTGCCACAAACCAACTCCATTTGCCTTCTCAGGCCATGTTTCCTATTTGGGGAAGGCAGGGATCCCCTTCTTGTAGAGGGAGGTGTTTGCCTCTGTGGAGATGAGGCTCAATGTGGTCATGCCAAGTGTTTCTATGGCCTCAAAGTAAAGGATCATTATCCTTCAGTTAGCTAAAAAAGCTTCCCTGGCAGTCAGTGTAGGATGTGGGATGTAGTGACATGTAATCGCATTCTTTTTATTAACTTCCCACCCTCTCTACATCGCTGGTCCTGTCTGGGGGTGCAGTACTTTGGTAACTTGAGATAATTGTTAATATTTCTAAAGTAACTAATCCCAGCCCTGCTCTTTCCTTTTCCCATCTCACCCCAGCCTTCCCTTCTTCCGATTATGAATCTCTAATTGTTCTCGCTTTGTGTGATGATTCATCCTTCCAAATCCTCAGCACTGTATTTGCGGCACACAAAACATGGCGTTCGTGCTGTTCCTGTGCGGGCTTTATCATGATGGTGCGTCACCCGCGTCCGTCCCCGGAGCCCCCGGGAGCTGAACTGGGGGTCCAGATGTCGACCAAGAGCCCTGTGCGGTGTTAGCATTGCTCAGCGAGAGGGAGAAAATGGAGTTAAAAGCAGCTAGAGAAAATAACTAGCAGTCGAGAGCTGGTTGAATCTAGAGGGTTGATTTATTATAGGGATTTTCTAATCTGGGCTGACTTTAACCTCATTTATTAAGCAGAAGGATTTTAATTTAGTCTAAGCCTCCTTTAATGAGGAGAGCACTCATGGTTTATTCAACCTAACCAGATTCCCACACGAGTTAAACTGTTTTTAAAGTGCTGCTCAGATGTAAGCGAGGGGCTAAGCACATCGCTCAGCGTGGCTTCAGAGCAGGGGAAGCCCCAAAAGTCCTCCTCTTCTCACCCCACAAGAAGATATCCTGCTCATAGTGGTCTTTAAGGCCAACGGGAGGCAAGAACAGGCTGCCACGCCCCTTCCCAAGGACTGAAGGCCGTGTGTCCTTGTGCTGTGTGGCACACACGGTCCGTCGAGAGGAGCGTGTGCTGTTGGTGTGAAGATGGGAGAGGACCTGCAAGGGCTGGTGAGGCTGGGTCTTGTCCACTGCCAGCGCTCCCAGCTGCACGGGCAGAGCTGGGGACAGTGAGGCAGGCGGGAGCTGCTCCCCCGAGTCACGAATGCCCCATCTCGGAGGGCCCGGAGCTCTTTCCTTGGGGAGGGAAGGCTGGCTTGCACAGGAGAGGCGATGGAGAAGGGAAGGACCAGGCAGGATGTGGGCTCTCTGTCCTCAAGCCACTCTGGCAGCAGGGGAGAGGAACACGAGGTCCTGGGACTGCCGTGGCTGCATTCCTGTGTACAGGTCTTTCATTTCCAGGAGACCTGAAACCCTGGTAGTTATTTGGTGTCACATCCCAGTGCAAGGTTTGTTTCTGGATGAGACTAAAGGTCTCTGGGCTCTGAATGCTGTGATTGAGGAAGGACAGAATATTACCACTCAAGGTTAATCATAGAATCATCGAATGGTTTGGGTTGCAAGGGACCCCAAAGATCATCTAGTTCCAACCCCCCTGCCATGGGCAGGGGCACCCTCCACTACACCAGGTTGCCCAAAGCCTCATCCAATCTGGCCTTGAACACTTCCAGGGATGGGGCATCTACAACTTCTCTGGGCAACCTGTGCCAGTGCCTCGCCACCCTCTGAGTGAAAAATTTCTTCCTTAGATCCAATCTAAATCTCCCCTCTTTCAGTTTAAAGCCATTGCCCCTTGTCCTATCACTACATGCCCTTGTCAAAAGTCCCTCTCCAGTTTCCTGTAGGCCTCCTTTAAGTACTGGAAGGCTGCAATAAGATCACCCTGGAGCCTTCTCTTCTCCAGGCTGAACTGCCCCACCTCTCTCAGCCTGTCTCCATAGCAGAGGTGCTCCAGCCCTCGGATCATCTTCGTGGTCTCCTCTGGACCCACTCCAACAGCTCCATGTCCTTCTTGTGTTGGGGACTCCAGGTTGTTCTTTTTTTTTCTTTTTTTTTTTTTTTCTTTTTTTTCATTTTGCAATGATAAACCTGCTGTTTGATTTAAGTCCTAAAATAGAAAAGATACCGTATGAGAAATAAAACCATAAAAAATCCTACTGTGTTCAGGCAGTGACTCCACACGCTGCCTGTGCTGGCCAGCGAAGTACTGTGAGCCTACGATGTACGCGTGCGATGGGATGGGAGATGCCCTCTGCATCTCCCTCTGGAGCCTTTTCCTCGATAAGTGGGTGAGAAACCTGGGGGTTTGCTCCTGCTTTGCAGTTCTAGGAAGGAGGCAGAGGCAGAGCTGGGCGGTGCGTTACAGCCCGACGCGTGAGCCGTTTCTGCCCCGCTCCTCTGACGGACACTGCTGTCCTCAAGGCAGGGATGTCCGGTCTGGCCGTAATCGGGCTTCCGAGCGCCTGTAAGCATCCAACCCAGCGGATAATCGCCGAGAGTGCAGAGGTGCCCTTAAAAACTGCTGGTTTCTAACAACCCTCTGCCTTTTTTTTTTTTTAAATGACAGCTGCTGGACCCATTCCCAGCCTTATTCCTTTCCCAGAGGGTTTTCACTCTGTGGTTGTTTTTCACCTGCTTCAGTGCTCACAGTTTAATTTCAAGGTAAGCTGAAGCTAAGCTTTGCTTAGAGTCGTTTTTTTTGTGGCATGCCGAGGACCCCGTCCGCAGATGGCTGTCTTGTAAGGAGAAACTTGGATGAGCCATGCAACAGCAGCTCCTCCAGCTTGGATTTTCTCTCCCAAAAATGGGAATAGCTTTGAAGCAGCAGGGGCTGGAGGGTACAAATTCGCAGGGGCCTCTTTTGGGTGTTTCTAAGCATCTGAATGGGCTTTAATTGCAGTTTGCAATTTGGAAATGGGAAGTAATGAGCTCGAACTGTAGCAAGGGAGATTTAAGGTAGACATTAGGAGAAATCTCTAATGGAGAATGGTGAAGTGTGAGAGCTGCCTGGCTGGGAGGGGGGAGCCCAATGCCTGGGGCTTCGGGGTCTGGAGTAGATGAGCACCTTTGGGGAACCTTACAAGAAGCATTTGTCCTAGGGTATGGCACAGGCTGGGTGTTGGGAGATAGCTGAGTCTCATTTGATGCAAAAATGGCCTTTCCATCATCACAGGGAGATGAACTGTCTCTAGTCTGGCTTTCCTGGTTCTTCATTTTTTCCAACCTTTAATTACAATGTCATTACTCATTACTTACTCTAGGTATACAGAACTCTAACTTTTCTGATTTTATTCTCCTTCCACTGAATGACCTCGTGGACCATGCCACTGATTGAAGTCAAAGCTGTTGAAGAGCTTATTAGGTCTCGATGGTGTCAGATTGAACATACGGTCTGGTGCCATCTCTTGTGATAATTAAATGCGTATGGTCTCTCAAGCGTGCGATTGAAAAGTTAGCAGTGCTTATCTATGGGTGTTTTATGGATGTCTGTCTGCATCTGGAGGAGCTGTTCAGCTACCAGTGTAACCTGTAGATCTGAAGATGGACTAACGTTTGCTTTGTAGAGAGAACCAGCCTCTGAATCAAGCAGTTTTAAGTCTTTGACTTTTCTTCTCCTGCTTTCCTGATTCTGGAAACTTCAGCTTTGTGCCTCCTATCAGCTGAGCAAGCAGCATCTTCTCAACTTTTTGCTCACCATGGATAGGTCAAGTTTCACCTGAAGCTGAACCCGGACATAGAGCATCCAAAGCAAACACCTTTGCAAGACCGAAAAACTCAACCTGTAATTAGTTAAAAGGTCTGTAATTAGAAAGATGCTTTACAGTTAAGGTTTAAATTAGCCTGCAGCTAAGACAAGTTTGGCACGGCTTGTCTTTAACCACTTGCTCTTGCGAAACCACACCCTTTCTAAAATAAGGAAGCCGCTGACTTTCGGCTGGTTTTAACTTCAGCTTTATAAAAAGCTTTTCTGTTCTGTTACGGGTGGTTTCTGCTGAGCCATCAGCAAAGCGCGTGCGAGCTGGCGCTGCCCTGCGAGCTGCACACCTGCTCAGACTCTTACCTGGGGAGAGGGCTGGACATTTCTGCCTTCAGCCTGTATTTACACCTGTTTGTTCACTGACTCTTCATGAGGAAGCTGGTCCCAAAGGCTGTGCCTTTCGGTCTTGGCTTTGCTAATCCATGGCAGCCACCCAGCTTTGATACTGGCCGGAATGGAAGCAATGGGAAGATAGTGTTTGCTCTTTGGAGACCTGAATAAAAGCCTGTTTGGGGTTTGTTGTTTTTAAGGTTGTGTGGTCAAGGGTTGTATGTAAGGAAGAAGCTCAGCAGGTTTATTTGAGGCAAGGCCTGGGGCTAAAACAATTGGTTTAACTATTTTCAGCCTTTCCTACAATGTTATCAGAGCTCCACAGGTCCTGCTTCCTGCAGCATGAATTGGGATGATAAAATGAGGCTGCATCTCATGCCTGGCAATAGGAAAAAAGAGAAATTGCGCTCTCTCTTGTGAAAAATAATTGCATTAGTGCCGTTTGCAGGTTAAAGCCCCTTCCCTCTGTTGCTGCTTTCATGGGAGGAAAATCTAAAATCACTCCCCACCTTGGTTGTCACTGCTCTTTCCATATTCTGTACCCTCATATCCAGCAGTGAGGCCAAATATCAACTTGAATTCCTCACTCTTCATCATGTACTCCTAAAAAGTACATTTCCTGAATGCTGGAAATGGGAAGAAGATTTTGAGCGATTGGAGCACATTCTTCGGACAGGCTGGCAGTGGGGAGTGGCACAGGTGGACCAGGTGAGCTTGTCGGTGGGATCGAACACCAATGTGTGTGACAGCTCCCTCCAAAGCACCGTTGATGGGGGCTGTCAGAGCAGAATGTGGGAGACTGCAGATTTTGATGAAGAGGAGCATGGTGCTGTGAGAACCAGGGCGTCGTGGATCATGGTGATGCTGCAGATGAGTCCATCGCAGGAGCCATCAGGATCACATCTCTGGCACAGGTCCTGTATCCATGTGAGCTGCAAAGCTGCATGGCTGTGTTGGATCAGTCACTGGGTAAAAAATATCAGGGATGGGGCTGAACGTTTTCTCTTTGATACCAGAGGTGCAGGGAGCCTGCAAGGGTGAAAAATGGCTCCTAAAATGCCTCTGTTTTCCTTTTGCCTGCTGAGCACACATTTCCCAGGGACAGACGTGAAGCAGGATGGTGAACTGGATCCTAAGGTGGCACCAGCTCAGCCCTGATGAGACAGATCTGCTTTGTAGCTGTCCAGGTAGAGCACAGCCCCGCTCCCACCCCTCAGAGTGGGTATTTGAGTTAGCACTTTGCATCTACCTGGGCTCCTACTGCTCAGATCCTGTCTCTGCTATTTTATTTTATTTTATTCCTGTGGTTTTGGAGCAAATCTCTGTAAAGCAAGACTTGTCTGTTTTAACTGAGATGATGGGCAGGTGAGGACCAAGGGGAAAGCAAAGTGATTATTGCACCCCCTGCTCTCACCTCTGAAATTCCTATTTAAAAACAGTATTTGCATATATTCTCTGACTCCTTCCCACTTGGGTTCCCGCCCTGTACAAAAATGTCCCGAGCTCCCATACCCATCTCTTCCCAACCCCTTTCTGCACAAATCCTGCTGTGCCAGCTTCGCCCACGCCGGTGGGAGGAAATTCCTGATCCCTGCCAGGCTTTGAAGCCGCTGCCGGGGCCTCCGGCACCCCAGTCCTGCTGGTTTTCCGCCCTCCCTGGCTCACTTGCAGTAAGCCCTGGCTGCATGCTCAGCTATGGGGAACCGGTGCAAAAAGCAGCTTGTGAGTGGTATGGTCACCGCACTCCCCTGAGATCCAGCCCTCCTAGGAGGGATTTTCCACTTGAGCTTCAGCGCAGCTCTTAACCTTGGCACGTTACGGCTAGATTTGAGTCCTGCCTTCCCCAAACCTCTGCTTTTTCAGCGCATGTGCTGTTTTCTTTATCTTCAGGGTGCAGAGTTACCCACCCTCTTGCAGATGGCTGGGGACGGGGCTCTCTGACTGCGGAGCTGGGGTGGCTGCCTTCAGCCTGAAATTCAGGCTGCGATCTGTAGGGGGAAAAAAAAAGAAAAATCTCCCTGCATTGAACAAGCTGTTTATTCAAATAGACTTTCCATCAGGGGGTTGCTCAGCAATATTTTCTTTTCTTTTTTCTTCTTTTTTCTGCTGAGAGGCTAAAATGCGTCTGTGAAGTGCTGCCAAACAAATAAACGAGGGCAGAAAGGTACCCGCTATTTGTTTTGGCTGGCGGAGCTGTGTGCTGGGGTATGGGAGGAGGGTGAGTCAGCGTTTCGATGCAGCAAAGATCTTCAGTCAGCCTGCTGCAAGCGGAGGTTTCCCTCTAGAGGAGTACACCATCCTCAGCTCCTTGTTTCGCTGAGCACTTCCAGCACCCTTCATCAGAAAGGGGAAACGCGGCTTTTTGTGGGGTGGATTATTCATGGGCTGCTGCCAGCGCCGTGCTGGTAACCAGAACGGGGGATGCTCACCCCGAGGAAAGAGGTTGAAGGGTGATGGTGCGATCGATGCTTTGAGAACCCAGGGGAAAGACCCGGGCTCTGCTGCCAGAGTTTGTGGCTGAGAGCGGTTTGTGCAGCCCCTGAGCAAGGCCCCATGGGTCCCAGCAGGAATGGGGACAGCCGGTGGAAAGGAAACTTCAGCGGGGGGATTTGGAGGAGGAAAACCGGAATCCAACAAAAAAAGGTGGATTTAAGTTCTGTCTTTTTATCTTTAGCTTGACTTGGGATGCATGTTCTGGGGGAGGAAGGTATGGGACCGCTGCCTGGCCGGGGAAAGATTTGGGTCCTCCTGCACCAGAGCCAGAAGCTACATTGTTTCTGGTTTTCTTCCCTCCAAGACAAGATTCATGTTGATGTGTAGGTCACAATCATCATGGGGTAATCGAGGGCTTGCTGAAAGCACCATCCCAGTTCCTGGTGGCCTGGACCACGCAGGCAGCAGCTCGCTGGCGTGGCTGAGAACTGCTCTTTCTCGGCAGGCCCAGCACCCTGCGAGCCCTATCATGACTTGGAAAGAAAGACATGGTCATCTCAAGTGAGTTTGAGGAGACACTGAAGCTGTTCCTGCTCCTGTGCAGGTGCGGATCAGTGCAATTTGGGGCACTGCCCATTGTGTCTGCATGGGTGAGGAGCTACTCTGGCATCAGGCGTTCCCTGGGGAAGGAACTTCAACCACTCAGCCCTCTGGCAGCTGTGAAGGTCATTAGCAGCGAGCCCTCGTTAGGAGCCTGAAGCTGATTAATTCTCTGTAGCCATTTAGTGCTAGAGCCCGGCAGAGCTGGCTGGATCAGGCCTTGGTTGCTCTTAGTCAGCACCAAGTGCTGTTTAAGCAGAATCACGAACGAGGGATCTTAATCTGGACCAAAACAGTAAAGCAAGTGCCAGCAAGAAGGAGCAATCGCAGGAGCAAGCAGAGGTAGGGCGGCGACGTGGGCTGTCTGCAGCTGCTCTGAGATCATGGTGGTTTAGGTTGGACCTTGCTGCCTTCCTCTTCCAGCTGGAAAGGAAAATTTGCCGTGTTTTGTCTCGTTCCATCACAGATGAAACCCATTTGTGGATCCTGTGAACACACCTGGCTGGACCTTGGGTCATGGGCAGCTCTCTCGCTTGTCAAGAGCTTAAATTTGAGGGTCATTAGGGAAAAAGGTCAATTTGCAGCAAGTGGCAGCAAACAGGAGCTTGTGCTCCAGTGTGTGTGTTCAGCTGAAGAGCGCTGAGCCACCCAGCAGCTGCAGGCATTTGTCTGCACCTTCTGTGTTCAAAAACCAGGAGAATTGAGGGACTCTGTCGATACAAGACGGAGCCTTGAGACCTTTGGGATGGTAAACACCAAACAGAGGTGACAGAGTTGGGGAGAGATGAGCTGTCCTGTCTCCTTGTGCAAACGCTGTCGTGCTGCACCACTGCTGCCTCATGGATGGTCTTTTACAGAACAGTGAGGATGCCCTGTGGCTGTGGAGCACCCCAACCATACACCGATCCCCAGGTCACAGCATGCCTGGAGAATTTGGCTCCCAGTCTCTCTGGGATGGTTTGTGCCTAAAGGTCCATCACCTTTCTCCCATCACTTCTCCTGGAGTTTTCTGTGCTCACTGAGAGCTTGAAACACCCAGGGAGAGCTCGGCTGCTCTGTTATCTTCTGCGGAGGTGTGTGCCTGGCTGCCCGCAGTGGGTTTTCCACCTTGCTACACGCTGGTGGTCTGAGCAGGGAGAGGACACAGAGACACGGTGGAGCACGGCTGGGCTTTTTGGGAACGGGGATGGACACCTGCACCATGGCCACCACTGCTGCTGAGTGACAGCAGGAGAGGGCACCCACGAGCTATCTCTGCCCGCAGCACCAAGTGAGCTGTAGGTTTGAGTGGAAATGAAAATTTTGGGGCTTTTTTTTTTTGTGCCTGAATTACTAGTTCTGCTGAGTAGTATCTGGCGTAGCGTCTGATGGGTGCTGGAGTTGAGCCTGTTGCGCTCGACCACTTGCTGTTTGTGTTACCTACCTAAAAACCGGGACGGGGGAACTTTGGTGGCATTGATTCCATAAACAGGCACCTTTCCAAGGTAGCCGTGTAGAAGATGATGCGTGAGGGGGCTTTGAAGCTGTCAGGAGTGGGGAGAGGTGGGTCCTACCCTGCCGCTGCAGTGCGCACGGGCTCCTGCCCATCCGCGCACCGCTCGGGCTCTAAGGCGCGCTGTCGGCACGTAACCCTGCCTGCTTTAAAAGCAACCGATGCCGACTGCACCTTTGTTAACTTTTGCCTCAAGGTGGCATTTTTGCGCTTTAAAATGTGTCTAAGGCTTTTTGTGACATCCCTAATTAACAGAGGAAAATAGTTGTCCGACCAGCTTTGCCATTTGACAGCGCATGGACCGTGATCTTCCGCTGCCTCCTGTGATCCGTGCCAGCCGTTTGGATGAGACAGGGAAATACTGTGATGTAGCCCCAGGGCTGGACATACCCCGAGCGTATTGCCAAAGCAATTACTTTATTCGTTCCTTGTTAAACTTTGACATGCCCAGTGCTGGTGGATCAATGCCCATATTTCTCCCAAACAAAGACTGGGGTCTCTTTGAAGGTGAAGGTCAGCTGTCGTGGCCGATGCGGAAGGAAGTGATCCCACCGGCTCGGCTACGAGGCAGTGCAGCCGTATGTGCTGGTGCTGGGTGCCCTCATCCTGGGGACAGGGTTGCTCCTGGCAGGGGTGAGTCAAGGGGATGGGGGCTCGGAAGCAGGGAGCGTCCAGTCAGAGCACCCGTTGAGGCGTGAGGTGTCCACAACACATTCTTCGTGATGTGCAAACCTCCAAGACGGCCAGACCCAGCCTGGCGAGTCTTCCTCAGGGGAGGTGATGCTCATTGCTGGAGGAGTTCCCAAAGGAAGATCAATGAAATCCCAAAGAAAGGTCAGTGTAGTCCCTCTTGGAAAGGCAGTGAAGAACTGGCTGCCTGACTCAAGGCAAGGTGCAGGAGGAGACTGATGGTCTGAATTCCTCCTTGGCTTCCCCTTCGGGGTTCAGGCATCTCAGGACCTCAGGCCAGAACGAGCGCATGCGGGGAGGCTGGGTGCAGTCAAGAGTGGAGCCAGGGTCATGTCCTGGCCACGTGCTGCCTCCTGCTCGTTCCTTGGCCACCCACGGCCAGGCTGCCCTCCCTCCTGTGCGAGAGGGAGCACTGTGTCCGCCATCATCCTGATATGTTGCCAAACAAGTAAGGAGGCACTGGGGTAAACTGGGAAAGACTCACTCCTGCCTGGTCTTACTGGCTGAAGTAATCCCAATCCAAGAGCCCAGCCTGGCTCCTCACACACTGCCTGCCCTGGGTACCCACCAGCACCAACACAAAAAAAATGAGCTGAGTCCTTGGGCCGCAGGAGATGGGAGAAAAACCTCTCGGGCTCCTGAGCCTTAGGGCTTGCCAAGGCAGAAAGGGGATGTTTGGAAGACTGTTGTAGAAGAAGGGCTGCCCTTTCCTTTTTGTCGTGCATGCCCTTTCCACGCCTTGACTCCATAATCATTGCTCTGCCTAACCAGAGAGACGAGTGCGTATTTGATCATTGCATTGCTTTGGACCGGAGCGTTTGTAGTGTGTGTGGTGTATGCTTACAGCACTGTCACAGCATTAACCAGGAGGACTGTTTTGTCTTTCCTCCACAGCCTGGAAGTGTCTCCTCAGGTAGAAACCAGCTCAGATGCTCCTTCTCATTTTCCTCCCTGCTCCCCTGCCCAGTTTCCTCCTGCCGCTGTAGCCCATCTCGCTAGCATGCCAAGCATTAACCTCTTTCCCGCTATTGGAGACAGTCAGTCCGGATGCTTATCCCCTACCAACCCATTCCTCAACTCCCTGCAGAGCAATCCCTTCTTTGAGGACCTCCTCGCTGACCAGGTACTAAATTCTCCTTCACCTACTCACTTTTTCTCTAGTTTCCCGTCTGGGCCGCATGCTTCAACAGAGGTCGCTGGGAGCTTTTATTCCTCTGAGGATTGCAGTCCCTCTGCCTCCCTAAGACATAAAGACCCGGAGGGGGAGTCTCCAGCCAAAAGCGTTTGTGTCCCTGTTCCAGAAACTACTCCCCCATCACAAGGAGACCTTCCTCCTCCGGATGAGAAACCGGCCATCCCTCCTCCCCTCTCAGAGTGGGACGACACCTTCGATGCCTTTGCAACCAGCAGGCTCAAACCAGAACTGAAGAAGGAAAACTTCTTTGCTTCAGTGGTGGCAGAGGGCATGGCTTTCATTGATGATCCCGATGCGGCCAGCCCGACGGAAAGATCAGCTGAGCCAGCTCATGAGAAGGGGACAAAGGTATTTGAAAAGGCCAATTCACAAATCGACAGCGAAATGCCCGCAACTCTGCGGTCTTGGACAAATTTCTCCAGTTTGGATGTGGGGGCAAACTTGGTGAGCACAACTCAGGAAGCGACTGTGATAGAGGATGTGCTGAGCCCGGTGTCTGCGGGGTCAATGGGGAGGAGGAGAAAAAGCAGCACACCTACGGTTTGGACGGTCGCGTTTGCAGCGGGAAACCCTGGTGAAAAAGAGGCTTCAACACCACTGACCACGGAAAATAGCGCCAGGGGGGAAGGGGACAGTAATGAGGAGGAACCCTCTAGTGCAGGGACAAATGGGTGGATGACCATAGCCACCGAAACCGCTCCTGACCTGTCAGAGAGCACCCAGAGCGTGGCCGAGCAGGAGCGTGTGGGTCAGGAGAGCGCGTTCGGCCCGTGCCCAGCCTTCCTCAATGAAGGCACCTTCGAAGCAAAAAGCGGATCTCATGCTGCTGTGTGCTTGTTGCCCAGAAGCGCCTTCACCCCCGAGCTTGCCTCCGAAACCCTGCCAGGCAGCAACGTGGCGGCTGTGCCCCCACGGGTGCTCGCGGATGTGGCAGCACGGCAGTTCCCTGTGACCCCCCAGCTGGGGATGGAGCCCCCGGGTGCCGGTGGTGAGGAGGAAGCATTTGACATACGGACGTCAGTGTACCGGCTCCAGGCTAGCATGCGGCTTGAGGCTAGTGAAAGCCACGTGAAGCTCAGCTCCGATGTTCGTGAGAGGCACGTCATCCTCTCTCCGTGGACGGGCGCCCGAGAGAGGGAGGAGATGGCAGCCAGCTCGGCTGTGCCACCCCCCAAGCCACCGAGGTGGTTCGCAGCTGCGGGCGGTGGAAGGGACGGCGAGGAAGAAGACGCTTGCGACCCGCAGCAGAGGCGAGGAGGCAGTGAGGAGCAATGGGAAGATGCGGAGGGTCCGAAGGCAGATGTGGAGCTGCTGAGGAGCCGTCTGAGCAGTGAGCCCTCTGTCCCAGCGCCTTCCAGCCCGCCTGTGCTGGGAGCAGAGGTAGCTGAAGCCGGGAGTGAGTTCCCGATCTCCGAGGATGCCAAGTCTGCCGCTGTGGACTCGGCAGCTAATTTGGAGGCAAGAGCTAGCGAGCTGGCAAAAGGAGACACCTCTTTGGAGGAAGACCGATCAGAGACGAATGAGACAGATGCGACTGCACAGTTTGAAACTTGCCTGTCGAAGTTCTCCCTAGATGGATTAGGCCAGTTGGGTGCTAAGGAGAGCTGGAGCCAGCCAGGTTTATCTGCTCTGACTGGGGCTGCAGACAGTGCCAAGTGGGAGACGGCCTCCGAACAGGAGCCATTCCCTGAGGAGCTCAGTACGTCAGGACTAAATCCACCTTCCAAGGTAGACCTGAGCCAGCCAGCAATCTTCTGGACAGCTCTGGAAGAGCAGGAGGCAGCCAGTCACCCCATGGGTCTCAGCCCAGCGGTGCAACCCCAAAGGTTAGCATGTGGGGAGAGTCCACCCCAGCCGGAGCAGGTGTGTGGTGACAGTGAGGGGCAGCACGGGCCAGTGGCTGGCCCTGCTGGGCAAGTGAGAGGCCAGCCTGAGCCTGGCACCCCCACGGCAGTGGCTGGCCCTCCCCGGGAGGCAGAGCAGGGCAGACCCCCTGCCAGCCAGCCCGAGGGGCCACAGCACCGATGCTCAGCAGACAGCAGGATAGACTTCAAGAAGGCCGATTTCTGGAAGCCAAATAGGGCGGAGGAGAGGCGTGAACAGGACACTTCAGCCCCGAGAAATCCCTTTGCTCCAGCACTCAGCCCAAATTCCCCAGGCAATCCCTTTATGGAGAAGCCACCAGACCCCCTCCCTATTCAAGCTGTGCTGCCCAAAAAGCTTGGTCAGGGAGGCTTCAGCTTCACTGCCCTCCACGAGGAAGCCCTTGGGCAAGGCTTCCAGCCCACTAACCTTCCCAGGGACCCGCTAGGCAAGGCTCCTTCCCTGCATGACAGCCAGCCCTTGGCCTTCTCCACCCCTTTCCTTGTGGCTGCAACTAACCCTGAACAGTTTGATTTCCCTTCCCCTGTTGCGTGCCCCGCGAGCAGCGGGGTCCCTGCCGCGACCAGCCGCGCAGCCGCCCAGCCCTGCCCTTTGCCGCAGCCCGGTGACACACAAGCTTCAGCGCTCGTGGTTTTGCCCAGGGAGACACAGCCAGCTGAGAAGCCCTTTTTCCAGCAGACGACCAGGTGAGCACTCTGGGGAAGGCGAAGGGTGTGTATTTGGTAGAGGTGAACCCTGTCTCCCTTCTGCTCTTATCGGGGGGCCGATAAGTGGACCCCGGCTCAGTGTCAGCAGCTCCCGGTTGCACTGACTCCAAGGAGGCCGCTCCACGTGTTGCTGCAGGTCCTCTCTCCCTCACCTTCTTGTGGTCCCAGAGAGTCCAGCCTGAACAGCTTAAAGCCTTGGCTTTCTCGGATCATGGTGGGGAATGGCCACTGGTGTCCTGTGTCTGCCCTAAAGTAGGGCAAACGGTTTGTCGCACCCAAGACCTGCCCCAGCTGAAAATTCAGCAGAACTGCATCCGCATTTCACTCAACGCTAATTTGGCTCCATCATCCTCTCTGTGCTTGCAAAATAGGTGCCTTTTTCCATGCCCACCGGGAGAACTTCCAGCCGGTAATGCTCTCATGAGTTCCTTCATGGCATGTGCACAGCTACTGTCCCTTCCCTTTTCATTAATTCAGCTTTGGTTTCTTTCCTTTTTAAATGACCATCAGGTACTAAAGACCACCTTCTCTCCGTAGCCAAAAGAAAAAAAAAGTAGTTTCACCAGGGCAGTGGCAAAATGCCGTTCTCCCCTTCTTCCTGCCGAGTTGCCTGTTGGTTATGAAGTGAGTGGATAACGAGAATGGGAAGGGGGTACCGTGGTGGTGCATCAGAGGCAAGAAGGGGCTGTTCCTCCCCCCAGGTCAGTCTTGGGCTTGCAGAAATGCCGTGAAGCAGAGAAAGATGCTGAATTTAGGGCATGGAGTCTTGCTCTGTGTTCTTCAGTTCATCTAGTTTTCCTGGTACACCTTTCCCAGGTCTACCTGGGGAGGAAAAGATTGTCATGGGCTCTGTCTGCTCAGGGTATCAAGGATCAAGCTCTTAGAGTTTACATGGGGACCTGGGTCTTCTAGCAGGGATTGATTTGATCGGCCTCACTTTTGCGACAGAAGGCGAATGGAGCTTCCTGGGGGTACTGAAATGATAAAATCCCATGTGGCCCAAGAGTAATGTTGGTCACGTCCCCAGGGAGAGAGGGGGCAGGAGGATTGGCACAGCAGAACTTAGGTGAGCTCCAGCCCTTCTGCATGGGGATCCCTCCTTGGCTGGAGCGTGGGTTTGATGTGCAAAATGACCTCAGGACCAGCAAGAGATGGGTCTGTTAGCTGATTTATTTTTTTCTTTGTTGAGGCTAGATCCTCTAAGGATTCCTAACTGGATTATTCATCCTCCAACAGATAACCTTGTCCAAATCTGCATATAGCAGGTATAGAGAAACCTCCTCATTTTGGTCATTTTTGTTACGCTGCATGGAAAGAGAAGTGTCCTGCAATCCCAAAGGGTAAAATTAGGCAATGAGAGAAGTATAGTCCTAGATCTTTGTTGATAGTACGTGCTCACAGTCATCTTTGGACTTGACTGTGCGTCCATCCAAAGCTTGACTGGCTTGTGGGAGGAAAGTGGACTTGGACCTAAGAGCTGGTCGTCATGTCAGTGCTGGCTTCTGTCATGAGACACGTTTGAAGCCCTTGAACCTGCTTTACAGGTTTCTCTACCTGTAAAATGTGGATGGTTTGGATACTGCTGTGATTCAAGAAGCTTTGGATGGATTCAAGAAGCTTTTGAAGAGTTACCGAGGTCTCTGAGGATCTGCGAATCAATCTTAAGATTGGGGAGATGTGACTAATTGTCATGGGGGGAGAAAGGAAACCTGGAAGGGCCCTTTTCTGGGTCCCCATGGTGATGCTTGCCTTTCCTAGAAGCATCTCCTATTAGGATGGTCAGTGGCATGTAGACAAAGAAAAGATACGTTAGAAAAAAGGTGGAAGGAAAAAGGAAAGACTTCAAACTTGGAACAGACATTAAGGCTTAGCTGGGACAGAAGTGTTTTTCTCTTGCATCAGATAAAGGAGGTACCTGCTGGGATATTGAGAGTCTGGTGTGCTGGGGTTATGTGCCCTCCTTGGGAGGGATGGAAACTGGGTGTGGGGACCCGTGTCCTCTTCCCAGGTGGCCAGAGGGCTGGTGATCTTGTTCAAGATGAAGTGGTAGATCTGTATATCTGAGTGACACCAGCACCTCCCTGCCTGGTCTGGCTGGGGCACCGCCTGGTCACAGTGAGCTGGGAGGTTGTGCCCTCCCTGGAACAGCTTCTTGTGTGCCAGATTTGAAGATGCAGCCAGGGAATTCACGGTCCAGAAGAACACATGTTGGGATTGAGTTTGCAGATCCTTCTCTGCTCTCCTGCAGCGAAGGAGGACTCTCACCACAAAACTGTTGCTGCTGGGGTAAGGTGGGTGCTCGGAGCATCAGTTGCAACACGCAAGTGTACGGAGGCTCCGCTTTCTGCTCTTTGGGGAAGGGTGGGAAGGTGCCTTCAGTGCTGGGAAGGTGTCTCTGGTCACATCCTCCGGTGCAGGTGGGACCTAAAGGACAGCCCATGGCAGTGGTCTGGGGACTCCACTGCCTTGGAGGAGCCCAGCAGTTGTGTAGCTCCCCACCCATCGATCGAGAATTTAGATGTGTGACTATTGCAGCACGTCATGGCACTTGGAGGTGACAGGGTTGGGGACGTCACAGGTGCCGAGGTCACATTGATACACACTGCTTTGTGCCTTCCCAATGTCAGGAGTGCAGCAGAATCGTCCTCTTCTGAAAACAAGGTTTCAGGTTAAAATCAGATGCTGGTCTTTACGATCTAAATGTAATCCTTGTGGAGTCCTTGGAGCTCATGAGGGTGGATTGCCACATCCACAGACAGGTCTGGGAGAAGAGCTGCTAATCCCAAGTTCAGTCATTCCTTTTCTTTCTGCAGACCCTTTCTCCGTGGAGGTCTGGCCCTCAGGTGCTGTGTACTGCTGCAAGCACAGCAGCAGCACGAGAGAGAGATTTCCTTGGATTTGTGCTCTGTTGTCTTGTTCTCTGTGAGAAGCATCTTAATGGGATGATAAAGGCTTAATTTTGAGTTGCCATAGGGAAATATTCCCCGTTTTTCACTGTGCTCAGCAGCGACCTCGGGAGCATCGGTGAAAGCTGTGGTGTGACACAGCAGGGCTTGCTCAGAGAGAGGGGCCGGAGCTGCGTCACGGTCACCCTGAGATGTTCCATCTTGAACCTGTTAAACTTCATCGTAGACTTACGCCCACCCGGAGATGCAGTAGTGGATCAGGCAGGCTGTTGGTGTGAGCAACTAATTCTGCTGTCAAGTTCATACCCATCGATGGGTGGATGGAAACAGGTCCAGCTTCTCGGCAGATCCATCGGGACTTTGGATGTGGCTGTGAGAGATGAAGCAACCTCTACTCACCTGGAAGTACTGACCATCCTGGGGCGGGATGCAGGTGGAGGAATGCCTCCTGCTTTTGGAACCTCTCAGAGTGACAAGCCGAGGGGGCAGAGCCCCTGCTCTGCTCAGCAGGAGCCCAGCACACACTACCCTTTCAGCAGGAAGGAACGGGATAATAAGTTTTTTTTTTTAAAATACCTTTTCCAGCTCTGCAGAAATTAATGCATCCCCACTGGCAGTGGGGCTGAAAGCTGCCTGAGAGCAGCCTTGCAGTGGGAAATGTCCCCCTGCTTTGAAAATGCATCTAGGCTATCCCAAGGCTCTTGCTGGTTTTTTGTTCTGTAGGGTGGCCTTGCTAAGTTTGGTCCCAAAGAGGTCCCCTTCAGAGGTTTAAAATGGTGTGAGTGTTCGTGATGTCCAGCCAGTGCCCCACAGACCTCTTGCTTAGGGGTGTCAGTGTCCTGCTTCTGCAGCCGTACGCCGGTCTTAGTCTCTGCTCTGGCTGTGGGGATGCTGTGGGGATGCATGAAGCGATGGTGGCGTTTGGGGTTGGTATCTTCAGACCTGGCTGTGATGAGCAGTCCTGGCCACTCCCCCACTGCTTTCCTTCCCAGACACTGTGTTTTGAGGAACGCTTGAAGTCCTACAGTGGTAGTAGAGCTGCCTTCCCCCAGATCCTGCAGTGAACCCCACTCATTTTGGACTAGGAAGGAGGCTAGCAGTGGTTCAAGCGAGCAAAGTCATTACTTCTGGTTTTTTAAAGGACTCAGGAATGAGCAGTTTTTCAGGATCTGTGCATGGCTTCTGGTCCGGTTCACCCTCACCTCATCTTACGTCATAACAAACGGACAACTGCTGGGCCACTTGTAACGCAGTGTCATGGTGTTTGGAGCTCTGCTAGTGAAGGGTGCATTCCAGGGTGGAGAGAGCTTGAGGCTGATGTGCAGAATGGTGACTTCTCCAACCCCTGGTGCTGTCAGTGGACTCCTACTCGGAGTGGGATCTCTCTCCATCCTTTCAAGCTGTCTGGGAACCCTTATCTCTGTCCTTGTGCTCTGTCAAGGAGTGTTGATCCTTTGGCTTCTTGAAGCTGGTCAGTAGCTACCGTTGCTGTCCTCTGCTAGCAAACGGATGACAGGAGGCTTCATTGTGGTTGAAGAGGACTTCTAGACACGTCCTGTCAGCATAACAGGGAGATTGCTTGGTACATCCTGATCCCGTCACCACTGATGAGGCACAAGGATACCAGCCTTGAGGACGTGGGCCATCCACCTGATGCCTTACGTGATGGTACCTTTGTGCCAACCTCACCCATCATCTCTGTTCTGGAGCAGGGCTGAAAGCCACCTGCTCTGCTTTCGACATGGAAATAAAGCACAGTCAAGCAGTTACAGCACAAGGTGGACATGAGCGGGGTCTGTCCCAGCCTGGCTGACAGCTCACACAGTGACTGTGGGTGTTATTCCTCCTCCCACAACCTGTCCTACCAACACCCTGAGGTCCCTGTTTGTAAAGAGAGGCTGCGCTTGGCCGCCTTGCTCGAGAGCTGCTGCGAGCAAGACGTCCTCCTTCCGCTGCACTGTTTGGACACACAACAGTTGGCATTATCACCCTTCGCAGGGCAGCTGCTGCATCTGATGAGTGCAGAGGCTTCACGGAGCTCCTGGGTAGATTTTACAATCTTTTCATCCTGAGCGTGGTGCACAGGTCTGCCTGTTCCTTGCAGGAAAGTAGCATCAGGTCACTTCTCTTTCCATCACATTGAAAACCAAATGTACTTTGTTTAAACCCAGAAGCAATCTTTTGGGTAAAGAGTGAGGCAAAAATAAATGAAAATGTAAATCCCTCTTAACTGGCAAGGAAGGTGCCTTCGGACACAGTCTCCTCACCCTACCTTTTGGCTAGTGGAGCGGGGGGCAAATTCTGTGGTGTCTTCCAGGCAGGTGGAGCCCAGCACTTGGGCTGAGGCAGTGCAGGAACTGATGCACAGGGGTGCAGGAGCATCCCTGCCCTGAAGCATTAACGGTGACCCCAGACACTAATCTGTGGGCTGTGGGCTACCTGCTCTGCAGGACGCTGGCTCTTCTCTCTCTCCTCAGAGCAGGTGAGCTTTGAGCAACACAGACACAGCGGATTTAGCTCTGCGGAGCTGACTAGATTTGATAAGTGGGTCCCACCCCCATAAAAACCATAGGGAGAGCCAGCAGCGTCACTCCTCAGCTCAGGAGGGTGTTAACTGTCCAACATCCTTGTTCTCTTTAGTCCTCACCCAGTGAAACCCATCAGCGCTGCGGTGCAAGAGGCATCCAGTGAGAAGAAGCAGCAGCACAGGTCCAGCCTGACAACTGCTCTGAGCAATGGCCTGGAGAAGCTGAAGACGGTCACCACGAGCAGCATCCAGCCTGTGGCCCCATCCTCTCACCTGGAGAGAACGGACTCAAGGAGTTTAAAGGTAGGAACCTTCCACTGCGGTGAGAGCTGCATTCCCACCTGCTCAAGATGTTCTAAAGTTGGTGACAGAGGTGCAGAAAAACTGGTGTTGGAGGAGGTTGAATGGGATCCTGCCACAGTGTGAGCGGAACCATGTGTATGAATCCCGACACCCTTGATTCTGGTTTCCCAGCCTGCTGCTGGCCTCCCTTCCTCCATGACTTGGTCTATGGACCTTCTCATCCCATCATTCTTCTCCCATTGCTTGTTTTGGTTTGGGGGTTTTATTGCATAGTGTGTGAGCGAATGCCTGGTTATCTGCAAGACATGGAAGATGGAGGATGTAATAGTTGCCTGATTGAAGGCCTGAAGGGTTTTTTCTCCTGACAGCGGTGGAGGGAAGGTGCTTCCTGGAGCCTTGCTCCAATGCCTCTTGCCTGGCTGTATTTTAAATGCTGGCACGTTGGGGCAAGCAAAACACCTGTGTGATATGTCTGAAGGCACAGTCTCACAGTGTTGCCTTCTCGCCTTTGTCTACTGCTGCTCTGTTTGTCTCCCAACTCGACATGTAAAGTGCTGCTGCTGGGGTTCACCTGAGTGGACTCCCGCAGGGCTCTCGTTCTCTGGTAGCTCCTGAGGGGTCTTTTGGCTCTTAGTTCTCTTCTCCTGCTGTCATCCAGGCCTGCTGCTGGAGGACTGGGGAAGGGGGAAGCCCCAGAGAGGAGGAGTAGCTAGTGCCAGGCCTCATTATGCCAGGCTAACGGGCTCTGTTGTGCCCATGCCCTTAGCTTCTAACTGTTGGAGGAAAGAGGTTGGACACAGTCTTTGGGGAAACCCTGTTAAATGGTTCACTCAGCTGGTGGAAGTGCTCAGCAGTCGCCGCTAGCCATGGAGAGGGCTGCACTGGCCTGCGTGGCTGGGCAGTTGTTCTGTCTCCAGTATTTTTGGGTGACTGCATGGCACGTGGGAAAGCTGCTTTGTAAAGACAGGATGTGATAGTGGCAGAAGGTATCAGGCTTATCAGTTCAGATTTGGAAAGAAGACAGACATAGAAAATAGTAATTGCTTCAGTTGTTGCTGCACCTTGCAAACGCTAAAGGGAGCAGCGGTTTTCTTTGATTCAATGAATGTTCTTGGTTTCCACCACAGGATCCCACCGTACTGGACCAGTCAGCCAGGTATTATCACTTGACCCATGATGAACTCATCCAGCTCCTGCTGCAGAGAGAGAAGGAGCTGAGCAAGAAGGAGGAGCACATCCATGAACTGGAGAACTACATTGACCAGCTGCTGGTGCGCATCATGGAACAGTCTCCCACGCTCCTCCAGATCCCGCTGGGGGATAGCAAGACGAAGTAACCTGTTCCCAGAGACCAGCCTCACTTGCCTAAGAGCACTTCTCCAATAAACACGCTGCAAACATCCCTGCACTCCCCCCTCCTCTTCCAAGAGGGCTCCAGTGGCTTCTGTTCGCAGAGTTTAGCAGGAAAGGTTATCTGCTCCTTCCCAGCCCAAGCTTATCCCAGCTCTGGCTCCAGCGAACTATAGGGTGATGGGCTGTCATCCACCCTATGGGGAGGAGCAGAGCCCTCTGCAGGAGGCACATGTCTCCTTAGGTTCCTGTTGTTGTGACCAAGTGGCCTCTTCTCAGGCACTCATCCTGCCAATGCTTTAAGTGGAAACCAGCCACCTCGTCCATGTCTTCGCCTTGCTGCTGCTCTTCTGCCCACGCTCTTCCACATCTCTCTTTTCTGAAGTGGTGTGCGCTGGCTGATGGGTGGTGTTAAATTGCTTGGCAGCATCGGGGATGTTTAAACTCACTAAGGCTCTACCAGCACATTACTCTCCGCCGAGCCTGCTTGGCAGGGCAGCGAGGGGAAGGGACAGCTGTTGGATTCCTCTTTCCCTTCCTGCCCCATATGTTGTACCCCCAAAAGAAGGGTCTCCATCTGAAGAGCTAGCTCCAGTTTCTGCCAATACCTGCCCAATATGGGAGATGCTACACAAAGCAGCAGCACCAGAGCTGGAGGCCGCGAAGGACTCGGGTCACTGCCTGACTGTGAGCGGTGTCGGTTCCTTCACTGCGTGCGTGCAGAGTCTTGATGCTGCCTCAGTGATTCACCTCAAAACTGGACTTACAAGATGGGAGAAGGGCCAATGATGGTTTGTGCACCGTCAGCACTGCAGGAGAACTTCTTGCACACCACCCAACCCGTCACCGGGCTGGCAGGCACCAGTGTGCCCCGGGGGGCACTCCTGTATGTTTAAACCACAGCTGAATTTTTTGCTCAGTATTACACTCCCCCTTTCCTGTGTCCACAGGAACTGCTTTCCACTGGCTGCCCCCCACACCACTGACTTTGTGTTGTCTTTCCCAGTGCAACAGGAAAATGCCATCAGGACTGAAGCTTGTGTGCAGAGAAAGGTGTCTGACCGCCCGGCCACCTCTATGCATGACATCCTCCGGGTCAGGCGTCCGTCACGCACCCTCTGGCACAGCTGGCGGTTCAGCAATTGTCGCAGGCCCCTTCGAGCCCGTATTGGTACCAAACACTGCTCAAACTGGATTGCCTCCATGCCAGCGTCAGGCCTCTGGTGGCTCGGGCCCACCCTCAGGCGTTGCAGGGCAGCTCTCTCGGGAGCCGAAGGCTTCTGATGGCTGATTGTTGAGTGACCATCTGAAGGCCTCTGATTTGGGTGGTTTAACAACCGTAGATGATGTTAGCCTGAGGCTGGTGAGCGATGCTCCTGCCACACTGGAGGACAGCACAGCTTTTGGTTTGGAGATGCTGTGGAAGGATATAGAAAGGAGGTTGCTCCCTCTCTCGTTCTGCCAGGATTTTGGCTAGAGAAGGCGCCTGTGCGGGCGGAGGGTCGGTTGGCGCGGGACTTGAGCTGTCTTGACCTGTAAGGCATCTTCTCTCTCCTGTAGATCTCCCAAAGTTACTGGATTCTTTTAAAACCTTCATATTCTTTTCTCCTTATTTGCTTCAGTGTATCCCTTTGAAAAACCGTGCCTTTTGCAATAGAACAATAGCAGTTTCCTACCAAAAAAGGCTCTGAAATCCAATTCTCAGTTGAGCGCAACCTGCCTGGGGCAGCTTTCTCTTCTGTTTGCCTGCTGATCTGAACTAGGTGAGTTTATTTCCAAAGGCAGACAGCAGAGCCTTCCCACCCCTGCGCGCAGGTTGCTTTTGGTGTGTGGCAGGAGCGCCGCAGGGGCAGCTCGCGTGACGTGGGAGGCAGAGAGATTAAGAGCTGATGCTGGGGGAAGGGCAGCCACATGTTCAAAGGCAAAACACAGCTGGATAAAGACTGTACTGGGTCGTGCTCGAGGTCTGAGGTTGGAGAAGTAGGCTGTCAGAGCACGAGGTATCGGCTGAAAAGGAGACTTGATGTTGCTGTCCTTGACAACGTTCGGTCATACCTAGCCTGCAGACCATCGCAGGAGAAGGAGGATTTGTTACCTGGGAAGATACCAGCTACGAGCCTTTAGTTCCTGCCTGCCTTTGCCCTTAGTGGGAAGTAATCTGGGATTTCGCACTTCTCTGCCTGCCTCTTCATGTTTCTCCTTCCTCTGTGTGTCTCAGGTGCGGGGACCTTGTTTCTGGTGTAAGACGTGAGGGTCTGAGGGAAGGGGTTTCTCTCTCTGTATAGAAAAGTACCAGCAGCCTCTCTCTGCCTATATAATCAAAAGATCCTACGGCCTGAGAGCTGGACTCCCTTTCTGGGTGGATATCTCTCCTGGAGAAGGCCTTCCTTTTATCTGAATGTGGGCCGG
This sequence comes from Tauraco erythrolophus, assembly GCF_009769465.1. Classification (NCBI taxonomy): domain Eukaryota; kingdom Metazoa; phylum Chordata; class Aves; order Musophagiformes; family Musophagidae; genus Tauraco; species Tauraco erythrolophus. Next base: position 22,207,494 of record NC_141469.1, on the reverse strand, counting down.
AGGGGGTTGTGGACAGCTAAAAGAGTCCAGTGTCGGAAGGAGCTGCGTGGCATGGGAAGGAGGGCTGGGAGAAGGAGCAGCCCTGCTGAGGGGCAGGGACGGTGGGCAGGGATGCTGAGCAGGGAATTGCACGGGGGAGGCGTAGAGCCGAAATCTCACATGAGCCACGGGCTCGTGCTGACTCTCCGCTCCCTGAAAAACAGCCGCTTCTTGGGACTTCTCCCCCATCAGCGATCGGCATTGTAGGTGCTCCCCACACACAAGTGCCAACGTTTATAAGGATCCTGCCGCCCCTCCTCCCTGCCTCCTCCTCCTCTTCCGTCGTGTTTCACCGCCTCCCTAATACCCCCTCTGCCTCAGCCAGCTCTGCCTTTTTTTTTCTCACCAAAGCTTGAATGTTTTGCACTTTATGTATCCAAATTACTCTCAGAGCTCAGCGGGCCGTATGGGCTGTACGGCCATTTCAGCAATACGCGCTTCCTCCCGTGACTCGCCTCCGCTGCCGCGGAGCAACGCCGGTCCCCGGACTGCCTTCCACCGTGGGAGCCCACGCCGTCTCGGAGGAGGCTGGAGCAAACCAGGGCTACAACGTTCTCATCTTGACTTTGTGATAGCAGAGCATCTCCAAAGGCCAAGGCGGGGCTAAGGCACCAGGACCTCGGCATCACGCAGGAGACGGAGCGGCTACGGAAAAAAAACGAGCGGTGACGACAGCCGAGGCTGCCCTGATGCTACGTGTGTGTCCTCGAGCTTTTAGAAGTCCGGAGGTATCTACAAAGGATGATTTGTGCTTAGGAAAAGGCATTTTAAAGATGCTTCTGCCCTTGTTCTGTGTTCCTCCACCCTGCTGTCCTGCAGACGGGGGGTTTTCTCGCCCACCACAGTTTGTATTCTCTGTGTAAGAGCGAGCAAGCTTGGCGACACCACACAGCAGCGCTGAAGCCGGAATCTGTAAAATTTTTTTTGTTAAAACCTCTAAGTTACCAGAGGGAAATGGTTTCCTTGTAGAGGAGGGATGAGAAGCCAGGGGAAATGTTCTCAAGTTGCTCCTGTCCCACATCCTCCATAGTTAGCGATGCATTTGCGAAAACAGGGAGGCGAGCAGCGCTCCTGGGCCGCGTGCAGGGTGACGCCCCGAGGTGTGTTGCTCTTCGCTGCACCCAGCAGACAGAAGGGTTTTAATGGGCCAGCAGCAGCTTCTCACTGGTTCTGTTTTAAACACAGCCGTTAACAATTACTCTGTTTGCCTTTTACCTCCTGGTCTGTCCTTCTCTTTCCACGCTCGAGCTGTTTCACGAGCTCTTCCGCAGGGTGCTGTTGCGCACAGCTGTGCTCTGCTTTTGCTGTCAGCCCACGACTGGGCTTCTTGCTTTTCAAGAACTCTGGCCAAGTGATTTATTTTTGCCTCGGCTGGCCGTTCTGGCTCAGAGCTATGTGCCAGAAGAACCGCCGAGGTGTATCCTTAAACTGGAACAAACCTGAAGGGATGTGGATACTGGAGGCTCAGCCTTACGACTTGTCTGTGAAGAAACAGCCATGTGTTTTGTGTTATAAACGTGGGGTGGAAAAACATCCCAAAATGGGAGAGATAAGTGTTGGGGTTTTCGGAGTTGTTGATTTTCCTGTACTTCACGTACGCAGGAAGTGGGTTCTGTGTGTTTCACGTTTTAATAGTTGCAACTAATGTTTATAAAGAGCTTGTTATTTACGTTTTAAGCACTTTAAAAAAAAATAAAAGTTGTTCAAGCTGTTCCTAGATACTTCTGATGTATTGACAACAGCGTCTGTGCTGATAGCACTTGGACAGTGAGTGACATTTATCTGTTTCTTTTCTGAAGTAGGATGACGGTGTCCAATTTCTCCAGCAGCTTTTCCAGCATCGTTAACTGACCCCGAGCACCCGCTGCCGTGTGGTGGCTGTGGGGAAGGTGGTGGTGGTGGTGGTGGTGCAGGGCTGCCTTGAGTTCCTCTCCGAATATTGCCGGGGTTGGTCGGTGCACCCAAGGGGGTGTCACCTCCTCGAACGTCTTTGCCTGTGCCTCACAAGTGTGTTTTGTGCTGAGTGACCGCAGGCGCTCGGCTTGGGCGGGATCCGATCTGCCGGCAGCTCTGGTTCTGCTCCCCACTGACGCTGCCCCCGCGTAGTGGGAGGGTAAAGGTTATTATTGCATTCCTGAGGATTTGTGGAGAATAAGCAGCTGAGTAGAGTAGAGAGATCTCAACTGCAGCGCGCTGGAGGAAGAAGAAAGGAGAGCTCGTGTTGCATCGTAGACGCGGGAGGGTTCAGCCTGCAGGTGCCTGGTGAGGAACCCCAGCTCCATCAGCGCCGCTGCTTGCAAGAATAGGCAGCTTTTACCCGCTCTTCATGGGCACAAAGCACTTACATTTCTCCCCTTCCGTGCTGCAGACCTTGTTGGCACGGGACTGATCCCCACTGAAACCTTCACCTCTCGCTCCTCTGCCCTAATCCCACCCACCTGTTTCATCACGCAGCCGTTTTCCTTCTCAGGACCCGCTTCTTTCTTCATTCATGCCTTTTCCTTCAAAAAAATTAACTCCCCTTAAGCCTCAGAAAATAACTTCGCTGCTCCGACTGAAGAGTGTTGTTAGCTCTAATCCCAGTTTGTTTTTCATCCAGCTGGACCGCAGGCTGTTAGCGAGCTCAGCACCTGTCTGGGGGGATCATGTTAGCCCTGAGAGTCTGGATGGGCTCTGGGTGGGGGAAATGTTTGGCAGGCTGCTTCCCAGGATCAGGGCGCTGAACTGTGACCCTCTGAAAGACTATCCAAAGAAAAGACAGCCTGAAATGACTGGGGTAGCGTGGGGTTCCCCTGGCTGAGGGGGTGCAGGGGGTAGAGCAGAGCAGAAGTCGTCAGGAGGCTGGGGGAACTGGAATCCTTTAGGCCAGGAAAAAAAAAAGAGGATTGTAAGACCTTGGTCCTGCTAAAACTGCCGTACGTGATTACATCAAGTGTCTCTGCCTGCTTGAGAGCTTCAACCACAAGCTCAGGACTGATGCAAATAATTCACGTCTCTGCAGGAAGAACTGGCTGGGTTTGCTGTTCAAAGCCGGAGTTTTGCAGCCCGCCGCAAGTTTTCTTAAAATCTGGCTTTACAGATGGAAGCTGACAAGAAACGTTCCTGTGACTTTCTCCCCAGCCAGGAGGCAGCCCAGCCTCGCACCCAAGCTGCCGCTTGCAGGGTGGCCGCTGGAGACCCCCAAATCTCCCTTGGTTCCTAGAGCTTGCTCGGTAACTGGAGGGGCTTGGGGCTTGTTCCTTCCCCTGCCAAAACGGGAAGAAACGTCAGCCTTGACTTAACAGTTGTTGCTCTGGGGAAGCAACCTCCCCCCTCCTGCTTCCCCAAACCAGGGAATTGCGAGTTGTCAGTCTAAATGGATCTGGTTAGATTGATATCAGCCAAAGAATTGATATTCTTTCTGGTATTTAACCAAAAAAGTGATAGTCTTATGTCACTCCAAATGTGGGTTTAGATAAACAGATTCTCTCCCCTCTGTTGTTATAAAACATTTAGCGTGTCAACATTAGGGATTGTATCCGTTATCTGGCTCTAGCTGTCACGGGAGGGAGGGGGATTTCCCTCGTGTTAGAGAGGGAGAGATTTGGGTTATCATCCAGATTTATTGAAAGCCCTAACGATTTTTCCGCGTTTACTTTCGTCAAGTACAGGATGAAGCCTTTTGAAAAAGAAGAGTTGCCTTGTGAAGCATTAGTCACAGCAAAATGATTTTATTTTCTCTTTCTTAGACAGTGTTAGGGCTCCGAGCAGTGTTAGACCCTGCCTAGGAGAAAGTAAACCTGAATGACACACTGTTCTTTAGGATAAAGATCGACATCGTTCCACAAGCAGCAGGAAAATGTAGCTGCAGGAGCTGTGGCAGCGCTGGGGGGGCCGAAAGGAGGTTTAAACCACGTGAAACCCTGCCCTGGTCACACAGCTGGGGCAGCAGGCAGCAAGCACCCCCAGTTCTGCACTGCAGCCACCTTTAACTGAAGTAAGCAAACCATTAACTCCGAAGACATGGTACAAGGACAGCAGAGTGTACACTCCCGGGAGCAGGATGTGTTGTTGGACCAGATCTTTGCTCAGCATCTATGCGTTCCTGAGGCGGGTCACGTCTTTGTGCTTGCACACAAGGCAGGGAGAGGGCAAACGGAGGGGCGAGTGCCAGCTGCCGTCAGCCTGTAACCCTCAGGGAGCAGGCCAGCGCAGGAAGGAACAACTTGATTTTAGCAGTATCTCTAAGGCAAAAGGAAAAAGAAATGAGAAAATGTCACTTTTCTATTCTGGAAGAAGCTCCTTCCTCGTGCCGGTGCAAGAGGCAGGTATGCGCATTGGCATGCTGTCTTGGGTGTGTGTTCAGGTTAAAGCTCCGCTGAAGCATCATCCACCGCTTCCCACATAACCCAAGTGACACCACGGGGCTCCCTGCCAAGGAAACGTGGCAAAGGGGCTGAGGCTGTCAGGCAGCGGGCGGTCTGAGACCAGGCAGGGTGACAGCGAGACAGCACGAAGCTCAGGGAACGGTCACGGAGCCTCTCACTCACCGAGCGGCCAGCTGCAATGTCACTTTTCAAGGGAAAGGCCTTCGGACACGACTACGGGAATCACAGTTGCAGCAGGCTCTGTGCCGGGCCCCTTTTCTGCCCAAAGCTGCAGGAGATTTGAGATTCAGTGAAAGGGATCAGTAGTGAATTAGCCTAAAAATATAAATCGGTTTTGCAGATGGAAAGAGAGCGGAGAAAAAATCAGCACTGCATCCATAAAGCAGAGCAGCAGCATCCTCAGAGCAACATGTTGAAATGTCCGTATTTTTCCCTATATGGCAAAAGAGAAGGGATTTTTTTTTTTTCCTCAGGTGTATTATTTAATTCCTCCTTAGCTGGAAAATCTCTTTCTGACCTGCTCTGTCATCTGTTGCCTTTACTTCTGCTGTGCCAAGCCTTCCTCTTACACCCTGACTGCCTTCCCTGCTTCATCTCCATCTCCAGTCTATTTGCTGGCCCTTTGCTCTTGCTCGGAGAATTGATCCTAATCCTCCAGGCAATTTCACCGGCATTTGAAGGGCCAGACACTTGTTATTCCACTAATCTAGAGAGGAGGATTCTGGAGATGGCTTCGTTCGCACCCCTTCTGCCCCCAGCCTCGCACGACCTTGCCTTTGTTTCTGCAAATCCTCGCACTGAGGAAGCGAACAAATAAGTCTGCATCAAAGTACACTTATTATTTCCAAGTTTCCTATTCTTTATTTTTAATCACATATTTTAAAGGTCAATAGCAACTGTTAGGCTGCCATCAAAGTAAGAATATATATTTCCACAAGGAAATGATGAAAAGTTGAGGGTTTTTTTCAGAAGCTTTCGGGCTTTCACCTTTCTATGTGTTATTGTTTGCCCGAAGGATTTCAGAATTAAGGCTTTCCTTAATGTCCGCTTTCCACATTCTCATGCATCCTCTGTCACCAGCCGTATTCTGGCTGCCGTGTCGGCGTCTCAGGGAAAACGGCGTTTGTGTTCCGAAAAGGAAGGACGTTTCGGAACCCTTCGTGCTCGTGGTGCGCCACGCGGTGTACGTGCTTTCGGGCAGGAAGCACGGAGCTCCGTTTCTGAGTTGCTCAATCCGAGCGTTACTTCACAAAACCGAGAACGGAGAGGGAGAAGCGGCACTCGAGGCCGGGAAAGGCTCACGGATGTCGCGCACGGCCCTGAAGCCGCGCACGACCACCCCGTGAGGGAGCGGCGCGGCGGCCCCGCTCCACCCCCACCCACCCTTCGGCCGCTCCCGCGGGCCTCCCGCCGCCCTCCAGCAGCGGCGGCCCGGGCAGGGCGGGCACCCTTCACGCCCCCCCAGCCCGCGGAGAGCCCCTCTCCCACTGCGCCCGCCCCGCGCCCGGGCCTCCCCTCACGGTTCTGCACTTCCCGGCGTGCCCCGCGCCCCGTGAGGCGCCGGGTGGCGGCGGACTACATATCCCGGCGTGCCTCGCGGGAGCTGCGGTGGGCCGCGGCCAATCAGCGCGGCGGCGCCGCAAGGGGCGGGGCCCGGCGGCGGGGGAGGCTGTTTAAAGTGGCGCCTGCGGCGCGCGAAGGGGATGGCGGAGCCGGCGGACTATCCCCCGTTCCAGCTGGGGAAGCCCCGCTTCGAGCAGGTACCGCCGCCGGGCGCGGGGGCGCGGGGAGGGCGGACAGGGAGCGGCGGTGGGAGCTGCTGCCCCCCTCCCCCGGCGCGGCGTGTAGTGTGTGTTCCCCTCCTCCCCCCCGCCGTGAGGCGAGACCCCCACTCCTCTCCCCCCGCCCTCCCCCAGGGCGGCGCGCTGATTGGTGCGCAGCCCCCCTGCCGTTGGGCCGCGCGGCTGTCACTCAGAGCCGCCGCCCCCCGCCTGGCGGCGGCTCCAGCGGCGGGTGGTGATTGGCGCGTCCCGCCGTGGCTCGGGGCTGGGGGGGGCGCAGGGTGAATCTTCAGACCGCGGGTTCGAGTCCCGGGGCCGCCCCCCAGGGCCGTGGGGTCGGACGGGGGTCCTGGGTGTCAGCGGACGGCGCGGCCTCGTCCTTCCCCGCTCCGGTGTGAGGGCTGGGCCCTGCCACAGCGAGGGTGGCGGCGAGCCCAAGGTGGCAGGGAGGTGAGGAGCTGCCCTGGGAGGGAGCAGGGCCTCCAGGGCAGGGGCCTGGGCTGGCGGGGAGGGCGGGGGCAGCGGCACCTGCATGGCAGAGCTCCCCCGTCCGTAGTACCTGGTGGCTGGGGAATGGCGAGGAAGGCCTGTGGCCCACAGCAGCTGGCCCCGGGGGAGAAGGGCTGGTGCAGGGTCGGAGAAGCTCGTCCCCTCTGTTCACGAGCACTCTGCGGGGTCCCTGCTACAGCACAGCTGACAAAGACCCCTCTTGGTTCTTGTGGAGCCATGTCGGGCTTCTGGTACAGCTGACAAAGTTCATAAAACCTCCTTCAGTTGCTCTTGAGCTGAGCAAAACATCTCTGGAAAGGAATAAGCCATTGCAATTACCAAATCAAGAATGAGTAGAAGGAGTCCACTCATTAACAGGTGTGTTCCCCCTTTCCCACTACTGGGGCGATCTCCAAGGCGATTCTCTTCACACCATTCACACGAAATCTCTATGTGACTGCTGTTTGCCAACCATCTTACTTGCTGAATGCAGCTCGCAGAGCTTGGCTTGACCAAAGCCAGGCGTTTGGCTTGCTGGGAAGTCCAGTTGCTGATTTCCCATGGGGGGCCAGCTCTTGGGTGGTGGATCTACGTGTCTCTTCCCCTGCCACCTTATCCCTGTACGGGAGACTTCCGAAGGGTAACAGATTCCCTGCAGCAAGAAGGGGTGACTTCCCTGCACCGGGAGCCTGCTGGGTTGTGTGAGCTGAGGGTTGCTCAAGCTGAGGAGACAGAGCTTTTTAATAAGGAGAGGAGGAGGAGGAGGAGACGCTACTCCCTTCTAGACACCACAGATGATTCGAGGCACACTTGGCAGCGAGTCAGGCACAGAATCGGTGCGTTCTGTTCATTAAGGAGCGACTGTCACTTGTAGCAACATTTAGAAAATGTTTCGAGGGGTATGGCAGGATGTTAATGACTGCATGCGCGTTTGAGCGGAGAAGTCCTCTCTCCTTGCAGCCACTCCTGGGAGATGAGTTGGGTGCATTTACACCGGAGCCAGGGTGAGGGCTGCCCATTGGAGAGAGCACCCTTGGACTGGATGGTTTAGGGATGCTTTGCTAAAATAATCAGAATATTATAATTATTGGAAATAATTCCCCTTCTCTTCTATAGAGGTTTTATTTCTTTCCTGTAAAATTTTCTGGAAAGCAGCGTGGCAGACTGGTGGGAGCTGATGGATGGGTTGTGGTGCCTATGTCCTGCTGGCTCTCACCCCATGCTTCCCTCCTTTCTTCTGCTCTGTCTGCCCCTGTATGAAGCAGGGCTGGACAGCCCAGTCTGGGATCCGACAGCATTGTGGGGTTGCAGAGCACGAGAGGCTTGAGCGTTGCTAGGGGTTAGGGCACCCGATCGAATCCTGCGGTCGGCTCTGCGCGGATTGGGATGCAGCAGCCGCGTTCCTGCTCTCATCGCACTGCCTGGCAGAGCCGAGGTCCCTCATCTCTGGCTTAGACAGCTGTGGTTATTTATTTCCCCATCTTGACTTTGGTGTTTGCTACCAAGCTTCAGTCTCTGGGGCTGTGGGATGGTGCTGGGGAAGAATGTCTACGTGAGCCCGAGGGATTGGCGGGCCTCAAACACCACCATCCTTTTTTGTCAGCTGTTCAGTGTGTTTCCCCCACAGCTCTCTGCCTTTCCCGTTCCTTCTGTGGCCTGTTGCAGGGTTTTATCTGTTTATAAGATGTCAGCTTTAGTGGTCCAGCTGACAAAGGATGCTTTACTTGTTTTGGAAAGGATTAGTGACGCTTTGGGTGGTTGTTTAAATTCTAGACGTAGCCCCGTGTGATGACAGCGTTTGCTTTTCCGCTGAAATGTTGGCTGGGAGCAGGTCTGGGGCTATTTAAAGGGAGATTTGACAAAAACTGGGGCTGGGAGGGATGCAGGGAGCTGTGCTAAGCATCTTTGTCCCTGTGGAGGAAAACAAGGAAAAGTTGTGTGTTAGGAACAAAAACCTTGGAGAGCAGACTCGGCTGTCCGGGGATTTGGTTCAGAGGAGACATGGTGGTTTCCTTCCCCTGCCGTGACCCAGAGCCCCTGGAAAGCGGCTGAGCAGAATTTAGGACAGCAGGCGGGAGACATCCATCCCCGGCACCACCTCTGGAGGTGATTAAATTCCCCTTTTCCCATCTCTTGTTTTGCAGTTCACTTGTTTTTCTTGATCTTTGGGCAAGTGGCGCTCTGTCGAGTCACCTTTTTTCCTGCTTTATTTTGTTTGTTTGCTGGAAAGAGCCTCTGCCTCCCAATGGAAGCAGGCTATTTTTAGGGAAAAGAAGAAATGAGGACGTCAGGCTTGAGAATGTGTGATAAGGACTTAATTTTCTGACGAGTAATTCTAATTTGTTAGGCATACTCCTTTTTTTTTTTTTTTCTTCCCTGTAAGGATTTGCTGTCTGTTCCCTCTTCTCTAGCCAGAGCAGTACATGTGTGTTCCCAGTGCTCTGGAGTCTTTGCCTGTAGCCCAGGCGTTTACCCTGGGCAAAATAAATGCATTTTTTTTTCTATGAGAAGAGCTGAGCAAAACCTTTCCAGCAAGAGTCTGAATAAGGTGTGGGTGCGGTTGTTTGCTAACCAGGGGTGTTAAATGCTGGAGGAAGATAATGTCAGTTAAACTCTGTTTTTATTGGGGTCAGCCCTTGAAAAAGTAGTACGAGGTTGTCTCGGTGAGTGCAGCAGGGCTGCAAGTGCAGGGGAAATGGAACAAGAAGGGAGCTGATTTCCTTCCCAGCTGAAGTCGTCTCAACAAGCTCAGTTGAGGGTGGTCATCTCAACAAGCAGCACTCATGAGCATGCCTTGTCCTTGTTGCTAAGTAGGAAATAATAATAATTAAAAAAAGAAGTCACAGATCTTAAATCCTTCAGGGAAAGGAGAGGGGAATAAACCCAAACCAGAACTGTAAACATCTTGTATCCCGTCAACAGCTCAGCATGTACATACGATCATGGAGTACATGGTGTCCTTAAGATGTTTTCTTCTGTTGGCCAAACGTGCCGTTTCTATCACTGCGATATTAACAGCATCGTTAGAGATGTGCTGTTGTCAGGGCTTGACCTTGCAGATATTTGCAATGTTGGAACTCAACACGTGCTGATCTCAGAAGTGTCTTTTAAGGACATTAGTGCTAAAAATCATTATTTCCTGCTCTTCATACACTGTAATCTGGCAAGTTTAATGCACAACCAGGATTTATTAATGCCCCTTAGCCACATGCCTCCGATTTCCAAGAGAAACCCTTGCAGTAACACACAGATAAAGATGCTGTTGATTAGATACGCCTCTCAGGAGCTTAATGGCTTGCTGCTTGTACACAGTGATTGCCAAAAGCCCTGTACAAGCCCTGGTATGGGCAGCGGGAGGAACCAAAGCTGTACATGTATTAACACAGAAGTTTCTACTCATGCTGCTCAGTGTAATGTTATTTTCCACTTTAAAAAAGTGCATGAAGCTCCTCTCTCTGGAAGGGTCATCGTTACGGAGAAGGGATTTTCTCAAAGGGCTGTGGAAGGATGTTTACGGTTGGTTCACAGCTGCTTTGACTATTGTGTATGTGCAGGTCCAGCCCAGCTGCTAGACATGAGGTTGGCATATGCTGAATGGTGTTTGCTGTTGCCAAACGTGGCTTTTTCAGCCCTGAAGATGGGCTGACGCTGTTTATGTGATGCAATCTATTGGGTCCTGCAAGCACATGCTTGAAGGTGAATTGCAAGGGAGGAAAGGTAATACAGACACCTTTGGGTTTGAAGTTCGTCTTTTAACATCACAGAACCTGCCAAAAAAGCCATCCCTTGCCTTTTTCACACCTCAGTCAGCCAGGACTGGATTTTTAAACAAGGACTTTCTTTGTTTTCATCTTGTGCTACAAGATGTAAACCCCTACTACTCCACGTAACACCTGTGAAAGGTTTCCATGTCATGTCCCATCTGTGCCCATGAGCAGATCTGTTACTGCAGGTAACCAGAGTTACTGAGGTGCAGGAGCTACTCCTCTACACACAGTTGGCCCCTTAATATTGAAAGGTCAAATTGAAAATATCAAAGGGCTGAGAGTCCGTAGCTTCAGCCTGAATTTGTAACTGGGGTGGACCTCGGGCGTGCGTGCAGTTACACAGCTCTGGTGCTTGGCTGTGCCTTGCCAGAGCCCCATTGCTCAATGATTTGAATTTTCTTAATTTTGTTTGGTTTAGCCTAAATCTCTTCCTAATTAATTTAAAGCTGACGTAAGCCTCATTTTTTAGCTCAAACCACCCCCCCCAAGTCTGCATGCCTTTTGCTCTGTCTTAATTAAATTCCTTTTAAAACCACGCTGTAATTAAATGGGTAAAGTTGTGCGTATCTCCTGTTCTTCCCAGGGCTGCCCAGCATATGCTTTCGAGGAATACTTGCCCTCTTTAAGGTGATAAACAAGTGCTTGCTAATGGTCACTTACCTGTCTCTCACTACCCTTCTCCAAATTTCCTGAGCCTGCAAGGAGTAGATTCCTTCTGGTTCTTATCTTAGAGTCAGCTGGATCTTCCATGGTCTGCAGCAGAGCCTCGCAAATGAGCTGGAGCTGTAACGTGCTCCTGTGCTTGCTGTGACCTGCTGTGCCGTGTAAGGGAATTAATATACTTCATCTTGCTTGCAGGCTGGTGAGGAGTGGGCCCAAATTAACTGCAATTAATCACAGGATATTTGTGTTATTCAGGTGTTTGCCTTCCCCCCCCCCCCCCCCCCCCCCCCCCCCCCCAGATAACTGTTTACTGCAACAGATGTTACAGGAATAAAATGGCGAAAAAAAACACGGATGGATGTTTGGGAGCTGAGGGTCAAACTTCTGGGCATCTTGCAAGCTCCATCCCTTGCATGAGTATAATGGCCAGTGCTGGAAATGATCCTGTTAAAAAGGAACCACCCTGAACTCTCACTTAAATCGGGATTTGGGTGGCTGCAGTGTGCCGTAGGGCTGCCGCTGGTGTGCTGAGCAGTGCCTGGCTGCTCCTATGCCCTGGGACTTGGTCTTCTCATCCCCTCCGCTTCTCCTGACAACTGTTGGTTTGCTGGATGGATGCAGACTTGGTGTGTCCACTTCAAAGCTCGCAGGGAGGTGGAAATGCCTTGTTTTCCTCTTATTAGATGATGGTGGGCATGGAATGATAGAGAAAGGATGGCGGAGAAAGGGTCAGAAGGAGCTATAGGAAAAGCTAGCAGTTGGTGTATGACGTACAGAAAAAGAAGACATGCTAGAACAGTGAATAACACTGGTTTAGCACTGAAATGGCCTTTAAAAGGCAAATAAAATAGACATCCCCCTTCTTAAGATTCGTAATAATGAATTAATGAACGTTTGCCAGAGCCTGGGACAGGGCAGTGGCTGGTGGGAGATGGGCTGAGCAGTGCCTTGGCCGTCTGAGCTGCAGGAATAAGAGTGCTCCATCATGACAACCTGCAGAAAACAGTTCCCTAAGCATAAGGATTTACAATGTGGACTGTGGACAAGTACTGGCCGCAACCCCTGGCCTTTCCCTGCACCCCAGGAGTTTGGTTTAGCACCGTTTTGCTGAGAGAATTGTTAGGTGCAAGAGCACTGACTGCTTCATCTATCCTAAAGCCCTCTAACCATCAGGGCTTAGAAAGAAAGCAGTCATAACCCAGGGAAGTAAATGCTTGTTAGCAGTGGCAGAACTTCAGGCAGTAATGGAAGAAAAGTATAAAAACGAGAAGATGCAATATTGTGCTTTACCTGAGGTCACTCTCGTTTTCCTGAGGCTTTCGGCGGGTCGTCTCTTTGGTGTAGAAACCCCAGTATGAAGTGGCAGTGTCTGGTCTGATTTAGATTAACACCGAATTTTAAATAGCTTTTTCTGATAATAAAGAGAAAAGACTAAGGAAAATGTCTCTCTAGCATGTGTTCTGAGTTTGTTTCTTCCAACAGTTTTAAATTAGCTTCTTTGTAGGGGCTTCCTCTTTCCTCTTAGCAGAGCCAAAAGGTCCTGTAGGAAAATGGAGAAGGTCAGGCCAGCACCTGCTCGATCGCTTGACTTTACCTGACACTTTGGAGCACAACAAAGATAACCAGGAATGTGGAATGGGTTCATTTGGTGTTGGAAAATAATTTGGGAGTTGAATGTATTTTAAGCGGAAAGAGTTGTGTTATGCTTTTATGTATCTATTTCTCCTCACTTTTCTTCACAGTGAAGCACGATAGTCCTGTCACGCAAAAGCTCTGCAATGCGCAGTGAAACCTGAGTGCAAGTTGAGAGTGTAAAATGTCAGTGTTTAAATGGAAGTGAAGGTGTTCAGGGGGTCTCTGGGTTGAGTCCTCGTAGTCCCACTGTGGGAACTGATTTTTTTAGTTCGTTAGAGCCGAAGAAGCCCTTCTTGAAGGCTTCTTGTGTGTGGTCAGTCTGCAAAACAGTCTGTTGTATTTTTGGCTCTTGATTTCCTACTTATCCTGTAGAAACTTGGTATTTGCAGGAAGGTATTTGAATCAGGGTTGGAGAACAAAATCCTGATCTGCTCTGTGAGTTCAGTTTTGTGGTTATGGTCATGAAGACGTCTTGAGTTGCATTTGAAGTGCAACAGTTGGATCTGATTTAATTTGCCCCTACATTTCCAAATGATTAGGATTCAGTTGGTTTTTTTTTTGTTTGCCTTTTGTTTTGCATGCAACCGTGTGAAAACAAATAACAATCTTTAATTAAAAAAAAAAATCTGATGGCTTCTAGTCGGCAGAAGCAGGGAAATGATCTGGATGATGGAAAGGCAACCTGCAAGGTCTAGCAGTCAAGCAGCTTGCCAAAGTCACATGAAAAGATAAAAAAAAAGTCCCATGGCTGGACAGCAGTAAAAACAGTGCATATTTTTTGCTCAGGGGTTGTACAGTCGTGGTAAATACGCTGCTACTTCGGAGGGCTGAGCAGTCCAACATGCAGTCATGATATTTGGATGCAGCCTCAGGAAGACAACTTTGTTCTTGTTTTGAATTTTGTTCCATTTTATGTGGTTCTTAGACCACAGAAGGAGAGCTTTTGTTGTGCAAAAATGAGGTTCTCATTCATCAGAGTTGGAAAAAAAAAAAAAAAAACCCTGAAACTTGTTCAAGCTCATACGCTCTACTTTTTTGGGCTGTTTTTTTTCATGAAACAAGGCGTGACACCGTGAATTGACTTAAAGGTGTTTTAGATGTAGAACCAGGGACTTTCACTCATCCCACTCTGCCACTTGTCTCACTTTGATGTTGCTCTCCCCTTTGCGTCCTTTCCCTCTAGTTTTTTTGATTGCAAACGAGCCCAGCTTGCCTGTGCATGAGAGGGAGAAGTGAGATCAGGAAAATGCTTTTTTACCAATTAGATTTTTTTTTTTTTTTCCCCAGTTGCTTGATTAACAAAGCTGCTCTTTAAAATGTTGGCCTGGACATGGGAGTGAAGGAGGTTTAATGCAATTGCCTTGTTAGAAGAAACTTGGGACTAGAGGCAGCAGAGAGAGAGGTTTGTTAATAGCTTGTCTTCTGCTGTGCTGTCCTGTGGAGGTGATGGGGGATGTTGAGCTGACCTGTGAGCGTGCTGAGCTGATCAGGGTATGTGAAAGGATAACTTACTGTCATGGGACTGCAGCTCATCATGCAGTTTCTTGGGATCTGGGGAAGAGAGCAGACACCTTCTAGTGGAAGGTGTCCCTGCCCATGGCAGGGAGGTTGGAACTAGATGATCTTGAAGGTCCCTTCCAACCCTAACCATTCTATGATTCTGTGATTTTTGGCTTCAATTACCACGACGGAGGTTGAGCCTCAGGGTGACAATAGCCCTTCTGCTGGAAAGGCTAGGTGGTGGTTGAGCACCAGAATCCCCTTCATGGGAGACTTAAGAATGGTTTTCACTTCCAAGAGGCTTATAGTAAGAGCAACAAGGAAAAGCACGTTCATGTAGTTGCATTTGAGAGAGCTCATGGTACGCACAAAGAAAACGGAAACTGCAGCCAATGAGCTGGATCTTGTTGCCGACTGTAAGGGAGGGAGGATGGAGTCAAGCTCAGGTCTCCCCACCTGGTCGCTTTCTGCATCCCTGATAGTCAGAGCCGTTCTTGAGAACTGGCTCCTGCCTTGTGTTTCAACCTAGGGAAGGAGTACGTCTGCCTTCCCATTGTCCTTTCTTCAAAAGCAAGAGGCTAATTTCTTCATTTTTTTAAAAAGTGGAGATGAAGGAGGAAACACTGAACCAGTCCTGTCTGCTGGCAGACAAGCAGTTGGCCCTAAGTGGCCTTACACTATGACGTGCCTTATAGTATCTGAGAAAAGGACACTTTGGCTATCGTCTCCTAGCAGGTCCATAACACAGTGCCTCCTGCTTGCCCCTATTAATTTTCTTGGTTCCTAACCTGTATCTTCAGACTTTGTTTTTTTTCCTGGAAGAGGTCTAGGAAGATAAAGCAATTTTGCTTCTCAAAGAAAGCCTTCAGAAAGCCCCAAGACTTTTTCATACAGATTTTTTGAAGTTTCACGAGGCTGGAAAAGTGCTCCTTCCCTTACTGGGTTGCAGCATTTCTGGTTGGTTTTGTGTGTACGTGTACTTAAAGCTATGAATGTTGGCCATAAGCATTTGAAGGAATGGTCAGCGGCTCTGCATGATAGAAATAGCTTTTTTAATTAATTGGTGGTGGTGGTGTTGTTTTTTTTTTTTTTTTGCTCTGGCATTACTGTGCAGTTCCGTAGGAGCCTGAGTCAGGGCTGTTGTCCTGACCCTGCTCGAATGGCCTTGCCCTTGCCTTGGGTCTTGTCTGACCACGGAGCAAACAGGTTTGGGCAACACCACCACCTGAAAACGAATCCCTCGTTTAAGGATTAGACTTTTGTCACTCGTAGCTCCTTGATCAGACAGTTGCGGCATCGGGTGAGTATCAGTGCTGGCACAGGACGGGAGAGGAGGAGGAGGCATGGGAACGGGGCTGTGGCAGGATGAGTTTGAGCTGCCAAGACGTGTCCTTGGCTGGATGTTGCTGAGGTTGCACCGGGAAAGGGTTGGAGCAGGAGACCAGCACTGAGCCAAATGAACATCGGCCCTGGGCTATGAGAAAGCTTCCTGAGAGCCTCTGCAGCTTTGTGAATTTGAATCTGGACTTCTCAAATAACATTTACATCGTGCACATTTGAACTTACGGTCTCATTCCCCTTTCCTTGTGCCTTGTACTGTCCTTCACACTTTTTGTAAAGTGGGTGTAAAGTGCTGATGTTCGATTTAATATTGTTTTTCTCACTGTGGAACGTGTAACACGACGATAAAGACAGTGGAGAAGTTGAGACCGCTTAAATTTAAAAATCCCCCCCCCCTTTTGTTTTTGTTTAAACCATCTACTTAGAACTGCTCCGAATTCTTTTATTGCTGTTTGGCGCTGAGCAGGTGCAGAAGGATGGGCAGTGGGAGAGGGACGATGGAACGTGGGAGCGCTCAGGATAACGTGACGAGGGACTGAGTGAGTCACGCGTTAGTCACGTCACTCCCTGCACCACTGGCAAGCGGCGGGCAGCAGGGATGTGGACGGCAGTGGCATCTGCAGGGATCTTTATACTGGAAATAAAAGCAAGGCAGCAAAATATCAAGCTCACAAAAGCTAGAACGTCCCAGAATTAGTGTTAATTAAATTGGTGCTAATTAAATACCACTGGGCTTTTTTTCTGAAGTTCTGCAAAGCTATTTTGTTTAGTAGTGGGTTTTTCTTTTTCGAGTGCAGAACATGGAAAACGAACAGCAGAGAGTTTTGTAAGCAGCTGAGAACGGGGTGTTGCAACGCGAGGTGGTGGACAGCAGTGTTGCTGGCAACTGCCATTAGGGAGGGAATTCTGCCTGAGTAAGTAGGCAGTATTACTGGTATCTCTGTGCTCCATGGAGTCAGCAGAGGAGAACCAGCGTGTTGCATGAAATTATGCCAGGCTGTGATTAAATGCCATTCTCGCTGCTTTATCCGTATTCCAGTCCTTTATTTATAGCACACTTCTGCGTTGCAAACGTGAAGAGAGATTTGCGTGCACGTGGCTGGAGAGCACTCGGGGCAAAGGGGTTCCAGCACTCAAGAGCACCTGGAGGTCTGTGACCTGTGTCCTTTTTGCACCTGCGATGGGCTGCAAATTCCTGGTGCAGATCCTGCTGGGGAGAAGCCACGAGAGAGAGCGGCCGTGGGACTGGACTGCCCCATGTCCGTTTGGCCTTGCTGATGCCCAGATGAGAGTTCAGGCTGCACAAAGGCAGCTCTGGCACTCGCCCTGCATCTGCATCCTGATGAAAGAATCCAGACTGATGTTCAAGTGATGATGGACGTGTATCTTGAGTGCTCTTAGCATATCAATCATATCAATATTTCACGGTCCAGTGCTTTGGACTTGCCTAAATTAAATTTTTATTTGTTTTTTTTTTTTTTTTCTAAGTACTGATTCAAAATTGCTCTCCTTTCCTTTGGAGCTGCCCATGGTCTTTCCAGCCTATTCCAGACACCTTCCCCTTTCTTTCAGACTCTTCCCAGTTCTCTGGATCTCTTTCTGATCCTTCAGATGCTTTTGCCACTCCTGATGAAGGCATCTTTGCCAGCTTTTGCACGGCGTTATCCCTATGCGTGCACATCTAGATTGGGTTTTTCCAAACGTGCAACTGAGAACAAGCCCAAACCATAAAGTTATGGTTTCTTTTACATGTGTTAAGGTTTGCCGTTCATCTTCTGCTCTGTGGTTGTGTAGGGAGTGGCACAATGAAACCCACCTCTGGTTTAGTGCCTGGACAATTCTGCACTAAGTGTAAGACATAAAACTGGGTTTGTACTTAGTCTCCTCTTTTACTTTTCTCATTCTTCCCATTGAGTCTCTTGTTGAGACTTTAAACTCCTTTTAGAACTTCTGAAAATTTAATTTCATGTACCGTTTTTTCCAGCAGTGTCCAAGTGCAGGAGTTTCTTCACTCTAGTCTCTCCCCAAAATCAGGGACCTGGTGGTGCCGCTGGTCCCGTGTGATGGGCACTGGTGGGGATGAGGGCAAGCAGCACAGGGATGATGTTAAAGACATCACGGGGTGGGAAATCCTTTGACAGCATCGCTTGGTGTGGGCGGTCTGGAGCGGCACCGTTGGGTTTTTGTGGCCTGAGGCATCTCCCAGGAGTCCCATAGGGAGGGTTAAGCAGGCAATGTGTCTTTTTTTTTTGAAAAAGTAAAGGATATTTTAGCAGCTTGATAGTATCCCTTTATGAAAGCATTTATATTGGTATTCTGTTAATAGCAACGCTGCTATTAGCAGGGTCCGAGTCCACATCTTTTCCTTTCAGACATTCTATCACAAATTATCAGGGAACAGCTCCTGTTATTTCTTTTTACTTGCTACTTAGTACTGTGGAGGATATAAAAACCTTTCTCTGCAGCAGGTGAAAGGCAGTTTCTAACTGAACATTTTTTTTTTTTCTTCCCTGTCTTCCAGACTTCATTTTATGGCAGATTCAGGCACTTCTTGGACATCATTGATCCGCGCACTCTCTTTGTTACTGAGGTAATGTATACACACCTTGTTTTCCGAAAATACTGTTTATTAGACAGCTTTGGATTAAAAACAATTTCTTCTGTGAACAGCAGAAGTAATGAAGCCAGGTTTCCAGTGGATTTGTGTCTCTCAGTTGATTGATTTCCCAACTGAGGTTTGTTAAACCCCTGGCAGAAACTTGCTCTTTATTAGACATCAGTGAATCCACACCTGTCAGTGTCTCATCTCCCTCTAGTAACTGGTGAGACCCTGAACTGGTTTCAATCAAACTTGCCAGGGATGCCTCCTTCTCAGAAGGAAAATTCCCACAAGAAAAAAGTGCAGGTGAGTAGATGAGAGAGCAGATATTGATGCTTTGTGGAGGAAATGAGCTGGGTGGGCTTGCGCCACAGTTTTTCAGTGGCTGCGCCCACAAAGACCTTTTCTGAGCAAGGTGTTGTCGTTTTTCCTTAGTTATTACCCTGTTTGTAACAGACTTTTGGATTTCTGGCCAATTGTGTTTCATTTAGAGTTGTCCAGCATTGCTGTGTTTCCCTGCTTTCGTAAAATACCAAGCTAGTAGTTATGGGGAACTCCTTAGAAGAAACATTTCTACTGGTGATCTTAAATTCTACCAGTTGGCCAGAAAACTTAGGATTTTGCTTTCGGTGCAGGGCAACTGCCTTTTCTTTTTCCTTTTTATTTTTTTTCTCTTTGATTTTTTTTGAGGTGGAGGAGCATAAGATGAAAACATATGTGCAAACAGTTCTGAAAACACAGGGAGCTGAACTGCTCGCTCTAGCTAGTGGTGAACTGAGCCCAGTTCCTTACACACTGTGATGATGGAGGTAAAAAAAAGACCCAACGCAACTTTAAGTAGTCTTTTCTTTCTAAATCAACTAGCTTTTTTCAAAAACATAAGGCTAAGACGTATCATGAGTACCTTTTGGATGCATGCCCACGAGAACCGCAGACAATAAAGCAGCTGTTTTTACACCATTATAATTTCCCTTGTAAAAGCACGGATTCAGATCAAGTCTGAGATCAATTTTCAAAAAGCCCCCAACCTTGACATGGAGCTCAGCCTGGAGAGGTAACGTGCTAGCAAAAGAACATCGCGATTCCAAAGAGACTGTTAGCCCTCATTGTGTCATGATAAGAGGGAATGAAAATAACAATATTACCTGAGGATGCAGTGCACTTTGCAGATGCTAGAGCTGCTATTTAAAGAAAATGTGAGCACGTGTGCCAGAACAAAACCAATACTGCACATGAAAAGCTTAGTGCTACTCTTACCTTAGCAGAGATTTTGTGTTAAGTGCAACGCAACGTGTATCGGGAGAGTGTGTTTGATGGTGTGGGGAATCCTGCAGTGTGTGTTTGCAGTGATGGAGAGGTTATTGTATGTAATTTGTGAGCTCTCTTCATATAACTTCAGAATTCTAATTCTGAAATTCATAAATGGTTGCAAAAGGCCTTCACTGCCTAATGATGCTTTTTGGAGGGAAGGAGAGGATACTTCTCATGCGAAAGGGAGTGGGATGTTGGAGAAAGGAAACAATCTGCAGCCGTTTTTGTCATGCACTGAGAGTGCTCATTAAACACCTAAAGACAGTGAGGACACTGAGAAGTTAGAAGTTTCTGAAGAGGTTGGTGGAACAGGGCAGAAGGCTGGTGTAGCTTAATTTTTCCAGACACCCTTTGACGAGGTTCTCCTAAGAAGGGGAGACGCAGGAAAAAAAAGGAGTGAAATCCAAGTTATCCATTTTCATCCTGGAGACAGCTGTCAAGACCCAAGTGCCTCAAGCAGTTCTGGACCCCAAACCAAACCTCAATGAAGGAGGAAGGTTTGGTGTCTTCCTGTGGGGTCTAATAAGCATAGGTCTGAACTTCATGGCCTTCAACAATGGCTTGGTGGCTGTCTGAGGAAGGAAATGCTCTCCGTGCATTTTCTTTGGGAGTTTGAACTGTATGATGGTGATGCTTCAGTAGAACTTCTGCTGTGGGTTTCGTGAAGTCTATGTGAGCTCCCTTCACCTGCAGAAGTCTCTTAGCAAGAGAGATATGAACACCTTGGCTCATGGGAAGCACTTCTCAGAGCACAAAAGCTGCTTTGTTGATTGACTGACTTGCTGTGCTCTGTGTATCTGATCTCGTGCTTTAAAATACTTTCTATATATGCGTAACTAAAGGCTGTTTGGTTTCATTTGATAATTTAGGTGGCAAATTAAGATCTAGAAAGGGTTTGATGAGAAAGCAGACGTTTACAGAGAGCTCCTTCCCGCTGACAGATGGCTGCATCTTTCAGGCCCGGGGTTCTCGGGGAACAAATAAATTGCTGTTTGTCTTGGAGGAGCTCTCTAGCAAATGGGGGGAAAAAAAAAAGTAGATAAATAAGTCTCTAATGAGAATGGAGATGAATCCCATGGAAAATGCTGGGAAATGTAATAATGTGGATTTTTTTTCCTAACATCCTTTTTTAATGCCTGGGTGTTACATCATTGCATCCTACTGGTGGCTGTGTTTTGAGGAAGGATGAAGTGATCCCTCGGAGAGGGGGAAAGCAAGCAAAGCAATATCAAGTATAATTAGTCTCATTACAGTTCTCCCTCACTCATTTATTTTTTTCAATGGGACAAATTCTTAACACAGTTAAAAACTTCCTTGTCTTTTGGAGGTTCTTAAGCATAAATCCTCAAGGGACGCATACTGAGTACGGGATTATGCTGTAATCATAATTATCATGTAATTATGCTGATTTTGTCATGTAATTTTGCTGATTTTATCAAAATCAAAGTGTGTGCTCGTGCAAGGCACGTGGCAGGGGGCGGTTGGAAGCCACTTGCTCCAATTTTACCTTTAGTTGGTTCTGGTAGAATAATTACCTATGTCAAACTCACCTACCAATTTTACTTGCTTTCTGAGTGCATATGATATTGAGACAAGGGCACCAACCTTTTCTTGTGTGCTAATTGATATAATTTCTGACTTTCTAATGAGATAGGGTTTTTTGGCAGCTGTGAATTTGCAAACTTTTCCAATAAGCAGGAAACGTGTCATTTCAGAGGTCAAGTCCAACAAGTCCTGTCGCTGAGACCATGACAAACCCTTCAGTGGGTGTAATGCCTATTTTCGAAATGTGTGAGGTTAAAATGATTGCAATAATACTTTTAATTGCTCTATGATTAAGGTCCATCGGAAGAAGCAGTAGGGACCAGCAGATATTTTTATAAGGCTAACTTAGTCCATCTGACATTAGCCTGGACAGACTGTTAACGCTCTGGGGGAAGCTCTTCATGGAGAAGGCTGTGGATCTGAAAATAATTCAAAGCAAAAGTGAAATAAGGATTAAACTGAGCTCAGAGGGGCTGTGTGTTATCTGCTTTTGCTTTATCTCATTGTTCAAAGCATAAATCTACAGAGTGCTGAGCATCTTGCATTCCCATATTTGGGTTTAAAATGGAAGCAGGATTAGATGTATGTTATTTATATGAACGATACCTTCTTACTCAGCAGATTGACTGTCTGTGTTTATTCAGTGTCACATCTGCTGGCTCTACTTGAACAAAAAGTTTCTGGCTCCTGTTGTCTGTCACTGTAGATCCAATACAATAGGGCCAGCTGGAGTCAAGTCTGCCGTATGTGTCATCATCCATAGAGTAGTGAGACAAAATCAGAAGCTGTTGTGTCGCTGATGGCAGAGCACAGCTGGATTTCCGTATCCCACATTGAATTTGTGGCGCCGGTGGCCAGAAGACTCTTGCTTTGGATCATATGCCACTAAGTCATCGTTGGTCTCAACCTGAAACCAGGGAAACTCGCAGGCACACAGCAGATCATCACTGGGCTAATGCAGCCTCAGAACCCCGATACAAGCCTCGTACGAGCAGAATGAGATGCGAACTGTTCCAGCGTGCCCTGTCCCGTCGGTGGATTTTGTCTTAAAAGCCTGGAATGCAAAGCCTGACTCTTTTTCTGTTGATTCTGTAACAGTAATGTTGTAGTGCTCCTGGCATAATGACTGTTATTACGGTCTGTATGTGCACATATGGGTTTCTGGAGGCAGCTCTAAGCCGTTTGTAGACATCGGTTGAGATCCAAGAGAAGACAAGGCACAGATCTTTGAGACAGAAACAGTGTGCCCTTGAGCAAGGAGAACAAGGTGGAATATCAGTACAAGAGCTCACATGCTGGAAGGAGGTGTCTGATGTGTATACACCATCTATGGGACCCAACACAGTTGTCCTCTATCTTGTCAAGATACTGGAGTGATGGCCGTGAGGGGCTTGGGGCGCCAGTGAGGGATTCCTGGAGATTGCCATCAGCAGCTCAGTGTGATGTGGGCTGCTGTCTTGCTGGCATGTCTGATTTTGTTCTTTCTCTTTTCTTTGGCATGCCGAACTAAGCCTCTAATAACGTGATCCTTCAGCAACTCTTTCTACAAAGGCTGAAACATTCTGCTGATGTAGTCCTGCAAGTGTACTCCAGGCAATGACAGAACTTCTGAGTTATTGCCTGTTGGCCTGAGTCAGGGCAGAAGAGGTTACATCAGCTCTTCACCCTAAAACCTATAGGTTAAATCTAAGCCAGCTCAACCAGACTGGATTAGATACTGGTTTTTGTCCGTGCAGCCAGCTGATGTGGCTTGTGCCACGCAGCTGAGCACTCTTCCTCTCCAAAAGATGCCTGCTGGCAGCTGTCTTGACCCAATGGTAACTCCAAAACTTGTGACTGGGAATAACTTGGCAGAGGGTTGGATGGTCTGAATCAAAACTATGCCAGAGACCTTGCTGATGCAGGCTCATGCTTCTCATGGGCTTCGTGAACCAAGCTGTGGTTCAAAAGCTGGATGTTTTCCAGCTGTGTTCAGTGTGAGGCAATAATTGAGCTTTTTCCAAAGACGACTTGTTGGTGGATAGCGTTTCCCAGGTGGACGTGGCTTGGGCTGCTGTGGTGGAGCACCGAGTGTGGAGTTTGTGCTTCTGAATCGCTGGTAGATCCCTGGCTCTGCTTCTGGGCTGAGGTTTGTAAGAACATCCTTTGGGTGCAGATGATCTGTCTAGCACCCTATTGTGAGAGCTGGGACCCCATCATCCACAGCTAGAAGTGCTCAAGTTTTTACAACAAAAGGGGTATGAAAGAAATGATACATACTAGGAAACACTGTCGTTGCTTTTTTTTTTTAGGTGATGCTGTAAAAACTCAAGTGACACTTCTTCCTACAGATAGCAGTAGAGAAATCGAGCAACAATAAATATTGAAACAGTAGCACAACCTTGTAGGCAGACCTCTTTTTTTCCCCTGTTAAAATGGAAATGAAGTGTAATCTTAGACGTTACCAGCTATCATAATAATGCTGTATCGTGCTAAAAGCCAGGGAGTGGAGCTGGTTGGCATTTGGAGCTGTTGCACGCTGTAAAGTTATTTCCTTTTTTTTTTCTTTTTCCGGAGGCTCTGGTTAAAAGCATGCTTGACTTTTCTAGAAGGGATGAAAGACAACCGTGTACTTTAACTAATGAAATTTTGAGGCTGTTGGTCGTTTGCTAAAACTACGTGAGCACCTCCGAGCTGTGTGAAAGGCGCCCTCATAACACGGGCCCTGCGCTCACCACTTTTGTTTGCTTCCTGGACCAGTCTTTTGTCAACCTCAGGAACCATCAGCAGCGCTGGTCCAGGACTCTTTGAGAAAGTTCCCTTCTCTCCCCATGGAGCTGAAAGAGGAAATTCATGCAGACTGCAATTTTAAAAGCAAAATCGGGCTTTTTTGTTTTCTGTTTGTTACCATACTAAACAAGATGGGATCTGGCCAGGGTTGTTATAGTAACTACTAAGATTTCCTCAAGAGAAGGAGAAAAAAATAGAACACAGACCCATTCATCTATTACTTCCAGTTTTTCATTCAGAGTTACATGCTGTTCTGTGGAGATAATTTGCAAGACACACACTGTAGGTAATTTCAGTGACAAATCCACATACCAATAATGAGCACAAATGTCTCTCCCGAATGTTGTGCTGGTGCTCCTGGCTTATTTTCTAGCTTTGGAGGCAAGAAGGGTTGTCTTCTCTGTATCTACAGTCATTAGTAATTCGGCAGTCTGGCTTTTCAGCTCTGGATTATCAGGCTCTCTAAAATATTCTACAATTATATTTTATTGATACTCATGCTAGGTAATAGCTCTTTCCTAATGTGGTATTTTTTAACAACCATGAGGCAGATAGGGCAAGGAGGTCTCAAGAACAACTTCAAGAGGCTCAAGTCCTGTTGTGATCTTGCATGATTACTTTTATTCATCGGTTAGAAAGGCCTAAAATAGCCTAAAAATCCTATTTGTTTCTCATGCCTGCAGTGCTTCATAGTTTTCCAGTGATCAACCAACACTCTTAACTGGTCTTTCTTGTAGTTGGTCATTCTGGCTACAGAGCCCTGAGGGTCTTGCAGAAATTTGAGCCTGCCCAGAAGAGCATGGCCGTGTGTCTGTTGGGTTTCATCCTGTGTGCCTGTTTCTCAAGGTCAGTTTTTCTTCTGTATGAGATCCTCAGCCCTTCTGGAGGAACAGTGCATCACCCAGTGCTGCATCACCAGAAAAATATCATCCTAATTCATAACTCTTCCTTTTTGTCCAATGTCAAGAGGACTTGGCTGAGATAATAACACACTGGAGGGAAGGGATACCATCCAGAGGGACCTTGACGTGCTGGATAGGTGGGCCTGTGTGAACCTCATGAAGTTCAGCAAGGCCAAGTGCAAGGTCCTGCATATGGGTCGGGGCAATCCCAAGCACAAGTACAGGCTGGGTGGAGAATGGATTGAGAGCAGCCCTGAGGAAAAGGACTTGGGGATGTTGGTTGAGGAGAAGCTCAACATGAGCCGGCAATGTGTGCTGGCAGCCCAGAAAGCCTGCCGTATCCTGGGCTGCATCCAAAGCAGCATGGGCAGCAGATCGAGGGAGGGGATTCTGCTCCTCTATTCTGCTCTTGTGAGAGTCCACCTGCAGTGCCATGTGCACCTCGTGGGAACCCAATACAAGAAGGACATGGAGCTGTTGGAGTGAGCCCAGAGAAGGGCTACAAAGATGATCCGAGGGCTGGTGCACCTCTGCTATGGAGATAGGCTGAGAGAGTTGGGGTTGCTCAGCCTGGAGAAGAGAAGGCTCTGGGGAGACCTTCCGGCAGCCTTCCAGTACCTAAAGGGGCTACAAGAAAGCTGGAGAGGGACTTTTGATAAGAGCGTGTAGTGATAGGACAAAGGGTCCATGGCTTTAAACTGAAAGAGGGGAGATTTCGATTAGATCTAAGGAAGAAATTCTTCCCTCTGAGGGTGGTGAGGCACTGGACCAGGTTGCCCAGAGAAGTTGTGTCTGCCCCATCCCTGGAAGTGTTCAGGGCCAGATTGGATGGGGCTTTGAGCAACCTGGTGTAGTGGAAGGTGTCCCTGCCTGTGGCAGGGGGGTTGGAACTGGATGTTCTTTAAGGTCCCTTCCAACCCAAACCATTCTATGAATGACTCATTTTTCTGTCTGAGATATTGGGTAGATGTGGAAAAACTTGACCAGTGACTTAAGCCTTATCCACTGAAGTATTCAGGATGTACTTACTTATGCTCCTAAAGCATGCAAGCTCCTTCCAGGAAAGGACTCACGTATTCACTCTATCACTTGCATATTATTTTTTATTAAGAGAAGTTTAATTTTTAAGACAGTGTCTACATAAGGGAAGGGGGCAAAGAGTTAAGATTTTTTTTTTTTGCTGCTGTGTACAGCTTGTCTCTTATGTTTTCTTGGATAGTGGCAGTTTGGTTCAAGCAAGGAGCTGGAAGAGAAATTCACTGAAAGTCACTAAATCCACAGAAACCTCATCTGCTTTGGCTGAAAGCAGTGGGAGGCTGGGCAGGTGCTTAGGGGAGATGTTAGTTCTGCTTGCTGCCTTCTTGCTTTTCCCTCTGCACCTCCTGATGGCCACTGTTGGAGAAAGTTTTGAGTTGGTTGGATGTTTTTTTCTGAAGCAGTAATGAAAGCTTTTCTATATTAAGTCTTTCTCTGATTTTGGGGTGAGACACAGTGTTTCCACAGCTAGCTTTTTAGGTGAAGTGGATGACTGCCTAGCCTTTGAAGAAGGGGAGAGATTCTTGAACACAATCATCCTTCATCTTCGATACTCTTTGTAAAATCATTAAAAACTGATGAGTCTGATCTCCCGATTCCCCAATAAAATGGAAGTAGAAGAACGAAAGAAAGCACTTGCACCTAGTACTAAAGTGTAGTCCAGTTTTGGCCTTGACCATCTTTCTTTGAGATCCTTCATGCTCTCTACATAGCCTAGTCCACTTCAGGACAGAGAAAGAACATGCCAGCACTCGAGGGTGATGACGGAATCTGCGAGTGGACCTCCATCTGGCAGGAGAAATCCAGAGCAGCTCTAGGAAGTCCCAAGCAAGTCACTTAGCAAAGTGTGAGAAGAATGACCAGCGGGAATTTCTGCATGTCAGGTATGGAGCATGGGACAAGCTGAGTCAAAGAGGGAGCCAATTTCAGGACATCCAGAAATAGGGCAGAAAATAGAAAATTTATCACCTGTTACATGTGTGTAGTGACACAGGGCCATGAAATTCGGACTGGTAGCAATGACCTCGGCATTAGCACCCAACAGGAACAAGCCCCATCTCTGAGCCCACGTTTTGCCAAGAATATATATATATATTTTTTTTTTTTTTTTCAGAATTTGTTCCTGTCTGATGCTAAGCCTCCTTTGGTGTCTTTGTACAGGCTCTCCACTCCTGCTGAGTAGCTGCTAATCAATGTGAGAATATATAAAATACATAAAATACCATGACTGGAAACAACATGGCGTGGAGGATGTGAGTTCAGCCAGTGTAAAAATGGTCGTGGATCCCATCCCAACCCACTTGCTCTGCAAAGTGAAGGAATTACCACTATTCCATGTGTCATGTGCGCTGAATGTTTTAAGGACAATAGTCATTCATTAATTGCTGCTTTCAGGTTGGCATAACTGCTGGGCTTCCAGGGAAACAACAAAGTACTCTTTGATGTTTGCATGAAAAAGAGAAAAGTAGTTTCCCTGCAACCGATCCCATGGACTGGAGCTCGTAATGAGCTCAGGGACACTCACCTTATTTATGGGAGGGTTGTGAGAGGAGAGCCTGCCGTGACGACGAGGAGCCTTGACACGATTTCACAAAAACCACGGTGCTTTAGATGAGCCACCATCACACTACATGTTATTTTAGACAAAATATTCTGTATTTATAAAACGTCCTCCGGCACTAAGATTAGAAAAGCTGCCAAAACAACAGAGCAAGTGCAGAAATGTCAAACCTTAGTCGATGTTACTCATCTGGATGACAGATAACCTGCAGGAGGCTTTTGAGAATGTTTAGCTGAGTGAATTGTTTGGCTTCAAATATTTGGGAGCCATTACTCGGTGATCTGGTGCTTTCTGCAGGCTTGGGTAAGCAGATTTAACCCCACCAAAGCTGCTCTTTATATCCTGACTTGTTCCTCTTGAGCTTGGACTAATCAAAGCATCTTTCTGCCTGTCTACTTCTGCTCTGTGGTGTTTTTTTTTTTTTTTTTAAAAATACAGTGTGTATATCTACACTTCTTATAATATAGTGTATATGTACACATGCTGTATATATTTCTTGAAATTATATATATAGTTCTTCAAAGTATTAATGTATGTATAAACTTTGACTACTTCAACTGCAGAACACTGGTTAATATTTCTATATATATGAATAACTGTTCTGGGAGTAAATTGAGGATTCTGACAGGCTGGTAGCATGGCTTAATGCTGTTGTGATCCTTTGAAAACATGAATTTTATTTATTCTTTTTTTATCAAAATGTGAGGAAGATCTTATTTACACATGCAAATATTTGAATCGCTAGTGATAGTCAGATTCTAACTTTAACTGCATTGGTGTCTGACTGGTAATTTTAGAGAGAACCTAACGAACTGCGAAAACCCATCTGAATGAGTGTGTAACAGGCACCGTAAAATAGCAGCACAGGTCATAGAAGCGCAGAATGGTTTGGGTTGGATGGGACCTTAAAGACCATCCAGTTCCAAGCCCCCTGCCGTGGGCAGGGACACCACTACACTAGCTTGCTCAAAGCGTCATCCAACCTGGCCTTGAACAGCTCCAGGGATGGGGCAGCCACAACGCATCCTGGGATGTATCAAGAGAAGCATGGTCAGCAGGTCAAGAGAGGTGATTCTCCCCCTTTGCTCTTGTGAGACCCCACCTCAAATGCTGCGTCCAGTTCTGGTGTGCCCACCACAAGAGAGACATAGATCTGTTGGAGCATGTTCAGAGGAGGGCCACAGAGATGATCCAGGGGCTGGAGCACCTCTGCTACGAGGACAGGTTGTGGGAGCTGGGATTGTTCAGCCTTGAAAAGAGAAGACTTCGGGGTGACCTAATAGCTGCCTTCCAATACCTGAAGGGAACTTACAGGAAGGCTGGGGAGGGACTTTTTACAAGATTGCCCACTGATAGGACAAGGGGAAATGGGTTTAAGTTGAAGGAGAACAGATTTAGATAGATCTTAGGAAGAAATTCTTCAGTATGAGGGTGGTAAGACTTTGGAATAAATTCCCCAGAGAAGTTGCGGATGCCCCCTCCCTGGAGGTGTTCAAGGCCAGGTTGGACGGAGCCTTGAGTAGCCTGATCTAGTTGAGAGGCGTCCCTGCCCATGACAGGGAGGTTGGATTAGATGATCTCTGAGGTCCCTTCCAGCCTATGCCATTCTATGATTCTCTGAGAAACCTGTGCCAGTGCCTCACCACCCTCAGAGGGAGGAATTTCTTCCTCAGATCCAATCTAAATCTCCCCTCTTTCAGTTTAAAGCCATGACCCTTTGTCCTATTGCTACATTGCAAGGGGGAGTTTTTTGTATTTTCTCTTTTATTTCTTCTTCTAAATCACTTCTGTAGACAGCAGGGCTGTGCCAATCAGCAAAACAAATGTCCATGTAATTTTTGTTTTTTAATATCATATGAGTAAAAGGACCCATCATAAGGTTTGCATGGAAGAAGGTATAATTTTGTAACTTGAACTCATTGCCTTTAATAAAGCAATTCAAGCGTTGCAGACCACACTACTGTTCTATTTTCAGAGTCGTCTGAAGGAAGCTGTGCAGTTGTTGGAGGATTACAAACATGGGACTTTGCCCCCAGGAGTCACCAACAAAGAGGTAAGAGGAGAAAAAGTGTTTTGTTAAACTTCTACTTCTTCCTGCAGTCTAAAGGAGGGAGGATGAGGTGGCATTTTGGCCATGTCTACAGTCAAACGCGCTACCGCTGGGCTTTTTTGTATTTCTACTGGTAAAATCCTGTACTGGTGCTGTTCAGTTGATTGCTGACCGCTGCGATGTTGCGCCTGCTCCCTTGTAACTCAACTGCCAGTGTGTTATCGTGACTGTGGGTTGTTCTGAAGGTCCCACGTTACAAACGTTGCAGAGCAGAAGCGATAGCAAGGGAATTGCGATACAAACAGACAAGTTTTTTATTTAGAATAAGCAGCGAGTTTGCGGTTTCTGACTTGCCAAAGTTACCAGTTACCCTTGGCCAATGCCACTGCTTCCCTTGCATTGCAAAGTGTGCTTGTGCAATTTAAAAAAAAAGAAGTAATTTTCTTTTTCTAGCTGAAGGAAACCTTGCTGTCAGTCCTGTAGGTTCTTGTACCGGGACCTGTGATGCATCAGCCCCCTCCTGTACTGTGTTCCTGTTGGTTATAATAATTGCAATTTCTTCACTGAAATAAATGTGGTTTGGGCTGTGGATAACCCCCTGGCTGCTCTCACTTTGTAGATGACACCATTGGTAGTGGTACTTTTTGCTGGGTGACGTTCCTGCTGCTGGGATAGAAGCTGAAGGAGGTTGTGGAAACCCCACTGATGCGAAGGTCTTAGCAGGGTTTAGGTGGTTGCTGAGAAAAGGGTCATTTTTGGTAGAACTTGATTCTGCTTTGGAATGGATTGGGTGGTCTCTCCAAGAACCTGTCGGTCCTGTTTCCTAGACTTTTGTCTGATATTCATCTATATGAATGTGCACAACCTGGGAAAACTTTTTTTTTTTCCTGTGGATATTGTCTCAAACTCTTTTCCTTATCTGTCCGTGTGCAGACACCTGACCATAACACCAACACAGGGGCTTTTTTGCAGTGTGTGTTTGTGCATCTAGCATAAAGACTACAGCCTTTTGTAATTTAATGTAATATAAAGAACAGCATTAATTGATTGACAGACCTGTTTCAGGGGCTACAAGAAGCTACCTTGCCAAAGGACCAGTGCACCTCCCAAGTAAACAGTGATGGAAATGGTAGTACGCTCTTCTCCCATACGCTGTAGGTCCAATAACCCCTTTACTTATTTTATTTTCCCGTTCACCTGTGATAATTTCTTCTCATGAAAGATAAGTATGGCAGGTAAATGAAGAAAATTGAGATTTGCGTTCACTTTTGAAAGTGGCGACTTGCGTGATAGGTGCTGTGTTGAGAAAGAGGCATTGCTTCAGCAGAAAATAAATGGGAAGGATCCCCTCCCTGCGTGACGTGTGGTACGAGGCATTGCTCTCCTGGTCTTTTGATGTCACTGCGTTCTTTCAACTGTAATGTGACGGTAAGAAAAGAGAAACTGGGGTTGAGGAAAGGAGAAAAGCAAAGAGTGATGCAGCAGCAGATGACTCAGTTCCCATCTGCCTTTAGGCAGATGAAATACAAGTCATTGGCTGTGGCGAACCACGCAGACTTTTGACCTACATTTTGGGTTTGCGTAGCGACAAACCCAGGGCATACCCAGAGTTCATTCAGAATCGCATCGAGAGAGAGCAAACAAAAGCATCCCGTTTCTCCTTTCCCTCCATCGTGACAACGTGTGCAGGAGATGAACCTTGTTAGGCAAGTTGGAGGGTTTTAAGTGTAAAATAAAGGTATGGGGTGGAGGAAGAGAGAGAAGATAATGCCAAAAATGCCTTTCCTGGAGAAATGTTAAGACATCAGTGTAAAAAATATTTTTTGTAGTAAGATCTTGTCACGGTTCACTTTGATCACAGTGTCAGTTATGTTGGAGGGGTTTATGTAGTTTTGCTGACTGTAGGATAAAGTTGCTCTCCCAGGAAGAGCTTGGGGTGGAATTGCAGCACGTGCTTGTTGTTGTGTGTACCTGTGCTTTACTGCATTAATTAAACCAAACTAGAGGGAGAGGTAAGCAAGCCATGGGTAGATCCCAGCAAGGCTGTGAGACTCGAATATTCACCTGTGATACTGCAATCCCTCTAAAAAGGGTAAAGATGAAAGGGACCTGAAAGCAGATGACAATCAGTGTGGCCAGGCTGCAGTGGGATGGGAGCAACCACAATTAGGAAGCAGCCGAAGCTGCCTCCTTAACCTGGAGAAAGGATCCATGAAGCCAGCAGGTCCTTCTTCACTTCTGAAGTTGACTGGTTGTAATGAAATGGGAAGCTGAGCTAGCAGGGGGGAAATTGGGCAATAAAAGCATTGAATGCTGTTTGGCACTCTTGTGATCCATCTGGGTGAAGGTGAACAAGAACTTCTGACTGGGTTAAGTGGGAGCTTCCTAGTGCAGTGTGATGGGCTGGCCAGCCCATGGGCCATGATAGCGACGTTCCTCGAGGGACACCTGAAAACCCTGAGTCCCTTTAGTCTGAGTAGTTTTCTTCTCCCAAGTGTGCTCTTGAGTGGACTTGAATAAAGTAGTAGCCTGCATATGGCTGCAGCAAAAGCGAGGGAAATCTTCAAAATGTGGTTGTCGATTATCTCTTGTGAGAGCATCATTACCACCAAACGGGTGAATATCTTTACCCTCTCAAGCAGAGCCACCGATTTAGAAACAATCTTCTCCTGTAGAAGGGCATTGCTTTGTGGTTTTAAGCTGTGGAATCGAAAACTGCAATTAATCGTTGCACATGCGGATATTCTTACGTGATTTTCACTTTCCATCCAAGGTATCTTTTGTAGTCTTTCATTGGCATTAGTCACTTCCATCCCTTGGGGCATCTTCTTGTCATGCAGTTCACATGGTATCATTCTGCCTTTGTGTTCACTGTTGTGCTGCAGTCACAAAATAACGCTGAACTTTCAGCTTTGCCAATGATGACTGTTTCTACTGAAGAACCGAAAAGCCCAGATGATCTGTATGAAAACAGGGTTTCACTGAATGCTAAGGTTGTGGTGACATCAGGCGCTGGATTCTTCTCATGTTGAGTAGTCAAATACTCTCCTCCTCAGAGAAGGAGATGAAGATCTAACGGTAAATCTGATGGAAACAGGGCTGTGGTTGATGTCTCTACATGAAGGGCTGGTTGCAGCTTTTGGTGTATGCCATGAAACTTGTACTCTGAGCATCATAGAATCAGAGAATGGTTTGGGTTGGAAGGGACCTTCAAGCCACAGCTTCTCTGGGCAACTTCTTCCAGTACCTCACCACCCTTAGAGGGAAGAATTTCTTCCTTAGATCTAATCTAAATCTCCCCTCTTTCAGTGTAAAGCCATGGCCCCATGTCCTATCACTACACATGCTCATAAAATGTGCATCTCCAGCTTTCTTGTAGCCCCTTTAGGTACTGGGAGGCTACTGGAAGGTCTCCCCGGAGCCTTCTCTTCTCCAGGCTGAACAACCCCAGCTCTCAGCCTGTCTGCACAGGAGAGGTGCTCCAACCCTCGGATCATCTTCTTGGCCTCCTCTGGACCTGCTCCAACAGCTCCATGTCCTTCTTGTGTTGGGGACTGAATGCAGCACTGCAGGGGGGGGGTCTCACGAGAGCAGAGGGGCAGAATCCCCTCCCTTGACCTGCTGCCCACACTGCTTTGGATGCAGCCCAGGATACGGTTGGCTTTCTGGGCTGCCAGCGTGCATTGCCGGCTCGTGTTGAGCTTCTCATCAACCAGCACTCCCAAGTCCTTTTCCTTCGTGCTGCTGTCCATCCATTCTCCACCCAGCCTGTACTTGTGCTTGGGATTGCCCTGACTCATGTGCAGGACCTTACACTTGGCCTTGTTGAACTTCATCAGTTGTTTTCTAACTCTGAGGGCAGAGGGGAAGGTGGAGGGGAGCATGTGGGGAGATCTGGTTAGCTGGCAAGCTTGCCAGTGCTGAATTACATACGAGTGTGCCAGATATATACAGCTGTACGTGTCTCATTAATTACTGGTGCATTTGCAGAACATACGATGTGTCGGTTGATTGCTTTGGGGGAGGGGAAGCATCTCACTTGCGTAGTTATCTCCCCACATTTTCTACCAGTGAACAAAAGACACCTGGAGAACACATTTTTGCTTTTCTCAAGCTAAGTTCTACCATTTTAATGTTTTTTCTGTGTACCACTATCTGCAGGATGGACTCCGGCTACAAGGCATTAATAGTTTGCGGTTGTTCTAGTGCTAATTCAGGAATGGGATTTGATGCAGCTCTGGAGAGGTGCCCACTTTGGGGCTTGTGTGCATGAGTTGATGTTGGAATAAAAGACTGAGCTGTGTGATGTGCTACGTAGCTGATAACTGAGTGTCACACACACCTCTGATGCACTGATGAAGTTGCCATGTGCTGGCAGAAGACCAGCAGATGAGAGGTAATTTAATTTTTGACTGATTTTGGGGCTTTTTTTACCCACCTGCCTGTGAACACAACTAATCACCTCATACTCACTGTGGGCAAGAAGTATCTACTGAGGAAGTGACTTGGCTCATCTGACATGGTAACGCAATTGCATCTGAGAGAAGATAATTTGCTATTATTACTCCTCAGAAAGGCTGAGTAGAACTTCATGTGATGCTCAAGAGAGAAGCACTCAACTTTATCTTCTTTAAGAGCTGATTCAGGTTCGGTTGCTAGAGCCACTTAGAGATGCGGTTGCTACCCTTGTAATGGGCTCTTCAGGCATGGATTGAGTATGGCATGTGCGTCAAGAGATGCCTGAATGGGCTGCTAGGCTTCATAATTGGAATTAAAATCATAATCACCTTAGAAGCCTTTAAAAATAACAGTTTGGACAGAGTTTTAGTGCATTAGTTTTCTAAAAACACAACACCCTCCCCAAATATCAGCTTCGAGATCAAGAAGACAGGTTGTTTTGACAGTCTTGTTTCACTAATCTCCTGACTGATCCACTTTTGTAGTATGGCGCGTTTGACAGTGCTCAGATTCCGTTTTTTTTCCTCATTCAGAAATTCGTGGTTCTCATGAAGGATGGCAGGCAGTAGCTGAAAGCATAACAACAGCTCAGCACAATCTATGTTGCTTGCTGAAATGGTTTCACCGCATGAAAAATGGAAAATATCAAAGCCTAAAGCTATGTAATGTCAAGTATCTCCTCCACACTTATCTTCTTGACAGGGTTCTTGTAGAACAAGTCTCTCTTCTGCATTTCCAGAGCAGATTTTTGGAAATGAGCTGAAATGGAACAATTATGGACTACCTAAAGAAAAAAAACCCTCTGAAGAGCCATAATCCTACTTTACTCCACTTCCCCATGACCATCTCTAAGCCAGTTTCCAGAATAAATGCTGCTTTGCTCCAGTTTTTCTCTCTATGAGATGATTCATGGACGCCAGCGCTGCCAAAACCTACATCTCTTCCACTTTCAGGTCTCTTACACTCATCCAGTAGCTCTTGTACTTGCTCTTGAACTGGAGTGATATCACTGCTCAGGAAAATGACCATTAACTCAAGGTGGTAAAAACCTATTTCTTGGGCATCATTAACAAAAACAAAGAATTGATCTCTTAACTGTCAATAGCTGGTAGACTGCTGATAGCTTTTTATTGAGGGAAACTATAGGGTTTTTTCCTACATTAGAAAAATGTTTGAAAAACATGATTTTTATCATTGGTGTGTCAGCTATGTACTCGGCAAAACTGAGAACACATAGCTGCTTGATGAGTATTTTTCAGTGCTACATATTTAAGCAGGAAAACGTGCTCCAAACTCTTCTTCAGCTTTGTGTATTTACTCAAATTTTTCTTTGAATGTGTGAGTCAGACTTGGTTTTTATTAGATGTAACGACTTGGGTTTTGTTAGATATGAAGCGTGGGCAGCAGGTCAAGGGAGGGGATTCTGCCCCTCTACTCTGCTCTCCTGAGACCTCCCCTGTAGTGCTCTGGGGTCCCCACCACAAGAAGGACATGGAGTTGTTGGAGTGAGTCCAGAGAAGGGCTACAAAGATGATCTGAGGGTTGGAGGACCTTTCCTGTGCAGACAGGCTGAGAGAGTTGGGATTGTTCAGCCTGGAGAAGAGAAGGCTCTGGGGAGACCTTCCAGCAGCCTTCCAGTACCTAAAGGGGCTACAAGAAAGCTGGAGAGGGGCTTTGGACAAGGGTGTGTAGTGACAGGACAAGGGGCAATGGCTTTAAACTGCAAGAGGGGAGATTTCAGTGAGATCTAAGGAAGAAACTTTTTACACTCAGGGTGATGAGGCACTGGCACAGAAATTTTTTACACTCAGGTTGGATGAGGCTTTGAGAAACGTGATGTCGTGGAAGGTGTCCCTGCCCATGGCAGGAGGGTTGGAACTAGATGATCTTGAAGGTCCCATCCAACCCAAACCGTTCTGTGATTCTATGAAGTTGAGTGTTTCAAATTCCCCTTAGTAAAACCACACCAACCAAAACCATTCTGTGTAGAGGAAATACCCCACACTGTAATTCAGTCCCCTCTTTTACAGGCTTTTACAATTTCATAATTTTTCTCAAAATAAAAAATTATTCTTGGTAATGCAACCATTTGGGCTGTATTTCTCATTTCTTGGTCGTGCAGGTTAGAATTTTAGCAGGATTGGAGAACATGCTTGGAGAACAAACGCCCTGAAGGCTTTGGGGAGTTTTGGTCTCCTGATGGGCGATTTTGGGTGGTTGCGTGTCTCTGCGTTGGGTGATGGAACTCTGCAGATCTAAAAGTGTTTGATGGAAGAAACTACTGTTTCTTCTGATGCTTTAAGAAGTACAGAATTTTACTGTGAAAGCTTCAAGAGAACTGGTGAGTTCAGTAAACTTCCTGTTGCTTGGTTCTGTTGGGCAGCTGCATCCATCCACATCCTTCATTTGGCTCCTTCTGCAGAGGGTGAGTGCATTTGAAGTTCTGGTGTGTCAACTGATGGCATGTACCGCCTTTCATCTCCCCATCCCAGAGAAATTCAGGAAACAGTAGGATCCTTATAAGGGGGGGCGGGGAAGGAAATGCAGAGAATCATAGAATCATAGAATGGTTTGGGTTGGAAGGGACCTCAAAGATCATCCAGTTCCAACCCCCTGCCATGAGCAGGGACACCTTCCACTACACCAGGTTGCTGAAAGCCCCATCCAACCTGGCCTTGAACACTTCCAGGGATGGGGCAGCCACAGCTTCTCTGGGCAACCTGTGCCAGTGCCTCACCACCCTCAGAGGGAAGAATTTCTTCCTTAGATCTAATCGAAATCTCCCCTCTTTTAGTTTAAAGCCATTGCCCCTTGTCCTGTCACTATGCGCCCTTTTCAAAAGCCCCTCTCCAGCGTTCCTGTAGGCTCCCTTTAGGCACTGGAAAGCTGCTGGAAGGTCTCCCCGGAGCCTTCTCTTCTCCAGGCTGAGCAGCCCCAACTCTCAGCAACAGGATTCATACTGATGGGAGAAACCGATTCAGTTGTTATTTTTGTCCCGTCTTTTCTGGCTCCGTAGGTCCTGGTGTATTATTGCCCGTCCGTGAGGGTTCCTTTGTCTCATTCATATGCTCTTTGCGCTCCTCGTTTAAGCCATCTCCCGTTATACTTAAGCGACGTTTTGAGCCTACGTTCCTTACGGACCGCTCCGCGGCAGGAGAAGGATGTGTTAAAGGCCCACTGCTGCATGCCGGCTTTAATGACGGTTTCCACCAGCGGCTCCCGGGGTTGGCAGAATCCGGCCCCTCGCACGAAGCTCCGGTGACTGGTGCGATCTGCGAGTGGGTAGGTGAAAATGACACACACAAGTGCACCGGGAGCCAATTTGCAGCAGAAGGTATAGACTGTAACATATCCAATTCTAAACAGGGCAGGCAATTCCCCAAACTGCCTCCTGGAGGGAATCTCCGCTGGAGTAAAAAGGTTTCATTTGAGGAAATACTTTCTCCTATAAAAACTGGGGTGGTAAAATATCAGCCCGATAAACAAGGACGAAGAGCCGTCTTGCTTAAAAGCGGACGTTTTCTCTAGCTCGGGAACGTCGGTGCTGAGGTTTAGCCTCAAACCAAAAGGCTGTACCAACTGCAGGGCATAATGATGTGGCTTTTGTCCTTTATCCTCAGGCTTCTCTCGCTAATTTGTAGGATTGCATCTGTGTCCTCTGTGCGTGTGAGTCCCTTTCCCAACCTGTCCAACAGACCAGCACAGATTGGAGGAACAGATTGATGCTGGCATGTCAGCAGTGGTAAAAGTTAAGAGAAGCAGCACTCGGCGGCTATCAGATACAGAGAGATTTAAATCGCTCCCGTTTTACGACACCGCTGCTTTTTACTGTGTGATTTTTTTTTTTTTTTTTTCTGGTGCTCCGTGCTGCAGAAACGTGCGTGGCAGAAAAGCCCTTTTAAAGGCTTGATGAATGTTGGATGTGGACAACGGTGTTGAGGCACCAAAGATCTACCTTGGAAGGACTGCAGTAAGGTCTCAGCGCTGGGGGGATTTCATGATGAACTTCAGGCTACTCTTGCCTTTCAACTCTTCCCCCAAAATGCCTGCTTTTATTTTCTTTGCTATAATTCCCTGCAGTAATTCCATGCTTGGGCTACACTGCTGACATGCTCAGCCAAGTGTGTCCTTTCCCCTGTGTGCTAAAGGTTTTGCCTTTGAAATTGGGGTTGAAATAGCTGCAGAATAACCTAATATCACTTGCTCATCAGCCTAATATCACTCCAAATATTGAACAGCAGCAGCCTTGGCTGTTCAGTATTTGGAGCGATATTAGGCTGATGAGCCAGTTAGGATCAGAGCCCTGATTTGCCCCATTTGTAGATTCATACCACTCTGTCCTAAAAACTTAGTATCTAACCAAGAAGTAGAATACAAGTTAAGAAATACGACGATGAAGGTTCATTGTCCTCTTCTACCTCCCCTCTGTCCCTTTGATCCTGATCTCCGGCTGATACCCCGGCTTCTCCCTGTGGTCCCACCAGCAGAGAGAGGTAAAGAGCCACAGAATAGCAGAAGTGTCTGAGGGTGCTTCGTGTGCACTGATCAAGGACTCTCCAAAGGGAGTGATGCTTTTTCTGTGCAAGGTTTTTGTTTTTGTTAATGCTAGCATGGGGCCAATGAGAGGTTTAAAAACTTGTGTAATGAACTAAATGCAACCTTTGTACACACACAGCTGTTAGTCTTACAGAGATGACTCTGTCCTGAAACGCGCACCCACGATAAAAATGATACCTATTAAATTTATCATTCCCTGAACTTTATATGTGAACTGGTACAATTTTTTTCTGTGCCCAGAAGGAAAAAAAGTGCGATGCCATGGCAGCGTGAGCTGATCTAAGTCAGCACTGCCATGTCTCTGCCTCCTCTCCTCCCGGCCATGTGTTCCCACCTCCTTGCTGGCTTGCACTGGCACAGCTGGTTCAGAGAGCTGATCTTAATAAAAACTGAAGCTCCCTTCCCTCATCCCAAAACGCTTCATTTTTTGACTTGAGCAGCTCCCTATGTTTTCTGTCTGCTCTGTGTTATCTGTACAACGTCAGGGATGGAGCATACGCTGAGGATGGGGAGGGATGATGGGCCTGCAGTACCATAAACAACATACACCAGCTTGAGCTGCCTGTGATGGAGGTAGGAAATTAATCCGGGTTTCAGAAGACCAAAACTACACATCTTGAGCTGTGAATCTTTTGCTGACTCTAAGTCCTAGTAGTTATGAGACACCAGGTGTTTAGATTTGTGATCCATCTGGATCTTCCTTTTTGTCTGCTGTAGGGTTGTAGGCTAACACAGCTTGGAGGGAACCTCAAGAGGTCATCTAGACCAACATAGGTCCCTAGATTTGCTGTTGGGAATCTGTCTGTTCGTTCGACTGTATATTTGCTTATATGTGCTTGTTAAGATGCTTGAATATCAATTTGTTACGATACAAGATAGCAGTGAGACAGCTCTATTACCTGATTTTGTACCCTTAGAAACTCCGCCCTGAAAGCTTCAGCAAAAGGGGGTGGTTGGAGGGAAGAAAAACCGAACCAAATTAAAATAAACCCAAACTGAATGATCTGTAGTGAGAGGAAAAATGCAGCTTTTTGAAATTGTCCCTTGGAGACAGACACTTGCTATTCTCCAGCCAGCCCCTTCCTGCGAGCGTTGGCGGAGCATGAACCGTGGTGTGTCAGTTGTGACTTCTCACTCTTCAGCCTTTCCAAATGCAGTTTTGGCAACTTGCTGTTTTGAAACTGTTTCATTTCTTCCCCATTAGTATCAGTGAAGTGAAAAGAGGCTCACCAGCTTAATGGGCATATATTTATTACTGTGTTCTTCCTTCAATCATGTTAGCAGCGGGAAGAGCCGCTCATGCTGTCCCAGACACAGCAGAGAAGAATGAATCTATCAGAGTCTAAACAGCATCCCTTTTGGAGAATAATAGCTTTTCTTAACAGTGTTGATGAAGAGCGAAGAGGTCCATTTGCAGTAAACTGTACTTTTTTTTCCCTCTGGTCTCTTGCAGGATACGATAAGACGTAGATATATCGGTTGTCCTGCTGCTTCCTTTTCTTTGCGAGAAAGTAGCCTGTTTGCTGGTCCAAGGACTGAACTTGGACCTTCTCTCTTCTGCAATCTAAATATCCTCTGTGACACTAAGATGGTCTGAGACAGGTCAAACATTTTAGATCCAGACCTTCAGAGAACAAAAGGCACCTAGGGAGCCTGGGCAGAAGTGTGGTAGGTTAATGCACCTTAAAGAAACCATGCTAAATGCCACTGTTGATGCTCTTACTCAGTTACAAACTGGCTTTGCTTCATCTCATCGTTTGAGGATTAAGAGAGTTTATCTAAATCCACATCTAGATTACAAATCAGATTAGATTTGCAAGATCCATATGGCTAAAATAAACTGAAACAAATCTCATCTCAAGCAACCTAGTTGGATTAGCAAGCCTGGTTTCCAAAGCTGTGCTGTACACCATGTAATGGCATCTAAGTCCTTCTCCAACCCTGGTGCAGGTAATGCTTTCCAGTGAGTGCTGCTGTTTCTGCATAAATCTTTCCAGTAGAATGCTGTGAGGATTCATTAGTTAATGTTTATTGAGTGCTGCAAAGCTGCAAAGTGTTATTTAAGTGCTATCTTCTTTTTATCAGTCAGGACTTGATTCTAGTTCCACCTGCACTTGGTTTTTGTGTCTGTGTGAATCTGTGTATTGCACTAGGGTTGCTTGTGGTTTCCAATCCGGTTCCCAACGCCAAGGCGCTTGCCTTGTGGTACAAGGGGCAATGGTTTTAAACTGAAAGAGGAAAGGTTTCGATTAGATCTAAGGAAGAAATTTTTCACTGTGAGGGTGGTGAGGCACTGAACCAGGTTGCCTGGAGAAGCTGTAGCTGCCCCATCCCTGGAAGTGTTCAAGGCCAGGTTGGATGAGGCTTTGAGCAACCTGGTGTAGTGGAAGGTGTCCCTGCCCATGGCAGGGGAGTTGGAACGAAATGATCTTTGAGGTCCCTTCCAACCCAAACCATTCTGTGATTCTGCTGCGGTGCAGGCAGGTATCTCAGCCAATGCTCTTCAACGTGAGGATTTTCTCAAAAGCTTTATGGTTCTGCAGATGGGCAGCAGCTTGTGGCACTGTGACTCGATGCTTAGGACAGGAAAGGAGTTTTCCCTTGGCATCCGAGAAGAGCAGTAGCTTTTGGTGCCTCTTTTACTGACTTATTTCAGCGTTAGGTGCAGGGCAGAAAACGTATAAATCACCCTTTGTGATTTATCCCACACATTGGGTCATTTGAGCTTTATCTCCTTCGAGCGAAAACCTTTTTAACCTAAAGATTTTTAAGAGCAGGGTTGTAAAAGGTCCATTGGTGAGATTTCCTACAAGGAGCAAGTGTAGGCAGTGCTTTATGTTACCTTGTTTTCCACATTTATTAGTAAAGCCAGACATCAGATTCCATGTATATTAGCAGGTGGGGTTAGGCACATCAGCCAGGTTTTCAGACATTCAGGTGACATCTAATGTGGAACCTAAATATCTGGGATTCCACCATTGCAAATCTATAAATCTTGCTTAAAGCATTCAGCCCTAACTGAGTGCTTTGGCTGGAGCTTGTGGTGTGCATTTGTCTCTATGTCAAATATCACTTTTCAAGGAGTGGGATTTTGGGACTGAAGCTGGAGAGAAGTGGGAGAAAGCCACACAATGCATGAGTGTTCGCACTCCTGGGGGGAGAAAGTATGGATGGAGAACACGTTGTAGCTCTGTCGGGCTGCACCAAACTGCCTTGAGTTTGGCACTGGTGTTTAGTTTCAATGAAATACTAAAAATAGATAGATACTAATTTGTTTTCATTTTACCTGCTGAGAGGTTCTGGGGATGCTGTCTGGAGTGGACTGGCCACCATAAATGCCTTTAATAACTAAGAAGGCAGTAGGAAAAAACGTGGTGCTGTAAGAGAGGATGATGTGTTGGAGAGTGCAATGCAGTGGGCATTTGGGAGATCTTCATGCATAACCATGTAAATTTAAAAACAATAAAAAAACTCAGAAGCACGGTGAAATAAAAGTGAAGTAATATCAATGAGAAGCACCTGTTGTCCAGGATGGACCTCCTATTTCAACCAAGTGGGGCTTCAGCGGTGAGGCCATGGATGGATGTTCTTTAGCTGCATTTGCTGCAAACTCTGCCTTTATGCCAAAAGAGTTGTGAGGAGCAAATGGGAGTGTCCCACAGTACTGCTGGCAAAAGGGATCGTAGGAGTTTTCCAGTATGTTTAACCTTATAATGAAGATTAATATGAGCTAACCCTGCTGATGGGGTGTGGTGGGACTGCTGATGGGTGGGTGCTCCTGGTTCAAGCTGGTAGTCTTGGAGAAGGACCAGGTCTACTCAGCTAGATATGTGGGAGATCTCTTTCGAAAAGATGTAGTGCTTAAGTCTGGGATTCCTAAATGTTCTAACATAAAATCTTCAACTTTCTTCAAAATCCCACTGGAATGCAAAGAAACCATATCTTTGCAAGCCATGCTGAAGTTGGTACAAACTGCAGGTGCTTGATGCTTTAGGATGTTTTTACATCTTGAACCAAACCCAGTTTAAGCCAGAACTAGTGGAAGTCCCATCTTAAGGTCAACAGAGAGAAGCAAGCACTGCTGGAGTGCAGGTTGTCCAGTCTGCACTGGTCATGTAGTTGTGATGAGTCAAACTGTCTGTTTTCTGCCCACTGACATAAAGGAAATCCAGAGAACTTGCTGCGATAGGTATTTATTATGTTGTAGACATCTGTTAGATGGGATGAGTCCCACCTCTGGTGTCTTATTCTGGCCATATGACTACCAGTTAAGGGGTCTAGAATGGAGTTAAATCTTGTTCAGAGTCATCATTATCACTTGACACTAATGTGGTGCCAGATCCCTGTTGCTGGTCTGAAGTGTTCCTCAGTGAATTTTCCAAGCACAGTAAGTTACACCTTCTGAGCAATTTTTTTTTCCTTTTTTCTTCTTTTCCTCTGGTTTTGTATCATTTAAACAATTGGGATTATTGGAAAGTGCATCTGGTTTTGAAGGCTGCCCCTCCAAATGGCCATACACATGAAAGCAGTTTGTTCTTCCTCAGAACGAGCTTTGCTGCATAACACGTTCCGCTCCTGACCCCCAATGTTTGGAATTCAGTGTGGGATAGATAAGCCGAGCTTTGCTTTAATGAATCTTGCAATTCCCAGAGTGTGAAACCACTGGCAGTTCCTGATGGGATGCAAACTCTAGTCTGTTACCTTGTTAAAATCAAGATTTTAGTAAGGAGAGCCATGAAGATGATCCGAGGGCTGGAGCACCTCTGCTGTGAAGACAGACTGAGAGAGTAGGGGGTTGTTCAGCCTGGAGAAGAGAAGGCTCCAGGGAGACCTTCCAGCAGCCTTCCAGTACCTAAAGGGGCTACAAGGAAGCTGGAGAGGGACTTTTAACAAGGGTGTGCAGTGACAGGATAAGGGGCAATGGCTTTAAACTGAAAGAGGGGAGATTTAGATTAGATCTAAGGAAGAAATTCTTCCCTCTGAGGGTGGTGAGGCACTGGCACAGGTTGCCCAGAGGTGTTGTGGCTGCCCCATCCCTGGAAGTGTTCAAGACCAGATTTGATGAGGCTTTGAGCAACCTGGTGTAGTGGAGGGTGTCCCTGCCCATGGCAGGGGGGTTGGAACTAGATGATCTTGAAGGTCCCTTCCAACCCAAACCATTCTGTGATTTCATGGGTGCAGGTGTAGTCTCAGGAAAGGGTGATAACCTCCCTGATGGAGTAGGAAGAGGATGAGCAGATTTTGAGATGGAACTCTGTCTCCACTTGACTAGATAGAGAAATAAATTAACTAAAAATACTCATTCTTTTGAGGATTTCTGCTTCGACCTGGTCTGTGCTAGGGGAAGTTTGCAAACTGTTGTGATGATGGTGCAAGGTCTAACACCGTTAGACCTCTTAGTCTTTGCAGAACTTAAGCTGCTGTGTTTTCTCTTACACATAGGAGTCGTCTCCCATGTGACTCCTTATCAGTTTTTTGAAAATAGCTGTGCCTTGTCATTGTGCATGTTTAACATGCAGTTAATCAGCAAGGGCTTTTCTCCGTGGAGTTATTCCTGATGTGACATATCCAAAGCACGCACCTGTGGATTG
Organism: Tauraco erythrolophus; assembly: GCF_009769465.1. Lineage (NCBI taxonomy): Eukaryota > Metazoa > Chordata > Aves > Musophagiformes > Musophagidae > Tauraco > Tauraco erythrolophus. The sequence goes on along the minus strand of NC_141469.1, from coordinate 22,163,534 downwards.
AAGATCATTTCAGTGTCTACTACTGTACTGTGCAAGGGACTCGGATCCTGTTGACACGTACGGTTGAGGGGAGGAAGCGTTAGAGCAGCTATTACACGTTCCTGACATCAAATCTGCCTTTTTGTCTCCATTGACTGTAGGGAGGGAGTTGCTGGCAACGCAAGAGAGGAGGTGGTGTGAATCTGTCAGTGCTCTCCTGACCTTAGACACCTGAGGCCAACTTCAGCGATGTAGTGGGTGGGCTGGATACAGCCAACTGCACTTGCGTAGGGTGGAGCTGGCTGCTTGTTTTAGCAGCGTTGGAGCCAGCTGTCAACAAGGGTGAATAATTTGTAACCATGGTTTTCTAATCTAGGTGAAACTTTGTGCAGAGGGGAGAAAAAAAAATAAAATCCCATCTTTGAGTCTAGGACCATGAAATCTTACTGTATTTAAGAGGAGGGAAGTTAATCTCTTAAGAATAACTGTTACCCTTTGTACTGTTTTTATAGTGGCAGGTGTTGGCTAATAGATTTGGGCTGGATATATTCTTTAAATAAATACTTTTATTTTTGAAAGCTATCTCTAAGCTGCAATTCCGCTGCTAAATAAGGAATGCTAATGAACGCCCTGTCAACCAAAGATCATATCTATTCCCCAAGAGTTATTCCAGTCTCTAGTTCCTTACCGCATCTTTCGTTCTCTTTAGGTTATGGCAGTCTTTGATACCCTTCCTTAAACGTCATAAGCGTGTAATATTTCTGTGTAACTGAGTTCAGGGTTTTAAAGCTATGTGCTCTAGGTGGTGAGCAAGTTGTGAGTATCTCTTCCTCAAAAAATTGTATAAAAAACAGAATCTGGGGAAGGATGGACGGAAATTTCATCCATGAGCCCAGAGTTCTGAAATGCTGGTGCTGGGAGCACTTGCAAATGGTCCTGGAGTCCTCGTGGAAGGTTGTGATGGCCACAAGCTGGAGAAACTTGTCCATCACTACCTGCTTAGGTTGCTGAGTGGATAGTGGAATATGTTAACCGTGCTCCAATGTTCCTGCCCCCTTGTCCTCCGGGCTTCTTTGGTGTAAACCCATGTACGAGCAGGTTTGGTTCTTGCACCCGAATTTGAATGGTGGCAAAATGCCCGATGCAGCTTTGAGCCAGTAACGTATAGCAAAGCTGATGTAAAGGAAGACCATCTATTACAGGAGACCCACCCCATAAAGGCTGACTATGCTTAGAGATCATGGACATAAACCTGACATAAATTGAGCACGAATCTGGAGTCGTTCCATGTGCTCCAGTGAAGATGCTTTGGATTCACGCTAGTGTAAATGAGATCAAAATCTGGCTACTTCTCGAAGGTGGCCGGAGAGAGCGTGAATGAAATCCCCAGCAGAAATAGAGACTTGCTCTCAGAAACGAGCCCCCCAGCTGGCAAGACTCGTCAGAGTACTGGAGCTATTGAAAAATGCTGCAGACAGAAAATGAATTCAAGGATAAAGAAGTGAAAATGAGCTGGCAGAATCTTTAGGTGACTCATCAGGTGCATCTTGTAAAGTCTCTTTCTGAGAAGTAATGAAATCACATGTTCTAACAATATTTGCACTGCAGCAGGAAAATGCATAAATATTGGGATCAATTAATGAAATTAGATAATTTGACCAAAAAAGCCATAGCGCTGGCTCAGAAACCATCCCTCTTCCTTTTTGCTAGTCTTGGGGCTTGCAGTTGGAGAGGAAAATCCTGTGTTTTCATTTCACATCTAAGGTACGTGAGACCTGGGCAGCCACAGGGCTACTGGGACACTTTGGGTAGTCACCTGCAGCTCAAGGACTTCCACTTTCACCCCATGGAAGCCCTTGAGCTGGTTGAGGGGCAGGTGCAGAAAAGCCCTGGTAGCTGTCTGGGCACACAGCCTCCCACCCTTTGGATTTTAGGTTTGGTGAGGACAGACACATCTTGCCTCTGACACCCATAAAGATTGTCTCTTTGTGTCCCTCAACCTCTGTTCTTCAATGGTAAAATGGAGAATAGTGATTTCCCTTAAAAAGGGAAGTTTTCCTCAGGAAAGAGCCCTGTGGATATGTCCATCAGCCTCTGACATTTAGAATTCCAGCAGCTCGTCGCACACAGTGGAGTTCATCATGAAGCTTCGATTCTGGAGTGAAAGGTGAATTTGGAGCGAAATACTGGGTATCAGTGGGTCAAGTTATGCTATGTATAATAGAGTAATTACCTTATTCCAACAGTATTTTAATGGATTTATGTTTGGAGAAGGCACTAAGCCTTGGGTGAAGAAGAATGGCAGATCAAGTCTTAATTTATACCATAGTAATGATAAAACCTAAAACGTGAATGCCTGTTTCGCAGAAAATGTGTCCTGGCACTTGGGTGGGTGTTCTGGTGGGTAATCGGGAGCTCTCCAAGCAAAAAGAGCTATCGCCGTCTTCGGATTTATCAACAGCAAGAGCAGAACTCATCAGGTTAGCCTACCCTTGCTTTGGCACCGGGACAACTGTTGTTGGAATAATTCGTCTGGTTTCTGGCGTCCTCGATTCAAGAGGATGTTGACAAATTGGAAAGATGTAAAAGAGCCACGAGGGTGGTTAAAAGATTGGCAAACGCGCCTTGCCAACGAAACAGCCAGTCTCCTGGCTCGGATGAATTTGATTTTTTTTTTTTTTGTCTTTAAGCGGAGGTTAAAGGGTGGCTTTAGCTGCTCCAAGTACCTGCGAGAAGAATAAAAATAGACGGTGCCGGAGGCTGTCAGACGGAGGTGTAACACAAACCGGTGCCTGGAAGTTGAAACCAGACTTCAGCTGAACAGAGCAGTTTTTAACAGTAAAAGCAATTGGTCTGTGGTGATGTTTTGTGGAAGTCCTGGGTTTTCATCCTTCTCTAGAAATACGTACATCAAAATGGGGATTTTTTTATTTTTTTTTAATTATAATTCGCGTTTGGGCGTAATTCATGGAGGAAAGCCCTCTGGCTTTATTAATCACTGGGCAAACTATGAGTTTATGTATATGCCAGAGCATCTCTTGATGTTGTGTACCTACTCATTAGCTCTACTTGCACCTCACGTAGGATATCTCTTCCTCGGTGCTCGCAGATCTCCGCTGTCTGAGCCTGATTTGAGGTGTTTTGATGCTGCGGAATTACAGTCCGTAAATAACAGTAGGAGCTCATGAGAGTTTTAAATGAGATTTTTTTTCCTCTTCACAAGCGTTTTTCCGTGCAAGTGTTTTCCCTTCTTGTGAAAAACAAAATCCAGCGGCTGGCTTATTCTGAATCCAGGTTTTATTTGAAGAGATACTTCTTGTATTTCCCTGCAGGGTTTGCTCCACCTTTGTTCCCCAGCAATCCTCGATTTCCGCAGGAAGCTCGTCCAAGGAGATGCTGTGCTAAATTTACCTTGAGATCTACGTACGGCAAAATTACCAAGATAATTCTTGATTTGTAAAGCTTATAGCAGAGTGTTGAAGTCTGGTTGTTGTTATTCTTTCCTACCATTCAACATGAGAAAGAATATCTTCTCTGCCTTGCTGGTCTTACTGGCCACACAGATTCGGAGGCGCTCGGTGTGTGTAAAGGATTTTTAAATACATCCTGGAGGGATGCAGAGAATGAGTCTGTTTCAAAGCAGTCTCTTGCATTTGTTTACTCTAGCAGCTAAAAGATGAATATTTGGGGTTTGGTATAAAACTACACTGCTCATTTTTTTTAAATGCAATGTTCTCTTTTTATTTTTCTAGCTGTGGGGAGCTCAAAAAATAAAGCAGGTAATACACTTTTTTAAAAAAAATATTTCATTATTCTTTTCTGCTATTGCTGCTTTTTTTCCTTTTTGCTAAGCGATGCTGTCCTCTTCTCCGCTATTGACTTTGCCAGTTGCTGTTTTGTCTTGCCACAGAAATGTAAATGCAGAGAACACTGTTGCCACCAAAGAGTCTGATTTTTTTTTTTTTTTGTATTTATATATTTTGATGTCTTCATTTTCTCTTTCCTGTCTAGTCAAGAGATTTCTTGTCTCCAGTCTTTTGAAAATAGTTTGACAGTTCTTTGGTAAGGCTTGTAAGTGTGTCGTACCTTCCTCCTCTGCAGTCCCGGATCACTTGGGGATTGATTTTTCATCCCCAGCCATTTAATACTGCTGCAACCTCCTGGGCTCTTTGTAAAATTTGGTAAAAATGGGCCGAGTGAGCTTGGTTGTCTCTTCATCGGTAAAACAGATTTAGGATTTCCTTAGAGGTTGGGCTGTCCGCAGCCGCCAGCGCTGGCTGAGAAGCTGCAGATACACATAAAGGTTGAATTATCCGGCAAATCCAAATCCTGTGGCGTGCGAGGGGGTTTTATTTAGGTGACCCTTACGCTCCCAACTGGAGCGGGCTGTACCTGCATGTTTTCACCCCAGCTGGGCCAGATCCTGAAGCAGGATTGCAGGTTTCCTACGATGTGCTGTGCAGGCATACCTGCAGATGGGGAAGATGTTCCTCGGATTGAATCCATCCATCGTGGCTAAGCCACACAAGTCCTTATGGGGAACTCCTGCAACCCATTTGCTTCACGAGCAGCGTAAAGTGATTTACCCCCTCGTTCCCTCCCCGGCAGGCAGTCCTGCCCTCCCCACCCCTCTGCCGCAGCGAGGGCAGAGTTTCAGCCAGGACATTAAGCAGCACCTCGGTGGAGACGCTGAAAACAGGCAGGGAGAGAAAATAGATTTCCCTTTTCCCCTCCTCAATCTGCGTTTCCCCACCCTGAGGTTAAGGTCCAGCGGTGGGTGCCCTTTGGGGACATTATAGTACCAAGAAGGAGCCACTTCCTATATTTCAGGTTAAATTATTTACTTCTAAATTATTAACTTATGCTAAATTATTTAAGGAGAGAGGAAAACAGTGGTAGGAGGAGGTTAACAATAACTGCCTTTGGTTGGAGCTGCGAAAGCAAGGAGGGTGACGAGATGCATGAAGCCTCCCAGTGCTCTCTGGTTGAAGGTGCTGGTTGTTGAGGCTGAGTTGGCTTCCCTGCGCCTCGCCAGCTGTGGCTGTCCTTCACCGTGTCTGTTTGCTGCCTCTTTTACAGGCCATCATCCACCCCGATACAAACGAGACCATCTTCATGCCTTTCCGAATGTCAGGTATGGTATGTCCTCAGCAAACATTAATTTTGCTGGCAATTTGTACAAAATGTCGTGTTTTTTTTTTTTCTCCTGTTTTTGAATTGCGTCTTGTAAACGTTTAGACCAAGACCAGACAGTAATTCAAATGCCAAAATCCCTTTGCGACTGAGGAGAATTAGGATCCTAAGTACCTCTGTGAAATCTACTGCTTCATATTTTCCTTTCCTTCAGATGTTTTAACGTGGACTCAAGCTAATGTCTTTTCTGGCATTTTCGAGGTATCTGTCACTATAATAGGCATTTTAATTTTCTAGTAAACAGCGATGCTTGATGCCCAACGAGCAGCTTAGGGTTTTACTCCCCAGGAGAGAATGGGATGAGCCCTATTTTTCCGTGTACAGTGGTGCCTTATGGCTATGGAGTTGGGAGCCCAGAAGGATCAGTTTGTCTGTGGCTTAACCGAGCTGTTTAATGATTAAATCACTGCCCCCTCCTTCCCATTTCGGGGCGTCCCTCTGCCACGCACAGGTCCACAGCTACCTCTGCTGTGGGTTGAAGAGCAGCTTTCTTGAGCATGGAAGTGCAGCCTTGGTCCTTTCCCAAAGGACCTGTTTAAATAAATAGGACCTTTTCCATGGTTTTTGGGGGAACATCTTCGCCTGAATACTGGGCACAAGTGAAAAATAACAGAGTTGGTGGGTTTTGTTCTCCAGTTCTTTGAAGAAGGATGATGTTGAGGGTGAAGTGGAGGGGAGAAAAGCCAGGACCCACTGCTTTGCTGCCTTGTTCTTTTTTTTTATTTTTTTTTATTTTTATTTTTCCTTCCTCTCAGGTCTTTGCCCTTTCCGACTGTAAATTGGATCCATGAGACTTAATTCAGTAATATTGGTAAAATGCTCTGAGACCTTCTAGTGGAAGTCATAGAGATGAATTATAATTAGCACAAAAATTGGCAGACTTAGCAGGGGAAAAATGTGAAGCATTTGATTTTTGTGGCGCTCAATAAGATTTGGGGTAAAGGCTTATCTCTAATATAGAGAACTTTAACTTACATCTATGATTAAAATAGTCCCCCTCTCCTCCATGATGCAAATATACTTTCTTAGGCTTGTACCCTGCTCCTTTTTCTACTGACCTAGAAATAAATGAGCTCTCCTGGTATAAAATCCCCAGCAGAGAGGTTGATAAAGCAGATGGTGAAAGAGGGAGATCCCAGTTATGGTGGCACAGTCCTGCTCCTTAACTGGCACGGGCTCTGCAGCTTGTTAGATGGTTTCTTGAGTGTCTTCAGCGTGCCATCCTGGTGGGACCAGGCTCAGTGAGGGGGGAAGGGAGGCAGAACGCTGGTGAGTTTTCTTGTGGGTTAGCGAGGGTAGGTTGTGGGAGGGTCTGATGAGCAACAGAGCTGGCACGAGGGAGGGAACAGATTGCATGACTGAGCCTGGGAAGGGGGGCAGGATCTCCCCCTTTCTGTGGCAGCAAGCCACTAGGTCAGCTCAGCACCACCACAGCAGCAGCATCCAGCTCCTCCTGGTCCAGACCGAGCAGCTCTTGGTCTGAGCTGTCATCCTTTCTACTTCTGCTGATTTGAGATTTTGTTGACTGCCAAGTCCAGCTCAACAACATGGTGCCCTCTGAAATGCTAATACCACGCACTGGCACAGACTGGGTTTACTGGAGTAGGGTTTAGGGTCTAGATGTTAGAAGTTTCAGGGAAACTCTTAGACCGCAATGCAAGAAACGCAAATAGAGGATGGGAAGGAGATTTGGAAAAAATCAGGAAGCTGCTCCAGTTGATGCTTGGTGCGTGAGGTGCAGGTCCACAGATGTCCATGTGGTGGTACGGAGCTGGTGGAAGCCCATCCTGCCAGGTGTGGCTTCTACCCTAAACTGGTACATGTCTTAGATGTGATCTTTTTCCATCCCAAAACTGTGTATTAAAATGCATGCATTTTTTTTTTTTAATAGGTTACATTCCCTTTGGAACACCCATCGTAAGTATTTTAACACGTCTCCCCGCTTTGTTTGCTGGGTACCAAGAAATGCATTTTTTAGCACTCACAGACAATTCTCCACCTTCCACCTTACTGCCTCGCAACACCTTCATACGGAGTCCCACCTGTCCCATCGCACGTTAGCAAGGGCTTCAGCGTGTAAAACCTGCCCGATGGACGTTGTGCTTGAGGTTGTTTGTTTAATGCCGTTCGCCCATCCCTCTGCAACGTCTTCAGCTTTATCTTTCCCTTCTGGAAAGGGAAGACCAAGATGAGCTCAGTGCCTGCAAAATGCGACTTCTGCAACTCTCAGATTTCGTCTTTGGACGCTTTTTTTTTTTTGCATTCGCATGTTTTACAAGTCGCTTCCTGAACATCACAAGCTACAGCACGGCGAGGCCGGTGTCGGGCGCTCTCGTCTTGATTAATTAAAACAGCAAGTGCTTTGAGTGGGGTTATTGCTGAGGGCGTTTTTAGTTTGTGCTCGTTATTGTGCAATTTGTTTGGGTGCTCTCGATCGCGAAAGCCAGAAGGGAGATAATTCTACCTGTCTTCCTGACGCTGACTCGTCTTCAGGAACAGGAACAATTCATTAACCCCATTTGGTGAATGGGGAAACCGAGGCACAGAGTTTTGCCCCAGATCCCCCAAAGTTGGTGCCAGAAGGTGGTTGGTCCTCCCAGCTGCCAGCTCGTGGCTCGACTTCTTAGATTGCCCGTATTGAAGTGGTTGAAGGAGCAAAATCTGCTGAATTTAATCTTCCTAAACCCAGTGGACCGTGGCTTAGTACTTGCTTAAAGGTAATGATCCTTTCCCAAACGGTGATAGCAGGGTTGCTAACACCCAAAAGCAGAGATCCTCACGGCTGTTACTATTTGTTGTCGTGCATAAGGGTTTCGTGGTAACTTTGTATGGGGCATTTTAAAAGAAAAGGTTAAACAAAAATGAGTTAACGATCAAATTGACAATGAAATCGGCCCAAATCCAGAGCTGTCAGAGGAGCCGAGAGCTGTCAGATGAGCCCAATTTCACTAGCTGTAAAGGATAAACTGGAACCTCTTGTCATTTAAAAAAAAAAAAAAAAAAGAAGAAAAAAACCCCAAACGTTTCAAATGTTAAAATTAAAATGTAACATTTATGCCAATCGATCTGTGAAATTTAGTGACAAAATTGGCAGCCTGCTCTAGCATAAAAACAGTTTGAGTCTTGCATTTCACATAGGGGGATGGGATTTCCTCAAGAGAGACTTAACGTGCCTGCGGTGGACTCTGGCTCTCCTCGCCCGCAAAGCCGGGGCCGGGGCACCCGCGCTAATTGTCCCGGTGTTCCAGGGGTCAGTTAAACACCCTGCGTAGATTCCAGCAGAAACGTGATCAGATTATGGATTAACAGGTTTACTGCCTATCAGTCAATACACGATGCCGCCTATATGCATCTCGGGTTTGGTTTTTTCTTTCCCCCTATAGCTAATGCAAAATAATTCAGTATGGTTTAGCTCATTGTGAAAGAGATTAAGGTCTTGCTGAAAATAATCGTTTCTTTTCTGGCCGAAGCAGCTACTCTCCTGACACAACCAAATCCTGTGGCTGTTTATTCCTTCCCTGAATTACAAACGTTTGCTTTTCTTTTTAGCCTCCGGCCTTTCCGTACTCGGGTTTATGGTTCAGCCCCACAATTGGATGCAGTGGCAGAGTGGGGACGGGATGGAGGATGTATAAGTGTAGGGAGAGTTTGCGTTTGCCCACTGAGATTTCAGCCCAGGAGGTAGCAAATCCAGCCCCTCGTGTTATCTCCCTTTGCCGTAGGGGCGAGGTGTGCAGGGTGGCTGCTTGGGCTGCAGCCTTTCACCCTGGCTTTGTGTTTCAGCCCAGGGATTAAAGGCTCCAAGGAGGAAGATTTATCTGCGCTTAGGAAATTCAGCCCAAGACATGGGCAGTGAGGATGGGGCAGAAGCCGTTCTGCCGTTCCCAGCTGCCACCCACAGCTTTAAGCACCGTTTTTTCCCCAACCATGTAAAAATGGGGGGATCTGGTTGAGGTTTCGAAGCGTGTAGAGAAGACCCGGCTGTTAATACGGGGTTGCAGACAACTCTCGCCGACACCCAAAGCAGGACTTGGGGCGTGCAAGAGGAGAGCTGGTCACGCGAGCGTGCCGCGGGGCTGCGCGGAGCCGGTAGATGCCCGAGCGGCAGCTTTAGCCCTGGCTTCGGGGCCACGAAAGGCCCTTCGCACCTGATAGGCAATTAAATTTCGTAGCTGGTACTTTTCTAGTGCTTAGAAGCTTGCTTTATTTTGTTTTCCTTCTTAGTTATTTTTTCCCCTGACAGTAATTAAAAGTGAAACTGTACATTTCTTGACAGACTCTTGCACATATGGAGAGTTTGCATTTAAACGTGCCTCTTTCAGTCATACAGATTTTGGGTGCTCTTTTTTATTTATTTATTTTCCTCTTGTATTTTTCTCGGCGCTCAGCTTCAGCTGACAATGTAGTAGCTGCCTGCGGTCTTCCCTCTCCTCCGGAGCCTCATTAACCCGCTGGCTTCAGGGATGTAAGTCAGTCCTGGGGTGAGGAGGTTCATCGCCTGTTGAATTTGTTTGGCTAAGACCGGCAACGAAGTAATTAATGACGAGATCCACACATTGAATGGAAGCGGTAAATTAGTGTAACTTGCACGGATTGGCACTCGGCCAGTGAACAAAGTAGCTGTAACTTCACGAAAGGCTGTAGGAGGAAAAGCTGGAGGAGGAGGAGGAGAAAGGAAAGAAGATTTAAATGAAATCAGGCCTCCCAACCCTATTACCCTTTTGTTTGTTGTTATTTCTCTCTGATGTCCTTAAGCGTAGAAGTTGCCTCCTCTTCAACTGATGCTGCTGCAGATGTGCAGAGACGGCTTTAGCTCATCCCTCCTTGCAGCAGGCTCTCTCTGCTCTAGGAGGGAAGTTCTCTTTCTGCTCAGCTTCTGTAGGAATAAACTTCAAGAAAATGGTGCAGAAGATGGTCTGAGTGGGTGAAGGAGCTCACAGCCTTCTTGCCCAGATGCCTCGGAGATGTTTCAGTTCACATGAATGTCCTGAAAATAAATGTACTTGGAATTAAAAGGAGTTATTCAGCCTTTTATACTCTTAGCAAACATGCGAGTGTGATTTTGCAACAAGAAGACCATCTTCTTCAGAAACTATCAGACATTTAAGGCACAAAAGGGAAGAAAACGCCAACGATGTTAGGAAGTATCTTGTCTTAACTGTTTCTTACCCAAGGACTCATCTTCCTGTCCATATTTGTTGAGTTTATCATTGAGAGTCCTCTTGCTTTGCATCCCTTTCTGCTTTTTCAATTCCTCATGCTTTAAGAGGAAAGATTGCCCTAAAACAAGGTAGGAAGGAGTCCGACAGTGCTGCCTTGTGTGATGGGGTCTTTAAAGAATTACAGAGGGTGTACTTATGTGGTGTATTGAGACATGTCCCAGGGATGCTCTCAGGACTGTATAGGCAACTTACAGAATCATAGGATCACAGAATGGTTTGGGTTGGAAGGGACCTCAACATCATCTAGTTCCAACCCCCCTGCCATGGGCAGGGACACCCTCCACTACACCAGGTTGCTCAAAGCCTCATCAAATCTGGTCTTGAACACTTCCAGGGATGGGGCAGCCACAACACCTCTGGGCAACCTGTGCCAGTGCCTCACCACCCTCAGAGGGAAGAATTTCTTCCTTAGATCTTATCGAAATCTCCCCTCTTTCAGTTTAAAGCCATTGCCCTTATGCACGTGTGGTCTCAGGTGCTGCAACGGGTGACCTTGCAACGCCTGTGGCATCTCATGTTCAGGCAGCAGCAGGCAGCACCTGGCCAGATGTGCTGGGGCAGGCTGCCATAAGCCCCTGGGAGATGGCGATCGTCAGCCTGAGCTTGTAACCCAAGCAGGAGTTTTCGCAGCTCAGAGTATATGACACATCAACAATTCTCTTCTCTTTAAAACAAAATTCAGGCTCCCAAACAGGAGCACATGTGCTTCCAGGTGGCACCCCTGTCTTCAGATGTTCACATCAAATTTTTTTCTTGTGCTTGAAACAGGGGATATGCCAAAGGAAAACAGAAAAACCCTCTTTACTGCCAATAGTAACAACTTTGAACTCTTGTATTCATGCAATGTTTGAGTTGTCCTCCAGAAATACCTGGATTAAAGAATCGATTACGTTTTAATGAACTTGTCTTTGGACAGTATATGCTGCCAGACTCCTTTCAAGGTGTGTTGCAAGCAATAATTAAAGATGCAAAGTTTTCATGGGTAGCTGCGTTACCCAGTTTCATCACCGGAAAACTGGGAGACAATAGGCTGGAAGAGAAGTTCAATAACTATAATGAAATAAAGCAATAAATGAAGATAACTTATTCAAGTCATTAGAAATAAGCTTGCTGTTTGCATGCCTAGCACAGCACCGAGAGCAAACTGACAATGCATTTGCTAATGAGAAAAATCTCTTCTCTTGCAGGTTGTTGGTCTTCTCTTGCCCAACCAGACTCTGGCATCCACTGTGTTTTGGCAGGTAATGCTCGTCTGAGTGAGTGGAGAACGTGATGGAAAGGAAACAGTAGTTGACTTGTGTCTAGAAGACAAACTAGAGGATGCATGTGGCTTTTCTGCACTGGCAATGCTTTAGTTAATAGGCAGATGAAGTGGCTCAATATAATTAGAGAAAGGTTTGATAGGCTTGGAATCGACTCTAAGCAAACTATTGGGTCCATTTTCCAGTGCCCGGCTATTTGTGCAAGGAGAGATGCAAAATAGCCTGGGATCTCAAAATCAGCTTTTTGCACCCGTTTTGTGCAGGTGTAAATGATTGCACAGTGTATACTTCCATGAAAATGTAGGTCCTTAAGCTCACACATCTGCTGTTTTAAAGACACCCTGTCAAGTAGTTGGGATCTTCCTTGGTGAATTCCTGTTGGAAGTGCAACGTGTGTGCAGGGCTGGGGGCAGGGGGAGGGCCTCTGCCCAGGAATTTTTGGAATAGCTATGCATTGCAAAAGCAAGGACCTCTGCGTTCAATTTGCTACATGGGCTTTGGGGGAAAAAAATTATGGAGAGGGGGTTGTTGGTGTTATTTCCTCATTAAAATTCTGGGAATTGAGTGTCAGGGGATGAAGCATGCACGTGAATGAGTTTTATCCACAATAAACACCCCACTGAAGTATAATTTCAGCACTAACTGAGATGCAAAAACAAGTTACTTTCAGACTTATTTTTAGTTGTGAATGTCTTTTTTATTGTCTACAGTGGAAGTGATGATAGAGAATTATGCCGTTGAGAAATATCAAAGCAGAATGGTTTCTGCCTGGTGTGTTAGAAAGACTGCAGAACCGAGAACATGTTGGCCTGTGCCAGTAACTCGTGGTTTGGTGTGTTTAGCTGTAAGTTGTGCCATGTGGCTTTACCTGCTGTGAGTGGGATAGTGGCTGGAGACGTCTAGACTCATTCAGATTTTTGAAGGCAACTTGCCTCACCTGTTTTTAGACATCTGTGATGGAAAGAGTTAACTTTTGGAGAAGTTATTCTTGCACAAGTGAGGAGCGAGCCAGCCCAGATAGCTGGCTTGGACTGGATGCTTTGTAAATGGCTCACATGAGGAGCTCCTATTCCTATCATCACAACGTAACTGGGAGATACTTTTGAACTTTAAAAGGATGGAATAATCCTTTTGGAACTAGAAAGGATACTTCAGATGCAGAACTAAAATAAGCCTGTTCAGGAGGAAGGTTGTGGCAGGCAGGTCCAGCAAGTGAAACCTGCCTGGGCCACCACTGCTTGACAAGTGGTTCTCAAACTCTTCTCTTCACCATTCCTGCTGATGGGCACACAGGTCATCCCTTTCTGAAAAATGCAAGTAGGAGTAGTAGCAACCGAGAGAGGCATCACCCAAAAAACCTGAGAAGGTGTCAGGCAGCCACCTGGGAAGAGTCAAGAAGTGGGTAGTGGGGAGGTCTTCAACCTAGAGACAGCTTAAACTCTGGACAGCATCTGAGCAGTATGTCTACATCTCTCTGAAAAGGAGATTTATCTGGATAAATAGCATAGGATTTAGGGATGATGCGTATTACTGCATCAACAAGCACTGCACAGTGAAGCAGTTGTTGCTGATGCTCAAAATGTACATAGCTCTGGCCTGGTCCTGTGGATCTGCTGGTGCAGATGTGAGCTGGAGGGGGTAAAAAAACCCAAAAACATATCTGGAAAATTGAGGCAGATTTCCAGCACAGATTGGCAAGATGTCTTTGTAATTATTATTGTTATTTAAATAAACAATAAAGCAAGGTTTGCTAGGTCCAAAGTTCTAGGCTAGAGAGCTGGTCAGCAGGTAGAACGTGCTCTTGGGCCGTGGGCTTGACAGTGACTGGGCTGATCCCCGTGTTTTAGTGCCTCATTTCACTCTGGTTTTCCTCACCCTCGCTGCATTCCCTCTCACATCTCAGTTCTGGCCACAGCTAGAGAAGAGTCGAGTTCTGATATGCTCTGAACTGGGAACGTGATGTTTTGAGGGCAGAAACTGTCATTTTCTTTACATTGCCAGCAGCTACTGAGGGTAAAACTCTTCAGGAGCGTGGTGCCACTCATCCCCAGCTGCTGCTTTGGTGACAAATCCTGCTCCCAAAAGTCGTGGACAGAAATACCAGTTTAGTGGCACCCGTATCCCTAAGACGGTACATCTGCTCATCTCCTGTTCCTCAGCTGAAGCCTCCTATGACCCCCTGTTTGAGATCCATGGAGCTTAATAAATGACTGACAAACTGGCTGCTGGGCTTACTGCTACGTTTTACAGCAGTATGGATTTGGCGTCGGTGAAAATACAGACCGATAGCACTGAGGTGTCATGTGGAGGTGGATCGGGCCAGAAGAAGAGCTGCACGTCACGCATACGGGGAAGCAGAGCTGCCTCCCAGGCACTGGGTGCTTTGGGATTTCTGTCCCTCACTTTGAAGGGAATTAGCTCGGACGTAGGGTATGCACAAGGCTTTGAAAAGTGGTGGCAAGTTGAGAGCCGGTCCGAAGGGAGATGAATTTTCCTGTGATGCTCTCAAATTTCTAAGGTGTTTTTTTTTTTTAATTGTAATTTTGTGAAGTTGTGTTTATGCCTGTTTCTTCTTGTTTCCTCTTTAGTGGTTGAATCAGAGCCACAATGCGTGTGTCAACTATGCAAACCGCAACGCGACAAAGGTGAGGAGACCCAACATATGCGGCGCGTGCGGCACCTTAGGTCTGTTTTGACATGGAAACATAAGTCTTGTCTCTTCGCTGTTAATAGAAACTCCAGAGTCAGCACTGTGGTGAATTTATAGATTGGCCATTCTCCTGTGTAGACTTCCATTTTAAACCTCAGCTGTAAATGGCACGAGGATCTCAAAATCACTCGAGGCACATAAGTAACGCTCAATGCCTTTGAGCCGAACCAGTGTATAGTTCTAACTGGTATGAAATGGTTTCATTTGATATGTAAATGAGCACAAAGTGAAATGTCGTCTAGGTTTTTTGGATAGCAGAAGGCTCCATGATTGCACTGCTGTCTCCTGGGGACTTTCTGTGTGTTACCAGCAGTGGTACCGGGAAGTGGTGGGGCTGTTCCTGCTCTCTTCCATCGCTTTAGCCTTCATTCATCCCATGTTGGGATGTGGGAAGCTCAAGACAGGAAGCCGAGTTGGAAACCGTCCAGCTCATCGAGATAATATTTCAAAGATAAATTTTTAATGTGGAGAGTTTGAGGTTCATCACTAATGTATAAGAACACTAATTTTATACCATTTGCTGAGTTTCATTCACATACTTCCTTTAAGCTGCTATTATTATAGTTTTCTGATGCCAATTAATTTTCCTTTCCCTTTAACCTTGCTCATGAGGCTACAGTTTTCCTTGCTTTTGCCGCTGCTAGATGACAGACCATGTGTCACAGAACAATATGACAAAATTAAACCTGTCTCTGGTTTAAAACAAATAAAGCGAAAACAAAACAAATAAAAAAGCTCGGTTGTGTTTTAATAACCAGAAGTTTGTTTATTGAAAATATGTTTTGTTTTTCTTTCCAAAGCCTTCTCCGACGTCCAAGTTCATCCAGGGCTACTTGGGAGCTGTCATAAGTGCTGTCTCAATAGCAGTGGGTAACGCTTTATATCTCTGTATTTCACTACAAAGTAACTGCTCCCTTACAGTAGTACTGCGGGGCTTTTGAGATGTTTGTTTGGATTGCCAAGCATGTTTATCTTTTAATTGACAGAATTCAGTCTACATAACCAGAAAATATTTTAACCGTGACGTGTCTCTGTCCGTGCATGCCCAAACTTTTCAAAAGAAGGAGACTTCTCCCGCTGATGGCTTCCAGCACGTCCTGCACGCTGCACTGCCTGGGTCTCTGCACCGTGGCTTTGCTGCTCGGTGAACTCAGATTGTCCATCTGGGCATTAACTCGTGGTGAATTAGCCTAGTCCAAGTTAGAAGAGTGACTTTGAGGCTGCAGAGTGATAGTGTGAGAGCTGGTGGGTCAGCACCTTGGATTAAAAGAGCCACAGTGCTCGAAATGAAATCTTTTACCTTTGGATGGCCTTCAAGCTGGCAACAGTCTTCAGGTCCTATCTGAAATAAATCTGTAAGAGAGAAGCTTTTAACGTTGTCATGGTCTTGTGGTGCAGTCATCAGGCTTTTAATACTCAGATTCCCCAGAAGCACAAGTTGACGTCTTTAGCAGGGTCAGCTAATTCCCAAGGAGGCAGGTGTGTTTTTTCAGGAGCAACTTATGGAAGTTATTTCTTACGTTGGGTTTTCAAATAAACCTCTGAAACACATAGTTGTAGATTTTCTGCTGGAACGTTAAAGATTCCACGGCAGTTTGTATTTTTTGCCTCTGGCCAAGACTTTTTTCCTTTTTCTCAAGCCACAGACATACTTTTCCAGGCATTTTTTCTGCAAACAGACTGTGCCGTGGGAGGAGGTGAGCACCCAGCCTGCTCACCATGCCATTCGTACCGAGCTTACACAATTCACCTTTGGGAAGAAGCTGCATGGGCTTGTTGAGATTTCTTTACAAGGTAAAACATTGACTAGAGCAGACTGGAGATCCTTAGGAGAACTATGGAGGCAGGAGCTACTGGCTGGGAACTGGCAGTGAGCAGTTTAGCACGTCATGTGCTAAACATGGACATGTGTCCATGTAGTGGACAGCAGAGAGTCTGCACAAAGCATATCTCTGTGTTCTCCTGTAGCTGCCAGACGGCTTTGCACCGGTGGTAGCAAAGGGCGTAGAGTTGGTGAAGTGCTGTGGAGTTTCGAGTGGAAACTGTCCCTTTTATTGGATACGCTTCTGCTTGATAGTTTTCTGTGTCGCTGGCTTGGCTTGCTCAAGGGTCACCTGTATTGTCCCTTCACTGCAGAATTAACCCAAACTGCGCACGCAGGCCAGCCGTGTGTTGGTGTGAGCTCCTACGCTTCATATAACCCCATGAAGACGTGTCCACACCAGCGCCATGCTTTTGCAGTTGAAGCACAATCTGAGTCTCTGTCTCACTGACTTCAACACTTTGGTTAGCAGCTGTTCTCTGTCCATTGTTTCCCAGTGTAGCATGACTGTCCTCCTCGGGCCTTAGTTCAGAACTTTTTCCACCTTGTGAAATAGTAAAGCGAAGTTCTCCAGCTTGATGTGCTACTGCTGCTCACGACCTGCCTTCCAACTCCCAACATAGCTGCAGCAGAGGGATGGTGACTGGTTCAACGGTCTTGGCACTAATCCTCTCCATTTTGGCAACAGGGGCAGATAGAGGGCAGGAGACATGGAGAAGTGATGTTGGCAGAGTTTTGTCACCCCGAGAAGCTGACAGGCTTTGGTAAGGAAACCACTGGGGTGGCGAGTGGAGATGTCCATGTTGGGACAGCTGATGCAGGTCTTTAAAATCTCTGGTTCCTCCTAGGCTGACTGCAAAGTCGCTGAAGCAGAAAGATAGGATCAGAGTGCAGAAGTGACCATCAGTGGTGCTGCGAGAAACACTTGGTCTCTGAAACAGTGTGAAAAACTACACCAAGGCTTGTAGATGAAAGAAATTACAGCAAACCAGCAGTGGCCTGCTGTTATGGCAGGGTGGCTGTCACCGCTGGTGACACATGGGTAGCTCTTCAGTCTGCTGATGGTAGATCAGCTCTTTGTCCTGTGGTGGTTTGTATGTCCCTTAGTTGCATCGCTGGTGGTGAAGGAGCTGGTGGTCTGTACAGAGCAACAAACTCTGAATAAATGCCGAAGCTGAAACGATGCTGGGATTTATCTGTCCACATAACTGGTAGGTGTATCTCCAGCAGGAAGCCCCAGTGCCTGGTGATCTTATGCACCTCGGCTGTCCATCATGGGAGAGCTTTAAAAGCACCATGAGGAAAAATGATGCCACAATATTTTGTACTTAACAGCATTTCAAGCTCGTGCAAATGGAAATTTTCAGTGGTGTGGATGCTCAGAAGGGTGTTGCTGCCTTCTTGTGTCAGTTCCACGATGGCCCCACCAGATGGGCCTTCCACTGGGACACCCTTAGCACATGCAAAGAGTACCATGAACTCTGTCGTAGCAGGGCTTTTGTAGCTGTGGTGCTCACAGAGTCAGAATATTGTTACAGGGAGGAAGGAGCTTTCCTTAGGTCTGTTGATGTAGTTGGAGGAGCAGGGAAGGGCAGCAGCCTTCATGGATACTTTCTCCTTCCTGATGTTGGAAGGAGGTCTCCTTCCAAAGTGGAGCATAGGATATACATGGGATATATGGTGCGTAGAGTGTGCGAAAATGAGATGAAGTTGCTTTGCACCAATGTCCCTGTGTAGACGAGGACACTACTGATGTGTGTGTCACTGCAGAGTAACGTGTGTCCTGATAATCCTTAGCACCAATTTTTGTGTGCTCATTTATAGACTCACAGAATGGTTCGAGTTGGAAGGGACCGTAAAGATCGTCCAGTTCCAACCCCCCTGCCACGGGCAGGGACACCTTCCACTACACCGGGTTACTCAAAGAGTCATCCAACCTGGCCTTGAACATTTCCTTGCACTTAGCCTTGTTGAACTTCCTGAGGTTTGCACAGACCAACCTCTCCCGCCTGTCCAGGTCCCTCTGGATGGCGTCCCTTCCCTCCAGTGTGTCGACCGCACCACACAGCTTGATGTCATCTGCAAACTTGCTGAGGGTGCACTTAATCCCACTGTCCATGTCACCCCTGAGGAACACCACTCGTTCCTGATGCAGAGCAGCCTAGAGAAAATCCTGCGGAGCAAGGAGTGCTTTTTACATTGTAAATATCTGGATTAATAACTAGCATCTGCTTAAGCGTTTGTTGTTTTGTTTGTTTTTTTTTTTTTTTAAATTGATGATGACAAATAATGTAGAAATAGCCCTGAGGTTCATTACGTTGGCTTGTGAGGCCTCAGCCCTCATTAACTGATCTCTGCTGTCAGTTAGCGACAAATCACCTCCCAGTGTGAGCCCATTAGGACCAGATGACCTGAAAACAAGTGCCACTGCCTCCAGTGGTCTGCTGAGACCCGGTATTAATTAAAGCGAGCCCCTTCCATGTTTGCAGTTGGCAAGCGGCACGGGGAGAAGGCTCATGAAGTGACAGATCAGTTGACTTGTGATTGTGCTTCCCATCGTCTTCGCCCTCCGTGTCTTTATCTAACGAGAGGGACAAACAAAGTGCTTTCTCTCACGTACAGAAGAGCAGATTTTGGCTTTACGCTTCTTGCAATTAAACTTAGCAAATCTTTGCAAATAACCTGATTTTTTTCCTGTTTTAGAGAGAGAGGAATTGCTGTCAGAGAGAGGCAACGCTTCTCTCTTAGATCCAGTGCTTCATCTGGGACTCCTGATTTGCAGCCTTTCAGGATGAGTTTTGTGAGGCATCAATATTCTTTTTTTTCCCCAATATTTTTCAGTATTTCAATAGTTTGTCCCCAGTATTCCCCTTTTTTTCCCCTCACCTACTCCCAACTCAACACGATTCACAGCATACCTTCAGGCAAGGAAAGCGATGCCAGGTCCGGAATTTTCTCTCTTCACCTGCAGAGCGCTCAGGTGAAGCAATCGCGTGAAGCAAGGCTAGAAAAGACATCAGAAGGGATCATTTTAAGAGCGAATGTGGGAAAAGAGGTGAAAAGGCTGATATCAACAGATCTCTTCCATCTCTAACTTCTTACGTGACGCTTCTACCCCGTCTCTGCCACCGGGCGCGTGCTGAGACCTGGGCTACCAGCGCCACACAAGCATGTGACATCTCCGGGCTTTACTCGCGGCGGACAATATGTTTAGAGGAGTCTGATGACCATTAAGTAACCTGGATTTCTGTTTCTTCCTCTGTGACTGTAGTTTATTTTTATCACGTTCTCCATACACCTGCTTCCTTCCCACCTTTCCTTTTGATTGCTTTCGGTTTACTGCTTTTCCGAGCACTGAGCGGTAATTGTTATTTTTTAAATTTTTTTTTTTTTCAAGTAAACGAGTGAATTCCTGTGATTAGGCCTTATTTTCTGATTTCTGGCTGCTGTTCATGATGGTGGTGTACGAAGCCCAATTAATACCAGCTGGTTTTCCTAAGCAAGGCAAACAAAGGCGGAGAGTAGTAAAAAGACTTAAGAAAGACCAAGCATGTTTTAAATGGTTTTTTTCCTCCCCAAATACTCTGGTGCCAAGAGCTATACTGATCAGAGGGCTTGTAATTGTACAGAAACCCTTTCCAGCAGACACACACGCACGCACACACGTTCTTGCTCTCACCTAATTGTGTCACACTTTTCAAAGCTACGTAATCAAAACCATTTTTTTGTTAATAACTGAGTTTTACATATTTTATAAGTGACTTTCTTAGTTTCAGATCCAAACTCAATTTGCTGCTCTATTGCTGATTGCTTTTGCGTCTGATTCAGCTCTTCAGCACTATGACCTTGGACTGTAACTTCAGTTTGAGGTCAGAAGTGATTCCTGCAGCTGCAATTAAATGCTGGCAAATTAAAGCAGATCCAGAGAAGGGCTGTGAGCAGCTGCTCACTGGTTTTTGGGTTGTCACAGGTGCCAAGACCAGCAGACTGGAGATGGGTGGTGTTAGCCCAGGGCTTGTCCCACCTGGAGACTGTGGTAGTGAGTCATTGGGTTCCTCCATACGCCCTTCTTGAAGCATCTCACAGCAGTGATGTTATTGCCGTTGGTTTCTGTTGTCTTTGGATCAGAGTCGTATATACATCATGGTTTTAATTTCCACAATCACAGTTTCAGGTTCTGCCAAGACTGGCTCCAAATCTTCCTCTTGTGATACTGAAGACCCTGTGCAGACTCTCCAAGGGGTTTCTTTCTTCTGCCAGTACCATTTGGCCACGTATCTGATGTCTCTCAGTAAGCAGAGTATTGTTGCTCAGCATGGTACCCAGGTTATTAGCTTGTTGTCCATCTGTTGTCCACTCCATGTACCCTGGAGGTACCGTGTACATTGGTTCTCCTGGCATTGTCCTCCCCTGTTGACAGGATGGGCTCTAATTAGACCGCAGCAAGCCTGGCAGGCGTACAGAGCGTGTTTTACATACATAGGTGTATGTAACTTAACCAGGGAATGTCTGTCGTGGCTGTCGAGGCACGATGGCACTGAGCTCCCCCCTTGTGATAGGGATTTGATTCTCCCCCGATGAAAGGGGAAGCAAAACCACAGGTGTGAGATCAAGCACCTCTTAAGTGGAGAGACAGTGAAGTTTTCCCTAATTAATCGAGTAGGCAAGCTCCCTCCTTCCCCTTTCAAATATACTGGGGTTTGTAACTTCTCAGAAGGTTTTTATGAAGTGCAAGTTTGGGATTTATGGTCTCGTCAGTACAGAAGCACATAAACCCGTTGTTCTCGCTTAGCAACCTGAGCTAAATTCTGACAAAAGTAGGTGTTTTGTCTTCTTTTGTAGAAGAGAGAGAGACACAATGTCGTGTAACCAGGACTGCCAGCCAGGCTGTATATTTTGTAGTGTTCTATATACTTAAAATGTACCTGCCCAGGACTCGAACGTTCCTTTTTGGCTTGGCTTACTGGGTAACCCTGGCTTAAAAAATCAGATGATTAATGCCATGAATGTCTTCAGTGCTGTCAACTACTGATGACTCACCTTGGAGTCACTGCCAGTCATGGCGTACAGGAGGGTGTTTGGAGCATCTCTTCCCAGGCAGAGCCAGGACTTTTCATTTTTAAAGTGGCTCCTTGCTTCCTGATCCTAAATCCTGGCTCCAGACAAGCCAGTGGAGTTAGGGAACCAGTGCCACTGTGGTTTAGTGATGCTCTGACTTACTTTATGGTCTGACTTGCACTTGGTGCTTTCACAAACTGTGAAAGTATATGGAGTTAAACTTGAATATGTATAACAACAAACTAGGCTAAAACTGCAGAGAAATGAGACAGTTTTAATGACCTAATTTGGTTTGCTGAGGTATTCCATGATACTTTTTTTCCCTTGGAAAAATGCAATGAAAATAAGCATTGCTGCTAGTCTAGAGTTCTGTCTAAATTGATTTCAGGACTCCTGACACTCTTGATCTTGGTTTGCGGGTTCAGATACGTTTTTCATGCAGCAAACTGCCTCAACAGTTGGAGATGTTGCTTCCCTTCAGCTGCTTGTCACCTCTCTTGTCCCTATGGTGGCTGTGCAGAAATGGTGTGCGCAAGGGCTTCGTGGCTTTGGGCAATGAAAAAGATGACTTACGTGAGTCTGTGGTTGCAACCAACAGAGCTAAGGTGGAGGTTAGTCCCTCCAGCTGCTCCTGCCTACCTGTCTGCTGAAGGCTAGTGCCTCCACGAGCCCACAACAAGAGTTCAAAGAAGAAACCAGCAACAATCTGCTGAATTTCAATGCAACTAGATCACTTGGACAGGAGCAAAGGGCAGAGCTCTCGCTATGGAGTATGTGCTCCAGCGTGCTGTATGGGAGCCCCCGCAGATCTTTGGGGTGCCCCTGGGAGGTTGGACTTCACTCTCAGCTCTGTTGCACGGTTGGAAAACAGAGATCGAAGTGACGTGACTTGGTGTTGGGACCAATGTAGGAAGCTTTTCAGAGCAGAAGCTCCTAGATGCTCCAGGACTCAAATTCCTACTCTCATTGTGGGAAATCACTCCTCTCCCACGCAAGTGTCTTATTAAGTCATCCTAGGGCAACTTGCTCCTGTACAGAAACTTTGGTGATGTTATTTCTGAGAAAATACAGCTTTTTGGGGAGTCCTGTAGTTACTGTATGGTTTCTACAGAGTTCTGAATTATTGAAATGCTGCAATTTGTCTTCAAGATTTTTGGTTGTATTCCCACAGAGTTCACAGATTATAATCGTGCAGAATCTCAGCCGCAGTCAGAACTGATCGAGCATAGAGGTTACGCAAAAATTATAACTCCTAAATTTATATTTAGCTGTATCAGAAAAAAAAACAGTTGTGTATAGGAGTCTTGTCAGCAAAGCCCAGTGTGGGTCTGAGAGATCAGGTTAAAGCAGAGGCTGCTTCTGGACAAATGAACATTGCAAAAATGATGTTTTTAAACAAGTTGGATTTCCCTCCCAGAAGAGTTAGCATTTTGCAAAATCAAAATGTGTTTTGTCTCGAAAACATCCCTTACAACCCAAGACATTCTCACGACCGCATAGGATTTCAGCAGAAACATCTTGGTTTTCCTCTTCTAAGGAAGCTGAGAGGTGAAGACTGTTCAAGCCCAAGATTATCGCTGTAAAATAATATGAGCATTGTAATGGTCGTGTCACAGCTGGCTTTGGCCATACCTGCTCTTGCAGCCCCGACTCCCGCAGCTCAGCCAGCTGCATCGCTGGTACCGTTCACAAGGGATATGTTTGCTCTGATAGGCAGCTTTAAAACTCTTCTGATGTCGGGGAGAGAGGATAATAAAAAGTTGAATTTACAGCTCTCTTCTTTAACATGAAACCAGGTGATGCTTGAGGGTGCCTAACCAAAGCTAGAAGGAGAATCCAAGAACTTTAATTAGATCAGTTAGAGATATGCTGGCTTACTTTACACTCTTACAAAATTCATGAACGATTGAAAAAAAGAGGGTCTCGATTTTTTTTTCTTTTTTTTTTTTCCACGTTCAGGAAGGACAGCAGCCTTTTTTTGATCCAGCCCCGTGTCCTGGGCTGCATCCAAAGCAGCACGGGCAGCAGGTCGAGGGAGGGGATTCTGCCCCTCTGCTCTGCTCTTGTGAGACCCCACTTGCAGTGCTGCGTTCAGCTCTGGGGTCCCCAACATCAGAAGGACATGGAGCTGTTGGAGCGGGTCCAGAGGAGGGCTACAAAGATGATCCGAGGGCTGGAGCACCTCTGCTATGGAGACAGGCCGGGAGAGTTGGGGTTGTTCAGCCTGGAGAAGAGAAGGCTCCGGGAAGACCTTCCAGCAGCCTTCCAGTACCTAAAGGGGCTACAGGAAAGCTGGAGAGGGACTTCTGACAAGGGCGTGTAGTGACAGGACAAGGGGCAATGGCTTTAAACTGAAAGAGGGGAGATTTCAACTAGATCTAAGGAAGAAATTCTTCCCTCTGAGGGTAGTGAGGCGCTGGAACAGGTTGCCCAGATGAGTTGTGGCTGCCCCATCCCTGGAAGTGTTCAAGGCCGGGTTGGATGAGGCTTTGAGCAACCTGGTGTAGTGGAAGGTGTCCCTGCCCATGGCAGGGAAGTTTGAACTAGATGATTTTTAAGATCCCTTCCAACCCAAACCATTCTATGATTCTGTGACAGGGGCTTGTTGGACTAATTTTTCAGTCTCGACTGCCTGCGATTTGGGGCAGGGAGAGCATCCTTGCACGCAGCGCTCCAGGACAGCAGCCCTACTCCTTCCTGTGCTGTCAGTGCCACCAGCCATGGGTTGTTCCTCCTTCTCCGCTCCCATTGCACATTTAACTCACACACACACACACACACACATGCAATTTTTCACTCTCCTCTCTAGGTGGAGGTGCCCCTGTGGATTTTTCTAATCCCAGCTCCTTCTTCCTGATAATTGTTTGTGAGCCGTGTGGAGCGGCTGCATTGACAGCCTGCGAATTTGGTGTGATGCCCATAATCAGCTTGTGAGACGACGCAGGAGGCCACCCACTGCCCTCAGGACTATCCACCACTTAGGGTGGTACAGAAACACTTAGAAGCTGGAGGAAGTCGGTGCAAAGTAGAGTGAGGGATGGGAGGGGACGTAGCGTGGCTGGATGCCTCCTGGAAGGTGACGTGGGGAGCCAGGAGCAGGAGGAAAATTGCAGTAGATTGGAAGAGCTGGTGATAAACTTCTGTTTGCTGCTTAAAGTTTTTCGATGAAGCGGTACCCGGCTCTAAAATCTTGATACCTGTGCTCAAAAGCTCTCATTCCTACAGCTTCTCTACTCTGATGATTCACAGATACCAAGTCCAGATACCAGAAGAGAGTGGTATGATCACTCGTCGAGCCCATAAATCATTGGAGCTGTGGCAGCCATTTGCCAAAGGCACAGCCTTGGGCCTTTGGTGTAGTGGAGGCAAAGACGTGGTATGCTCTGGGGAGACATCCAGTGCTGGTCATCCTGCCTCTGGGCTCAGCAGTACATGGCAACAGCTGGCTCCTTGCTGACTGCCACCTTCCAGACTCCTCCTACTTCTCTGCAGCATTTTCTCTCATGTTTCACTGGTGTGTCTTTGTTTCCAGCAAGTTTGTCCTCATCTGTGCCCTTTCCTTCTGCCCCAGCTCAGCCCCAAAGCACCCAGGGCTGGTGTTGCCTCTGTGCAGGATCCAGATGCATGGAAAACTCAATGTCAAAACAACAGCTTCTTGCCTTGGGCACGAGCCCCTGCCATCTTCCTTTCTCCATCATCTGCCAAATCAAGTTTGTCATTATCAGCATTAATCCCCACTTTTCCTGCTCATACCTCTCCTGCATCTTTTTCCTTTCTCAATGCTACACCATTTTCTTCCATTGAAGCATCCAACTGTGGGGCTATTGCTCTCATCCCTTCTGCAGTGATCTTGGATATGACTCAAGTTTCCTCCTTTCCTTACTCTTGCTCCTCTCCAACTTCCTTCTCCACTCGGATTGTTATTGCTTTCCCTTCCCTTATACTCCTCCATTCTGTTCTCCTTGACTTGGTAAAGCTCCAGTTGGTAAAGAGCCCAGTTTTCCATCTCTCTGCCTCCGTCTTCACCTCTCAGCCCTAATGAATTATTTTTTTCCTTCCTTCTCTTACTGCTCTTTTCTTCAGTTTGGCAGTATGGGACTCATCAAATCCAATTAGTGTTTCAATTCAACAATCTAGGGATTTGAAGGCTAAAGGATAAGCTTCCTTGGAGCCAGTCCCTCCTTCCAAGTTGACTTTCTAGGTCACTTGGAGCAACCAGCTCCAACTGCAGTGGTCAGGGTTGTCCCAATGCTACTGGAACCTGGGAAAGTTGAATCCCTTAAATCAACGGAGATCTCACCAATGCAGTTAATGAAGCCTAGAGAGCTGCTCAGCAACATTTAGGTGGCATCATCTACCAACCAATGTCCACCTTGTTCACTGAACTCCTAATACTCCTGTATTTTATAAAAATTCCCTCTTAAAATTAAGTAACATAACTTCTTGAACTGCTGGTATATTTACTGCTCTAGAACTGATTTAAGAGGTGTAGGGTTAGACCTTTATCATATGGCTTGGTTGTTGCCAACTTCAGGCATTCAAAAGTCTTCTCTCAGGCCTTGATAGTTGTAAAGGGAAGAAAAAAATTAAGCCATGATTTTTTCAAAAATTCCCATGCTTTTAAAATTCATGTCTTGGTGGACATGAGATCAGAACTTTTTGAGACAAAGAGGAAAAGAAAAGGGAACAGTAATCTTGGTTTATTATTCCACAATCACCCTGTGACAGTGTCTGATGGTACAGCTTCAAGTGCGGCAACACCGCAAACTCTGTCCTGTTGCTGAGATAATGTTGTTGATGCTGGAAACAAAACCGGTAGCAAAATAAATAGCAGGAATTCTAGGCACTTGAAGATGAGGGAGGGAGGAAGGGCAGAGTGCTGCCAGAGGCATAGTAGAGCTCTGAGCGAGGTTGCTCTCCCGTTGACAGCGTTCGGCCGCGGTTTCGTGTTGCGGGATGTTAGCAGCAGTGGCGGTGTAATGTATCCCCCTGTGTCCAGCTTCCCCAGCTTGTCAGGATGCTCTGTCAGCCGGATTGAGGAAGTGCTCTGGAGAAAGAAACCTCAAAAAAAAAAAAAAAAAAACCAATTTGAAAAAGTTGGATTTGGCCTCTAATCTGGGTCACAGTTCAGGAATATCCCGAACCAGTACTGCACCGAAACCAGTACTGCAAATCCATGCTCAGAGCTCCCAGCTGCAAGAAGGAGCGCTTGTCTGAGTTAAGACATCACCAGCAGAGATATCTTCATCTGAGCTGCATCCCTGGCCTCATGTGATAGTCAGCAGGGATGAATGGGCGCTGCTGGGGACATTTTGCGTGAGCACTGTAAATATCTGTCTTGGGAGGAGAATAAAAACCCTTAAAAAGGCTCATTTCTTACACCAGATGAGATTTAGATGGGATATTAGGAAAAATTTCTTCACCGAAAGTGTTGTCAAGTGTCGGAACAGGCTGCCCGAGGAAATGGTTGAGTCACCATCTCTGGAGGTATTTAAAAGACATGTAGACGTGGTGCTGAGGGACATGGTTTAGTGGTGGACTTGGCCATGTTAGGTTAACGGTTGGACTTGGTGATCTTAAAGGTCTTTTCCAACCTATATGATTCTGTGATTCCATGATGATTCTACCACGTTTGATGTGATGAGTCCCACCTGACTCTGATATGTTTGTACAGCACCAGTGTTGCAGATCCCAGATCTGTGACTCAGGCTGTAGGCAGAGTGATGATAATACTACTGCTCCTGTGGTTGTTTTGTTTTCTTAGTGATGGATTTGCCTCGATAGTCAGTGTTCTTTGGCCAGCCCTTAGGAAGGCGCCCCGCCAGACCTGTTGTTCATGAATAGAGAAGGACTTGTGGGTGATGTGATGGTTGGAGGCTGTGTTGGGCATAGCGATCACGAAATGATAGAGTTTTCGATTCTTGGAGAAGTAAGGAGAGGAATCAGCAGAAGTGCTACTTGGATGTCCAGAGGGCAGACTTTGGCCTGTTTAGGAGCCTGGTTGACAGAGTCCCTTGGGAGGCAGACCTGAAGGGCAAAGGAGTCCAGGAAGGCTGGATATTCTTCAAGAAGGAGATCCTAAAGGTGCAGGAGCAGGCTGTCCCCATGTGCCGAAAGACAAGCTGGCAGGGAAGAACGACTGACCTGGATGGGACTCAGGAAAAAAAGGAGAGTTTATGATCTCTGGAAGAAGGGGCAGGCCACTCAGGAGGACTAGAAGGATGTTGTGTGTTATGCAGGGAGAAAATCAGAAAGACCAAAGCTCAACTAGAACTTTGAGAATCTGGCTACTGCCATAAAAGACAATAAAAAATGTTTCTTTAAATTCATTAGCAAGAAAAGGAGGACTAAGGAGAATCTTCCTCCTTTATTGGATGTGGGGGGAAACATAGTGACAAAGGCTGAGGAAAAGGCTCAGGTACTTAATGCCTTCTTTGCCTCAGTCTTCAATAGTAAGACCAGTTGTTTTCTGGGTACCCAGCCCCTGAGCTGGAAGACAGGGGCGGGGAGCAGCGTGAAGCCCCCATAATCCACAGGAAAATGGTTAGTGACCTGCTACACCACTTAGACACGCACAAGTCTATAAGGCTGGATGGGATCCAGCCAAGGGCACTGAAGGAGCTAGCAGAAGTACTCACCGAGCCACTTTCCATCGTTTATCATCAGTCCTGGCTAACTAAGGAGATCCCAGTTGACTGGAAGTTAGCAAATGTAATGCCCATCTGCAAGAAGGGCTGGAAGGAGGCTCCCAGAAACTACAGGCCTGTCAGTCTAACCTTGGTGCCGGGGAAGGTTATGGAGCAAATCACCTTGAGTGCCATCACAGCACGTGCAGGACAACCAGATGATCAGGCCCGGTCAGCATGGGTTTGTGAAAGGCAGGTCCTGCTTGACTGACCTGATCTCCTTCTGTGACAAGGTGGCCTACTTAGTGGATGAGGGAAAGGCTGTGGATGTTGTTTATCTAGACATCAGTAAAGCCTTTGACAATGTTTTCCATGGTATTCTCCTGGAGAAACTGGCTGCTCATGGCTTGGGCAGGTGTACTCTTCTCTGAGTGAAAAACTGGCTGGAAGGCCAGGCCGAAAGAGTTGTGGTGAATGGAGTTAAATCTAGTTGGTGGCCGGTCACAAGTGGCGTTCCCCAGGGCTCAGTGTTGGGGCCAGTTCTGCTTAATATCTTTACCAACAATCCAGACGAGGGGATCGAGTGCACCCTCACTAAGTCTGCAGATGAAACCAAGTTGGGTGAGAGTGTTGATCTGGTCAAGGGTAGGAAGGCTCTCCAGAGGGATCTGGACAGGCTGGATCCATGGGCTGACGCCAACTGAATGAGGTTCAACAAGGCTGGGTGCCAGGTCCTGCACTTGGGTCACAACAACCTCATGCAATGCAACAGGTTTGGGGAAGAGTGGCTGGAAAGCTGCCCAGCGGAAAAGGACCTGGGGATGTTGGTTGACAAGCAGCTGAACAGGAGCCAGCAGTATACCCAGGTGGCCAAGAAGGCCAAGAGTATCCTGACTTGTATCAGAAATAGTGTGGCCGGCAGGACCAGGGAAGGGATCATCCCCCTGTACTTGGCACTGCTGAGGCCGCACCTCAAATCCTGTGTTCAGTTTTCGGCCCCTCACTACAAGAAAGACATGGAAGTGCTGGAGCGTGTCCAGAGAAGGGCAGCGAAGCTGATGAAGGGTCTGGAGCACAAGTGTTATGGGGAGCGGCTGAGGGAACCGGGAGTGTTCAGCCTGGAGAAAAGGAGGCTG
Source organism: Tauraco erythrolophus (assembly GCF_009769465.1). NCBI lineage: Eukaryota > Metazoa > Chordata > Aves > Musophagiformes > Musophagidae > Tauraco > Tauraco erythrolophus. Next base: position 22,134,526 of record NC_141469.1, on the reverse strand, counting down.
AGGGGAGACCTTCTCACTCTCTACAACTACCGGAAAGGAGGTTGTAGTGAGGTGGGAGTCAGTCTCTTCTCCCAAGTAACAAGGGATAGGACAAGAGGAAATGGCCTCAAGTTGTGCCAGGGGAGGTTTGGATTGGATATGAGGAAAAATTTCTTCCCCAAAAGGGTTGTCAGGTATTGGAACAGGCTGCCCAGGGAAGTGGTGGAGTCACCATCCCTGGAGGGATTTAAAAGATGTGTAGATGTGGTGCTGAGGGACATGGTTTAGTGGTGGACTTGGCAGTGCCAGGTTAATGGTTGGACTCCATGATCTTAAAGTTCTCTTCCAACTTAAATGATTCTATGATTCTGTGAGTCTGTTCTACAAACTAAACTTATTAAGCTCTCCTTGTTCATGACCCTTTTGCTTACGATGATCTGAGGTGGAGGAGTACCTGCTCCGTGTTGAATGCTCTCCTTCACCTGTTTACCCTCATCCCACTTTGTGACCTGCGGGAAAGAGTTCACAGATTGGCTAAAGCAATTTCAAAACTGTAAAAAACAAACCCTCATTAGTTTCCTAAATCTAGTCCTCATGTTGGGAATTTGGGAGATTGGATTTAAATCTATAGCGACATTTAATTTCATATTCACAGTGGGGTGCTTGCTGTAAGTGGAGGAGCGAGTTCATCTGCAGCACCAAATTGAATCTGAAAGTAAAATGCTTTTATTACCACTGGCCTCACAGCGGGGTCTCTCCCAGACTCATCTTTTCTATTTCAAAAGCTGCTGCTCTTCCACTTCACAGACAAATCCTTCCATCAAACCTACAAGCAGAAGCTGCAAACCCAACAAAATTTGTCATCTCCAGAGACAACTGTATCTGGGCTATAAGTACCCAAATCCGTGGGGCAGTACCAGCAAAGCCAGGCTTAAGACTGTGTTAACTTTACTCTCAAAGCTGCCAGTTTTAGACCGCTTTACAGTTTCTGGAAGCATTCACATTTTACAAATATGCATCGCAGCCCTTGGAAAACGTAAAAAAAAAAATAAAAATCATTCAGTCATTTTTGAGGGAGAAGAAGATTAAGACAAAACCCTCGTTCTTGCCCAGACTAAGAAGAACCACTGTGGCTCTCTTGGGCTCAGCGCTAGAGTCGCGGTGGCCGAGGAGAGGAGGAAAGGTGAAAGGCTTGGGGTCTTGGTGGAAGCCTGGTGGGGCTCTGGAAACACTCCATGAGTTTTCAAAACCAGCACTCTACTTAATGCAGGGCTTACCCAGCCGTTGTGCTTCTCAACATCTTCCTCCCGGCCTCTGAAAAGACGAGATGCACTGCGGATGCATGTATAATGTAGCAGCTCGCAAAATATGTTCTCCTGTGCTTTTCTTCCCTTTTTATTTTTTTTTTAAAGAGCCCCCAAATCACTATTTGCTGGCAGGTTTTTGGCTTTGGCTGAATTTTTTTTTTTTAAATTTTGCTGCATTTTTGACTGAAAACTTTTTGGCCAGGCATTGCTAAAGACTTCAAATTTCGGCCTAAAATTCCTGGTTTGGGGCTGTTGGGTTTTGTTTGTGCATTTGGGTTTGTTTTGGATGAAAAAGAGAAAATATTGTAGGGGAGAGTAATTTGAAGACAGAAGTCATTCCTTGCAAATAGGTTTGTTTAATTAATAACCCCTGTTCTGCTTGAAACTAATTTTGATGGAAATTCTCCGACTGTCACTACTACCCAACCACGCTGAGGCTGACGAGGCAGCAACTCTCCTCCGTGCTGTTTATATTAACATATGCAATGACTTAGATCCCTGCAAAACTGCAGAGAGCTCTGCATTATTCAAGTGTTGGAGGAGGCAACCAAAAAATCATCCATGGTTATAATAAACTGCCTGCTATCTCTTGTTTCCATTAATAGCTCCTTTATAGCCCAAATGTTTGCACTGGAGTGGGGTGGTTTAGTTTGCACAGACCCTGGGAGGAGGAATGAGTTGTGTGGGGCCAACCACCACTGTTGCTATTTGACTTTTTCCTAACTGGGTGAGGACTCTCAGCCTCAGTGATTTTGTGCTGGATGGGGAAGGTGCCAGTGAACTGGGTAAAAATGCAGCTAGGGGCATTTCCCGAAGGACCGAATGATGTTGCAGTGGTTTCTAGCCTGTCTTTTGGCTGGAAAGGGCTTAAACCCAATGGTTGGGTTGAACTCAACCGTTGCTTTGTTCAGCCCTTCATTTGAAGCCAATGGTTGGGTTCAACACTTCATTTAAACTCAACATTTGTGTTGAACTGGGGATATTTTTCGGTTGGGTTCAACTCAACCATTGGGTTCAACCCTTCGTTTAAACCCAATGGTTAGGTTCAACCCAATGGTTGGGCTCAACCGTTTGTTGAACCCAACGCAGCTGAACCCTGCAGCACAGGAGGTTTTAGTTCTCAAATGCTTCTGCATGGGGAGAGATCCCAATCTGTCCCAGCAAAGAGCTCTGCTGCTGTCTGCAAACTGTGGCATCTGCCCTGCTGCTTGTAGCTAAACGTTTTACTTCTCTGTTTTGTTTTTTTTTTTTTTTCCTGTTCAAAGGTGGGCCTTAATCTTCTGATTCAGAGAGCAAACAAGTTTACCCCCGCCACTCGTCTCTTGATCCAGAGGTTTGTGCCATTCCCTGCAGTCGGTAAGAAATAACGTCTTTTCTCTGTATTCAAAGTGTTGGCTGTAAACCTACCGACGGGTGAAAGCTGCTGAGATGGACATCTAACTCCTGCCTTCCTGCTTTACGCTGTTGCTGCCGTATCCCCTTGGTGCCAGGTCCCCGAGTCAGTACAGGCAGCGACGGGATGATGCAGAGCAACATTTCGGCAGGAAAACGATGCGAAGCTGCGGGCAGAAGCAGCTCACAAAGCTTTAACAAGCCGTGCTTCCCGCTCTCAAACAGTGTAAGAAACGGTCGGCGTTGACTGGTCCTCGACCATCCAAATTCAAGAGCGTTTAATTTACGAGATCTGGTTTGAATCGTGTCAAATCAAATCTTCAAATAAGCAGTAGCGTTCAGGGTTTTTTTTTTTTTTACAATAAAACACATGATGAAATGCTCCTGCTCCGAACATACAGATTTCTAAGAGCCACTGATTAAAAAAAGACCGAAGTGTGTGAAGAATTAAGGCTGCTGCTGGCTTGTTGGAGCACAAAATAAACCCTTCTGCATTTTATCAGCTAACCGCTCGGTTTGAGGGAGGGGACCCGCTGGGCACGGTCTTTGCTGAAGCCCCTGGTTACAACATTCAGCAAATGATAAGTTATTTTTGCTGCGAAGAAATAGCCCATGGTGTTAGGATAATTTTTACATATATTTTTTATATAAGCTTGTTTATTTATATATATTTTTTTCCCCTTTGCAGCTGGCCCTTTCTGCAGGGCAGGGGATGACGGGGACTGTGGCCTGTAGGTTGCACTCGGTCTTATTTCTGAGCACTTTACTTGTACATAAGGGATCTGTGGACATTGTTATTGTTTCCTGGAATTTTCCTGGAATATATAGAAGGTTTCAGCTTTCTTTTTGCTTTTATGACCAGGAGGGCACTAGAGGTGAGAGCAAGACCTGGGAGGCAGCTCTGAGACTGGGCTTGAGTCAGAGATGCACGAGGAAAGTCTTTGCTGCGGGGTTGATCTATTTTCATACCAAGGTGTAAGGAGAAAGAGGTTACGCGTGTGTCGGCATTGATTGAGGACCCATAATTAATTTATTTAGCCTGTAATTAATTCTCTAGTTCTTATTTTATTTGTGTACTGTCACGCTTCGTTATGTGCCAGGACATCAGGAATCCTCCCACTAATTGCTGTTTTGTGGTTTTGAAAGCTGCGAGTTACTGGTTTGCGGGCCTGGACAAACTGTTTAATCAAGATGTGTTTTCCCATTGCTTTTGAACCACCAGCCCCCAGCGAAAGGGCAGAATTTCAGTTTTTCTGCATGAAAAGGCAGACGCTGGTGTAAAGCTCTTGCTCCACTACCATTAAGCAGTTTTCCTCTGGCCCTTCTTTGCCTCCCTCTCCCACTGACCTCGACTGAGCTGTATCGGTTGATAACAGCCTGAAAAATGGAGGTATGCATCAAAGCTTTATGGTCTCCCATCCCAAGGGGTCATGAGAGATGGAGACTTGGAGAAGCACAGCTACTGCTTGGGTGGAAAGCAACCAGACTCCTAGCAGAGATGTTCATAAAGACTCTTGTAAAGCTTTGGAAAGCTGGGGTAGGCACTGAGAAAGCCAGTCTGTGGGTCTTACTGCCCTCAGAGGTGCTCCGCTTGTTGTGTCTTTTCTTCTCTGGGTCATGTAACAGTGTCTTTGCCCGATAAATTAAACCATATCTACAGAACTGCTGCCCATAGGGCATATTTAACAAGAGTGGCTTCTCCTTGAAATCCCGCTTTCACCATGCGACCCTGAGACAAGTGCAGGGCGTGGGGATGTGTCTCTAAAGGGCCTCCAGACCTCACTCGTGATAACACAGACTGCAGGCAGTTAGGAAAGCACCCAGGTAGCTAGTACGGGCTCTGATTGCTCTGATCCCCACGTCATGGCTGGTGGCACTGGAGCAGGGTGCCGGGAGGCCAGGCTGTGCCCTCACCTTCCACCAGAAGTAATTAGTAATAGCTGAAAATAGCTGAAAAAGTTGTCAAAAAAATCCTCCCCAGCCCCAGGGGATGTATCCAGGAAACCAACCCAAGTGGAACAGCTCATGGAAATGGCCGAGGCTATGCATAGCCAGCGACTGCCTTGATGTAAAAGGGGTTTGTGCTTGATGTTGGCCACCCTGGAGCATCATCTGGGTGGTGAAGTTATTCTTCATGAAGGTTTTCAGTGCAGGAGAAGGGAAGGAGCGTGTCGACACTGTGTTCTGGAGAGCCATGATTCCCAAATTTGCACAACAAGGGGCTTGACCCTTTCTAGGAGATGTAGGTGGTGAAGGATATCAATGCCCAGGGTTATTGTAAGGAACCCAATTTACCCGCTTCTTCCCAAGCACTGACTGTGAATAGCTGTCGTGAAGTTACAGAGTGTCACTTGGGATGGTTTGCTTTATACTGGAGAGGTACGTGGCTAAAAAAAAGACAGAAAACCCCAAAGGTTGCATCCCAAACCTGATCCAAAGGAAATAAAAGCTGCTAGAAAGATACCTGTTGGAGGGAAGGGAGGTGAGGAGGAGGAAGGATTTCTTCTTCTTGGGCTTCTTTTTTTTTTTTTTTTAAATTCTTAAATGTGTTTAGGTGATGCACAAGGGCGTATTTAGTGTGTGGAGAGCACCCAGGTTTAGGAAGGATATTTATACACTTATAGAAGTAGGGTAGTGGGTTGCTTTTGTATTGGAACACAGTTTGCACTGTGTCACTAAGTGTTTTCACAGAAGTAGTTTCCAGCTATATTATCACAATTCTTTTCCAAATTCTGCAAATCGAATTGTCTATACATGTATTTATTTATTTCTCATTCCCCCCTGTATTTGAGACATCAATAAAATCCAAGTTTACTCAAGTTTCTCTCTGCCCAGAGAAGTTGTGGCTGCCCATCCCTGGAAGTGTTCAAGGCCAGGTTGGATGAGGCTTTGAGCAACCTGGTGTAGTGGAAGGTGTCCCTGCCCATGGCAGGGGGATTGGAACTAGATGATCTTTGAGGTCCCTTCCAACCCAACCTATTCTATGATTCTGTGATAATTAGCAGCATTTTCTGAGAAAGCAGAATGGAAGCAGCTAAGACAGTTGCTTGTCTCAGACAGGAATCAGGTTTTGAATTTGGGACATGGTCAATGAAACCCTAATAGGATCCAGAGACCTGGAGAAGCATCTAGTATGGTGGGAGCTGCAGGTTTGGACACTCCATCATGAGTCTCGCAAGATCCTTGTGCAGGTGCATCCTGGCTTGGTCAGAGCTTCTCTGCTAGTGTGTTTTTGTATGTTCGGTCTTGACTGAGAGCTAGAAGGATGGGACACGTGAGTGTTAAAAAAGAAAAAAAAAGAGGGGCTAAACTTGCTTTAAATGAAATGCCTGTTTTCTTTTTTTTTTCTTGGATTAGGGAGCTGAAGGGTTGGTAACACAGATATTTTGATAGATGGGAAGAGTGGTCCGGTAGTTTGAATATTAAAGAGAGAGACAGAGTGTGCGTGTGTGTATGTTCCTCTTATTCTGGAGTGTAAGGAGCATTTGTCACCACAAATCATCCTTGATTGCAGAGAGCTGCATTCGTATAGGGCTCACCCACCCACCACCCTCAAAAAATTAGACATTTGTTATATGACATGAGTTGAGATTAATTAGTGAATATTAACCTATCAAGCAGTACAGAAACACATTTTTGGAAGCAGTGGTACTTGCAGCAACAGTGGGTTTGTGTTAGTTCTGGTTGGAAAGTTTGCAACAAAATGTGATGCTGGGGGGTTGCTGGAAAATGCCAGTTTATCTAAAACCAAAACTTTTATAGGAATTAGCAGCTTTTCTTTGGAAAAATTTAATAAGATCCTGGGCCCCAGAGAGGAGCTGTACCTGAGAAGGATGTTTCTCAACCCCAATTCTAACATGTTGCTTGAGGAGCAGAATTTGGGGTCATCTCAGAAGGCTACAAAAGCCATAGGCTGAGCAAGGGAGGGTTGTCAGAAAGGGTCCCAGACCTGCTCCCGTGTCCACCATGAATGCAGGGCTGTGAACTGTTAGTTGAGAACCAGAGTCCCCCAAAGTGCTGCTGGTTTGTGTCACAGTTCAGAAAAACATTATTAAAGCAAACAAGCAGATCTCTAATAGAAAATAAGTCCACAGAGCCATTTTTCCTCTAAAACGTGAAATAAGGGCAAATAGTCAGCAAGACCCCTGCTAATGGGATACATGTCCATGGAAACAACCCAACCTTGTCCTATTTAATTAAAAAAATTAATTCTGTCCTCTCTAAGAGCTTAAATCTAAGATGTCCTTCATAGCTCAGTGAAATCCCTTGCAGAGTATTTCCATCATACCAGCTAAAATCCATGATTTAGGAAGAGTTTGTCTGCTGGCTTAGTGAGGGGAGTTAAAACCAGAAGAGGCAGCTGTCAAGCAGCAGTGCCTGGTTGGCCAAGACCAACTAGTAGCCCAGTGCAAGGACATGTTTGACTTCTTAGTAGATCAGAATGTTGGGTGAAGACTCACTATGGGAGGTGGGAGCATGTCCAAACACCAACATCTGGAGATAGGGGTATTTCTTTGCGTCGATCCATTTCTGATTGTGGCAGCAGGCTCTTTTGCAAGTAAAAGAGAATTATCTTGATTACTTTTTTCCTCTTAAGAATCACATCTTTGTCTTGATATAAGAGTGACTCTTTGACTTGCAGAAACTTCTTGGCAGATTGATGCAAGCAAAGCTGAAGGACTGTCACGGCGAACAGAAGCCTGCCATTTGGTATTGACCAGGGCTGCGTTGCTAATCAGCGTGCTTTTCTCATCCTCAGCTAGTGCCAATATCTGCAACGTTGTCCTGATGAGGCACACAGAGCTGGAAGAAGGAATTGATGTTTTGGACAATAACGGAAACATTGTCGGGTCTTCCAGAATTGCTGCGAAACACGTATGTACCTGTGATGTTCCTGGCGAACGCTCAGATGAGCTTGTACACAACTGGCCTTCAGGCTCAGCGAATCCCACAGCCGTAGGAATCGATGACTTGAAGGAGCTGGAAATAGATGAGCTTTACCCATCATGCAGGGAGAACGGAGCGGCAAAACTTAATGCCTGCTTTGTACCCGTGCATGCAGTTGCGTAGCCACAAGACTGAGCATGCTGGTGGACGCAGGCAAATTGGGTGGCTGACCTTGATGGTTTGGAGGGGCGCGGATTGGCACCTGGAAGATCCTGTACTACCCTGATGCATTCACAGCCCAAAGATTTCTGTGTGGAAACTTGTAAGCAGTTCGTGTTGAATGCGAAGCAAAGATAACTTACACCTTTTTCTAAATGAGGAAGACTTCATTTTCGAGCTGAGTAGCTTTTTAACCCTTGCCGTGTCAAAACTGCCTTAACAATTGCCAAGCAAAGCTTTGTGAGAGGGTAGCCAGATGTTTTTATCCTCGTCCTAACACCTGGTTTGTTTTCCCCTCTAACCTTCTACTCTCTGCCGTCTGCCTGCAATTATTCCCTTTTCTTCCCTTCTCACATAGTTTTGTCTTCTGAGCATCATCTGATTGTCTGAGGCATGTTGTTTCCAAGTGGGCTTTAATCTGAAATGTAAAGCATGTACCGAAGCACACGCCCAGGCAGAGGAGTTAATAATATAATGCTTGGCATTTCTCTCGCTCCTTCTGTCCAAGGCTCTTAAGGGACTTCATAGACAGCAATTAATGTACAGATTTGCAGTCCTCGGCAAGAGATGGGAGATCTCTAATACATCTCCATATTGTTGTTTAGCTGGGAGCTTAAAACAATCTGTCGAAGGGCTCAGAGATACTTATTTGAGCCAGTTTTCCTCGCTTACATTCGCTTCCCCAGCTTCCCCTCTCCATCCTAATGGTCAAGGGGAAGGCAGACGACATAGAAAATAAATATTAAAAGTGAAGGTACTTGAAGTGTGATTTAGGCAGAGTTTAAACATCAAATTTGAGACTTCTGAGAACTTCTGCTCAGCTGCCATCTAGTCCCAGTGCTTCTTCCCGAATAGCGTAGTACTGGGTTTTCTTGCATAGAATTTGGCAGATCCTTAGCATAACACACCTGTGCCTCTTGAGACCTTCTCCCAGTTTGGAAGGATCGAGTGCTCCCAAGCTTGTCTGTATGCATAAGTTACAGCATTTCCATCCAAAATCTACAGTACCCTCTGCTTTCATTTGCCGAGGCCCCATGCATGGTCGCGGCACTTGAGGCATTGCAGGTGGGTGTTGGCAAAGGTGGTTGGAAGAGGTACATGAAGACGCAGCGGTGGTCACACACCTTGCTGGGGTGCCTGTGGTCTTCTCTAGGTCTCAACTCAGGGTAATTTATATGTATCATGCTGCTTTGTTTTGTGCTTCCTGGTGAATCTTGCCAGGAAGAAAGCACCAGTGGAGAGACAACTGTAGCTCCGCAGCTGGGCATCTTGGGAGGTGATTCTTCCCCTCTACTCTGCCCTCGTGAGACCTCACTTGGAGTATTGCGTCCAGTTCTGGAGTCCCCAACATAAGAAGGACATGGACCAGTTGGAGAGGGTCCAGAGGAGGGCCACGAAGATGATAAGAGGGCTGGAGCACCTTTCCTATGAGGACAGGCTGAAAGAGTTGGGGCTGTTCAGCCTGGAGAAGAGGAGGCTCCGGGGTGACCTTATAGCGGTCTTCCAGTACCTCAAGGGGGCCTACAAGAAAGATGGGGAGAGGCTGTTCAGGAGGGCCAGTTGTGATAGGACAAGGGGTAATGGTTTTAAAATAGAGGGAGGTAGATTCAGGTTGGATATTAGGAAAAAATTTTTTACCATGAGAGTTGTAGAACACTGGAACAGGTTGCCCAGAGAGGTGGTGGATGCTCCATCCCTGGAGACGTTCAAGGCCCAGTTGGATGAGGCCCTGAGCAACCTGATCTAGTTGGAGATATCCCTGTTCCTTGCAGGGGGGTTGGACTAGATGGCCTTTGAAGGTCCCTTCCAGCCCTAATGATTCTATGATTCTATGATCTTCAAGGGAGAGGGGAGCCCTGTGTGTCACAATGCTTTGCTCTAAACTACCAGTGATTAAAAGACAGAAACAAATCTTGGAGCAGGCAATAAGGTACCGTCTTCCCCCAGCACGTAGCTGAAATTTAAATTTAAAGGAGGAAGGGTTGAAGCTCCTGCTCAGCTCATACTGAGATATTTCACCTTACAGCAGCTGTTTGGCCTCTCTTTCTTCCCCCAAGCAGCACTAACGTGTTTGCGTAGGAATATGGCGACGTGTTGGAGCACTTTTGGTCACATAAAAGGAAATCAGGGAAGCTATTAGGTGTCTATGTTTATTCCACTGGATTTGTGACCAAGCACGGGCTCCAGCCCATTGTTTGTAGCAACGAAGTGAAAATAGGTTGCACACCAATAGCTGATAGGAAAGTTGAAAGCGTGTGTCGATAAATTCATTCACATACGCAACAGAAGAAAGGCCAGCCAAAGCGTTGTGCCCAAGCGTTGGTTCCTCAGTGCAGGTACATCCTGAGGTTTGTTTTAAATGTCTTGTTTGTTTGTTTTTCCTTTTCAGGCACTGCTAGAAACGGCCCTGACTAGAGTGGTCCTGCCAATGCCTATACTGGTTCTACCTCCAATTATTATGTCCATACTGGAAAAGTAAGTGTTGGATAATACGACAGTGGGAGCTTTTCAAGGGGAGGGGAGAAAAGATGCTCAGGAGGTGTTATTTATTGCTATTTCTTAGCGTTGGTCCATCAAAGACTTTTTTTGCTTATTAAAATGTTCGTGTTCCATCATTTTTGACCATTGTTGTAGGCTGTCAAAGTGTTATATTGATATGGTTGTATATTGATATGGTTATCTTAAATTATTTTCTGAGACCCCAGTAGTTTGAATTGCCCTGTTCTGCAGGTCAGTGTGAGCTGAAACTCTCAGAATTCAGCGGAAAAGTGTCCGTAAGTTTTCAGTCCTCCGTTTAACAAACATGAGAGCTGCCACATGGGGTCAGACTAAAGGTCTTGGCTCGTGTTCAGCCCGTGATTGGGACCATAGGGCCTTGCTGACCACACGCCACATCCAGACCACCTTGGCCACTGTTGAACTTGCTTATGCCCTGTTCGAACTCACTTGTACTTTCTTTCAGTAACGTCCTGTGGCTTGGGCTTCCCCAGAAGAATATATGCTTCACATATTCTGCAGAAATTTGCTTTCCATCACTGTTTAAGCCAGAATCTCTCCTGGCAGATGCCTCCACGGAGCATCCGTGCTAGGAGAGTTGGCAGGAAAGGGCAGGGTTATTATTCCATGTTCGGTTATCTTTTAGGAGAGTTCTTAATAGCAAAAAAACCCCAAACTGCCCTTTCCATTGGCTGTTCTCCCACCTTGCTTTCCAGCACTTCAGCTTTTTCTTCTGCCCAGAGATGCTGTGAGCCCGTTTGGAGCTGTTGGGTGCCTATGGCTCCTTGGGACACTCATCAGCGACAAATTCGGTGTGAATGATCCGTGGGGTGGGGATCACCCTGCCAACCTCTGGAGATTGATTAGTGCATTGAAAGACGCGGGTGCTAAACGCTTTGCTGCCTTTGTCCAGACAGCCAAGCTGGAAGCACTCTTTAAACAAATCTGTTGATGATGGCTGCTCTAAAGCACTCCAGTGACAAAGTAAATAGCAATTAGTACGGTTAGGGATTGACCCATAGCTTTGGTTAGCCTTGTTTACCCTTGTAGAAACAGCCCTGGGCATTTCTCTCTCCTTAACGGAAGGGTCAGGTCTGCGTCTGTAAATTTGGAGTCTGATTTTTAACATCTAAATTAAAAAATGCAGCCTGGTACCCCTCTAGCACCTGGAGGCTCTCACCAAGATCATTTCCTCCCATGGCCTGGGTGCAGGGAGAAACAGGGCAACAAACTCTGTTTGGGAACTGTGAAGTAAGTTCTTTCAGCTCTTTTCGACCAAAATACACTGTTTTCTTCTCTTTTTCAAAAGGACTGTGGTGATTCCCTGCAGCAGGGCAGAGTCTTGGTAACACTTCCTTCAAGCCACTGTTGGAGATGGCTGCTGGAGGTGCACAAGGACAAGGGGTAGATTCCAGTCCCCCTAATTTTGTGCAGAGCATTTGATTTTCACTTCATGCTCCTCCTTTGACAAAAGCTCTGCAGCCGCTTTCCTGCTCCAAGACCTTGTGTCACCCATACAGTCCCTCAGCCCATGATCTTCCCACAGGATCTGCTGAGGAGGTGCTCAGGAGTGACCATGCCTTACTCTGGAGGACCTTATTCTGGAATACCTTTCTCAGGGCTTGCTCAAAATCGTGTGTAAGAAGAGCAGGGATTGTCACTTATCTTTGTACCCCAGCATCTTGGCAGCTTCCCTGCTTCAAATTCAGACGCGTGATTCCAGCCTTTATAATCCCATCAAAGCTGCTTTGCTGTTGTCAGTCGAGAGGACTTCTGTTTTCATCTGTCCACATGCCAGACGCTTCAGAAATGCCATCGATTTGTGCTGTTCTTGCCACAGAGCTCTTTCTTTGCGCCTTTCTGTCGCATCGAGGCTTCGCACCGAAGTGGCTGCGTGCGTTACTGCTGCCTTAACGCGGGCACTGGTTCTACTCTAACCGTACCTTGGTGACTACCTCATCCAGGAAAGATCACCCCAGGGCACAAACCATTTTATCCATTTAATTCAGAGGATCTTTGCTATTCTGGTTATCAACGTGAACAGTCAAAAATCTTCATGTGCAAAAATTCAGAGTTTCTAGAAATCTGGTCTATAAATGATTATCGTCAAAAAGAAACACTGAGGACCATCATGGGTCTTACTAAGCATCCGCAAGCTCAAATAAAACTCATAGTAGAATTTGCTTTGCACTTGGGGGCATCATAACTTCTTGTATCAATATGAGTTTTACTAAATGCACCAGTGCTCTGTCCAAGACATGGAAACTAATTTTATCTGTCAAGCAAACGAGGACATGCAGGCGATTGTCTTAAAAAAGTCGACATTTTAGCTAATAGAAAGACTTAATTCAGGTTTGCGGGAGAATACTTTCCTTCTCACCACCCCCAAATAAAACTCTGTAGACATAAAAATATCTGGGCACTGATTTTTCCTGCCTAAATTCTACTTAGAGCTTTGTGCCTACTGTTTCATTTTCCATCTAGTCTCTTTGGATTCCTGGAAGCCTGTGAGTGAGAAACAGCAGGGATAGGGAATGGGGTGCGGTTTGGCCACGCAGCAAGAGGTGGTATCACTGTAGGACACGGAAGCATCCACCTGACATGGAGAGCATCCTTCTCCATAGCCGAGGGATTCACAGTCCAGGTGTCGACTCACAGATCTTTTAAAGTGGTTATTGAAGGACACAGTCAGAGGCGAAACCTCATTTTGGAAAAAAATTTGGAGCATTTAGTGAAAAGTTTAACTTTTTAGATTGAGTAGAATTTTAGTTAGACCAGGGCACCTTCGATGGGAGTCATATCAAGGCGTGCATTATCAATTTATTTATGGAAATCCTTACAGTGTCTATAAATGAGAAAGACGAGAGTGAGGGCTTATTATTTGGAGGCTGGAGATCTGGAATCAGAAGTCGCAATCTGGATCCTCCGCTAAGTCGTTTGCATTCGGGGTTGTGGCGAAGGAGGAGAGCGATCCTCCTCCTTGCATTTAAGTCCGGGTGGAAGTGGGTGACGGTGCTGCAGTTGGGTGGGAGCTGCACCACACCAGGAGCAAGCTACGTGCTCCCAGCAGCGGTTTTCAGATCCGTTGAAAACCCACTCCCTCGTTTTCATCTCAGTATTCAAAAAGTTTATTTTAAGTGGCCAGTTCTTGGTCGTCGTCTTTCCTCTTGGATCCAGGTCTTTCCTCTCTCTCAGCCATCTCTCCATCTGCATGTTTTAACTCCCCCAGCTGCCTCTCTCGTCTCTTGTGCCATTTTTTTCAGCTCTCTTGGCTTCTCTCGTCTCTTTGCCTGCTGTGTATTTTAACTCCCAGGGCCGCCTTCTCTGCTCTCCAAGTAATTCAATGTTACCTCCCACTGCCGAGCTCCGCAGCGCGCCATTCTTTCCCCATGTTTCATGCATTTCCTGCTGCTTGGACGCTCTGTTGAAGCAGCTAACATATAGAATCAATGTTTATTTTGAGACTACATATGCCATGCGGGGAACACGGTGTCAGTTATTTTGTGCAGATGTATTCTCATTTAAGTTTTATAAATAATATCTGTGTTGGCAACTTTAATACGGAAAAATATTGGTTTCGCATCGTCTTCGAGATGAAGACGACTCATCTATGGGATGTAGCTGACTTTGGAGCAGACAATGGAAACTTCGTTAGTACCTCCATGTCATGGACATGTGAGGGCAACTACATCCACTACCTTACGGTGGACTTCTAGTCCCTCAGACATTTCAGATTGTTGACATTATTCAGATGCTTCTGGGAATCCTTTCGTCTGGTGGTTATGATGAAGTCTGGGAAACAGTGCAGGTTTCTCCCAGAAAGCACCAGTTACACAGCTGTCGTCCAAGACTTCTCCAGGAGTCTTTGTCCAACTCCCAGCTCCTGCAGAGTTGAAGCCACAGCTGGTCTGTGTGTAGACTGTCCAGGTCTGCGTAAGTGCAACCTCAGGTTCCCTCGTAGGCTGAGCTCTGTGGTGGGAGAACCCAAAGCCAGTGGTAGTTGGTTCATGTGTTCATGGACAAGCTCTGTCCACCAGTAATGTCTGCTGTGGACACTTTGAGCTAATAGCTGGCAGTGGTGATTGAAGAACGTAAGCTCTTTGTGTCTCCATATCCTAAAGCCTCTTCTCTGCCTCACAGTACAAGCAACCTCAGGGGGTCTGAAGTGCAGCAGAAGATCTGAGGATGGACTCCAAAAGTTCATGTTTGTCATGCTAGACAAGGGGCGGCTCTAGAGTTGACTGTACAGAGTTTATGGAGGAGAGATGAAGCTGGAACTGTTGGCTATGGGCAAGAGCTGACAGAGAAGTGGGGAGCAAAATAGTTGAGTCCATAAAAGTAGAGAGTTTCTACTCTTTCTTCATCTCCACGTCATCCTGATCCTGATCCACATCCAGCAAGTCAGCATCCTCACACAGCAGTTGTCAGGGCTGTAAATCTCACAAAATTAGAACGTTCTCGGGCTTGATCAACATGACAGAGCTACGCTGGTGTAGCTAAGACAGTCTAACCGTGAAAATTGGATTCATTTGATGGATAGCCAGTGCTCAGCCCATGTCTGTGTGGTGCTGGAAGGGAGTTTTCTTCATGTTTTTCATTGCAGAAATGTGTGTGAGGTTGGAGGCCCTCGTGGACCTCCTTTCATGGCCTTTTGTTGTAGTCGTTCTCCTTCTGACAGTGTGTGCAGAACGTTTCCTACAGGTGCTTTTCCTCCTCTGAAGTGCAAAGTCTCTCCGTCCAGCTAAAGCCTCGCTGAAGTTTGTTTAATCTAAACAGCTGCCAGCAAGCAGTGACACCTTCAACTCCTGTGGCTGTTTCCAGAGTAAACATTGAAACTGCTCCTTTAATTATGTCAATCAAGCACAAAAATCCCCCAACCTCACTCTGTTTGCATCTGCTGTGTCCTCTGGAGAGAGCACTGGGGCTATAGCCAAGAGCAGGAGATGCTCCTGGTGAGGACAGTGGTGGCCTGACTGGACAGGACAGCAGACAGAGCTACTGGTTGCTAGAAGAGCTCAGCATTCCCCAAATGACCCAAAATGAGTGAGAAGAGCTCAGAAACACCCTCTGCAGATAGCAGAGAGACCTGACAGGCTCTCAGAAGCAGAGACGTGGTGCGGTGCTGGCTCTGGGAGGTTCTCAGCAGAACCGGGATCTGGGGTAGGACGAGCACCCCAAAGTTTGTTTTCGCATCAGAGGGGTGTTTTGAACCCCAGGCTCTGAGGAGCCTGGGATGCCTCGGGATACCCAGAGCTTCAGCCTCCAGTGCTTTTCTTACTCCACCAGCATCCTCGGCGTCTTGCGATGTATGTATTAGCTTTGAACCTGTTTATAGCAAACACTACAGCAACCCCACAGAATCTGTCAGCTGGGAGACTTCGGTTAACTCCTGTCATATTTAGTTTAGCATCTGACACCTCCTTCTAGACAAATACAGCTCTGGTTCACTGAACCCGATAACTCCTTTTTAGTACAGCAACTGACTTCCATATGGAATAAATTACAGTACCTCTTGAAAAACGCCAGAGGCAGCTGCCAAATTATGCAAAATTTAAACCACTAATGAACAATGTGATGAAAGTTGAATGAAGGTGTATTTACAAGATCTACAACACACTGTCTCTGCAGAGCAGATGTACTGTCTGTACAAGTATGCGTGTGTCTGTGTGTATACCTACGTACATGCACACTCATGCATATTGAAATGTTATCCGGTTAGGTATAGCCCTTAGCAGTAAGCGCTACCTAGGATCAGTACGCCAGAAGCTCCCCGGCGTGTTCCTGCCTTTTCTCTCTCTGCCAGGCAAATTTTATGAAAGCAAATGTGGAGAGAATAGGCATTAGGGGGTTTTGAGGGAGAGTAAAGAAACAAATCTTAAAAAAAAATACAAGAAAAAGAAAAAAGAGAAAGGAGGAGGGAAGTATTGCAAAAATGCGTGTTCTTTGCCATCCAAAGGTCGATGTATAAACATGGATCACTTATCCTAGCGAGGCAGACCATTGGTGCCAACAATTTGGCTTCTAAAATGGGAACAATAAAATGTACATATTCATAGAATCGTAGAATGGTTTGGGTTGGAAGGGACCTTAAAGATCATCTAGTTCCAACGTTGTCTTCCTGCAGGTTTCCAATGTGAGACCTTCTCTGGGAGTAAACTTTGAAATCTCATATTGTCTAGGCCTGGTTCACCAGCACCTGGCCGGTCCTGTCCTGCGTACATGGTGACAGTCTGTAAATCCACTGTTCTCATATGAGAATAGCTTCAAGTACTTGTGCAGAATTACTGGTAGGCTAAGATGACGTTTGCTCTCGTGACTATAGCAATCTGCTTCAGAAGATGTCAGTGGCATTGCTGGGCTGTCAGGAGGATCTAAAATTCCAGACCTCCACTTCCCTGATGTAACCCCTTTGGCAGAGCACACAGGACGGTGTTGTAAACTAATTCACTCTTCCACAAATGGATATTAATTCTATTTATTTTTAATCTGGTGTAACACTCTGCAATTAAACCCTTTGGAAACATCTAATCATTCGCTTCCGATGAGGGGCTAATGGGTGAAAAAAGGGGTTTTGATTGCGTTTGACAGCTAACAAGATGCAGCGTGCAGTATTTAACTTAATATTCTTCTGAGATCTGTGTCGAGAGCAAAGATCCTAGGGACAGAAGAAAAGTGGACCTCTTGACTAATTATGAGTCATTTATTCTGAACCACACAAATTTTAGAATCTGAATCCCAATTAAGACATTACACTACATGTGTTAATTAGTCCCCTCTCCTTTTAAAATCAAGCCATAACTCTTCTTAATTAGGAGGTTAGCCATTGTAATTTGAACTGGCCTGAGTTTGAAGCTCTCCTGGAAATCACACCTGGGGGCTGTACTGGGGATCATTTTAAATTGGTTGAGTTTTTACTTGGGTGATTATAAGGTCCCCAACAGGGCAGTAATTAAAGAGGGCGCAGCTTCCAAATTAAGATGTCAGGGGTGGTATAAGCAGTGATGTCTTGGTTCTAAACTGTGCTCCAGGGAGGCTTGAGGGATGCTGGTTGTATGATTTTCTCAGCGAGGGCTCTCATGGATCACGACAGCTTAAGCAGAGACTAAATCAGTTCCAGCAGTTGCCCCTCTGCATCCCAGGGACTAGTTATCACAGCTAATTGATGGCAATTCTTGAACGTTGCATTTATTACAGAGTGTGGAGCAAGGTAACCTGCTTTCTTGACAGATAAAACACTTGTGGACTTCTGCAGGAGTCTTTTAGATTGGACTGTGCTCTGTGCAAAACAAAACAGCTAAATGTTGGAGAACAGAAGCTTGGCTTTCACAGCACGAATTGATAGGATCAACTTTGTCTCGTTAGCTTATTAGTGAGGAGCTGAGATATTGGAGGAGTTAAGGCTCTGGATCTTGTTTTCCTTCCCCACTTCCTCCAGACCTTCTCAAGATGAAGACAGCTTTTAGCAAGGTTTGCTAGCAAAGGGTGAAGAGTCTGAATGTTCAGACACACAGACAACGTACAGCAGGGTAACAAGTTCCCACACGTCAGCTGCTCCGTTATAATTCATCAGGTGCGTGTTTCTAGCCTGAAGTAAACGTGGAGTAGACGGGGGTTGAGGTAATCTGTTATCTTGCATCGGCTTCGGGCACGGGCTGCACGGGATATGTGCCTGCAAAACCACTTGTGCGTGTGCCGAAGAAGGGTAACGGCGTGGCTTGATGTGGGAAGGGTTGCTCGTCTTGGTCTTGGTGGGCACCTTGTGAAGGGTGCACGTTGGATTAGAAATGCTTTTTAAAACCCCGGTGATGGTAACCACAGTGATGTTCAGCGGTTAGTATAAGCTGATTGTACCTTCCCCGACCAAAAGAGAGCTCCTGTGCTACTGCTACCACCCCAGTGGAAAGGCGTTAACTAGCAGATCTTGGCCCGTTTTTGATGGCAGGACACCATGAGGCATCTGTGTCCTCAAGATCGGATGGGCAGAGGAGAGATGCACGTTGGGACTAAGGCCATAGCTGATGACCCAGCAGCGAATCTGCTGACTCTCTAAGTTGTTAATACACACTGAATTTTCAAACAAAACTCACTATCAAGTTGCTGGTTTGTATTCCCAGTTGTTTCAGATTGGTAGAAAAAAGCTGAATGACAAGGTGTCCTTTTGGTGTAAATAGCTCCACAACAAACCCCTCAAGAATTACATTTTTCCCCCTAAACATTTGTAAACTGAGGTCCCGTATCGTGGAATATGCTTAACGTGCCACCTTCTACCAGCTAAATGTTGTCCCTGTCATTCGGTATTAATTGCATCAGAAGGGTCACTCAATGGGTCGTTATCGGAACCTGACCTTGCAGGTAAAGTGTTTGCTGTTAACAAGTCTTGAACTCACAAATATCCCCTGGGGACAGCAAGTGCTAAAACATCCTTATCACCCACTCTGCAGATGTTTGATTTTTAACAAATTAAGGTATTGTCAAGTTTACTACTTTATTACCCTGTTAACCAAGTCACGTGCCTTTTTCAGTACCACCACGTGATAGTGGTGACAAAGTTCACAATATCTCTCAAGAACCTAATTTCCTTCTGTTCAATCTCCAAAGCCTTAATGCAGGTGCCACCTGTGTGCAGCCAGCTCACCTCGTGTGCCGTTTACTCCAGTGTGAGATGGTTTGAAATGAGGGAAGTGTGTGGGAAGTGATCCTGTTGTAATTTTGGAGAAGGAAGCACTTAGGTTGGCGTGGGCTGTGGAACCCCAGCAGATGCAAGAGCACAGTCTGCAGGACTCGGGATGTTTTGTGGGGGGACTTCCTACTAAGAAGGAACCTAGAGCAGTTAAGGAGAGGGAGACCAATGGGTCTGGGTGAACACCAGTGTCTGTTCTGATGATGGCATGCACTCACGTCGTCTGTGAAATGGTCTAATGAAGCCTTTCCTTTCCAGAACATCACTCCTGAGGTCGCGTCCCCGGATGATTCTCCCAGTCCAAAGCCTTGTGTGCCTCGCTGCCTTTGGCCTGGCCCTCCCCTTGGCCATCAGTCTCTTCCCGCAGATGTCTGAGGTCAGTACATGTCTGGTCACTGCAGTGGGATATCTCTGAGGGGCTTACCAATGCCACCACTTGTTTTGCCTTCCTGGATAATAGTCTCATTCCTATGGGGCCTCCTCCATTTTTGGATGAAGTAGGTTGTTGTCTTTGTTGCTTGACCAAATGCAGATTCACTGGGCAGGTGATGGTTATGTTGGTCTCTCCTGTTAGCACGTGCTACATCGATTAATATCACACAGCTTCTCCATGCCTTTAACCAGTGTTTGGACCATGTGGTGGGATGCCCAGAGGAGTTGTGGCTGCCCCATCCCTGAAAGTGTTCAAGGCCAGGTTGGATGAAGCTTTGAGCAATCTGGTGTAGTGGGAGCTGTCCCTGGCCATGGCAGGGAGGTTGGAACCAGATGATCTTTCAGGGACCTGAAAAGGATTTCCAACCCAAACCATTCTATGATTCTGTGTACCTTCCAAGAAACGGAGGAAAAGAACAGAGAAACCTTTGTTCTGCCCAGCAAACGCAACTTTTACAGGCAAGGAATGATTGTGTGTGATTCTGCTCCCTCCCATCGCATCCATTGTTCCCCCACAAGAGTGGCCTGCTCCAGCCCTCGCAAGTGGAGGACATTTAGGCTGTATAGTAATGAAAACACCAGGGATCATGGGGACAACCAGGTTGGAATAAGGCATTTTTTTTAAAGGTATGAGGATTAAGTTCTGCCTGCTTGATCACCAGTCAGAGGAGTGTCTCAGCTAGCACAGAGGGTGCCTGGTTCCTCTTCAGTGATACCCAGGTCAGATCTGGTCAGATCACAAGTCAAGGGATGTTGGTGTTTCTGAGGGATGACTTCTGCTCTGACACTCCAGCTGGGTTTGTCCTGTCTTGTCTGGAGACCGGAGCTTAGTCAGAGCTGAGCCGCACCAGGGAGAACATGGTTCAGCTCACCCTCTCCCATGACAGTGGTGTTTCCTTGGTGTTAACATAGTGAAAACAAGTCTTTGTCCATCAGGCAAAGAACCTGGGATACACATATGATGGGGATGTACTTTCCCAGAGCTTCTTTGAGGGTTTCTGCCTTTTCATCAGCCAGCTTGGCTCTGGGAAGGCAGCCTGGAGGTGAGCAGAGGAAAACTGGCTGAGGAAACAGGCAGCATGACCAATGACTCAGGGTACCTAAGTCATTAATTTGCATGGCGTTAATTTTGACCACGCAGTGTTTGGAGCGTATAGATTTGCAGATTGTAAATTTGTACATTTACAGGGAGGGTCACTATTAAAAAGTGATAAAACCTCTATCAAACAGAGCAAAGGACTTTGCTGAAGTTCTTTTTGTGTCAGCTAGAACAGTCGTTCAGAAATTAGTAGCATGGTTTCTACTGGTTAATTCAGTTTTTTCAGTCTGGATGGTTTTATTCACAACCTCTAGCCAGGGAATCTTGTTGTACACTTGTCTGCTAGGCTGAAAAACATGTTACAAATTTGCTGTTGTCCTTCTAGCTGTTTACAGGCTGAGAGAAAACCATCCCTTAATCTTCTCTTTAAGAAACTGAATATATCTCAATCTTGGAGTCTTTTGCTAAAAGACGTGTTTTCTGAAGCTTTAATGATTCATATGGCTCTTCCTTAAACTTTTTCTAATTAGTCAACATCCTTTTTGGAGCACTTCCATAAGAACCAGACGCAGTATTCCAGTAAGAAGTTGCACAAGTACCAGTTGCAGGAGCAATGTGATTCGCCTGCTTTTACTTGAATTCATACATCCACAGAGCATGTTAGTCATTTTGGCATGAGCTCAACCTTAGCTCCCTGTCCATCAGTTTTTTGCTGTGATCCCAAATTCTGCTGGGAGGTTTCGGTTATGAAGGACTGTAAGTATTTCCAAGTCTCGCACCCGATCAAGGTACCTGCCCAGAGTACGTCCATAGAGCATCCCTTACACTCATATTTCCAGGGAAAGGAGCTTCACCCACTGGAATGTAGCCATGGCCTTTCCTGGGAGGTCTGCTTTCAAGATAATCAGGGAAGCAAGACCACGGGAGCCACTGCCAACCTCATTTACCACAAAGGTGACGTTGCCACTGTTCCTCCAGAACGGTGCCCCCATGCCATAGGAACATACACTCTTTGTGCTTTGAGGCAGTTTTATGTTTGACCATAGTATGACGCACATTGACTTCTTTTCCACAGGTCACCCTATGATCCAGAGGTCTCTGTATCAGTGACCTGGACTCTTAATTATGTACCATTTTCCCAGACTTTGAGTCATCTCAAGCGTTAAGCAGCCGGCATTGTGTATTTTCTCCCTTCTCACTGACGTCGCACATGTTTAATAGCGTTGGCCAAATCAAACCATTCTTTCAACATAGACAGGAAGCTCACCCTACAATTCTATTTTTAAATTTAGCTTTTTGTACACTTCCAGTATTTTCTGTAGGCATCGCTTAGCATGGGCTTTTCTGAAATAGGAAGTGCCTGCTAAGGTCAGTGGGAACTAAGGTTTTGGTACCAGAATGTGAGGCATTCAGAGTTAAACACTTCGGGCTCTACAAAATAATTATTCTCCACCTTAGTTTCTTTATCTGAAGTGAAGCTCACAAGGTCTCTTTGCCTTTTGTATTTCAGCTATATGGGTGACAGATAATTTATAATGTATAGTATCTGATATTACAGCTTGAAAAATTGTGTTGGTGCTAACAGCTGAATGAATTCTAGCCCACAAGGAAAATTAAGGTCTGGCTTTCTTCAAAGGGTATTCGAATTGCAGGCATCAGGCAATACTGAAACCATACAGCATCACTTGAAAATGACCTTCTAAAAGCAGATGAAATGTTATCTGCAGTGTAAACATGAATCAGTGCTGATTAGTAGATCAAACAGAATGACGTGCTCTCTGCCCACGCTTCATGTCAATGAAAAGAAACCATTACAGCTGGTGGTATAGCTCGTTACCTACTGGGATCTCGGCTCCGCTCAACTGGACTTAGCTCCACGCGCGCAGCTGGACCTCACATCTGTTGACACCAAGGAACCAGATTCTCCGTAGCAGCCTGGTCTGATGAGTCTTCCAGTTACGTTTGCATTCATTATAAATATAAATGTGTGTGAGTGTGTGTGTGAAGGATGTTCCTCCCATTCTGCAAAACCTTGTTGGTGGTGACCGTGGGGATGCCCCAGTGAGCAGAGGCAGTGGTTTGTGTGAAACAATCTCTCCAGAGCCATCTCTTCACAGTGTTGGATAGGAAATCGGAGTTTCCTTGCAAAGAGCATTTCTCAGCACGTGTGACTTCTTGGTCACTCGTCACTGATCCACGAACTTGTCAGATAATTAAGTTAATAGACTTTGAGTGTTTGAACATCGGCCTCTCTCTCTGTGTTTACACATGTGTATATATGTATGCATGTGTGTGTTTGCTTTTCCTCCTAACCGCAGTAGGTGAAGCAGCTATGAACATAACATGACTGAGATGATGCTGTTGTAATGAGCACTACCCAGGGAGTAAATTATTAACAACAAGATGTAATAGGCGTGTTCTGTTCCAAAAATATGATTATGGTCTGAGCAGCAACCCTTTCAGGAATTGTAAATGAGCCAAATTCTGCCCTTAATCACGCATTCACAGTCCTTTTTCTTTAGTCAGGGAGCAAACACAAGAAGCTGATGCTTTATTAAGCGCTTGTTTTAGCATGGGAGCTTGACTGGCTGCCTTTGATCCCCTCTTCTAAAGGGGCTCGAACTTACAATTAGTTTTCAAGCAGAATTGAAGCCCTGCAATAGATTTAATAAACGTGCTAGATAAATGCAGCCACCTTGTCACATCAGCTGTAGCTGCTTCAGAGTTATACCTGTTTTTAAACAACAGAAGAGAAATCAGAATTCTGCTCTGGTTGCGTATAGAAACACCAATATCAGGTCAGTGAAAATTCTAGAGCTGAACAACCTTCATGTGCTGGGAAGGATAATGCATCCGGATCTTCTCTTGGGTCCGTATTTAGTCTAGCTAAGACCTTATACCTTCCTTGATTTTGTGCAGATAGAATCCACTTTGCTGTCTGCGACGGTGCTGCAGAATTGCAACTTGTTTCTAAATGTTATACTTTTGAAGATCACCTTATAAAAATAACACCCTGGTGTCAGTAAGGACATGGGTCCTTGCGACTAAGCACGTGTAAGATGCTGAGAAACACACTTTTCATCCCAATATAGTGTTAACTCTGGTACCTAAATGCACCAATATGCGTTAAGTAATTCACTGCTGTTAAGTTTAGGAGAAACATCTAGTTAATGCATTTAGCCCACAACCTCCAACTGCCTCCTATGCCCCCCGGGGAATCTCTTTTCTAACCGCCTATCCTACAGCATCCCCACTGACAACTCCTACTCAGCTATGCACTGCCAATAGAAACAGCTGTGACAGTTCCAAACTGAAAATGGGACTTGTGCAAATGAAATTCAGTGTAGCAGCAAAAGAAAGAACCATGGGGTTGCTCCACTGATTCCCCACCCTTTGGTCCCTGCTCGTCCAGATCATTCGTTTTTCAACAGCCAAGAGGATGCCGTTGACCTTCCAGGGTGCTGCAAACCCACCGAAACTTGCCTCATCCTATGCCCAGTGTGCTGGATCGTGCTGATAAAGAAGGATAAAACCAGGTGAGAACTGGAGCCGAAGCAAGAGCTCATGGCAGAGAAACCCATCCACTCGCTATAACACACATGCCCTCACCATGGGTTAAGTTTAAAGGGTCTTGGTTGCTGGTCAGGGCAAAACAAGCCATCTTCCGGAATTAGGCTGATTTCAGCTGAAACCCTTTTCTTAAAAATAATCTTCCTTTTGGATCTCCAGGACAAGGGGAATAAACAGCCTAAAATCCAAGGCTGAGCTATTGTTTTCCAATCTGTTTTAGCCTTCATCTTGTTGGCAGGCTGCTTTAGAAAAGCAAAAGGTTAATGAGCCAATGTGCAGTGGGATTATTGCAGTAAAGATGACAGTGAACCAGTAATTACTAATTAGATGCAGTTTAACAGGAGGAACAAGTGAAATCTCCTCTTCACCAACTGTCAATAATTAGCAGATTTGGTGAGGTTGAAATGTGTCCACAGTTAAAAGGCTGATTTTTTAATGAAATGGCACTTGACAAAAGAGCTGCATGGAGGTCACAGCCATAGCCCTCGAGACGCTTCCCTATACCATACTTAGGAGGAAAATCAGATGCAAGACAGCAGGGGGTCCCCATGAAACCATTTCTCCCTTGGGATTACATTGGAGGGGGGGAGGGGAGCCGGAGGGATTCTCTGCAGTAATTTTGTCCAACTTGGATGAGAAGCAAAGGAAAGGATTTGCCAGCTGCCATGGGGAAAAAATGTTTGAGAAGTGAGAAGTTCTGTGGTATTTCTTTGCTTCTGGGTCTGAGGAACGGTTTCCTGAGAGTCTGGTAACCTGAGCGTGCTGGCCAAAGTCTACCCTTGGGATGGAGGTTGGTCTTGGAAGGAACTCCTCTTAGAAAAGAAGTGGCAGGCACAAGGTCCTTAAGGACTGGCAGGAGGCCGGAAGCTCAGTGGTATGTGTCTCCCAAAGACTGCAGAAGATTCAAGCTGTGCGCTGAAGGTTTGGTTTCATACTGACACACAGGCGATGTTCCATCGTTGACTTCTGAAGCACTAAGAGGTTCATCTGAGGTTCCTCTCCTCTGTACTGATTCAGTTTCTCTTCTGGCAAAGTAACTGTTGACATAGGCAAGAGTATCTTTATTTTCCACATGAACTTAAATGAAGAGGTGATCTGTGTGAGCTTCTTTAATGCCCGTGAAACTTGTTGCCTGAACAGAAACCTCCAGGATTTATATGATATGGTTGAATACTGATGATGTTCATATAGGGCTGGAGAGAAAACCTATGGTATTTGGAAGTGTCTTGAGCTCTGTTCTGGCCTTCAGATGAAGGACGGTGCTTAACAAGGTTTGTGCCTGGTATTCTTCGGTAAGGATGGACTCGTTCCTGTCAGAGGTTGGAGGACAAATGAGTGACCCCTTCCAGAGCATAGTCCTGCACCTGGATGGGTAAAGTGGTGCGAGAGGAGGTGACATTTGGGGAACAGCAGAATAGTACTGCCATGACTACACACAAAGGCTGGACATGGTTGCACAAAACTCAAGTGTAAGTTGCTGGCCCATCTTTTATAAGAAATAATAGCCTAAGAAAATCATAAACTACGTCTATACTTGGAAGCCCAGGAGGGTCCGACCACAAGCAGGATCACTGGCCCACGATGTCCAACCTGCATTAATTGTCTGTGTCCTCTCTGAATCAATATTGGCTTTCCAACTGATGCTGGAGGGTAACGTTCCCAGAGACTGCTCCCAATGAATACAGCCTCCCTCTTTGGGGGAAGAGATTGGCCATATGGATGCAAGCTGTGCCATACTGGTTGTCCCTGAGACTGGAATCATGTTGTTTACACAGCTATAGCCCTGCCTCGGGTCCCTGAGTGTGGGACCTCTCTAGGTTATTTTGAATTATGACTGATGGGGCTTATTTGAGCTGAGTTTTGACATCAGAAGACTCTTCTGGTTTCCACTGGGACAGAGATAGTTTTTTTCTTAGTAGCTAGAATAGTGCTGTGTTTTGGATTTAGTCTGGGATTTGGTATAAGAAGAATGCTGATAGCGCACTGATGTTTATAGTTGGTGCTGAGACATCAAGGACTTTTCAGCTTCCCATGTTTTGCCAGTGTGCGGGTGCACAAGCAGCTGGGAGGGAGCTTGGCTGAAGCAACGGACCCACAACTCCTACCTTAAGATTTGAGTTTAGGCTTAGGATTGAGGCCTAAATCAGCCAATGGAATATTCCATATCATGCAACGTCGTGCTCAGTATATAGATGAGGGTTGGCCGAGGGACCCTCTCTCTCTCTGCCTCTCTTCCAGGATTGGGGTTTTTGGGATCTTCTCTGTTTCAGGATCACTTGCCGGGGCCCGGCCACGCATTGGTCAGTGGATGGTGAGCAATTGCACTGTGCGTCACTTGTTTGTATGTATTATTATATTTTTTATTATTATTTTTATCATTATTACTTTTAATTTCATTTTATTTCAGTTATTAAATTGTTCTTATCTCAACCCACGAGTCTCCTTCCCTTTTCCCCTTCCATTTTTTCCCTCATTCATCAGAGACAGGAGAGGGTGAGCGAGTGGCTACATGGTGTTTCGTTGCCAGCCAGGTTAAATCACAAGGACCATGGCCTTAATCTTGCATTATGAGAGAGTCATGTCATCCTGCACCATGATAGGACCATGCCTCCTGAGCAGTGGAAAGGAAGGATCTCCTCAGCCTTTGCTTTAAGTGTCTGTTGCACACAAAGCGAAGGGTACGTCTGTCCTCCCGTACTCCTGATGAAACCTACCCTTGCTGTCAGCCTGGGCAAGGACCTGAAGTCTGGAGACCAAAAGGTTTGTCACTAGTTCTTTTCGTGACAAATCCTTCCCTGCTCCAAATCAAATCACAACCCTGGCCATGAATCTTCATGAAGTCATCAGAGCAGCTCAAAGCCCTGTGGGACCAGTCCCCAGTACTCAGCTGTGATTTCAGCCCTGGTCTCAGTAGCTCATGCAGAGAGATGGGGTCTTGGTCATGCAACACAACAGGATCCTCTCCTGTACATCTCAAGAAGGTGACCATGCAGGAACTGCAATCTGCTGGGCAGGGAAGGTTGGCCCGAGGCTGCTCGCTAGGGGATGAGCAGTGAGCTTGAACCTGACTCTGGGCTAAACAGCTGATTTTTTGGAAAGGTTTTGATCTCCCTTGGTTTGAGATAGGAGTGCTTCTCCCATTGGCTTCTCTGATGTCTCCATTCCTTCCCCGCTCTCACCAGCCCTCTCTGGTTGAGAGCATCCAGCAGAAGAGAAGACACTGTGTTCCCTACTTACCCCCGCTGCTTCTCAGCCCCTAGCTCAGGCTTTCCTTCACCTGCGCCGGCTGTTGGGGCAGGGTTTGCAGAGCTGGCGGGCATTTCCTGAAGAGCCAGACTTCACACACTGCTTCCCCCTTGGCCCTACCCTTTGGCTTTCTCTTTACACCTCCACTCATCTCCCCCTTCGCCCCCCTCGGCAGCCTGGCATCTGCAGAACACCTTTCCTGTCAAAGCAACCAGGGAAAAAAAAACCCACAATAAATATCACAGTAGCTTGTTTCCTGTGCTGCAGGTTCTCTCGATTCCCTCAACAACTTTTAGTTTCTTTTTAATCGTGTCGCGCAGGAAAGCTGCTGCCCAGGAGCCCGCTAGCACGGAGGAGTCTCTGCATTTCTGGAAGTATTTAGGTGGCCGGAGATGATTTGGTTGGGTTCGTGGTCGTGCTTAGGCTTGCAGGGAGTTGCGCCGGGAACTGGAAGGGTATCTCCAGAGGATGGCGATGAGCTGTTATCAGTATTGCTGTAGTGATCGGTGTTATTCCTGTGCTCTCTAGATGGACTGTGCCCATGGACTGTTCCCAACCCATCGTAGGCCTCCTACACAGGTTCTTCTCTCAGGAGCAACCTGATCTAGTATCCCTACCCATGGCAGGGAGGTTGGAACTAGATAATCTTTAAGGTCCCTTCCAACCCAAACCATTCTGTGAATCTGTGACTTGCTATTGGCTGCAAAGCTCTGCCCCAGTTCCTGCTCCCACCTTGAGTTTCTCTCTCTCTGCCTTCGTCTCCAGTGTGACAGAGACAGAAGAAGCCCAGAGCTTTTGCTGTATGTGCTTCAGAGCTTACAAGGTCAGACCACCCTCCATACTATAAGCTTCCAAGTCAAAGTGTCAGCAGAGCTTTTTGGGGAGCTCAGGCATATTCAGAGCAAGGCCATAGGTCTACACATCCTTCTTGAGCACATCTCCCAGGTGAAGCCATTCCTAAACACACAGGGACGCTTCAAGCCAAGTAGTCCTCTCCTCCACTTCTAGCGGTGCTTTAGCCCGAGTTGCTGAACCAACAGCCACAAGCTCTGTCCTGCTTCAGGGAGGGCTTCAATTCGGTGGTTGATGTTTCTCCAGAGAGCTTCTAAAACCCAAACAGACCAAAAGTTCTAGATTATACATGACTGTGACATCCTTCTCCCCCCGCCCGGATCATGAAAACCCTCCAGTTCTCATTATTGTATTGTATTGTAACTCCCTATCACCACTGTGTGATGGTCTTCTAAGTTCTTTTTCTGGAACTGTAGCAGGAGGATGGGGAAGATGTGGTGCAGTAATTTCCTTCTGCCTTCGTCCAGCTGCATGCCGCAGCAGTTCCAGATGCAAACCCACCCATTGGTGGTCATCTCACAGAGGCAGAATCTGCCTTGTCACAGGGCCACCTCCCATTTGCCAGACTCGTGGCATGCTTCTTTGCAGTGCCCTTTTGATTCATGTCTTGGCACGACTGAAACTCCTCTTGCTGTGGGGTCACTTAATTGAGACATGACCAGGAGAGAAGGAATCAGTTTTGCAAAGCAAAGAACATTTCTGGATCAGGACATCTCTCCTTTCCATGTTCTTTTTTCCTCATGTCTTTCTCAAAATCAGAGCATTTCCCATCCCTACTCACTCCCTGATGGGCTGGGGTTGGGAGGCTTCAACCCCACTTCTTCTGGGAGCAAACGTCCTCCTTTCCAAGAAGAAGAGGAAGAATCTGGTCTTCAGGGGCATCAGCTCCACCGTGACTCTCTACAAGCCCATAGGAGACGTTGGGGTGGTTAGATTTACAACTGCTCAGCCTGTTTGCACCTCGTGGTGTAATTATGCTCAGTGACATCTCTCGTCTGGGGAAGGTCATGAGTGAGCAGTGCTCTGATTGATTTGGAGCCTCTGTCTTTGTTCTCCCGTTCCCCGTCTGAGGGGCTTTGATTTGTGACCGAGCTGGTTTTTGAAGTCTGCTCGTGAGAGCGGTCCTTTGTTTCACAACCAGCGTTGGCAGGAGTCAAAGGTGCCGATAACTTTGCAGGATCCGGCCCTAAACCCGTAACCTGGACCAGCAGAGCTTGTTCTTGCTGGGAAGCGACAGCTTGAACCCAACTGTTCTTTGTGGTCATTGGAGGTGGGTGTGGGAGAAAGGACCCTTTTGTACCGCCCAGGGGCTTCAGCAGCGGTGTCAGACGGGATCTGGTTTCGTGTTTATATCTCTGTCCCTGGGATACAGGTTCAAGTATGTAAACTATCTCTCCTGCGAGCACAGGCTCCTGCAGGTGTGTGGGTGCTAGTGGGCATAAAAAAACATTCCTGACACCATCTCTTTTGAGGAGGCTTCACCTCCTGATGGCTATAAGCCATTAGGAGTCAAAAGAAAGAGCTGACATCCGACAACTCCGGATAAACAGCT
Organism: Tauraco erythrolophus; assembly: GCF_009769465.1. Classification (NCBI taxonomy): domain Eukaryota; kingdom Metazoa; phylum Chordata; class Aves; order Musophagiformes; family Musophagidae; genus Tauraco; species Tauraco erythrolophus. The sequence goes on along the minus strand of NC_141469.1, from coordinate 22,104,875 downwards.
AAACATTAACCCTTTAAGTGGCTCGAAAAACATACTTAAAAGGCACTTTGTGGAAAGAAGCCATTTTTTTTCCAGCCCTGTTAATTGCTGTCTTTCTTCAGGACACCTTTCAGCAGCACCTACTGTAAACAGAGTGGCTCCTCCCGAAGCAATTCCCCCAGGGATTCCTGCCCTGCTCGCCAAGGAGCCTGTGGAGATGGCTGTCCCCATCTCCTCCTGCCCTGTGCAGTCCTCCTGCAGGTCCTGGCTTTTGCTGGTTTCTTCTTGGCCTGAGAGCCGAGACCTTTCCTCTCCTTCTGCCAGCCCGCCCCCAAAACTCAGTGCCCTTTCTTGGTTGCCATCAGCCTCTTCACTTGGTGCAACCACGTTTGTCCCCAGCTCTTCCCCAGCTGTTGCCTGGCTTACCCCTCTCTTTCTGCATGGCGTTGGCTATGTCCTGTTCTGCATAGTCAGAGAGGGTTGTTTTAGCTCGTCTGAATCAACTGTATCTCAGACTGCTCCAGGTGAGACGTTATGAGCAAGGAAAGGTGGCCAGTTGTCCAGACTTGCCTGCTGTAAGCATGCTCATATACTACAGAGAATGCCTTATTAATCACATTTCCCAAGCACAGATATATATAATTATCTGTAATTGCTTTTTCAATCATTTGGATCTAGCAGCTTGTTTCTAGTGATGCTGTTGGTCCTTCAAGAGAAGAAGTGATGGAGGTTGGGATCCTGAGGAACTTGCTTAGCTTCTTTTAAAGCAACAAGGACATCCCTAAATCCTGCAATACTTGTCGTGCTCTTCCTTCTTAATAGCAGAAGAATTGCAGGGTTTGACGTTCTCACTGAATAGCAACAAGCATCTCTTCCTTGACAGAATTGCTGGAGGGATTCTTACCAGGATGGACCTAACTGCTCATTTTCATCAAAAGGGAAACTTGCCACAGTCATAATGTCCACATTCAAAACTGGGATTTTTTTTCTTCCAAAAGAGGAGAGACTACTCCAACTCTCTTTGTGAATCTTTTCATTCCAGCAAGGAGCAGTGACCCTAAACTCTGCTATTTGGGTGTTCTCAAGATCATATTTTAGGTGGGCTGATGACTCTTCCATCAATTGGTTGGCTCAAACGTTACCCAACAGAGTCCACATCGTGTAATGTGAGGCATCTTCCATGAGGCCAGGAAGAACTTTCTTTTGCCCTGCACGCTATAGACTGACTGCCCTGCACAAACAGTTTGGAGAGAAAGTCCTCTCCTAAAGAAGGGTCCTTACCTCATGAGTCCAAGTGACCTGAGGCCACAAGACACGTGCTTCTGCTGTGGTTCCAGCCTGACATCCACCTTTCTGGAGCTCCTGTAGAAATTAATTTAGTGTGGCAAACTGATAAGCAATTGTCTCCTACACGTGAGCTTCAAAGCCTTTATTTATTTTTGTTTGTTTTATTTTTAAATACTTGAGGTTTCTGGTGCTGTGGGCAACCCTCTTCTTTCCCCCAAGGCTCAAACCCAGAATTTTGCAATGACTTGGGGGAATTTTGCAATGACTTGGGGATGGTGCCATGTGGGGCGTTGACCTTTCAATCTCTTTATGAAGCCGGAAGACTTGAGAGGGTCTGAGAGCCGTGTGAGCCCCGTGCTCACCAAACCCAGCTCCTTAGGAGTAGCTTTCATTCATCCCACCACGTCTGTTCATCATTGGTATAATCTTGAGATATCAGAAGGGTTCCCATGGGGAACTGGAAGGTTAGAGCTGGTGTCTCACTGGTGGACTGGTTTGGGACAGAGAAGGAACACGGGAGCCAGAGCACAGGAGTGAGACGCGGCTGTTGAACTGCTGTGCTACGGGACAGGCAGGGACACGCCGAGCAGTTGAAGCTACCTTGCAGCCTTAGGTGCCTGCTGTCATATATTATTATCCCACCTGCCAACACTGTTATCATCGGTCATTTCTACAGCACCGGAAACAAACGTGCCGCTGGGCGAGGGGGGCTCATTGCCACCGGAGCAGTTGTGCTCTGCTCCAGCCTGGTTGGGCAGTAGCCTAAAATGCCTTTTTTTCCCTTCTTCTCAGCTGATTAAAGTGTTGGGTTTTTTTGATATGCCTATTATTTTTCTGTAGAGAAGCTGTGATATGCTAATTTGCAACTCCTGAAGCTTAAGTTTAAGCTCCCACCCTGGATTATAGAATCATTTAGGTTGGAAAAGATCTTTACGATCATCAAGGCCAACTGTTAACCTAACACTGCCAAGTCCACCAGGGAAGTGGTGGAAGTTGCTATCCCGTAACTGACCCCTAAATCCTGCAAACTCTTTTGCTGTGCTTCAGGGCAGGGTCAATTGTTCCCATTTCAGGTGAGGGCAGTACCATCTTAAACCTTGGAGCTGCCTCAAAAGCCATTGCGCATCTCTGTCTAAACATCTGTTGAGCATGAGGAATGTTCCTGCTCGTCTCGATACAGAAACCTGATGGCACCCAAGTTGCTGCTGACACTTTGCGGTTTGTGCTTTGCTGAAAGCGGTGACGTTTTCAGGGGACGGTGCAGAGGTGTCAGCAGATGTGATAGAGTGTGAATAGCTCGTGGCACTAACACTGTCACTGACATACTTTAACGGATGTCATAGCGGGGTAGGCGTGGTGCCACGTTCAAACCCTTTCCAGCCTGGTCTGAGGAGAAGCCCGGTCCTAAACAGCTGGAGGTGGATGCTGGCGGTCAAAGCATCCATGGCAAAACCCAGAAAAATCTGAAATGGATAACCCTTAAGAGCCAGAACAGCCAAATATTCCAACTTTCCTCCTTTTTATTGTTTCAAGGAGGAGAGGGAAAATGGAGATAAAATTCATTTCAAGCAATGGTCCGTTTTAATGCTAGTTCTAGGTATGTCCAACCAGTGGTTAGACAGCAGCACTGAGGTCCACCTTTGGTGTGAATGTGCTGACCGCAGGTCGTGTCAGAGGCGATGCGTTTCTCTCTTGCACTTCAGTGTTAGCCTGGTTCACTGTCTGCAGAGGAATGAGAGATCCCTAAAAACCTCCTGTTCAGAAACAGGGCTTGGAGTTCAGAGCCATTTATGTGAAATCCCCACAAAACCACTGCAGGGATTTAAGAGGTTACCCACCTGCTGTGGCAGTAGTTCCAGATTTGCAGTCAAACAGAAAACTTTGCAAATTACCCAGATTGTCTGATAGTTCCTTACTTTAAAAATATGCTGAGCTACATGTGAATCCACTTACATGGTGATAAAAGGGCAGCATAAATCAAATGCACTCCTGAGTTCGTCATAGAATCATGGAATGGTTTGGGTTGGAAAGGACCTCAAGATCATCCAGTTCCAACCCCTCTGCCATGGGCAGGGACACGTTCCACTACACCAGGTTGCTCAAAGCCCCATCCAACCTGGCCTTGAACACTTCCAGGGATGGGGCAGCCACAACTTCACTGGGAAACTTGTTCTAGTGTTTCACCACCCTTTGTTCATCCTTATCTGCTGCTGGCTTTGATCACTTCCAACCACGTGAGCAAGAAAGGAACCTCTTACTCCACGAGTGTGGCTGCTGTCCCAGCATGTTGCATCAGGGGTTGAGTTGTATCTGTGGTTGTAGGTTCTGCTCACTTTGGTGAGGCTGTGCTGTGACTTCGTTAGAAAAGCCAGCCAGGCACTAATGATGATTTTCTTGGTGCAAGAGAACATGACAAATTTTTACTTTTTTCCTAAATAGACAGGTCCAGAGCACCAGAGGGGTTTGATCTATATCACAGAATCACAGAATCATAGAATGGTTCGGGTTGGAAGGGACCTCAAAGATCATCTAGTTCCAACCCCCCTGCCATGGGCAGGGACACCTTCCACTACACCAGGTTGCTCAAAGCCTCATCCAACCTGGCCTTGAACACTTCCAGGGATGGGGCAGCCACAACTTCTCTGGGCAACCTGTGCCAGTGCCTCACAGCTCTCGGAGGGAAGAATTTCTTCCCTAGATCTAATTGAAGTCTCCCCTCTTTCAGTTTAAAGCCATTGCCCCATGTTCTATCACTACATACCCTTGTAAAAAGTCCCTCTCCAGCTTTCTTGTAGCCCCTTTAGGTACTGGGAGGCTGCTGGAAGATCTCCCTGCAGCCTTCTTTAGCCTGAACAACCCCAAATTTGCTCATGCAACAACTCCCAGCCCTCAGTGTCTTCTCCTTCCAAAGCCGCTACCTTGCCGAAACATCTCCTGGTGGTCTCTTCTTGGCCCTGCTCCACTCCATGGCACACCTCGGGTTATGGGCACCTGTTGTGTGGACACACAGCCTTCGTGGTGCTCTGCTTGCAGCGTGCACGGGCTCTATCCAACCGGCCAGACTGCTTCCCCAGCGCAACCCCAGCTGGAAAGGCACGTCTGCCCTGCTCCTCGCAGCGTGATGGCCAAGGAGCATCGTGAAGGCTCTCAGGGAATGTCAGTCCCCTGGTGCAGTTGCATACCTTGGCGTGTCGGACAAAAGGAGGTGATCAAAGGAGGGATGGCAAGAAAGGAGGCTCTGACCCCTCACCGGGGAAGCTCTCGGTGCCTCTGTGGCAGCAGGTGAGCAGCTCTTTGATCGCTGCTTTTCAGGGGGTCCAGCCCTCCCTCCCTGCACCGACCCCAAAGTTGGGACTTTTTTAGGAGGGTGGATGGTCTCAAACCCGTGAGTGGGCTCCCACGGAGCCACAGGGCTCTCGCACCCCAGGTGGGGCTGGATTCAGTCATGTTGTGACCTGTGACTGGTGAGGGACACCGGGCTGCTGGGCTGCGGGCCGTGGCTTCCCAGGCTCTGGTGTTTTATTAACACTTTGGCCAGCATCAACGATGAAAACAGAATCAAATAACTCATTTCCATGTTTTTTGAAGAAAGCATTTTGCCTGAATATGGTGGTTTTTTCTTATGAAAACTGAACATTTCTTTAAAATAAGGGGGTCTAAAAGACTTAAGAGAAACAAAAAATGAGAACTGTACCAGTCAGCTCTTAAGTTCAGTTTTTATTATTAATTTGAAGGAAAAACTAACAAAATTCAGGTTTATCTCAAAATCGTTTTCCCCAGCTTTGTGATTTGGCCAGCAGACTGAGTATCAGTTATTTATGAAGTTGTTTATTACCATGGACGTTAGTCACAAGACCATCTCTCAATCACTGCGTCCAGTTTTGGGGCACAGAGTTTTTTTAACTATGTAGAAAAACTGAGAAGTAGTCAGAAAAAAAGCTTTAACACCAGTGTTTCAAACAATAACCTGCCTTGCAGAGACGCAGCATAAGTTTTGTCTAGAAATTTGAACAAAGGTGATTTAATAGTCTTTGGATACTTTCATGGGAAGAAAATTTCTGGCAGGGTTAGAGCTCTTTAGTGCAGCAAATAGATAAATGCGAAGCTGGAAGTCTGAATTTAGAAAAATGCAATCATGGGGATGGCTTATGCTCTTTGAGGCGAGATACTGAGAGGTCTGGTAGCTCTGCTGGTGCTTGGACTCCTTAACCAGAGGCTGGATATCTTTCGAAGAACATCTTCTGTGATTTAATCGAAAGGATTTGGGGTGAGATGGGGCATTTCCCGAATTCTCTCACCTGTCAGGTCACGTTCAGTTGGCTGTAGGTCCGTAGCATTTCCAAGAGACACTCCTCAGCAAACACCGATTTCCTCATCTCATTCCTTAGCAAGTGGATCCATGGAGAGCACTTTAATTTTGATGTCTGGGAAAGGCTTTGGGAAGAGTTTATCTGAACAGAGGAGGAAAAAATCTTGCTGTCTGTAAATCATTCAGTATACATTTTCCAATTTTGGAAAGCCTCATAAAATTAAGCACGGGTTCCGATTTGTGATTTTGGCCCCATCAGCGTTCTTTCAGCTACTGTCAATTAAAAGAAAATCTGAAATATCTGAAAGAAGAACATTTTGGCAGCCTTACCGTGAGAACAAGACCATCAAAAACCCGATCATCAAGTTGTGTTTTGACCCAAAGTAAGCATGTTAAACCAAGTTTAACGAGGTTCTTCTTAGCAGAGTTGCATTAAGTGACCATAGATTGAAGGTGAAAGGAGATCTTGGTAGACCTGTACAGAGGTGCTTTCACACCATGGTTGCACCAAGCCTCAAGCAAAGGCACCTGGTAACCATGGCATGGCTGATGAGCAGTAGTTCATCTATCCGAGGAAAAACATGATCTTTTTTCAACATGTCTGCAAACACTGAGGCAGAGCAGAGTCCGGGAGCAGTGCTCGATGTACCCCACCTCTCCATCCAGCTGTGCGCAGAGTCCGCCACAGTGGAAGCAGCAGCTGCCGGTCCTTCGTGGTGCTTCACGGTACCATTTATTAACCACAGTCCTTCACTAGGGCTCGGTGGGCTTGGCATTGCCCTGATGCCTGATGGCCCAGGAGGAGATGGCAGAGGGCTGTTGGAAGGGCCAGGAAATCCCTCCTGGGCTCCGAACCAGGGCCACCACCTCGCCGGTGCTGCGGAGACAGCAGCAGAAGACACAGTGACCAGCCTGATCCTCCCTTCCCCCACCTCCCGGTGCAGCATCCGTCAGTCCGCATGACCCTCCCCCTACCAAAACTGCCTGCTTTCCTCCTTCTTCTCTCCCCCCTCCCTTTTTTTGGCTGAGCGATGAGCTGTATGCCAAATCCATCTGCTCCTGTCTCCCCTAGCTGCCTTCCATATCATTACAGGATCCCTGGCAGCCAGCCTAGACCCATCTCTCTCCCTCCACTCTTAGGAGCACATTCCTTTCTACACCTTTTCCCGAGCTGGGATAGAAATGAGTATCAACCCCAAACAAAAAGCATCTGCTTTCTGCCTGCTTCTGCTTCACCGGCCGCGCATGTACGCTACACCCGTGTCAGCAGCGAATGCAAAACACACACAACCCCCCACCTCGCATCCAACATGGGCTGACGAAAGTTTGGGCGCCGGGAGCCTGCCTCACACCCTCTCCCTCTCCGTCTCCGCAGCACCAGCTGTGACCACCGCACCATTTGTTCCTCCAGCCCACGCCAGCACTCGGAGCCAGTTCTTTATCACCCCAATTAGCCTTGTCTGTGCTGATGAGAGGAGAGAGGCTTCCACTGCACGGCAGAGATGGGGGGAAGAGAGCTGGCGCGCGGTGGGCACCGCGAGAGGCGATTCCCTTCGCGGCGGCTTTGTTCCCCGGGAGGGATCGATTTCACCAGGTCAGGAGCGCCGCTAAAAAGCCAGCGCTGTCAGCCCGCCCGCACTACCTGGGTGGTGCTGGTTTATAAACAGTTGCTTGAAGAAGGTCAGGGGACACCGTTTCTTGTTTTTTTTCCCTTTTTTCTCCATGCACGTGGCTGGCTGCTAGAGGGAAGAGGAGCGTCCTTAGGCCACGCCGCCTCCCAGGTGCTGCCACGGGCTGTGGCAAGCACTGGCCATGTTTCTGGGTGAGTTTGGAGATGCTCCTTGGCCATGTCCCCAGCGAGGATTGGGATCCCTGCATCTATAGCAGAGCTTCCAGTAGCCCCACAGGGAGGTGAAGCAATTCCTCCTTCTCCGGCTGCCTTGTTATAGTGTCTCCCATGCTGGTGTGTCAGGACAGCAAGCGGTCGATACTGCGCATTGCAGCTCATGCAGCCATCAGCCTAAAAGCCTGGGTTTTCTTCCCAAACCAGCCCCTTTTAGCACTACACCACAATTCCCTCAGTGCTGTTGAGAGCTTGCGTCCCTCCTGGACTTCTCTTCTTCTGGTTTCATTGTTGAAGGCCCTTTTCTGGTGGGCACCGCAACGCTGTCATCCTGGAGCCGGGAAGGAGACCCACCCTTTGCCCCAGCACAAGTAGATCTACCCCATTGAGAGAAGGAGGATGGACACAGTTCAAATCCAGTCCCATGGTGGGCACTCAGTTTGGAAGGACAGAGTTACCCATATGGGGTGGGGCAGGTCCCATCAGTGTAGTCCCAACAGAGTTGAACCTGTTCCTCAGAACACCCTCCATGGCAGGCATTAGAGGGTTAGAGGGGTTCCCAGCATGGCCATGACCAAGCAGGACCCTGCTGGGGATCTTTGAAGCTGAGACACAGGAAACTTGACAAGAAGCTCTGCGATCTCCAGATCTGTTTCACAATGCCATGTCCAGTGGAAGACTGGCTGAGCAGGTCCAGGATGCTGGACAGCTAGAATAGTAGTCTACAGCAAAATAGGTGAAATTACACTTTCAAACAGAAAACCATGAGGGATTCAAAGAGTGAAGTGGTACACAAAGAGGTCAATTAGTGAATATTGTCTTAATAGCTGTAGTCTACCATCTGAATGCTTCTCCCTCCTCTTCTGCATTTGATTTCCCAGTGAGAGGAGTAAGTTATTCCTGATGCATTTCTAGACAGCTTTGCCAGTGCTGCTGTGGAGTATGTTCCTCCTGTACCTGCCTCCAGGGTGTGGATGCACCACCTGGAACTCCTTTATCTGAGGCTCTAGAGCAGATTTTAGTATCTGCTTTAATAAAGTCAGCCGGAAGGGAATCCTCAGAGATTGCTCCAAGTCAACCAGTCACTCCCCAGCAAATTTATTTCACATCTTCCCAGGCTTTAGAAAGGGGCTTAAGTGAGCTCAGTAATACACTGCTCCAAACCAAGCCTGTGACTTACTTTGTCCTCTTTCAAGATCTTCAGAGGAGTCTCTGACCACATGTCTGTCTTGCATTAGACATTTGTTCCCTTGTCCTTCTGCTCAGACACCATAATCTGTCTCTGAACTATCACACCTCAACCCTGTCTCTCCTAAAGCCATTCCATCTAACAGCCTTGTGTACAGCCTTTCCATGGATGAAGAGCTCAGCCATGCAGGGAAGGGAGACCATTTCCCTCCTGGACCCATGGGAAGGAAGCTAAAAGGACCTACAAGCAGTTATCTATCTCCTTCCACCAAGACAAGCTCAATTCTGCTTAAACTATTCCTGATGGGTTTCATCTAATTTGTGTTGAAACCTTCCCACCACAGAGACACCACACCTTCCCCAAGCGTTTGGTTGCAATACTTTGCTCCTTCCCACCAGAATACTCTTCCTGCTGTTCAGCTTGGATCTTACTTGATGCTTTTTGAATTGTGTCCCAAGAGAGCGTGAACAAAACATGACTCCTTTCTTCCGTGCTATAGCCTCTTGCACACGCAAATACCACTGTGCCTCCCTTGAACTTTCCTCTTCTAGACTCAGCACATCCATGTCCTCTAACATTTCCCCATAGGTCTTGCTTTGATAGAATCATAGAATGGTTTGGGTTGGAAAGGATCTCAAAGATCATCCAGTTCCAGCCCCCCTGCCATGGGCAGGAACACCTTCCACTAGATCACGTTGCTCAAAGCCTCATCCAACCTGGCCTTGAACACTTCCAGGGATGGGGCAGCCACAACTTCTCTGGGCAACCTGTGCCAGTGCCTCACCACCCTCAGTGTAAAAAATTTCTTCATTTCTTCCTTAGATCTAATTGAAATCTCCCCTCTTTCAGTTTAAAGCCATTGCCCCGTGTTCGATCACTACATGCCCTTGTCCAAAGCCCCTCTCCAGCTTTCTTGTAGACCCTTTAGGTACTGGAAGGCTAGAATAAGATCACCCTGGAATCAGACCACTAATCTGGAGTCCACCAAGGCAGATGTGGTTTTCCTTGGAGCTCCCACCTCTCCAGCCCCCATTGGAGAGGAACAGACTGTTGGTGGTTCTCCATTAGCTTTCTGCAGAGATATCCCAGTAGTAGGTTGGCTTTTTCTCTGTCCAAGCTGCCCCACGTCCCCATGACCCAAGCATGACTGGCCAGGGTTGGACCACTTAATTCCAGGCCATTTTAAAGCAAATTCCCACCTTGATATTTTCATACCAGTGGGTGAAACCACCCAGCCCCGATGCCTCGGAGCTTTTCTTTCTGTCTCTGGAAGAAAAACAGGAAAACAATAGGAAGAAAAGCTGCGTCAGAGGCAGGCAGATCGGAGTTAATCCTCCCTCAAAATGGATCCCGTCAGTGCTGGTGGACGTGAGAATCGCCTCTCCTGCACCTTTGCTGGGTGCTCTCCCCAGCACAATGCTTCACTTTGGGTTTCAGCACGGAAAGAAATGGTGAAGTTGCTAATAATGGCACTAAAAGAAAATATGCTACATCTGTTATGGATAGCAGTACAAAATTAGCTGATCACACCTCTGACACCCAAGATGTCTTCACTTAAAATACTCGTTGGCTTACTTTACATAATTTGCTGATTATATTTAAAAGAAATACAATTTTGCAATTACTGTTCTTTCTGGTGCGCTATCTATGCATCATTTTCTTTTTATGTTTATATATTTCTCCTTCATTAGTGCAGTCTGAAGGGTGATTAGATCCCTTCAAACATTTTACAGAGGTTAAACGTTGATTAAGATTTAATTATTACTGTAAATAGCTTGGAATGACATATGGTGCAAAAACCTGACATATGTGCATTTGAATAAATGAAGTGCTATTTCCCATGATGCTTCAGTAGCTGTTTAACAGCTTTGCTGAAGGGTTATGTTGCACCTCATGTTAAGATTGCTTTGATGTTATATTTTGTTGGGTTTTTGCAGCTGAAAGCTAAGAACAGTTTTTCCAGTTTTTAAAAACATTGAATATTTTAAATACCTAAATTGTTTTGCACAAATTTTTGCTAATTTGTCTAACTAGGTTAAACATTTTCAAAAGCATTTCGATTTTAACGTGGGTTCCTAGCATTGTGTCAGCAACAGCATCAATTCAATGTATAGGATTTCTAAAAGTCTCATCTTCCAAGGTGCCCTGTCCCGGTTGGGAGCGGGATCTTTGCTTGCTGCAGGAACCGGGAGCACCACAGATCCCTCCCAGGGATGCAAAGGTTTGGAGCGATTTCAGAGCAAGGGAAAGCTTCGTGTGAAGCCAGTGAGAGGGAAAAATTAGGAAAGGGCTGGAGATTTTATGGAGATAGAGAAAGGGGTAGGCAGATTTTATCTGCGATCCATCCTCGTCGGAGGATGTAGAGCCCTCGTCCAGGAGACGAATGAGGGTGTGCTGTCCCCTCCTGTCACCCCTTTGCTGGGTCCCTACGGGTGCAAACTGCAGCTTTGGGGACTGGATTCCTTCTAGCACCGTGCGAGGGGACCTGGGCTGTGGGAAAAGGAAGGGATGTCTCCTGGAAAACGATGAGTGGGATCCGTTTGATTCTCAGAGACACTCTGTAATTCATGGAATATTGCAAAGCAGAGACCATGTGTCGTTTCGTGTAATATAAGTCAGTCCAAACAGGGATGTTTTGAGACTTGAGCAGAGCAAAGCGCATTAAAATGACATGGAAAAGGCTCGACTGGCATTGTGTTATTTACATATTATGCTTCTCCGCATTAATTTATTGATCTATCGAGCTGTTGCTTGCAGCACAACAACGCGATACCCGTCCTGATCTTGCCTCCTCTTTGATTTCACAGATTGAGACATCTCGGCTGGAGCCAGAAATCGCAATGGCCACCACCAGTAAGACTGTAGTCTACAATAAAGGCTTGTAAGTGGAAGTGGACCATCTCAACCCAGAAGATTTGGGGAGGGAAAGGGGGAATCTTGAAATCCCGACTGGGAAAAAGAAAACAACAACAAGATAAAACAAATAATAGAGCTCAGCGATAGTAACGTATTACCGCTCCCGGCAAACTGGGAGTGAATTAACACTTGCAGAGAACTGACACCTCACACCAGTCAAAAAGATTAATATTGAAAGTTTTAAATTAGCAACAGGAGCAGCAACAAACAAAAATTACACTCAAACACTTTAGGGAACTAGCTAAAGAAGAATCTCAGAACTTAATAGCACTGCATGGAGGGATGCCTAACGGCGTGTTTACATGGTTATTCCTAACTACATCAACGTAGGCTTCACCGAGCAAATTTTGTTTTCAACGCCAAGTAAACCTCCACGCTGATACTGCATAAAAATCATTCCGTAGAGACCAACGGGTGCATGAATGTGAAGCACTTGGTAGGGTGTTTGATAAGTGTCCTGTATCGATTTCGTGCCGATCCTGCCCCAGTGATCATGCACAAAAGCAGCCTTCCATGGTTCGACGTGTGACGCTCCGTTAGCACAGCGAAGGTCATAGCCTGTGCGCCCTCCATCCCTCCGTCTTTCTTCTGCAGATGATCCTGGTGGCATCCTGCCATTCGTTGCACTTGCAAGACTGTGTGTTGCAGGAGCCTATCACTGGAATATCTGCAAGGGCTTTTGCCCAAGGTTCAAGGTACTGGAAAGCCAATGTGCCCACATGCTGAATAGGAAGGGATCTTACAGCAAAAATGCAATCGATCTGCTCTTTTCATTTGCACAATGAAAGACACAAAGGATGAGGTTCGTCCCACCTAACGTAGACCCTCTGAAAGTAAGGTAGTTAATCTGAACTAATTGGCTAAGTCACTCTTTGCTAAGCTAGTTGTCCGAGGACATTATGAGCTTTAACTTTGATCATTGTAGGTCCCTTCCAACTGGGACTCAACTCTTCTCTTCTCTTTTCTCTTCTCTTTCTTCTCTCTTCTCTTCTCTTCTCTTCTCTTCTCTTCTCTTCTCTTCTCTTCTCTTCTCTTCTCTTCTCTTCTCTTCTCTTCTCTTCTCTTCTCTTCTCTTCTCTTCTCTCTTCTCTTCTCTCTTCTCTTCTCTTCTCTCTTCTCTTCTCTTCTCTT